>NC_073248.2:24446250-25692500 GCF_029281585.2 Gorilla gorilla gorilla | reverse complement strand
TAAGTTAGCCTTAACACTTTTTAAGCCTGAAGATACAGTAATAGTTATGTATTTAAACAGGGAAAATAGGATTTTTAGTGCTACTTTCTCTCACCTGGAATAATTATAACTTTTAAATTGGTCTTCATGTCAAATTAAATTTTTCATTATTCTACCTCATGTTTTGGATAAGCCATGTATTTTTAAATTTATTTTCACCCTTTTTGTACTTCTGTGAGAAACTGCAGACTTAAATTCATATCACAACTATGTTTCAGTTTTACTTGTCTGTTCCTAAAGGTTCACCAAAATAAAGAATTCCACTTACGCTTGTATCTTTCAGCAACCTTATTTCAGAAAACGATGCATATTACTGCAGAAATCACATGGACAGGTCCAAAGCGGGGAGGAGGAGGATGAGGAGGAAGAGGAGGAGGAGGAGGTGAAGAAGAAGAAGAGGAAGAAGAAGTAGAAGAAGAAGGAGGAGGAGGAGGAGGAAGCGGCAAGCTTTTAAGTCTATACATTAGTATCACTGTGTCAGAAACTCAGTAGTCACAGTGAAATAAAAACAATGATCACAGTCAATTCCATCTCATACCTAGACTGAAATATGAAACTTCTAAAGAAAAGAAAGTTAAGAACTTTGGGCGTATCAAAATATTCCTATACAGATAAAATTATTGGTGACTTTTTCTCACTAGAAAACATAAAATTCCATGCTTTGTATATGTGTAAATAAAAATATTTTTATTTCCATCAGTTATGATGTGCAAGCAAGTAATAAAGTGAAAGTACACTAATAAAATGATATAAGGAAATTTCTCTGTGTCAAAAAATTCCATTGAGGCCATTAATTTTACAAAAACCATAGAGAATGCATCATGAAACTACATTATACAGTACTTTTTAGTATTTTACTTACATTTTAAATAATCAACAAATGAAAGGAAATTCTTAATCATTATTTATTACCAATAACATTATTCTACTCGAATAATCCTTTTGAGATTAAGTATTTTAAATAAAACATTAAAAACAAATTGTATTGACTGATACCAGCTTTCAATGAAATAATACTTCTGTATTTGTAGTCATGTGAAGTATAAATTTCTCCTCACAGTGGATCTTTTATAACACCAGTTTTATTGGTTTCTCTGATACAAACCCTGTGATAGCTCATGGCTTTACTGTAACCATACATTACATGACTCCAGAGAGTAGCCTTCAAATAGATGGAAAAATTATATTTGTGACAAAATTCTAAGAAAGGGAATGGTAAAATGGGAGAATAATTTCTAAATTTCTAACTGTTCATCAGTGGATTTGGATATCTTTAGATATAGACAAATATTAGCACACTGCAAGTTTGCACATGTGTATATTAAATTTGTATGAGATACTCATAATGCATGAGTTGTGTAATCTTTTAATTAATCCTCAATTTTACATGTGGGAAATTTGGTAAGAGTTTATCAAATAATCAATTTGAAGTACTATAATCAATTTGATGTAAAACCAACAAAATCTCTGTCAACATTCACTTTAATTGATCCAATAATGTTAACTGATGATAACTTCATTCTCTTTGTCCCCTGTTGGCAGCCTGAAAGTTGATTCTCACTCTAATTCATCACTCAAGGTGCCATCCACAAGAGACTTACTTTGCTGTGGATTGTGACTTCTCACGCCAACACTTTTTTTCCTGTAACAGTCCTAGCTTTGTATATTTAAAGAATTTGTACATGGCTAAAAAAAAAATAAAAGTGCTGTGAAATGTCAGGCCATGCCGTGAAATTTTCCATTGTTTCTATATCTCTGGTTGAGCGTTCATGTTATAGAGAACAAGAAAAACAATTCAATATGTTTCTTAGTATCCAGTCCAATGCACCCTTTCTTATTAATACCAAATGCATCCATTCAAGGTACTGACATCTAAACACAGCTAGATATATCAAAATCTCTTCTCATAAAAAACCTTTATATTAATCGCTGTTGCTCAGATCTGGACTCTGACTGTGAAATCCTCCGGTGGAAATTGCTGTAATGGCTCACACTATGGGAATGACTATTTTTCCGCATAATTATTGTTGTCAACTTAGTGAAGAATATCACATTAGATGGTAGCTCTTAGATACATAAACCCTAGAGATTAATTTTTAATGTCCAGCATTTATGATATTGCACAAGTAAAAATCTTTGATAACTTATTAGCTGAGCAATGACTTAAATAACAGCAGTTCAAACATTAATTTACTTACTAGAAGTGCCATACATCATTAACTCCTGGTGAAAACAAAGTTGGGCAATTTCAAGTGCTGAATTGGTTACTAAATTATGTATTTCACGGTATTTTATAAAACTATCCTTGCCGTGTATGATGCCTCACCTGCAAGGATGAAACTTCAGCGCATATACATATATATATATATATATATATATATATATATATATATATAATGTCTTTGGTTCTTAATATCTCTGTACATTTGCCTTCAAAACCTCAACACAAAAACACCCATGTACTTGACTTTCAGCTGACTTGACTACCAGTTATTAGGGTTTAAGTAAACAAAGATTTCAAAATTTGTTGACCAAATATGAGAAATCACACTCTCACCATAAGAAATAATTCTTCTTAAGTGCCACTGCAAATGCAAAACTGAAAGAAGAAATGAAGTCTAACATATTGCAATATTCTAAAATCTAAAATTTCCTTTTTGAGATCTGGTGGTTCATGCCTGGAATCACAGCTCTTTGGGAGGCTGAGAAGGGAGAAATGCTTAAAACCCAGAGTTTGAGACTAGCACAGGCAACATAGCAAGACCAGTCTCTACAAATGTAACAAATTTATTAATTAATTAAATTGGGCATCATGGCACACACCTGTTTTTCTATTTACTCAGGAGTTCAAGGTTTCAGTGAGCTGTGATTGCACGCTGCACTTCAGCCTGGGCCACGGGGAAAGACATTGTTTCTACAAAATAATTCAATATAACAAAACAAAGTCAAACAAAATAAAAACACTTTCAGGGGTTCTTTGGAAGTTTGTATAATTGCTCCAAAGCATAGACATTGTTTAAAGTTGAGCAGTTCATGGGGAATGGGCAGTGAACATTGTTTGTATTGTTTTCCAAAAATTAGGATAAATATGTTAGAATATTATATGTTAATATCTAATAACCTTTGGTACAATAAGTATTGACAAATGACAAGCTATTGTGTTTATAGATATTTCCTTCAAAATAGTCATAGTTTAATTGGAGAATAAAGAGAACAGCGATAATTGCAATGTACTCTGACAAGTGTTAAAATAGACACAATTTAGTAACTTGGAGAGGAATGAAGTTCTTAACGGGGTTTGCAGGGGTTTGGGGAACATTCTTAGGGCAGGAACAATTGACTGGATCAATAAGGATTCGAATCTGCGTGAAGAATGTTTGGGAGAAAAACATTGCAGAAAAAAAGAAACATTCTTTTTGTCAATTAAAGAAGTGCTAACAATGCATATGATGCCATCTGACCAATTCTTAGACCATGCTAGCTCACTAAATATTTCTTGAATGAATCCATGAAAGGAAGCTATTGGGAAAAGGATTCTGGAAGGGATTTTCAAAATCCTATAAAGGAAAGTTAAATACCCTAGACTTTACAATTTTGCCTGGTTTTCTTTATGTTCTTATTATTTCTACTACCTCATAAGCTCTGTTTTATTTTTTGGCCTTTTCACAAATATCATGCATGAATTGTTCCTGATACTACTTCTCTCTTAATCTCTTCATACTATATTTCTCTCTGATACTCCTTTGTTTGAGGTCCTGGGTTTGTATGCCCACAGATACATCACTCACCTCTCCCTGGCACTATTCTGTTATAGAGAGGCCTGGCCCCTGGGAGGCACGGTTCCTAGGCTCCCATAAAATTGACTTGCTATTTTAGTTCCGTTAATGGGTGACACTGCAGAGATTAGAGAACAAGATGAGAGAAGCCAGTTTGTTTCCCTTTCCTTCTCAGTAAGAGATATGTTTCCACAGTGATTCCACGGCCTACAGGACATGCTCTCTGTGTTTCCATCTTCTATGCAGCGACCCTAATCCTAGACTGGTTCTTCTAATGCCGTCTTCTCCAATTGTCTTCCCTAAAGGATTTGGGTACTATTTTTGGAGTTTTAAATTTAAAAAATATTGATATGGAAAGGGGGCAGGGAAGTGTCTGGCAGAGGAGGGTGTGGTTCTTGGCTAGGGATCCACCCTCAGGACTATGCTCACTGACCTAGGATGAACTAAATTAACACCGTGTAACACATACCCAGTGGGGATTCAGGAGCTGTAAAAATTCACCCCTGGATGCTGCCTGAGGTCGGAACCCAAAACCTGTCCTCATTTCTTACCCAGTAATGGGGGATAAGGAACATTTTCCTGTTTCAATATGAGTCTGTTTCCAAAGCAGTATGCTTTCTGCAATACTGCAGTGTTACTTCATTGTATATATTTAACTAAATAAGTTACAAACTGTAACTAATATGAGAAGAAAACAAATGGTGGAGAATAAGGAAGAAAAACGAAACATTGTGTTTCACAATGAATGTAAACAATTATAAGTATGATTAATCAATATGTCAGACCAGCCAGGCAGGTGCTTAACGTCATGAGGGGGCACTACTTCATCATCTTGGGATTTCATTCTGGGACAGAGAGTGTGAGCAGCAATAAGGTCCGATAGGGAAAAGGATACAATCTAGTGAGGTGTGGATTTTGTCCCACACCTGCACCTGAAAAAAAGGTGAAGACAGAGACAGAGAAGTTGCTTCCACCTGCATCCCCGCATTGCATTGATTGCACAAACAGTCCACACCATGGCCCCGTGTTCAAGTGGGAATTCTCCAACCTGCCATTAACATATGGAGTGCAAACGGTGGCTTTGCACTTTGAGGGTTTTCACACCCAGGGCCAAATGGGAGTGGGATGGATTGATGGGAGTGGGATGTGGCCTCCACACTTGCCTCTTCATTTCCTGACTTCCATGTTCCTCAATGAATTAGGGTTTCCTTGGTCTGGTTCACCATCTTCCACACAAAACATTTCCCAGTTCAAGAAGGAAGACCCTCGTGGGAATTCATTGCAAGAGTGTTTCCTTCTAAACACTGTCACATTTTAAAGGCTGGACAGCTTTGATAGTTTTAAAATGTAAATTCCCACACAGCCACCAACAGGGAAACTACTGATCTCCCACTTCTATCGGAGGGCGGCACAATTCCTGTAGGATGAGAAGCAGCTAACAGTGTCTAACATTTGCCTGGTTATCTAGGCTCTGTTTCATTTCATGTGCACATCCTTTCTCACTGTCGCAGGGCTCCTTCATTGGGCTGTTGCTGGATGGAACTACTCTCGCCACAGATCTTTTGGCTTCCGGGGATTTCAGAGAGGAAACGGGACTTCAGATAGACTGGCTGAACTCCAGGTTGTGGGTCCTGGTTGCGTCTTGGGGGCTGAGGATATTTGCACTTTGAAGGAGGATTTTGGGTCCTCTGACAAGAATCATTGAACATTGCTTGGACTCCAGCACGAGGCAGCTCATTCTCATAGGTGAGCATTGATTTTTCTTTGCTTTCCTGGGGTGTCCACAGTGCCCATCAATAGCATTACTGGACACCTTTTTCAGGCTTGCCATCGCCACAGACGGCCTCTTAGACACTGTCACAAGCTCATCTGCCCACAAGCGAGGCCAGATCAAGGTGAGAGAACACTGCTCAACTTTGGATTTGCCTATGTCGTGGTTCCTGCCTTTCCCAGATAGGCCCTGCGAGGCTGAGGATGAAGGGAGGCAGTGAGGTGAAGTGCCCAGCACCTTTCAACTCTGAGGTCTTAGGTATGATTCCATCACATAAAGAACCCTCAACAACTCATCAGACTCTATTCCAATCCCCATCGGACCTGATTCTTGCACACAGACTCTTTCAGGAATGGAGACAGAAGAGCCATCTCCAGCGACCACCTCACAGTCTCGAAATACCTCCTCGTCCACCAGGACCTGACCAGCGAGATGACCCAGAGGGGCAATAAGGTCAAGACTCTTAGGGTCCTGCAGTAGGTTATCACAGACAGCCTTTTTCCCAGTACCAGTCTAGCTCTGCCTGTACCGTTTTCGTCTGCTTAGGCAGCCTGACAGCTCTGACAGCCAGGCATCCAAGCCTGCCTCACGAATGTGCATGTGATAGCCTCAAAGTACCAGACCTGAGAAGGGAGCTATTGCTAGCTTCACAGTGAATGCCACCACCATTGCCTAGTGACAAGTCCCTGTGGCTTGGCAGAGAAGAACTCCCTGGAGGTGTGTTGGCGGTGGAATCTTGCCTGTCTTGTCTCAGAGATCCACAGGACAGTCCCATGATTCTAGGAGTGAGTAGATGTGAGTCAGCCTGAAGAAACATCAAGCAGAACCCCAGGAAGGAACTGTGAAATCCCTACAGATCCATAAGGATCTGCAGGATGCCTCAGGCCTAATTAGATGTTGTAGGGGTGAGTAGTTTTGAAACTTGTCCCACAGTGATTACTAGGTACAGCCCACCTGTGTTCCCCGGGGTTGCTCTCTCTCAGGTGGGGCTTCCTGAGGAACCACTTAGCCTCAGGAGCTGCTGGGCTGTGTTTCTGTTGGAGTGTTGCGAGTGTTGCAAGTGTTGGATGTCTGCTTGCCTGTGTGGCTTTGTGTATTTGTGGGTGTATGTGTGGGTGTGCATGCCTATAAGTGGAGTCTGCTTATAGTAGTGTGGCTAACACATTGCAGTGCTTCTTTTTTTTCAATAACTCAACATTCTGGTCGCCTGTGTGTCTGTGGCTCTGCTTGGACTGTGGGTCTCTGTGTTCTTTATTCTTCTGTGGATCGTGAATCCGCAGCGAATTGGGAGTCTGGTTGAGACCCGCCGGAGGCCAAACTACCTCCACCTGCCAAAAAAGAAAAAGGTATTCTTCTGGAAAGAAGAGGGGCACGTCATACCCAGGAATTGACACCTCCCAGTGTTTCATTGTCCTGTGACCAACCCAGGGAGGGACACTAGCAGTCTTGTCCACAGGACCCCTTGAATTTACCTCCAATTCGTTTCCCAGCCAAGCAGGTGCTTAACGTCATTAGGGGAAACTCCTCCATTGTCTTGAGATTTCACTCTGAAACAGAGAGTGTGAGCAGCCATAAGTTCACATAGGGGTGAGCATACAATCTGTTGAGGGGTGGACGGGGTCCTGCAACTTCACCTGCTAAAAAGGTGAAGACAGAGAGTGCTTCCAAATGCATCCCTGCATTCCCTTAATTGCACCAGCAGTCTGCACCATGGCCCTGTGTTCACCTGGGAGTACTCCAACGTGCAGGGAACATTTGGTGTGCAAACTGGGGCCATCCTGGCAAACTCCTGATTTGAGGGCTTTCATTCCCATAGCCAAATGGGAGTGAGATGCATTGACGCTGGGTGGGATGTAGCCTCCATACTTGCCTCTTCCTTTCCTGTCTTCCGTGTTCCCTGTTGGCCTAGGGTTTCCTTGGTCTGGCTAAGGTCTTACACACTAAATGCTTCCCCATTCTTGGAGAATGACCCTCATTGGAATTCTTTGCATGTTTCCTTCTAAACACTGTCACATTTTAATGACTGGGCTCCTTTGATACACTTAGAACCATAAATTATCATTACAGATGCCATGAAGGAAACTCTTTTTCTCCCACTTCTGTTGGAGGGCTGCATGATTCCTGTAGGATGAGAAGCAGGCAGGCATGTCTGGCTTTTGTTTGGTAATCTAGGCTGTGTTCCATTGTGTCTGCACATCCTTTCTCATTGTGAAGGAAGTATTTCATTGAACTGTGGTTGCCTCTCTCCACAGATCTCTTGGCTGCCAGGGATTTCAGGGAGCAAAAGGGAAGTTGGATAGGCTGGCTGCACTCTAGGGTGTGGATCCTGGTCTCTTTGTGGGGACTGACTTTGCTTGCACTTTGCAAGAGGATTTGGGTCCTCTGACAGGAATCTTTGATCACTGCTTGGACTCCAGCACAAGTCAGCTCCTTCTCTCAGGTGAGTTTTGATTTTTCTTTGCTGTCATGATGGGTCCACACTGACTTTCAACAACACTACTGGACACCCTTTTCAGGCTTGCAATGGCAACAAATGGTCTCTGAGACACTGTCTCAACCTCATCTGCACCTGTGAGTTCCCACTTTGAGGTGTGAGAACACTGCTCCACCTTGGACTTTCCTTTGCCATGGTCCCTGCCTTTCCCAGAGAGCCCTTGCAAGGTTCAGAGTGAAGGGAGGATGTGAGGTAAAGGGCGTGGCCAACTTTCGCTGACAATGCCTCTGTGGTCTCAGGTATGATTCTGTCAATCAAAGAACCCTGAACAACTCACCAGATTATATTCCAAACCCCATGGGAACCAATTCTTGCACACAGCCTCTTTTGGGAATGGAGTCAGAAGAGCAGCATCTGGCGATCACCACACAGTCTCAAAATTCCTCCTTCTCCAGCCAGACCAGGCCACAAAAATGGCCCAATGGGGCCCTAAGGTCGAGACCTACAGGGTCCCGCAGTGGGTTATCGCAGAAAGCCTTTCTCCCGATACTAGGCTGGCTCTGCCTGTACCATTTTCCTCTGCTTAGGAAGGCTCACAGATCTGAGAGTTGGGCGCCCGCTCCTGCCTCGCGAATGCGCATGCGCTCTTCTCAAGCTACCAGGCCTGAGCTGTGAGCTTTGTCTAGCATCACAGTGAATGTCATCGTTGCATAGCAGCAAGTCCCTGTGGCTTGGTGGAGAAGGAGACCTCCGTGGAGGTGCGTAGGCGGTGGACTCTGGCTGTTTTCTCTGTGGGATCACTGGATAGTCCCATGATCCTAGGGGAGGGCAGACGTGAGCCTGCCTGATGAAAAGTCAAGCAAAGCCCCAGGAAAAAAACAGTGAAATTCCTAAGCATCCAAGTATATCTGCAGGATGCCTCAGGCCTGCCTAGACTTTGTAGAAGAGAGTCCTTTAGAAACTTGCCCCAATGTGATTTCGAGGAACAGACCACCTGTGTACCCCGTGGTTGCTCTCTCCTTGGTGGGGCTTTCTGCAGAACCATGAAGCCTCAGAAGCTGTCTGGGTGTGTGTTTCTGTGGGATTGTTGTGAGTGTTGGATGTCTGCTTATGTGTGTGGCTTTGCCTTTGTGTGTGAGTGTGTGTGTTAGTGGAGCCTGCTTAAATGAATGTGGCTAACACTCTGTAGTGCATCTTTTGTTTGAGTCTCCTCATCTTTTGGTGGCCTATCTATGTGGCTCTGCCTGGGCTCTGTGGCTCTGTTCTTTATTTTTTTGTGGATAAAGAATCCTCAGTGAATTGGGAGGCGGATGTGACCTGACAGGGTCCAAATCACCTACCCCTGCAATAAAAGCCACTCCTCTTCACACAAGAGTAGACATCTCCCGCCATGTTTCATTCTCCTGTGGCCAAGCCCGAGAGAGACACTAGCAGTCCTGTCTGCAGGGCCCCTTGAATTTACCTAGAATTCTCTTCCCAGCTGAGCAGGTGCTTCAAGTTGGGAGGGGGCACTCCTCCATCATCTCGGGATTTCATCCTGGGACATAGAGTGTGAGCAGCAATAAGATCAGATAGGGGTGAGGACAAAATCTGGCTAGGGATGGATGGGGTCATGGAACTTTACCCACACACACACAAAAATGAATGCAGATGACACAGAAGGTGCTTCCAACTCCATACCCACATTCACTTAATTGCACAAGCAGCCCACACCATGGCTTGGTGTTCACATGGGAGTACTCCAACGTTCAAGGAACATTTGGAGTGTAGGTTTGGGCTATCCTGGCAAACTCTTGATTTCAGGGATTTCATACCCAGAGACAAATGGAAATGGTATGGATTGATGCTGGATGGGATGGGGCTTCTGCAAGGCCTTCTCATTGTGAAGGGGCTCTTTCGTTGGGCTGTTGCTGGATGGGACTGCCTCTTGCCACATATTATTTTGCTGCCAGGGATTTCAAAGAGCAAAAGGAACTTTGGGTAGGCTGGCTGCACTCCATGTTTCAGGTGGTCCTTGTCTCATTGTGGGGGCTGAGGTTGTTTGCACTTTGCAGGAGGTTATTGGGTCCTCTGACAGGAATCACTGAACATTGCTTCAACTCCAGCACAAGGCAGCTCATTCTCTCAGCTGAGCCTTGGATTTTTCCTTGCTTTCTTCAGGAATCCACAGTGCCTCTCAACAGAACTACTGGACATAGTTTTCAGGCTTGCCATCACCACAGATGGCCTCTGAGATACTGTCTCAACCTCATCTACACCCATGAGAGGTCAGTGCAAGATGTGAGAGCACTGCTCCACCTTGGACTTGCCTTTGTTGTGTTTTCGGCCTTCCCCAGAGAGCTCCTGCAAGACCTAGGATGAAGGGAGGCAGTGAAGTCAAGAGCCTGTCCATCTTTTACAGACACCTGCCTCTGGGGTTTCAGGTATGATTCTATCACCCAAAGAACCCTCAAAAATTCACCAGAGTATATTCCAAACTTCATGGGACCTGATTCTAGAATGCAGCCTCTTTCAGGGAAAGAGTGAGAAATGCAGTTTCCAGGGACCACCTCATGGATTTGAAGCACATCCACCTCCAGGGGGACCTGACCACGTAGACAGCCTGAAGGTGCTTTGAGGTTGAGACTCTTAGGGTCCCACAGTGGGTTTTTGCAGACAGCCTTTTTCCCAATACCAGGCTGTCTCTGCTTGTACCATTTTTCTCTGTATAGGTAGGCTGACAGCTCTGATAGTCAGGCACTTGAGCCTGCCTCGTGAATGGGAATGAGCATGTCTCAGGGCATCATGCCTGATTGTGAGCTCTGGCTGGTGTCACAATGAATGTCACCATTGCTTAGACAAAAGTCCCTGTGGCTGGGTGGAGAAGGAGAACTCCAGGGAGGTTGGTCGGTGGTGGACTGTCGCTTGTCTTTTCTGTGGGATCCACGGGGTAGTCTGATGAATCTAGGAGATGGCAGAGGTGAGCCAACCAAAAAAACAAACAAACAAAAAAAAAAAGTTCAAGCACAGCCCCAAGAAAAAACTGCAAAATCCCTAAGGATCCAAAAGTATCTGCAGGATTTGTCAGTCCTACCTAGACGTTGTAGGGGTAAGTCTTTTTGTAACTTGTCCCACTGTTATTTCTAGGTACAGCCCACCTGTGTTCGCTGGAGTTGCTCTCTCTCAGGTAGGACTTCCTGCAGAACCATGCAGCTTCAGGATCTGCTGGGCTCTGTGTTTCTGTTAGAGTATTGTGATTCCTGGATGTCTGCATGTGTTTGTGTGGCATTTGTGTGTGTGTGGGTGTGTATGTATGTGTGCACCTGCAAGTGAAGTCTACTTAAAGAAATGTGGCTAACACACTTCATGGCTTTACTGTTTTGAGTGTCCTAACATTCTGGTGGCCTATATGTGTGACTCTGCTTGGGCTGCAGAGTTCCATGTTTTTTCTCTTTTGTCTTTTTTTTTTTTTTCTGCGGATCATAAATCCTCAGTGAATTGGGATAGAGTCCAAGAACCTCTGGCATCCTAATTACCTAACACTGCAAAAAAAGAAAATCCACAACAAAAAACAAACATCTCCCATTGTTTCATTGTCTTGCAGCCAACCCAGGGACAGACACTAGCAGTACTGTCCACAGGGCCCCTTGAATTTACCTCGAATTCAGTTCCCAGCCAAGCAGGTGCTTCATGTCATGAGGGGGCACTCCATCATCCTGGGATTTCATCCTGGGACATAGAGTGTGAGCAGCAATAAAGTCAGATAGTGGTGAGGATACAATCTGGTGAGGGGTGTATTAGGTCCCACAACTTTACCTGGAAGAGAAATGAAGACAGATGACACAGAAGGTGATTCCAACTCCATCCCTGCATTTCCTTAACTGTACAAGCAGTCCACACCATGGCCCAGTGTTCAGGTGGTGAGGAAAGATGCCACCTCTCTTATTGTCTCATAAACCAGAAAAAGAAAGAGGAAGTAAAAACTAAAGAAAGGCAGAAATGAGATCAATAGTCAGAAAGCTGGCACCACACTCCAGGCCTGGTACTTAAAAATCAACCCTGACCTAACTGCTTGTACTATCTATAGATCCCAGACATTGTATGAGGAAGCATTGTCAAACTTTCTGTTCTGTTCTATTCTGTCCTGGTTACTGATCCATGCAGCCCAGCCACATACCGATGCTTGCTCAATTGATCATGACTCTTTCACACGGATCCTCTAGATTTGTAAGCTTTAAAAGCTGCAGGGGTCTCTCTCTCAGGGAACTCAGTTTTTGAGACACAAGTCTGTGAATGCTCCTAGCCAAATAAAGTCACTTCCTTCTTTAAGCTGGTGTCAGAATGGTATTGTCCATGGCTGCTCCTGCTACATTTTTCAGTTCCTTGACTGGAAGTAAGGTGATTAGCATAAGGTTGAGGCAGCCCATTAGGTGGCTTAGGTCTGCCCTGTGGAGCATCCTTGTGGAGGACTCCATCCAGCTTGAGGGACGTGGATCCTGAGAGAGCTCCAGGGTAGGCAATAGCCCCAGTGGAATGCCTCACTAGAGCAGTATACAGCAGGCTCCCACAAAGGATCGATGTAGTGGCTGTACACCAGGAAGGAACTGGTACTTGGAGTCTGGACATCTGGAACATGGTATGGCTGGTCTTGGGAACTTGCCTACTCCAAGTGGAAGCATGGCCTGATACCCACGGCATGCCTTTATCAGCACTTTGGTTTAGGTTTTGATTTCGACTTGGATTGAATTACTTGATTTAGTTTGAATTAGAGTGTGTGACCTTTACCCTTTCCTTCTTGCAGTGTGAGTATTGTCTTTTCTTGGGAGAAAAATGGATCAGACACAAAGTAAGCCCACCCTGCTAGGAACTATGTTGAAAAATTTCAAGAAGAGATTTAAAGGAGACTATGGAGTTACTATGACATCAGGGAAACTTAGAACTTTGTGTGAGATAGACAGGCAAGCATTAGAAGTGGGTTGGCCATCAGAAGGAAGCCTAGATAGGTCCCTTGTTTTAAAGCAATGGCACAAGATAATCTGTAAACCAGGGCACCCAGATCAGTTCCCATACATAGACACTTGGTTATAGCTGGTTTTAGACCCCCTGCGCAGTGGTGAAGAGGACAGGCAGCAGCAGCAGTGCTAGTGGCAATGGGACAGATAGCCAACGAAGGATCCAACTCCACCCGCTGAAGGAAGTCAGCTCCTAAAGTTCTGTCTGACCCAATATGAGAAGACTCATGGCAGGAAATGGCACCGACGATGCTCCCAACCTTACCGAGAAGAGAGACTCCCTACTCCCGAGCCCACAGCATCTGTGCCTCTGCAGGACACACACCCACCCCTATGCCACCACAGTAGACAAGAGAGGATGTGAAGCCATGGGAGAAACCCCACCCTTGGCAGCTCACTGATGACCTAAGGCTGGGATTCAAATTCCCCTGCAGGAGCAGCAGTGTAGTGGGGTAAATGAGGATGGGCGTATGTTGAAAAGACGTGCCTTCATGTATCAACCCATTACATCTGCTGAATTCCTAAATTGGAAAAATAATACCCCATTTTATACTGAATAGCCTCCAACTTTAATTGATTTGCTCCAAACTATTATCCACACCCACAACCCTACTTGGGCCAATTGCCACCAGCTGCTTATGTACCTCCTTAACACAGATGAAAGGCAAAGGGAGTTCCAGACAGCAACCAAGTGGCTGGAGTGACATGCTCTGGCCAGTTACCAAAATCCACAGGAGTATGTGAGGATCCAAGTACCAGAAACAAACCCCCAGTCGACCCAAATGAAGGGAAAGGAATAGAAGGGCTAAAACAACATAGGGAAGGCATCCTGGAAGGGTTAAAGAAGGGAGCTCAGAAGGCCACAAATGTTAAAAAAGTGTCTGAGGTCATTCAAGGAAAAGAAGGGAGTCCAGCACAATTTCATGAAACACTTTGAGGCCTATTGTATGTATACACCATTTGATCTTGAAAGCCCTGAAAATAAAAGCATGATTAACATGGCTTTAGGTCATCAAAGCACAGGAGACATTACAAGAAAACTTCAGAAACAGGCTAGGTTTGAGGGCATAAACACATCACTGTTATTGGAAATAGCCAATCAGGGTTTGTGAATAGAGATGCAGCAGGTCATAGAGAAAGCTGCAAAGAAAGTGAGCACCAAGCCAGGTGAAAGGCTGACCTCCTAGTCACAGCTATTAGAGGGGTTCACCCAAAGGGCCAAGGAAGGGAAGGCCCTGGAAAAAAAACACCCAGTTTGACCAACCACACCTGCAGCATAACAAGTGTGCATACTGTAAAGAAATAGGGCATTGGAAAGACAAGTGCCCCCAGTTAAAAGAGAAACAAAATGGCTCTGAGCCAGCGGTCTCAAGCAAGGATGAAGTGGCCTTGTTTAATTTGGCAGAAGAGTTACTGGACTGAGGGGAACTGGGCTCAGGTGCTCCCTATGAGCCCACGGTCAGTATGACAGTCAGGGACAAATACATTGAGTTTCTTGTCAATACTGGTGTGGAACATTCAGTAGTAACCACCCCGGTCACCCCTTTATCCAAAAAGACTATTGATATATTCAGAGCCACAGGAGTCTCAGAAAAACAAGTTTTCTGCTTGCCCCAGACTTGTACTGTAGGGGGACATGAATCCATGTTCATTATGGCCTTTATGGTACCCTAGGAGGAGGAATGGAGACTTTTCTTAACTAAGTCAGGCAAAGAGATAAGACCAGCTCTGGCTAAGTGGTAGCCAAGGGTGTGGGCAGAAGATAAACTTCTAGGACTGGCAGTCAACCAAGCTACCATACTCATAGAAGTCAATTTTGGGGTCCAGCCAGTCAGGCAAAGACAGCACCCAGTCCCCAGACAAGCTTTTGAGGTTCATCTCAAATGTCTGAGAGCCTTTGGAATTATAGTCCCTTGTCAGTCGCCATGGAACACTCCCCTCCTGCCTGTTCCTAAGCCAGGGACTGAGGACTACAGGCAAGTACAGGACTTGTGCTTGGTCAGTCACACTACAGTGACTTTACATACAACAGTACCTAACCCATACACATTATTGGATTATGGTCAGCTGAGGACAGGTGGTTCACTTGTCTAGACCTGAAGGACACCTTCTTTAGCATCAGACTATCTCCTGAGAGCCAGAAACTGTTTGCCTTCCAGTGGGAAGGAAGATCCGGGGTTAGGTGTCACCACTCAGTACACTTGAATCCTGCTTCTCCAAGGGTTCAAGCACTCACCCACCATCTTCTGGAGGTGCTGGCTTGAGACCTCAAAAAGTTCCCCACCTAAGACCTATGCTGTGTTTTGTTCCAGCACATTGATGATCTTCTGCAGGCTCACCCCATGGCAGTTGGGTGTGCCAGAGGGACAGAGGCCCTCCTTCAGTAGCTGCAGGAGTGTGGGTATAAGGTGTCCAAGAAGAAGGCTCAAATCTAAAGATAGCAGGTAAGCTACCTGGGATTGACTATCCAACAGGGGGAACACAGCTTGGGGTCAGAAAGAAAGCAAGTCATCTGCAGCCTATTGGAGCCTAAGACCAGACGGCAATTGAGAAAATTCTTAGGAGCTATGGGGGTTCTGCAGACTGTGAATTGCAAACTTTGCAGTACTAGCCAAGCTTCTGTATGGGTTTACAAAGGGAGAGACCAGGAAGCTTTTGAATGGGGGTCCCAACAAGAGCAAACCTTTTATGAGTTAAAAAAGAAACTCATGTCAGCTCCAGCTCTGGTTCTGCCTGACCTGACAAAGCCATTTACACTGTATGTGTCAGTGAGAGAAAAAATGGCAGTTGGGGTTTTGACTCAGAATGTGGGGTCCTGGCTGAGGCCAGTGGCCTACCTCTCTAAAAAGCTAGACAGGGTTTCTAAAGGTTGGCCCTCTTGTTTGAGGGTCTTAGCAGCAACTGTCCTGATAGCACAAGAAGCGGATAAACTAACTCTTGGGCAAAACATGAACATAAACGCCCCACATGCTGTGGTGGCTTTACTGAATACCAAAGGATATCATTGGCTAATGAATGCTAGCCTAAGCAAGTACAAAGCTTGCTCTGTGAAAATCCCTGCACAATCAATGAAGTTTGTAACAACCTGAATTTTGCCACCTTGCTCCCTGTATAAGAAAGCCCTGTTGAGCATAACTGTGTAGAGGTGTTGAACTCAGCTTACTTTAGCAAGACTGACCTGCATGATCAGCCTTGGGCATCAGTGGACTGGGAGCTATATGTGGGTGGGAGCAGCTTTGTCAACCCACAAGGAGTGAGGTATACAGGATATGGAGTGGTAACCCTGGACGCTGTCATTGAGGCCAAACTATTGCCATAGGGTACTTCAGCCCAGAAAGCCAAGATCACTGCTTTAATTTGGGTGTGAAAACTCAGGGAAGGTAAGACTAAAAACATTTACACTGACTCTTGGTATGTTTTCTCAACCCTCCAAGTACATGGAGCATTATATAAAGAAAAAGGGCTGTTAATCTCTGGAGGAAAGGACATAAATCATCAGCAATATATCTTGTAATTATTAGAAGCAGTATGGAAACCCCAAAATGTGTCAGTCATGCATTTCAGGGGACACCAGCGAGCTTCTGCCGTGGTTGCTTTACGGAACTCCAGAGCTGACTCAGAGGCTCAAAAAGCAGCCTCCACCCCTACCAGGCATTGGTCTCAACCCCCCTGCTTCCTCAGACACCTGACCTTGTACCTACTTGTTGTAAGGAGGAGAAAGACTTCTTTCAGGCAGAAGGAGAGCAAACAGCAAAAGAGGGATAGATCCAGTTACCAGACAGAAGAATAGCCATGCCACAGCTGCTAGGAGCCACAGTTGAACTGGCTGTAAATGAAACTACCCCTCTAGTTCAGGAATCACTTAAAAAGTTGTTAGGCTGGTACTTCTGTGTCTCATATTTGTCAGCCCTTGCCAAAACCGTGGCATGGTGATGTGTTATATGCTGACAACAAAATGTGAGGGAGGGTCCAGCAACTCTGCCCAGCATACAAGTTTATGGAGCAGCCCCCTTTGAAGATCTCCAGGTGAACTTCACAGAGATGCCAAATTGTGGAGGTAACACATATTTACTAGCTCTTGTGTGTACATACTCTGAGCTGGTAGAGGCTTATCTGACACAAACTGAAAAAACTCGTGAAGTAACATGTGTGCTTCTTTAAGATGTTATTCCTAGAATTGGACTGCCCCTACGAATCAGTTCAGATAAGTGGACAGTGTTTGTGACTGGCTTGGTGCAGAAGACAGCAAAGGTATTGGGGATCCCGTGGAAACTACATGCAACCTACTCACCTTAGAGTTCCAGAAAGGTGGAATGAATTAATCAAACTTTTATAAATAGCTGAGGGAAAGTGTGTCCAGAAACAAGATTGAAATGGTTACAGACTCTCCGTATGGTATTCTTTAAGATAAGATGTGCTCCTTCTAAAAGAACAGGATATTCCGCTTATGAAATATTATATCATAGACCCACTCCCATATTATGGGGACTCCCAGGCACTCTTCGAGAGTTAGGTGAAGTTAAGTTACAGCAACAGCTACAAGATCTAGGAAAAATTACACAAAAATTTCAGACTGGGAAAATGAAAGGGGGCCTATTAGTTTATTCTCCCCAGTTCACAACTTCTCCCCAGGTGATCCCGTATGGATCAAGGACTGGAATGCAGCCCCCTACATCCATGGTGTAAGGGACACCAGACTGTCATTTTGACCACTCCCACCCGGTGAAGGTAGAAGGAATCCCAGCCTGGGTCCATCGCCATCGTGTAACACCTGCAGTGCCTGAGACCTGGGAGGTAAGACAAAGGCCAGACAACCACTGCAAAGTGACACTCAGAAAGATGACAAGGCCTGCTCCAGTCACACTTTTAAGCTGACTGGTATACACATGGTTGAAGCATGAGAAAACTCATCGTGGGACTTTCTCTCCTTAAAATTTGGACTTGTATAATAAAGACTGATTATACAATGCTTACTGTGGATGTCTTCCACACTGCACGTTTCCCAGTTCATGGAAGAGGATCCTCAAAGAATCCATTGCATGAGTGTTTCCTTCTAAACACTGTCATGTTCCCAAAATGGAGGACTGTTCCCTGTGTAATCATCATGTTACTGAGGTAGGGAAACCAGTTAAAACTATCTTTCAGTTTATACATATTTTGAATGCCTAGGAACTTTAAAAGAATATTGCCTGTATAACTTCACTCAGATATGCTATAACACATCTGAATCTCCTATGAACACAGTCTTTGAAATAAGATTAAGAACTCTCCCTTTTCTAAGTGATACAAGTAAAATAATAGCTAAAACAGAAGAAAAATGAATCCCCAAACAAAAAATCTTAAATTCTGATGCTGGTGTCACCATTAATATTAACCGTTAAGGATAAGGATGTGGCTCTCTGGACTGAGAAAAGAGTTATCCAGCAGAGAATAAGTATATTTGCCATGAGTTAGGCCAATGTGATAAAGCTTGTAATTGCTGGCCTTGTGTCATTTTGGCTACCTAGAAAAATAATGAAAAATATCCAGTATGGCTTCAGAAAGGAAAGGGTGATTCCTCTTGCACGAGCAGCCACAGTAACACCTTAGAACCAATAATCACCAGTCCCCTAGACCCCCCATTGGAAAAAGGGAAAACATGTAACTCTTGGGATCAATGTAGCTGGACAGGATCCTTGAGTAAATATTTCAGTCAGACAAGAGGTCAAAATGTGTTCTCACAAACCAGAGTTTCAGACCTTCTGTGATGAATTAAATGTGCCCATACCAGAGTTCCCAGGGAAGACAAAGAATTTGTTCCTGCAGTTAGCAGAAACTGTAGTCCATTCCCTCAATATTTCTTCCTTTTATGTATGTGAGGGAACCACCATGGGAGAGCAATGGCCTTAAGAAACCTGAGAATTAGTGCCTACTTATCCAATTCCCGATATGATTACAATCCAGAAGACCCACACTGGCAACTTCTGTGTCCTAAGAACCTCAATTATTGGGCAGTATTGAATAGCTATAGAAGGAAACAACTTCATCCTCCCTGTGGGAAGCTTCACCTGCCTTGGGCAAAACTGTATAACAGCACAGTAAAAACAGCCACATGGTGGGGTTCAAACCACACTGAGAAAAATCTGTTTCATAAATTTCCAAAGTTGCAAACCATGTGGACCCACACAGAGTCTCAGTGGGACTGGACAGCCCATGCTGGACTATGCTGGATATCTGGGCATAGAGCCTACACGATGTTACCTGAACAATGGGCAGGTAGTTTTGTTACTGGCACCATTGAACCATCCTTTTTCCTACTGCCCATGAAAACACATGAAATCCTTGACTTCCAAGTCTATGCTTCCTGCGAAAAGAGGAGCATAGCTATAGGCAAAGTGAAATATATTGAGTGGCTCCCTAAAAGAATCATACAATACTATGGGCCTGCCACTTGGGCACAAGACAGCTCATGGGGATACTGAACCCCCATTTACATGCTCAACCAAATCATACAGTTATAAACTGTCTTAGAAATAATCACTAATAAAACTGGCAAAGCTTTGAGTCTTTTAGCCTTGCAGGAAACCCAGAGGAGAAATGCTATCTATCAAAGTAGATTAGCCCTAGACTACTGGCTAGCAGCTGAAGGTGGGGTCTGTGGAAAATTGAACCTAACCAATTGCTGTCTGCATATAGATCGTCAAGGGCAAGTGGTCAAAAATATAGTCAGAGATAGGACACACCTTGCACATGTGTCGTCATTTTGGCTACCTGGAAAAAGAATGAAAAATATCGATTGACATTGGTTTGATCCTGGATCAATATTTGGAAAATGGTTTCCAGTGCTAGGAAGATTTAAAACTCTTATAGTAGGAAGAATAATAGTAACAGGAACATGCTTATTTCTCCCCTGCTTGCTACTCATACTCTTTCAAATAATGTGAAGCTTTGTTACTGCCTTTGTCCACCAAAATGCTTCACCACCAGTATATTACATGAACCAATATTGATATGTCTTGCAGGAAGACCTAGGAAGGGAGGATGAGAGTGAGAACTCCCACTAATAAGTGAGATTCTCAAAGTGGGGAATAAGGAGGGAGACCACCTCTCTTATTGTCTCATACCTTAAAAAAAGAAAAAGGAATCAAAAACTAAAGAAAGGCAGAGATGAATTCAATTGCCAGGCAGAACATGCACAGCACTCCAGGACTGGCAGTTAAAAATCAACCCCTCACCTAACCACTTGCATTATCTATAGATTCCAGACACTGTATGAGGAAGCATCGTGAAACTGTTTTGTTCTCTTCTATCCTGATTACCCATACATGCAGCCCCAGCCACATACCCCATGCTTGCTCAATCAATGACAACCCCTTCACAGGGACCCTCTTAGGGTTGAAAGCCTTTAAAAAGGGCAGGAATCTCTCTCTGGGGAACTTGGTTTTTGAGACAGTTGGCTGATGCTCCCAGCTGAATAAAGTCACTTCCTTCTTTAAGCCAGTGTCTGAAGGGTTTTGTCCATGGCTTATGCTGCTACAATGGGAGTACTCCAATGTGCAAGGAACGTTTGGAGATTTGGATTGCCAATTGGGGCCATCCTGGCAAACCCCCGTATGAGGGCTTTCATACCAGAAGCCAAATGGGAGTGAGAGAGATTGATACAATATAGG
This sequence comes from Gorilla gorilla gorilla, assembly GCF_029281585.2. NCBI lineage: Eukaryota > Metazoa > Chordata > Mammalia > Primates > Hominidae > Gorilla > Gorilla gorilla. The sequence continues at coordinate 25,671,840 of NC_073248.2, read as the reverse complement.
GTGTAACCTCCATACTTGCCTCTTCATATTCTGACTTACCTGTTCCTCATCAGCCTAGGGTTTCCTGGGTCTGGCTCAATGTCTTCATCACTAAACGTTTCCCTGTTCGTGGAAGGTGACTCTCAAAGAATCCATTGCATGAGTGTTTCCTTCTAAACAGTGTCATGTTTTAATGACTGGGCATCTGTGATAATTTTAAAACCATAAATTCCTGTTACAGCCACCAACAAGGAGACTCTTGCTCTCCAGCTTTTACAAGAGGGCCACATGATTCCTGTAGGTGGATAAGTAGGCAGCCATTTCTGGCTTTTGCCTGGTAATCTAGACTCTGTTTCATTCCATCTCCATGTCCTTCCTCATTGTGGAAAGCGTCTTTCATTGGGATTTGCTGGGTTGGGCTACCTCTCACCGCAGATTTATTGGCCTCCAGGGATTTCAGGAAGGACAAGGGACTTTGGGTAGGCTGGCTGCAGTCCAGGTTGTGGGTCTTGGTCTCCTAATGGGGGCTGAGGTTGTTTGCACTTTGCAGGAGGCTTTTGGGTTCTCTGACAGAAAGCATTGAACATTGCTAGGACTCCAGAACAAGACAGCTCATTCTCTGTGGGAAAGAGAGTTTCTGGGATGCCAGATGAGTTCTTCTCCCCTGTGTGAGACACCCATGGGAGCCATGGGTGGCCTCTGAGGAGAAAAGTCTCCTTATTTCCTTCATGTCTTTATTCTCAAGAGCATAACAGCTCAGCGGCATGCTACAGGTTGCTCAGGGAAATAACACTCCCTTGAAGCAGTGGTGTATAATCAAACATCTTGTCTTCTACTGAAACCCACTCCCACCCATTTCAGTACTGATAAGTTATTTTTATTATTTCTATTATTATTTTTTTGAGATGGAGTCTCTCTCTGTCACCCAGGCTGGAGTGCAGTGGTGTGATCTTGGCTCACCACAAGCTCCACTTCCCATGTTCACACCATTCTCCTGCCTCAGCATTCTGATTAGCTGGGACTACAGGCACCCACCACTGCACCTGGCTAATTTTTTGTATTTTTAGGAGAGACAGGTTTTCACCGTGGTCTTGATCTCCTGATCTCGTGATCTGCCTGCCTCGGCTTCCCAAAGTGCTGGGATTACAGGCGTGAGCCACTGTGCCCAGCTGTTAAAAATCTTACATAGTTTAGACACATGCCTTTGCAAGAGGAAATTCACAGAAACCACCACTGCTACACATCTTATTGAATGACTCATGAGTTCTGCTTCACTGATTAATCATTTTCCTCATCCCTTCTTACCCCTCCCATCTGACCTAAGAACAAAGAGCTTGTAAACCAATAAATTGGGTGGAGGTTGAGAGCTCGGGTCCGTGAGCAAGCCTCCAATTCTCTGGTCCCCTGGACCTGCTTTTTAAACTCTCAATCTGCCTCTTTCTAATTCCATTGTCTCTGCTGGACATGGGGTACCTGCCCAGTGGTGTGAGGCTTGTTTCCTCAACATCTGGTGCCCAACACAGTGCTCTCTATATCTCTACAAACCATCCAGTGAGGGAACACCAGGGCGTAGAAAGTGCAGGATGACTGACAAAGGATGTCCGAGTACCTTTTCCCTTCACGCTCTACAGGTAAGTGGGGCACTCAGAGAATTCCAGGGCAACCTCAGGAAAATACAGGTCAGGCTGGAAACAAGTTTGTTAATTACTTAAGCCTGGTGCAGCAGTTATTGAGCCATAAAGGAGTGAATTATGAGTACCCAAAATCTCACATCTTTTTTCCATCTCATAGAAAAGTATTCTCCTTTGTTCTCGGAATATAGAACCATGAATGTAAAAGACTGGGACAAGATCAGATCAGACTTAAAAGGAGCACAACAAGAGGGCTGCGATATTCCTTTCTCCACTTGGTCTGTGTGGTCAGCAATTAAAACAGCACTGGAGCCCTTCCACCATGAGGAGGAGGAGGAGAAGTTTCAGGGTGACACAGAAAAGTTTAATAATCAGGAGTCTGATAATCAGCACAGTGAACCATCTTAGTCTAGCTTAAAAAAGGGGGAGAAATGGGAAGGTGTATATGCTAACCTCCAAAAACTTATGAAAGAAACAGTTCCCCCTACTGCACCTTTAGAGGAAAGTGTAGAACAGCCACCTCCACCTCAGCCTTATGAATTTTTGGAAAGCGGGACTGAGACACGGCTTGCCACTCCCATTGTTGCACGGCCTACCATTGACTATGGTAAAGGGAAGCTTCAACAGCCCAACAGCCAATTATGGTGAGGGAATGATCCAGGCTTGTCCACCTGTTAATTATGGGAGAGAAATGCTGTGAGCCAGTCCAAATACAAATTATGGTGCAGGGGCAATTCAGGCATCCATTTGACAGGCACAAGAAATGGGGGATTTGGATGCTTGGCAGTTTCTGGTAATTATTTCTCCAGCTGAGGAGCCCAGAGAACATGCTCGGGCCTGCTGGGAACCATTTTCTTTTAAAATATTAAAAAGACTTTAAGCAAGCAATTGGACAATATGGGCCAAATTCTTCTTATGTTCATTCCTTGTTACAATCTGTGGCTTATAAAAGGCATTTAATACCTATGGATTGGGAGTGATTAGCCCGATCCACCCTGTCTCCCTCTCAATTTCTCCAACTTAAAACCTGGTGGACAGATGAAGCAACAAATCAGGCAGGCAGAAATGCTCAGGCCCAACCTCCCATTAATATCACATCTGATCAATTGCTTGGAATTGGACAGGCATTGGGTACTGTCAATCAACAGGTGGTAATGGGTGATCAGGCTGTTGATCAGCTCAGAACTATATGCTTAAGAGCCCGGGAAAAAAATTCATGACCCTGTTACTATTTGTCCTTCCTTTAACTCATTTTGACAGGTACAAGGGAGATTTATCCAGATTTTATCACTCCATTTGCAAGAAGCTGCTCAAAAGACTATTTCAAATTCTTGTGCCAGGAAAGTGATCATTCAGCTGCTTGCTTGTGAAACTGTGAATACAGAATGTCAGGCAGAAATTAGATCTATTAAGGTAAAGGCAGATGTAAATGAGGAAAAAAACTGTAAGTGAATATATTACAGCCTGTGATGGCATTGAGGAGCCCTTATATAAGGCCAGCCTCCTTTCTCAGGCAATGGCTGGACTAAGGGTACCAAAAAACACATGAGTGTTCCCTGGATCTTGATATAATTGGGGACAGATAGGACATGCAAAAAGAGAGTGTACAAAGAGCCAAAAAAGGCAAAACTCAAAACAGGGCATTCCCAATTCAGGGTGGGTCATCCCTGACTCCAAACAGAGTATTCCCAGCCCAGTCTATCCCTGTACAAATGCAGAGCAATTGTCCCCCTCCACAGATAAAAGTGGGGCAGTAGATTTATGCTGCATAAAAGCTCTATCCCTCCTTCCTGGGGAGCCTCCTAGGAAGATCCTAATGGGAGTTTATGGCCCATTGCCAAAGGACATGGTGGGACTTATACTGGGAAGGTCCAGCTTAAAATGAAAGGGAATTCAAGTACATACTGGAGTAGTGGGCTCTGATTGCGAGGGAGAAATTCAAACTGTTATCTTCTCCACTGTTCCCTGGAGTGCTAATCCAGGTGACAGAATAGCTCAACTGTTGCTTTTACTGTATGTTAAGTCAGAAGAAAGCTCAGAAGAAAAGGAGGATTTTGAAGCACAAAATCAGCAGGCAAGGCTGCCTATTGGGTAAATCAAGTCTCTGACAATAGACCTATTTGTATGGTCACTATTCAAGGAAAACAATTTAAGGGTCTTGTCAACACAGGAGCAGATGTGTCAATCATAGCTCTTTATCAATAGCCAAAAAACTGGCCAAAACAAAAGGCCCCAGTGGGTCTTCTTGGGGTTGAGGATTTGCTTGTATCTCACCAGGAGAGAATCAGCTTCTTGTCTGGGTACCCACAAGACATCTTAAGTTGTGCCAGGAGCCAGAATTCAAGGAAGAGGAAAAGACCTCAGAAAGTCCCTACACCCCCAGTTCATCAGATGGCTTAGATGAACATCTCTGTTGAGCAGATGGAAACCAGTAAAACTTACCAAGCAACTCCACCGACCTGGGGGCAGATGAAGAGACTAGCTTGCATTGAAGAAGAGAACCCGTGGTCTCAGCACAAGCTGCTGACCACCAGTAATCTAATGGTAGCTATGATGGTGGTAATCCCCTTGGTGGTGAGTCTCCCTGCAGAGGGGCAGATCAAAATTACACTTACTGGACCTACATTCCATTCCCACCACTGATTAGTCCTGTTACAAGGTTAGATGCCCCAGTGGAGGTTATGTTAATGATAGTGTCTGGATGCCTGGACCAATAGATAACTGAGGTCCTACTCATCCAGAGGAGGAAGGAATGTTAATAAATGTTTCCATTGGTTATCACTTTCCTCCCATCTGCCTGGGGCCAGCAGCAGGATGTTTAATTTATGATAAACAATGTTGGATGGTTTATGTCCCTGCACATAATGGATGAAAGACCTCTATTCATGTAATCAGTGGAAGAACATTTCAATCTTTGGACACTATTAAATACCTTGAGCATGGCTATGTTATGACACATCATCAGATTAATAAATTTAAACCTAATAAGAAGTCCTGCACCAGGCAGGCCACTAAATGGTCTGAAAATCTAGAGGTGCTAACCTGGGAAGATTGTATTGCAAACAGCACTGCAGTATTGTGAAATAATTCCATTGGAATCATCACTGATTGGGCCCCTAGGGGTCACTTTGCCATAAATTGTACCGGACACAGCAAAGATTTTGGAGAGGCTCCTTTGCAAACGACTTCCCAGATAATGCACTAAAATTATATAGAAGAATTGAAACAAATTGCCCTATTAAGTGGGAGGAGAATGGTATGGCTCCTCCAAAGCCAAAAATGATTGATCCAATTATAAGTCCAGAACATCCAGAATTGTGGAAATTAATGTTGGCTCAAACCCCAGTTGGGATTTGGAAAGGAGAATATAAAACACAGACTCATAGTGAAAAACTTTGATTTGTTGTAGCCATGATCCCTAATCAGACAGTCCCATTGCAGAGTTGTGTTAAACCTCCTTTTATGTTAGCAGCAGGAAAAGTTAATATCCTACTTGACTCTCAAACCATATCATGCCTCAGCTGTCGTATTTTTACCCGCATTAATTCTACCTCTAATAAAGATAATAGCACTTTACTGGTTAGGGCCTGAGAAGGAGTTTGGACACCTGTTTCCCTCAATAGACCTTGGGACACCTCTTCCTCCATATATATTATCACTGCAGTACTAAAAGAAATACTTAATAGATCAAAGAGATTCATATTTACCTTAATAGCTGTCATCATGGGCCTTACAGCGGTCACAGCGATAGCTGCTGCTGCTGGTATAACTTTGCATTATTCTATTCAAACTGTGAGCTCTGTGGATAGTTGACAGGAAAATTTTTTCCAAGCTTTGGAATTCCCAAAGCCAAATAGATCAAAAATTGGCAAATCAAATTAATGATCTTCATCAAACAGTAATTTGAATGGGTGGTCAGATTATGAGCTTGGAGCAGAGAATTCAAATGCAAAGTGATTGGAATACTTCCGATTTTTGTTTCCTCCTAGCTCTTATAATACCACTGAACACCATTGGGAGATGATTAGACGTCACCTACCAAGAGAAGATAATTTAACATTAGATACTGCTAAACTGAAAAAACAACTTTTTGCTGCATCTCAGGCTCATCCCAGCTTGTTGCCTGGAGCTGATATTCTTGCTGGAGCCACTGATGTCCTGTTTAACAATAATCCTTTAAAGTGAATTAAAACCATAGGTGGATCATCAACTGCAAATATTATTTTGGTTTGTGTCTCTTTATGCTTTTTTTTTTAGTCTACAGTTGCGGACAGCAACTTGGGAGAGAAGACAGACACTGTGAATGAGCTATGATAGCAATGGTGGTTATTAATGTAAAAAAAATGGAGACAAAAAGTGGGACATATGGGAAAGAGAGTTTCTGGGATGCCAGAAGAGTTGGTCTCCCCCATGTGAGACTCCCATGGGGAGCCATGGATGGCATCTGAGGAGAAAATCTCCTTATTGCCTTCGTGTCCTTATGCCTGGAGAGCATAACAGCTCAGCGGCATGCCACAGCTTGCTCAGGGAAATAACACTCCCTTGAAGCAGTGGAGTATAATCAAATGTCCTGGCTTCTCCTGAAACCTACTCCCACCCATTTCAGTCCCGATAAGTTAAATACATTAAGTAGTTTAGACACACACCTTTGCTCAAGGAAATTCACAGAAACCACCACTGCTATACATCTTACTGAAAGACTCATGAGTTCTCCTTCACTCATTAATCCTTTCCCTCATCCCTTCCTACCCCTCCTATCTGCCTATGAACAAAGAGCTTGTAAACCAATAAATTGGGTGGAGGCTGAGAGCTCCAGGCCATAAACAAGACTCCAATTCTCTGGTCCCCTGGACCTGCCTTTTAAACTCTCATTCTGTCTCTTTCTAATTCCTTTGTCTTCGCTGGACTCGGGCTACCTGCTGGGCAGTGGGGGGCTGGTTTTCCAACAATTCTCTCAAGTGATTTTTTCTCTCTGGGTATAAGGAATCCACAGTGCTCTTGCAACAACACTACTGGATACCCTTTCCAGGGTGGCAATTGCCACAGATGGCCTCTGAGACACAGTCTCAACCTCATCTGCACCCATGAGAGGCTAGTTCAAAGTGTGAGAACATGTCTCCAAAGTGGACTTGCCTTTCTTTGGTTCTTGCTTATCTGAGAGAGCCCCTGTGAGGCCCAGAATGAAGGGAGGCAGTGAGATTAAGGGCCTGGCCATCTTTTGCTGACACCTGCCTCTGGGGTCTTAGATATGATTCTATTATCCAAAGAACACTGAACAACACAACAGACTATATCCTGATCCCCATAGGATCTGGTCCTTGCACACACATTCTCTTTCAGGAATAGAGTCAGAAGAGCAGTTTCCAGCCACCACCTAACAGTATTGAAATGCGTACTCCTCCAGCGGGACGAGACCATGGAGGCTGCCCATGGGGCCCTAAGGTCGAGATGTTTAGGGTCTCACAGTGGGTTTTCGCAGGTAGCCATTTTCCTGATATGAGGCAAGCTTTGCCTGTGCATGTTCTTCTGCCTAGGCAGGCTGACATCGCTGACAGCCGGGTGCTTGAACCTGCCCCAAGAATGTGCATGTGCTAGTTTCAGGGCACCAGGCATGATGCTGACTTCTGGCTAGCCTCACAATGTCACCGTTGCCTAGCAACAAGTTCCTGCAGCTTGGCAGAGAAAGAGACCTGCTTGGAGGTGCATTGGCGGTGGACTCTCCTCTGTCTTTTCTGTGGGATCCACAGGATAGTCCCATGATCCTATGAGAGGGCAGATGGGAGCCAGCCTGAAGAAACATCAACCACAGCCCCACAAAAAAACGGCAAAATCCCTAAGGATCCAAAAGGATCTGCAGAATTCCTCAGGCCAGCCTAGAGGTTGTATGGGTTTTGAAACTTACGCCAATGTGATTTCTAGGAACAGCCTGCCTGTGTTCCCTGGGGTTGCTGTCTCTCAGGTGGGCCTCCTGCAGAACCATGCAAGCTCAGGATCTGCCATGCTGTGTGTTTCTGTGGGTGTGTTGCGAGTGTTTGACGTCGAGTGTGTGTGGCATTGTGTGTGTGTGTGTGCCTGTAAGTGGAGTCTGCTTAAAGGAATGGGGCTAACACACTTCAGTGCTTCTTTTTTTTTTAGACTCACTACCTTTTGGTGGCCTGTCTGTGTGGCTATGCTTGGGCTGCATGGCTCCATGTTATTTTTCTGTGGATTGTGAATCCCCAGTGAATTTGGAGGTGGGCCAAGACCCACCAGCATCCAAAATCACCTCCCCCTGCAGAAGAAACCACTCTTCTAGAAGAGGAGCACACCACACCAAAAACCAGGCATCTCCCAGTGTTTCCATCATCTTGAGGACAACGCAGGGAGAGACACTAGCAGATCTGTCTGCAAGGCCACTTAGATTAACCTCGAATTTGGTTCCCAGCTGTGCACATGCTTCGCATCATTAGGGGGGCACTTCTCCATCTTCTTGGGATTTTATCCTGGAACATAGAGTCTGAGCAGCAATAAGGTCACATGGGGTGAGGATACAATCTGCTGAATGGAGAATGGGTTCCAGCAACTTCACCTGCAAAAAAATAAGTAAATAAATAAAGACAGATGACACAAAAGGTGCTTCTAACTCCAACCCAACATCCCCTTATTTTCAAAAGCAGTCCACACCATGGCCCAGAATTCAGGTGGGAGTATTTCAATATGCAAAGAATATTTGGAGGGCAAATTGGGGCCATTCTGGCAAACTCCCAATATGAGAACTTTCATACCCAGAGCCAAATGGGAGTGGAATGGATTGGTGCTGGGTAGGATGTGGCCTCTACACTTGCCTCTTCTTTTTCTGACTTCCATGTTTCTCTCCAGCCTGGGGTTTCCTGTGTCTGCCTCAATGACTTCCACACTAAATGTTTCTCAGTTCATGAGAATGACCCACATGGGAATCCATAGCATGAACATTTTCTTCTAAAAATTCTCTATTTTTATTGACTAGGCAGCTCTGATACTTTAACAACCATTAATTCCTGTTACAGAAGCAAACAAGGAAACACCTATTCTCCCACTTCTGTCAGAATGCTGCATGATTCCTGTAGGATGAGAAGCTGGCAGCTGTGTCTGGCTTTTGCCTGGTAAACTAGCCTCTGTTTCATTTCATCTGCATAGCCTTCTCATAGTGGAGGGGCTCTTCCATTGTTCTGTTGCTGGATAGGAATGCCTCTTCCCACCAATTATTTAGCTGCCAGAGATATCAGAGAGAGAAGGGACTTTGCGTCATCTGGCTGCACTCCAGATTGTGGATTGTTGTATTGTTGTGGGAGCTGAAGTTGTTTGCACTTTGCAGGAGTCTTTGGGGTCCTCTGACAGGATTCATTGAACATTGCTTGGACTCCAGCACAAGGCCACTCATTCTTTCAGGTGAGCCTTGATTTTTCTTTGCTTTCATGGAGAATTCACAGTGCTCCTCAACAGCACTACTGGACACACTTTTCAGGCTTGCTGTCACCACAGACAGCCTCTGAGATGGTGTCACAACCTCATGTGAACCCATGAGGGGCAAGTTCAAGGTGTGAGAACAGTGTTGATCTTATACTTGCCTTGTCTGGCTTCCTGCCTTTCCCAGAGAGCCTATGTGAGGCCCCAGATGAAGGGAGGCAGAGAGGTCAAGAGCCTGGTCATCTTTTGCTGACACCCACCTGTGGGTTCTCAGGTATGATGCTATCACCCAAAAGTACCCTCCAGAACACACCAGACTATATATCAATTGTTATGGGACTCAATTCTTTAACACAGCCTCCTTCGGGAATTGACTCAGAAGAGCAGTTTCCACGACCACCTCATGGTCTTGAATGCCTCCTCCTTCAGTGGAACACAATCATGGAGACGGCTTGAATAACCCCCAAAGTTGAGACTTTTAGGGTCCTGCAATGTGTTTCACGGGCAGCTTATTTCCTGATACCAGACTGACTCTGCCTCTGCCATTTTCCTCTGCTTAGGCAGGCTGACGGGTCTGAGAGCCAGCGCCCAAACCTGCCTCATTAATGTGCATGCACTAGTCTCAGGGCACCAGGCCTGATTGTGGGCTCTGGCTAGCTTCACAATTAATGCCACCTTTGCCTAGCGACAAGTCCCTGCAGCTCGGCAGATAAAGAGACCTCTGTGGAGGTGCATCAGCAGTGGACTCTTCACTGTCTTCTCTGTTGAGTCCATGGGATAGTCCCATGATCCCAGGAAAGGGCAGGCATGAGGCAGCCAGAAGTAACATCAAACAGAGCCCCAGGAATAAACTGTGAAATCCCTGAGAATACAAAACAATCTGCAGAATTCTTCAAACCTGTTTAGACTTTGTAGGGTTGAGTCTTTTTGAAATTGCTCTACTGTGATATCCAGGTATAGTGGCTGTGTTCCCCGAGGTTGCTCTCTGCCAAATGGGGCTTCCTGCAGAACCACACAGCCTCATGAGCTGCCAGCCTGTGTGTTTCTGTGAAAGTATTGAGAGTGTCAGATGTCTGCATGTGTGTGTGTGTCTGTGTGTGTGCGTGTTAGAATATAAGTGGAGTATTCTTAAAGGAATATGGCTAACACATTTTAGCACTTCTTTTTCTTGAGTTTCCCAGTTTTTTGGTGGCTTGTCTGTACAGCACTGCTTGGTCTGTGGGGCTCCATGTTCTTTAGTTTTCTGTGGATCATAAATCCCCAGTGAATTGGGAGGCAGGCTGAGACCCACCAGTGTCAAACTCACCTCCCACTCCAAAAGAAAGCCACTCTCAGAAAAAAGGGGAGCACACCGCATGAAAAAACAGTCATCTCTGAGTGTTTCATTGTCCTGCGGCCAATGCAGGGAGATACACTAGCAGTCCTGTCCACAGGGCCCTTGAATTTACCTCAAATTCAGGTCCCAGCCAAGCATTTGCTTCACATCATAAGGGGGCAATACTCCATCGTCTTGGGTTTTCATTTTGGGACATAGAGTGTGAGCAACAATAAGGTCAGACAGGGGTTAGGATACAATCTGGTGGGAATTGGATGAGATCCCACAACTTCACCTGCAAAAAAATGAAGACAGATGACACAGAAGGTACTTCCAACTCCATCCCAACATTCCCTTAATTGCACAAGCAGTCCACACCATGGCCCGGTGTTCAGGTGAAAGTACTCCAATGTGCAAGAAATATTTGGGGTGCAAACTGGGGTCATCCTGGCAAACTCTCAAAGTGCAGGCTTTCATACTGGGAGCAAAATGGGAATGAAATGGATTGATGGTGGGTGGAAAGTGGCCTCCACACTTGCCCCTTCTTTCTCTGACTTCCATGTTTCTTGTCAGTGTAGGGTTTCCTGTGTCTGGCTCAATGACTTCCACAATACATGTTTCTCAGTTCACAGAGAATGACCCTAATGGGAATCCATTGCATGAGTGTTTCCTTCTAAACACTTTCACAATTTAATGACTGGGCAGCTTTGATACTTCTAAAACTGTAAATTCCCTTATAGCCGCCAACAAGGAAACTCTTGTATTTTTCACTTCTATTGGCATTCTGCATGATTCCTGTAGGGTGAGAAGAAGTCAGCCTTGTCTGACTTTTGCCTGGTAGTCTAGCCTCTGATTTTTTTCATCTGCATGGTCATCTTACTGAGCAGGTATTCTTTCATTGGGCTGTAGCTGGATAGGACTGCCTCTCACCAAAGATTATTTTGCTTCCCGGGATTTCAAAGAGCAAAAGGGACTTTGAGGAGTCTGGCTGCGCTCCAGGTTTTGAGTTGTTGTCTCATTGTGGGGGCTGAAGTTGTTTGCAAGTTGCAGGAGGCTTTTGGGTTCTCTGACAGGAAGCATTGAACATTGCTTAAACTCCAGCTCAGTGCAGCTCATTCTGTCAGGTGAGCATCGATTTTTTCTTTGCTTTTATGGACAATCCACAGTGTCCTTCAACAGCTCTACTGGATATCCTTTTCAGGCTTGCCATCATCAAAGATGACCTCTGAGACATGGTCTCTACCTCATCTTCACCCATAAGAGGTCAGTCCAAGTTGTGAGAATATGGTTCAAACTTTGACTTGCCTTTTTCATGGTTCCTGCATTTCTCAGAGAGCCCCTGCTAGGCATAGGATGATGGAGGTAGTGAGGTCAAGAGCCCAGACATCTTTGCTAAAAAATGCCTCTGGAGTCTCAGGTATGATGCTATGACCCAAAGAACCATCAACAACACACCAGACAGACTATATGCCAATCACCATGGGACCCGAGTCTTGAAGACACGCATTCTCTTTTGGGAATGGATTTCAAAGGGCAGTTTTCAGTGACCACCTCACAGTCTTGAAACACCTCATCCTCCATCAGGACACGACCACAGAGATGGTCCAAATGAGTCCTGAGGTCGAAGCTTTTATTGTCCTGCCATGGATCTTCACAGGCAGCCCTTTTCTTGATACCAGGCCAGCTCCGACTGTACCATTTTCCTCTGCTTAGGCAGGCTGAACGCTGTTACAGCAGGACACATAAGCGTGCCTCAGGAATCCACATGAGCTAGTCTCAGGGCACCAGTCCTGAGTGTGAACTCTGTCTAGAGTCACAGTGAATGTCACCGTTGCCTAGCGACAAGTCCCCGCGGCTTTGTGGAAGAGACTCCCAAGGAGGAGACCTCCATGGAGGTTCGTCGGCTGAGGTCTCTCACCTGTCTACTCTGTGAGATCTACAGGATAGTCCCATAATCCTAGGATAGGGAGGACGTGAGCCAGCCTGAAGAAACATCAAGAAGAGCTCCTGCCAAATCCCTAAGGATCAAAAAGCATCTGCATGATGTCTAGATGTTGGAAGGGTGAGTCTTTTTGGAACTTGTCTTACTGTGATTTTTAGGTACAGCCCATCTACTTTCCTTGGAGTTGCTCTGTCTCAGATGGGTCTTCCTGCATAATCCCACAGCCTGAGGAGCTGACAGTCTATGTGTTTTTTTCGGGGTGTTGCAAGTGTTGGATGTCTGCCAGCGTGTGTTTTATTGTGTGTTTGTGTGTGTGTGTGACATTAAGTGGAGTCTGCTTAAAGGAATGTGGCTAAAGCACTTCAGCGGTTCTTTTTTTTTTTTTTTTTTGAGTCTACTAACCTTTTGGTGGCCTGTCTGTGTGGCTCTTTTGTGCTGTGGGGCTCTGTGTTATTTATTTTTCTGTGAATAATGAATCCTCAGTGATTTTGGAGGTGGACCAAGCCTGCTGGGGACCAAGGTACCTCCCTGTGCAATAAAAGCCACTCTTCTAGAAAGAAGAGGAGCACACCATACCAAAAAAACAGACATTTCCAGGTGTTTTATTTTCCTGCAGCCAACCCAGGGAGAGACACTAGCAGTCCGGTCCTCAGGGCCCCAATATTTACCTCAAATTCAATTCCCAGCTGAGCAGGTGCTATACCATTGTGAGAGGACACTCCTCCCTTGTTTTGGGATTTCATCCTGGGACACAGAATGTGAGCAGAAATATGTCAGATAAAGGTGAGGATATAATCTGAAGACAAGGGGAAGGGGTCCCGCAACTTCACCTGCAAAAAGATGAAGACAGATGACAGAAGGTGCTTCCAATTCTGTGCCCACATTCCCTTAATTTCACAAGCAGTCCACACCATGTCCCAGAGTTCAGGTGGCAGTACTCCTATGTTTAAAGAACATGTGGAGTGCAAATTGAGGCCATCCTGGCAAACTCCCGATTTAAGGGCTTTCATACCTAGAGCCAAATGGAGTGGAATTGTTTGATGCTGGGTGGGATGTGGCCTCCATACTTGCATGTTCTTTTCCTGACTTCCAGGTTCCTGGTCAGCCTAGGGTTTCCTGGGTCTGGCTAAATGACTTCCACACTAAACATTTGCCTGTTCCTGGAGAACGACCCTCAGTGGAATCCACTGCATGAGTGTTTTCTTCCAAACACTGTCATGTTTTAATGACTGGGCAGTTTTGATACTTTTAAAACCATAAATTTCCATTTCAGCCACCAACAAGGAAACTCTTATTCTCCCACTTCTATCAGAGGCCTGCATGATTCCTGTAAGAGGAGAAGAAGACAGCTGTGTGTACGTTTTACCTGGCAATCTAGGCTCGGTTTCATTAAATCTGCATGGCTCTCTCACTGTGGAGGGGCTCATTCATTGAGCTGTTGCTGGAAATGACTGCCTCTCACTACAGATTGTATAGCTTCTTGGGGTTTCAGAGAGCAAAAGGGACTTTGAGTAGGCTTACTGCGCTCCAGGTTTTGGTCTATGGTCACGTTTTGGGGGCTGAAGTTGCTGGCACTTTGCAGTAGGCTTTTGGGTCCCCTGACAGAAATCATTGAACATTGATTGGACTCCAGCACAAGGCAGCTCGTTTTCTCAGGCAAGCCTTATTTTTTTCATGCTTTCATGGAAAATCCACAATGTCTGTTAACAGCACTGCTGGACACAATTTTCATGCTTACTATTAACACAAATGGCCTCTGAGACACTGTGTCAACCTCATCTGCACCAAGGAGAGACCAGTCTGAGGTGTGAGACAACTGCTCCACCTTGGACTTTCCTGTGTCATGGTTCCTGACTTTTCCAGAGGGCCCCTATGAGGCCCAGAATGAAGGGAGGTCATGAGGTCAAGCTCGGGCATCTTTCACTGATGCCCACCTCTGGGGTTTCAGGTATAATTCTTTCACCCAAAGAACCCCAACAATACAACAGATTCTATTCCAATCTCCATGGGGCCAGATTCTTGCACACAGCCTCTTTGAGGAATAGAGTCTGAAGAGCAGCTTCCAGTAACAACCTCACAGTCCTGAAATGCCTCCTCCTCCAGTGGGAACCAACCATGGAGATGGCCCAAAGGGGCCCTGAGGTTGAGACTTTTAGAGTCTCACAGTGGGTTTTCACAGGCATCATTTTTCCTGGTACCAGGGAGGCTCTGCCTGTAGCATTTTCCTCTGCTTAGTCAGGCTGAGAGCTCTGACATCTGGGTGCCAGAGCCTGCCTTATGAATGTTCATGAGCTAAGCTCAGGGAACCATTCCTGATTTTAAGCTCCAGAGGAGACCTCTGTGGAGGTGCATTGGCCCTGCACTCTTTGCCTGTCTTCTATGTAGGATCCACAGAATAATCTCATGATCCTAGGAGATGGCAGATGTGAGCGAGCCTGAAGAAATGTCAAGCAGAGCCCTAGGAATAAACTGCAAACTCCCTAAGGATCCAACAGCATCTGCAGGATTCCTCAGATCTGCCTAGATGTTTTAGGGGTGAGTCTTTTTGAAACTTGCCCCTCTGATATTTTTAGGTAAAGCCCTCCTGTGTTCCCTGGGGTTGCTCTCTTCCAGGTGGGGCTTCCTGCAGAAACATACAGCCTCAGAAGCTGCCAGGTTGTGTGTTCCTTTGGGAGTGTTTTGAGCGTTGGATTTCTGTGTGAGTGTGGCATTGTGTGTTTGTGTGTGTGTGCCTGCAAATGGAGTCTGCTTAAAAGAATGTGGCTAACACACTTCAATCCTTCTTTATTTGAGTCCCTCACCTTTTCTTTTGGTTGCTTCTCTGTGTGGCTCTGCTTGGGCTGTGGGCCTCCATGTTTTCTATTTTTCTGTGGATCATGAATACACAGTGTCTAAATCACCTTCCTCTGGAAAAAAAATTAAAAAAAAAACACTCTTCTAGAAAGAAGAGAAACACACCACACCAACACACCAAAAAACAGACATCTCCCAGTGTTTCACTGTCCTGCGGTCAACCCAGAAAGAGACACTAGCAGTCCTGTCCGCAGGACCTCTTGAATTTACCTTGAATTTGGTTCCTAGCTGAGCAGGTGCTTCAGGTTGAAGGGGCACTCCTCCATCATCTTGGGATTTCATCCTGGGACATAGAGTGTGAGCAGCAATAAGGTCAGATAGGGATGAGGATACAATCTGGTGAGGAGTGGATGGGGTCCTGCAACTTCAACTGCAAAAAATATATGAAGACAGGTGACACAGAAGGTGCTTCCAATCCCATCCCCCTATTCTGTTAATTGGACAAGCAGTCCAACCATGACCCGGTGTTCAGGTGGAAGTAATCCAACATGCAGGGAATATTTGGAGTGCAAATTGGGCCCATCCTGGCAAAGTCTGGATTTATGTTTTTCATACCCATAGCCAAATGGAAATGGAATGTGTTACTGCTGGGAGGGCTGTGGCCTCCAAACTGGCCTCTTCTTTTCTTGACTTCCATGTTCCTCATCAGCCTAGGGTTTCCTGGGTCTCCACCCAATGACTTCCACACTAAACCTTTCTCAGTTCTCAAGAACCACCCTCATGGGAATCCATTGTGTGAGTGTTTTCTTCTAAACCCTGTCAGGTTTTAATTACTGGGCAGCATTGATAATTTAAACCTGTAAATTGCCTTTACAGCTGCCAACAAGGAAACTCTTGTTCTTTCACTTCTTTCAGAAGGCTGCATGATTCCTGTAGGGTGAGAAGTAGGCAGCCGTGTTTGGCTTTTGCCTGGTCATGTAGCCTCTGTTTTGTTTCATCTGCAGGGTCTTCTCATTGCTGAGTGGATCTTTCATTGTACTCTTGCTGAGTGGGACTGCCTATCACCACACATCTTTTGGTTGCCAGTAATTTCAG
Source organism: Gorilla gorilla gorilla (assembly GCF_029281585.2). Taxonomy (NCBI): domain Eukaryota; kingdom Metazoa; phylum Chordata; class Mammalia; order Primates; family Hominidae; genus Gorilla; species Gorilla gorilla. The sequence continues at coordinate 25,655,660 of NC_073248.2, read as the reverse complement.
GGAGCAAAACAGACTTTAGGTAGGCTGGCTACCCTCCAGGTTTTGGGTGGTGGTCTCATTTTAGGGGCCGAGTTTGTTTGCACTTTGCCAGGGGCTTTTGGGTCTTCTGACAGAAATCTTTTAACATTGCTGTGCCTCTGGCACTAGTCAGCTCGTTCTCTCAGGCGAGCTTTGATTTTTCTTTGCTTTCATTGGGGAGTCCACATTGCCCTTCCAAGAGCCCCTGTGAGGCCAGGATGAAGGGAGGCAGTGACATCAAGAGCCCGGCCATCTTTCACAGACACCCTCCTCTAGGGTCTTAGGTATGATTCCATCACCCGAAGACCCCCAGAAACTCACCAGACTATATTCCAGTTCCCATGGGACCTGATTCTTACACACAGCCTCTTTCAGCCATGGAGTGAGAAAAGCAGTTTCCAGCGTCCTCCTCACAGTCTCAAAATGTGTCCTCCTTCAGCGAGACCAGACCACCGAGACGACCCGACGGAGCTCTGAGGTCGACGCTTTTAGTGTCCCACAGTGGGTTACTGCAGTCAGCCTTTTTTCCCATACCAGGCCGGCTCTGCCTGTACCATTTTCCTCTGGTTAGGCAGGCTGACAGCTCTGACAGCCGGGCGCCCAACCTTGCCTCGTGAATGCGCATGCGCTAGTCTCAGGGCACCAGACCTGAACTGTGAGCTCTGGCTGGTGTCTCAGTGAATGCCACCGTTGCCTAGAGACAAGTCCCTGTGGCTTAGCGGAGAAGGAAACATCTGTGGAGGTGGGTCGGCCACAGACTTTCACTTGTACTGTTTGTGGGATCCTCAGCATAATCTCATGATGCTAGGAGAATGCTGATGTGAGCCAGCCTAAGGAAACCTCAAGCAGAGCCGCAGGAATTCACTACGAAATCTCTTAAGTGTCCAAAAGGATCTGCAGGATGCCTCAGGCCTACCTAGACTTTGCAGGGGTGAGTCTTTTTGAAAATTATCCCACTGTGTTTTCTAGATACAGCCTGCATGAGTTCCCCAGGGTTGCTGTCTCCCAGGTGAAGCTTCCTGCAGAACCACGCAGCCTCAGGAGATGCCGGGCTGTGTTTTTCTGTGGGAGTGTTGAGTTTTGGATGTCTGCATGTGTGTGTGTCTTTGTGTGTTTCGCTGTGGAAAAGACTGCTAGTGTCTCTCCCTGGGTTGGCTGCAGGACAATGGAACACTGGGAGACCTGTTTTATGGTGTGGTGTGCTCCTCTTCTTTCTAGAAAAGAGGCTTTTTTTTTTTTTTATTATTGTTGTTGTTGTTCTGCTGGCAGAGGTGATTTGGGCGCCAGCGGGTCATGGCACGCCTCCCAATTTGCTGCGGATTCATGATCCACAGAAAAATAAAGAAAACAAAGCCCCGCAGCCTAAGCAGAGCCACAGAGACAGGACAACACTAGGTTGGGAGACTAAAAAAAAAAAAAAAAAAAAAAAAAAAGGTGCTTAAGTGTGTTAGCCTTATTCCTTTAAACAGACGCCACTTACTGGCACATACACACACACACATACACACACACACACACAGGCAAGCATCTAAAACTTGCAAGTCTCCCAGAGAAACACACAGTCTAGCAGCTCCTGAGGATGCGTGGTTCTGCAGGAAGCCCCATCTGGGAGAGAGCAAACTCGCGGAACACAGGCGGGCTCTATCTAGAAATCACAGTGGGGCAAGTTTAAAAATGACTCACACCTACGTCTAGGCAGGCCTGAGGAATCCTTGAGATCCTTTTGGATTCTTAGGATTTTGCAATTTATTCCTGGGGTCGTGCTTGAGGTTTCTTCAGGCTGGCTCACGTCTGCCCTAGGATCATGGGAGTATCTGGTGAATCCAACAGACAAGACGCAAAAGCCCACTGCCAAGGCACCTCCAAGAGGTCTCCTACGCCGCAAAGCCGCAGGGACTTGTAGTTAGGCAACTATGACATTCGTTGTGACACAAGCAAGGGCTCATAATCAGGCTTGAGTCCTTGAGTCTAGCGCATGCGCATTCGTGAGGCAGGGAAGGCCTCCAGGCTAGCAGAACTGTCAGGCTGCCTAAGCACAGGAAAATGTACAGGCAGAGCCGACCTGGTGTTGAAGGAAAGGATGCCTGCAAACACCCACTGCGGGGCACTAAAATTCTCGACCTCAGGGCCCCTTGGGCCATATCTGTGGTTGGGGCCCACTGGAGGAGGAAGCATTTTGAGACTGTGAGGTGGTCGCTGGAAACTCCTCTTCTGACTTTATTCTCCAAAGGGGCTGTGTGCAAGAATCGGGTCCCATAGGGACTGGAATATAATCTGCTGTGTTTTTGAGGGTTCTCTGGGTGATAGAAATGTGCCTGAGACCCCAGAGGTGGGTGCCGGTGAAAGATGGTCAGACTCTTGACCTCACTGCCACCCTTCATTCTGGAGCTTTCTGGGAAAGGCAGAAACCATGACAAAGGCAAGTCCAAGGTGGTGCAGTGTTCTCGCACCTCGGACTGGCTTCTTGTAGGCGCAGATGAGGTTGAGAGAGTATCTTGGAAACGTCTGTGGTGGTGCCAAGTCTGAAATTGTGTCCAGTAGTGCTGTTAAGGGGCACTGTGTATTCCCCTTGAAAGCAAAGAAAAATCAAGGCTCAACTGAGAGACAGAGCTACCTTATGGTGGAATCCAAGCAATGTTCAAAGACTCCTGTCAGAGGACCCAAAAGCCTCCTGCAAAGGGCAAACAACCTCAGTCCCCACAAAGAGACAACAACCCACAACATGGAGTACAGCTGACCAACCCAATGTCCCCTTTGCTCTCTAAAATTTCTGGCACTTTAATGATCTCTGGGGAAAGGCAGTTCCAAGCAGCAACAGCCCAGTGAAGGAGCCCCTCCACAATGAAGAGGCCATGCAGATGAAGTGAAAAAGGTGCCAGATTGTGAGACAAAAGCCAGACATGGCTGCCTGCTTTTCATCCTGCAGAAATCATGCAGCCCTCTGTTAGAAGTGGGAGAACAAAAGTTTCCTTGCTGGTGGATGTGATGGAAATTTATGGTTTTAAAAATATCAAATCTGCCCAGTCATTAAACCTGACAGTTTTTAGAAGGAAACTCTCATGCAGTGGATTCCTGTGAGGATCGTTCTCCATGAACTGGAAAAGGTTTACTGTGGCAGTCTTTAGCCATAACCAGGAAACCCTAGGCCTACCAGAAACGTAGAAGTCAGGGAAAGAAGAGGCTAGTGTGGAGGCCACATCCCACTCAGCATCAATCCATTCCATTCCCATTTTGCTCTGGATGTGAAAGCCCTCAAATCAGGAGTATAACAGGATGGCCTCAATTTGCACTCCAAATGTTCCTTGCACGTTGGAATATTCTCACCTGAACACCGGGCCATGGTGTGGACTGCTTTTGCAATTAATGGAATGCAGGGATGGAGCTGGAAGCACCTTCTGTGATACGGGCCTTCAATTTTTTTTGCAGGTGAAGTTGCAGGACCCCATCCACCCTTCACCAGTCTGTATCTTCACCTGTTTCTGAACTTATTGTGTCTCACACTGTATGTGCCAGAATGAAATCCCAAGATGATGGAGAAGTGTCCCCTCACGATGTGAAACACTTGATCTCCTGGGAACCAAATTTGAGGTAAATTCAAGGGGCACTGTGGACAGGACTGTAAGTGTTTCTCACTGGGTTTGCCACAGGACAGTGAAACTCTGGGAGATGTCTGTTTTTTTGTGTGGTGGGGGCTTCTCTTCTTTGTAGAAGAGTGGTTTTATTTTGCAGGGGGAGGTGATTTGAAAGCTGGTGGGCCTCAGCCTGCCTCCCAGTTCACTGCAGATTCAGATCTACGGAAAAATAAAGAACATGGAGCCCTGCAGCCCAAGCAGAGCCACACAGAGAGGCAACCAAAAGGTTTGGAGACACACACACACACAAAAAAGAGAGAAGTGCTGAAGTGCATTAGCCACATTCCTTCAAGCAGGCTCCACTTAGAGGCAAACACACCCACACACACAAGCACTCACAAACACATAATGCCACACACACACACGCAGACATCCAACACTCAAAATAATTCCAGAGAAATTCACAACCTGGCAGCTGCTGAGGCTGTGAGGTCTGCAGGAAGCCATACCAGGGAGAGAACAACCCCAGGGAGCACAGGTGTGTTGTACCTAGAAATCACAGTGGAGCAAGTTTCAAAAACACTCACCCCTACAAAGACTAGGCAGGCCTGAGGAATCCTGCAGATCATTTTGGATCCTTAGGGATTTCACAGTTTATTCCTGAGACTGTGCTTGATGTTTCTTCAGGCTGCTTAATGCCTGTCCTCTCCTAGGATTATGGGAATATCCTATGTATCCCACAGAGAAGACAGGCGAGAGTCCACCACTGACGCACCTCCACAGAGGTCTCCTTCCCTGCCAAGCTTCAGATGCTCATCCCTAGGCAGCAGTGACATTTGTTTTGATGCTAGCCAGAGCTCATAATCAGGCCTGGTGCCCTAAGACTGGTGCATGCATATTCGTGAGGCAGGCTCAGGTGCCAGGCTCTCAGAGCTGTAAGCCTGTCTAAGTAGAGGAAAATGGTACAGGCAGAACCAGCCTGGTATTGTAAAAAGGGCTGCCTGCCAAAACCCACTGCAAGACGCTAAAAGTCTCAAACTCAGGGACCCTTCGTGTCATCCCCATGATTGGGTCCTGCTGGAGGAGAAGGCATTTCAATACTGTGATGTGGTCACTGGAAACTGCACTTCTGACTCCATTCTTGAAAGAGGCTGTGTGCAAGAATTGGGTCCATGGGGATTGGAATATATTCTGTCCTGTTGTTGAGGGTTCTTTGAGTGACAGAATCATACCTGAGACCCCAGAGGCAGATGTCAGCTATAGATGGCTGGGCTCTTGTCCTCACTGCCTCCCTTCATCCTAAGCCTCACAGGCACTCTCTGGGAAAGGCATGAACCATGACAAAGGCAAGCCCAAGGTGAAGCCGTGTTCTCATTCCTCAGACTGGCCTCACATAGGTGCAGATGAGGTTGAGACAGTATATCAGAGGCCATCTGTGGTGATGACAAGCCTGAAAAAGATGTCCAGTAGTGTCGCTGTGTGTCACTGTATATTCCCCATGAGAGCAAAGAAAAATCAAAGCTCACCTGAGAGAACGAGAAGCCTTGTGCTGGAGTCCACACATTGTTCAATGATGCCTGTCAGAAGATCCAAAGCCTCCTGCAAAGTGCAAACAACCTCAGCCCCCACAATGAGACAATGGCCCACAACCTGGAGTGCAGCCAGCCTACCCCAAGTCCCTTTTGCTCCCTGAAATCCCTGGCAGCCAAAAGATCTGGGGTGAGAGGCAGCGCAATGCAGCAACAACCCAATGAAAGAGCCCCTCCGCAACGAGAAAGGACTTGAAGACGAATTTAAACAGAGGCTAGATTACCAGGCAAAACCAGACATAGCTGCCTGCTTCTCATCATACAGGAATCTTGCAGCCCTCTGAAAAATAAGTGGGAGAATAGGAGTTTCCTTTTTGGTGGCTGTAACTGACATTTACAGTTTTAAAGGTATCAAAGCTGGCCAGTCATTAAAACACGACAGTGTTTAGAAGGAAACACTCACACAATGGATTCAAATGAGGGTCATCCTCCATGAACTGGGAAGCCTCTATTGTGGTAGACATTTAGACAGACCCAGGAAAACCTAGGCCAATAGGGGAAATGGAAGTGAGGAGAAGAGGAGACAAGTGTGAATGTCACATCCCACCAAACATCAATCCATCCCACACCCATTTAGTTCTGGCTATGACAGCCCTGAAATTGGGAGTTTGCCAGGATGGCCGAGTATGCACTCCAAATGTTCCCTACACACAGAAGTACTCCCAGGCCATGACATGGATGGCTTGTGCAATTAAGCAAATGTGGGGATGCTGTTGGAAGCACGTTCTGTGCCATCAGTTCTTTACTATTTTTGCAGGTGAAGGTGCAGGTCTGCATCCAAACCTCACCAGATTACATCCTCACCCCATCTGACCTCACTGCTGCTCACACTGTTTGTCCCAGAATAAAATCCCAAGATGATGGCGGAGTGCCCCCTCATGACACGAAGCACCTGCTCTACTGCAAACCAAATTCAAGGTAAATTCAAGGGGCCCTGCCTTCAGGACTGCTAGTGTCTCTCCCTGGGCTGGCCACAGGACAGTGAAACACTGGGAGATGTTTCTTCTTGGGTGAGGTGTGCTCCTCTTCTTTCGAGAAGAGTGGCTTTTTTTGCAGGTTCAGGATATTTGGACCGTAGTGGGTCACAGCCAGCCTCCCATATCACTGAGGATTCTTGATCCACAGAAAAATAAAGAACACAGAGCCCCACAGCCCAAGCAGAACCACCCAAATAGGCTACCAAAAAGCTGAGAGACAAAAAAAAGCACTGCAGTGCATTAGCCTAATTCATTTAGTTAGACTCCATTTAACACACACACACACACACACACACACACCACAAAGCCACACACACATGCAGACATCCAAACTTACAACACTCCCACAGAAACTACAGGCCTGCAGGTTCTGAGGCTGGGTGGTTCTGCAGAAATCCCAAACTGGGAGAGAACAACCCCAAGTAACACAGGAGGGCTATACCAAGAAATCACAGTGGGGCAAATTTCCAAAAGATTCACCCCTTGAACATCTAGGCAGGCCTGAGGCATCCTGCAGATTTTTTGAATCCTTAGGGATTTTGTGGATTATTCCCGGACTCTGTTTGACCTTTCTTCATGATGTCTCACATACGCTCTCTCCAAGGATAATGGGACTATCCTATGAATCCCTCAGAGAAGACAGGTGAAAGTTCACTGCCAACACACATACACACAGATCGCCTTCTTCACCAAGCCTCAGGGACTTGTTGCTAGGCAATGCTGTCATTCATTGTGATGCTTGCCAGAGCTCAGAGCGCTGGCCTAGTGCCAGGAGACTAGTGCACTTGCATTCTTGTCACAGGCTCAGCAGCCCATCTGTCAGAGCTGTCAGCATGCCTAAGCAGAGAAAAATGGTACAGGCAGAGCTGGCCTCGTGTTGGGAAAATGGCTGCCTGAGATAATCCACTGAGAGACCCTAAAAGTCTCGACCGTAGGTCTTCTTCGGGCCATCTTGTCGGTCAGGTTTCACTTGAAGGAGGAGGCATTTTGAGACTGTGACCTGGTCACTGGAAACTGCACTTCTGACTTCATCCCTGAAAGAGTGCAGAAATCAGGTCCCATGGTGATTGGAATATAGTCTCGTGAGTTGTTGAGGGGTCTCTGGTTCATGGAGTCATACCTGTGACCCCAGAGGCAGGTGTCAACAAAAGATGGCTGTGACCTGAATGCCACTGCCTGCCTTCATCCTGGGCCCCGCAGGTGCTCTCTGGGAAAGGCAGGAACCACGACAAAGGCAAGTCCATGGTGGGGCAGTGTTCTCACACGTCCAACTGGCCTCTCATGGGTGCAGATGAGGTTGAGACAGTGTCTCAGAGGCCATTTGTGGCAACCGTTAGCCTGAAAATGGTGTGCAGTAATGCTATTTAGGGGCAATGTGTACCTTCCATGAAAGCAAAGGAGTGAGTGAGAGAATAAAGGCTCGAGTGAGAGAATCAGCTAACTTGTGCTGAAGTCCAAGCAATACTGAAAGGCTTCTTTCAGAGAACCCAAAAGCCACCTGCAAAGTGCAAACAACCTCAGTCTCCAAAATGAGACCACAACCCACAACCTGGAGTGCAGCCAGCCTACCTGAAATCTCTTTTGCTCCCTGAAATCCCTGGGGGCTAAAAGATCTGTAGTGAGAGGCAGTCCCATACAGCAACAGCCCAATAAGCAAGGACATGCAGGCACAATGAAACAGAGCCTAGATTACCAGGCAAATGCCAGACATGGCTGCCTCCTTTTCATCCTACAGGAATCATGCAGCCCTCTGATAGAAGTGGGAGAACAAGAGTTTTCTTGTTGGTGGCTGTAATGGGAATTTACAGTTTTAAAATACCACAACTTCCCAGTCATTAAAACACGACAATGTTTAGAAGGAAACACTCACACAATGGATTCTCATGAGGGTCATCCTTGGTGAACTGGGAAATGTTTAGTGTGGAAGACATTGAGCCAGACCTAGGCTCCCAGTGTGAAAGCTCTCAAATTCGGAGTTTGCCAGGATGGCCCCAATTTGCAATCCAAATATTCCCTGCATGTTGGAGTACTCCCACCTGAACAGCAGGCCATGGTGTGGACTGCCTGTGCAGTTAAGAGAATGCGGGGATGCAGCTGGAAGTACTTCTGTGTAATCTGCCTTCACTTTTTTTCAAGTGAAGGTGCGGGACCCCATCTACCCCTCACCAGATTGCATGCACACCCCTAACTGACCTTACTGCTGCTCACACTCTGTCCCAGAATGAAATCTCAAGATGATAGAGGAGTGCCCCCTCATGAAGTGAAGCTCCTACTCAGCTGAGAACCAAATTTGATGTAAATTCAATGGGCCCTGCAGACAGGAATGCTAGTATCCCTCCCTGGGCTGGCCGCAGGACAATGAAACACTAGATGTCTCTTCATGGGTGTGGTGTGCTCCTCTTCTTTCTTCAAGAGTGGCTTCTTTTGCAGGGGAAGGTGACTCCCATGGAAGTTGTTCCACATGACTTGTTTGTTCCATATGACTCCCATGGAAACACATGGACTTCTTGTTCCATATGACTCCCATGGAAACACACCGCCTGGCAGCTCCTGAGGCTGTGTGGTTCTGCAGGAAGCCCTAAACGACTTCCATATGGAAGTTGTTCCATATGACTTGTTTGCTGATGCTAATGTTAAGTATTGTTGTGAAACTGATGCCTGCAGTTTCCTGATCCAAAAGAGGAAAAATCTTCTCCTTAGAAATTTTTCAACAGAAAGGCCATCTGATTAATTAGAAGACCCTCGGCAAAAATACTGTTGATGCATGTGGCCTTTTCTGCAGAAAGATCTGCAAGATATGAAAAGAACAATAGCCTCAGGCAGTATACTCAGCAGATCAGACTGTAAAATGTGAAAAAACTCACTCTGAATATTTCTAGCATAGGCTGGCTTCCTGCAGTTCCTGATATTGACCCTGAATCATGCTACTTAGACTTTCATTGCAGATGAAATAAGTGGCCAAACATGTACGTATGTGTATGTATACATGTATTTTTATACACACACACACACACACACACACACACACACACACACATATATATATGACAGAGCCTCCCTTTGTTTCCCAGACTGGACTGGATGGCAGCAGCTCAGTCTCTGCCCACTGGAGCCTCAGCCTCCTGAGCTCAAGTGATCCTCCTGAGCAATTCTCTAGCCTTAGCTTCCGGAATAACTGGGACCACAGGCACACACAACAAGGCCTGGATAATTTTTTGTATTTTTTTGTAGAGACAGGGTTTCACCATAGGTTCAAACTGGTCTGGAATGCCTCAGTTCAAATGATCCACCCACCTCAGCCTCGAAAAATGATGGGATTACAGGCATGAGCCACTGCACACTACCACACATATTTCTAAATATTTTAAAATATTAATTTTGGCTGGGTGCGGTGGCTTACATTTGTAACCCCAGCCAAGGTGGGTGGATCATGAAGTCTGGAGTTCCAGACCAGCCTGGTCTTCGCAGTGAAACCCTATCTCTACTGAAAATATAAAAATTAGCTAGGCAGGGTGGTGGGTGTCTGTAATCTGGGCTATATGGGAGGCTGAGGCAGGAGAATTTCTTGAACCTGGTAGACAGATGTTTCAGTGAGCAGAGACCATGCCAATGCACTCTAGCCTTGGTGACAGAGCTAGACTCCATTTCAACAAAACAAATTAATTTTTACTTGTATCATGCTGCATGAGAACAATGCAATATAATTAAGGGCAGATGAGTAGACAGAAACTTACTTTCATGGATTATTGTTCTTAACCTAGGAATTCTCAATTTTGAATGCATATTAATGTTATCTGTTATCTAAAGCTTTCAAAAGTTCAGTTGCCCAGGATCCATTGATCACCATACATTCTGATTTAATTGGTCTGGGATAGATCTCAGATGTGGTATGCTTTTTGTAAACTCCCCAAGTAAATCTAAGTTTTTTCTATGATTGAGAAACATTTCTACTCATTGAAGACTGCCATTCTGTTGTAAGCTATTAAGGAATCAAACAATTGATGTAGTTGTTGAGGAGCTTGTTGTTCCCTTCTAACATTGATTTTTCATTTACAAAGCTGTAAGTTTGAGGTTTGAGCAATCCACACTCAACGTCTACAGTGAATGCTAGTGAAATCTTACAGTCAGAATGTTTTATAATATTCCACTGGGTGCTAGCTGTTCCACTTGTACTTGTTAACAGTTAGAAGAGGGTGGACATAAAATGCATGATTTTAATCAATCATGGTCTTGTCTCTGAGTAAACAAAGTGCATGACTGAGATTTGTGATACTTCATGCTTTATCCCAGGCTATCTTCTTATCTTCTATTTTCTTTTTCTATTTTTTTTTTGAGGTGGAGTTTCACTGCTGCTGCCCACACTGGAGTGCAATGGTGTGTTCTCAGCTCACTGCAACCTCTGCCTCCCAGGTTCAAGCAATTCTCCTGCCTCAGCCTCCTGAGTAGCTGGGGTTGCAGGCACCTGCCACCATGCCTGGCTAATTTTTATATTTTTAGTAGTGAGGGGGTTTCTCCTTTTGGGCCAGGCTGATCTCAAACTTCTGACCTCAGGTGATCCACCAGCCTGGGCCTCCCAAAGTGTAGGATTACAGGTGTGAGCCACAGGGCCTGGCCTTCTATTTTCATCTTACACTATGTCTGGTTAATCTTCCAGCTTATGCTTCAGGCACCCTGAATTATGTTTTAGTCAAGTTGATTCCAATAATGCACAAGCTTTTGTGTCTCCACATTTGTGCACTTGCTGTTTCTTCTTTTTGGCCTCCCCTTCCCTTTTTGTTTGCCTAAAACATTCCTACTCATTCTCCTCTATCCAGAGCTCTTGATAATGCACATTCTGTGTTAGCAAGTAAAATATACATGTAGTTTTGTTATATAAATTTTTACTGAAAGAATCATCATAAATTTCATTACATCCTTCGTAAGCGTCTGTGAGCCCATAAATATTAAGATTCGTTTGTGTCTGCCTTTAGTCAAATGTGACACAAAGAAAGGGTGCTCTGAGATCTCCTCATTTTCAACTGCCCAAAACAAGTTACCTGTCACAGATATTCTGTCCCTTTTCTCAGTTTTTATGGCACTTTACATAACCCTCCTTTTTTTTTTTTTTTTTTTTGAGATGAAATCTCACTGTGTCACCCAGGCTGTAGTGCAGTGGTTTGATCTTGGCTCACTGCAACCTCCACCTCCCAGGTTCAAGTGATTCTCCTGCCTCAGCCTCCCAAGTAGCTGGGACTACAGGCGTGTGCCACCACACCTGGGTAACTTTTCGTATTTTAACTAGAGATGGGTTTTTACTGTGTTAGCCAGGATGGCCTGGATCTCCTGACTGCATGATACCCCCACTTGCCCTCCCAAAGTGTTGGGATTACAGGCGTGAGTCGCCATGCCTGTCATACATATCTCTCTTTGTACATCATTTTCATTTGTCTCCCTTTGGACTGAACTATCACTGAAGGCAGAAATAAGGTCTTATTCACCTTTGATCCCAGAACTTAGCACAAATAGATCATTTTAGCTGGGAGACCGTTGAAGCTTAATTCAACTTGGCTGGAATTTAAAGGTTTTCATATACTAAACTTCTGAGGATACAGTGCTTTCATCTTCTAACTGTTACTCATACATTTCAATTTCTGACCAGTCATTGCCCTTCTTCTTGTAACAATGTGAATACCAACAAATACAACATTTCTCCATAATAAAATATGAAAATCTTGAACTGTGATAGTTTGACACAAACAGAATCAGTATGGTGCTATTTTCTTCTCCGAGACAATTTCTTCCAATACTTAAATTGTATGTGTTATAGAAAGAAAAGAAATAAGTAAAACAAAGGGGAATAAATTGTTGGCAAAATAATTCAATAAAAAGTCTCAGAACTTAATGATGCTCAATTTGTAGATTAAAAGGCTAGCACCTAGAAAAACAGATGAAAATAGACTCATGTCAAGATATATCAACGTAAAATTTGAGAACGCTGAAAACAAAGAGAAAATTGAATGTTTCCAGAGGGGTAAAAATAGGTCAGGTACAAAGGATGAGGAATCAGATGATTTAAAAATTTTCAGCACTGGCCAGGAGTGGTGGCTCATGCCTGTAATCCCAGCACTTTGGGAAGCCAAGGCACACTTTGGGAGGCTAAGGTGGGCAAATAACCTGAGGTCAGAAGTTTGAGACCAGCCTGACCAACAAGGAATAACCCCATCTCTACTAAAAATACAAAATTAGCTAGGTGTGGTGGCACCTGCCTGTAATCTCAGCTACTCAGGGGGCTGAGGCAGGAGAATCGCTGGAACCCAGGAGGCGGAGGTTGCAGTAAGCTGAGATCATGCAATTGATCTCAAATAATTCTCAACAATTCATTACACAATAGAAATTTAAAAGTACTTAGAACTTAATGATATTGAAAATATTACAGATTAAATTTGCGAGTAGCAGGAAAAGTGATATTGCAATAGGGGTTTATACACTTAAGTGTTTTTACAACAACCTCAAAATTAATGTACTAGGTATTTAAATAAAGAATTAGAAAAGAAACAACAGAATCAATTCTGAAAAACTAAAATGAGGGGATAATGATGTACAGAAAATTAACAAATCATACAAAGATAAGGTTTGATTGTTGGAGAAACATAATAAAAGGTGCAAACCTCAGGCAAGTTAAGAAAAAAAGGGAGAAAGCACAAATAAAACTAAGAATTAAAAAGATACATAATAATAGATACAGTACAGGTTAACAAGCTAATAAGAAAATATGATTAACACTTTATGCTACAAAGTTGAAAACTTAGATCAAATAGACTTTTATAAATATACAGCTAAGAAAAATTGATACAAGAATAAGTGTGTAATCTGAATAGTCTCATAAATGTTAAGGGAAATAAAGGATTGTTCCTACAGATAAAACACTAGGCCCAGATTTATTTTGCCAGACAGAGCATTTCAATCTATGTGAAGAACTCTATAAAATAAAAAAGGGAAAATCCTAAACTTATTCTGTGAGGCAAGCAGAACTTTGATACCAATGCCACATAAATTGAGTATACAAAAAGATATTTTTTAAAAAGTCCATTATCATTCATGAAATAAATGGTAAAATCCCAAAAGTGGATTCCTTGAGGGTTAGGATGAAATTTACTATTGCCTGATCCTGCTACTTTGGGATAGCTCACACACAAATTGATGTTTTGAGTTTTTCTGCAATACCCAAGCAATATGTGTGACAATCTGTGTGATGGCCAGCCTGTGGCCATGACTTCTCAGGCACACAATTTTTTTTCTGTTTTCCTCCTTATTCTTCTCATCTCCAAGATAACTTTGGCCAAAGTTCTTTGAGCTTGGAAATAGGAATGGGTTTACTTCTGTTTCACCCTTACCATAAAGATACAGTCCTATGGAATTCCAGATCCATTTGGAGAGAGTTGGCTATTAAACGCTTTTCATAAGTAGGCCCTGGGCCTTGACTACAGTCTTTCTTGAGATATGAGGCTGAGAGTTCCTTCCTGGCCTGCCAGTTTTTGGCATGATTAATGTTCTTTCCATTCAGAATTTTTTAATTGTTTGGGAGGTGATATAGTTTCATGTGCCTCCCTTCAAATCACAACTTCAATTGTATGTCCCGAATTCTCACATTTTGAGGACGGGACCCAAGGAGAGGTAAGTGAATCATAGGGGCTGGTCTTTCTCAAGCTATTCTTGTGATAGTGAATAAGACTCACAAGATCGATGGGTTTAGCAGGGGTTTCTGCTTTTGCTTTTTCCTCATTCCCTCTTGCCACCGCCATGCAAGAAGTGCCTTTATTCCTATGCCATGATTCTGAGGTCTCCCTAGCCATGTGGAACTGTGAGTCCAATTAAACCTCCTTTTCTTCCCAGTTTCAGATATGTCTTTATGAACAGCGTGAAAATGAACTAATACAGGAGGATTGGTCCAAATAACCTGAGCTTCCAATATAGAATGTGGAAGTTGGTGAAGTTTTTATCATTTCTGTGGCAAATTTTAGTAGCGGGTATTATTTTCCTAATTTTTTTTTTGTTCTTTTCACCTTTGTTTCTCATAGGGTACTATCACTCTGTAGCACAGGCTGCAGTGCAGTGGCACAATCTTGTCTTACTGAAACCTCAGCCTCCTGGGTTCAAGCAACAATCCTACCTCAATCACCTGAGTAGCTGGGATTACAGGCATGCATCACCATGCCCAGCTAATTTTATATATTTTTAGTAGAGATGGGGTTTCACCGTGTTGGCCAGGCTGGTGTCAAAATCCTGACCTCTGTTGATCTGACCACCTAGGCCTCCCAATGTGCTGGGAATACAGGCATGAGCCACTGTGCCCAGCTGACTCCAATATTTTTACCTAAGTTCTGTTGCCTTATTTTATTTTATTTTATTTTATTTTATTTTATGAGACAGGTTCTCACTCTGCCATGCAGGCTGGAGTGCAGTGTTGCGATCTGGGCTTACTGCAACTTCTGTCTCCCAGGATCAGGTGGTTCACCTGTCTCAGCCTCCTGAGTAGCTGGGACTACAGGAAAGTGCCACCAGGCATGGCTAATTTTTGCATTTTTCATAGAGACATGTTTGCCATGTTGCCCAGGCTGGTCTTGAACTCCTGACCACAAATGACCAGCCCACCTCGGCCCCGCAAAGTGTGAAAATTACAGCCATGAGCCACCACATCTGGACTGGAATTGCCATTTTTTGACATAGAAAATCTCTGGGGGTAAAAGTTTGGTTTGTGGGAGCACCTGAGCTCAGTTTGGCTCATAAGTTTGGGACACCTATTATTTACTGGCAGTGATGGCATGTTGTTAATGTACAATATGTTCATGCACATAGCATATGTATATGCTCATCAGATATTTTCAGGTGAAAAATAGTCAGTCCCATAGTTTGAGCCATTATAACAATTTCTACCCAGGGATTTCACAGTCAGATTCCAGTTCTGGGCAACAGTGCTTAACATAATGGTTATTAATGAGAAGAGATTTTGAGATATCTAGCCATGTTTAGATGTCAATGCCTTGAAGGGATGGGTTTGCAATATTATTAAGAAAGAGTGCATTGGACTGCATATTAAGAAACATATTGAATTGTTTTTCTTGTCCTCTATAACATGAAAGGTCAATTAGAGATATAGAAACAATTGAATATTTCACAGCATGGCTTGACATTTCACTGAA
The DNA here is from genome assembly GCF_029281585.2 of Gorilla gorilla gorilla. Taxonomy (NCBI): domain Eukaryota; kingdom Metazoa; phylum Chordata; class Mammalia; order Primates; family Hominidae; genus Gorilla; species Gorilla gorilla. The sequence goes on along the minus strand of NC_073248.2, from coordinate 25,640,325 downwards.
CTTTTATCCTTTTAACCATTTACAAAGTTTATTAAATATGCAAAGGTAGGACTTCTATAGGAAGAAAGAGGAGTCAGAGGTCACAATCCACAGCAAGATGACTGTCTCTTGTGGATGGTACCCTGAGAAATGAATTTGAGTGAGCATCAAGTTTCAGGTCGCCAACAGGGATCAAGGAGAATGAAGCTATCAGCAGTTAACATTATTGGATTAATTGAAAGAAATATTGACAGAGACTTTGTTTGCTTCCCATCAAATTGAGTACAGATAAGGTAACCTCATCAAATTTCACACATGAAATTACATACATTTTTATGTACATGTGCAAACTCGCAGTGTGCAAATATGTGTCTATATCTAAAGATATACAAATCCATTGACCAACAGAAAGTTAGAAAGTTTCTCCCATTTTACCATTCCCTTTCCAGGAATTTTGTCACAAGTACAATTTTTCTATGTTTTAAGCCTACTCTGTGGAGGCATGAAATATATGGATACAGTAAAGCTATAAGATATCACAGTGTTTGTATCAGAGAAAAAAATAACACTGGTGTTATAAATGATCCATTGTGAGGAGAAAGTTATACTTCACATTACTACAAATACAGAAGTACGATTTCTTCAAAAGCTGAAATCTGTCAATAAAATTTGTTTTTAATGCTTTATTTTAAATACTTAATTTCAAAAGTATTACTCAAATGGAATAAAGGTATTGGTAATAAATAATTTTGAAGAATTCCTTTTAATTTGTTGATTATTCAAAATGTAACTAAAATACTAAAAAGTACTGTATGATGTAATTTCATGAAGCATTCTTTATGGTTTTCATAAAATTAATAGTCAATGGAATATTTTGAGACTGAGAAAGTTCCATATATTATTGCAATGTACTTTCACTTTATTACTTGCTTTCATGTCATAACTGATGGAAATGAAAATATTTATATTTACACATATAAAAATGTATTTTTGTTCATGTTTTCTAGTGAGATAAAGTTGCCAATAATTTTATCAATCTAGGAAAATTTTTATAAGCCCAAAGTTCTTAACTTTCTTTTCTTTTGAAATTTCATATTTCAGTCTAGGTATGAGATGGAATTGACTGTGATCGTTCTTTGATTTCACTATGATTACCGAGTTTCTGATACAGTGCTAGGAACATATAGACTTTAAATCTTGCTTTCTTCTTCTTCTTCATCTACCATTGGAACTGTATATATGATTTCTGCAGTAATGGGTATCATTATCTGACATATGGTTGCTGAAAGATACAAGCATAAATAGAATTCTTAGTTTCAGTGAATCTTTAGGAACAGACAATTAAAACTGAAAGATAATTATGGTATGAATGTTAGTAAGCTCTTTTTCACAGAGGTATGATAAGGGTGAAAATAAATTTAAAAATACATACCTCATCCAGAACATGAGGTAGTAAAAATAAAAAATTTAATTTGACATAAAGAACAGTTTAAAAGTTGTGATTATTTCTGGTGAGAGCAAGTAGCTCAGAAACTATGAGGAAGTCCTGCAAAGCTACATGATGGATTTGCAAGTGAGGATGGGGAGCCTGGTTCTGGGGGAGGGTTCCAAGTCCTGGTCAGGTTGAGGTCTTTCTGGGGCTCAGGGATGTCTCAGTGAGAGAGCTGGGAAGGGAAATCCCATGCTTCACCCCAGCTAGCAGGCCCCCTCAGCCGACCTAGATGAAATTGTCCCTTGACCATCCTCTTTCTCCTTCTTGGACAGGCAGGTGGAGGAACTCAGCCATCCTGAGTACTGGTGGAAGGATGAAGTATGCCTTTCATCACAACGTTTACTTCCACAATGAAGTGATCATTAAGGAGTACTGCATTGGAATTCTCAGTAAGGAGTGCCTCCCTGCATGGTAGAGGGGGTGGTATGTGGGAAGCTAGGTCTGGCATGAGCCTTCCCAACTCCTCTCAATCCAGGATAGAGGGTGACTGGCTCCACTGTGTCCAGTGGTTCTAGGGTCATGCAGGTGAAGGCCCCAGTTTCAGGCAGGACACACCTAACTGAGTTTCTTCAGCTGGTTGGCTGATGGTGACTGCCCAGGGTATGATGGGTTGCTGAGGTGGGGTGGTGGTGGGGCATCATGGGAAAGGAGCTTGCTGGTCATTGCTTGGCATCGGAGGAATTGGCTTTGAACCAGAACCTGACCTGTCACGACCACTTTGCCCAGTCCCCCAGATCATCAGCCAGGGCCTGTGGATCAATCTCATGCAGCACTACCCAAGGGAGTTAGGCCCTCAGAGAGGGAACAGAGAGGAGGCTGGGGAGCAGCCCAGGGCTGGGGGATGAGAGGCCTGTGGGTCCTGGAGCTAGGACACATAGCGAAGCCAAGGCTCAGGGACTGCGGTAAGCATACTCAGACCATGCATGGGCTGGGGGAGAAAGGCCCATCAGGGAACTGTAGTACCCACATTTCAGGATTGGGGGACCCTAAGCTGCTTAAGAGGCATAAGTAACTAAGGTCAAAGGGTGAGAAGCCAGGCTCAAGGAATAGCTGCCTCATTACCCCTTGTAATCTGGCTTCCCTGCCCTGAGGACTGCTACCACCTGAGGCTCAGTTTGAACTCAACCAGGGTGCTCTCACCCTCCACGCAAATGCCCACCTGAGGCCCATCTAGGTCTACATCCTTCCAGAATAGCTCTCCCAGACCTGTCAAGTTCTGTGTCAATGACTCCAGGGTCCTCTGACATGCTGTTTCCCCTCTGCCATCCTCATTCACCCATTCTCTGCCATGGCCAGAAAAGACAGGTCACCACACAAGGAATTTGGAGGATGACACATGTTTCACAGGGGAGGAAATGTGAAGAGATGGCAAAATGGAAGGGGACCTTCTGTGTGTGTTCAGGAAGGCAATCCTGCTGGACATTAGGACCCGCCCAAGCATCAGTGAGGACACCCAGTGTCTCTTGGCCCTGAGCATGTGCACATGAAAACAGACATTGTCTAAATGGCATTGACATCACTACTACCTAAGTGATCTACAGATTCTGTACAACCCCTTTAAAAGTATCAATGAGCTACTCTTCATAGAAAAACAATCTGAGAATCCTAAGTTTGCTATGAAATGGTAGAAGATCTTGAAGACCCAGAGCAATCCAGTAAAAAGCACAAAGCTGGAGGCTTCACACTACCTAACTTCACAATATGCTACAAAGGTTTATGCACCAAAATAGAACAGCACTGTCAGACAAGCAGAGACATGAGCTAATGAAAAACAATCTGGTCCCAGAACCAAGTCACTGCATTTGCAGCTCACGACCTTATCCCAAAGAAGCAAGAATGCACAATGCAAAATCAGGTATCTTCTATAAACTAGGTTGGGGAAAACCTGAATATCCACATAAAGGATTTTAAGAGTAGATTATGTCTCGCAGAACTCCAATGTCAGACCAGAAACCATAAAAATACCAGAAGAAATCACAAGGAAGAAGCTCTATGACATCGGTGTGGGCAATGGTGGTCTCAAAGTGACTGCAGGAGCACAGTAAATACCTTCAAAAATATAAAATCGGGTTATGTCAAGCTAAGGTACTTCAGTACACCACAGGAAACTGAAAAGAGGGAAGGGACATACTACAAGATGGGTGAAATTATTGAATCACTATACATCTGTTAATGGGTGTATATTTACAGTACATAAAGAACTCCAACAATTCAATAGCATGAAAACAAATGGACTAAGGATATGAATGCTCATTTGTGAAACTAAGACATACAGTTGCCCAGGAGACACAGTAAAAAGCACTCAGCATCAGTAATCCATCAGGAAAATGCAAATTAAAACCACAATGAGATTTCACCTCACTTCAATCAGAATGCCTACATGAGTATGTAATAAAAAAGCCAAAGTTTTCACTTACCCTTTTTAATTGCTCTCCCAGAGGGCATAACTGAGAACTCATGGTGTAAACTTCCATGATTTTTCTTTAAATATACATTGACATATTCATACAAATATGCATGAATACCTAAAATATATTGCCATGAAAATAAGAACATTTTATGAGATCCAAAATTCTGCAGGACTAAGCAGGGAGAAAAAAGATACATGTGTTCATGAAAGGAGTCAAACTCTGCAAAATATTTAAAGAATTTATTCTGAGCCAAATATGGGTGACCAATGACCCTTCTCAGAAGATCCTCAGAACATGTGCCCAAGATGGCCTGGGGACAGTCTAGTTTTATGCATTTTAGGGAGACATGAGACATCAATCCAATACTTGTAAGATGTACATTTGTTTGGTCCAGAAAGCTGGGACAGCTTGAAGTGAGTGGTGGAGTGGGGCTGGGCTTTCAAGTTACAGGTATATTTAAATACGTTCTGATTGGCAGTTGGTTGAAAGAGTTACTATCTGTAGACATAGAAAGAATGGATAGGAATGACTGGGTTACAATAAATAATAGGGAGTGTAGAGACAAAGCTTACCAGGATGAGGAAAACTCCATGTGGCAGACTTAAAAGAGAATTGATGGTAAATATTTCTTGTGAAACTTGAGGTCTGTGTTGATGTTAATGATGGTCAACTTTCTCTAAATTTCAAAAGGGTGGAGTATATAACGAAGCATGTCTATCCTTCTTTCCTGTCAGGACCTGAACCAATTTTAGAAGGCCCTTGACCAAAAGGAGGGGTCCATTCAGATGCTTGTGGTGGACAGGTTTGGGGGGAAACTTAAAATTTTATATTTGATTTGTAAGTCTTTCATTTCTGTCTACAAAAATGTACTCTATTAAACAGTTAGCCTAAGAGAAAAAATGGGGATTCTTGAACACAGAAAAATAGAATATTAAAGAACCAACAATTTGCCAAACCAAAAACAAAAGCTGTAAAATAATCATTCTTCATCAGTTCATTAAATACAATGTAATTGATTCCAGTCTTGCTTGATTTTGTATTAGCAGTTCCATGAGACCATCAGTTTCTCCACCAGAGTTCTGGATATCATTACTCAGTCCCGTAGTATAAACATACAATTATTCAAACTTTGACATCAGATGCTTGTGCCCAGAGGACCCATTACAGTTGTTTCCATCGGTATCAGAGGCAGTGCCTTGTTGGAGACAAACATTCTGATCTTTAGCCAGTGCAGATGCAAAAGGAAAAGCATGATATTGAAATAATAACTACCTGTAAATTAGAAAAGGTGCAAAATGGCCATGGTTAAAAATCTGACACTCATTATGTTACAATTAGCAAGACAATTTGTTTTCTTCTGTGACAAACAACATTTAAAATAATGACTAGAATTATGACTCAAGATATTATCCTGGGACATATAATAGATAGGTCATTCACAAATTTCCAGGAATTCCATGCAGCTTCCAAAACAAATAATATTTTACCCAAATATATTTACCAAAATATAACCTAGGGAATCTTAATCATATTTTCTTACTTGTATATTGTGTATACTGCTCATTTGAAACTGTGCCAAGACCAGCTTAGCTGGGGAGACCCTAACCCGGTGGCACTACAGGAAATAAAGACACACACACAGAAATCTAGAGGTGTGAAGTAGGAAATCAAGGGTCTCACAGCATTCAGAGCTGAGAGCCTTGAACAGAGATTTACCCACATATTTATTAACAGTAAGCCAGTCATTGGCGTTGTTTCTATAGATATCAAATTAACCAGAAGTATCCCTTATAGGAAATGAAGGCATGGGCTGAATTAAAGGAATAGGTTGGGCTAGTTAATGGCAGCAGGAGCATATCCTTAAGGTACAGATCAGTCATGTTATTGTTTGTGGCTTAAGAATGCCTTTAAGTGGTTTTCCATCCTCAGCAGGCCAGGTATTCTGTGCCCTCATTTCTGTAAACCCATAACCTTCCAGCATGGGCTTTATGGCCATCATGCACATGTCACAGTGCTGCAGAGATTTTGTTTATGACCACTTTGGGGCCAGTTTATGGCCAGATTTGGGGAGCCTGTTCCCAACAAGCCCCCTTCTTTGATTTTCAAATTGATAAAAGCAAAGTCAGCTTTGTCATGGTGAGCTACTTCTTGCAGAAGTCAGAATCCACATCTGCAGACTATATAAAGAAAAACAACATAGATTAAAAACACAATCATCATTAAAATCACAGAGCTTCCCAGTGTTTTTATCCACTTTAATGGGTTACTAGCTGTGAATCTGTCTGCAGCTCCTTTAAGCACTCCAGATCCTAGCATTAAGGTCAGGTGTGCCTGGGATGTTTTAAATATTTGTACTTTTAATTTTGCAACATCCAAAAACAAGTTTGTAGAATGTCCTTTTAGATACTATTTTTATTGTTTCCCAAATCTTGATCTTATTAAGAGCTACTAATAGTTTCTGTAAATCCTTATGTTTAGCTTCTACAATGGGCCATATCATTTGAGGTTGAGGTGCCACTATACTACCATGGTTCCAGATAATAGGAACTCTTGCAGTACTTCTTATCATTTCTACCATCTGATCATTTTGTTCAGACAAGCTGAACATAGTGTGGCCATGGCACACAGACTGAGAGGTGCAATTCAAGCTAAACATCTCCTTAGGGGACGAATCAATCTTGATTCCATAGGAATCATTGTGCAGCACCTCTGCCTCTTCTGCAAAGCAATCTTTGTAAACAAGTAGGTTCATTAGTTTTGGCCATGTTCTGTTTTGTTTACAAATAGGTTTTTGAAGGCGGTATGCCTCAATTATAGGAGCGGATTTATTATGGTAAATACTGAGATCAGAAAGCATGTGCTACTGTGTCATAGAGTGATTATATCCAGGCATAAGTACCAGCCAGGATTGATAAATATGCCCAATAAGAATAATTGTTCTCTGTCTCAACCCTTGTTGAAGTAATACTCATGGCAGTGGTGATAACTGCTATCATAGCTACCATTAAATTGCTTGTTGTGACTGGCTGTCCCGCTTTCCTCAGGTTTTCTTCTGCCATCAGTGACAGCTTCTTGATCTGTCCCCAGGCGGATGACTGTGTTCAATGGGTGTTGCTCATGACAGTTGGGGTCCTCCTCAGCATCAACCTCAATATGGCTGCAACTGAGGGGTCCTCAGGATCCTCCCAGAATCTGGTTCATGGTAGGGATTCAGGTGTCTTGATGGTGTCCTAATCGGCTGTTGATTTTAGTCTGGAGAAACACAAGCATAACCTCTACCCCAAGTTATTATTTTACCTATTTCCCAACTTCTTGTTTTTGGATCTCTCCACCCAATCAGTTGTTCCACTTCTGTCTTTGCAACTGGTTTCTGTAGATGATGTTCAGCTGCTGATAACATCTGGCCTTTGGGCTGGCTCAAAAATTTTAAAGTTAATAATGCTAGATTTTGTTGCATCTGTGGGGTTCCATATTCTCTATTTCCCCCTTTCTGCTTTTGCAACTGCTGTTTTAGGGAAAGATTTATTCTTTCCACTATGGCTAGTCCTTGATAATTGTATGGGATACCAGTAATGTGCTTAATATTCCACATAGAGAAAAATGTAGCTAGGGTTTGGATAGCATAGCCTGGGACATTATCTGTTTTAGTAGAAGCTGGAATGCCCATCACCACAAAACACTGCAAAAGGTGATGTTTAACACAGGCAGAAGACTCACCTGATTTGCACATAGCCCAGAAAAAGTGAGAAAATGTGTACACACATACATGTACCTAAGCTAGTCTCCCAAACGAGGGTGTATGTGTGACATCCATTTGCCAAAGACAGTTAGGTTCCAATCCTCAAGGATTAACTCCTGTAAAAGATGAGGAATGTACCAATTGGCAAGTTGGGCATTGCTGGATAATAGTTTTAGCTTATTTCCAGGTAATGCTGTATCTGTGTTTGAGACCAGAGGCATTAACATGGGTTAAACTGTGAAAGTGTCTAGCATTTGAGACTGGAGGCATTAACATGGGTTAAATTGTGAAAGTGTCTAGCATTAGATATTGCATTAGCAACTAGGTGGTCAGCCTTTTGATTCCCTTCAGTTAAAGGTCCTTTAAGAGGTATATGAGCCCTAATATGAGTGATGTAAAAAGGGTGTATTCTACTTCTAACTGTTGTTTGCAATTGGGTAAATAAAGTCATCAGTTCTTTATCTGTATGAAATCACAACTAAGCATTTTCAATTAACTGTGTGGAATGTATGAAGAATGAGAAATCACATTAATAGGCATTTCAAAAGCAGTAAACACCTCAATTACAGCTACAAGCTCTGCTTTTTGAGCTGAAGTATAGGACATCTGCAAATTTTGCTTTTTGAGCTGGAATAAGAAGCTTTACCATACTAGGCCCATCTGTAAAACAATGAAAACACTTCACGGTCTACAGGTTGTTTACCACAGGAATTGTAAATGCAAACTATTCACAGTCTTGCTCAGCTAAAGGGATAGAAAAGAAACAGTCTTTTCAATCTGGACTATTGAAGGCCAATCTTTTGAAATTATAGCAGGAGAAGGCAATCCTTGCTGTAATGCTCCCATAGGTTGTATAACTGAGTTGATGGCTCTTAAGTCAGTTAACATTCTCCATTTACCTGATTTTTTCCTAATTATGAAAACTAGAGAATTCCAAGGGGAAAATGTTCAAGCTATGTGCCCATCTTCTAATTGTTCAGTAACTAATTTCGTTAGAGCCTCCAGTTTCTCTTTATTTAGCGGCCATTGTTCTATCCAAATTTGCTTGTCTCTTAACCACTTTAAAGGTATAGCTTCTGGAGGCTTAACAATGGCCACCATCAAAAATGGTATCCTAAACTTTAGCGAGAACTTTGCCTTTCCACTTGAAGCAGTTTTTTCAAAACTTCCGTTTTTGTTTTTTCTACTCCCTTACCAGGGGCATACCCCATTTCATGCATTGCATGTTGACTTTCAGGGCTATATAATTGTTCTGAAATTAGAACTCGTGGTCCCCATTGTTGTAATAAATCTCATCCCCATAAATTTATAGGTACAGAAGTTATAATTGGTTGAAAAGCCCCAGGTTGTCCATTGGGCCCTTAACAATGTAAAACAGAACTACTTTGATATACTTCAGGGGCTTTACCAACTCCAACTATGTTAAATTGAGCTGGTTGAATTGGCAATCCAGACAGCCAGTGCTGTAGAGAAATGACTGAAATGTCCACTATTGTATCTACCAAACCTTTAAATTTCTTTCCCTCAATAGCTATTTCACAGGCAGGATGTTTATCAGCAATTTGATTTACCCAATAAGCTGCTTTGCCTTGTTTATTTGTGCTTCCAAATCCTTCTGTTCATTTAATTTCAAATTTTCCCATTCTCATATATGGCACAATCAGGAGCTGTGCTGTACACTCTCCTGGCTCTGCTTTCCAGGGAACAGAAGTAGATATAATAATTTAATTTCCCCATTTATCAGGGGAAATTCAGCCAGATATCAGGCAAAATTCAACCCCAATATTTCACGTAGGTTCTTTTCTGTTTTCCCTAAGTGTCAGCCAGTCCGAGAAATAAAGGGACAAAGTACAAAAGAGAGAAATTTTAAAGCTGGGTGTCCGGGCAGGACATCACATGCTTGCAGGTTCCGTGATGCCTCCTGAGCCATAAAACCAGCAAGTTATTATTAAGGATTTTCAAAAGGGGAGGGAGTGTACAAATAGGGTGTGGGTCACAGAGATCACATGCTTCACAAGGTAATAAGATATCAGAAGGCAAATGGAGGCAGGGTGAGATCACAGGACCACAGGACTGGGGCAAAATTAAAATTGCTCATGAAGTTTCAGGCATGCATTGTCATTGATAACATCTTACCAGGAGACATGGTTTGAGAGCAGACAACCGGTCTGACCAAAAATTTATTAGGCAGGGATTTCCTCATCCTAATAAGCCTGGAAGCACTATGGGAGACTGGGGCTCATTTCTTCCCTACAGCTTTGACCATAAAAGATGGCCACCCCCCAAAGTGGCCATTTTAGAGGCCTACCCTCAGGGATGCATTCTCTTTCTCAGGGATGTTCCTTGCTGAGAAAAAGAATTCAGTGATATTTCTCCCATTTGCTTTTGAAAGAAGAGAAACGTGGTTCTGTTCTGCTGGCTCACCGATGGTCAGATTTTAAGGTTATCTCTCTTGTTCCCTGAACATTGCTGTTATCCTGTTGTTTTTTAAGGTGCCCAGGTTTCGTATTGTTCAAATACACATGCTCTACAAACAGTTTGTTCAGTTAACACAATCATCACAGGGTCCTGAGGCAACATACATCCTCCTCAGCTTAGGAAGATGATGGAATTTAGAGAATAAAATAAAGACAGGCATAAGAAATCACAAAGGTGTTGATTGGGGAAGCAATAAGTGTCCATGAAATCTTCACAATTTATGTTAAAAGACTGCAGTAAAGACAGTTGCAAGAAATTATAGAAGTATTAACCTGGGGAGCTAATAAATGTCCATGAAATCTTCACAATGTATGTTCTTCTGCCATGGCTTCTGTGGGTCCCTCCATTCGGGGTCCCTGACTTCCTGCAACACCCATTATAATCTGAATCAATGACTCCTGTATATATTTGTACCCCTTTTAAACTTAAAGCAGACCTGCCTAGAAGTAATCCTATTGTCCCTGCTGGCAAGGGTCCACAGACTTCTGTTGGGATCTTTTGCAGGGGTTACCCAGGCAGAAGGCTCACAACTTTTGTGCAGCATAAATCTACAGTGGCACTACCAGCTGTGGTGGGGGACAGACACTGTATGGGCATGAAGGAATGGCCTGAGTTGGAAATGCCCTGGTTTAGAATGGGGCCGGGATGGGCACCTCTTGGCATTTCCCAAAATCGGGTTCCCTTCTTTATCAAACTTAGAGTGACATTGATTAACCCATTGTTTTCCTTTTTTACATTTTGGATATATTTCAGGCTCAGCAGTTTTCTTTTTTCTCCTATCTGGTGGCCTGACTCGCTGATTTTTTCTACATTCTTTTTTAGTATGACCATGCTTCCCACAGTTGAAAGAAGCTCCAGGAAATGGAGTATTTCCTTTATCCACTCTCAGTCCTGCCATTGCCTGTGCCAACAAAGTAGCTTTATGCAGATTACCTCTGATACCATCACAGGCCTTGATATAGTCAGATAAATATGCTTTTCCTCTGATAGCTTGCAGAGCAGCCTGGAAATCTGGATTACCATTGCCAAAAGCTAGTAACTGCAACACTATATCCTAAGCAGCCAAATCTGCAGTCATCTTTTGAAGAGACTCCTGTAACAGAGCTATAAAATCAATGTACGTTTCTTTGGGTCTCTGCTTTATAGCACTAAAGGAAGGATATTGTTCTCCACTTGAAGTGATTTTTTTCCCAAGCTCTGATGCACACTCCTCTAAGCTGTTCTATGTCATCATCCTGCATGACCAGTTGTGCATCTGAATCAGCCCAGCCACCAACCCCCAAAGTTGGTCTGCAGTTATAATAATTTGAGGTTGGGCATGCGCATTGCTAGCAGCCTGAATGGAAGCTTCATCTGCCCACCAAGTTTTAAATTGTAGGAACTGAGCAGGAGTTAGACAAGCTTGAGTAAGAGCATCTCAGTCAGTAGGAATCCTCCGACTGGAAACAGCAACATTCTTTAACAGTACCATTACAAAAGGAGACCCTGGTCCATACTGATTTATAGCTTGTTTAAATTCTTTTAGTAATTTAAAAGGAAAAGGCTCAAATGTAACTATAATATTTCTCTCTTGATCTGGGGGTTGTATTCTAACAGGGAACTGCCAAGCCTGTAAATCACCCTCTTGTCTGGCTTGCTGAATTCCTGCCTGAATAGAGAACTAAGGGTGATCACTCAAGGTGCTGCTTAAAGTCACTGGGCCAACTACTTTTAGCCCAGTGTACTCCAGAAAAGAAAGATCTGGAGGGTCTTTTTCTTCAAAATAATAATAAGGGGATGAAGAAGGGTAGGGATGAACCTCTCCTTCCTTTGCCGCTTTAGCTTTAGCTGGCAAATAAACATGCTCTGTAACCTCTTCTTTTACTTCGCTATACTCTCCTTCCTCCTCATCAGCAGTGTGAAAAGTTCCAAGGTGAAACGAACCAGAACCCACACTTGTCCCACTGTTACACTGATGACTCTGAGCTCCGCTTCTTACTCATTATGGGCATTAGTTAAGAGTACTCGGGTGTCCTCCATCTAGTTTCACATTCTCCAGCCATCATTCTGGTGACCTTCCAATCTGGAATCGATCCCCAGTAATGGATGCCACTTGCCAAGACCAGCTTGGTCGGGGAGACCCTAACTCAGTGGCTTTAGAGGAATTAAGGACACACACACACAGGAATATAGAGGTGTGAATTGAGAAATCAGGGGTCTTACAGCCTACAAAGCTGAGAGCCTCTAACGGAGATTTACGTATATATTTATTAACAGCAAGCCAGTCATTAGCATTGTTTCTATAGATACTACATTAACTAAAAGTATCCCCTATGGGGAATGAAGGGATGGGCCTAATTAAAGGAATAGGTTGGGCTAGTTAACTGCAGCAGGAGCATGTCCTTAAGGCACAGATCACTTATGATATTACTCGTGGCTTAAGAATGTCTTTAAGCAGTTTTCTGCCCTGGGTTGGGGGACTATGTGTTCCTTGCCCTCCTTCCAGTAAGCCCACAACCTTTCAGCATGGGTGTTATGGCCATAATGAACATGTCACAGTGCTGCAGAGATTTTGTTTATGGCCAGTTTTGGGGCCAGTTTGTGGTCAGATTTTGGGGGCCTTGTTCCCAAAAAAACTGTTTGTCATATATTAGCATTCCAGAGTAGGTTACATAATTTATGAACAAACCATCTCATAATTTTTAGAGGCATATATTTTCTCATAGTATAATGTGTAATTATTGTAGAAAGGATGTTTTTAAACAGACCAAGATATCTTTAGTCTCTCTCGAAGTAAGAAGCTAGAGCACCGGGAGTGGTGGCTCATGTCTGTAATCCCAGCACTTTGGGAGGCCAAGGTGGGTGGGCCACCTGAGGTCAGGAGTTTGAGACCAACGTGGCTAACATCCTGAAACCCTGTTTCTACTAAAGGTATAAGAAAACTAGCTGGATGTGCCTATAATCTCAGCTACTAGGGAGGCTGAGGCAGGAGAATCACCTGAATCTGGGAGGCAGGGTTGCAGTGAGCTGAGATTGTGCCATTGCACTCCAACCTGGGCAACAAGAGAAAACTCTATCTCAAAAAAAAAAAAAAAAGAAAGAAAAAGAAAAGAAAAGAAACTATAGTATATAAGCTTCAATTGATGTTTTGTAATTACTGGTTTTTATTTTGTTTATAAATGATGTAGATATTTTATAAACATATTTTATCATAACTTTAAAGTTATAAATTACCAGAAAGATTTTATAAATCAGTATTAGACAGATTTACTGTAACACATAATTATTATTACAATAATGTTGGTCATAAGAATGGCAACTTAATTAGAATCAAACTATAAGTTTTAAGATTTTAAATATTGAGTGAATATAATATCAATTTGGTAGTAAATTTGGTAAGTAAAAAACACTCATGATACTCATATAACATTTGTAATACAAATAGAACAACCGTAACACTAATATAACACCCATAGTTAGTTTTGTAACACTCATCATACGGATGTACCACATGTAATACATAAGGTTTCTACTCTTACCGGGCCCTTAGTTTTACACCTTCCATTGATCTGGATTTGTGTTGGATTTGCCTCTATAATGAAATTTGGGTTAATGTCTCTGCTTTAGTTTCATGGTATTGACATGGTTGTTTTCATTTAAATGTAGTTTACTTCCCAATAATTTCATACTTCTAAGGAACTTGCAGTAGCAGTTAGTATACTTCATCCTTTTTTCCAGATTTCTCAGCAGTTAGTGCTGTGCCAGATTTGCAGTTTCATGCAAAATATCCCAGTGTGTTTTACCAAAAGCGGGAACTCTCTGTCAGGTTACCACCACGTAACAACCATATCAGGAAATACACTATTTCTACGTGAAAGTCCAATCCACCGACCTATTTCACTTTAACATTGGCTTCAGCTGAGGGAAAAAAGTCTCCCAAATTCTTGACCTCTGGAGGCTGAGGTACAAACGGTAACATTTATTGGAAACTCTAGTCCATGAGGAAAGTCTTCATTTCAGAATGTCATTTTTGCTAATTTTTTTTTCATCCAAGGAAACTTACCCCCAAGCAGTATTGCTACCTTGTCTGTTCCTCAGGTAGAGATAAAAAGTAGTAATTTTACCACACAGCATCACATGATTATGAGAAAAGCTATTATATGAAACACATGATGGAGTAGAACTTACATATTTTACTGTTCATATTTTTTGTGCTTGTTTTCCATACGCGTGTTTTTTAGCGAAGTGTGTGTTCCACTATTTCTTCATTTTGTAATTGGATTGTCTTTTATGTTGTTGTTGAGTTATACAATTTCTTCATACATTGTGGATAACACACTGTTGTCACATATATAATGTGCGAATCTTTCTTTCTGTGGTGTGTCTTTTCATTTTCTTGTCAGTGTCTTTTGTTCCACAAAAGTTTTTAATTTGAGGAATTTATTTCTTTGTTTGCCTGTGATTTTAGTATCACATCTAAGAAACTACTGCTAAATTCAAGGTTATGAACGTTTATCCCTATGTTTTCTTCTAGAGTTTACATTTTTACCTCTAATATGTTTACATATTAAAGTTTTTGAACCATTTTGAGTTAATTTTTGAGGGTTTTGAAGCATTTTGAATTAATTTTTCTACATGTTATGAGGTTAGAGTACAATTTATTTGTCTGAACTTTAGTAATCAGTGGTCTAACACCATTTGTTGAATTTAATGGTCTTGGCTACATGTCAAAAATCAACTGACTATAGAGGTATTCTTGGACTCAACATTCAGTTCCATCGATCTATATGTTTGTCTTTATGCTAGTATTATAGTCTTTTTATTACTGTTCCTTTGTAGTAATATTTGAAATTGAGATTCAAGTTGGTTTTTGTTTTCAAGAATATTTTGGCTACTCAGAATCCCTTGAAATTTATATGAATGTTATGACTGGCTTGCCCGTTTCTGCCAAAAGAATTTTGGTATTTCGTAGGAATCACAGTGAATTTGTAAATTGCCTTGTGTATTATTGTCGTCATACAAAATATCACCTTTTAATCTAGAAACATGGAGTGTCTTTACATCTGTTTAGGGTTTCTGAAATTTATTTCAGCAATATTTTATAATTTGTCATGTCTAAGTCTTGCACCATGGTTAAATTTCTGCTTAAAATATTATTACCGCTGATTTTGTTGTTGTTTGAGGAAGCGTCTCAGTCTCTGGCCCAGGTGGGAGTGTGGTGGGTGGTGTGCTCACCGCAGCTTCAAACTCTTTGGCTCTAGCAATCCTTACACCTTTCCCTCCCAAAGAACTGGAATTACAGGCATAAGCCACCACACCACACCTAGCCTTTTTTCTTTTTCTGTTTTGAATGTTGCTAAGGATGTGTTGCTTTACAGTCAATAAAAATATAGTACTTTGAATTGCCCAAAAGGTATAATGTACAAGAACTCTTAAGTCATATAGTTGACTTGTTGACCCTCTGGATACAGTTCAGTTACTTCTTCAAAAATTGTACCTAGTAACCTTCCAAAATTATTTTTTTAAAGTTCTTAACTTGTAGCAATAAACAAAATGTCAAGACTAGACATTTTTATTGTATAGTATTATTATTATTATTGAGATGGTATCTTGCTCTGTCACTCAGGCTGGAGTGCAGTGGCATGACCTCGGCTCACCACAACCTCTGTCTCCAAGGTTCAAGCAATTTGCCTGC
Source organism: Gorilla gorilla gorilla (assembly GCF_029281585.2). Taxonomy (NCBI): domain Eukaryota; kingdom Metazoa; phylum Chordata; class Mammalia; order Primates; family Hominidae; genus Gorilla; species Gorilla gorilla. The sequence continues at coordinate 25,624,552 of NC_073248.2, read as the reverse complement.
CTCAGCCTCCCGAGTAGCTGGGATTACAGGGGCCTGCCATCCTGCCTGGCTAATTTTTGTATTTTTAGTAGAGATGAGGTTTCGCCATGTTGGCCAGGCTGGTATCGAATTCCTGACCTCAGGTGATCCATCCACCTCGGCCTCCCAAAATGCTGGGATTACAAGCTTGAGCCACTGCTCCAGGCTGACACTTTTAAGGAATACTGAAGTTTATTTAAAAGAAAATAAAAAATTCAAATCTTATTCCTTTTTTGAGACAGGGTCTCTCTGTTGCCCAGGCTAAAGTGCAGAGGTGCTATCATGGCTCACTGCAACCTCTAACTCCCAGGCTCAATTAATCCTTCCTCTTTAGCCTCAGTCACTATACCTGGTTGATTTTTTTGTGTGTATTTTTTGTCGAGTTCCCACTTTGCCTCCCAAAGTGCTGGGATTATTGGCATTGATAAAACATTTAATATGTTAGGGTTAGAAAAAATCAACATTTTGGCTAAGGTATGAACATTTTTAAAATGCAGTTATTCATTTATGCTTAATTTTCAGCATTTTTAGGTTATCATTGCTCATTTTAAGAGTCATATACAAAGCATAAGGCAAATCCATTTATGAGCTGCATATTTGTTTCGCAGTTTGTGAAAATGTCCTTAGTTTGCTCATATTGCAACCACATTTCAACTCTGCTATGCAAATAACAAAAGACAACCTTATTTAAAATTAATTTTATAGTTACATTGCATACAGGGAATGCACTGTCTAGATGAAAAATAGCATCACAACTACAGGTCTTAAACACTGAAAAGAGCTAACAGCTGGCTGGACTCAGTGGCTCACACCTGTAATGCCAGCACTTTGGGAGTCCAAGGCGGGTGGATCATGAGGTCAAGAGATCAAGGCCATCCCAGCTAACATGGGGAAACCCCGTCTGTACTAAAAACGCAAAAAATTAGTTGGGTGTGGTGGCAGTTGCCTGTAATCCCAGCTATTCGGGAGGCTGAGGCAGGAGAACGGCGTGGACCCAGGAGGCAGAGCTTGTAGTGAGCTGAGATCGTTCCACTGCACTCTAGCCACGGTGACAGAGTGAGACTCCACCTCAAAAAAAATAATTGACAGCTTATTATAATTTATTTTATTATATCAATTCATTTTATTTATATACAATCAATTGTATTTACATGCAATCTAGAAAGTTCACAGCCATCAGCAGTTCTAGTGCAGCTTCAGGTAAAATGGGAATTTAGGAATCTCTGTGGAACTGTACATTCAGTGAAATATTTAGGTAAAATATGTGCATGCTTTTGGCTGCACTTGTGAAGGGATGTCTCTCAAATTGACCTCAATGCTTTCCTCCTCAGAAAAATGACCTTGGTCACTCAAACGGGTTTCATTGTTGCTGAGGTTTGTGCATGTTCTCCTTTTACAACAAATTTATGACTCAGGATATATCTGTTTGATATCATGGCATTAGGGCTTTCACAAGCATTGTAGGTTTTCTCTTCTTCATCCATTATGTTTTTAAGTAATTCTACTTGAATCCCTAGGAACTTGAATAGTTTTTGTTAGCCCCACAGCCACTGCAGCCCGGGACCGAATGTAGCAACACAGCCTCTGCTCCAAGGCCACCTTCCATGCCCATCTACCTGCCCCTGTGGGTTTTAGAGCAGTTGGAGTAATTCTAGTCCTGTAAGTTTTAATTTGTTTACAAGATTTCATAATTTATTGTTGGTTCCTTATGATTTTATGTATATAAGATTATGAGATCTATGAGTAGAAAGTTTTACTTTTTTCTTTCACATATGAATATGTTGGTATATATTTGTCTTTTCTAATTGTTCTGGATGGAAGTTCTAGAACAATGTTGAATACAGTGATGAAAGTGGGCATCAGTGCTGCATTCCTAATCTTAAAGCCTTGCTTCCCAACAACTCAAATTATGATTGTTACGTGCTTTGCATAAAGATGTTTTATCATATAAAAGAAATTCAAACCCACTTTTTGGATGTTTGTATTATTAAATTTGTTGACTATATTTAAGTACTTTCTGTAACAGTTGAGATAAACATGTAGTGTTTTTTCATCATTTAATTTACATGAGATATTGAAAAGGGATGGCTTTAGAATGTTGAAAAACCCTTGATTTTCTGAAAAAATAACTTAGTCATTCAGGTGTGTAATGTCTTCACTATGTACCTAATTCCATGTACTAGTATTTGTTTAAACATTATGATGTCTATAATTATCAGATTTGTTAATATTTAGCTTTTTGTCCCAGTGATATCATATGTTTAATTGAATACTCAATTGGAATTAAAAGAAGCATTGCTTGGTGTACTCTTATGGGCATTAGGGCTCAGAGGTTAGAGTCATAGAGGATATATTTAAAATTTTTTGAAGGAAGATGGGGTAACATTAAGGACGGGATAGAAGCTGGGTGTTAGGGAAGGGGTTTAAAATTGCAGAAGAAATGTTAGTGTTAGATTGAGGGTTAGGGCTGGGGTTGGGTTAGGGGCTAGTGTGGTAGGATTAGGGTTACGGTTAGAATTAGGATTAGGGTCAGGGGTCAAGATTAGTGTTAAGTTTAGGGCTAGAGTTAGAATCAGGTATAGATGTTAGGTTAGGTTAGGTTTGGGATCGGGTTATGCTTAGGTTTAGGTTAAAAAACAGGCTGATACTTAGAGGTTAGGAGCTGGGGTAGGTAGGGTTAAGTTCTAGGTTAGGGTCATGGCCAGAGTTATGGTCAGTGTTATGAGTTAGAGTTAAGGCGAGGGTGAGGGTGAGGGTAATAGGGTTAGTGTGTTACAGTTAGGGTTAGGGCTTAGAGTTAGGGTTAGGATAACGATAAGAATTCAGTTTAGGTTTTAGGGTTTGGGCTCAGGTTAGGTTTTCAGGTTAGTGTTAATGTTAGGGTTAATGTTTAGAGTTTAGGGTTAGTGTTTAGGGTTTAGGGATAGATTTAGGGTTATTGTATAGCATTTAGGGTTAGGGTTAAGGTTGCTTTAGGGTTAGGATAAGAGTTTACAGTGAGGCTTAGTGGTAGGTTTGGGTTAGGTTTAGGGTTGCAGTATAGGATTAGGGTTAAGTTTGGGCTTAGCATTTTCATTTATGCTTAGGGTTAGGGTTTATGCTTATGGTTAGGGTTAAATTCTGTTAGAATTACGGGTTAGGGTTTATGTTTAGGCTTAGGGTTAGGGTTTAGGGTTAGGTTTACATTTAGGGTTGAGTGTTTGGATTAAGGTTTGTGTTAGGGGTTACAGTTAGGTTTAGCCTTAGATTTATATTTTAGTGTTAGCTCTGTTCTATGATTAGGGTGAATTGTGAGGATTAAGGTAGGGTTTAGCATTTAGGATTAAGTTTAGGTATAGGTTTAAAATGTTAGAAGGCTATTGTTAGCGTTATTATTAATTGTTAGGGTTACATCTAGGGTTTAGGGTGTATGGTTAGGATTGATGTTAGCATTTAAGGTTTTGTGTTAGCATAGGGCTTGCTTTTAATTTTAGGGTTATGGTTATGATTATGTTACAATTATGATTAGGTTTATGTTCAGGTTTCTTGTTTGGTGTTTTGGTCTTGGTTAGAGTTTGTGTTTAGTTTGGGTTTGGAGTAGAGATAGGGTTAGGATTAGTGTTAGGGTTATGGGTTAGGGTTATCATTACCTGTTAGGGTTATTCGTTGAAGTTTAGGGTTTAGGGCATAGTGTTAAAGGTTAGGGTTAAGGTTCAGCCTTCGATTTTGAGTTAGGGGTTAGGCTTAGGTCTAGTGGTCACCTTTGATTAGCGTTTGGGTCAGGGCCTTAGTTTGGCATTAGTGGTTAAAATTTAGATCTAGGTTGTATTGTTTTGGCTAGTTGTTGCAGTCTTTACTAGGCTTAGTGTTTTATGGTTAGGGTTGTTGGTCAATTTGTGCTTGGTTTTGGGGTCACAGTTAGAGTCTGGGTCAGGGTTAGACCTCAGGGTTTGGGTAGTGTTATGGTTTTTTTAAGTGTTATGTTTAGGTTTAGGGTTAGGGATTAGTGGTTACGGTTCGGATTGGGTTAGTGATAGGGTTTGGTTTCAGCATTTATAGTTACGGTTCGCATTGCAGTTGCGTAGGAATAGGGTTTTAGGGTTAAAGTTAGGGTTAGTGTTTTAGCATCGGGGTATAATTAAAGGGGAGATTTGAGGTTGGGGTTGTTGTAGGACTGGGGTAGGTTTAGGGTTAGTGTTATCGTTTATGGTTAGAGTTCAGATTAGAGTTTATATGTTGGGGTTATGTTCAGTGTTAAGTTTAGTGTTACAGGGTTAGGGTTTGGATTATGTTGGTGTTAGCTTTATGATTTAGTTTAGGGTTAGGTTTAGTGTTTAGCATTAGTGTTCGTGTTTCAGTGTTAGCGTCAGGTATATATTTAAGTTTGTGTTAAGGTTGGCTTAGGGACATGTTTAGTGTCAGTGTCACGCTCAGTTTCAGGATTATGTGTTAGAGTTAGTTTTAGGGTTACAATTAGGGGTCAAGATTGGATATAGGCTTGGGATTAGGGTTGGGGATAGGGTTGGAGTTGCAGTTGATGTTGTTCAATATATGGGTAGTGTTAGTGTCACCATTTTAAGGTAGGGGTAGGGTAGGTTTAGAGTTAGTGTTAGTGTTAGGGGTAAAAGTAGGAGTTAGGGTTATGTGTTAGGTGTTAGAATTACAATTGTAGGGTTAGGTCTTTTGTTTTAGGTTTAGGGTTAGGATTCAGTTTAGTTTAGGGTTAGGGTTTGGGTTAAAAGTTGGGATTTGGGTAGGTTTAGGGCTAGGGGTATGTTTAGGATTGGGGATAGGTGTAGTGGTACATTTAAGTTTAGAGATATGGCTAGTTTTTGGTTTTGGTTGGGGTTAAGATTAGGGTTTTAGTTAGCATTTTAGGGTTATTTTTAGGGTTTAGTATTAGTGGTTAGGGTTTGGATTCGATGTCTTTTTCTGTCTCACTCATGTTCTCCAATGGACCAGTCATCACACTTTTTCTGTCCTCTGAAGCCCATATGGACTTCAGACTTATTCAGATTTTGAAATAACTTGTCTTCATGGTGGAGTTACCAACTGTGGGCTTCCTCTCACTGAGACTTATACACTTACTGGGATTGCATGCCTGTAGAGAGATAGGTCTCCTCCTAACCAAGGGATGTAGAGACATCTCAACAACCTTCCTGCTGATAGAAGCTACCCACTGTGAATCTCCCCTCCACCAAGGGCTTCAGAGATGTTTACACAACCTGTCTGTCTACTGAAATTTGTATCCCTGGGTCTCCTATTTACTGAGTGTTGCACAGATGCGGGTATGTCCTCTTTGTAAAATGGAGTTACCTACTTTGTGTATCCTGAGATCTGTATCTTCACTCAATAAAGCATCTATTTACCTTGGTTACTCTCCATTTTCCCACATATGTCATTCTTTCTGGACATGGGACAAGAACTCAGGATCCTCTTAATGACACAACTAAAAGTATAGTAACAGAAATGGGATTAAAACACTCAAACCCACACTTGCCACATTGTTAGCAGAATTGTTTTTACAAAAAGGATTAGAAGGGCTTAACCCTTAGAGAAGCCCAGACCTAAACATGTTCAAAGTCAGAACTGTGACACCATCACTGGGGCTCTCCAGTTTCCGGCATTTCTAAGTTTTTGGATGGCACTGCATTCTCCAGTGCCTATGGAGGAAACAGCTGTGGTATGCCTGATTCAGCCAAAGACTTGCAGGGTGTTGGAACCTGTTCTAGCACTTGTATCAGCTCACCTTATCACAGAGAGTTTGCTTAGCTGTGTACAGTGGCTGGACTCAACAGTCACTCAGGTACCTTTCTCTACTCTGTGTCTGGCTCACCCACAGCAGGAATAGAATCTGAGCTGATAGTTTCAGCTAAACAAAGCCTGTCAAGCTGAGTCAGTAAAATTAGCTCTGCAACCCCAAGAGAAACTTGGGCAATGCTGCCACCATCCACAGAGATTATTGGCTCGTGAAGCAACAGCCTAGAGATACTGTGACAAAAGTAAGATTGTTCACCTGTGGCCAGTAGATTATTCAATCATGCCTATGTAATGAAGCCTCAATAAAAATCCAAGAGGACAGGCTTCAGAGAGCTCTGGATAGATAAACTTATAGAGTTTTCTAGAAAATTGTGAGCACATAAAATCAGACACCGATAATTTTAAATGTCAATGATAATGTAAGTGTTTTTCCTTTATTTTGAAAGAAGTTTCAGCATTGGACTACGTGTTCAGAATTTTAACTTATTCAGTAGTACCTATTCCAAGTTAACCTAACAACTACACATTATAAACATAAAAACTTAAATATTTCCACCTAAATGTTTCTATGATTCACTAATACTACACAAGTTTTGTTTAGACAGTGGTTTCTTCATGTTAACCGGGTAAGAACTAGACATGTATGAAAGAAATTAAAATAAATTGATATCTCAACATGAATTCTAACCATATGTTCAGTTTAGAAGTTTGTCTCTCTGAGTTATTTGTGACTTTGTAAAGTCAAAGGCATTGTCTCAGATGTTTCTGTGTCTCTATTTGGGGGAGGGGAGTAGAGAGTGCCTCATAAAGCATTAGACTCTGCATTCTACGATATAAACAACAAACATTCTTATAGGCTTTTCTGTCATCCAAATCTAATAAAAGACAAGTGTTGTCTTTTATATAGTAGTAGCCAAAATAAAAATTAGTGCTTGAAAGAACAGTCTAGTGCTCACCAGTCTGCTTTTATATTAGGGCTTATATGAGCATAAAATAATAACATTTGGGCCAAGTAGCTGTTTTATTATTTATTTTAAAGGTAGAGTGCTTAAAATGCCTTGATAATATTAAATAAATACATTTAATACATTTCCAGTTCTCATTTCAAGCCTTAGCTATGGGTAATATTGTTTTGGGCTATTAAGATAGATTAGGGCATCTTGGAGCTAATTATGTATTCTGCTGAGCTCAATCCTTCTGTCCTGAGCAGACAGACTGGCACATGCTTTAACATGGATTCTATCCCTTGTGCTGAGCCCCAGATTTTTTTAGCACTTCACACACTCTCACATTGGCCTGTTTCATCTCCATCATAATCTTACAGTGAAGAAGAGTGTTACATTCCTTTAGCACAACTGGATTACATGAGGTAAGCTCCTTAATAGGGATCCTAACCTCTTGGGTGAAAGTTGCAGCCCAAGACACCTGAGGGACCAGGCCTTTGGCACATGCCTTTCATGCTGTCGGCTTTCACCAACCAATCAACGTTTCATTGGAAGATGCTCCACCCATCATCTTGGGAAATGTGATGGTAGAACAGGCCCCTGGACTCTGTCTAAAGGTTGTACAAGTGGTGTAAAACCAAGCCTTTTCTTTACCTCAAACCAAATCACAAAAAGCATTATAGATGCACCTAGTCCAATGCCTGGGCCACTGGCTGGTACAATAGTCTTCTTAAACAGAGTGAAAGTATTCACAAAGTTCTTGATGGTGACCACCATTTCAATGCTTGCTCCGTTTCTGTCATTTCTTAAATGCACACAAAATCAAGACCACAGCAAAAGGCACTACCAGCTACACTGAGCAGCATGAGCTTGCCGTCATTCCCAGTGGCCATATTCAGAGAATTCTCAATTTCTTTCATTACTTCTTTATTTAGTGAGTTTTTCTCTGTTGATCTAGTTGACGGCAATATCTGGTGAAGACATCCTCTTTCCTCACCACAATGTCTCTAAACCTGCTGGCACTTTCTGTTAGCCTTATGGGGAAATACATCCTTTTGATAAAAGGCTGACTTTTTTCATCATCAATTGTCTTTCTTTGCCCAACTCTCACCCTTGGAACAGATATATACCTGTTTCTTATTCCATTGGCTGTTAGTGGATCCATTAATTCCAGTGTACCTTCCTTATTACCTGAGCCTGTGGCCATGGAAGTAGTAATTGAGCCAGACAGCTGAGACATTAGTGGGTGTATCTGGGGCCACTTCGCTCTTCCAGCCTGGTTTGCACCAAGATCTGATAAAGCTCTGATGGGCTTCTCTGATGCCACCTTGTGCACCGACATGTCCTGCGAATCTGGTGCAACAGGGTCCAGTTTCTCAGGTTCATGAAAGCCATTCTCCGTGTTTTTGCTGTTAACAGTCTTGGAATTGCAAATGTCTTGATAGTTGAATTTACTAGCTCCATATTTTTGGGTTGGAGAGAGGTGAAGCTGCATTTTCCTAATGTTCTGGCTGGCGGCAAACGACTGGCTGTTTTTGGATTTGTGATGTTTGCCTGTCATTTTTTTATGAGAGTTCTTAGAAAAGTTGGCATTCGTAGACCTGGAAGTTCCTTTTTCTGACATTGATTGAAAAAGTTCTACCTGTTCTTGTCAGTATGCTTTTTTTTCTGATTTTTAGTCATCTTTTGTAGTCATAAATACATTTACCGCAGTTCACGAGGTCCTGCTCTGGTTCCCAAGTGTCAGCCTTTTCATTGAACCAAATACTCTGTCTTGCCTTTTATGTCTTGCCTTTTGTCAATAATAGTTCAAACTTCAACCTCCTGGGTAGCCATGAAGAAAGAGACAGGATTGAGGCAGTTGCTGTGGCAACTTTGTTTCAGTTCAGTCTCCACATAGTCCCTGCTTTCTGCCTCCAGTGCTTCATCAGGCCCTGGGTGTGGATGAGTCTCTTCCACTACATGACCACTGGCATAGTAAAAGTTGTGTGAAGAAGCAGCTATGCTATGTGCCTCAGGCTCTCCACATTTACTCCATGGTGGGACAGCTCAGGCTTCTGTTCAAGGTGCCAAGATGGCTGGCTAGGTAGCGTCTGGTAAGAACAGCTAAATCCACAGCTCCTTCTCACGGATGTAGTGCAGAAAGCTTTCTACCTGTCTGTTCTCTTTCCTTTGTAGTTGCTATGATGATTATATTGAACATCCTAAAGTTATAACACGTTCAAAGTCACGTTAGTTTACTTTCAGTAACATATGAAACCCCTTCTCATCTATAGCACAACCCCCATTATTTCACTTGTTGATTTCTCAAAATTATACCTTTATGCATTGTATGTCAAAAACACAAGCAAGGCCAGGCGTAGTGGCTCACACCTAGAATCTCAGGAGTTTGAGAGGTGAGGCGGGCGGCTCACCAGAGGCCGGAAGTTCGCGTCCAGCCTGACCAACATGGAGAAACCCCGTCTCTACTAAAAATACAAAATTAGCCAGGTGTGGCTAATAATTACAGTGCCTGTAATCCCAACTACTTGGGAAGGTTTTCAGGAAGGAGAATCGCTTGAACCCAGAAGGCAGAGGTTGCGATGAGCCGAGATTGCGCCATTGCACTCCAGCCTGGGCACCAAGAGTAAAACTCCATCTCGAAAAAAAAAAAAAAACAGGCCAAGAGCGGTGGTTCACTCTTGTAATCACTGCACTTTTGGAGGCTGAAGAGGGTGGATTGCGAGGTCAGGAGATTCAGACCATCCTGGCTAACATGGTAAAACCTTGTCTCTGTGAAAAATACAAAAAATTAGTAGGGCGTGGTGGCTAAGCTATTCGTGGTGGTTAAGCTGGTAGCCCAGCTACTCAGGATGCTGAGGTAGGAGAATGGTGTGAACCCGGGTGGCAGAACTTGCAGTGAGTTTAGATCTGGCCACTGCACTGCAGCCTGGGCGAGAAAGGGAGGCTCCATCTCAAAAAAAAAAAAAAAAAGAGCGGGGCATGGTGGCTTCATGCCTGTAATCCGAGCACTCTGGGAGGCTGAGGTGGGCAGATCACGAGGTCAGAAAATCGACACCATCCTGGCTAACACGGTGAAAACCCCGTCTCTACTAAAAGTACAAAAAATTAGCCGCGCATGGTGGTGGGAGCTTCTAGTCCCAGCTACTCGGGAGGCTGAGACAGGAGAATGGAATGAACCTGGGAGGTGGAGCTTTCAGTGAGCTGAGATGGCGCCACTGCTCTCCAGCCTGGGCGACAGAGCGAGACTCCGTCTCAAAAAAAAAAAAAAAAAAAGAAAAAAAAGAAAAAAATTCACTTTTTTTTTTTTTAATAAAATTGTATTGTCGATTATGTGGAGAGCAAATTACGGAGATGCACATTGTTAATTTTTTCTCTTTTATAATTGTTCACGTATTTATCTTTACCGTAATCTTTATTTATACTGCTGTTTAGCGTCCTTTCGTTTTATCCTGAAATACTACATAAAATATTTCTTAAAGGGTTATCTAAAAAGACCCCAGCTTATATCTAGGAATGTCATAATTTTTTCCTCACGTTTGATGGACTTTATTTGGACATAAGATTTGTGTTTGAAAGTCTTTTCTACATTACTTGGAAAATATTAGTCTACTGCCTTCTGGACTCTTGAGTTTTTAGATAAGAAATCTGCTGATTATTTTTGAGGGTTCTTTTTACATGACTAGTCACTTCTCTTGCTGCTTTCAAGGTTCTCTTTGTCTTTGTTTTAGACAGTGTAATTATCATGTAATTTTCAGTGTGTTTCTTTGAGTTTGTCTTAATTAGAGTTTGTTGGTCTTCCTAGGTGTTTATTTCCTCAAATGTGTTATATTCTTGACCACTGTGTTTTTAGTCTCCCTGTTTCTTTGTCTCTTCTCTTTGAACTTTCAAAATGAATAAGTAGGTCTTCTTGATGGTGTCTTACTGGATCTAGGCTGTGTTTGCATTTCTTTATTTCTTTTTCTCTTTCTGACTTAATAATTTCAACTGCCATTTTTCTAGGTTTGCCAACATTTTGTTCTTTTATCTGCTCAAGTCTCCTTTTAAATGTATGTAGAAAATTTCTATGTCATTTGTTTTCCTTTCCAGGTCCAGAATTTTTTTCTTAGTTTTAAAAATAAGTTTACTCTCTCTTTATTAACATTTTTTGTTCATGAATTTCTTTGTTTTGGAAGGTCGAGGCAGGAGAATCCTTTTGTTTATTCTAGTAGCTTCCTAAGGACATTAATTTTTAAAATTATTTTTTAGTAAGCCTGCCATTTGAGCTTTCTAGGAAAAGCTTCTGTTAGTGATTTTTTTTTTCTTAGGATGATCCATACTTTCTTATTTAACTTTTTGCTTTGTGATTTTGTTGATGTTGAAAAGAGGCATTCAAATCTTAAAATGCTGAAACTTTGGAAATCAGATTTTCTCCCTCTGTGGTTTGCTAGGGTTTTTTAATTCCTCACGTCGGTTATTTCTGTCCTGGCAGTCAGTCTTACTCAACTTATTCTTGGGTCTTTCTTGAGCCTGCACCATTTTGGGGCACATGTGCTTAACAACAAATTTTATTCTAAAGTTTCATGTACATATGTTTTCTTTTCAATGTTTTTGTCCATAATTTTCTGGTATCTTAAGATAAAAAAAAGAAAAATTAGAAAAAAAAATGCTCTGGCTCTTTAAATCTTCTGAAAGTTGCTTGAGGAGGAGGAGGAAAAGCCTGCAAAAGGTTTGGGGAATGAAATCATGACTTTTTTCCCTGTGTCGGGACTGACATAATCAGAAGCAGCAATTGGTGCCCAAGTCCTCCTGAGATTTGGAGGACTGAGTTCTTTTTGTTTATCCTGGCTCTTGCCAGCTGCTCCAGAAGTATTTGCAAGGTAGCACACCACTGCGGTAGTTAATGAAAAATAAATAGCTGCTGGTGATCTACGCTATAAAAATGATCAAATTTAATTGCTGTTTACTGTACAAATCTTCTTTTAGAAACTGTATACTTTCAGATAGACTCTGGAGTTCCAAACTAATTGCATCATACGGATTCTGCCACTTGAAGAAACAGATATATAGTGCTCTATAGTCCAGTCATTCTTTTCCCAGAAGCTGTGTCATTTTAGTTTGAATCTCCATGTTTTTTCACCTAAAGTAATACTTGCGTAGAAATCGTATAAGTAAATCCTTCTTTAAACGTGCTTTTTTGCCATTCTTTGCCCTTTTTATGCAAGAGCTCATGTTTAATTATTACAAGTAAAAAAATACATACTCTAACATTTACTTACTTGTTTTCCATATTTTCTGTATCACATTTGATCCTCAATTCCTCCGTTGATCATTTCAAAATTTTTTTTTAAATTTATTCTTTTCAGTATTTTTATATTGCAATTAGTTGTATTTGGGACTTCATGTAATATTCTACACATAAAATCGCCTACTTTGAAGAATGTTAACTCAATTGAATGATCTAAAATTTAATTTTAACAATAAAAAAATGCTACTCTTGGGCTTTTCTATCCTTCTCAATTTATATTATTGTTCCAGATTACATCTGTATGCACTGAGTGCCCATTAAAATAGATTTGTATATTTTAATGTAGTAGCTGCCTAGCAGAAGTATAATAGTATTAGCTAACTTTGCCAGTGTGGTAATAGTAATACTATTTTCCTTAGAGAAGGGTTAGTTACACATTCATTTAGCTTTTATCTAGGCATTTTTTGCTTGCATATTATATTGCCAGTTATATATTTTATTCATATCTCCAAGGTGTTTTCTTAGTTATTGAAAGCTTAGCATGCATTCCATTAGCATTTTTAATAAGAGCAATATAAAAACTATCATAAAAATCGGAATCTGTATTAACTGATTGTCTGTTGTATGAGATAACTGTATTCTTTTCTCTCAACATGGTAAAGATATGTGACCAATTCTTGGTATTTTCAACCAAGAGTGAGTTCTTAGTTAGGCAAAACAGAAATAAATGTGTTTTATCAATTCGTCATTTATCTCCTAGGAAGACTAGAAAAAAACACAGTAAATTAGCACATAAAGGAATCTGGGCCTCAAATTAAAAATATAAATTTCAGTTTAGAAGGCTTCATCTGTGCCAGGGAGGCAGTATGGCAATCCAAAAATAAATTTATAATTTTAAAATTGTCTCCCTTGATTGCTTAGTTGATAGCAACTGTTGATTTCCAGGGTCCAGACACTTTTTTATTGGTTTGATGTGTCTTTGAATGGTTTGAAGCTGTCTTCTCTGTAGTTTTGCTTTCATTTTTATTTGTAAAGCACTGACTGTTTTCTAATCTCAGAGTTTATTTTTATTTAGGAGATCTATGTTTTTGTCCAATAACAATGTTATTTAAAATAGTTACATTGAATATTACACTTCTAATTTGGGATCCTAGATGTTTTGTTTTTGTTTTAGTAGTTACGGTATAAAGTTTTTGTTTGCATTTAATTAATTGAGTTTATCAATTCCATATACAATGCATGAGGCAAGACTCTCTATTATAAAGTACATTTTGGTTTTATGTAAAACAAGTACAATTTGTTTCAAAAGTGACTTGCAAGTACATATCTAAATAATAAGAGAATAATCATGTAAGTATGCAGGAAGATCGACAAGCATGATGATTTCTGGCAGAGGCCTGCTTAGATTGTTTGCAATACAGCGAGGTCACTGTGGTTGGAGCAGTTACCCTGGAAAGGGAATGATTATAAATGGTAAGACCATCGAGACGACAGACAGTCTGGGTTGATTGTCCAGGGTTTCTGTAGGTCAGTAGATTTAAGTTTAGTTTTACTTTATGCCTGGTTGATGACTGGAAGTGGAATTGGTAAGGTTGTTACTAGCGTCTGGTGCTGAAAGGCTAGAAATGCTGCTAAATACCTTAAAATCTAGAGTCTTAGGCATCTTTGAGATATTAACAGTGTTGAAACATCTCTCCAGAAAATTGTAAAAGAATAAACACACTTGCAGAACACTTTGATTTTATATTTTCAAGATTTCTTAACTCACTCTTTGCTTTCTGTAAATAAGAAGGATTTTAGGAAGTTTTTTAAAGTTCTGTTGATTCAAGGTTGGGTAAGTGTTAGTGAAGTGAAGTCAGTTCAGTTAATCAATGGTTAGAAATTAAAGCATATATTTCCTTTTCTCCCCTTTTCTTTCCCATTACTTTTTAAATATTTCCATAAAATGCTAATATAGCAAAATAAAACCCTAGGCCACGTCTGTTTCGGGGAACCAAGAGAGAAAACTCAATCAGTGGCTTTTAGGATAGAACTAATCTTGGCTACAGCTGGAAGACATACATAATGCACATGCACACATGTGCACTGGCACACTCCTATTCATCCACATTGTGCATATTTGTCATAAGACAAATATTAAATATGTCTTATTCATGAAAGTTGTAAGATATTACAATAAGCAAGCCAAATGAAAACTAAGATTTCAAAGATTATTGCCAGTGTTAGAGAAATCTTGCTTTTGCTAAAGTTGTTGGCTTAATACTCAAGTATCTTCTATTGTTTAATAAATTACTTGATAGAAGTTTGTATAGTGGGCATCTTTGATCACAATTACTTATGCTCTGTCTTGTTGTAAAGTAACCCAAAATAAATACTTTCAGAAAAATTTACATTAGAAAATAAGAGAAAATAAAACAAATGAATGAGAAAATTGCTGTAATATAAAAAATGTGGAATCTGAAAAAAATATGTATTAAGATAAATCCAAAAAGGAGGTTCATTCATACAATGTAAAATCTTTTCTGTTTGAATAAAAATTTGTTTCAGAACCTTAGCAGCTAGCAGCAACATGGTAGTTAACCTCATGTGTAATGCTCAATTAGTTGTATATGGAGCACAAAATGTATGAGGAGTTTATTAAGCATTAACTCTCACACGATCACAATAGGCTACCTGCAAGCTGAGGAGCAAGGAGAGCCAGTCTGAGTCCCAAAACTGAAGAACTTGGACCTCGATGTAAAAGGGGAGGAAGCATCCAGCATGGGAGAATGATGTAGACGTGGAGCTAGGCTCCTGTCTGCTTTTCACATTTTTCTGCCTGCTATATATTCACTATAAGTTGATTAGATTATGCCCACTAGATTAAGGTGGATCTGCCTTCTTCAGCCCACTTACTCAAATGTTAATTTTTGTGGGGGGACCACCCAATAGACACACACAAGATTAATACTCTGTATCCCCCAATCCAATGAAGTCAACAATCAGTATTAACCATCACAGCTCCACTTCTTGTCAAGTTGAACCCATACACATCTCATAAGCACATACATAATCTTCAAATAAAGACAATAATGAGGTCATAATTACAACTAGCATAATACAACTATCCTTTGTACAACCAGGAACATCCCAATCCCTAACCCAAATAGTATTATGTAAAGTTAAGAATACTCAAATATTAATATGAAGTCAATAAATCTTATGTCACATGATAAAGAAAAAGAAAAAATAAAGATATTTTTACATTTGTATACATGCACAAACTTTATTTTTTTAGAGTCTGAGTCTCACACTGTCACCCAGGCTGGAGTGCAGTGGCATGATCTCAGCTCAGTGCAAGCTCCACCTCCCAAGTTCACACCATTCTCCCTCCTTAGCCTCCAGAGTAGCTGGGACTACAGGCGCCCACCACAACTGGCTAATTTTGTTTTTGTATTTTTAGTAGAGATGGGGTTTCACCAGGTTAGCCAGGATGGTCTCGATCTCCTGACCTCATGATCCACCTGCCTTGGCCTCCCAAAGTGCTGGGATTACAGGCATGAGCCACTGCACCCAGCCAAACTTTTTTTTTAACAAAAGGAAGAATTATTTAGGACATTCAAAGTCCTCATTTCTGCCACTGGTCATGTTGTCATAGCTGGTATTGATGACTACCTTTTTCTACCAAATTTTCTCTATTTCTTTTGCCTTCAGCAAGCACTGCAGCAGGTGCTGTTTGTTCTTTTTCTTTTCTTTTTTCCCTGGTAGAGTGACCCAAACCTTAATTCCGGAAGAGTCTGGACCATTTGTATTCCTGCCAGAATTTGGCTGCTGTAGTTATCCACTGACCTTAATTACAGGACGTGTTAATATTAACAGGCACCCTGATTGATTTCCTTTATTCCATGCTTACTCTTCCTTACCTCCATTGTGGAGTAGTAGACTGATTTCATCTGATAGTTTAGGACAATTACCACAGCCAAAACTGTAACTCCTTTCTTAGCCTGATGACTGAAACCTAGGAGGAGCCCAAAGTGATAAGGGGGCAATCTTAACTTCTAATTTAATGGAATCATTCAATGGATCCCATTCAAGATGATGGGAAACATGGTAGGACCAGTGAATTCCATAATCAGTAGACCACTGCCACACTTCTTTAGCCGTAAAGTGAGTGCCTTGGTCAGAGGCAATGCTGTGTGGAATGACATGATGGTGGATAAAGCATTTTATTAGTTCACAGATGGTAGTCTTGGCAGAAGCATTGCATGCAGGATAGGCAAACCCATATCCAGAGTAAATGTATATTTCTTTGAGAACTAACCTCTTTCCTTTTCATAATGGAAGAGATCAAATGTAATCTAACTTCCATCAGGTGGCTGGCTGATTACCCCACAAAAGTGGTGCCATATTGAGAGCTCAGTGTTGGTCTATGCTGCTGGCAAATTGGGAATTCATCAGTGGCCATAGCCAGGTCACCCTTGGTAAGTAAAAGTCAATTTTCTGAATGCTTGCATAACCTCCATCCCTGCCATCACAGACACTTTGTTTATGGGCCCATTGGGTGATGACAGGAGTAGCTTGGGACAGAGTCTGAGTGGTGTCCACAGAACAGGTCATTCTATCCATTTGATTATTAAATTCCTTCTCTGCTGAGGTAACCAGTTGGTGAGCACTCGTGTGAAACATAAATATCCTCAGTTTCTGACCACTCAGAGAGGCCCCTGCACATACCTTTTCCCAAAATTGCTTTGTCACCAATTTTCTAATCATGGTTCTTCTAAGTCCCTGATCAGCCAGCCAAACCATTTGCTACAGCCCAAGAATCAGTATATAATCACACATCTGGCCATTTCTGTTTGAAGTTCTGCCCATTGGGAAGATTTCCCTTTACCACTGTCTTTTAGGAATGTCCTAAAAAGGAGCTGTAGTGCTGCAGCTGTCTAATTTCGGGTGGTGGCTGCATATTGTGCAGAACCAACTGGAACCTGGCCATAATCTTCTCTTATTTTGTCAGTTGATCATAGGCAACTCCTCATGAGACCATGATTGCAAGTTGAAGGAGAAAAGGCAGGGTGGCAGGAGTGGAGAGCGTGGACTTTTGATCCACTTCCTTATATAACTTACTTGTTCTTTCACAACCTGTTCGAGCATGGCCACATATATTCCACTTCCATTGGATGATGAAATACTGTTATGCACAACCCATTTTGTGGCTAGATGGTTAAGAAATCAAGCAGTTCATGATAGGCCATTTAATTCATATGGTGGCTTGATGACCCATTCTCAAACGTTCAGTTTCCAACAAAGTCCGGTAACAGGCCAAGAGCTGTCTCTCAAAAGGAGAACAGTTATTTGCAGAACATGATGGAGCTTTTCTTCAAAACACTAGAGACCAATGCTGTGATTCACCTGTGGGAGCCTGGCAAGGCCTCCAAACAGCAACCTTATCTACCAATGATGCCTCAAGCACCATTAGATCTGCTGGGTCATATGGCCCAAGTGGCAGGGAAGCTAGCATGGCATCCTAGAACTGTAGCAGATCTTCCTCCTGTTCTGGACACTGCTCAATACTGGCAGGCTTTCAGGTCACTAAATAAATGGGCCAGAGTAAGATACTTGAATGAGAAATGTGTTGCCTCCAATATCCAAATAGGTTCCCTAGACATTTTTCCTCCTTCTTGGTTGTAGGAGTAGCCTAATGTAGCAACTTGTTATTTGCCTTATAACACCTAGAAATTTTACTGAGATAAAGTGTCCCTGAAATTTAGTCAGATTTATTTCCCATTCTCTGGTACAAAAATGTCTCATAAATAAGTCCAGTGTGTTTGCTACTTCTTGTTCACTGGGTAAAATCTGCATAATGCCATCAATGTAATGGACCAGTGTGCTATCTTGCAGAAGCCAAAAGCAATCAAGGGCTCTTTAAATAAGATTATGACACACAGACAGAGAGTTGATATACCCCTGTGGTAGGATAATAAAGGCATATTACCGGCCTTGCCAGCTGAAGGCAAATTGCTTCTGGTGAGCCTTATGGACAGGAATGAAGAAAAAGGTATTTTCCCCAAGTGAATTATTGCATACCAGGTACCAGGAGATGTATTAATTTGCTCAAACAATAAAACCACATCTGGTACAGCAGGTACAATTGGAGTCACCATGCAGTTAAGCTTACAATAATCCACTATTATTCTCCAAAATCCATGTGTCTTCTGCATCAGACAAATGGGAGAGTTGTAGGAGGATGTGTTGCTAATTACCACTCCTATGCCTTTCAAGTCCTTGATGGTGTCACTAACCTTCACAATCTCTCCAAAAAATTGATATTGTTTTTGATTTGCTATTTTTCTAGGCATAGGCAGCTCTACTGTCCTCCATTTGACCTTTCCCATTATAGTAGCCCTCACCCTACAAGTCAGGGAGCAAATGGTGGATTCTGCCAGCTGCTAAGTATGTCTATGCCAATTATGCATTCTGGCACTGGGAAAAGGACCACAGAATGAGTCTAGGGACACATTGAACCTCTTCTATGTCTGACTGAAGCTGAAACTTTATTAATTACCTGACCTTCATGAGGTCCTACTTTAACTGAAGGACCACAGTGATATTTTTTGTCCCCTGGAATCAACATCAACTCCTAGACTGTGTCCCGCAGTCCCTGAAAAGTCTGGTCATTTCCCTTTCCACATCAGGATACAATTATTCCCATTGTGTTTAAATTTGGTAGTTTAGTTACTGTAGTTTCCACCCTTAGATCTGACATACAGAGAAGAAAAATTACAGGCCTCTTCAAAGATGCAGGTGCTGATCTCACAAATCTATTTCACAAAGCACTGATCAAGGGTGTATCTTTTGAACCCTCCCAACTGGGGTGAGTATGTCAAAAGTGACAAATTCACTCCACCATCCAAATCTCCCTAGGCCTTTGGATGTCTTCCTTTACATTAAACCAATAAACAGCAGACATTTATAGCCGACTCACAGTAGGCCATCTTTTTATTTATATTTCATTTAATCAAGCAAATAAATTATTAGAACTCGTTTTAAACTCCTTGAGCTGCAGCTTTAAATGCAGAGAGCCTACTTAGTGAGCCCTGATCAATAAATTCAGCCGGATACAATTCTGTTTTTTTTCCACTATTTTCTCATACCTATACTATCCATTCCCATACCTGTTCCCAGACGGCTTTTTATATACATTTGAAAACTCAGACAGTTCTTTTCATGTGTACCACATGTCCTCAGAGGTCACATTCTCAATCTCACCTCTAGGAGCCCACCAGAACTTTGTAGGGGTTCAGTCAGGATGGTGGGGAAAATTATAAGTCACAAACCTTCTTTCAAAGCCTGAAGGATTTTGTAAAAGTCTCAGGATAAGGTTATGGCTGAAGGCAAACTAATCCTTACCTTGAGTAGATAGGTTAAAGTGCATACAAAGGAAGGTAGGGTAGTTTATCTAACTGGCTTCTTTACTCATATGGTAAGAAGACTAACTTTTGATCTACTGCAGGTGCTTAATTCCTTTCTACTTGGGAAGTCTGCAGTGTCAATTACCCTCTAGTGGTGTTTACTCAGACCTTTGTCAATTAATCTTTACTGTACAAATGCAAGTCTCACTGGCTGATTGAGGCTGCAGTTGCAACTGTTTAGTGCATTCTGTGTGGATAGTGTAAGTGGCCCAGATGCTTAGTCAAACTCGCAAAGCAGAATATCTGTGTGTCAGTGTACTTTATTCACCCATCATTGAGTTAGGGTCTACAGGAAAGACCCCCACAGCCAGCACCCCCATGTGAAGAACATGGCAAAGGAGGTACGATGGACCCCCTGAAAACAAACATTGAAGAAGACTGTATGGTCAAGTCAGTAAAACAGGAAGTCATTGGTGTCCACTTGGGATTTCCAGGTTCAGAGGGGATTGGTCAGGCTGAGGTTTCATCATGGGACAACAGTTACCAACTCAACAGAAACAGTATATAAAATGTTGAAATAGTTGCTTAATGCTTCCAGAGCATCAGGTTCATGGACTCACTTAAGAGAACTACTGCAAACTACTGTCTCACATAATCCATGGTTCCCAGAATAAGGAATGCTAGAGGTAGAACTTTGGTAATAGGTGGGGAGAAATCTTAAACAGCATGATGCACAAGGGCAATGGGTCCCAGTATCAACTTTAACACTATGGGCCCTTGTAAGGATGGCTTTAGTCTCATTACACACAGAAGAGCCTAAAAAGGGGAAGGAGGAGAAAACGTCACCTGCCTTATTCCCTCTGCTGGTGAATCACTTGGCCAGGCAAAATATAGCAGCGGATATGCTCCAGGGAAGGGGTCCTCATGCCGATGTGCAATAAAAACTAAATTTTCATCCCCAGGCTTATGCTGATGTCCCTCTGTGTGCTCTCAGGGCTTGGGACCAAATTCCTGAAAGCAGAATTCAGCAGGGATCTTTTGTAAATGTTTGACAAGGGCCTCAGCAGCCATTTGTTGAGTTTATCAATCAGTTAACCCAGGCAATTAAGAGACAAATTAGTCATGCCCAGGCCACTGATATCATTGCAGTTGGCTTTTGAAAATGCCAATGTGGTTTGCCAGCAGGCAATGCAGGCAATCAGAGGAAAGGCCACCACTGTTGGGGAGCTAATACCAGCATTTCAGCTAGTAGGAACTGAGATACACAAAGCCAAAATATTGGCTATGGCATTAAGGCCTCCTAAAGTGAAAAGGGAGAGAGACCAAAATTGTGTTCTATGAGGAGAGCCAGGTCATATAACAGGGGAATATCATTGTAGTAAAGATCAAGGTAACTAAGATCAAGTAAAGATCAAGGTAACTTCTATATGTCCCCAAAGTAGGAAGGGGAAGCATTGGGCAGATCAATGCAGGTCTAAATTGGATAAAAATGGCAACCCCATAAGAAACCAGTCAGAAGCTTCATGAGGGGTCAGCTCCAGGCACCACTCCCAACTGGGGCGATGCTAGCAGCTTTCCTTGGTCAAATGGGAAGTCCATAGACCTCTCTTTTAGAGCGGCCACAACTGGGAGCAAAGGACTGGACTTACTCTGCCCCAGTGAATTAGTGCTAAAAGAAGAAGACTCTAAAAGTGTTGCAATTGGGATCTGGGGCCCGGTGCCTCTGGGAACAGTGGGGTTAGTCCTAGGGCAGTCTAGCCTACCCAGTCAAGGAATTAATGTGCCCAATGGGGTAACTGATAGTGATTATCAGGGTGAGATATTGGTTATGATGGAATGTAAAGGTCTGCATATTCCTCCCCCTGGATCAAACATAGCTCAGTTACTGATTTTACCATACTGGGTCCTCAATGCCCATGGAAAGGAAAAGCGAAAGGGAAGCTTTGGATGCACAGGAGCCATGGGAGTGTATTGGAATCAATTAATCACTGATCAGAGACCCATGATTCCTTTAAAAATTGGACATAAGAGTTTTACTGGCTTATTGGACACAGGAGTGAACATTTTAATCATTAGTGATCAGAACTGGCCAGAAACTTGGCCTTGGATCACTCAAAAACAGAAAATTTCTGCATTGACAAAGTGCACACAGCCAAGAAGAGCATGCTTCCCATAACATGCTGCGATTCTGAAGTAAAAACGACAGTTATACGACCTCTAATCATGCCCATCCTGTTAATCTTTGGGGGCAGGACCTATTAGCCCAGTGTGTGTGGGGAGATCACTCTGCATACCCCTTTATGACAATGGCCACTGTTGTTATTCCTCCTCTACCCCTGACATGTCTCTCTCAAGATCCAATTTGGGAAGAATAGTGGCCTCTGAAGTGAGACAAATGACAGAAGGCTCATGAATTAGTTGAAGAGCAATCGAAGGCTGGGCACATCAAGGTATCTCACAGCCCCTGGAATTCACCCATTTTCATCATTCCCAAAAAGTCTGGGAAATTGATAATTATCCATGATTTACAGGCTATTAATGCTAACTTACAGCCTATTGGGCCCCTTCAACAGGGCCCCCCTTCCTCCACTTTGATTCCTCAAAATTTGCCTGTAATCATTATTGACTGAAAGGATTCTTTTCATACAATTTCTCCAGGACAGAGAAAAAATTGTGTTTACCATATCAGCTATCAATAATGAAAAGCCAGCTTGTTGATTTCATTGGAAAGTGCTTCCTCAAGGAATGCTAAACAGTCCTACCTTGTGTCAGTATCATGTAAATCAAGCTTTGCTCCCTAGTAGAAAGCAGTTTTCTGATTGCAAGATTAATATTTTTATGGATGATATTCTACTTGCAGCCCCAATGGAGCCAATATTTTTAAATTTATATTCCTCTGTCATAAAGAATACACAGCTAAGAGATTTAATTGTTCCACCTGAGAAAGGACAGCTGTCTTCTCCTTGGAAATATCCTGGGTACATACTAACTTTCCTGTCAGTAAGACCTCAAAACATTAAATTAAATACTAGCAAGTTACACACCTTAAATGATTATCAAAAATTTCTGAGAGACATTAATTTGCACCACCCCACTTTGAGGATTTCTACTGATAAACTACAAAACCTGTATTCTATCTTAAAGGGCAATCCAGCCCTAGATTATCCCAGATATTTAACCCCTGCAGCAAAAAGGGAAATCAAGGAACTAGAACTAGAACTGCATCAAAAAGAGAAATCAAGGAAATAGAACTCACCATCTCTCAGAGGCAGCTAGATCACATAGTCCCAGGCTTTATGGTACATGCTGTTTATCTTTCCCAGCAAACACTCCCCTAAAGGGTTAATAGGAGAAATGGTCCCTGGGCTATTCTTCCTAGCATGGATTTTTTGCTCACATAATGGGACTAAAACACTATCTCCCTATATTTAGTTAATTACTAAAGTCATCTATTCAGGCTGCAAATGATGTAATCAGTTGCTAGGTTATGATCCTGATATCATCAGGATTCTTTTAACTAAAAAGCAATTTGAAGCAGTATTGCCATTATTGATAGATCTGCAAATAGCTTTCTCTGATTACACAGGACAAATAGAGGACATCCATCCTTCTGATCAACTCCTTCATTTATTATCTCATATGCTGGTAATTTTGCCCACAGAAAGAGGTCAATCCCCATATTGAATGCTTTAACACTGTTTACTGATGGGTCTGATAAACATGGAAAAGCAGCAGTATGGTGGAGACCACACAATTCAATCACTTGATCTGGGTTTACTAGCACTCAGAGAGCTAAGATTGGGGCTCTGATACTGGCCTTGTAAACTTTTTCCACTCAGCCCATAAGTAGTGTACATGACTGTGCATACTCTATTTACTACAAAACTTTGAGAGACCTTAATTAAGTCCACTCGGGAGCCAGCCCTGTGTGCTCTTTTTCTTTGACTTTAGCAATTGCTTGATCAACATACACATCCTATTTTTATTACAAACCTTCGAGTCCACAGCTGACTGCCTGGCCCATTGACTTATGGCAATAATGAAGCAGACTTTCAGGTTATGACATTACTGCTTAACCAAGCCACCCAATTGCATCAATTTTGCCACCAAAATTGGATAAACTTATCTAAATAATTTCCACTTACTCACAGAGTGGTAAAAAAATTATCCTACAATGCACAGATTGCCACCACATAGGCAAATCTCCTCCTTCAACAAGTGTTAACCCTAGAGGACTAGAGCCTAATCAGTTATGGCAAAGAGATGATACACACATCCCTGAATTTGGAAAACTAAGATATGTACATGTATCCATTGAGACCAACACTCATTTAATTAGTGCACATGCTCTGCCTGGAGAGTCAACTCAACATGTCATTAAACATATTCTTTTCACTTTTGCATTTATGGGCTGACCCACAAAAATTAACACTGATAATGCTCCAGCTTATGTCAGCCCACAATTTCAACAATTTTGTCACACATGAAGCATCCAATATTCCACTGGCATTCCATATAACCCCAAAGACAGGAAATAGTAAAACATGCCCACTCCTCCCTTAAAAATATGCTCAAATAAAAGGGTGGGGGGAGTATGGGTAAAGACCCTGCAACACTATTGGCATAAAACCTACAGTTTTATGGAAAGATGTAAACAGTAATGAATGGTGCAGTCCTAGGGAATTATTAACGTGGGGAAGAAGGTATGCTTGTGTCCACACCCCCTCAGGTCCTCTTTGGATTTCAGCATGACACATCAAACCATACCATGGCATGACTAGGACCTAACCCAGTATCAGGAATGAATGAGTGAATCCTGAAAGATCCACAGCCCCAGATGATGAAGTTAACATGAATGACACAAGTGCCAGACATTACCTGGGGGCTGCTGAAGAGGACAACTCAGGAGGCTAAACAAATCCTCCTCCAGACATAGACACTATTTACTCCGGATAATTTGTTTCTTGCTATGCGTTCTGTTTTTCATTGCAACTCATGTAGGATATTAATCCTTTTCATGCTCTCGCTTTGTCTGCAAACTGCACCTACTAAATTTATTGAGCTTATATCTTAAACCAGCCTTTTTTTCACCTGAGCAGACACTTCCTTTACAGCCTATAATAACATGACTCCTTCACTAGGAGGGATAGATTTACCCCCATGGCACCCCTCAATAATGGCACACATTGAACTAAGGTGCCAAACGATACTACATATCACTCCACTATCCTCCCACTGTGTGTAAGTTATAAAGGCTCTAACACTTACTGTGTACCTGCCCAAATACAAGTATGGCTACATCATGGCAAAGGAAATGCCTTAACATTCTTAGCTGCAGGAAGCCTCAATCCAGGCAATGCAATCAATGCCACTTTCCCAAACATTCCTTCCTGTACTAAAGAAAAAAGCCAGGGAAGTAATGGATTCCACTTTAGCTGGGAGGTCTGTCACAGGAAACAAGCCCATAGCTTCTGGTTAGGCAATTATAACATCCTAGACTTGAGCCCCCACCGCCTATTGCCGGGCAGTCTTACTAATGTCTTCTTCCATCACAGCAACAATCATAGTTTCATAACCATATCTCTTTCCCCTATAATTTGGGCCAATGGGGTGATGGAATATTCCAGACCCCAAGTAAAGTCCATGCCACCCCAAGTCACCTTATGGTGCCTGGTACATCTCAGCACCTCCCTTAACACTTGGCATGGTACCTATCATAATTCCAGTCACGGCCAGGTGCAGTGGCTCATGCTTGTAATCTCAGCACTTTGGGAGGCCAAGGAGGGTGGATCATGAGGTCAGGAGATTGAGACAACCCTGGCTAACATGGTGAAATCACGTCTCTACTAACAATACAAACAAATTAGCCAGCCGTGTTGGCAGGTGCCTGTAGTCCCAGATAATTGGGAGGCTGAGGCAGGAGAATGACGTGAACCTGGCAGGCAGAGCTTGCAGTGAGCCAAGATCATGCCACTGCACTCCAGCCTGGGCAACAGAGTGAGACTACATCTCATAATAATAATAATTATTATTATAATAATAATTCCAGTTGCAACTATACTATAACCTTTGTTCATAATTACACTGATTACTGACTTTGTTCATAATCATGCTGATTAGATATATTATGATCACCAATCACAATATATCTAATTTCAAAATTACTTGTTGTGGGAAGTCAGGGACCCCAAATGGAGGGATCTGCTGAAACCATGGCAGAAGAACATGGATTGTGAAGATTTCATGGACATTTATTAGTTCCCAAAATTAATACTTTTATAATTTCTTATGTCTGTCCTTACTGCAGTCTCTAAACATAAATTCTAAAGATTTCATGGACACTTATCAATTCCTTGATCAATACCCTTGTGATTTCCTATGCCTGTCTTTAATCTCTTAATCCTGTCAGCTCATGAGGATATATGTCTCCTCAGGACCATGTGATAATTGCCTTAACTGCACAAATTGTGAGCATGTGTGTTTGAACAATGTGAAATCTGGGCATCCTGAAGAAAGAACAGGATAACAGCAATTGTTCAGGGAATAAGAGAGATAACCTTAAACTCTGACCACCAGTGAGCCAGGAAGAACAGAGCCATATTTCTCTTCTTTCAAAAGCAAATGGGAAAAATATTGCTGAATTCTTTTTCTCAGCAAGGAACATCCCTGGGAAAGAGAATATGCACCTGGAGGTATAGGCCTATAAATGGCCCCCTAGGTGAGCCCATCTCTTATGGTCGAGGCCGTAGGGGTGAAATAGACCCCAGTCTCCCATAGCACTCCCAGGCTTATTAGGAAGAGGAAATTCCCACCTAATAAATTTTTGGTCAGACCATTTGCTCTCAAAACCCTGTCTCCTGATAAGATGTTGTCAATGACAATGGTGCCCGAAACTTCAGTAGCAATTTTAATTTCACCCTGGTCCTATGGTCCTGTGATCTCACCCTGCCTCCATTTGCCTTGTGATATTCTATTACCTTGTAAAGTACTTGATGTCTGTGACCCACACCTATTCGCACACTTCCTCCCCTTTTGAAAATCCCTCATAAAAACTTGCTGGTTTCTGTGGCTTGTGGGGCATCAGGGAACCTACCGACATGTGATGTCTCCCCCAGATGCCCAGCTTTAAAATTTCTCTCTTTTGTCCTCTGTCCCTTTGTTTCTCAAGTCAGCTGACACTTAAGGAAAATAGAAAAGAACCTACATGAATATTGGGGCAGGTTCCCCAATAATTACTAGTGTCATGGTATTAAGGAGACAATCTGAGGCATTCCTACCAGTCAATCTGACATGCAATTGGCAAAGTTCCTCTGCCATTTCCACCTTAGAATATGCTGTGTCCCAGGACAGACACAAAATGTTTACAGTTACACTTATGGCCTTTATATTCTCAGCCGTAGTTATCCTGGCAACTGCTAGCATTGCTGTTGCATCTATTACTGAGTCAGTAAAAATAGCTGCCTTTGTAGATAATCTGGCCAACAATGTGTCTAATGAATTCTCTTTCAGCAAGATATAGATAAAAAAATCCTTGCATGTCTGCGAGCCCTCCAGGCTACTTTAAAATACGCAGGGGAATGACAAGATCTACTGGCATTCTGAAAGCAATTAAGCTGTGACTGGGAACATAAACATCTCTATGTCACTTCTCTACCATGGACTCAATCTATACATTGCTGAGATGAGGTAGAACAGCATCTCTGGGGAACCTTTCATGACAATTTAACAGCAGTTTTAAGCCAACTTAAAACTAACATTTTAGAATCCCTTCACACCATAGACCTACACACACAACAAACAGCCACAAGGAAGGGCGTGCAAGATCATTTCTCCTAGTTAGACCCCCACTCCTGGGGGTCACACTTTGACTGGAAAAGAATGCTGCTAATTGTACTCATGACTGTTTTATATTGTTTGCTAATTCTAAGATGCAAAGTTAGAATAAGTGTAATGACTGCCAGGACTGCCACACCTGACAGACTGGTTGCTGACATACCTATGCTCTCCAGTTAAGAAAACCTGATGCAGAAAACAAAAAAGTGGGAGAGGTAGCAGATTGATCAAGATGGTGGGGACAATTATAAGCCACAAACCTTCTTGGAAAGCCTAAAGATTTTTGTAAAAGTCTCAGGATAAGGTTATGACTGAAGGCAACCTAATCCATACCTTGTGTAAATAGCTTAAAGTGGGTGCAATGGAAGGTAGAGTAGTTTACCTAACTAGCTTCTTTACTCGTGTGGTCCTAAGACTAACCTTTGATCTAATACTGCAGGTGCTTAATTGCTTTCTACTCAGAAACTCCATGATGTCAATTACCCTCTAGTGGTGTTTACTCATGAGCTTTGTCAATTAGTCTTTACTGAATAAGTACCAGTCTCATTAACTGGTCAGGACTGTTTACAGTCCCTGGTCGCAACTGTTTACAGCACTCTGCATGGAGTCTGTAAGTGGCCCAGATGCTCAGTCGAACTGGCAAAGCAGAATATCATGCATCAGTGTACTTTATTCATCTGTTGTTGGGTCAGGGTCTGTGGGACAGACCCCTGCAGAACTTGAGTCTAGTTATAGGTCTAGAAGTAAACAGAGGTGTAAGGGTGGATTCTGAGGAGACTCAACATTATAGTGCCTGGCAACTGACTCGGGGAGGCCATCACTGTTGCCTCAGCTAGCTCAGGCTTTATATCTTCAGACAGAATTGGAAAGGCTGATGGCAGCATGTACCTCTTTCTTTCTTGATGCAGAACAACAGTTTTAGATCTGTTGAATGTCAGGGCTCAATGACCTGTAACACAATCAGGGATAAAACTTGCCCCTTGCTCATCACATTGTGGAAGACAAAGATAAGAGGAGAACGGTGACCTTTCAGACCTAAGGGCTGGCTGTGACACCTTCTTTGGGACTTTGCAGTTTCTGGAATCTCCATGCTTCTGGGCACCACTACATTTCCCAGTATCAGCTGTGGAAGCTGCTTACAGTATTCCTGTTCGAGCTGCAGCTTCTCATTTCACTGGTACTTTTGTTGGCACCTAACACTTTCTGCCCTCTCACACCTGGCAAGCCTGGCTGTGTTTTGTGGCTGGAGCCCATACTTGCTCATACACCACTCACCACACATTCATGCTTGCCCTTGGCTGGTGTTAAATCTTGGCGCATAATGGAAGTTGAGTGCAGCCTGTCAGGCAGACTGGGTAGAACAAGCTTAGCAGGCCTGAGCAAAACTCAGGCACAAGCACCATTGGCCATAAAGGTTTTCATCTGGCAAAATGACTCCCCTAAAATTCCATGAAAAAAGAAACATAGCTAGGTGTGCCTTACTTCTCTTGGATCTTGAAATACAGATAATTCTGTGTCCTACATTTTGGTAGTTTTAACCTTATTAGGAAATTATTACATTTCAAAATTTTTTAAAAATCAAATTTGAAAGTTGGTATTAGCATTGAACCACCTGATCCCTCTTACACAGAAATGTATCATGTGAGAATATGTTTCTGAACTATATGGCATTGGGCTTCAAGTTAGCATCTTTCTAGGAGATTATTAAGCTTCTTAAGGAGACAGAATTTCTGATACCTGGACTTTGGCATTTTGTACTCATATAATTTTGTGGGGGAGAAGCTTTTGCTGTGCATTGTAGGATGATTAGCAGCCGGGGAAGCCTGAGCAGCCTTTCTGGCCTTTTCCACTAAGTGTAATAGTGACATCCTTTTTCTGTGGTTGAAATACTCAAATATGTTTGCGTCTTGTGGAAGCAGAACTGTTGACATTTACAATTCTACAGAGTTCTGAAGAAGAAATAAAAAAAAACACTTTAAAAATTTTTTCAAAGGCCTCTCATGGTGGCTCGCACCTGTAATTCCAGCAATTTTGGAGATCGAAGCAGGAGGATCACCTCAGATCAGGAGTTTCAGACCAGCCTGGCCAACATTGTTGAACCTCATCTCTACTAAAAATACAAAAATATACATAAAAATAAAAAAAAACTTAGCTGGCACCTGTAATCCCAGCTACTTGAGAGGCTGAGGCAGGAGAATTGCTTGAACCCAGAAGACGGAGGTTAGAGGGAGCTGAAATTGCCCCACTGCACTTCAGCCTGGATGACAAGAACAAAACCCCTCTCAAAAAAAGCTGAAATTTTGCAGAAATTTTATAAGAGATCTCATTTTTCTCTTACTTTTACTAATTACTAGGGAAATGTAAATCAAAACTGCAATGAGGTATCATCTGAGGCCAGTCAAAATGATGATTACTAAAAACCCGAGAAACAATAGATGGTAGTAAAGCAGTGCAGTAATAGGAATGCTTTTACACTGTTGTTTACAGTGTAAATCAGTACAGATATTGTGGAAAAGTGTGTGATAATTCACCAAGTGTCTAGAACCAGAAACACCGCTGGACTCAGCAATTTCATTACTGGGTGTGTAGCACCCACACACACAAAAAAGTCATTCTATTTTAAGACTACATGCATGTGTACGGTTATTGCTTTACTGTAGCAAAGACATGGAATTTATTCAAATGCCCATCAATGACAGAATGGATAAACAAAGTGTGACACATGTACATCATGAAATAATATGCAGCCATAAAAAGGAAGGAGATCATGTCCTGTGCAGGGAGATGAATGAAGCCGGAAGCCATCATTTTCAGCAAACTAACACAGAAACAAAAAAACAAAGACTGCATTTCCACCTTCTTATGAGGGTCTGAAGTTTGAAGACACATAGACACAGGGAGGGGAATGCCACATATCTGGTTATGTCATGGGGCAGGATAAAAAAAGAGCTTCAGGACAAATAGCTAATTAATGTGGGGCTGAATACCTAAATGATGGATTAATAGGTGCAGCGAACAATCATGGACATGTTTATCTATGAAATAAACCAGCCTGTCCTGCATATATACCCTGGAACAATAATAAATAAAATTATAAAAAGCAAAATTAAATAAATTAACTAAAAATAAAAAGGCTTTCTTTTTGTACAGGTGATGTTGGAATAACTTTGAAATGTGTGTCACACATTATTTAAGACATTTCGTTACTACAAATCAGAGTTGTCACAAACTTAGTTGATTGAATTTCTTTTATTTTTAGAATGGAGTCTCACACTGTCCTTTTGGCTGGAGTGCAGTGGTGCAGTCTTGGCACACTGAAATCCCCTGGTTCCCAGGTTCAAGTGATTATTCTGCATCAGCTTCTTGATTACCTGAGATTGCAGGAATGCACCACCGCAGCTGATAGGGCCTATCACCATATTGGCCAAGCTTGTCTGAAGCTTCTGACCTTTCTTGGCCTTCAAATGCGCTGGAATTACAAGTGTGAGCCACCATGCTAGTCCCTTCATTGATTTTCTAATTGAGAAAAAAATCCCTCTTGAAAACTTTAGTTTTTTTATATCATATTTTTGATGAGTTTCTTTATATGTTTCATAATTCAAGAAAAATAATATAATTTAAATTCATTTTCTTTTTATCAGAAATAAATTTATTTCAATTAATATATAGTTAACAGAGAAGATTAATTTAGAATGTTATTTTTCTTTTGGATAAAGTCAGATTTCAGAAATTTTAAAAAATCTAACTTTGGAAACTAATTACATTTATTGATTATGGTCACTTTTTTTAGGATTTGCTTCTGTAAGAAAATTCAAAATTGTTTCAAGATATAATGAGATGTTTAATTTTGTCAAATAAACTTTAAAAGTATTTTCTTCGAAAAAAACATATTTTTCTTAACCTATGTTTTCTACTAATAATATGTGATTACTTTTTCTAACTTACTGGAAATTAATTCATGTTTTCATTTTCCCTGCATCAAAAATTTACTTGCAATATATAAGAAGTAAAGAACTGCCAGCAGAGCAGGTGGTTCTAGCGTAGCTCACACGCTACGATCAATGCTGATTTTCAGCTGCTTGTACCACGAGTTACTAGCTGTGTAAAAAACCTCAAAAAGATAGTAGACTGACTGAAATACATTACATAGACAAAGCAATAACTAGTGGGTATTTTAAATTATAAAGCTGCTTTTGCTCACTAATAATAGGGGTTTGTCTTGGTGGCTCTATGCAGACAGCAGAGTTTTCTGCTTGAAAACATCTTTTTTGTTAATTTATGTAACAATTGCATTGACATCATATATATATGAATGAATATATATACATATATACACACATATATGTGTGTGTATGTATCCACATATATGTGAAAAAATGTATATGTGTGAAAATGTGTGAAAAATATATATGTGAAAATATATACATAAATAAATAAATATATATATATATATATATATATATATTTTTTTTTTTTTTTTTTTTTTGAGACAGAGTCTCACTCTGCTGCCCAGGCTGGAGTGCAGCGGCGCGATCTCGGCTCACTGCAAACTCCTCCTCCTGGGTTCACGCCATTCTCCTGCCTCAGCTCCCCGAGTAGCCGGGACTACAGGCGCCCGTCACCACGCCCGCCTAATTTTTTGTATCTTTAGTAGAGACGGGGTTTCACCGTGTTAGCCAGGATGGTCTCGATCTCCTGACCTCATGATCCGCCCGCCTCGGCCTCCCGAAGTGCTGGGATTATAGGCATGAGCCACAGCGCCTGGCCATAAATATATATTTTAAAAAGAAATTTTTCTTAAACCAACATTCCTGTTGTTAAACTATTTAGCCAGTGTTTTCTTGTGTTTAACATACATTTAAAAATGTACAAGAAGATGGCTGGTCGCGGTGGCTCCCGCCTGTAATCCCAGCACTTTGTGAGGCCGAGGCGGGTGGATCGCGAGGTCGGGAGAGTGAGACCATCCTGGCTAACACGGTGAAACCCCGTCTCTACTAACAACACAAAAAATCAGCCAGCGTGGTGGCATGGGCCAGCTACCAGAGAGACTGAGAAAGGTGAATACCGTGAACCCGGGAGGCAGAGCTTGCAGTGAGCCGAGATCACGCGACTGCACTCCAGCCTGGGCAACAGAGTGAGACTTCGTCTCAAAAAAAAAAAAAAAAAAAAAAAATATATATATATATATATATATATATACACATACATATATAGACACACACACACATATATATGAATGAAGATGTGTATTAAAAGTTATTGACTTGCGGCCGATATTGTATTTCTTATGCACAGATTATTTCTGCATTTATACTTCTCCATACATATAGCTTCTTTAAAGAAAGAAGTATGCAATATAAAATATTGCTAAATTTGTTTTATACTTAGTCACTCACGTGTCAATATATGAAGATCCATTTGTTTTGTAGCTTGCAGTTCAATGTGCTCCAACATACGCAGTCCACCACTAAGATGGATTGATGTGTAAGTTGTATTCAGTTTTACACAGAGAAGCATTTACAGTTCTTACAGTGATTTTTAAATACACCATCTCAACGACTTCATCTCACAATAAAACTATGAATATAGACAAAGCAATTTTCACTATTTGCTGAAGAATAAAGCAGAAATGTATGTGAAGATTACAGTTTTTATGAGTCAGAAAAATAATTTTAAATGAAGTGCTTGATTAAAACAGAAAATTCTAATGTTTTATTTATGTAAAGTTCTGATGACAGTGTTTTGAATACACTTACAGTGCACAAGTTTTTTAATAACTAAATTAATGATTAAACCTAAGTCTGCGTTTAACACACGAAAATTTAATATTATACCATCTTACATGATTCTAAGAAAATGGTTACAGAAGCAATGTCTTTAAAAATGTTTACTTAACAAGTCTGTAGTAAAGGGCCTGTATAGTGGCTCAAGTTGCTGATGTAAAAGTTTAAAGTACTCTTTCAAAATTGCTGTCTTAGCCTGATAGAATGAATTTACCCAGCCTGATTAAGTGAACAATGGACAGAATCATTATTTTTGTAGCATAAGCATTTTTTTTCTTATCTCACCTTGTGAATCACTCAGTGTGCAGGAGTATCTGTCCCCTGCTGGGCCCTACCCACTAAAAGGATTTGTGGGATTCAAGCTGGTACTACCTGTCACATTAATTCTGTGATCTAGCAACTATACTTAATCACCCTTGTCACAAACAATATTTCTGTAATTGAAAACACAGGTAGTGATACAGACAATTATTGTTCAAAGATGAGAAACAAAATGTGAGGTAAATATTAATTATTTTAAAAATATTCTGAAAGCAGATAGTGTTGTTCATTCTGAGATTACTGTGTTTTCACAAGATTTTGTCAGAACTGCATTTTGATGATATGGCTAGAATGTCTGCAATACCATCACTGGCATGTTTATCACTCTCATTATCTAACAACTTGACAATATAGTTGATAATATTTATCACTTTTTTTGTTTATTTTCAAAGCACAGTTGATATAATCACATATGTATGACACGGTCAATGCAATTCAGTATGTGAAGAATTAGAAATCTTTATTTTTAATAATCATACTCATCCTTTTTTAAGTATTCTGGGTTTTTTTTTAACTTTTATCCCATCTGTGTTAAATAAGTTGAGCTGATTTTTAGGATTCTATGTATATTTTTCTAAAATTAGGGATTTTTCTGATACAGAAAAAAATTTGTTTTTCTAATAATGCTACGTAGACCTGTTAGCAACATTATATAACAATTACAATTAGGCTGCTACAACTATAAAAGCATTTGGTTAAAAATAAAAAATATCTGTTGAAAATAAAGCAGCATGCCAGGTGTGGTGGCTCCCGCCTATAATCCCAGCACTTTGGGAGGCCGAGGAGGACGGATCACGAGGTCAGGAGATTGAGACCATCCTAGGTAACAGAGTGAAACTCAATCTGTACTAAAAAAAAATACAAAAAAAAAAAAAATTAGCTGGGTGTGGTGATGGGCTCCGGTAGTCCCAGCTACTCAGGAGGCTGAGGCAAGAGAATGGTGTGAACCTGGGAGGCAGAGCTTGCATTGAGCCGAGATTACGCCACTGCACTTTAGAATGGTCAACAGAGCAAGACTTTATCTCAAAAAAATAAATAAATTAAGTAAATAAGTACATAAATAAAAATAAAGCAGCAAAAAGTCACGTTTTAGTGGCAGATCACATTTTTAAGATATAGCTATTAAATAGGTGAATATAGAAAACTTGAATTTTGGAAATGTTTACACTTAAGTTGTTTACCATTCACTTATATTTTTCTATAGATATTGATAGAAATTAAATAGAGAAATTTGAATAATTAAACTGTAGTAAATGATTCTTAAATTTCTACATTTCTTTACCTCAGTGGTTAGAAATAGTTTGTCTTTCAAATAACGTCTCAGCACTTTTCATTTATGAAGACTATAAAAAACACTGCCTTTCTAGATTGAATAGATTACACCACGCAGCAATTACAACCTGGGAAGCATTCCTTTTACTAGAATCTCCATATGGGATGCTCGTTAATACTTGGTTAACAGAAACTATTGGACAAAAAAGTAGAATGTAAGTCCTGATACTGAAGCCCCTTTTACCCCTCTGGTTCTGAATTTAAAATAGATAGAGATTGCTAATTATACTGACAAGAAGTGAACGAGGCAGATAGAGTATAAAATTCAAATTAAGTCCCCTACCTTTGTGCTTGGTTGGTTGCTTTTGCTTTATGTTGTCTCAGCACTTTACTGTGGCATGCGTGTCTGCCTAGTTGCTTTTTCTATGGTATGAACTTCCTCAGGCTATGAACTGGATATTGTTTATTTCTGTATCAGAAACCTCAGAAGAGCAAAGCATATAGAAACAAGTTAGATATCTGTGAAACAACTATATTTTGCTCTGTAGCTACAAGAAAATTATGACCTTTGGAGCTTCTGTGTACGCTCTTGTTTCTTCCACAACTACTCTTAAGAGCCGTATTTATTGAGTGGTAGTAACTAAATACATCACATAAATTATATCATATAATCTGCAAAAATGCATTATGCTCACAAGAAGACACTGAATTCTTGGAGAACGAAGTAACTTATTCCTCATAAGTTATTTATGAGAGACCACTGATTAGACTTTAATCTTTAATGAATTGCAGGTTATAATTGCTATTATTCTATTATTTCTAATGATAACTTTTCTGTGAACTCTTTATGATGGTCCATCTGTGAAATAAGTACTAATACTAAATATTAAAACCAATAAGTTTTTTGAAAATAGTATGAAAAATGCATATAATTTTATTAACCAAATTTTGGTGTTTATTTCAACTTCTTTCATTATACATTTAATGTTAGATTAGTGCATCACTAATGTCTTCTGGTCTCTAGAGATCTCCAAGATGATGTGTTTAGATATCACTATAAATTTGAAGAGAAACCAGCATCAAACAAGACAGAAGATAGGAAAGTGTACAATATTGATCTCCTAAGACAATTTCAGGTCATCTTTTACATTTAGCTGCTTTCTGACTACAATATTGTACCCAGAAGTTTTTGGAAACAGTTTATGTACATTATGGGTAAGATATGATAAAGTCATCTGTACACTAACTAAAATGTTTAAATATATCTTAAAATACATAATTTATTAGGTGTTTAATATTTAAACAATAGTAATAGTCTAGCTGTTTCTCTTGGTCATTTTTATTAGTATTATCCCAACCGAAAGAGGTTAAAATTTTCACAGCAAAGACAGACAGTATATTTTTTATATCTCATGATATAATTAACTTCTTATTATTAGATTTATAAATTATATATAAGCAAAATACTGAAATGTAGTCATCTCCTTGATTTAACAGTTCTCTAATAAAGCAAATGCCGAGTATATTGTTTTATTTGTATAGATATTTTAATGCATCTCTAAAGTTTAAATTTAAAAAGATGGCCATGGTGCTGTTATCACACATAATAAAAACTATTTTATAAGCTTGGGCAATGTGGCAAAACACTGTCTCTAAAAAAAATACAAGAATTATTCTGCTGTGGTGGTATGAGCCTGTAGTCTCAAGTACTTGGGAAGATAACATGCCATTTTATTCACTACCTGTTGGTATTTGTTTAAACTTCCTTTATCATACTTTTAAAGTTAGATTAGTGTATCAATTATGTCTTTTAGCTTCTAGAGTAATATTTACACTTGATATTATGTATAATAATCACCTCAAAGATCAACATTACTCATCATCAAATAAATGTTTTTATTATCAAATGAACATTTTTATCACTGACAGGAAACTACCTCTTCCTAGCCATGTAAGAAAAAGAAATTATATACTTATATATAAATATACAACATATAACTTTATATAATATGCATAATTTTGCAAGCTTGTAAAGTAATCATATAGTTTTTGAGCCACTTACAAAAGTGACCAGTAATATTTGGTCCATTTTTACATTTGAAAAAGCTCACTTAGGCCAGGCACTATCACTCACACTGGTAGTCTTGGCACTTTGTGAAGCCAAGGTAGGCAGATTACTGGATTATAGGAGTTCATACCCAGTCTGGGCAACATGGTGATATCCCGTCTCTATTAAGATGCAAAAAATTAGCCAAGTGTCATGGTCTGCATCAGTAGTCCCAGCTACCTGGGACAATGAGGGGAAAACATTGCCTGAGCAGTGATTGTGCTGCAGCACTTCATCCTGAGCAATGAAGAGAAGTCGCCCCCCAACCCCCCAACACACAGCTTCATAACATCTTGATTTTGTTTCCTTTGTTTCACTCATTTTATCAAGGCCTAATTTGTGGCACATATGATAATAAACACTGTCACACAACTTTTAATCATATACTGTAGTATATAGCTCTTTCTAGTTTGTAAAAAAAAAAAAAGCTGCACTCCCTCATAAGAGTTTAGTGTTCTTTCAAAAAAGTGCTTACTAGATAGATCAGAGGTAGGAAGCAAAAGAGATATTCTGATTTCTGGGCTGCCTTCTGTTTCACTCACTGCCTCTCCTCTTCCATTTATTAGCGTATCACTTAGATTTCTTTTAAAAGTCTGTATCACACCTATAATGCACTGACTCCCCATTATATCTCTCAGTTTAATTTTCTAGATTCCATAGCTAAACTGTAAGCCTAGGTTATAAGTATAATCTGCATATATAGTTCTTATTTACCTATTTTAGTTCTATAGCCTCACATGTGACTTCCTCTTCTTTTCAAATATGTTAACAATTTATTTTTATCAGCGTTCTCTACTTGAAACATTTTTTTCTGCAATCTAGGCCACGTTCTGTTCTTGTTATTTCAAATTATTACAACACTTTGAGTTTAGTCTTCAAAATTTTACTCAAGTATTTATGTGTGTGTGCATCTATGTGTGATCGTTTGGAACAGTTTGGCACTAGGGACTGTTTTTGTGAAGGACAATTTTTTAAGACTGTGGTTGCAGGGACAGTTTGGGGAAGACTCAAGTGCCCTACATTTATTATGCGCTTTATTTCTATTATTATCACATTATAATATTTAATGAAATAATTATACCACTCACCATCATGTAGAATCAGTAGGAGCCCTGAACTTACTATCCTGCAGCTAGATGGTTCTATCTGGAGGTGATAGGAGACAGTTACTGGTGATAAGGCTTTAGATTCTTATAAAGAGTGCACAGTAAAACCTAGGTTTCTCACGTGCACAGTAAATAGTAGTGTTTAGCTTCTATAAAAATCTAATTGATGCCAAGGATCTTATAGAAAGTGGAGTTGAGGTAGTAAGGTGAACCATAGGTAATGGTTTAAATAGAGATACAACTTCCATGCTTGCCCATCAATCACCTGCTGAAGTGTGACCCATTTCCTAACAGGACAC
This sequence comes from Gorilla gorilla gorilla, assembly GCF_029281585.2. Lineage (NCBI taxonomy): Eukaryota > Metazoa > Chordata > Mammalia > Primates > Hominidae > Gorilla > Gorilla gorilla. The sequence goes on along the minus strand of NC_073248.2, from coordinate 25,586,515 downwards.
AGATGGGTACTGCTTGGTGACCCCTACCTTAAGCCAAGGAGTTTGAGATCACAGTGACCTATAATTGTGCCACTGCACTCTAGCCTGTGTAACAACAACAACAACAACAACAAAACACCTGTTTATACAGGGAATTTTAAAATTTGTTTCTTTAATAATATCTTTTGGTACAAATGTGAGGAATCATTTACAACTTTGAATGTGGACATTAACAAACATAAAAATCTTCTTGATTATTTGGAACAGTATATGAAATGAAGGTGCAAATGTATATTATTGTAAAATGTGATATAAAGTATATTTTGTTCAGTTTTGAAAAAAATAATGATGTCATTGAACAGAATCAGAAGACATTAGAGTTGTTTGTGCTTATCCTCAAAATTAACATCTGCTTTTTCTTTACTGCTTTTCTCTTTACTGTTTTAGTGGTATGAGAGAGGTAATCAAGATGATAATGGGTTTAAAGGGAAAGAATATTGACAAAATACAGTGACTGACTAGAAAAAAATCAGCCTTATTAGGTGAATAATTTTAGATATAAAAGGATCTCAAAGATTGTTTTCATCTCTACTCTAAAATAAATTGCAATTTAGTGATTGAATCATGAGGAGTTAATAGAATAAAACATTTTTTTTTCTACTGTAGATACCTCAGAAGTAAAAAAGTTTAACTTAATGTGGTTACAACAGATTTTAACATCCACTTGTAGTTTCACAAACAGATTTTAATCTCTAGGCCTAGCCAGCTGATGTTATCTCTGCGCAAATTGATTGGGAGATGAAATGGTAAAATGTCTTTGAAGATGTTATATGTTAAGTAACACATATGTCTTTCTTCACTTTCATAACTTCTCACCTCCAAGCTTTCTGCATTGTTTTGAATTCAGCTGCCATTTAGATTGTAGTTTCTTTATAAAGTCATCCTTCCTTCTATTCACACCTCTGAGACTTGGAACAGTTTATTTTTACTCTTTCTGCCACTTTTTTTCCTTTCCCTTTCCCTTTCCCCCTCCCCTCCCCTCCCCTCCCCTCCCCTCCCCGTCCTGTCCGTCCCCTCCCCTCCCCTCCCCGTCCCTCCCCTCTCCGTCCCTTCCCTTCCCTTCCCTTCCCTTCCCTCGCCTCCCCTCCCCTCCCCTCCCCTCCCCTCCTCTCCCCTCCCCTCCCCTCCCCTTCCCTTCCCTTTTGCCTTTATTTGAGACAGAGTCTCGCTCTGTCGCCCAGGCTAGAATGCTGTGGCACAATCTTGGCCCACTGCAAGCTCAGCCTCCTGGGTTCATGTCATTCTCCTGCCTTGGCCTCCTGAGTTGCTGGGACTACAGGCACCCACTCCAACACCTGGCTAATTTTTTGTATTTTTAGTAGAGAGGCGATTACTCCATTTTTAGCCAGGATGATCTCAATCTTCCAACCTCCTGAGCCGCCTGCCTCGGCCTCCCAAAGTGCTGGGATTACAGGTGTGAGCCATGCACCCTGCCCTTTCTGCCACTCTAAATCCACACATTTAAAGTAATTATATATAGTTATTACCTTTTTATAATTAGTGAGACCAGTCTGGCCAACAGGGTGAATCCCCATCTCTACCAAAAATATGAAAATTAGCCAGGCATGGTGGCAGATGCCTGTAATACCAGCTACTGGGGAGGCTGAGACAGGTGAATCGCTTGAATCCTGGAGGCACAGGTTGCAGTGAGCTGAGATGCTGCCATTGCACTCCAGCTTAGGTGAAAAGAGTGAAACTCCATCTCAAAAAAAAAAAAGACAGTGAGGATTAAATTTATTAATATGTGTGCAGCTCTTAGTGTATTACCTGGTCTTTAAGTGCTATAAATATTAGCTGCTATTATTACTGCTTATAATATATCTTCATTTTACTCACACCAAATTCTAATTAATAACATAAAAGAAAGCATTAGAGGAATAAAACAGATAGTAGTGGCTATATGGAACCACATAGCCATCGGGGTCTGTGTCAGTAATGTTTTCCAATTTGCAACACATAAGTGACCTTTTACATCCACAGGTTCTGCAAACACAGATTTCTCTAAACATGTATTAAAATGTCCAAAAACAAAAAATAACAATACAATAAAAACTAGCAAATTTAAAAGCAATTACCGTATAATTGTCTACATAACATTTACATTTTATTAATTATTTAGAGATGAGTAAACTATACAGAAGGATGTGTGTACGTTATATTTACATACTTCACCACTGTCCACTAGAAACTTGAGCAGACACAAATTATAGTAATCATGGGGATCCTGTAGCCAATCCCCTACAGATGCCAAAGGATTACTGTATATAAACATTTTAAGCTTTGGTAAGTAAGCATTGCTTAAGTTAGTTATGACATAATTACCCTGCTGGTGTTAACTATCATTTACTCATCTATATAAACAAGTTGAGAGAGACTATAATTTTTTTTTGAGACGGAGTCTTGCTCTGTTGCCCAGGCTGCAGTGCAGTGGCACAATTTTGGCTCACTGAAACCTCTGGCTCTCAGGTTCTAGCAATTCTGCCTCAGCCTCCTGAGTAACTAGGATTACACGTATGCACAACCATACCCTGCAATTTTTTTTTTTTTCAGTTGAGACGGGGTTTCACCACATTGGCCAAGATGGCCTCAATCTCTTGACCTCATGATCTGCCGGCCTTAGCCTTCCAAATTACTGAGATTACCGGAGTGAGCCACCGCGCCTGGCTCAAAAGATTATACACTTTAAAATTCTCATTACATTGTTTTAATGTTTGCGCAGGTAACAAGAGAATATTTGTTTATATTCTCTGTTTATGGTATGTTAACACAGGAAAGCACTTGCTATTTAAAATATTGGCTTTTGGTTTTGCGGCCAACCCAAATAATTTTAATATGTCTGGGAAAATGTACAATTACATTCAGTGATTATTTTTAATTTATCTGGGACCTGGATATGGGACCTTACACAGTAGCAATGCTGATCAAGCAAGTAGTGGGAATTATTATTATTTTATTTATTTATTTATTTATTTTGAGACACGAGTCTTGCTCTGTAGCACAGGCTGGAGTACAGTGGTGCAATCTTGGCTCACTGCAAGCTCCGCCTCCCGGAATCACGCCATTCTCCTGCATCAGCCTCCAGAGCAGCTGGAACTACAGACACCTGCCACCAAGCCTGGCTAATTTTTTGTATTTTTAGTAGAGATGACGTTTCACCATGTTAGCCAGGATGGTCTGGATCTCCTAACCTGGTGATCTGCCCACCTGGGTCTCCCAAAGTACTGGGATTATAGGCATGAGCCACTGTGCCTGGCTTATTATTCTTGTATTATTCAAAGATGGTAGCCAGTGACTCAGATCACTGGTATAAATTTGATGATGGAGATGTAACAGAATTGAAAATAGAAGATGATAAAGAAATTTAAAAAGTCAGTGTTTTGGTGGAGAGTACACAAATGTATTTGATCACACGCTGAAGTGCATGTCATAGAGACGAGAGAAGAGATGGTGAAATGCTTGTGTACATATTTAATAAGCAAATGGACGTGATAGATGAAGGTGATGAGATGGTAAGATATACATTATGACTAACTCTTGCAATACCACATCACCTCATTATGTCACCAGCCATTGAGAGAAGTGTATAGAAACAAAATGTGAAATTTATCCATAACGGAATAAAAGTACTTACATTAATGGTGTTTATTTAAATCCTGCTCAAGGTAAGCTTTTAGATTAGCTTCTTACTAATACAAAATAATTTGTGTTTGGCTTGCGTGATTCCTTACAAAGCATCAACATGTGTTTAATTTTTTTCATTAGGCTTCATTTACCTTTTCTTATCAAATCATTAGCCTTAATTTATGTGAAAGTGTTTCCTTTTTTGGTGTAGTTATTTAAAGTGTAAAATGCAATATATCTGTACATTAGAATAGTGGTTCTTAATATATGGATATATAAAAGAGCATTATTTATAATAATAATTATTACTTTCTACTCAAGCACTAGTTTGCAGTATGGGTTAGTGAAGTGGTAAGTAAATCACTAAGAATTAGTGTTAACTAACAAAAATTTTATTAAGAAAGTGCTTGAAAATACAAATGTTTTTGACTGTATATGTATTTTTATTTGAAGAGTAGAATTACTTTTCTGCCTAAAGCACAAGAAATTACTATGATTAGTACACAAATTGCTGGTATATTCCACATAACCACTAGATTTCACAACAAAAAAAAAGTTTGTTGTCCTTCCGGTGACTTGCACATGGCTTTGCATTTCATTCGTAGAGTTCTTACAATTGGTTTGGTTCTCTATTATACTGCTTTACATTTTCCTAACTATAAAAATATTATTTCAAATTTTAAATACACAATAAACATTTTTGTAGTAATTGTGAGAGAATTCTTAGTAAACTTAAAAATCTCTAATCTAAATGTGCATTTATTATTTAAAAATTGGCTCACACACCAATAAATTTGTATCACACCATGTTCTACTTTATCATTACATAAGAAGCTTTATCTCTATGAGATAAAATTTTAACTTATAGTTAAAAATGTAGATCATTTTTAGACCAGGTTTTGTGGCTTATATTTGTAATTCCAAAAATAGTAAAGGCCAAGGCAAAAATAACCTTGAGGGCAGGTGTTTGTAACCTGGTTTGGCAAAATAGTGAAGCACCATCTCTACAAAAAGTTTTTAAAAATTAGCTAGATATGGTGGCTCACACCAGTAATCTTAGCACTATATGATGCCAAGGTGGATGGATTACCTTAAGCCTAGAGTTTGAGGCCAGCCTCAGCAACACTGCAAAATTCTGTCTCTAACAAAAAAATTAAAATAAATAAACAAATTAAATAATTAGCTGAGCCTACTGTCCTCTGCCTATAGACCCAGCTCATTGGGAGGCTAAGGCAGCAGGATAACATGAGCCCATAAGTTAGAAGCTGCAGTTAGCTATAACTGCAGCACTGCATTCATTCCAGCTGTAGCAATAGAGACTTTGTCTCTTAAAACAATTAAAATGACTGTAGTCTTAGCTTAGCAATAATTATAAAAGTATAGAGTACATTATAACTTGATTTTAACAACTCTTTCAGCATTATGTTAAAATATGTTAATAAAATGTTACTGAACTAGAAAAAGGTTGATAAGAATTTTCAGAGACCTGCACACAATTGTATTTGATTTACATCTTTGACTTGACTGTGAAATTAAAGTCACAGAGCTTTATCAGTCAATCTGATATTTGTACTGTCTTAGTCCATTTTCAAGCTAAAGACATATGCTAGACTGGGCAATTTATAAAAGAAAGAGGTTTAATGAACTGACAGTTCCACATGACTGGGGAGGCCTCAGAATCACGATAGAAGGAAAAGAGAAGCAATTAACGTCTTACACAGATGGCAGCAGGCAAAGAGAGAGCTTCTGCAAGGAAACTGATGTTTCAAGCCATCAGATATAATGAGACTTACTCACTGTCACAAGAACAGCACAAAAAACATCTGCCCCCATGATTCAATTATCCCCCATCTCATTCCTCCCACCACATGTAAAAATTCAAGTGGGGTGGGGACACAGTCAAACCATATCATTCCAACCCTGGCCCCTCCCAAATCTCATTTCCTCACATTTCAAAACCAGTCATGCTTTTCCAATAGTCCTGCAATGCCTTAACTCATTTCAGCACTAACTCAATAGTCAAAGTCCAATATCTCATCTGAGACAAGGCAGGTTCTTTCTCCCTATGAGCCTGTAAAATTGATAGCCAGTTAGTTACTTCTTAGATATAGTAGGGTACAGGCATTGGAAAAGTACAGCCATTCCAAATGTGAGAAGCTGACTGGAATAAAGGGGCTACAGCCCCCATGCAAGTCTAAAATCCAAGGAGGCAGTACAATTTAAAGCTTCAGAATGATCTTCAAGAGCTGGGTTCCCATGGTCTTGTGCACCTGCACCCATGAGGTTTTGCAGGGTACAGCCTTCCTCCCAACTGTTTCCACCAGCTGGCATTGAGTATCTGTGGCTTCTCCAGGCACAAAATTCAAGCTGTCAGTGGATCTACTATTCTGGGGTCTGGAAGATGGAAGCCCTCCTGTGTCCAGAATTGGTGGGTTCTTGGTCTCACTGACTTCAAGAACGAAGCTGCGGACCCTCGCGATGAGTGTTGCAGTTCTTAAAGTCGGCGTGTCTGGAGTTTGTTCCTTGTGATGTTCACATGTGTTCGGAGTTTCTTACTTCTGGTGGGTTCATGGTCTCGCTGGCTCAGGAGTGAAGCTGCAGACCTTCGCAGTGAGTGTTACAGCTCTTAACGCTACGTGTCTGAAGTTGTTTGTTCCTCCCTGGGGGCTCGTGGGCTCGCTGGCTTCAGGAGTGAAGCTGCAGGCCTTTGCGGTGAGTGTTACAGCTCATAAAGGCAGTGTGGACCGAAAGAGTGAGCAGTAACAAGACTTACTGCAAAGAGCTAAAGAACAAAACTTCCACAGTGTAGAAGGGGACCCGAGCAGGTTGCCACTGCTGGCTCCAGCAGCCTGCTTTTATTCTCTTATCTGGCCCCACCCACATCCTGCTGATTGGTAGAGCCCAGTGGTCTGTTTTGACAGGGCACTGATTGGTGCGTTTATAATCCCTGAGCTAGACACAAAGGTTCTCCACATCCCCACTAGATTAGCTAGATACAGAGTGTCGACACAAAGGTTCTCCAAGTCCCCCCAGAGTAGCTAGATACAGAGGGTCCATTGGTGCATTCACAAACCCTGAGCTAGACACAGGGTGCTGATTGGTGTATTTACGATCCGTGAGCTACACCTAAAGGTTCTCCACGTCCCCACCAGACTCAGGAGCCCAGCTGGCTTCAACCAGTGGATCCCGCACAGAGGCTGCAGGTGGAGCTGCCTGCCAGTCCTGCGCGGTGCGCCCGCACTCCTCATCCCTTGGGTGGTCGATAGGACTGGGTGCCCCGGAGCAGGTGGCGGCGCTCATCTGTGAGGCTCGGGCTGCACAGGAGCCCAGGGAGGGGGTGGGAGGCTCAGGCATGGCGGGCTGCAGGTCCCGAGCCCTGCCCCGCGGGAAGGCAGCTAAGGCCCGGCGAGAAATCGAACGCTGTGCACGTGGGCTGGCACTGCTGGGGGACCCAATACACCCTCCGCAGCTGCTGGCTCGGGTGCTAAGCCCCTCATTGCCCAGGGCGGCAGGGCGGGCCGGCTGCTCTGAGTGTGGGGCCCGCCAAGCCCACGCCCACCTAGAACTCCAGCTGGCCCGCAAGCGCCGCGTGCAGCCCCGGTTCCCGCTGGCGCCTCTCCCTGCACACCTCCCTGCAAGCTGAGGGAGCCGGCTCCGGCCTTGGCCAGCCCAGAAAGGGGCTCCCACAGTGCAGCGGGGGCTGAAGGGCTCCTCAAGTGCCGCCAAAGTGGGAGCCCAGGCAAAGGAGGCGCCGAGAGCGAGCGAGGGCTGCGAGGACTGCCGGCACGCTGTCACCTCTCACTCCTTTAACAGCTCTACAATCATTGTCTGTGTTGCTACCTGTCTTTTCAATGGTTAAAATACTGCTGCTGATGACGGGGATCAGGTATAGCTGCTGGGTCACAGAATTTATGTGATAGGTAGCACCACCCTCTTTGAGTTCCACAAATCTTTTTGGTGGGCGTGGTCCAGCAGGAGCTGATATTCCCACTCAGGAAGTGCTTTACAAGCTGAGATGAGAAAAAATGCTTTCTCGGAAAGAGGTATATAAGATGGTATAATATTAAAATTTTCATGTGTTAATCATGCACTTAGCCTTAATCATTACAAGTTTACTTACTATAAAACATTTGGGCCTAAAATAAGTGTATTTAATTAATTGTCATCAGAACTTTATATAAATAAAACAGGGTTTTCTCACTTTTAATTGAGCACTTCATATAAAGTTATTGTTGTGACTCATAAAACTGTAACCTTCACATAAATAACTGCTTTATTCCTCAGTAAATAGCAATAATTTATTTAAAATCACTGTAAGGACTATAAATTATTCCCTATTTTGTGTAGAACGTAATGCAGCTTACACATCAATTCGTCTTAGAGATGGATTGCATAAATTAGAGCACATTGAACTGCAAGTTATGTAGCTACAAATCAGAATTAACCAGATCTTCATATACTGACAGGTGTTTGACTAAATACAAAACAAAGTTAATAATGCTGTATATTGTATATTTTCATTTGTGTAAAAAATAAACAAATAGCTGCATGCATGGATTAGTGCACATACAGACATAATCTCTGGACCAGGAATATAATATTGGTGGCAAGTTAATAATTTGCAGTACATATCCTCTTATATATTTGGAAATATATTTTAACCCCATAAAACTGTTAGCTAAATAGTTTAACAACAGCAGTGTTTATCTCAAAAATCTCTTTTGAAAATATGTATTTACTATGTCAATACAATAGTTAAATAAATTAAGAAAAAGGTATTTTTCAAAAGTAAACTCTTTCCTCTGCAAAGAACCCACAAGACAAATAAAGATCTGAACTTTTAAGCAGTGAGTTTAGCTAGAAAATCCTACAATGTGCTAGTAAATGTACTCCCACAGATAAAAATGTAAATATAATTTAACATTTACTAATTAAAGGTCTATACTGAATGCTGTTGTTAATTATATATTTAACATTCAGTTTTCTCTTGAAATAAACTAAGTTTTATGTTATTATTTGTTAATTTACTTACATTACCTCAAACTTGTTTTAGTTCTGTGTAAGATTTGAACATTACTACCCTCTTTGTGGGACTGATGTGGTATTTAGAAGCAATAAAACGCACTCAAATGTTCTCTTCTCATATCACGATTTTTAAACCATAACTTTCTTAGAATTTAACTAAAATAACATTAAGCAACTTCAATTTGTGGGTTATGAAAAAGTTTTTAATGCATGCATTTTAAATATAAACTTTTTATAGTATTACATTTGGCTTCTTGTTACTCTAAAGTTTCAGTATTTTTTCACGTGTGATTAAAACAACTCACTGTGTTAAGTTACCAAAGCCAACTATAGGGGAGCATTAAATAAATAGATATTAAATAAATTGTATTCTCCAACTAAAATTGTTTTAATTATATACCTGATGGCTACAGAATGTTAAAATAGTTGACAAAAAAACCCATGAGTTGATTTTATCTAAATGAGAAAATAGAATTTCACACAAAACTATGATTAATGAACAAAAGCAGCTTTATAATTTAAAATACTCACTAGCTATTGTTTTGTCTGTGTAATATATTTTAGCCAAACAGTCCACTATCTTTTTAAGATTTTTTTTACACAGCCAATAGCTGGTGCTACAAATAGCTCAAAACCAGAATTGATGGTGTTTGGTGAGCGACAGACTGGAACAGCCAGCTTGGCTGGCAGTTGTTTACTTCTTAAATATTGCTGGTGAGCTTTTTATGCAGGGAAGATGAAACAATCAATTAATTTCTAGTAAGTCAGAAAAAGTAATCACAGTATTATTTGTAGAAAATATAGGTAAAAAAATTCTTTTCAAAGAAAATATTTTATTTGACATAATTAAACATCTCATTGTATCTTGAAATAAATTTGAATTTTCTTACATAAGCAATTCCTAAAAAAACCCCAAGTAAAATCAATAAATGTAATTATTTTCCCAGAGTAGATTTTTAAATAAATTTCTAAAACCTGAGAAATTTACCCAAAAGAAAAATAACATTCTAAATTAACCTACTCTTTTAATTACATAAAAATGGAAATAAATTCATTTAAAATATAAAAAGCATTAAAGCTTTCTTATTTTTCATGAATTATGAGATATATAAACTCATAAAAATATGATATAAAAATAAATTTTTGCAAGATGTATGTTTTTCTCAATTATAAATTCAATCAAGTGCCAGGCACGGTGGTTCACATCTGTAGTCCCGGCATGTTCTGAGGATAAGGTAGGCAAATTACCTGAGGTCAGGAGTTAGAGAAAAGTCTGTAAAATATGGGGAAACCCCATCAGCTGTGGTTGTGTCCGCCAGTAATCTCAGCTAATCAAGAGGCTGAGGAAGATTAATCACTTGAAACTGTGAGTCAGGTGGTTGCAGGGTGCCAAGATTGCACCCTGCACTCCAGCCAAAGGGACAGTGTGAGATATCATTCTAAAAATAAAAGGGAAGAAATTCAATCAACTAAGAATTGAAATACACTATTTACTTTTCAATGCAGTTTGTCAAAAACTGATTTGTAATTATTTTTAAAAAATATCTTAAGGCTGGGTGTGGTGCCATGCACAAGTAATTCAAGCTATTCAGGAAACTGAGGCAGGAGAATCACTTGAACCCAGGGGTCAGAGATTGCAGTGAGCCAAGATCACACCACTTCACTCCAGTCTGGCAACAGAGAGAGATGCCATATTTAAAAAAAAAAAAGTCTTCAGTAAAGTGTGGCACATATTTAAAAGTTACTATAAACTCTACAAAGCAGGACATGCAGGTTTATTTCACAATTAACCACGTGCCATGGTTGTTGACTGCAGATATCAACCCATAACATAGGTAGTTAGCCCCACATGATTTAGCTATTTATCCTGAATCTCTTTTATCCCCCCTGGCAGACCCAAGTGTGTGTTTTTTCCCTCCCTGTGTGTATGTGTCTTCGATGTTCAGTTCCCACGCATGAGTGTGAACATGCAGTGTTTGTTTTTTTGTGTGTGTTTTGTTTCTGTGTTAGCTTACTGAGGATGTCGGCTTCCTGCTTCATCCATGCCCCTTCATGGGACATAATTTCATTCCTTTTTATGGCTGCGTATAATTTCATTGTGTATATGTACCACACTTTCTTTATTCAGGATGTCATTGATAAGCATTTGGGTTTATTCCATGTTTTTGTTACTGTGAATAGTTCTGTAATAAACATACATATGCATGTATCCTTGTAATAGAATAGCTTGTTTTTGGAAGAGTATATATCCAGTATTGTAATTGCTGAGTACAGTGGTATTTCTGGTTCTAGATACTTGATGAATCATCACACACTTTTTCACAGTGTGTACTGATTTGCATTCTGAACAACAATATAAAAGTATTCCTATCATTGCACTGCCTCACTATCATCTGTTGTTTCTTGGCTTTTTAGTAATCACCATTTTGACTGGCCTCAGATGGTATCTCATTGCAGTTTAGATGTGCATTTCCCTAATAATTCATGATGGTGAGCTTTTTGAGATAAAGACCGATAACTCTTTTCTTACCCAAATGTGGCCTCTTATATCAGCTCTTCAACATCCATTTAACCTGTGTTTTTAACACTATCCTGCAAAAGGGAAAGTATTATAGGCTTAACTTACATGATGATGATAGAAAATCACAGGATGTTAGAACAGCAAAGAGTTAGAGCAAAGTGAGATTTCATGTAAAATTTGCACAGAATTTTTAAAAGCAAGTTCTTATTTCTTCTTTAGAACTCTCTAGAATAGTAAATTTCATCAGTTTTGTTTCCACAAGATACAAACATATTTGCGTATCTCTACCATGGAAAAATAGTTTACTGTTGCACTTAGTGGAAGATGCCAGAAATGCTACTCATAATCCTATGGAGTGCAGCAAAAGTTCCTCACAAAAAGAAATTACATGAGTACAAAATGTCAAAATCCAAGAATAAGAAATTCTGTTCCATCAGTAAACTTTATAATCTACCAGAAAAATGCCAATCTGAACCTCAATGCCATATATTTTAGAAATATATTCTCATACAATAAAAAGAGTAAGAGAGTGTAAGTAAGAGAGATTAGGTGACCCAATGCAAATGCCAATCTTTCAAATTTAATTTCTAAACAAATTTGAAATATAATAATTTCCAAATAAGGTTTAACAATAGCAAACTGTGACCAGATGAGGTAGTTTATGTTTGTAATCCCAGCCCTTTGGGAGGCTGAGGTGGGTGGATCACGATGTCAGGAGTTTAAGACCAGCCTGACCAAGATGATGAAACCCCACCTCAACAGAAAGTACAAAAATTAGCCAAGTGCAGTGGCAGATGCCTGTAATCCCAGCTACTTAGGAGGCTGAGGCAGGAGAATCAGTTGAACACAAGGGGCAGAAGTTGCAGTGAGCCGAGGTCACACCACTGCACACCAGCCTGGGTGACACAGTGAGACTGTGACACACACACACATACACACAGATACACACACACAATCTGTCTGTCTGTCTGTCTGTCTGTCTGTCTGTCTATCTATCTATGTATCTATATCTCAAATTGTAGGACACTCAATTATCAATATTTCAAGATCCAGTAGACATAAGGCATTTAAACACAAGTAGCTATGCTTCTTTTGTCATGGAATTTTGGTGGAGTCACCTTGCCTGATGGAAACCACTGTGGCCAGTAGTGCCTTTGCCTCAGTTTTGCTAAGGCCTGCTAAGCTTGTTATACCCACTCTGCCTGAGAGGCTGCCTTCCCCTTCAATTATAGGCATGGATTTAACACCTGCCAAGGGCAAGTGTGGCATAGAGTGGCAAGGGGTGTATGAGCGAGTGTGGGCATCAGCCACTACACACAGCCAGGCATGCCAGCTGTGGCAGGGCAGGAAATTTTAGGTGCCAAGAGAAGTGCCATCTCACTGAGAAGCTGTAGCTGGATCAGGCATTCTGCAAGCAGCTTCCATAGCTTATACTAAGGAATGGAGTGGTGCCCAGAAGTTTGAAGATGCCAGAAACTTCAAAGCCCTAAAGAAGATGTCACAGCCCTGGCTTTGAGAGTGCCTAGGTCTGTGCACCCTGAAGGGTCATAGCTCTCCTCTTATTTTTGTCTTCCACAATGTGATGAGCAAGGTATATCTTTTTATTCCCCCAGTTTGTGTTACAACTCTTTCAGCTTCACCATTCAGCTTATCTCAAATAATTGTTCTGCATTCAGGAATAAAGATGTAGATGGACAATTAAAGATTGTGCAATGTAAAGAGAAGCTGTAGTGAATGAGAGAACACAGAAAAGCCCCTCATTGGGTAGCTCCTCCACACAAGCCAGATGTCCTGATGAGTGTCCAGCTCTCAGCAAAAAGAGTGGGTAGCTCATCTCTAAAGGCCGGATGTCAGTGATTACCATCCAGCTCTCAGCAGAGAGGAGAACCTGGAGCGGGTATCTTCTCCATCCAGCTGGTAATCTTGCCCAGTTTTAAGCTCCGTGCAGAGAGAAGGCCCTGCAGTGGGGAAATTCTCATATCTGGTGGTCCCAACATCTAAGCTTTCAGCATAGAAGAGATCTTGGAGTAGGTAGCTTATCCATCTATCTGGCTGCTCCATTATCTCCCTAGCTCTCAGCAAAGCCTGTGGTGGGTAGCTCCAGTGTGCTGTTGAAAGTTCTGATCCCTCCTTAGCTCTCAGCAGAGAGAAGTCCCTTCAGTGGGTCGGTCCTCTCCACAGCTGGTTGGTAGTCTGTCAAGTCTTCCACTGTGGCTGAATCCAGTAATTTTACGTCGTTCAAAGAAAATAAAGTGCTTGCTGATTGGATTATTGGGCAGCAATTTCCTTAATAAAAGTAAATTTACTTTTTATTAATTTAAAAGTAAATTTAAATAAAAATTACTTTAAATTTAATTAAAAGTAAATTTACTTAATAAAGCAATTTACTTAATAAAAGTAAAATCATTTCCCATTCTTGTCCATCAGCCTATGCCCCAGACCTCAAGATGTCACTGGCTTGAAGGTGGAGCTTCAGTGGGGAGCAACAAATTTATGCCCAGGAGCCTGTGATGGTTAATACTGATTGTCAACTTAACTGGACTGAGACGTACAGAGTATTAATCCTGGCTGTGTCTGTGTGAGTGTTGCCCAAAACAGATTAACATTTGAGTCAGTGGGCTGGAGAAAGCAGATTCAGCCTTAATCTGGAGGGCACAATCTATCCAGCTTCCAGTAAACATAAAACAGGCAAAAAACGTAAAAAGGTGAGATGGACTAACCCTCTTGCCTACATCTTTCCCCTGTGCGGGATGCTGTCTGCCCTCACGTGGCTGACTCCAAGTTGTTCAATTTTGGTACTCAGTTTGGCTCTCGTTGATTCTCAGCTTGCTGACAGCCTATTGTGGGACATTGTGATCATGTAAGTTCACACTTAATAAACTCTTCTATAGATATTAGTTCTGTCCCTGTGAGAGAATCCTGACTAATACAGATTTTGGTAACAGAAATGGTTCTAGAGGAACAGAACATTAAAAATAAAGTTCTTTCATTGGTTTTGGAGGTTTTGAAGTTGGCTGTTTAATATAATTTGATGCAAAAAGTCTGTGGACTCTACTTCTAATAATATGCAGAACACTGATAGTACTTGGTAGAAACCATTTAGAGACTTATGCAAAATAAATGAATTTGGCACTCCTGATTCACTGATTGTGAGAATCAAGGAGTTTAGTGATTCTATACATAATACCTTTGACCATATGTGGAGAACCAAAGAACACAGTGAAGCTGCTTGGTAGCTCCTAAGTTCAGTAACAATATGATGAAAGAAAATGATGAACTCAGGGATACTGTCTCCCAACTTCAGAAGCAGATACTGAGGCTCAAATCTGCTAATTTTGCCCTGAGTGAGAATCTTATCATTTGTAGAGCAAGAGGTAAAATTGTGGAAAAACAGACACAGGCTCTTATCATGTGAGTCACTGACCTGCAATAAAAGATGCATGCACAGCCTCACCAGGTGTCTACTGTTATAGTGAGGGCATTGATGGGAAAAGAAACAGACCCTGCAAATTGCAATGGGGATGTGTAGGAGAACCCTGATGAATCTAGTGACAGTGTGTGGTTAAATCTGATGAATATAGATATATATTTTTTTTTGCCAGAAAGAATGGCTTCCTCATCTCGAGAAGTGTCAACATCCCCTTTCTGATCCATACTTCCATCAGCCTTTCCAACTCTGTCTGAAGAGAGAAACCCTGCACTGGCTGAGGCAACAGTGTTTTCCACCCCTGAGGCAGTTTCCAGGAAAGATAATATGATTTCTCCTCAGAAGCCATCCACAACACCTCTGTTTGTTTCTAGACCTATAAGTAGATTAAAGTTCTGGTGGGCTCCTAGAGGTGAGGTGACCCATGAAGTGGTGTGCTATGCTCAAAAAGAACTGTTAGAGTTATCTCATTTATTTGAACAGCAATCTGGAGGACAGGTATGGGAATGAATATTAAGTGTAGGGGATAATGGGGGAAGAGGAATCATGGAATTGTATCAGACTGAATTTATTGAGTAGAGCCCACTAAGCAGGGAATTTGCATTTAATGTTGCTGCTCAGGTAGTTAAAAAAATTCTAATAGTTGATTTGCCTGGTTAGCTGAAATATGGATGAAAAGATGTCCCACTGTGAGTGAGCTGGAAATGCCTAGTCTCCGTTGGCTTAATGTAGAGAGAGAGAGATCTGGAGGCTTAGGGAAATTGGGATGGTGGAGTGGATTCATCTCCTTAGACTTTACTCATTCCACTTTGGAGGGTCTGGAAGAGATGCCCTTTACCAATGCCTTGTGAAATAGATTGGTGAGGGAAGCACTTGCATCTGTGAATAGCCCTGTAATTTCTCTTCTGTGTATGTCAGATTTAATGGTGGGAAACACAATCACTCAACGGCAAAATTTAAATATAATGAGAAAAATTGGATCCCGAGGTGGCAGGGGCCAAGTGGCAGTACTCAACCACCAAAGGCAAGGTGGGTGTAACTAAGGGAAAGTGGCAATTACAATAATGTGACTGCTATGAAGCTGTGGCATTAACTAATTAATCACGGTGTTCCTGGACGCGAAATTGAGAGAAAGCCTACTGCATTCACACTTAAGTTAAACAAACAGATAACTTTTGGGTCAAATAAAAAAACAGACTACTTTGAATTATAAAAGCAGAGTATTACAGCCCCTTCCCCAGTCAGTTTCCAAACTAGAGCCAATTTAAAGACCAATAACACCTTGAAAGAAAGAGACACCAGTTTCCCTTCAGGAATGACCCCACTGCATTACTGAAAATATAATCGTGGTCCTACAATTAAAGTAGGAGCTTATGGAGGTCAGGTAATGAATGGAGATTTAGCTTAGGTTGGACTTACAGAGTGTCCTATGCATCCCAGGACTCCTCTTGGAGTCATTTTCCCGGTGCTAGAATGCATAATTGGCATATACATACTTAGCTGCTGGCAGAACCTCACATTTGCTCCCTGATGTGTAGGGTGAGGGCTACTACACTGAAAAAGTTCAAATGGAAGCCAATAG
Organism: Gorilla gorilla gorilla; assembly: GCF_029281585.2. Lineage (NCBI taxonomy): Eukaryota > Metazoa > Chordata > Mammalia > Primates > Hominidae > Gorilla > Gorilla gorilla. Next base: position 25,570,300 of record NC_073248.2, on the reverse strand, counting down.
AGCTGTATACATAAAAAATAGTAAGTCAAAAACAATATCACATTCCTGAGAGGACTGCAAAGATTAGTGCCAACATCAAGGACTTCAAAGATGCAGCAGTGGTAATTACCAGCACCTTTTCCTTCAACGCTTTCATTTGGACTGTGTAGAAGACAGATGGATCTTGGAGAACAACAGTGGATTATCAAAACTTAACTAAGTTATGACTCAAATTGCAGCTGCTTTACCAGATGTAGTTTTATTGTTTGAGCAAATTAATACATCTCCCGGTAACTGGTATGCAGCCATTGATGTGGAAAATGCCTCTTTCTTTATTAATAACTATAAGACCCAACAGAAGAAATTTGCCTTCAGCTGACAAGGCCAGCAATATACCTTTGCTGTCCTACCTCAGAGGTATATCAGCTCTCTGTCTTCATGTCAGAATCTTATTCAGAGAGAACTTGATTGCTTTTCATTTCTGTAAGATATCACACTGGTCCATATAATTAATGACATTATGCTGATTTGATCCAGTGAGCAAGAAGTAGCAAGAACACTGGACTTATTGGTGAGACATTTTTTTGTACCAGAGGATGGGAAATGAATCTGACTAAAATTCAGAGACCTCCTACCTCAGTAATATTCCTAGGGGTCCAGTCTTGTGGAGCCTATCAAAATATTCCTTCCAAGGTAGAGAATAAGTTGCTGCATTAGGCACCTCCTACAACCAAGAAAGAGGCACAGTGCTTAGTAGGACTAGCTGGATTTTGGATACAACACATTTTTCATTTGGATGTGTCACTCTGGCCCACTTATCGAGTGACCCAAAGGCTGCCAGCTTCCAGTGGCATCCAGAACTGGAGAAGTCTCTGCAACAGGTGCAGTCTGCTGAGCAAGCTCCTCTGCCACTTGGGCCACATGTCCCACATATCCAATGGTGCTTGATGTGTCAGTGGCAGATAGGAATGCTGTTTGGAACCCTTGCCAGGCTCCCACAGGTGAATCCCAGCACAGGCCTCTAGGATTTTGCAACAATGCCCTGCCATCTTCTGTAGATAAATATTCTGCTTTGGAGAGACAGCTCTTGGCCCATTACTCGGCTTTGGTGAAAACTGAACGTTTGACAATAGGTCATCAAGTCACTGTGTGAGATGAACTGCCTATCATAAACTGTGTGCTTTCAAACCCATCTAGTCATAAAGTGGGTTGTGCACAGCAGCATTTCATTACCAAATGGAAGTGGTATATATGTGACAAGGCTTGAGCAGGTCCTAAGGCACAAGTAAGTTACCTGAGAAAGTGGCTCAAATGCCCATGGGTCTCCACTCCGGCCATGGCACCTTCTCTCCTCCAGCCTGCACCGATGGCCTAATGGGAAGTTGTTTATGATCAGTTGGCAGAGGAACTAACACTGGGACCTGGTTCACAAGTGGTTCTGCACAATATGCAGCCACCACCCAAAAGTGGACAGCTGAAGCACTACAGCTCCTTTCTAGGACATCCCTGAAGGACAGCGGTGAAGATACATCTTCCCAGAGGGTAAAACTTCAAGCAGTGAACCTGGTTGCGCACTTTGCATTGAAGAAGAAACAGCCAAATATGTGTTTATATACTGATTAATGGGCCTTAGTCAATGGTTTGTCTGGAGGTCTGGCATTTGGAAGAAGCATGATTAGAATATTGGCAACAAAGAAATTTGGGGAAAAGATAAGTGGATGGGTCATTCTGAGTGGTGAAAAACTGAAGATACTTCTATTTTATGTGAGTACTTACCAACGAGTGACCTCAGCAGAGAAAGTGTCTAGTAATCAAGCAGATAGAATGACCCATTGTGTGGACACCACTCTGCCTCTTTCCCCAGCCTGGCATTGCCCAATGGGCCCATGAACAAGGTGGCCATGTTGGTAGGAATGGAGGTTACACATGGACTCAGCAACATGGACTTCTACTCACTAAGGCTGACCTGGCTATGGCCTCTGCTGAGTGCCCAATTTGCCAGCAGCAGAGACCAACACTGAGCCCGTGTTATGGGACAGTTTCTCAGGGTGATCAGACAGCTACGTGATGGCAGGTTGAATATATTGGACTTCTTCCATCATGGAAAGGGCAAAGGTTTGTCCTCGCTGGAATAAATTTTTACATTTCTCATGGCTTTGCCTATTCTGCACGCAATGCATCCACCAAGACTACCATCAGTGGACTCACAAAATGCTTTATTCATCATCATGTTATTCCACGCTGCATTTCCTCTGACCAAGGCACTCACTTTAAAGCTAAAGAAGTGTGGCAGTGGGTTTCTCCTCATTAAATTCTCTGGTCTTACCATGCTTTTTATCATCCTGAAGCAGCTAGATAAATAGAATGGTAAAATGGCCCTTTGAAGTTACAATTACAATGCCAATTATGAGAGAATACTTTGAAGGGTCTGTGGCAAAGTTCTCCAGAAGACCATGTGTGCTGTGAATCAGCATCCACTATGTTGTACTGTTTCTCTCAAAGCAAGAATTCATGGGTCCAAAAATCAAGGGTTGTAAGTAGAAATGTCACCACTCACCATCACCCCAAGAGATCCACTAGCAACATTTTTGCTTTCTGTTTCCAAGACGTTAAGTTCTGTTGGCCTAGAGATCTTAGTTCCAGAGGGAGGAATGCTGCCACCAGAAGACACGGCCATGATTCCATTAAACTGGAAGTTAAGACTGACACCTAAACACTTTGGCCCTCTCCTACCTTTGAGTCAACAGTCTAAGAAGGAAGGTACAGTGTTGACTGAGGTGATTGACGCAAACTATCAAGGAGGAAATCAGTCTACTGCTCCACAATTTAGGTAAGAAACAGTATGCGTGGAATACAGAAGATACATTAGGATGCGTGTTAGTATTACTATGACCTGTGATTAAGGTCAATAGGAAACTACAAGAGCCCGATCCTGACAGGACTACAAATTGTTCAGATCCTTCGGGAATTAAGGTTTGGGTCACAAACCAGGAAACAAAAATGACCTGCTGAATACCTTACTGAAGGCAAAGAAAATGCAGAATGGGGAGTAGAAGCCAGTCATCCATACCACCTGAAAACACGTGACCAGCTGCAGAAATGATGACTTTAATTGTCTTAAGTATTTCCTCCTTCTTTTGCTAAAAAAAAGTTTGTGCATATATACACATGTAGTAAGAAAATATCTTCATTTTTTCTTTCCTTTTATTATGTGACATAAGATATATTGACTTCATATCATCATTTGAGTATGGGTAACTTTACATAATAGTGTTCAGGTTGGGGATTGGTGTGTTCTTGGTTGTATGAAGGATAGTTCTATTATGTTAGGTGTAAATATGACCTCATTTTGTATTATGTTAGGTGTAATTATAACCTCATTTTTGTCTTTATTTGAAGAGTATGTATTATCTCAGGAGATGTCTATAGATTCAAGTTGACAAGGGGTGAACGTGTGATGGTTAATACTGTGTGTCGATTTCATTGGATTGAGGGATACAAAGTATTAATCTGGGGCATGTCTCTTGGTAGTTTCCCAAAAATGGATTAACATTTGAGTCAGGGGGCTGGGGAAGACAAACCTACCATAATCTGGTGGGCACAATCGAATCAGCTTCTAACGAATGTAAAGCAGACAGAAACATGAGAAAAGGTGAGATGGGCCTCGCCTCGAAAGCCCCCATGTTTCTCCTGTGCTGGATGGTCCTTGCCCTCCGACACCAGACTCCAACTACTTCAGTTTTGGGACTTGGAGTTTTTCTCCTTGTTCCTCAGCTAGCAAACAGCCTATTGTGATCATGTAAGTTAATACTTCATAACCTCCAATATATGTACATATTGCACACTTTGTATGTATGTGTGTGTGTGTATCTCTACATATATAGAGATACATATATATATACACACACATATATATATGATATACACACATAAAGTGATGACAAAGTATATAATTTTTTGTATGTATTCTCAAAAAACATTCTTTGAATAAATACTAAAACTGTAAATCTTATTTTAATAAGTCAGCTGATTTGAGAGTCATAAAATAAACTAATTCTGTACAAAAAACTCACATATATACGTGTGTGTGTGTGTGTGTGTTTAAATGGTCCATAATGATCGCTGTAAACAAACACTCCAAAGGTACTCATGTTTGTATTTAGTTACTGTCAAGGCTCTAGAATCTACATCAGAAGAGTTGCTTAATAAATAGTTATGAATTAGTGTATACTATTTATTTCTTTAAGAATAGAGGTATATTATGTCTTCTTAGAAAATGACAATTTAAACTTTCACACAGATTTAGGAAATACTGTTTCTGTGATCATGGTAAAATGTAACCATTTAAATCAGTTATAAAAGTAAGCAATCTATAACCTAACGGCCTCAGTGAAATAGCTTTTACAAATAATAATAACAATAATAATATTAAAGCAGTGTCAGCACTTTGAAAAATTAGTAAGTAAAGCACAGTAAATATACCTCTTTCGTTACAAGTTTTGCCTGAATAACTCTTTTCTACAAATAATGTCAGCTTCTGTACACTACTTAATATTGTCCGATGCCTTGATTTCATGCTGTTTGCATTTTTCCAAGAATGTGTCTAAATAGCATAGTTCTCCCTTAGTATATTAGGGGAAAAATTATGTCTTTTTACTTTAGGCATTGAATAGCAATTTATTAATTTTGGAGGAAAAGCAAGCTCTATACGAGTAGAAGTTCTGCCTAGTGGAGAAATCTCTAGCATCAGTTACATAGCCAACAGATCAGGTGCTAAATGAGAACAACTTGAGCATTATAAATGTGGGTAACTACCATATTGCTACCTGCTAACATTCTGAAACAGATTCAAACATAAAGATTTTACATTGTATGAATTCACCTCCTTTTTGGACTTACCTTAATATTTTCACATATTTTTCTTCTCACATTAATTTCCTCATTCATTTATCTTTAATTTATCTTATTGTCTAACATGCATTTTTGTGAATGCTTTTATCTTTTATTATCTTAGAACAAGATGGAGGAGAAATAATTCTGATAAAAGATACCCACAATGCAAACTTCTATAAAATATTTTTTAAGCAGTGGAAGATACTTGAGTATTTATTCTACTCAACAATTTTAGCAAAAGCAAAAATTCTCTAACTCCAGCTATAATCTTTGAAAGCTTGGTTTTTATTTGGTTTGCTTATTGTAATATCTTAGCAACTTTCATGTCATAAGACAATGTGTATGCACAACGTGAATGCATAACATAGTGTGCCAAAGCACAGGTGTGCCTGTGTTTTACGTATACCTTCAAGCTCTAGTCAAGATTAGCTCTATCCCAAAGGCCCTTGATTGAGTTTTCTCCCTTGGTACCCCTGAAATAGAGACTGCCTAGAGTTTTAATTTTCTATATTAGTGGTTTACAGAAATATTGAAAAAGCAATGGGAAAAAAGAGGAGAATAAGAAAATATGTGGTTTAGTTTGTAGTCATTTATTAACTAAACTGACTTCACTTTACTAATGCTTACCCTAACTTGAATGAACTAAACATTACATAAGCTTTTTAAAATCCTTCTGATATAAGAAACCAAAAATTGAGTTAAGAAATCTTCAAATGTGATATGAAATAATTCTAAATATGTGTTTTTAAAATAATTTTCTTGAGAGATTGTTCAACACTGTTAATTTTTCAAAGGTGCCTAATACTCTAGGTTATAGGACATTTAGCAGCATTTCTAAACTCTCAGTACTAGATGCTAGTAAGAAGCTTACTAATTCCACTTCCAGTCATAAACCAGGCTTAGAGTGAAATCTAATGTGAAATCTACTGACCTATAAAATCCCTAGACAATCACAGGGACTGTCTGTTACTTCTATGAGCTCATCGTCTATAATGGTTTCCCTTCCACAGCCTGCTCCAGCCACAGGGACCTGGCTATTTTTTAAACAATTAAGCAGGCTTCCACCAGGGATCATCATACTGGTTGAACTTCCTGCATGTTTACATGATTATTTCCTTATTATTTTATTTAGATATTTACTTGAAAGTCACTTTTAAGCAAATTATTGTACATTTGTTTTATATAAAACCAAAATATACTTTATACCGATCTTGCCTCATATATTTTATATGGAATATAGAACTTCAATTAATAAAAAGCAAACAAAAAACTCTATAATATAACCACTAAAACAAAAATCTAACATCTAAAATCCAAAATTCAAGGTACAACACATAATTTAAGTATTTTAAACAAAATTTTAAGAGAAAAAACATACATCTCATAGATACAAATAAACTACAAGAATAGAAAACAATCAATGTTTCATAGATAAAAATAAAAAGAAAAGTGCAAGGAAGGCAACTTCAAACCATTTAAAGAAAACTCACACCTTTCATAAGCAGCCTGGACCTTTGAAATAAATAGCTCATATTAGCCAAGTTAACATGTAATCAAGAGAGACAATTATAAAATTGTAAAATTTTTTGTGTATTACCATACTGCCTCCTAAGCACAGATGAAGGCTTATAAAAATTGAAATCCAATTTTCCATGTGAGGCCCTGAATCCTGCTTCTGGAAGGAGTAAAGAAGCCCTTATATGTTAAATTATTGTGTTTTTTTCTAGTCTATCTAGGGGATACGTGAAGAATTGATGAAACACATTTATTTCTGTTTTGTCTAACATAGAATTCACTCTTGGTTGAAAATGCCAGAAATCGGTCATAAAACTTTAAGTTGCTGAGAACAAAGAAAACAGCTTTTACACAATAGACAAACTATAAAAAGGAGGAAAAGTTGAAGATACCTTTATTTGCAAAAACCTGAATATTTAAAAGCAGTTTAATATATTGAAAGACTTAGAAAATCATGCCCATGCTCATGACAGAAAACATTCTCAAAAATTATATAAAACAATAGGTGTTAATTCTCAATTTTATCTATAGCTTCAATGTGAGAAGAAAATGAAGGCTAAGACAGAATTATAAGCAATCCCCCTGAGAGTTAAAGAAGAACGTTAATACAGATCTAGTTTTTTAAAATGATAGTTTTAACATTGCTCTTATTCAAAACATTAATGGAATGCAAGCTAAGGTTTTAATAACTAAGAAAATACCTTGGAGAAATGAAGAAAACCTAGAATTCAGAGTTAGCACATTTCGACTTTTCGAATATAGTTTTCTGCAAAATAAAAACATAAAAACCAATAGAAACACATGACTAATGTAAAGTAAATGCAGAAACTGAAAATATTCCAAATTTTATTGACAAAGAATTTAAAACAACAGTTTTAAGTTGTGTAAAAGAAAAATGACAGAACCGATGAAAGAAAATTGTGAGAGCATCAGTGAGAAAAAATATGTAAAAAAAAAATGAAAAATTTGAGATAAAGAGTACAATGACCGAAAGAAAATCGACAATGAAGGAGTTTCACAGCAGACTTGAGCTGGAAAATATTCAGTCAATTTTAAGCAATGAAAACTGAAATAACCCAGTCTGATAAATAAAAAAAAAATTAAGTGAAAAAATACTAAGAAGTTAATAGAACACTATGAGCTATACCAATACATGCAATATGGGCATCTCATAAATACAGAAAAAGAAGAGGCAAAAAAAAAAAAAATCTGAAAGCAAAGATGACTGAATATTTCGCATACTTAATTAAAAATCAGAATCTAAAAGTTAAATAAGGACAAAATCTTCAACCGCAATATAGTCAACAATAGCCACATCAAGAAACATTATAGTCAGTCAAGTGCTAAGACAAAGAAAATTGTAAAACCAGAAAGCGACAAGCAACTTGTTATATTCAAGGGAATCTTGATTAAAATTAACAGATGATTGTTCAGCAGAAACCATGGAAGTCATAAGGTAGTAGGATATCAAAGTTTTAATAGAAAAAATGCTATCAAACCTGAAATCTGTAACTGGTAAAATGATACATGAGCAAAAATGCCTGGATAAAGGAAGTTAAAGGAATTTGTTACTAACCTTCTCTAAAAGAGAAAATTACTATTATAACCCTGGCAAAGTTTTCTATTACTGAACACTCAGTGTTTACACATATAATCTGAGATAATAACATAAATTGAAAAAAATGGAAAAGCACAAAAGCAGCACATTTTTATGTTGTTTAAATTAAACTTTAGGTTATGGAAACAAGTTAGTGTTATTAAAAGTAGGCTGTTTTAAATTTACAATAGTAATTGAAGTCCCAAATATAACCAATTATAATATAAAAAATACAAATTTTTTTCTAAATTAACCACATTTTAAAAATAAACAAAGGAGAATTAAGGATAAAATAAATAATAAAATATTGAAAACAAGTAAATCTCAGAGTAAGTCATGTTTTACTTGTAATAACTTTAAATATGAGCTCTTGCATAAAAAGGCAAAGACTGGCACAAATGCACCCTTAGAGAAAAATTCATGTATATGATTTATCCGAAAGTCTTTCTTTATGTGTAAAGACACAGACGCCAAAAATAAGATGATACAAGGTTCTGAGAAAAGCATGACAAGTGACTACAGAGCACTATATATCTGTCTCTTCAACTACACAATAGGTGCAGTGTCAGAATTGGTATGATCCTATTATTTTGGAATTCCAGAGTCTATCTGAAGGTTTACAGCTTCCAAAACAAGATTTGTAAACAATAATTAAATTTTATCAATTTTATAGCATAGATAAACAACAGCTATTTATTCTTTATTAACTACTGCTGTGGTATGCTGCCTTGAAAACACCTCTGGAGCAGCTTGCAAGAGGCATGATAACAGAAAGTACCCTGCCATTTAAATGTCAGGAGGACTTGTGCACCTATTGCTGCTTCTGATTATAGAGGTCCCAAGATAGATGAATAGCCGTTGTTTCATTTCTGAAAGCTTTTGCAGCCTTTTCCTCCTCCTACTCAAGCAACTTTCAGAATATTTAGAGAGCCAGAATATTTTTCCTCATTTTACTTTTTTTCCTTTTAAGAGGTCAGACATTTATGTACAAAAACATTCAAAAGTAAATATATATAAATAAAAACATGATAAATAAGTATGTTAACCATATCTTCCTCAGATGGTGCAGGCTCAAAAAAGACACAAGAAGTTCAATAGGACTGATTTCCAGGACAGAAAGAGCCTGCATTATAAATAAACAAAACCCTAGCCAATCATAGAGTAAGAAAATCTGATTTTAAAATTACAGCGTTTTCATATGTAAATGCCCTTTTTCAGCGTTAACAAAATCACTAACCATAAAGTGAAATAGAAAATTAGGGCTCATTCTAAGAAAAAAAAAATAACTAACACAAGCTTTTCCTACACAGTCCAAATGGCAGGCTTACTAAAAATTATTTTTTTAAATTAATGATCTTAGGAAGGTAATAGAATGAACAAAAAAGCACAGAGAGTCATGAACAATAAATTATTAATAAAGAGTAAAATTATTTTTAAAACAAAAAAAAATTCTAGATATGCAAAGTGAAACCACTGAAATAAAAATTCACTACCTACATTTAAAAGCAGACTGAGCAGATAGAACATAATACCAGCAAACCTAAAGAAAGAGCAATTGAAATTATTAAGGAAGGAAGAGAAAAAATATATAAAGAACTGCGAACAGAGCCTAAAACCTGTGGGACACCATCAAGCAGCCTTACTTACACATTTTGGAAGTTCAAAGAGAAGAGACAAAGAATCAGAGAGACTATTTTAAAAAATAGTGGCCAAGAATGTCACAAGTGTGAGGAAATAAACATCCAAGAAGCTCAATAAACTCCAAGTAAGATAAACTCAAAGAAACACACTCCAACCTCCTTGATAATTCAATATTTCTAAACAAAGACAAAGAGAACCTTGAAAGCAGCAGAAGAAGTGACTAGTCATGTACAGAGGACCCTCAAAAATAAAAAGTAGATTTCTTATCTAAAAATTCGAGGCCAGAAAGCAATGGACTAATATATTCCAAGTGATGTAATAAAACAAATTCAAACAGAAATTTTATGTTCAAACTGTCCATCAAAACTGAGAGGGAAATTATGACATTTTCAGATAAAAGCTGATGTCTTTTACCACTGGACTACCCTTTAAGAAATGCTTTATGGGGTACTTCATGGCAAAATGAACACTAGACAGGAGTATGAATAAATAAATATTAAGGTAAAGATAAATACATAAGCAATTAACAAAATATATATATAAAAATTAACAATGTGCACCTTCACAAGTGATTTTCCACATAATTTAAAACACACACAAATATATATGTGTGTGTATATATATTATTTATATTTTATATATATACACTAACGTGTGTTTGACATACACTGCATAAAGATATCATTTTGAGAACTCAGTAAGTAAAATAATGGAGGCCAGTCTATACAGTAGTAAGAGTTTTTATGTTATCGAAGGTAAATTAACGTAACTTTAACAATGTTATAACTTTAGAATGTTCTATATAATGGTCAGAGCAACTGTAAAGGAAAGAGTAACAGGCAGGTAGAAAGCTTTCTGCACTACACCAGAGTAGGAGCGGGGGATTTAGCTTCTCTCATGTGACAAGCAAGCTATCTTGGCACCATGGGACCAAGCCCAAGCTCTCTCACCAGGGAGTAAGTGTGAAGAGCCTAAGGCACATACCCGAGCTGCTCCTTCACGCAACTTTTACTACACCAGTGGCAACGAAGTGGAAGAGGCTCATCCATACTTAGCACCTGGTGAAGCACTGGAGACAGAAAAATGTAACTATGGGAAGACCCCACTGTAATAAAGTTGGCACAGCAACTACTCCAAATCGGTCTCTTTCTTTACGGATTCCCAACAGTTAGAGGTTGAAACTTTTGTTTTCACAAGACAAGACAAAAAAGAGAAGACAGAGTATTAGGTTATGACAAACAGGATGACACTTGGGAACCAGAGCAGCACATCGTGAACTGTGAAAAATGTTTCTATGTCTTTAACAGATGACAGACTGAAAAGCAGAAAACAAAGACACAGATCGAAAGAAGTAGAACTTTTTCAAACAATGCCCAAAAAAAAAGAACTTCCAGATCTACCAACACCAACTTTTCTAATAACTCTCCTAATATGTTATTAACTGGCAAACACCACAAGTCCTAAAACAGCCAGTGATATGCTGCCAGCCACAACGTTAGGAAAAATGCAGCTTCACCTCTCTTTCACCCAAAGAATACGGAGATAGTAAATTCAACTATCAAGACACTTGCACATCAGAGCCCCTTTAACAGCAAGAACAGAGTGACTGACATTCAGGAGCCTGTGACACTAAACCCTATTGCACCAGATTAGCAGGACACAGTGGTGTTCAATGTGGCAGTAGAGAAGCCTGTCAGAGCTTCATCAGATCCCAGTGCAGGACCAGCTGGAATAGAAAAAAGGCCACTGATACATGCACTATTGTCTCAGATGTCTGGCTCAGTTACTACTGCATCCATGGCCACAGGCTCAGCTACCAAGGAAGGTATATTGGTATTAATGGACCCATTAACAGCCAACAGAAGAACAAATACGCATACCCCTATTACAAGAGTGAGAGGTGGGCAAAGAAAGGTTATTGATAATAAAAGAGACCAGCCTTTTATGTAGAGGATGCTTGTCACCAGAAGGCTAACAGAAAGTGCCAGCAGATACAGAGACATTGTAGTGAGGAAAGAGGATGGATTCACCTAGATATTGGTATCAGCTAGATCGACAGGAGAAAACATACTGAATGCAGAAGTAATGAAAGAAATCATGAATGCTCTGAATATGGCTGCTGCAAATGATAGCAAACTTGTGCTGTTCAGCACAGTTGGCAGTGTCTTTTGCTGTGGTCTTGATTTTGGGTACTTCGTGAAGCATTTAACAAATGACAGAAAGAGAAGAAGCATTGAAATGGTGGACAATATCAAGAATGTTTTCAACAATTTCATTCAATTTAGAAAGTCAACTGTTGTATCAGTCAATGGGCCAGCCATTGGACTGGGTGCATCCATACTGCCTCTTTGTCACTTGACTTGGGCTAATGACAGCTTTGGTTTCAAACCCCTTATACAACATTTGGACAGAGTTCAGATGGCTTTCTAGTGTTACATTTCCCAATGATGGGTGAAGCATCTGCCAATAAAATGTTGATTGCTGTGTGAAAGCTGACAATACAGGATGCATGTGCCAAAGACCTGGTTTCTCAGGTGTTTTGAACAGCAACTTTCACCCAAGAGATTATGGTTCAAATTAACGAGCTTGTCTCATGTAACCCAGTTGTGCTGGAGGAATGTAAGGCCCTTGCTAGCTGTAATATTAAGATGGAGTTTAAACAAATGGCTGAGAAAGAATGTTAAATGCTGAAGAAAATCTGGGGCTCAGCCCATGGGATACAATATATGTTAGTGTAAGTGCAAAAAAAAATGATGAGTTTTAATTGTCAGTCTGTCTGCTCAGGGCACAATAACTGAGCTGAGAAGAAGACATCATTAGCTGCAAGATGCCCTAATCCATCTGCATATCCCAAAGCAATTCCCCCAATATCTAAGTCTTGGGAAACAGAACTGGAAATGTCGAAGCTATTTATTTAATATTATGAATGAAATTTTAAGTACTGTAACTTTAAAATAAATAATGAAGCAGCTTCTTTGTCAAAATATCATAATTTTATGCACATATAAGCCCAAATATAAAATCAGACTGGTGAGCACTTGGCTGTTCTTTCAGATTCTAATGTTTATCCATGACTACTACTCTATAAAAAAACAAAATTGTGATTTATTAGATTTGAAATACAAAAAACTGTATAATAACTGTAATAACTGTAATAATTTTTTTTTATTTTTTACTCTAGAATGCAGAATTTAATGGGTTATGAGGCAGCCTCTTCCCCTTTCCCCAAAATAGAGACACAGAAACATCTGAGATGGTGCTTTTGACTTTATAGTGGAACAAATACCACAGAGACACAAAATTCTAAATTAAAATATCTTAATATTTTAGGATAAACATTTCCAACACAAAATTCACTGATGATTTCTCTCCCAAACTGAAATAGGATGCAATTTATGCTGAGATTTCAATTGAATTTCTTCTTCTTTATAAATGTCTAGTTTTTACCCAGTTAACTTGAAGAAATCTTTATCTCTCTAAAACAAAACTTGTTGTACAATATTAGTGCATCATGAAATCATTTAGGTAGAATTATCCAAGTGTTAATATTTAGAATATATACTTTTGGGTTAACTTTGAGTATGTTCTATTTAATAAGTTAAAATTCTGGACACATTATTAAAGGCAGAAATTTCTTTCAAAGCAAAGAAAAGATACCTACACTATATCTTACATTGAAATTACTGGTGTTTGCTTTTATGTGCACACTATTTCTTAGAACACTCTACAAGTTCAGCCATCGAGAAGCTCTGGCATCCTGTCCTCTTGGATTTTTATGGAGACTCCATTATGTAGGTATGATTGAATAATCCACTGGCTGATGGTGATCAACGTCACCTTTATCACAGGGACAGAGTTAGGTGAATGAGTGAGTGATGGTTGAGCACAGCCACTGCACACAGCTAGCCATATTGGCTATGATGGATGAGCAGTTCCAGGTGCTGGCACAGGGGCCAGCTCCCTAAAGGTCTTTGGCTGAATTTGGCATACCAAAAGCTGTTTCCTCTCCAGGGACTGGGAAATGCAGTGGAATCCAGAAGCTTAGAAATGCCAGAAATTGCACAGCCCCCAAGAGGGTGTCAAAACACTGTCTTGGGAAAGGTTTAGGTCTGAGTTCATTTAGGGCCAAAGCTCTGCTGTCCCTTTTTTTGTGGTAAGCAACAATGTGGCAACTTGGGGGTTGGGAGTTTCAGTCCTGTTTGTGTTACTAATTTTTCAGTTTTGCCATTCAGTCCTCAGTCCTTGTCCCATGTCCAGAAAAGATCAGGTATGTGAACAACTAAAAAATAATTAAGGTAAATATGTGCTTTATTGAGTGACAGTACAGTTTGCAGGGGATGTAAAGCGGGCAGCTCCTTTTTACAAGCAGGACCTACTTTCATCTATGCAGCCCTCAGTGACAAGTAGAACCAGAGTGAGGAGCTCCATTCTGCAGGCAGTTTGTGCTGACATCTCTGCAGTCCTCAGTAAGGATGAGATGCAGAGTGGCAAGCTTTTATCTGCAGGAAGGTTGTTGAGATGTTGCTACAGCCCTTAATGGAGAGGAGACCTATCTAACTGCAGGCATGTAATGCCAGTAATTGCACAACTCTCAGTGGAGAGGAGACAGACAGTGGTTAGCTCCAATTTGCAAGCAAGTTATCCATGATCTGCCTAACTCTGGAGTACATATGGGCTTCAGTAGGCAGAAGTACTGTGCTGATTGGTCAGTGGTGCTATTGGTGGGCCCAGAAAGAGACATAACTTTTCATTCTCATCTCCAGAACATGCAGCCCAGCCCCCAGTCTTCAGAAAATCCATGGCTTGAAGATGGAGTTTTAATGAGAAACTGCTTCTTTCTGCCTAGATGCCTGTCTGTCTCCTGCTGCAGTTAATGGTACCAAGGCTATTTTTGCAAAGACAAACCTCCAGGCCCATACCAAGCTGCCCTCAGCCCCTAACCAACTCCTTGAGTCTCCTATGCTCACTGAGGCCAAAAGACTAGAGAAAACTAAGGTGGCATATGATTTTTGTTTCAGTACAACCTCAAGTGTAAGCACACCTGGTCAGATCATGACAGCATCTGGGCTCAGCCAAATATTTTCTTCAACATTCAAGGGGACACTAGGAGCTGGGAGAGGCCAGGCAATGGGATTTCAGAGCCTTTGTAGGAAGGATGGCTTTCCAGGCCCCAGAAAGCACAGGGATGCCTGAGTCTGCAGCGTGGCTAGGCAGCTGCAACTGTGCCTGAGTAGGTGAGGTTTCTGCTAATTCCACTTGGATGTGGGTGTGGCTTCTCTCTGTTCTTGGTTCCCACCAGCTTCACAGAGTGAAGAGCCCTGGCTGCCCCTTCCTCACTACACCTGGCATCTTTTCAGCAGCCCCTCTAAACAGGCTGCTGCTGCCAGTACCCGCAGCAACTCTCCTATTCCAAAATAATGCAGGGTGACCCTGGGAGTCCCTGCACACTTATCAAGTCTTGTCTTTTTATTAACAAGCCCCAAACTGAAGCTGTCAGTTATTATCATATAAAAAGACATCACTTTGGAGATTCCAAAGAACTCAGGATTTCTATGCCAGAAAACAGAGACAAACACCAAATATATTTCACAATCTTACAGCTACTTAAAAGAAACCCTAGGACTAGAGTCCTGGGTAGAATTCCACGTCGAATTCTACCAAATGATCTGAGAATTAAAACAATTTATTCTCTTTTTCAAAGTCATTTATTTTAAAAGAAGAAAGTGCAGGTTGAACATGGCTAACACAAAAACATTAAATGTACTCCAATGTGAAACTTGAGTGATGACATGACACAAGTGGAAAGCTCCACAGAATATTTCTTCACACAGCTTTGTTTTATGCACAAAACACATTAAATTTACCTTCATGATGTGGGAGAGAGAAAACAGGAAACTAGGAAGGGTTCTTGGTAAAACTCTTTTAAGCACAGAAACAGACTGAAAAGTTAAGTTGCAGGCAACTGTAAGAGAACTAGAAGAGGAGGGTAGCAAAAGACGTGTTCACAGCTGCAATAATCAGAAAACAGGAAAGAACATGAAAATGCCTTTGTCGTTTTTGCCTAAAACATATGCACTGCTGCACAGATAGGGGAGGAAGGCCACAAGTAGAGATACCTTTGTCATTCATATAATCAGCAGGCTTCAAAAAAATAGACAATTCTGTCTTTGTGGGCGTGATACCTAGTAGGCTCTAGTGGGCTCTGCTGGGAAACTTTTCTACTTTGAATATGTTTTGACCTGTGAGCCAAGTGTTTCTGAATCATCCCTTCAGCTTCTGCTTTTTCCTGATGCAATGCCCCAAACAAAGCTTTTATTTCATTCTCTGATTTGTCCCAGGTCAGGTCCTGAACCAAGCTGATTACTGCTTTCTTCAAGATAGCCCACATGCAACTCAGAATATTTCTTTCTTTCCAGTTCACAAAAACCTCAGACCCAGCATTATAGCTGGAAAGTCTCATGGGTCCCTTCTTTAATGTGAACAGCTTTCTTCTTTTGATTATTAAACTTCTGTCCTATCTGAACTTTATGTGTAGTTTCCTTAATTATCTTGGTCATGAAACAACACTTCAGCATGTTATTGGTCCCAGGCCAAGGTATCAGACCAAGCTTTCACTTTAGCTGCTGCTTGGTCCAGGGCAAAGGATGAAGGCCAAGCTAAGTTGTATCTATAAATCATTATTTAACCTCCTGATGAATCCCCAGCCAAAGTGCAGAGTCAAGCTGAGTAATGTTTCTCCAAGACTGCTAAGCACATTTCTTTCATTTTCTGTCTTTATCAACCCTGAAGCCCAGCGTTATAGTAGGCAAACAACTTACACCCCACCTCCACTGTAAAGAGCTTTTTACTTTCACTTATAAAACTTTTGCTTCAACCTAACTGTTTGCATCCATGCTCCTTAATTTTCTTGGCCATGAGACAAAGAGCTCTGCTTGACACCTCACAATGAGAGATTGCTACATTGTGGTGCATTAATGAGATGGCAATAAATGAAGTGTGGGAATTGAGATCTGGGATGCATTAGTCTTACTGGACCATCTGGGAAACTGGCCTCACACTGTGATGAACACTCTTGCAGGCAGTCCAACATGTAGTAGTCACCAACACAGGATGGAAAGGGTCAAGATAGCTACATTTTGATGCCTTAGCCATTCTTCCTAAGGTACCCTGGCTTACCTCACTGAGAGGAGTTTACAGGTGAATGTCAAATATCTTGGATTTTATGGGCCTGTAATTGGGTCACTGGTCTTTGTCTTTCTTTTGCATCATCTCTTTTTGCTGTGGCTGTTCCTGAGTCCTGTCATAAAAGATAGAGAAGGCTATGCCCACGAAGTTTCCCAAGGTAGTGTACAATTCCAGAGCCTGCCTCTGAAGTTTTTTTCTGATATTAGTAGGTGCCTGAGTAATAAACTTGCCTTTTAAGATTATCCATGTATTAATTGATTCAGGAGCTACAAAAGTGTGTTTCATGAATGTCCCTCTGCCTTTTCATAAAGGCTGAAAAATTTTTATCTGGTTTCTAGTTCAATATGTTCCCTTTGAATACCTTTTGTATTTTACGCTGGTTGTAGAAGACATGCAGCTGTCCCTGAATCTCTCTTGTTGCATGTAGGGCTGTCTGTTTCTCAGAAGCAGTTTGAGTTTGGCTGGTCCTAGGCCACGCTATTATTTTAGCTCTTGAATGGTCCAGGGCCAAGTTCCTGAGCCAAGCTGAATCACTTCTGAGTCACTACTTTAGCTCCTAATTTGTCCCACGTCAAAGTCCCTGGAAAAGTTCAGTAGTGCTTTCTTCAAGAATAGTTAGGGCATTCAGTTTCTTCCCATTCCATAAAAAACATCAGACACTTCCTTATCGTGGGCAACTCACTTTCCTCCACAAGAAGTTAACTTATTAAACATTTGCTGCAATCTCATCATTTTCATTCATGGCTTTTAATTTCTTGGCCTTTAGATAAAAAAAAATCTATGTGACACCTCAGAATGAGAAACTGATACATTGTGGTG
Organism: Gorilla gorilla gorilla; assembly: GCF_029281585.2. Lineage (NCBI taxonomy): Eukaryota > Metazoa > Chordata > Mammalia > Primates > Hominidae > Gorilla > Gorilla gorilla. The sequence goes on along the minus strand of NC_073248.2, from coordinate 25,552,671 downwards.
CATTGGGGAACAGCAGCTATGTTTTTGGTGCATGAACTGGAAAAAGATTAATTAAAACGGTGAGTAGGAGTGCACCTCCAAACTATTTACATTCATTTCTGAGGCTCGTTGTCTTCAGGGTTTTGTTTTTTAATTTCTCAAGAGCACACAAAACACTGGGCCAGTGTCAGTTAAAATCCAATAAAATGGCTACCATCCTTACAAGGCTCAGAAGATAGGCATGCTGGGAAACACTCTGCAATTCCCCTTTACCCTCAGGTGTCAAAAATGTTGCCTCTGTTCCAATTCAGTTTTCTTTCACAGAGGACCTAGTCGTCATGTGGGGCTGAAAGAAAATCTAGAAAAACTGAAGGTTTCTGGTTAAGACTACACCACGGTGTTACCTGAAAGCCTCAGGACTAACTACAGTTTCTGACAGCCCATAGTTATGTTGCCACCAAAAATTCCAGAAATTTCTGTTTCATTTTTTTTCTTTTTGTGACTATTATATATTCTATTTCCTGTTTGTATGAATGTTGAAACCTGGAGATATAATCTTATGGGGTAATGTCAGCTGGTGCGTTAGTAATTAGAAATGTAATTAAAAGAGATGCTATTTTGTGTTTTTTTTGGAACCAGAAAGAACTCAAATTGTACTCTAAAATTTTTTATTTGGTGATCGTCTTTTTGTCCCCCAGTGACAGATATTCATGGCACTGTATGGAAAGGTATACATTCAGAAGAAAGTTTTTCTTTTTGTTGGTTATTTCTATGTAAAAAACTCAACATTGCCATATAAATCTAAACAGTTTCTTTATGAGACACATTAATCTTTTTTTCTGCAGAGACATGAACTGTGGGGACAGCCTATAGAGTTTTCCCCTTCTTTTTCTAACTTTTGGCTATAAAAACCTTGGAGTCAGAGTTTTCATCTAACATTTTAGATCTTACTATGTCACCTAATGTGATGAAATTTTTCTCTGTAGGAAGACTTGTCAGTACTTTGCCCAAAACCCTGAGGTTTTCAACTCCTCTCTCTCCTGTGCCTCTCTAACAGTAATAAGACTCCATGCCCTATCTGTAAACAGAAAATCTCCACTTTCAATAGTTGGCAGAAAGTTGCCTTTGAGACACATATTCTAGCTCCGGGCTTTTCTCTCTCTCTCTGTTTTGAGATGAAGTCTCATTCTGTTGCCTAGGCTATAGCACAGTCATGCAATCTTGGCTATTGTAATCTCCACCTTCTGAGTTCAAGTGATTCTCCCGCCTCAGCCTCCTGAGTAGCAGTGATTACAGGTGCACACCACCATGCCCAGCTAATTTTTGTAATTTTTGTATAGATGAGGTTTCACCATATTGGTCAGGCTGATCTCGAACTTCTGACCTCATGACCTGCCCACCTCTGCCTCCCAAAGTGCTGGGATTACAGGCATGAGCCACTGCACCCGGCCACTTAGGGCTATTTTAAGAAGACTAGCCATTCAAGCCCTACATTTTTGGAGGCATGTATTCTGCTTCCAGCAGCAATGGCATTTAAACTAAAAGAGAATTTTATGTTTCAAAGTCAATCGATCTCATTTTCTGGAATTTCAAGATTTTACTAGGGCAACAGCAAAGAAAGACAGAAATAGTATTGAACATCTCCCTGTGCAAAAGGTCCTTGCTCAAATCAAACTACCCATAATCTTTCTTAGGTTGCCAAGTTACCTTTGGAATCTTCTGGGTTGAGTATGCTTAGGAGACCAACAAAGGATCACTAGTGAAGAGCTAATGCCTTGTGCAGGTGAATATTACTTCACTTCTCCTTCTTACTAGCTACTCTGGAACCATGGGTGAAGATTATGGTTGTATCCATGGAGGACACCTATGATAGTTGCCAGACCCATAAAAGACAAGAAAAATGAAAAAACAATGAACACACTTTCTATCTTTCTTTTCACTCAGGGTTTTTCAAAAAGAGGAAGGAGATTGTGGGATTCTTTCTCTTTCTATATATTTGGAAAGGTCACAAACCTTCTGCATTCTGGACTTCTCTAGGTTGCATTCAGAAACACTGGAATTTATTTGACCATGTGACTGAAAAAAAGTGGTTTTGTTTGTTTGTTTTGGTAAAAGGGCATGGCTATCTTACCAGCTCCAGACAGGCAGGCCTGGCTTCCTGAGGGAAGTGTTCATTTTAATACTATTCAACAACTAGATCTTTTCTTGAGATGGGGGAAAAAAAAACCACTTTGAAATTTTCTATGTATAAGCTTACATTGATTTTGGAGACAACCCAGATCATCATAAACATTGTAAAATTGACTGCCCTCTTGGCAGTCACATCAGGCAAGTTTAAAACAGATAATTTATTAAAGTCAGAGACAAACCCCTCAGGAACCCTCAAATGTGACTTCTAAATGCCCTACCTGCCACCCTAATGCAGGCCCTCCAACAGCCATTTCATCAGCTTTTCTTCTTGTGCCACCAAGGAAACTTCCAACTTCACTGCTGCCCCTGCAGGAAATAATCGATAGACGTGGTGCTACTAGAGTTCAAGTTTTCTTCTCATTTCAGGGCCTTACACAAATAACAGGAAACAAGCAAGTCCTCTGATGACCCTGATTCATATACAGAGGCATTTCAAAGCATAACCCAAGTGTTCAATCTTACTTGTAAAATACTACATTACTCCTAAAGCAATCCCTAAATGTCACAGTAAAGCAGACAGCTTTATAGATAGCAGAATTTTTTATAGAGGAAATGTGTGTTTCTTACAGCCAGCCAAAATTCAAGAAGAAGGGAGGGTGAAAGGGGAAAAAAAAGTTAAACAAATACCAAAATGTTTATTTCTAATAAGAAAGGAAACAGTGTTTCTTGAACAAATTGGCATCTTGTTGATCTTGTAGATGAGTGAAAAAAAAATCTAATTAGCATACTGGAAGGTTGATGAGGGAACAGGGCCATACTTCTTAATTACTCTAAGATACTGATAACAGATTAAAACTAGATGAAAATTATTTAGCCTTTACCTCCAGAATTACTTGGATCCTCTGTATCACAATGGCTGTAGAGCCTAGGACCCATTATTCCTGCTGAACAATCAGGGGAAATCACATTTGATTGGTGACAAATGTCACTGGGGTCATTTTTACTTTCACTGGTCTCCACCTCAGGCTGGACAAAGTTAAGTATATTCTTCTTGCTCCCTGTGCAATCCCTTTGAAAGTGTCCTGGCTTGTCACACCAGTAGAAATTAGCAGGTGCACCTTGGTAATTCTGCAACTTGTAGGCCTGTAATGTAGCCGTAGTACCTCTTTCATTCTCTTATGACCCCCCTGGATTTTCTGGGACTCCTCGTTCCAGGTCTTGTTGTAAAAGACTGAAAAATCCACCCCAGGAGGCTGTACACAGTGCTGAGTCATCCCATGGCCTGCTTTTGTAGTTTTCTTCTGATATTAGGGGCTGCCTGAGAAATAAACATGTATTTTAACATTATCTGTCTGTTGATGGATTTAGGAGGTAGAGAGGTATGTTTCACTAAAGCTTCACTCAGACTTTCCAAAGAGCCTAAGAGATTTTTATCTGGTTTGTGATTCAACAATGATAGTTTAGATTATTTAAGAGGTTTTGTTCTAGTTCTTTGGAAGCCTGCTAATAGGCACGTAAGAAAGTGTTTTCTTATCCACTTATATGGGATCACTCAGACATCAATTAGGGTTTTCAAAAAGCACTGTTTTTGTATGTATTGGAAATAGTAATTCATCTCTTTTATACTAACTTTTTCCTTCAACTGTGTTTCTTTCCTGAATGTAAGGTACCAGTTGTTCATCTTCAAAATTCTTTGCTCCCTGCAATGCTGCCTGTTTTTCAGCAGCAGCAGCAGCAGCAGTTAAAATTTGGCCTAAAAGTCTCACAACATTTCTGCACATTAGATTAAACACTTGGTTTAAATTTTGAAAAGCCTGTGTATGTCTATCAGGGTCATCAGAGAACTTGCCTAAGTCCTACTTTATTGGTTTAATGTTACTGCAATGATAAGAAAATTTAAATTAGTTCCACCATGTTCATTGGGCATTTGCTATACAGGCAGCAGCAAAGTTGGAGGTTTCTTAAGGTAGCACAACCAGAGGAGTTTCTATATGGCTATTGGTAGCCCCAGATAAAGAAGGCAGATAGGGCACTAGAAATAGCATCTGAGGGTTCTCCAGAGATTTCTCTCTCTGACTTTTGAAAATTATATATTGTACACTTGCTTTGTATGGCTAATAAAAAGGCAAAGTAAATTCCACAATGCTTACAAAATTCAAATTTTCTTGAAGGGCAAAAGAGCCTTAGTTGCCAGATAGTATTGAAACTATTCTTCTTTGAGAAGGCCAGGCCTCCTCTTTGTAAAATGGCCACTTTGTTGTCAACAGAATATAAGCTGTTTTTTAAATGTATATGTATATGTATATGTATATTTACATTTATTTGTATTTTGAAATAGAGTCTCATTCTGTTGACCAAGCTTTAGTGCAACGGCACAATCTTGTCTCAGTGCAACATCTGCCTCTGGGGTTCAAGGGATTCTCCTGGCTCAGCTTCCTGAGTATCTTGGAGTAAAGACATCTGCCACCACATCTGCCACCACATCCATCTAATTTTTGTATTTGTAGCAGAGATGGGATTTTACCATGCTGACCAGTCAATCTGCCCACCTTGCCCTCCCAAAGTATTGGGACTACAGGTGTGAGCCACAACACCTGGCTTAAGCTTTTTTTTTTAATTCAGAGTCTCAGGGTTGATGGAATTCCAGTGTTTCCAAATGCATATCATTGGAATGCACTCTGCAGATGCATCGTTGCCATCTAGAAACAGAGGGGAGACAAGGTGTCCTTGAGACCTGTTCTTGCTTTTGTTGTGATGCAGGGTAAATAGAAAATGTTACGGTACCCTTCTTCTACTTCCCCTGTCACATCTGAGTCTGAAAATCTATCATACATGCTTCCCATAGATGAAACAACAACCTTTACTCAAGGATTTGGGGAGAGCTAGTCAGCTTACTAGTCATGCTTACCTGCATCAAGCATCTACTCAGTTTTTAGGGAGACGTTATTTAGTAGTAGAATTTGTGCAAGACTTTTTAATGGAGAAAATGTCCTCATATTAACTTGCTTTTCCTAACTATGCTCCCAGAGAAACATCAGAATCTCAGAGAATGAGAGAGATTCACTTTCAAACATTTTAAATCCCAAATTAAGAAAATGGAGAATAGGTGCCTCAAAAAAGTGCAAAAGCTGAATGGCTGGTCTTTCATTAGATGGGGACAGCAAAGAGGTTAAAATCTGCCCTTCAACAGTGTCTTCCTCCCAACAGTTAAAGTGGAGGCTGCCTGCTTACAGATAGAACATGGGGCCTAATCACTGCTAGAGGAATATCATTGGGAAAATAATTAGGAAACCATAAGTTTTGGACAATGACTTGCCAAGGCTTTCAATAGAAAATAAATCTCACTTCACTAGGGGGTATTGTAAGGCTAGAAATGCTAGGTTAAAAATCCTGACTCCTGGCCAGACATGGTGGCTCACAACTGTAATCCCAGCACTTTGGGAGGTCAAGGCAGGTGAATCACCTGAGGAAAAAGTTTAAGACCAGCTTGGCCAACATGGTAAAAACCCATCTGTACTAAAAATACAAAAAAATCCAGGCATGATGGTGGGCATCTTTAATCACAGCTACTCAGAAGGCTGAGGCAGGAGAACCACTTGTACCTGGGAGGTGGAGGTTGTAGTAAGCCAAGATCCCACCATTGCACTCCATCCTGGATGCCAAGAGCAAAAACTCCATCCAAAAAAAAAAAAAAAAAGAAAAAGAAAGAACAATAATTCTGACTCCAAACTCACTTCAGCCAAAAGTTAGAAAGACAGTTCAGGGTTTGATCACTTGTCTCCAGTGTATGCCCCCAATCAGGCAAAATTTAACTTGTCTCATGATATAACTGTTCTATGGAAAACAATAATATCTCTTAAAAATCCAAATTAAAAAAAGACTATTCACTTTGGTTAAAATATCCTCCCATACAGTGCCATAAAACTCTATCATTGTTGGACAGAAAGGCCCTTAACAGGTAAACATTTATACTGAATTCTTGAATTCCCCTTGTTTCAGGGAAATCACAAAAACAAACCTTTCTGAATTACATTCCTGCTTAAGTCATTGAGTGACTCTACTCAGCAAAATTTTATACCTAGGCTGTAAAAATGCCCAGAGCATTCCATACAGAAAATGGATACAAGACATAATAGTTGTGAGAAGAAAAATGGTAAATTTAATAGACAAAAACTGGAACTCCTTGTGCTAACAGCCTGATGAGCTGTTAGGGACTGGAACTAGTCTAAGGGAAAACAGATTACAGAGTTGTAACCTCAGTGAGAAACTTGCAGTTTCCCTATGATCTCCTTTACATCCCATGTGGTAGCCAGGCTCTTCATGAAAGAAAACTAGATTGAAAAAAACAAACCCGTTTTTAAAATGAATGTAAAAGATTAAAGATCCATTCTTACCCTCTTATGAATTATTTGCTTCTCAGCCCATGCATCAATATATGTTGTAGTCCCACCAATGCACCAAGATTTAGTAATATCCCTTCGTATGATATTATACCCAAAGATTTTTGTATTACATCCAAAAAAAATTAAGAAGCTATGGCACCAAAGATGAGATTAAAACAAAAGAGATGAGTAAAAGAAAAAGCTCTCTCCTAGTAAAAAGAGAGGCCCAACTGTGTTTTCTACTATGAGGCTGGGTTTCAGGGTTATAATGAAGTGGGAAGACAAAGAAATGTGCTTAGTCAGTGGGCTGTTTGGAAGAACATGTGATTCAGCTTGGCCCAGGGTCTTTGCCTGAGATTAATTAAAAAGCTTAGCCCAGGAGGCTTGCACAGAAATAATCAGGGACTGAAGTCATAATTTATAGTGTATGTTCAGCTTATCCCATGACCTATCAGGAGCTGATGTTAAAGCTTGGCCCAAGAATTTGGCCCAGGCCTAACTAAAATAATGATTCATAGAGGCCCAGCTCACAGTCCAAAAAGAAAAAAACCAGTGCCAACCAGAACCCACTCTGTTTATGTTTCCAAATGAAGAAGAAACTGCTTCCTGAGAGCCCACTGATTATAAAAAGGACAAGGATATTTTTATGCCAGGCCTAGTTTTCTTATTTGAGTGAATCAGAATTTGTGAAAGATTTTTATCTGAATGGATTGAAGGTTCTTCTGCCTGTAAACACACAGGTGCATCTCTAGGTACAACACCCATGTGTTAGTTATCTTATTGAAGTCTGCAACCTGATTTATTTTTCAGGCTGCTTAGTGTAGTATGTATAAATGATACAGTGACCTCTAGGCTGGGGGTTTCCCAGGAACAATTCCTTGCTGTCCCCCTAAGTCAAGCTAGCTTTCTCCTCTCAGAAACATTCTAGAGAACCCCCTGAATGTGGCAATTTCAGACTTAAAACAGGGAACAACAAAAAGCATAGCAGAAAAAGAGAAAAGAAAAGAACAGAGACTCTAAAGACCACAATACAGGTCTATACAATGCGGGTCCCTGAGGGCACCCGATAACTGTTATCAGTTTGTCAAGACAGGACACTTAACAAGAAATGCTGAGACAACAAAGGAAACCAACTTAACACTGTCCAACTTGTTGTGGTAACCACTGAAAGGAGTGCTGTTTCCAGAGGCATACATCACTAGGCCCAGGATCAGTCTCACAAATCCTCTAGCAGGACTAATAATTCCTAGATATCAATTCCTCAGCTCTAAGAGCTGCCATACTCCTAAAGGGCCATACTCCTTAGGAGCCTTGAGTGATTCTTGAGGTGGGAGGGAGGAAGGTAGAATTCCTTCTGGAAGCTGGAGCAGGTCTTTTTGTTCTCCTCTCCAGTCTAGGTCTTCTATCCTTCCATTATGTGACAAATGATTGATGTGTCAGCAAAGAACTTTACCCAATATTTTCTCAGCTCACAGTTATAGTTGGAACAACCTTCTATTTAGTCATGCCAATTTAGTCATTTCTGAAAGTCCCACTTTATTACTAGGTAGAGATATTCTGGCCTATATAGGAGGCATCATCTTAATGGCTCCAGGACAAATGCTCTGTCTCCCCTTAGTGGAAATCAATATTAACTAGGTAGAGATATTTTGACCCATATAGAAGCCACCATTTTAATGGCTCTGGACAAAATCTTTTTCTCCCCTTAGTGGAAATCAGTATTAATGAAAAGGTGTGGGATATCAAGAAAAAAATTACGGAACTACGGCCATTACATGCATCAATATTTACCTTAAGGATCCCACTATTCTTTCTAGCCAGAGGCAGTATTTCCCAAAGCCATAAGGTAGAAAAATGCTAGAAGACATTATAAATAAGCTATAGGAGAAAGGCCTCCTTAGACCCCACATCAGTCTTTAAAAAACTGCAAATATTAGGAGTAGAGAAACCCAATGAGGATTGGAGGCTAGTTAAGAACACTTGTCTCACTATTGAGGCAGTTTTTCCACTCTATCTGGTTGTTCTTAATTCTTGTACTTTGCTAACTCAAATTCCCAAGAGAACTGAATGGTTTAAAGTTTTAGACCTGAAGGATGCCTTTTTTATTTTTATCATTGCACCCTGGCTTCCAATACCTCTTTTTCTTTGAGAATCTGTCCAAACAGAATACACAGTTAACATGGAAAGTATTGCCAAAGCGGTTTAAGAAAGCCTTCACCTGTTTTAGTAGACATTATCAAGGGACCTCTCTGAGTTCTCTCATCCTCAGGTTAAAGTTTTACAATTTGACATTCTCCTCTGTGCCCCAACCGAGAAGGCTTCTCAATTATCTAGCAAGCAGAGGTTATGAAGAATCACAATGTAAGGCTCAGCTTTGTCAGACCTCAGTGAAGTACTTAGGCCTGGTCCTATCAGAAGAAACTAGAGCATTAGTCAAGGAGAGGGTTTAGCCCATTTCCTCTTTTTCTTTTCTCCCATCTCTAAAACTAAGAGGATTTGGGGGCATTATCGATTTTTGCAGATTGTGGATACCGACCTATGGTAAACTAGGTAACCCTTTATATCACGTTATAAAATAAACTCAAGCAGCTAAGGCTAACTTTCTAATCTGGGCACTTGAAGCTCAAAATACCTTTAATCAGTTAAAACAAGCCTTACTCAAAGCACCTACCTTCAGTCATCCCATAAAGTTGACATTTAAATTTTATGCTTCACAAAAGAAATGGATGGCCTTGAGAGTTTCAACTCAGGCCCATGGTCCAGACAAGCAGTTGGTAAGTTACCTAAGCCAGGATCTCAACCTGCTGCCTGAAGAATAAACAGACTGCCTCCAAGCAGTTGAGTAGCAGTGTTGGACATGCTGGTGTTGGAAGCTACAAAGTTAACGATGGGGAATAATATTACTGTTTACACCCTACATAATTTAGGAGAACTGCTATCCTCTAAAGAATGTTTTTGGATAATAGACAATCTTTCCCTAAAATATCAAGCTTTGCTGCTGAAAAATTTGTAGTTTGGTTAACAACCTGACTTTGCTTGAACCCAGGAAATTTCTTCACAGAAATAACTGAAGAACCTGAATATGATTGTGTTGGGAACATGCCTCCCAAAATCTGGCCAAAAACTGGCCCCAAAGCTGGCCACAGACAAAATCTCTGCAGCATTGTGACATGTTCATGATGGCCATAAAGCCCACTCTGGAAGTTTGTGGGTTTACAGGAATGAGGGCAAGGAATACCTCACCTGCCCAGTATGGAAAACCACTTAAAGGCATTCTTAAGTCACAAATAATAGCATGCATGATCTGTGCTCCTGCTGCATTTATCTAGCCCAACCTATTCCTTTAATTCTGCCCATCCCTATGTTTCCCATAAGGGAGACTTTTAGTTAATTTAATATCTATAGAAACAATGCTAATGACTGGCTTGCTGTTAATAAATATGTGGGTAAATCTTTGTTTGTGGCTCTCAGCTCTGAAGGCTGTGAGACCCCATTTCCCAAATCACACCTCTATATTTCTGTGTGCGTGTCCTTAATTCCTCTAGCACCACTGGGTTAGGGTTTCCCAGACTGAGCTGGTCTTGGCAAGTGGTGTCCATCATAGGGGCTTGAATCCAGGTTGAAGCATCACCAGAGTGATGGTTTGAGAAGGTGGAACTAGCTGGAGGACACCCGAGTACTCTTAAAACAATCCCCGTGGTGAGTAAGAAGGGGAGCTCAGAAGCATCAGGGTAACAATGGGAGAAGTGTGAGGTGTGTTTCGTTCCACCTTGGAACTTTTTCATACTGATGATGAGGAGGAAGGAGAATATAAGGAAGTAACAGAAGAGGTTACAGAGCATGTTTATTTGCCAGCTAAAGCTAAAGTGGCAAAGGAAGGAGAGGTTCATCCCTATAGTTCTGCACACCCTCATTATTATTATGAAGAAAAAGACCCTCCATATCTTTCTTCTCTGGAGGACACTGGGCAAAAAGTATTTACCCCCATGACTGTTCAAGCAGCACCTTGAGTGACCACTCTTAGTTCTATTCAGGCAGGAATTCAACAAGCCAGATGGGAGGGTGATTTAGAGGCTTGGCAGTTCCCTGTTAGAATACACCACCGAGATCAACAGGGAAATATTATAGCTAAATTTGAGCCTTTTCCTTTTGAATTACTAAAAGAATTTAAGCAAGCTATAAATCAGTATGGACCAGGTTCTCCTTTTGTAATGGGACTGTTGAAAAATGTTGCTGTTTCCAGTCAGATGATTCCTACTGACTGAGATGCTTTTACTCGAGCTTGTTTAACTCCTGCTCAGTTCCTACAATTTAAAACTTGGTGGGCAGATGAAGCTTCTATTCAGGCTGCTCACAACGCCCATGTGCAACCTTAAATTAACATAACTGCAGACCAACTTTGGGGGTTGGTGGCTGGGCTGATTCAGATGCACAACTGGTCATGCAGGATGATGACATCAAACAGCTTAGAGGAATGTGCATTAGAGCTCAGGAAAAAAAATCACTTCATGTGGAGAACAATATCCTTCCTTTCGTGCTATAAAACAGGGACCTAAAGAACCCATACACTGATTTTATAGCTCTGTTACAGGAGTCTCTTAAAAAGATGACTGCAGATTTGGCTTCTCAGGATATAGTATTGCCGTTATTAGCTTTCAGCAATGCTAATCCTGATTGCCAGGCTGCTCCATGACCTATCACAGGGAAAGCACATTTAGTTGATTATATCAAGGCCTGTGATGGTATCAGAAGCAATCTGCATAAAGCTACTTTGTTGGCCCAGGCAATGGCAGGACTGAGAGTGGATAAAGGAAATACTCCATTTCCTGGAGCTTCTTTCAACTGTGGGAAGCACGGTCATACTAAAAAAGAATGTAGAAAAAATCAGCGAGTCAGGCCACCAGATAGGAGAGAAAAGAAAACTGCTGAGCATGAAATATGTCCAAAATGTATAAAAGGACAACATTGTTCTAATCAGTGTCACTCTAAGTTTGATAAAGAAGGGAACCCAATTTCAGGAAATGCCATGGGGTCCCCATCCCAGGCCCTGTTCTAAACTGGGGCATTTCTAGCTCAGGCTCTTCCCTCACCTCTGTACAATGTCTGTCCACTGCCACAGCTGGTGGTGCCCCAGTAGATTTATGCTGCACAAAAGCTGTGAGGCTTCTGCCTGGGGAACTGCCACAAAAGGTCACAACAGGAGTCTGTGGACCCTTGCCAGCAGACACAATAGGATTACTTCTAGGCAGCTTTTGTTTAAGTTTAAAAGGGGTATAAATACATACAGGAGTCATTGATTCAGATTATAATGGGGAAATTGAAATTGTTATATCTACTTCTGTTCCCTGAAAAGCAGAGCCAGGAGAGTGTATAGCACAGCTCCTGATTGTGCTGTATATGGGAATGGGAAAATGTGAAATTAAATGAACAGGAGGACTTGGAAGCACAAATAAACAAGGCAAAGCACCTTATTGGGTAAGTCAAATTACTGATAAACATCTTACCTGTGAAATAACTATTGAGAGAAAGAAATTTAAAGGTTTGGTAGATACAGTAGCGGACATTTCAATCATTTCTCTACAGCACTGGCCATCCAGATGGCCAATTCAACCCGCTCATTTTAACAGAGTTGGAGTTGCTAAAGCCCCTGAAGTATATCAGAGTAGTTCTGTTTTGTTTTGTGAAGGGCCTGATGGACAACCTGGGACTATTCTACCAATTATAACTTTGGTACCTATAAATTTATGGGGAGGAGATTTATTAAAACAATGGGGAGCACAAGTTCTAATTCCAGAACAATTATATAGCCCTCAAAGTCCACATATGGTGCATGAAATGGGGTATGTTCCTGGTATGAGACTACAAAAAAATTGCAAGGGTTGAAACAAAATCTTCAAGTGGAAAGACAAATTCTCGCCAAAGATTAGGAAACAATTTTTCATCGTGGCCATTGTTAAGCCTCCAGAAGCTATATCTTTAAAATGATTAAGAGATAAGCCAATTTGGATAGAACAATGGCTGCTAAGTAAAGAGAAACTGGAGGCTCTAGAGAAATTAGTTACTGAACAATTAGAAAATGGGCACATAGCTCCAACATTTTCCCCTTGGAATTCTCCAGTTTTCATAATTAAGAAAAAATCAGGTAAATGGAGAATGTTAACTGACTTAAGAGCTATCAGTTCAGTTATACAACCTATGGGAGCATTACAGCCAGGATTGCCTTCTCCTGCTATAAGTCCAAAAAGAATTGGCCTTTAGTAGTCATAGATTTAAAAGACTATTTATTAACTGTCCCCTTAGGTGAGCATGACTGTCAATGGTTTGCATTTACAATCCCTGTGGTAAACAATCTGCCGCCTGCTAAGCGTTTTCATTGTTTTACAGATGGGTCTGATAATGGTAAGGCTTCTTATTCTTGGTCAAAAAGTAAAGTTTTTCAGAAGCCCTATACTTCAGCTCAAAAAGAGGAACTTGTAGCTGTAATTGAAGTATGTACTGCTCTGATATGCCTATTAATGTGATTTCTGATTCTTCATAGGTGTTTCATTCCACACAGTTAATTGAAAAGGCTCAGTTATGATTTCATGCAGATGAACAACTGATGCCTTTATTTAACCAACTGCAAACAGCAGTTAGAAGTAGAATGTACCCTTTTTACATCACTCACACTAGGGCTCATACACCTCTTACAGGACCTTTGACTGAAGGGAATCAAATGGCTGATCACCTAGTTGCTAATGCAGTATCTAATGCTAGACACTTTCACAATTTAACCCATGTTAATGCCTTGTCTCAAATGCAGATACAGCATTACCTGGAAATAAGTTAAGCTATTATCCAGTGATGCCCAAGTTGCCAAATGGTACATTCCTCATCTTTTATAGGAGGAATTAATCCTCGAAGATTGGAACCTAACTCTCTTTGGCAAATGAATATCACACTTGTTTCCTCATTTGGGAGACTAGCCTATGTACATGTATGTGTGGACACCTTTTCTCACTTTGTCTGGGCCACATGCCAATCAGGAAAGCCTTCTGCCTATGTTAAGCATCACCTTTTGCAGTGTTTTGTGGTGATGGGCATTCCAGCTTCTACTAAAACAGATAATGCCCCAGGCTGTACTATCCAAATTCTAGCTACATTTTTCTCTGTGTGGAATATTAAACACATTACTGGTATCCCATACAATTCTCAAGGACAAGCCATAGTGGAAAGAATGAATCTTTCCCTAAAACAGCAGTTGCAAAAGCAGAAAGGGGGAAATGGAGAATATGGAACCCCATAGATGCAACTGAATCTAGCATTATTTGTTTTAATTTTTTTGAGCCTGTCCAAAGGCCAGATGTTATCAGCAGCTGAACAGCATCTCCAGAAACCACCTGCAAAGACAGAAGCAGAACAACTTATTTGGTGGAGAGATCCAATAATGAAATTGGGAAACAGGTAAAATAATAACTTGGGGTAGAGGTTATGCTTGTGTTTCTCCAGGCCAAAATCAACAACTGATTTGGACACCATCAAGACACCTGAAACCTTATCCTGAACCAGATGCCAAGGAAGAGACTCTGTGAGGATCCTGAGCATCCCCCAGTTGCAGCCACATCAAGGCTGCCGCTGAGGAACACCCCAACTGTCATGAGCAACACCCATTGAACACAGCCACTGACCTGGGGACAGATCAAGAAGCTGTCAAAGATGGTGGAAGAAAACCTGAGAAAAGCAGTACAACCAGTCACAATGAGTAATTTAATGGTAGCTATCATAGCAGTTATCACCACTGCTGTGAGTATTCCTTCAACAAGGGCTGACACACAGAACAATTATGCTTATTGGGCATATTTATCTATCCTGTCTGGTAATAATGCCTGGATATAGTCACTCTATGCCACAGTTACACATGCCTTCTGATCTCAGTATTTTACATAATAAATCTGCTCCTATAATTGAGGCATATTGCCCTCAAAAACCTATTTGTAAACAAAATAGAACCTGGACAGAAATAATGAATGTAATTGTTTCGGAAAATTTCTTTGCAGAACAGGCAGAGGTGCTGCACAATGATTCCTATGGAATCATTATTGATTGATCCCCTAAGGGGATGTTTCTCTTGAATTGCACCCCCTCAGTCTGCATGCCATGGTCACATTATGTTCAGCTTGTCTGAACAAAATGGTAGGATGGTAGAAATGATAAGAAGTATGGCAAGAGTTCCTATTATCTGGAACCGTGGCGGTATAGTTACACCTCAGCCTCAAATGATATGGCCTGCTGTAGGAGCTAAACATAAGGATTTGTGGAAACCATTAATACCTCTTAATAAGATCAAAATTTGTGAAAGAATGAAAAAGCATATATTGCAAAATTAAAAGAACAAATATTTAAAGCATCCCAGGCACACCTGACCTTAATGCCAGGAACTGGAGTGCTTAAAGGAGCTGCAGACAGATTAGCAGCTGGTAACCCATTAAAGTAGATCAAAACACTTGGAATCTCTGTGATTTCAATGATGGTTGTGCTTTTAATCTGTATTGTTTTTGTTTGTATAGTCTGCAGATGTGGATCCTGACTCCTGCAAGAAGTAGCTCACCATGACAAAGCTGCCTTTGCTTTTATCAATTTGAAAATTAAAGAAGGGAGCATGTTGAGAACAAGCCTCCCACAAATCTGGCCATAAACTGGACCCAAAACTGGCCATAAACAAAATCTCTCCAGCACTGACATGTGCATGATGGCCATAAAGCCAACACTGGAAGGTTATGGGTTTATGGGAATGAGGGCAAGGAACACCTTGCCTGCCCGGTGCAGAAAACCACTTAAAGTCATTCTTAAACACAAACAATAGCATTCATGATCTGTGCCTTAAGGACATGATCCTGCTGCAGTTAACTAGCTTAACCTATTCCTTTAATTTGGCCCATCCTTTCATTACCCATAAGGGATACTTTTAGTTAATTTGACATCTATAGAAACAATGCTAATGACTGGCTTGCTGTTAATAAATATGTGAGTAAATATCTGTTTGAGGCTCTCAGCTCTGAAGGCTGTGAGACCTCTGATTTCCCACTTCACACCTCTATATTTCTGTGTGTGTGTTTAATTCCACTACTGCCACTGGGTTAGGGTCTCACCAACTGAGCTGGTCTCAGCATGATTGTTAACAGAGAGTAGTAAAAACTTACACAGCCAGAGA
This sequence comes from Gorilla gorilla gorilla, assembly GCF_029281585.2. Classification (NCBI taxonomy): domain Eukaryota; kingdom Metazoa; phylum Chordata; class Mammalia; order Primates; family Hominidae; genus Gorilla; species Gorilla gorilla. The sequence goes on along the minus strand of NC_073248.2, from coordinate 25,536,990 downwards.
GGACCTCAAAGAAACTCCCTTAGTAAATGTAGAAATGGAGCTCTTTCCTAAAACAAGAAACACAAAAGTTAGGGTATGCAGTAGTCCCTTTGAATTATATTACTGAGAATATGCCTCTCTTACCAGGCACCAGAGTTCAAATCACTGAGTTACTTGCCCTTGTGAGAACACTCAAATGAAGCAAAAAAGAAAAAAGAAATGTTTATAATATTTATACTGGTTTTAAATATGCTTTTCTGATCATCTATGACCATGCCACTTTGCGGAAAGAAATACGTTTTCTGACAGTCACATCACAGTGACTTAATGAGTCACTCATTAAGTATCATCAGGATATACATAGATTTTTCTCCTGTTTTTCTTTCATGGAAAGTTGTAGTACTACATTGTAGAGGACACAAGTAGGGGACTGATAAAGCAGCCAAGAAAAAAATAGATTGAGAAACCAGAGAGCCAAACAAACAAATAACAACAACAAAAAACAAACAAACAATTTTGCAATATACTGGAAGTCTCTCTTGTCTTAGAAAGCTTCATTAAAGAAATAAAGCCTCAGTATTCCCATGCAAAGATAGAATGGACCACTTTTGAAAGATACATTTTTCAGCCCTCTAAATATTTATAATTGCATTATGAGCCTTCAGCCAGTGAAATATTTTTAATGTCCTCCACCAAGTTTTGACTTATAAAACAACAAGAAAAAAAACTACTGAAAAGAGTCAAACAGATTCTTAATACTTTTGAAACCTACCTTAAAAATAATCTTCTTAGGCCAGGTGCAGTGGTTCATGCCTGTAACCCCAGCACTTTGGGAAGCCAAGGTGGGCAGATCACAAGGACTGGAGATTGAGACCATCCTGGCTAACATGGTGAAAACCCATGTCTACTAAAAATAAAAAAAAAATAGCTGGGCATGGTAGTATGTACCTGTAGTCCCAGTTATTCAGGAGGCTGAGGCAGGAGAATCGCTTGAACCCAGGAGACAGGAGTTGCAGTGAGCCCAGTTTGCACCACTGCACTCCAGCCTGGCAGACAGAGCATGACTCCATCTCAAAAATAATAATAATCTCAAAAGACAGTTACTATCCCTGCTGCTCAATATCTGAAAAGCTATCTAGGGCAAGATTGAGAGAAGAACTTCATTTATATGACAGATAAAGTGTGCATTTATTACCTCCTGATATGTATTAAAAACCCACAAAATATTCCAGACTTGTGGTGAGTAAAGAATGTCACTTGTTAACAGGCCCAGGATTTTCATGTTTTTGGACCTCAAGAAGAGTAAAGTTTGCCCAACTCATAGGTATTTGAAAGTAAAACCCATAGTTGTTCTTGGCTTTAAGAGTTCTTATCAGAGTTTCCTCCTGAAGAACAGTTTCGTAAAAGCCAATTTAGAGAGACTATTTAAAAATAATTATTTTTGATGCACTTTATGCAAATACTTAGGTTAAATATAAAATTATAGTTCATTTTACTATTTTCAACTCAGGCCTAACATACTTTGTTTATTTACAGTAATAAGAAATGAAGAGAGAAAAATTATGTTTAAGTCTTTTCTTTTTTCTTTTTTTTGCGATGAAGTTTCACTCTTGTTTACCAGACTGGAGGGCCAATGGCACTATCTCGGCTCACCACAACCTCTGCCTCTTGAGTTCACATGATTCTCATGACTCAGCCTCCCAAGTAGCTGGGATTACAGGCATGTGACACCATGCCTGGACAATTTTGTATTTTTAGTAGAGACTGTGTTTCTACGTGTTGGTCAGGCTGATCTTGATCTTGAAGTGCTGGGATTACAGGTGTGAGCTACCTCAACTAGCCTACATGTTTCAAATCTTATCATACATTTACCATCATATTCTCATCTCATTAGTTGTCTTTAGTATTTGCCTATATTTCAGGCTATCCCTGTTGATCCCTGTGAGCCAGCCAGAAATCTCTAGCTGCAGCTAGGTTGAAAATATAAAAAGATTAATATTGCAAAATATGTTAACAATGTATTTGTTGTGGGCAATCACTCTACAAATCTTGCCAGGTAATGAGAGTACATAGTGGACTCATACTTGAGGGGGTTTTGTGTTTTGGGGGATAAGACCAAGGAAGCTAAGCCAAGCCAAGCCCCATGCACCCAAAACTTGTTAAGCATATCTATAGCTATTAGTTATAACAGCATGTCAGCAGCCTGAGAATTTTTAAGCTATCCTTTTCCTCACCTCATCTCATTTTAACACTTCATATTTTGATAACTGAAATTGTTTCTTCTCACATAGAGGCAATCAAACAAATTGTACTGCAAATGAAACCACTTATGTAAACACCGTGGTTTTGAAAAACCTTACCCTAACCTCAGTGTGAATTCCAGCTGTTGTATTTCCTTACAAGATGACCCTTCCTAGCAAAAAGTAGCTAGAAAGAGCAATGCTCAATCTCCCCAACAGCAATTAGTGTTTTCACACCTGCAGGGGACAATGAGAGAGAATCTTAGTAGGTATCATTTGTAAAACTTCTTTAAACAGAGATGCAGCCTAGAAACGTACAGTGTTTCCAATGTACAATTTTCCGTTGCCTTGGTAGATAACCCAGATCTTTGTAAGCATTGTAAAACTGCCTCTGAGCTTTGGCCATCACATAAAGTAGGCGTACAAAAGGTAATGCCCCAAAGTCAGAGATACAAACCCTTGGTAAACCCTTAAAAGCTACTTCTAAATGCCCTACCTGCACCTCTTTTACAGGCTTTCTAATGCCCATGTCATCAGTTTCTCTCCCTGTTCCACCCTGTAAACCACCAATTTCAATATGGGCCCTGTAGAAAATGCCAAAAAACATGGTACTGATAGATTTCAAGTTCTCTTTTCATTGCAGGGCCTTAGAAAAATAAATGTAAATCTAGTCGCGTTCTCTGATGACTCTAATAGATATATAGAGGCATTCCAAAATCTAACACAGGTATTTCATTGTATGTGGAGACATGCTATGTTAATCCTAAACCAAAGCTGCAGAAAATTTGGCAACTTTACTAGCAGCAAAAGCATTTGAAGGTGAACAATATACTTACTAGACCCAGCCTAAAAGTATAAAGTGAAAGAAATCTAGAAAAAGGGATGGTGAAAGACAAAACTAAGGTGAACAGATAGCATAATCTTTATTCCCAACAGGAAAAAAGACAGTGGTCTTTGAAAACGTAATAGGAATCCCCATCATTTGACAGACGAGTGGAAAAGAATAAAAATTTAGAATGCATGTACAGGAACGCTAGTAAAAGAACAGTGCCAAACCTGTTAATTACTCTAAGATAAACATAATAGATTAAAACTTGATGAGAATCCCTCAATCTTTATGGAAAGGCTGAGAGAGGGTGAGTAAAACACACCTCTGTATTTTCTGACTCAGTTGAGTGCCAGTTAATCTTAAGAAAGAGGTTTATTTTTCAGGCAGTCCTGATTTAAAAAAAAAGCTACAAAGCAGGTCACATGTCTGGATAATGTACTAGTTTTACCAGTGCAACAAGATGTAACAATTCTTTTTTGTTTTAGATATTGCTCAGAGCAACACATACACATATGTACTACTCAGTATATGTAAGTGTATATATACAGTCTGGTTTGTGTATATAGATATATGTATAAATACACATAGCATATGTGTGTGTATATATATATGTATATGCACACACACATACACACACACACACACCTACACAGACACACAATTTAGAAGATTAAGGAGCATGAACACATGGGTAAAGTTTGAGGAAAACTTTAATATGCAAAAGAAGAGACCATTTCACTAGCAGAAATATGGGCCCACATGAGTTGCAAACTATGAGGCAAGTGTTTAAAATTTTTATAAACTGAAAAGAGAAAGGGATGTTCTTAGTTTGTCAGCTATCTTATACAATGTGTCTTAGCCTTGGTCTTGGACCAGTAAGAAAGCATAGCCTAAGACCTTGGTCTGGGACCAATCGGAGGCTGAAGTGATAATTCATAGAGACTGCTCAGGATAGCCCAAGAAGACTTAAAAATGCAAATGAAAGACTGGCTTGTGAGTTTGGCCCAGGATCAGTCAGGAGCTTAAATGATAATTCTTAGAAGCTGGACTTACTGTCTGAACAATAACAACAAATACAGCCAATGAGAACCCACTGAAGCTTGCTGAATTTATGCCTGTGAAAGGAGAATAAAATGTTCTCGTTGTGGGTGTGGGGCACTGAGTATACAAAGGACAAAAATATTCTATGCCACACCTCTTTCTTTTGTCTGTGTAAGCCTGAGTTTTGTGCAAGTTTTTTTTTTTTTTTTTTCCAGAATGGACTGGAGTTTCTTCTGTCTGTGTAGCTGCAGGAATATGTTCAGGCAGTAGCCACTGTGTTAGGTCCTGTATCAGTGGCTTCAGCTTAATTTCTTTTAAGGCTGATTTTTGTGTTATGTTTTGTTGAGGCACTGACATATCTGCTTGGGGCTCTCTGGAAACCCTTGCCTTGCTTTTTACCTAAGAGAAGCTAGCTAACTTTTCTCAGTCTCCCCTCAGAAATAAAGAACCTAACTGCTTTAGGGAGATTAAGTGTTGATCTTTCTGGCTACTTTCTGCTGCAGACGGGTGTTTGTAAAAAACAGCAGTTAGAATTTATTTCAGACATTGTTTCAGAGTCCTCAGAAGATAGGTGATTTTATTTGTGCTCTTACTTGCATTATTACTATTTGGAGTTGACAGCCTCAAGGAAAAAAAATAGAGTTACTAAAGGACATGTATTGAAACATGACAAGTTGGCTAAGGACAGCTTAAGTGTCCCAAGCCTCGTGACACACCCTTATAACTGATGGCTACAGTTATGCCTGCTAAGATTTAGGTATATGGAACTCAGCTTTAATTAAAAAAATACAAACAAGCCTCTGTACTATGGGAACCATATTTATTTTCATCAGCTGGCAGGATTTGTAGGATTTTTGCCAAGAATTGTATATAATATTGTAACAAATTTTTAAATTACGCATTACTTTCTGTTTACTTTGATCTAAAGTCAAAGATTATTAATTGGTTCATGGGATTCAGCAGGGTTAGTTTAAAATGTAGGCAACAACTTAAAAACAACTTATGAGAACTTATGAGACTATGTGCATTAATGACAGAAGTACAATAAGTTTTGAAACACATTATTTCTCTTCAGTTCATATTTTTGTAAAAAAAATCATGATAGAACTAAATTGTTTGGAAAATAGATGTCAGTCTTCCACTTGGCCTAGTTTTATAAAGTGCAGCCAAGAATAATTACCTTTACATTTTTTTTTCAATTGGCTTTTATGGAACTCCGTTCTGCAAGGAATCTCAGGAAGTTTTAACGCTGAGACCAGCCATGAGCTTGTACCCTTAAATACCTGAGCTGGGTAAACTCCTCTCTTATTGAGTTACCAAAAGCATGGGGTGTTTTGAGGCTTTTGAGAAAGTGATATTCTCTACTTACCACAGGTTCAGAACCCTGAATGGGAACGGTGTAGACAAGGTTTAAAGCCATTTTTTTCCCTAAGGGACGTATGTTGTTTATTGAAGTCAAGCTTTATTCTTTTTTTTTTTTTTTCAGAGGAAGTCTTGCTCTTGTCACCTAGGCTGGAATGCAATGGCATGATCTCAGCTCACTGCAACCTCTGCCTCTCAGGTTCAAGTGATTATCCTGCCTCAGCCTCCCAAGTAGATGGGGTTACATGTGATCACCACCACGCCAGGCTATTTTTTTTTTTTTTTGTATTTTTAGTAGAGATGGGGTTTCACCATGTTGGTCAGGCTGGTCTTGAACTACTGACCTCAGGCAATCCACCCCCACCTTGGCCTCCCAAAGTGCTGGGATTACAGGTGTGAGCCACCATGCCCTGCCTCAAACTTTATTCTTTAAAGAGAAACATATCCTTTCAGTCAAAGCCTCAGTAAAATAACCAGTTTTTTTCCAGTTTTGTTTTGTTAAAACAAATATTTTTTTTTGCACTGATGCAAACAACTATATTGCTGTAAGTTAAGAAAAGCAAAAATTAGTTACCAAGTATTAGAGAAAACAGGGAGAGAAAAATAAAATATTTTTATATTTTTTACAATTGTATACTTTAATCAGTTGTTGAACACGGTTGCCTGCACAAAAGAAAGTTCCCTTAACTCTGAAAAACAAAATACACAGACATATTTGAAGTCAATGTTGAAAAAATGGCTTCAGTGTTTTTAGTCCATTTTCTTAAGCTTTTCATGAGTTTTGTTAATATCTAATTATAAATCTGCATTTGAGAGCAGCTGTTAAAGTCCTACAGCTAATTATAAACCATTTTTAGAAAAGGATTAAAACAAGACAATTGTCTGTAAATGACAGAATGCCTAAAGTGGTTACAGACACTCGTTGACAAAAAATGGCTATTTTTATGGTTTACAATGGCTGAACATAATAATTTTGATTAAGCTTGATAGCCTTTTTAGACCTTAGAACTTTGACACCCCATATGGCTGCAAAATTTATGTTAATATTATTTACTAAAATGTAACCTGAAGAAAATTAAAATTAGCTTGGTAACCACATGTATTTAAACAACTTAAATGCATAAGGTTGTTAAATACTTTTAAAAATACATGTTAAAGACGTGTTTGAAACACGTGTTTTAAATGCCCTCTGTAGCATTTAAAATTGAGGACTCAGAAAGGACAACTCTGTAACAAAAATTTGTTTTTGAAATGCCTGCCAAATATGTACGAAATTTAAAACATTTACTGTTATAAAATATAAAGATTATCATGTCATTTGTTTTGCCAAAATAAATTTAAAAATTTGAAGTGACAAAAAGCTAGTTATTAGCCTTTATATTACATGAAAATCTCATTGTAGAGTGGAAACAGATTTTACTGTTGCATTAGTCCACTATTAAATTTACCGCTATTCTTTTTTTTTTTCCTTTGTTTGTTTGAGACAGAGGCTCGCTCTATCGCCCAGCCTGGGGTGGCACAAGCTCAGCTCACTGCAAGCTCCACCTCCCAGGTTCAGGCCATTGTCCTTCATCAGCCTCCATCTCTTGACCTCATGATCTGCCTGCCTCAGCCTCCCAAAGTGCTGGGATTACAGGCGTGAGCCACTGTGCCAGGCCAATTTACTGCTATTTTTAAATTAAACCTTATAGACAAATTTATCTTAATCAGTTTAACAAGGAGGTGAGGTTTTCATAAACTTTTTAAAACCCTTTAACAACTCTTTACACATTTTGCTAAAGAGCAGATTAGCATCTCAAGAAAACCGTGCTGCACTTTTATTTCAATGCTTCACTTATAGAGTAACCATATAATATATCCCTTTTTATTTAATGTGTTCAGACAGCATTTTCTTTTGCAAGATTAACATGTACAGTTGTTCTTCCATCTGCTTAAATCTTTAGCTTTATGTGATTTGATATAAGAGAAGTCTTTATCTCTAAGATAAATGAGCATTTACATGTCATTTTATAAATTTTACTAAAAACATATTTTACTTTTCTTATACACCTTACATGAGGTGTGATTACTTAGAGGTGTGATTACTTTTATATGTCCCCAGGCTATACCAATAGTGAAGCAGGCAACTCTATGGCTTTCAAAGGACAAAGAAGTAGTTTACATCCTTCAAACAATTAGGAAACTTACATTTTTTACCTGCATAATATAGACCACATATTAACATCTGGAAAACATTTACATTTTATCAATAATCTTGGAAGCTGCTTTTTTTTTTCAAACAGAGCCTCGCTGTGTTGCCAGGCTGGAGGGCAGTGGCATGATCTCGGCTCATTGCACTGCCTCAGCCTCCCAAGTAGCTAGAATTACAGGTGCCAACCACCATGCCTGGCTAATTTTTGTATTTTTAGGAGAGACAGGATTTCACCACCTTGGCCAGTCTGTACTTGAACTCCTGACTTCGTGATCCACCTGCCTTGGCCTCCTGAAGTTCTGTGATTACAGGTATGAGCCACCATGCCTGGCAGAGGGTGCTTTATTTTTAAAAAGTTAAAGTCACATGAACTGAAAGCTACCACAGCCTTTGTTTTTCCTTTTTATAATATTTTGGTCAAGTGGCTATCTTTTCTTAAGCTAATGAATTAGAGATCTTTTAATAAAAATAATGTATACATAACCAGACAAACCAACAGAAAATATACTAGTTATACAATTTTTTGTTTTCCATTTTTCTCATCAGATTATTCACCTATGGAGGGGTGTGTGTGTGTGTGTGTGTGTGTGTGTGTGTGTGTGTGTGTGTGTTTGTGTGTGTGTGTGTTTTGAGATGGAGTCTTGCTCTGTCACCAAAGCTGGAGTACAATGGCAGAATCTTGGCTCATTGCAACTTCTGCCTCCTGGGCTCAATTAATTTTCCTGCCTCAGCCTCCCAAGTAGCTGAGACTACAGGCACCCACCCAGATAATTTTTGTATTTTTAGTACAGATGGGGTTTCACCATGTTGCCCAGCCTGGTCTTGAACTCCTGACCTTAAGTGATCTACTTGCCTTAGGATCCCAAAGTACTGGGGGTGAGGCCTTTTAAGGACAAGGTTACTAATGCAGTTATCAGGGCTTAATAAACAAGCATAGCTTTAAGAAAAACACAGATTATGAGAGGGGCTTATTCACCTCTTATTCCAGGGTCTTTATAAACTAAGAAGGGGAAGGAATGTGCTTATTCTGCAGGCGGTCTTGGAGAACGTGTGACTCACCTTGGCTTGGGAATTTGGCTTGAGATCAATCAGAAACCTTTCACCAAAATGTTGGTCCAGTAGCAATCAGAGCTGATGTGATGATTAATGGAGGCTGATCAGCTTGGCATAAAATCTATACACAGCTAACATGAAAGTTTGGCCCACAACTTTAAATCAACACAAATCAAGGGACGAAATACTTTATAGAAGACAAATCAGAATTAAGAAACAAACAAGCAAACAACAACAACAACAACAAAATAGTGACTCCCCGGAAAGCACTGGATCCCACTGTGTTAATGTCCACAAACAGAAGAAATTCTTTTTATGAAGCCCATTGATTATGCAAAAGTCAAAGTCATTTTTATGTCAGGCCTAGTTCCCTTAGATGTGTGAGCCAGAATTTCTGCAAGTTTTTATTTAAGTGGGTGAAAGATTCTCTTACCTTTGGAGCCATGGGCTTATCTGCAATAATAACTCCATGTACTAATTTTTACTGGTGCCTGCAGCTTATTTTTCAAGACTGGTTTTATGTGCTTTTGAAAATAAGGCACTGACCCATTAGCTGGGATTTTATGGGAAACTTTCTTTTGCTGTTTATCTAGAGCAAATCAGCTAAATTCCTTCACTGTATGAATAAGTAAGGCCTGGATTGGAGAGGAGAACAAAATGATTCATTGCAATGTTTAGAGGAAAGTTTGCTTTTTTTTTTCCTCTAGCCACCCAAATTACTTGGGACTCCTAAATAGTAACGGTAGTTAGAGCCATTGAAGCTCAAAAATTGAGAACCAGCACAGATGAGTTCTGCCTGATCATCTGAAGACTGGTCCTGGATATGGTGACCTATGTCTCTAAACAAAGGGAGTCTTTCAGTGGTCTCCATCAAAACCTGGACAGGGTTAAGACAGCTTCTTCCAAATGCCTGGAAAGCCTTTGTCAAGTGTTCCAGCTTGCCACACTGGTAGTAATTTGCAAGTGTATTTAGGGATTATAGATCAACTGTCCTATAAAGTGTCCACTAATGCCTCTTTTGTTCTCTTGTGCCTCTACTCATTTTCCTGGCCTCTTTCTCCTGTTTCTCGTTGTGGCATACGGAGGAAGTAAATCCAAGAAGGTTTTCCATTGTACTCTCTGATTCTACAGACTACTTTGTAGTTTTCCTCTAAAATTAACAGATGCTTGATAAATAACTTTGTCTTTTAAGATTATCTGTGTCTCAGTTGAATTAGAGAAATAAAAAGATGTGTTTCACTAAAGTTTTGTCAAACTTTCCAAAAAGGATGATAAATTTTTATCTTGTTTCTGATTCAACAAGAACGTTTTAGAGTAATTAAAATGTTTATTTCTGGTATTTTGCAAGTCTTTTAATATGCACATTAAAAAGTGTTGTTGTTTTTTTCATTTACCTTAGCACCACTAGGGCTCCAATTCAGATTTTCAAAAATCATTGTTTCTCTTCCAATTGGAAATGGGGTCACAGTTTCTATTTTACTATTTTGTTTACTCTTGACTTTTTTTTTAATTTGACTGGTTGCAAAATACTTCTTGTTTATTTCCAACTCTCTCTACTGCCTTTAGCACTGCCTGTTTCTTGACAAAAGTTAGGATAGAGCTTGAAAGTAGTGTAGCACTACTACACATAAGATGAAATACTTGGGTTGATTTTTAGAAGCCTCATATACTTATTAAGGTCATCAGATAACTTCCTTAAGTCTTTTTTATTTAATTTATGTAAAGTCCTTTTGTGAGAAAAAAAAATTTGAACGTTAGTAGCATGAAGTTCATTGAGCATTTTCTGCCCCACTGAAGTTGTAAACTTTTTGGGTGACACAACTGAAGAAACTGATAATATGGGTGCTGGGGGTCTTTTATAAGGGAGGCAGATAGAGCACCCAAAAGTTGCATTTGAGAATTCTTCAAAAGTTTGTAAATCTGCTGTTTGTAGGCTTGTTTGCAATGGTTACCAAGAAATCAGGTTCATTTTACAAAGCTTACAAAGATCTCAGTTGTCTGGAACAGCAAGTGAAGATGTTGTCATTGGATACCATTGAAATTATGTTTTTTCCAAGAAGTTCAGAACTCTTGCTTATAAAATGTCCAAGTCTTTGTGCAAAATGATATAAGCCACTGTTTTTCTCCAGAGTCTCAGAGTCAAAGAAGTTCTCATGTTAAAAAGTAAACTTCAGGGGAGTATAGACTGCATACAGTTTTTTACCAGGTAGAAATAGAGAGGATATTTTCTAAACACTTCAGTTGTAGTTGTGGAGACGTGGTATTTAAATATCCCAATTTAATTATTTTTGAAAGTTTCACTCTTCCACTAGGTAATTTTAGCTTATATGGGCACCATCATTCTAGCGGCTTCAGGACAAAGCTTTGTCTCCCCTTAGTTAAAACCAATGTTAATACAGAGGTCTGGCCACATCAAGGAAAAATTTGCAGAGCTACAACTGCTATACTTGTCCAGATTAGCCTTAAGAGTTTTATTTTATTTTTTTACCCTAGCGTTAGGCAATATCTTTTATAGACAAAAGGTAGAAAATGGCTGCCATCAGAGATAACCTAAAGGCCAAATACTTCCTTAAACTCTGCAACGTCTTAACAACACCCAAATATTAGAGGTACAGGAACACAATGAAGAATGGAGGCTAGATCAGAACCTCTGTCTCATTAATAAGGCTGTTGAAAACACAAAACATTAGTAAAGGAGAGAATTAATCCCATCTCCTTCTTTCCCATTCCCAAAACACTCAAATATCTAAAGGGATCATTGGACATTATAAGTTTTTGAGGATGATAGACACCAAGGTTTGGTGAAACAGCTATTTCTTTATATTATCTTATAAAAGAATCTCAAGCAGCTTTGGCCCTCTTCCTGACACAGGAATCTAAAACTGAAATACCTTAACCAGATCAAACAAACCTGACAAAAAGCACTGGCCCTCAGTGTACCCACAAATAAGTCATTGCATCTTTATGTCTTATAAAAGAAAAGGGATAGCTTAGGAGTTTTAACTCAAGCTTGAGATTTGGCCCAGCAACCACTAGGTTACATAAGCATAGAGCTTGACTGGGTGGCTAGAGCATAGACAAGTTGCCTCCAAGCAGTTGTAGTGGTGGCCTTGCATGTACTGCAAGCCAGTAAGTTGAGCATGGCGAATGTTCTAACTGATTACACCCCACGTAATGTAGGGTGTCCTCTAAAGGAAGTCTCTGGATAACAGATAATCACCTTGTCAAAGATCAAACTTTGCTTCTAAGGAATCTGCAGTTCCATTAAAAAACCCATAACCTATTCCCTTTCCTTTAAGAAGTAACCTGAACAACCTGAACATGACTGTGAACAGGTAGTAGTGAAAATCTGCGCAGCCAGAAAGAACCTAAAACTAATTTCTTTAGAAAAATAGTCTGAACTTTCTTTAGAGGGAAAAGTTATTTTGTAAAACAAAATACCTCTAAGGCAGTGTGTGCAATATTCACCCTGATTTATATTCTTGACAGCATGCCTCTCTGACAAAGCACAAGACTTATTAGCTATGTTAATTGTCTTTTAACCGTTTAGAGAAAAAGGCAGTGGACACATACTGATTCTAGGTATGCTTCTTCTGGCTCTCTATGCCCATGCCACTATTTAGGGGAAAAAAAAAAGACATTTTCTGACTGCTAATGGGTCTTACATTAAATATCACCAGGAAATAGATTATTGTCCTCAGTTTTTCTTTTTTCTTCTTTCTTTCTGGGAAGTAGCAGTGATATATTACAGAGGACACCGGAAAATGATTAATAAAACAGCCAAAAGCAAAAAAATAGGTTGCCAAGTCAGTAGCAAAAAGAGCCCAAGTTCCCAGAATATTTAAAGCCTTTCTTATTTGGGAAAGCATTATAGAAGAAATAAAGCCTCAGTATCTCCCTGCAAAGATCGAATGGGCTACTTCTGGAGAATCAATTTTTCAGACTGTTGTATGGTTACAAATGAAAGGCAGAAAACCCCACTTGTCAGCATCCAGTCAGTGGAAAGTTCTTAATGTCCTTCAGCAAACTTTTTACTTTACAAAGAATATAACTTATCAACTGATCCAGAGAACGTTCTCCAGTAAAAATGTACTGAAAATAGTCAAACAGTTTGTAAATGCATGTGAAATATGCCTTAAAAATAACCCCCCCAACAGATAGCTTCTCCTCCCTCAAGTTCAAAAAAATGGAAAGAAACCTAGGGGAAGGTTGGCAGATAGACTTTACCCATACACCCAAAATATAGAAAGCCCAGTATCTGCTGGTATAGGTAGACAGTATCCCTAACTGTATGGAGGCATTTTTATGTAGAAGAGAAAAATCCTCTGAGGTAGTAAAAGAAATATTTTAAAAAATAATTCTTTGCTCTGGCCTCCCTCAGCGCCTCCAAAACAACAATGCCTCCTCATTTAAAGCAACCATTACCCAGTGAATTTCAAGAGCTCTGGCCATACAATATAATCTTCATTGTGCCTGGAGACCACAGTCTTCAGAAAAGGGGAAGAAAATAAATTATATCATCAAGAGATTCCTCAGGAAGCTTCCTCAAGAAACTCACCTCTTTTCAATTACTCTTTTTCATGGCCTTAGTGACAGTGAAGTACATCCCTACAAAGCTGGCTTTGAACTACTTTAAATTTATGTATGTATGGCCTTCTCTTAACGTTGATATTTTTAGTAGATGAGTGACTTCTTAATTTTTTAAACATATAACCTCCATGAGCCCAATTTCAAGAGGAATGAAAACATCATCAGAAGTCCAACCCCAAAAATCCAAATCCCCCTGTATTCAACACAGAAGAGTTGGTACTGGGGTAGGCTCCTCCTCTTTCTCTCCTGTCCCTACACCCCAGTTGGGAGGGACCTAACACCATTCTTCTCCTTACTCCGTCAGCCGTGAAGATGGTGGAAATTCACTCATATTTATTTCACTCGAGTGAAAGCTTGGAAACCAGTGAAAGCAGTCCCTGACAGTCTAGAAGTATTATAATAAAAATCAGATAAAAATTATCTAATACACAATACTTATAGAAATTACATTTCTTACTTTACCTCTTGCAGTGTGGTTATACACTGAGGCACCTTCTGAGTGAAATATCAAAGACAGAGTCTCAATTACCATAAGATTTTACTTAATCATTATTATTATAGCAAAAATAGTAGTGACAAATAAAAAATAAACATGAAGATTTTGTTACTGTCAAGTTTACTAACATTCACTGTTAGATGTAGCACTGACACGCACCCCAAGGTCCCTACAATATTAGCCATTGCCCATCTATACAAGAAGACAAACTTCTAGTTTTGCCTTGAAAAATTTTATCAGATTTAAAACAGACGCTTTAATTATATGAACTCAATATATTAGTATTCTATCTGTTAGTTTCACCTTTAACAATTAAGCACTTGAGAGGGATGAATGGAATCTTGTATGGAATCACTTTTAACTCCATCCAGAAAGACATATTTCCTGAATGTAAGACTCAAACTCTTAGGCTAGGTGAAGTTGATAGAATAATAGAAAACAACTTTCTCTGCTTTAGAGGCAAAAGGAACTACACTTGGAGAATCTCAAATATGGCAATGCCATCTTGTAATTGCTGAGAGTGTGGAGATCTGGAGAGTAAAAGCACAGGTGACCTCCAACCTTGGGAAAGACTATGAAAAAACATTAACAATCTAACCAGACTTTTCCTTTGGTATTTCTAGTAGAAATTATTACCCATAGGCAGAAATGCTGCCTCTTTCCAACATTATTATCAGATAATAAATAATACTTGTTTCCAACCAAATTTGCCCACAGATGGAATCCTGAACCCTTGTATAATATTTTATAATGGTGGCATCCTACATGTATGCAGGAGAACTGGAAACATCTGAACTAATAACCCCTGTAATGAGGATTACCAAAGATACTGGGCAGAACATGCTGTGTCTCTGATTTTCTGAAACTCCACCTGCCAAAAAGATTATTCCAAACCAGCAGGCAGAATTCCAAACAACATGGTGAATAACTGTACTGAGTATGGATATTACACCTCCTCTTAGACATAGGAGGGGCAACTTTACAAGATATAAACTAAATCTAGCAGGAACCCTCACAAATGACAACTTAGAACCATCCGTTTAGGAAATGGGGCTTTACTTTCTCTGTGGCCCCTGGCTACATTTAATCCTCCCTAGACACTAAACAGGAACAGGTACTATAATAATAGTGATCCTGGTATGTTACTTTTATATTTCACCAAAATGATACCATCATCTGGTGACATTTTCAGTTGAGACCCGTTTTTGGAGTAGATTCTCTTGCACACACAAAAATAAATCACTTGTCTCTATGCCACCACATGGAGTTTTGAGGGAGAGAATTGAGGAAAACATGACAGTATAAGCCTATACTGTAAAAATTAAAATTGAAACATGCAAGATCAGGAGGACTATTTTGGTTTCCCGGTATTACTTTCCTTGAAAGATTAGCCGTTAGTATTTTCATCATGATGCAAAGAGGGTGGAAGGCAACTGTAGAAGCCACAGAAGCCCAATGCCAATTGGTAAATCTCCGAGCCTCAGTGGTAATGCAGAATAATTAAACTCTGGATGCCTTTTTGGCCTGAGTAGAGAATGCCTATGCACTATTCAATGAGACATGCTGCTTCTGAATCGGCACTTTTAGTCAGGTAAAAATATAAATAAATAAATACAAGTGCTAAATGACCTAATTAAACTCATCAGTGGACTGAAAGAAAGTGAGGACTCTAGTCCAGTTGGCTACAATCTTTCCTCAATAGATTTAAGTCTTCTCTTTAGACCTAACTAGCTCCTTCACTAAGACCTCTATTCCTTGTATGTGTGGTGTTAATGTTTGGACCGTCTATACTCAGTGGTATAACCAGAATTATTGCTTCTCATCTAGAGGCTATTAAGCTCCAAATGGTGATGTGTGGATTCATCATTCTACTGAGGACACTTATACCAGCCCCAGAAGAGACCCTAACTTCTGTTACTTACATAATACCTATCTTTAGAAAAAAGTAACCAGAAATATTGTCACTCCATTTTTTTTTTTTAATTGAGATGAAGTCTCACCATGTCACCCATGCTGGAGTACAATGACATGATCTCACCTCACTGCAACCTCTGCCTCCTGGGTTCAAGCAATTCTCCTGCCCCAGCCTCTGGGGTAGCTAAGATTATAGGTGTGTGCACCACACCTGGCTAATTTTTTGTACCTTTAGTACAGAAGGGGTTTCACCATGTTGGCCAGGCTGGTCTCAAACTCCTTAGCTCATGATCCACCCTCCTCAGCCTCCCAAGGTGATTGGATTACAGGCATAAGGCACTGCACCCAGCCCATCACTCCACTTTCCTAACAGCAGTTAGTGTCTCCATTCCTGAGAGAGAAAATAAGACAGAAATGTTAAGCAGTTATGGTGGATTATTGGTAAAATATCTGGAAGCAGAGAAAAAGCCTGATAAATCAAGCTGCAGGCACTGATAAGAAAACTGGATCAAACATTGGCCCATTCATATATTTTTTTTTTAAAAAAAGGCCAAACATAGACACAGCTTTATTGTTGCTAAGAAAAGCCTGCAAGTACTCTGGTAAGAGAGCAAGGTTCAACATAAAAATTCCTGTGTTCTTTGTAAAGACAGTAGGCTTCCAGGAAAGAGTCTATTCTTTGTCTGTGGGCATGTACACACTTGGCTTCAGTGGGTTATGCTGGGCACTTTTCTTTCTATTTTTGAACATGCTTTTCACTGGGAGCTGAGTTTCTGTGAATCATTACTTCAGCCTCTGATTGGTCTCAGGCCAAGGTTTAACTTTACCTCCTGACTGGCCCTGGGCCAAGGTGACAGGCAAATCTGAATAGCCTCCATGAATAATCATTTCAGCTCCTGACTGGTCCTGGGTCAAACTCTGAGCAAAGTTTAGTCATGCTGTTTCCAACCAGCATGACTTTTACTCAAATGATAGCCTTTGTTTTCATGATTTTTAAATTTTTGGCTGTGAGAAAATAAAATAAAACCCTGGGTGATACCTTATAAAAAGAATCTGCTACATTGTGTGTGGTGAATTTGTGAGACTGCAAGAGTACTAAAATTTACATTTTTTTTTTCAGGAGTAAAGCCCTGTTTATCCTGGAGCTAGTAACATAATCATGCCCTTGTGCATGAGAATATAAATCTCTTTTGTTTCAGAGTCTTAGTATTAAAAGAATCACAGTTCTTCAGTACACACTTGAGAAAAGTGCAATCTAAAGATGGTTTATTATGTATCTGGGAAAGGAAAAAGCAGAGGCATTCCTCCCTCTTCTTCCTTCTTTTCAAAGTGACCCAGGGAGAAGAGAGTGATAGAAAGGGCATCTCACTTCTCCACTTTCTTTACATCCTCTGGGTCACAGCCACCATTAGAGGTGGAGCCTATAAACGCAAGCATAATTTTCACCCATGTATCTGGAGGGGCTAGTCTACAGAAGTATCATCCTCACTTTTCTGAGGCTAGAGCTCTTTACCCTTCTGCATTTTCTAGACTCACTTGGATCATAAGTCTCCCAGGGTATTCTAAATATGTGGGAGAGACTATGCAGTAGTTGGATTTCAGTGAGATCTCTTAATGTAGAGAGTGTTTCTAACACCCATTTCTACCTTCTGTAGCTATGGCTCTAGTAAAACTACAGATTTCCAAATAATGAGACCAATTGACAACTATCCATGTAATTCATCTTTTTGTTGTTAAAACGCCAATGTAACTCACTTTAGAAAAACTATCTTGGGCCGGGCGCGGTGGCTCAAGCCTGTAATCCCAGCACTTTGGGAGGCTGAGGCGGGCGGATGACGAGGTCAGGAGATCAAGACCATCCTGGCTAACACGGTGAAACCCCGTCTTTACTAAACAAAACACAAAAAAATTAGCCAGGCGTGGTGGCGGGCGCCTGCAGCCCCAGCTACTCTGGAGGCTGAGGCAGGAGAATGACGTGAACCCGGGAGGCGGAGGTTGCAGTGAGCCGAGATCGCAACACTGCACTCCAGCCTGGGCGATAGAGCGAGACTCTGTCTCAAAAAAAAAAAAAAAAAAAAAAGACAAGAAAGAAAAACCATCTTAATAACATAAAAATAGAATGACTATCTTTCCTCCTATGGGGACAGCAGTTAGGCCTGAATTTTTCACTCAAGGGTTTTTTTTTTTTTTCCTGGTTATTGAAAAAGAATTTTTTCTGTGTGTAAGTGAGGCATGGAGCCTGATTTTGAAAAAGGGAACAAAGAAGAGAGAGGTATTAGGAGACTAGAGGGTTTGTACAAAGAGCTAATAGAATGAACACATGGAGAAATAAATCCCACTAGGTGGTGCTGTAAGGTTTGAATGTTAGGTAAAAACTGACGTCAAATTTTTTTTCCAGGCAGAGGTTAGAAAAAGAGAATTAGGGCTTTGTAGGCTGTTCTCATAGTATGCCTTCTACTACAAGAAAACTGTCTTAAAAACCGTGGAATATTTTATTTCTCATTTTCCCCACAAGGCCTTTCTACTGGATCCCTGATGCTCATAAGTCAGAGGAAGGTTTTCACTTACCTCTGCTTCCAGCTGTCCCCCAGTGAGGTGATGGTATGTTTTCTATAGGTGGCATTTTCAAATCTCTGGATGGCATTGCAAACAATTTCTAAAATCATTTAAAGGTGCTCTATTCTAAATTGGCTTCAAAAAAGTAAGAAATTATAAGTAAAATATTAACAAAACCCTCAGAAAATACAGAAACTGATCCAAATGTTTTCCAAGGGCAGATTATTTTGATAAACCTTAGGTAAGTAGCACTATTTTATTAATTTTGACTTACTAAAACAAGTATGTCTTCAGAATTTTCACTATCAAATAATAAAACAGACATACATTTTTATTCTGTTTTGTTACCAGTCAAACTAATATTATATTCACTAGATATTTAAAATCTTAAAAGTTATATTTGATTTTAATTAAGTTGTCATTTTTATGACCAACATTATTGTAGTAATAATTATGTTTTACAGCATATCTAATAATAACTTATAAAATCTTTCCAGTGATTTGCTACCTTAAAGTTATGGTAAGTGAAAGATGTTTATTAAATTTCTAGAATGTTTATAAATGAGATAAAATGCTAAACCTTTAATTATTAAACATAAATTGAACTGTATATACTTGTAGCTTCTTATTCTTACAGAGAGACTAAAGATATTTTGATCTTTTTAAAAACATTATTTTCTGCAATAATGAGTCATTGCCTCATTATTATAGAGGACACATATGCCTCTAGAAATTATGAGATGGTGTATTTATAAATTTTCAATCTACTATGGAATGCTAGCATTTGACAAACAGTATGAAATGAGCAGTATACAAAATACACGAATAATAAAAGATGCTTAAACTTTCTTGGTTGTATTTGTATTGGTAAAATATTATCTTTTCAGAAACTGTATGGAATTGCTGGAAATTTGTATATGTCCTCCCTATCTATTATATGCCCTAGTATAATATCATGAGTCATAATTCTAGTTACTATTTTAAATTTTGTATGCCACAGAAGCAGACAAATTCCTGTTTAACTGTGATATAATGAGTTCCCATTACAGTTTTGACCATGGCCATTGTACACCTTTTGTAATGTACAGGTAGGTAGGTAGTATTTCAATCTCATGTTTTCCCAAAAGGTTCTGCATCTGCGTTGGCTACAGGTCAGAATGTTTGTCTTCAACAAAGAACTTCCTCAAGACCAATGGAAACAACAATGATGGGTCCTCTGGATATAAAAATCTGATGCCAATTGTTAAATAACTTTAAGATTATAACACAGGACTGAGGAACAATATCCAGAGCTCTAGTTGACAAACTGATGGGTTCGTGGCACTGCTAACCCAAGATCAAACAATATGGGAATTGATTACATTGCACTGAATGAACTGATAAAGAATGTGTAAAATTTTACAGCTTTTTTTGATTTGGAAGTTTGCTGGTTCTTTAATATTCTGTATCTCTGGATTTAAGAATTTTTTTATTAAATTAACTATAACATAACAATTTAATAGATTATACTTTTGTAAACAGAAGTGGAACATTTGTAAACCAAAAATGAAATTTTAAGCCCAATCTGCCCCAGCCATCTGAATGGACCCCTCTTTTTGGCTAAGGGTATTCCAAAGTTGGTTCAGGTCATAAGAGGAAGGAGGATCAGACAGACTTCATTATACACTCCTACCTTTTGCAATTCAGAAAAAGTTAACCATCATTAACATCAACACAGACCTTATGTCTGATAAGAAATATTTATAATCTTTTCTCTAGCTTCCTCTTCATGATAAAACTTTGGTTTCTATACTCTTTGTTATTTATTGTAACCCAGATATTTCTTTCTATTGATTCCATGTCTCTGGATAACTTAAATCTCTAAACCAACTGCCAATCAGAATGCACCACCACCCATTTTAAGTTGTCCCACTTTTGGGAACCAAACCAATGTTTATCTTACATGTATTTGATTGACGTCTCATGTCTCCCTAAAATGTATAAAACTAGATTGTTCCCAGAACAGCTTGGGCACACGTTTTTCATAATATCCGGAGAAGGGTTCTGTCATGGGTAACTGGTCACTCTTATTTGACTGAGAATAAATCTTTTTAAATATTTTACAGAGTTTGAGGGTTGTCATCAGCACATTTCTCTTCCATCTCTCTGCCCATTCCTCCAGAATTCTGAAACTCTTATAAAATGTTCTCATTTTCATGACAATACAGTTATTTGTAAAAGTTCAGTGAACATCTGTTGGCCTTTTAACAGGACATACTTGAGAAATTTGTTCATATTACGGTGGCTTTCACTGGAAGTCACATTTGAACAATACAGGCTCGTGGTTGAGTACTAACTTACCTTTAATAGGTTCAGATTTTATTTAAAATTGTGAACATTGAGAAAAAAGGAGACCAAATTTCTTTAATTAATGTCCTATAATATCAAAGTTTGATAGAGTTAGTATATCTCAGCTAAAGTAGAATGTTAATCTTTATAAAACAGCATTTTCAGTACCCTAACAAATTCATTCTCAACTAAACTGTGACTATCTAAACAAAAGAAAAATGGTTGCTAACAAGGTATACATCATATATTTAAACTTAAATAATGATTTAAGTTCCAATATACTTACTTAAAATTTTTTCTGGCTGGGCACCATGGCTCATGCCTGTAATCCCAGCACTTTTGGAGACCAAGGCGAGTGGATCACGAGGTCAGGAGATCCAGACCATCCTGGCTAACTCGGTGAAACCACGTCTCTACTAAATATACAAAAAAAAAAGTTAGCCGGCATGGTGTTGGGTGCCTGTAGTCCCAGCTACTCAGGAGGCTGAGGCAGGAGAATGGCATGAGCCCGGGAGGTGGAGCTTGCAGTGAGTGAAGATCATGCCGCTGCTTGCCAGTGTGGGGGTCAGAATGAGACTCTGTCTCAAAAAAAAAAAATAATCTATATTGTTTCAACTATTTTAGCACTGTAAGAAAAATGAACCATGAAAGCATGAGTAAAAGTGGTGATGGAGGGTGCGATGTGTCCCTGGCCTTGACCTGTCATGGTGGTGCTGCTTAGTACCCTTCCTTTCTCTGTACCAGGATTTCTCCCCAGAAACAAGCCCAGATCATCTGTGAAGCACATGTTGGGGGCTGTGACAATGCAAGATCACAGCCTCACTCAAGAAACAATTTTGTAAAGTCAGAGTTGGAGGCCAGGGGTGTGGAAGTAAGGCCCAGGGCAGTGATCCCTCCTCAGTACTGGGGGCCACAGACAGAACACATTTTCCTCAGCTTTCCTCACCTGACATCCAGACTTCCCAATGTTGTGGCCTTTCCAGGGGAGATGAGATGCCATCCTCACCGTGGATGCAGATCCAGGTATCCCAAGTGCACTGAAGTCATGTCCTGGGTGGCATCTGAGGAGAAGGAAGGCCTGTTTGATGCCCCCAGGACGCTGCCCTGCAGTGTGTTGCATGGGCTCTTTGCATCTTCTCCATGAGCCCCCAGTGGCAGCCATAAAGAATCTCTGAAATATGGGGAAGATGAATCCAGCCAGTAATCTCAGGAAGTGGAAGTGAAATAGAGCCTACCTTCCTGTGCCTTGATAGGAATGAAGACAAGAAGAAGCAAAGAAGATGGCCAATAGACCAAACTCCATTGATTTTCTCTATATCAGCAATAACGGATAGGAATAATTGAATTTGAAACATTAACACACCATTTACAATAGTACCCCCAAACTGAATCAATTTGTAGGGATTCAATCAGGCTGGTGGAAAAATTTTAAAGATGGTTATAGATGCATACACAAACCTTCTTGGAAGGCCTGAAGGTTATTACCAAAGTCTCAGGATAAGGTTATGGATGAAGGCAATCTAATCCTTTCATTAAGTAAACGGCTTAAAGTGAGTACAAAGAAAGGTAGAGTAGGTTAGCTAGCTGGCTTGTTTACTCATGTGGTCTTAAAACTAACATTTGATGTACCATGGGTCCTTAATTGCTTTCTACTCAGGACGTCCCCAGTATCAATTACCCTCTAGTAGTGTTTACTAAGGATCTTTGTCAATTAATCTTTACATAATAAAGACTGATTATCTTTACATAATCAGTCTCACTGACTGATCAAAGTCAAAGTCACAAGTGTTTACAGTACCCTCCAGGGAGTGTGTAAGCAGTTCAGACACTCAGCTGGATTGGCATACCAGAATATCTGTTTGTCAATGTACTTCATTCATTCATTGCTAGGTCAGGGTCTGTGGGTCAGACTCCTGCACCTGGTGCTCCTATGTCAGGAGTGCTACCACAGTAGATGCCCTTGTCTGAGGAACACTGTGAAGGGAATGTGATGGATCCCCCAAAAATGAAGGTGAAGAGGGACTGCACAGTCAAGTCACTGAGTAATCAGTAAGTCATTGGTGCCCACCTGGGATTTCCAAGTTCAGAGAGGATTGGTCAAGCTGAGGTCTCATCGTGAGACAGCAGTTATCAACTGAACAGAAACAGTAAATAAAAGTGTTGAAACAATTGCTTAAGGATAGCAGAGCATCACTTTTGCAGGCTCAATTAAGGGACCAAATAATGCCAACTGTTTAATGCAAAGCCCATGATTCCTAGAAGAAGGAATGCTAGACATAGAACTCTGGGAAAAGTGGGGAAATCTTAAACAACATCAGAATCAAAGGCAACAGTTCCCAGTAACAGCTTTAATATTATGGGCTTTAATTAGAGCAGCCTTGTTTCTGTTATACACAGAAGAGTCTAAAAAGGGGAAGCAGGAGAGAATGTCACCTGCCTTATCACTTCCTCTTCCCTCAGTGGTGGGCAAAAGCTGTCCAGCAGTGAATGAAGTGGCACAAGCAAAAAGCCAGCAAAGGAAAAAAAGCAGCACCTTTACAAGTGCAAAGCAGCCACCGCTCGGGGACCCTCCTGGTCAGCTCTCTAGCTCTACAGGAGACACACCCACAGCAAAATATCTTGTTTCTTGTTTACAAGTGACATCCCAGATTATAATGCTCTACTAAGATTTAAGTAAAATTTAAGAATTTGAAAAACCTCTTTCTAATTGTGGCCACCGTTACCTCTCCTTACACCTAATGTGATTCTCTCCAAATCCAATTGAAATAAAAAAGTAACCTCTAAAGGGAGAGACATTACAATAGGACCATGAGTTAGCTAGGGAATAATTACTAGTGAACTTTCCTCCCCAGTAGAATAGAGTTTCCTGATTGCAAAGTTATTCATCTTATTGGTGATATTCTACTAACACCCCTTAATATTCAGCCATTTTTGTGATTCCCAAAAGTCTAGTAAATGCTTTACCGACAAAATAGTTCACTCCCCCATACCAATGCTTTAACAGTGTTTACACTTGGTTCTGATCAACATGGAAAAGCAGCAGTCTAGTAGACACCACATAATTCACTCACTCAGTCTGAGTTTACTAGCAATCAGAGAGCTAAAGTTAAAACCTTTATATTGACTCTAAAAAGCTTTTACAGCCATTAGTAAGTCCACTCTACACTCTGCCATATGTGCTGATTTTTTCTGTCTTCAGCAATGGTGAGAACAAAGTACACATCCTATTTTATTGCAAATATTTAAGTATACAGCTCTCTGCCTGACCCATTGTCTTATGGCAATAATCAAGCAGACCTTCAAGTTATGACATCACTGCTTGACCAAGTCACCCAATCGCATCAATTTTTCCACCAAAATTGAAGAAACTTTTCTAAACAATTTAAACTTATCCAGAGACTGGCTAAATACATTATCATACAATGCCCAGATTGCCAGCTTACAGACACGTTCCCTCCTTCAACAGGTGTTAACCTTAGAGGACTAGAACCTAACAAGTTATGGCAAACAGATGTACACACATCCTTGAATTAGGAAAAATAAGGTATGTACATGTATCAGTTGACTCCAACACTCATTTAATTAGTCCACATACTCTGCCTGGAGAGTCAACTCGATGTGTCATTAAACATTTTATTTTAACTTTTGCATTTACAGAGGGACCCACAAAAATGAAGATTGATAATGGTACAGCTTATGCCAGCTCACAATTTCACAATTTTATCACACTTGGGATATCCAACATTCCACAGGTATCCCCTATAACCCCCAAGGACAAGCAATAGTAGAACATGCCAACTTCACCTTTAAAAATGTGCTCAAAAAACAAAAAAAAAAAGGCAGAAGTGGTAAAGATGCCGTAACATTATTAGCAAAGCCTTATTTATCCATCAGCTGTAGAAAAGCACTTTGCTAAAACCTCCCAAGGCATACAACCTTCAGTTTTATAGAAGGATGTAAACGGTAATGAATTTTGTGGTCCTAGTGAATTATTAACATGGAGAAGAAGGTATGCTTGTGTCCACACCCCCTCAGGTCCTCTTTGGATTCCAATACAAAGCATCAAACCATTCCACGGCAAGGCCAGGACTCAATCTGGTACTGGAAATGAAGGCATTAACCGTGCAAGACCCACAGCCCCAAATGATGGGGCTTCCACAGAGGACACAAGTCCCAGGCATTACACTGAAGAAACAGAAGACTAATCAAATCCTGCTCTGGACACAGACACCTTTCACTTCAGCTAATTTATTTCTTTTTATTCTCTCACTGTGCCTACTACCTGTACCTGCTACACTCTAATAAGTCCATCTTCTAAATCTGACATTTTTCAGCCCTGTCATCTGGGGAGACACTCCCTTACAGCTTCTAACAACATAACTGTTTGCCTGGAAGGAGTTAACAAACCCCCAGTGGGGTTCCTTAGTAACAGCACTTATCAAACTGAAGTACCAGGTCACACTTTGACTGGAAAAGAATGTTTCTAATTGTACTCATGATTGTTTTGTGTTATTTTCCAATTCTAGGATGCAAAGCCAGAATAAGAGCAATGACTGCCTCACCTGAAAAAAACTGTTCCTGCACACGTCTACACTTTCCAATCAAAAGGACACAATTCAAAAATGAAAAGGGGGAGATGTAGGAATTTAATTAGGCTGGTGGGAAGTATTTTAGACATAGTTATATAAATAAACACAAACCTTCTTGGAAGGCCTGAAAGTTTTTACAAAAGTCTCAGGATAAAGTTACAGCTGAAGGCAATCTAATCCTTACCTTGAGTAAACAGCTTAAAGTGGGTACAAAGAAAGGCAGAGTTGTTTACATGGCTAGCTTGTATACCAGATAAAACAAACCTTTGATGTACCATGGGTGCTTACTTGCTTTCTACTCAGGAAATCTACAGTGTCAGCTATACTCCAGTGGTGTTTACTCCCTACCTTTGTCAATTAATCTTTACCAAATAAATGCAAGTGTCACTGACTGATTGAGGCTGAAGTCACAAGTGTTTACAGTACTCTCCAGGGAGTCTGTAAGTGCCACATACACTCAGCTGGACTGGCAAAACAGAATAGTTTTGTGTCACGGTACTTGATTCATCCATCGCTGGGTCAGGGTCTGCAAGTCAGACCCCAGCACCTGGTAAGGAGTGCTACCATGTCCATTAAGTATAAATGTAACAAAATATGCAAAATTCATTTAGAAAACCATGAGTCACCATTGAGATAAATCAAAAGAAATATAAATAAATGCAGACAGGCCATGCATGGTGGCACACAACTGTAATTACAACACTTCCAGAGGCTGATGCGGGTAGATCAGTTGAATCCATGAGTTAGAGACCTGACTGGGCTACATGATGAAACTGAGGTGGGAAATTAAAGATATAAAGAAAAATAATAAAAAAAGAAAGAAGTAAGCATTCCTGTATTAGGCTGATCTGTCCTGCAGGCAGCAACAGTCACAGATCAGACTCAGGAAAAGTCTTGGTAAACACTATCTGAGATGCTCATACACAAAGCAATGTGCTCTGGAGACTCTCCCAGCACTCCATCAATACAGGGAGTAGAAAAACAAATTTTGCTTTGTTTTGGTGTATGAGTTTGTAGATTCTTGTTCTCTGTAGCTAGTAACTTCAAGTATTCTGTTTTATCAAGGAAGTACAATGAAGGTCACAAGAAGCCTGAGCAGACCTGAACCACAGCTGTCTGGGCATCATAGAGAAGGTTATAAGATAAACCAATGCAAGGCTCTTTAGAGCAAAACCTAGATAATAGATATCTGGGTTGCTTGGCAATAGTCATGTGTAATTCTGAATTATGAACCTGTCTCAATTTGATAAATTGTTCTGCCTCTGTCAACTTGCTTTTGTGCCACTGTAACTGTAAGCCTGCTTCAAGCTAGCCTACCCGCTTTTTGAAGTGTGTATAAGTCAACTGTTGTCTTTATTCTGGGCCCAGCTTTTTGGATGTTGTGTCCACTGAGTGTGAGTGCACTCAGTAAAAATTCTCCTCTACCCCAAGACCTCTCTGGGACTCCTCATTCCACAACAAAATCTCATCTCTACCAAAAATACAAAAAAAAAAAATAAGCCAAACGTGGTGTTGCACATGTGTGGTCCAAGCTACTTGGGGTGCTTAGGTCAGATAATCTCAGTGACCTGAGATCTTGCCACTGCATTCCAACTTGGGTGACAAAGTGAGACTCTGTCTCAATAAATATAGGAAAGAAGTTTCTTGTTTAGGAGCAATACACTAATTATTGTTTCTGCCAAATCCCAATCAAAATCCAGGCAAAGACATCGACAAACTTTTCCTAAAATTAGAATGAATGAAATAAGGCTGAGGAAGGACAAAGTTAAAAACTTACACATCTGGGTCAGAATACTTACGCTAAGCTAGAGCAATAGAGTGTGGCATTGATGATTTAATAGACAAGTAGATAAGTGGAACTGAATTGGCAACCCCCAAACAGACCCAACTCAACAGATTTTGTCAATGGCACAAAAAGTTTTCAATGGAAAAGATAAATCTGTTCCGCAAGTGGCAACAGAACAATTGGAAACTATATGAAAAAAATAAACATAGACACAAACTTCATAGTTTTCCTGAAAAAAATTACTCAAAAATATTCATACATTGAAATTTTCTAAGGTAAATTTGTAAGAGAAGAAAATCTGCATATCCTTGGATTTGGTAATGAGTTATTGTCCAGTCTATGAAAGAGACAAAAATTGATAATGTAGCCTTTATTAAAATTTGAAATATCTACTCCGTAAAACACATTTTTAAAGTCAGGCATGGTGGCTTACATTTGAAATCCCAGCACTTTGGGAGGCTGAGGTGGGCAGATCACCTTAGGTCAGGAGTTCCACATCAGCATGGCTAACATAGTGAAAGATGTTCTCTGCTAAAATACAACACAATTAGCTGGGTGTGGTGGCAGTCACATGACATTCCAGGTACTTTTGAGGTCGAAGCAGGAGAATCCCTTGAACCTGAGAGCCAGAGGTTGCACTGGGCTGAGATCACACCATTGCACTCCAGCCAAGGTGACAGGGCAAGACTCTGTCTAAAAAAAAAAGGAAAAGAAATAGGATCCAAAGAGAACCAAAAAGCCACAGGCTGAAAAATGACTTGTTTGCAAAATATACAAAGAAACTCTAAAACTGAAGAATATAACACAATTAAAAGGAAAATACCTGAATAGATACCTCACTTAAGGAAGATAATGGAGATGGAAAACAGGCACACAAAACATTGCTCACTGATCTCCTGCTGCTTCTGCTGAAGGCTGAGGCTCTATGCTGTCCCCTAAAGAGCAGCAGTGTCTGCCAGAGCAGCAGTGGCTCCAAAAGCTATCCCCACATACCCCAGCTCTGCCCTTCCTCCAGGGCCCAAGAGTCCCCCAGGCACTGGTGATGCTCTCCTGAAATGAGCTGGAAGCTGGATGTTTTATTTCTCAGCTTTTCTTAAAGTTCTAGAGGCTGCCAAGTGTCCTCAGGTTGGAAGATTTATTTTTATCCTAACAGACTTGAGGCACTTATAAGTATTAGAAGGTTGGTTTTCAACCCAAACTTTCCTCCATAAAGGGATAAAATAATTGACTCAGCTGGGCACAGTGGCTCATGCCTGTAATCCCAGCACTTTGAAACACTGAGGAGGGTGTGTCACCTGTCAATTGTTTGAGACAACACTGGCCAATATGGGGAAACAGTGTCTCTACTAAAAATAAGATTTAAAAAAATAGATGAGTGTGGTGGTAGTCTCCTGTAATTGCAACTACTCAGGAGGCTGAGATAGGAGAATTGCATGAACCCAGGAGGCAGAGGTTGCAGTGTGCCAAGATTGCACCGTTGTATTCCAGCCTGGGTGAGAGGGAAAAATATCCCACACAAACAGCTTCTGCTAAAGAATTCCTGTTGCTCCCTTAACACCAGTAAAATAATCACTTGACTGAAAGTGTTCTCTATATTATGACGCATCAGATTAATTCACCACATTGTCTCATTAACTAGAGTTTACTATCTCCTTCTAGAAACCATAAAATTAGAACAAATAACAGGATAAATGACTATGTTTACTAGCATTTTTTTAAAGTTTTTACTAGGTAGAGCTTAGAGTGCATATTTTTTAAACTCTTTCTCTTTGGCATAGCGCATGCATGCTTTTTGGCAGCAGTCATAGAATAATGAACAAACAATAACAGCCAAATAATGCCAAAAATCACTTGCTGTCAGGGGAAAGCAAATTAACAATGAGAGCACTGAACATCTATAATATTATAATATGTCTAAAAATTTTTTAAATGCAATGAAAATGGTGAAAGTAACACTTGTTCTTTGCTGGTGGAATGCATAATTGTACAACAAAGTTAAAAGATATTATTTCTTCTGCCACAGTTTTGGCAGTTTTTTTTCCAAACTAAACATAGCCTTGCCATATAGGCTAACATTTGCACACTTAAGTATTTAGACAACAACTTTGGAAACTCACATTTAACCAAAAGCCACGTGCAATTTTGTATACCTGCTCTCTTGATAATGGCCAAATACTTTAAGGAATCAGGATACCCTTAAATAATAACCAAGCCAGGTAAATCCATGAAATGGAATACTATTCATCAAGACAACGGGATGATTTATGAGGTCATGCAAAGCCATGAATGCATCGTACGTATATAAAGCAAAGCAGAAAAACCCAGTCTGAAGAGACCACATATTGTATGATCCCATTTCTGTGACATTATAGAGAAGAAATGTGTACAGAGATGGTAAACTGACCTGTAACTTACAGTGGTTTGTAGGTGGCAGGTAGTGAGCTGAATAGGAGAACAGGCTGATGGAAAGAGGCACAAATGGGCCAGGTGGGAGTCAACTCCTCTGGCTGGTGCGATCATGTTGGGCATATGGAAGAGCCAAGAGTATGTAGTACCAGCATGAATAAAAAGGCTCCTACTCATCCTAGGAGTGGAGCATCTTCTTTCTTCACACATAGAACTATCTTAGGAACAGTTCTGAGAAATATTTTGTTGTATGAGATAAAACATACATAACAAAATTTACCATTTCAAACACTTTAAGTGAGTATTTCAGTGAAATTAACTCTTCTCAAGTTGTGCAACCATCACCACCATCTCACTTTCTCACCAGCAATGCACAAGAGTTCTACATTTTCCACATACTCTCCAACTCTTCCTTAAAAATAATAGATGTTCCAGTGGGTAAAACGTGGTAATCTCATTGTGATTTAGATATTCGTTTAGCTTATGGCTAGTGATGTTGAGCATCTTTTAATGTACTTATTGATTCTGGGTTTGTCAATGATTCTATGAACAGAAGAAAAAGAAAAAATAGATAGGCAGATGGTTCACAAGAGCAGGAGATTGAGACCATCCTGGCCAACATGATAAAATCCTGTCTCTACTAAAAATGCAAAAATTAGCTGGGTGTGGTGTTGCACACCTGTAGTTCCAGTTCTTCAGGAGGCTTTGACAGGAGTATCATTTGAACCCAAAAGGCAGAGGTTGCAGTGAGCTGAGATCACGCCATTACACTCCAGCCTGGGTGATGGAATAAGACTCCACCAAAAAAAAAAAAGAGAGAGAGAGAGAGAGAGGACTTGTAAAGACTTTTCTCTTTTCTCCAAAGATACACAAATAGCACATGAAAATATGTTCAAAATCACTCACCTCAGGGAAACACAAGTCAAAGCCACAGGAAAATATGACTTCATATCCATTATAATTGCTATTATTAAAGAAAAGCTAACAAGGGTTGACATGAAAATGGAGAAATGTGAATGTAAAATTGTGCAGTTGCTTGGAAAATAGTTTGGTGTTTCTTCAAAAAGCTAAACACAGAATTACCATAGAACCCAGCAAATCCACTCCCAGATATATACACAGAAGAACATAAAATGGGTATTCAAACAAAAACGTGTATACATATGTTCATAGCAGCATTCTTCACAATAACTAAAAGTAGAAATAAACTAAATGTCTACCAACAAGTAATAAGAAAACAAAATTTAGTATTCCCATACAATGGCATAATATTCAGCTGCAAAAGATATTGCAACCTTAATACTACAATGTGCAGGAACTTCATAACCATTTTGGTTAAAGAAGCTGAACATAAATGGTCACATACTCTATGATTTCATTTATGTAAATATCCAGAATAAGTAAGTAGATAGAGACAAAAAGCAGATTACTGGTTGCTAGGGGTCAGAAAAAAAGGACAGATAGGGAAGTACCTCCTTAGCAGGTAGGGGATTTCCTTTTGGGATAATAAAAATTGGAACTAAGAGGTGGTAGTTGCCCAGAAATTTGCATGTACTAAAAGTCACTGAATTATTCATCTAGAAAGTTAATTTTATGTTATGGAAATTTTACCTCAATAAAAAGACAAAATTCCTTTCCCAGCATTCTCTAACCAGGGTGAGCTCTCTCCATGGGGTGCCATCACCTTGGGGTTCAAGTCCCTCCACAGTCCAGAATGGCCTGGAGCCTGGCCAACCCCATTCTGGGCACATACTCCAGCCACACTGTCCACCAGCTCCTAGACCTGTTACCAGTGGAAGGTATCTGAGTTACTGGTGGCAAATCCATCCAGGTCTGCAGTAACCACAATTCTTGCCTTCTCAGAAGAAAGAATTTGACTGAGGAGTATAAAGCAGCAAAAGATTATGAGGGAAGTTTCACAGCAGGAGTGGACGTTTATTAAAAAGTGATCTCTGAAAGTCATAGGCTGAGGGTTTGTCTCTTAATGTGCATGCCTGAGCTCACTTGCCCAATAACTGAGATTTTATTGGAAGCCCTTTTTGCTTCTCCCTGGTGCCTGCATTTAATTAACATTTTAATGTTAACAGCTGTGGATCAGTAGAAGCTTGTATCTCTCTGGCTCCGGCTGCTAAATTATCATTTTTAGAGAGGCAATATGAAAACTGTCCAACCATCACCCAAAGACCTGACATTCCTGGTAGGTGGGTGGGATGGGAGAAACCTCTCCTGCCCCACTCATTCCTGTGTACCTACCTGTAACAGACCAACTAACTGGCCATTTCCAACTCCAGGTCACTTTCCCTCTGCTGCCTTCACAGACAGCCAGTGATCAGTGATACCTCCTCAGGGTTTACAAGGTCTTCTGAATCTTGCTCTGCTGTAATCCAGACCTCAGCACATAATATCCATGGTTTGTCCCATTTCAACAAATTTAAATTAGCTTTTTCTGAGCACCACCACATGCAGCTGTCTTGCTCAGGTGAACTAACAGCAAGTCTGCAAGAAATGGGTAGTCCCATGTGCAAATGGACAGCCAGGATCAGGTGACTGAGTGACTTACCTGCAATCACACAGCATCCAAGTGGCCTCATACTCAGTTTCCAGCCCCTAGCCAGGTCTCCAGGTGTCATTTAGAAAAAGCTTGTGAGTCATGTGAACATGTATCCAGGACAAACCCAGACTTCTTTTTATCAACAAAGATGAGCTCTATCTTCTGGGACAATAGGTGACAAGACCCACCCAGTTTTCTTTCTCCCATCCAGAGCCAATGTAGGTATTTTATACTCATTAGGTAACAGACTCTTTTCCCAAAATCCTTTCATATGTAGGGTTTTTGGAGGGGATTGTGTTACACACAGGTCAGAGAATGCAAGTTTAGAGAGGGCATCAGAGCCAGCACATGGAGAAAAAGCTGGTGATTTCAAATGTAAAGAAAGGGCAGTATGCTAAAAAGTTACTGCACTGAAGTGTGAAGGAGACAAGAGATTATTATGACTAAAGTAGGGGAAGCAGGAGGGAAAGCAGGGAATAGATTAAACACTTTGGACGAGAATCAGTGGTTGCTTATTAAAGTCAGTTCATACCTACCGGGACACGATGTGGCCACTGTACTTATAAAATGAACCATGAGAAATGAAGACAAGTTCACAGGCTATATACATAAAAAATGTTCATGGCAGTCCCATGTATACTAGTCCCAACTGAGAGCCCCAAACCCTCATCCACAGGAGAAGGGTGAACAAGCTGTAGGATATCCACACCCTGGAATGTGGCTCAGCACACAAAGGAATGGATTGCTTATGCACCCACCACAGGGCAACTCTCAAAGCAGCAGTGCTGAATAAAAGGAGCCAAATCAAAAGAAAACACAAAGACCCAAGGACTTACCATATCTACCTGAAACTCTATAAAGTTCAGCTAAAGTTTACTAACAAAAGCAGATCTGTGGTCCAAGGGTGGCCAGGGAGAGATCAGTATGCGTCAGAGTAGAATATGTTTTCATGAGCTTCATCAAGGTGTGGCCTTGTGGTGGATGGAATACTCCCATGGAGAAAATCATTACTTCTTCTATTTGAGGGACTGCTCCCCCTAAAATCCTATGTCTCCCACAATTCTGTCCTTACTGGGAACCTGACTTGGGCCAACCTGGTCTCAGCTCCTACACAACAGAGACACCCATTCCCTGGGAATCTGGTTCAGGTGGCCCATGATAAACACTGGCCTGGAGGGAGAAGCACAGCTCATGTGTGCTATAAGCAAGACTGTAAAGTACAGAAGTGGACACAGCCTTCAGCCCAATGGTCCCACGTGACATGAACCAGGCTAACAATTCATGGGTCTCAGCCTCCCTCTGTGAGAAAAGGAACTGAAACAACCGTATATATAAAATTTTTTCCAGGATTCCAGAGGCAGTACCCAGTTTCTCAGGACTACCCTAACCCTAAACCTAACTGTAACATTAACCTTAACCCAACCCCTACCCCTAAACCTAACCCCAAAACCCTAGATCGAACAACAAGCCTAAACTCCAACCTCAACCCCAACATCAACACTATGCCTAATCTTGATGCCTAACCCCTCACACAAACCAAAACCCAAAACCCAATCCCAACACTAAATCCTAATGCTAACACCTGAACCTGACCCTGACCCTGATAATAACCATAACTCAGCAGCAACCCAAACATACCATGAGCTGAAACCAAAACCCAACCATAAAACCCAAACCCTAACCCCAAAAAACTAACCCTAACCATAAAACAATAACTAACCCATCTCTACCAATACTCCCTTAAAACCTAATACTAGCACTAAAATCCTACCCCTAACACTAACCATAACCCCTAACACTTAATTCTACCCTAGCCACTAAACCTGAATCCCGAACCTGACACTAACACTAACCTAAGACTAACACTAGCCTCTAATGCTAACCCCACACCTCTAATTCTAGCCCTAAATATTACCCTAAACCTACACCTACACCTACCTCAAACCCAAAGCCAAACCTAACCCTGTTACCTAAACCCAATCCATAATCCTAGTACTAATCCTTAGACCAACCCTAAACCTAAACCTAAAACTAAACCCTAGCCCTGAGCCTAACCACTAACGACTTTAACCCTAATGTTACCCAAGTATCTACCCTAACCATAAACCTGACACTAACCCTAACCAATAATCCTAACCCTAACTGTAATCATAATATTGAACATAACCTTAACCCCTTAACCTAAACCTAAACACTAACGATAACCAAAACCATAAAGCCTAACCCCGCCACCACCATAACTCTAATAATAACCTTATACAATAATTCTAAACTTAAACCAAATCCTAACCCCAGGCTCTCACCATAAAACTAAGACACTGAACGTCAAACTCAATAAAAACCCAAATACTAAAAATAAGCCCTAACCCTAACACTAAACCCTGAGACTAATCCTAAATCCTAGAACTAACCCTAATCTTAAGACCTAAACAAAACCGTCTAACCCTAACAATAATCCTAAACCTACAACTTACCATATCCAATAACCTAATCCTAACCCTTACCCTAAATACTAACACTAATGCCTAACCCTAATCCTAACCTTGAAACCCTAACCCAAAACAAAACCATAATCCTTAAATGAAACTCTGACTATAAAACCCTAAAACACTAAGCATAACCCTGACCCCAAAACATAAGCCTAACAATAACCCTAACTCTAGTTGGAAAACCATAAAAACTGAACCCTAACACTAAAACTAAACTAACTCTTAACTTAACCCTAAAATTAAATCTAAGGCATGACCCAAACCGTAAAGTCTGAAAGCTAACCATAACCCTAACCCTAAACCATAAAGGCTAACTGTAACTCTTAACTGTCATCCTAAACACTAAATCTAACCCTAGCCCCTAACACTAACCCTGTCACAAATGCTGATCCTTAACACTAATCTTAAACTCTAATGCTCATCATGAACCATAACTCTAATCTTTAACTTAAATTTCAACCATAAATCCTAACCCTAACCCTACACCTTAGCCCAACACTAACTGTAAACCCTAACCTTAACCCAACTCTAACACTAACCCTTAACTTTAACCCTGACAGTAAGCCTAACACCAACCCTAACCTCAAACATAACCCTTACCCAAATCCTAACCCTGATACTCCAACTTTAACCCTACCCCTACACCAACACCAACCCTGATTATCAACCTAAACCATATCCTCCCTTAAACACAGGAACTTAAGCCTATATTATAACCTTAATAATAACACTAATGCTAAACAATACCCTGAACATAAAACAAGCCCTAACGCCTACCCCTAATATTAAAAATTAAACCCAAGCCTTAAACCAGACCCAACACTAACCCAAATCTTAACCCATATCCACAATCCTAACAGTAGCTGGACAACAACAAAAAAACCCAAAACCAACCTGAACACTAATACTAAACCCCAACACTAATCCTAACCCCTGACCCTAACCCTAAACCCTAATACTAAACCAAACACTTAACCACAACTGTAAAACTGAAACCTAAGGCTTATCCTAAGCATAACAATTATTCTGAATCCTAAACCTAAGATTAACCCTAAGACACTAACCCAAAACCTAACTCTAATGCCTAAATCTAACTCTAATTCTAACTGTAAAATACAAAATCCCAAAAACACTGAAAAAGACTTTAACTGCATCCCATAACCCTAAAACTAATACTGATCTAAAACCCCTAATCTTAACACTAATACTAACATACTCCTAACATAATCCTAACCCTAGCAATAAAACCAAACCATAACTCTTACACAGAACAATACACCCAAACTGTAATCTTTAACCTAACCCATAAGCCAACACCTACCCCTAAACCTAGACCAAAACCCTAATCCAAACCAACCCTAAACCATAAACCTAACCTTAATCTTTGCCCCTAACCCTAGAAATACCTTAATGTTAACCCTAGTGGTAAATGCTAATCACTAACCCTAACACTTAACTGGCCCTTAACCATAAACCCTAACCCTACTCCTAAACTCTAAATGCAACCCTAACTGTAACACTAACCATGATGACTAACCCTAACCCTAACCCAGCCCTAACAGTCATGCCAGCCCTAAATCCAAAACCCTAGCCATATTCCTAACCGTAAACCTTACACCTAACCATAACCATAAACATAAATGCTAAATGCTAACCCTAACCTTAAACCCCAATCCTCAACACCAAACCTAAATCTAAATGTAACCCTAAACAGTAATCCTAATGGTAAATTCTAACCCTAAAGCTTAAGCAAACACTAACCTTAACACAACCCCTCTAACCCTTACCCTCAACATAAAGATTAACACTAACCCTAATCCAGGCCATGACCCTAATGCCTAACACCTTTCTGTATGCCTACATTTTTACCTTAACCCTAAGCATA
The DNA here is from genome assembly GCF_029281585.2 of Gorilla gorilla gorilla. Lineage (NCBI taxonomy): Eukaryota > Metazoa > Chordata > Mammalia > Primates > Hominidae > Gorilla > Gorilla gorilla. The sequence continues at coordinate 25,500,705 of NC_073248.2, read as the reverse complement.
ACCCAATCCCAAACCTAACCTCTAACACTGATTCTAACACCTAACCCTAACACCTAACCCTGACCCTAACTCTAACTCTAAAGCTAATCCTACCACAGTACTAACCCCTATCCCAAATCCCAACCCCAGCCCTACCTCACAATCTAATCCTAAACTTTGTTCTGCAATTATAAACCCCATCCCTAATTCCCAAAATCTTCCTTCTTCTTCTTCTTCTTTCTTCTTCTTCTTCTTCTTCTTCTTCTTCTTCTTCTTCTTCTTCTTCTTCTTCTTCTTCTTCTTCTTCTTCTTCTTCTTCTTCCTTTTCTTCTTCTTCCTCCTCTTATTTCTTCTCTCTTTTTTTTTTTTTTGAGATGGAGTCTCCCTCTGTTGCCAGGCTGGGGTGCTGTGGCATGACCTCAGCTTATTGCAACCTCTGCCTCACAGGTTCAAGTGATTTTCCTGCCTCAGCCTCCTGAGTAGCTGGGAATACAGGCACGTGTCACCAACTCCAGCTAATTTTTTTCTTGCATTTTGAGTAGTGACGGGGTTTCACCATGGTTACCAAATTGTTTTGATCCCTTGACCTCGTGAACTTCCCACCATGGCCTTCCAAACTGCTGGGATTATAGGCATGAGCCACCGAGCCCAGCTTAATCCCCAAATTCTATCCTATCCTTAATATTTCCCCATCGTGCTTCAAAAAATATTAAATATATCTTATACAACTCAAACCTCTGACCCCTAATACCCATGATATTACACCAAACCATATCTTTTTCTAACCCCAATTGTGTATTGAATTAAACATATGGAATCAGTAGGAGAAAAAAACTAAATGTTAACAAATTTGATAATTATAGGCATCATAATATTTAACCAAATAAGAGTACATGGAATTTGGTACATAGTGAAAACATTATACATCACAATTATTGAGTTCTTTTTTCAGCCAATCAAGGGTTTCTCACCATTCTAAACCCATCCCTTTTCGATATACTATGTAAAGTAACTGATGGAAAAACATCACGTTTGTCTCAACTGTTTCAGAAAGTACACAAAGATAGTCAAAATATTTTAATAATAACAAAATCCGATAAACAGTGTTTCAAATTTTTTCACATAATAAAACGTCCTTATGTAAAACCCATAACAATCATCATCTGAATTGTTGGGAACCAAAGTTTTAAGATGAGGAACAGCACTGATGCTCACTTTCATCACTGTATTCAACACTGTACTAAAAGTTCCACTAGAACAATTTGAAAAGAAATATATATACAAAGCCACTCATATGTGTAAAGAAGAAGTAAAACTACTCACAGATCTCCTACACAGAAAACCAGGAGGAACCAACAAGAAATTACAAAATCTAGTGAACAAATTAAGCAAGGTAACAAAACAAAATATCAACACAAAAAATCTTTCTCTATACACTATAAATTAACCATGTGAAAATGAAATTCGGACAATTTTATTTCTAAAAAAATAACAGGCCAGAATTTCTCCAACTGCCCTGGAACACACAGATGCAGGCAGCTGGGGGTGGGGGAAATCCTTCGAGTGGAGGCTGTGCTGCTACATTGGGACCTGCCTGCAGTGGCTGTGGGGCTAAACAGAAACCTTTCAAGCTCCCGGGAAATCAGAGTAAAATTACTTGAAACCATAATGGATGAAGAAGAGAAAACCTACAGTGGTTGTGAAAGCTCTAATACTCTAATACCATGATGTCAAATGGATATCTTCTGAGTCCTGAATTTCTTGTAAAAATAAGAACAGCACAAACATCAGCAACAATGAAACCCTTGTTGACTGGCCCAGATCATTTTGCTGAGAAAGGCACTCTTGAGGTCAATTTGAGAGACATCCCTTCACAATTGCTTCCAAAAGCATGCAAATATTTTACCTACACATTTCACTACACCCACAGTTCCACAGAGATTCCTGAATTCCCATTTCACCTGAAACTGCAGAACTGCTGATGGCTGTGAACTTTCTAGATTCTATATAAATACAATGAATTGTATATAAACACATTAGATTGATATAACAAAATAAATTATAATCAACTGGTAACTCTTTTCAGTGTTTAAGACCTGTAGTTGAGTTTGTATTTTTTCATAGATAGTACATACCTTGTATGCAATGTAACTGCAAAATTAATCACAAAGAAGATTGCCTTCTGTTTTTTGCATAATAGAGTTTAAATTTGTTTACAATCTCAGCAATTTAAGGAGATTTTCACAAACTGAGAAATAAACAACTATCTCAATTCATAGGTCGTTTTGCCTTATCCATGGGATATGGCTTTTGAAATCAACAATGATCACATAAAAATGCGAAAATTAGAAATAAATGAACCTGTTCTACAATTAAATAATGGGGCTAGGTGTTGTGATATTTTTAGTGTTTTTTTAAAAGACTATTTTGATTTTGTAGCTGCCCATAGCATTGCTGGAGTTATGCAAATAATTGCATTATAAGTATGTTTATAACTTAGCCAAAAAATTGATTTTTTTAACTGACCCTGACATAATAAACATTTTATCAATGCCTATAATCCCAGCACTTTCGGAGTTCAAGGTTGGCAGATGAGTTGAGCTCAGACATTTGAGAGGAGCCCAGCCAACAGGGTACATCCTTTTCTCTACAAAAAATAAAAATGGGCCAGGACGGTGGCTGAGGCTAAAGCAGAAGGATCAATTGAGCCCTGGAGTAAGAGGCTGCAGTGAGCCATGATGAGACCACTGCGTCCAGCCTGGGGAACAGAGTGAGACCCTGTCTCAAAAAACAAACAAACAAACACAGAAACAAACAGTATAAGAGTTAAAATTTCTTATGTCCTTGGAAAAATTTCAGTATTGTTTAAATGTGTCTGGTCTTTTCATTATTTTTACTGCTACAATTTAAGAACTTTAAAGAAAATTTGGGAAGATTATCAGGTACAAATTTTGAAGAAGCACTTGAACTTTACTCAGATGGTCCAGAAGTTAACTATACAACTTAGAGTTCTTGTGCATTATGACTTTTGGGCAATTAAAAGTACTATGTTTTCATTGATTATAAACCAAAGCATCCTTTCATCCTTAAAAACAGCAAAAAAAAAAAAAAATGGGTTGGGTGTGGTCATATACCACTGTAATTCCAGTAACTTGGGAGGCCAATGTGAAAGGACCACCTGAGCTAAAGTGTTCAAAGCTGCAGTGAGCTATGATCACATTACCACGTTCCTGCCTGGGCAACAAAATAAGACTCTGTCTCAAAAAATAAAACAAAAAAATACCAACAGTAATAATATTTTAAGAATAAATTTAACCAAGGTGCAAGACTTAGACATGGAAAATTACAAAATATTGCTGAAACAAATTCCAGAATCTGTGAATAGATGTGAAGATATTCCATGTTTCTGGATTAGAAGATAATTTTTTTTAAGATGACAATAGTACACAAAGCAATCTAGAAATTCATTGTGATTTCTATGAAAATACCAAAGTTATTTTGACAGAAAGTGCAAGCCAGTCCTAAACATTCATATAAATTTCAAGTGACCCTGAATAGTCAAAATAATCTTGAAAACAAAAACCAACTTGGAATCTCACATTTCTCAATTTCAAATATTACTGAAAAGCAACAGTAAGAAAAACAGCATAATATTGGCATAAGGACACACATAGAGATCAATGAAACTGAAACTCAAGTCCAACTATACCTCTATGGTCAATTGATTTTGTAATTCAGTCAAGACCATAAAATTCAACAAATGCTGTTAGACAACAAACTAACCACATTCAGAAAAAAAAAATTTTATCTTTTCCTCATCAGTCAATGGTTCAAAAGCCTACATATTAAAGGTAAAAACATAAACTCTAGAAGAAAACTTAGGGATACTTCTTCATAACCCAGGACTTAGATCTGATACAAAAATCTTAGATCTGATACAGCCAACTAAAGAAAAAATTCCCTCAAAATTAAACATATTTTGCATTGAAAGACGCTATCAAGAAAGTGAAAAGACATGCCACAAAAAGGAAGATTTGCATGTTGTTTACTTCACCAAAAATAAATGCAAGAGAAAACAACTACATAAAAAGATGAACAGTAAAATATTTAAGTTTTACACCATGAAGTGTTTCGTATGTTAGCTTTTCTCATATTTATGGGATTCTGTGTTGTAAAATTGGTCCTGTCTAGCTCCACCTGAGGGTGAGTCAAAGTAATAATATGGCTGGGTAGCAGGTTTCCTTGGATGAGAAAAGAAAATACCTGACAGGAAAGGATATTCTGAAATGAAGACTTTTCTGCTTAACTAGAGTTTCCAATAAAGGTAACAGTTTGCCCCTCAGTCTCCATGGGTTAAGAATTTGCCATCCAGTAGGAAGTAAAAGAGAGAGCCTTAAGTTCATGGGGTACATGGATACACAACTGTCCCAAGTCCTGTACCAGAGCTGTGACATACTTACATTCCTTCTCAGAATTTCAATATATAAATATTAATAATTCATCTGCTTAAATGTCTAGGCTTACTTTATTACTTTAGGTTATACAGTTAAGGATGTTTAGAACCATTTATGTAGATCATCATGATGTGCGCTAGGACTTTTTGTCAGTTAACTGCATTGATGGACTATATAAAATATAAGTATTTAAACCTAAAATATCTTGTAAGTAGTAACACACAGTTAGAAAATATAGCAATGTAATAGTCTCTCCAATAAATTCTTATGTTATTTCAATAATCAGTCTTGTCATTTGTCTTCAGCACTGAGCCTTTTTTTTACTTATTATCCCAAACATGGGCTTTTATTTTATTTACTACTATTTTCTTGATTTAGAAGTTGAAAGTGATCTCATCAATGATCTAACAAATAACAAATCATTTCTTTATCTTTAGAAACATTACATTATTAACTTTTCTACAGTTAGATATCACAACTGATGTGACTTTAAAGACTCAGTTGGATAAATCCTTAGGAAATTAGATAAATTAGGTAAGGGTGGGCACTGGGTGAATGGATTGAGGATGCACATAAAATCCCCAAGACAATCAAGAGCCCCCAAAGTGGGAGCAGACGAGGCTGCAAACAACTGAGCAGACTAAATGGGAGACGGCAACAGGCAGGACCACTTGGGGTCTGCAGCCATGTTGAGTTCTATCGTCCTTGTTGTAAGCTCAGTGGGAAGCTGTGTCCAGAATTGGTTCCCTCTACTAGGTTCTTGGTCTCACTGACTTCAAGAATGAAGCCACAGACCCTCACAGAGCATGTTACAGTTCTTAAAGATGATGTGTCTGGAGTTTGTTCCTTCAGATGTTCTGATGTGTGTGGAGTTTCTTTATTCCGGTGGGTTCATAGTCTTACTGTCTTCAGGAGTGAAGGCACAGACCTTCACATTGAATGTTACAGCCCTTAAAGGTGGCTTGTCCAGAGTTGCTTATTCTTCCCAGTGGGTTTGTGGTCTCACTGTCTTCAGGAATGAAGCCACAGACCCTCACAGTGACTGTTACAGCTCTTAAAGGTAATGTGGAACCAAAGAGTGAGCAGCTGCAAGATTTATTATGAAGAGTAACAGCACAAAGCTTCCACAGCATGGAAGTGGACCTGAGTAGGTTGCCACTATTGGCTGGGGTGGCCAGCTTTTATTCCCTTATTTGTCCCACCCACATCCTGCTGATTGGTCCATTTTACAGAGTGCTGATCGGTGCATTTACAAACCTTTAGCTAACAAAGAGCGCTGATTGGTGCGTTTTTACACAGTGCTGATTGGTGTGTTTACAAACCTTTAGCTAGACACAGAGTGCTGACTGGTGTGTTTCTACAGAGTGCTGATTGGTGCATTTACAATCCTTTAGCTAGACAGAAAAGTTCTCCAAGTCCCCACTCCAACCAGGAAGTCCTGCTTGTTTCACTTCTCAATCCCCCCTCTAAAGAGGACACCCCAAATGTTGTTGGGAATAGGGCAATGACTGCTCTAGCTACTTCCTGCTAGATAGGTGCAAAGAAGGGGCCCTGCATTTGTAATATCCCCCAGAGGGGAACTCTTTAGGATGGTGAAAGGACCTGTGGGTTGATCCAGGGGTCTGTGGTAGAAGTTGTTAGTTGAGCTCATTTGAGGTTCTAGTTGTAAGACCCTCTGTAGGTTGATGGCCTCGATCCTAGAGGAAATAAATTTGACAAGGAGGTTAAAAATACAGGACCCAAAGGTGACTAATATTAAGGTGGCTGTCACAGGGCCTAGAAAGGGTAGAAGCCATGATGCCCAACTCCAGAGGTTGGTATAAGAGTCTGAAATCTGTTGTATGATTTCAGAAGCCTTTTCTTGTAAACACCGGTCATCATCTCATACTATCCCTGGCTGGTTAGTGTAAAAACAACTCTCTTCCCCTAAGAAGGTGCAGAGTCCTCCTTTCTCAGCAGTGAGGAAGTCTATGCCTTGATGGTTTTGGAGAGTCACTGCTGCCACAGAGTCTATTTGGTATTGTAGAGTAAGGATAGATTTTGTTATTTCTTGCAAACTGTCTGAGAGGCAGATGTAGGTTGAAGATCCACATAAGAAGAATATGCCTTGGCTGGTTAGACAGAAATTTACCCTGGCTTTTAAAGGAATAGGGTACACTGTTTTTTCTTTAGTACTTCCATCTCTTTCTTTCTCTTTGACTTCTTGTTTGTTTCCCTCTTTCTCTTTTTCTGAGTCCTTCTTTGTCTCTTCCTCCCTGACTCTCTCTCTCTCTTTCTGTCTCTGACTCCCTCTTTCTGTCACTTCCTCTCTCTCTCTGTCACTTTCTGTCTCTGTCTCTCTTTCCTTTCTGCTGGTCTTTCCCTGCCTCTGCCAGCCACTTGTGCTGCTGCTCTCCACTCCCCTTCCCCTTTTTGATGGCTTCAGCAGTGTAAGACTGCCACCTTCTTGGGTTTTTGCACTGCATGCAATAACTCCATAATTTCTTTGTCGTATTTAATGGGGATTCCCTCAGAGGTTAGGAACTCCCTTTCTTTCTGTATTGCAGCATCAGCATGTCGGATTAGATAAGCATACTTGCTATCTGTATACACGTTTATTCTTTTTCTCTTTCCCAGTTCTAAGGCTCAGGTAAGTGCCACTAGCTCTGCTAATGGGGCGCTGGTCCCTGGGGGAAGAGGCTTACTTTCTAGTATGGTTAAATTACTAATTATGGCATAACCTGCCCTTTGTATCCCATTCTCCACAAATGAACTTCCATTGGTAAATATGTTAAGGTCATGATTAGCTAAGGAAACTTCTAAGATATCATCTTGGTCAGCTTTAGTCTGGACTATAATCTGTTGGCAGTCATGCTCGATTGGTTCCCCATCCTCTGGGAGAAAAACAGCAGGGTTGAGGGCCAAAAACATGCATATTTGAAACACCATTCCCTCAAGGAGTAGCACCTGGTATCTAAGCAGGCGATTGTCTGATAACCATAAACTTCTTTTGGCACCTTATCTGCCATTTACATCATGAGTAGTCCAGAGAGTGAGATCCTTTCCTTGTATTATTTTGATAGCCTCTGACACTAAGACAGTCACCACCACAACCACCTGTAAACAGTGAGGCCAGCCTTTTGCTACTACATCAACTTCCTTACTTAGGTATGCTACTGGTTTTGGGGTTGTCCCACGAGTCTGATTAAGGACTCTAAGAGCTATCCCTGCTCTCTCTGTGATGTACAAAGAGAAGTTTTGTCCTGTGGGAAGGCTTAAATCTGGAGCTTGTGCTAGGGCCTGCTTTAAGGGTTTGAAGGCTCTTTCTGCCCTAGTTCCCATTCTGCTAGATGAATATTTGCTTTCTGGGTGTCCTTGATTAGAGTATAGAATGATCTGGCCATCTCACTGTATCCAGGGATCAATTGTTGGCAAAAGCGGGTGTTTCCAAGGAACCCCCACAGCTGTTTTAATGTCTTAGGGTGAGGATAAGCCAGTATAGGCTGTATTCATTCCTTGCTGAGGACCCTGGTCCCTCTGGCTAAGATTAAGCCTAGATATTTGACCTGGTCCAGGAAAACCTGGGCCTTCCACCAAGAGACCTTGTACCCCTGATTAGCTTGAAAGTTCAAGAGATCTAGAGTAGCCTACTGGCATGAGGCTTCCAACCTGATAGCCAAAAGTAAATCATCCACATAGTGAAGGACCAGATTGCCTGGACTTGAGAATTGGCCCAAATCTTGGGACAGTGCCCAGTGAAACAGGTGTGGGCTATCCCTAAGCCCTTGGGGCAAGACCATCCACGTAAGTTGGAATGTGTGGTCTGTGGGATCCTCAAAGGCAAAGGGAAACTGGGAGTCAGAGTGTAGGGGAATACAGAAGAAGGCATCCTTGAGGTCCAGAACAGTGAACAATTCTGCTTCCTCTGGTATTTGAGAGAGCAGGTTATAGGGGTTTGTTACAACTGGATATACAGGAATTACTGCCTCATTGATGAGTCTATGATCTTGCATTAGACTCCACTGATGGTTCTGTTTTTGTACTTCTAGAATTGGGCTATTGCAGGGACTGCTGCATTGCCTTACTAAGCCTTGAGTTTTAAATGTTTAACAATATCCTGTAATCCTTTATGAGCTTGAGGCCTTAAGGGTTATTGCCTTTGATAAGGAAAAGTGGTGGGGTCTTTTAGACTGATTTGGATTGGGCAGGCATTTTTTCCCTTCTGAATTGTCCTCCCAATACCCAGACTTCAGGGTTGATTCCCTCCTCAAATAGGGAACAACAAATGTGTAATGTTCCCCATATTCATGTAGATAATAGCTCAAGCTTTGGCTAACATATCCCTCCCTAATAAGGGTGTGAGACTTTCAGGCATAACAAGAAAGGAATGTGAAAGGAGCAAAGTCTCCCAAATACAACTGAGGAGGTGGGAGAAATACCTGGTTACAGGCTGTCCCAGGATTCCTTGGATGGTAACGGACCTTGAGGACAGTCATCTGTGACAGGAGATTAACACTGAGAAGGCTGCGCCAGCATCTAGGAGGAAGTAAATTTCCTGGTCCTTAATGGTTAAATGTACCCGGGGCTCAGTGAGGGAGATGACATGAGCTGGTGCTTGCCTAGTCACCCTCAGTCCTGTTGTTTGTTCATCTGGTTGGGGGCTCCTGGGCCAGAGAACCTTTGCCCTCTGAGGCAGTGGGCCTTCTAGTGATTGCCTCACCATTGTGCATATGGATGAGGGGGTGGCCTTTTTCTCATTGGACAATCTTTTTTAAAATGTCCTTATAAACCACACTTGTAAAAAGCCCTATCAGGTGATTGGCCTGCTCCATTTTCTGTCCTCTCTGAACCACCAAGATTTGTTTGTCTGTAGCCATCACTAAGGCTGTGGCCTGTCTCTGATCTCGCTTTTCCTTTTGGGCCTGTTCCTCTTGGTCCCTATTATAGAATACCGAGGTTGCCAGGTTTTATAATGCCTCCAGATGGCAGAGCTTGCAGTGAGCCAAGATGGTGACACTGCACTCCACTCCAGCCTGGGCAACAGAGAAAGACTTTGTCTCAAAATATTATAATAATAATAATAATAATAATAATAATAATAATAATAATGCCTCCAGATTTTGTTCAGGGCCCAGGGCTTGCTTTTGGAGTTTTCTCCTGATATCTGTGGCTGATTGGGTAATAAATTTATCTTTCAGAATCAACTGACCCTTGAGTTAGTTGGGTGACAGGGCAGTATATTTTCTTAAGGCCTCCCACAGCTGCTCAAGGAAAGCAGAAGGATTTTCTTCTTTTCCCTGAGTTAAGTTGGACATCATTGAATAACTCATGGTTTCTTTCTAATTCTCCTTAGTCCTTCTAGAACACAGGTCAATAGATATTTATGACTCCCAGTCCCCATGATCTGAGTCAAGGTCCCAGTGGGGATCCATACAGGGAATGTCTTGTTGAATGGTAGGGAATTTGAGCCTTTCTTCAGCTGTCATTCTATTATTTACTTGACTAGACACCAGGTATCTCCAAACTCTCAGGCTGCAGCTAAAGCCACAATCTTTTCATTAACGGCCAGGGTTTGATCTAACAATAGCATGATGTCTTTCCAAGTGAGATTGAAGGTTTGCCTTAGACCCTGTAGGACATCTATGTACCTATCAGGATCATCTGAAAACTTCCCCAGGTTTGCCTTGATCTGCTTTAAATCAGAGAGGGAGAAGGGGACATGTGCCCTGGTTGGGCCAAATTCCCCTCCCCCTATAGCTTGAAGGGGACATAACTGATAGCCTGGGGGTTTTTGTGGTCCTTTGGAGATTGCTTTTCTTGTTTCCTTCTGGGCAAAGGAGATTAGTGGAGGCTGGGTATGAAGGTAACCTGAAAGTTCCTCCTCTAGGATGTAAATTGCAAGCTTTGCATAGTTGTGTATTCTCCTTCAATGAAAAGAAAGCTTGGACATAAGGTATTTCACTCCATTTGCCTTCTGTCTTACAGAAAAGGTCAAACTGCAGGATAGTATTGTAATTTATACTTCCCTCAGGTGGCCATTTTTCCCCATCAGAGAGAGAATACTGGGGCCAGGCCATAGTGAAGAAAAAAATGAGCCACCTGCTTTTCAGGGTTTGTGGGTCATATTGGTCCCAGTGGCTTAAGATGAATTCCAAGGGTAAGGCTGTTGATACCTGAGTGTTTCCCATCTGAAAGACAAAACCACCAGCAGGTTTGGTTTGTCTGTTTCTCCCCCTGCCCAAGAACCCACAATGGTCCCTGGACCCTGCTGATCAGAATAGTTGTGCTCAGCAATGCAGCAGCAGAAACACCTCTTGCCCAAGAACCCACAACAGTCCCTGGACCCTGCTGATCATAATAGTTGACTCACTGATGCAGCAGCAGAAACACCTCTTGCCCAGAAACCCACAATCGTCCCTGGGCCCTGCTGATTGGAACAGTTGCACTCACTGACGCAGCAGCAGAAACATTAGTTTTCCTCCTAGACCACAAACAGGACTGAGAAAGTTTGGATTCAGTGGCCCTTACTGACACATTCTGAAAAACCTGCACCTTTGCCTCTCCTCCTAGGGTGGCAAAGGTGCAGGGGACCAACAAAAATTGGATTTAGTGGCTCCTACTGACACATTCTTGAAAACCTTGTAGAGCCTTAAGCATTCTCCTGTTAGTATTGGGACCTTACAACTGTCCTATAATGATGTTAGGCCCCAAATATGAAGTGGGGGGCCATACCCTGAGTAAGGGAAGGGATCTCAAGAGTTGGAAGAGTGATGCCTTTTGTCTTCATATGAATAGGAAAGATACCATTTCTGAAGCTCTTCATATCCTAGCTTCAGGCATTGCTTATTTTAGGCCTGCCAGTCTAAGGAAGGATCCTAAAATTCCAGATAGTAACCCTAACCCCTGATGGGGCTTTGGGCAAAAATTATGTCTTTCTGATTGGTGAGCCTGGGTAGCTAAAGAAGGTAAAAGCATTCTGAAGTTTATACTAGAAATCATTCTTATAGGATAAACTAGAAAACACCAGTGACAAGGAGTGGTTTTCAGAAGCAGGACTAGCCTAGGAGAAGAAAGGCAAGAGGAAGTTTGACAAGCATTAGGACCCAGGAGGCAAGCATCAGGATAGATAGGATAGATGGGTGAGTCTCACTTGGGCGACATGACTTTGAGAGTTCTGCTCATGGGCACTGGGTTAACCAACTTGTTGGGACCCCAGAACTGAATGGTTTTCCTTTCTGTTGACCCCTGGCTCATCCCAGAAGTACAAGAAGAGCAGAAGGTGGTTCCAGGCAAACCAACACTCCCAACTCCAAAGAGTCTGGGTTTGTTAGAGAGCCTTTTCCCAGAAAGCCTGACACTCATGTCTTTAGTCTGGTGGCCACACTAGTCACTTTTAACAGGTCAACAGGTGCCCAGTATTTAGTCTCTGAATTCTAAGGAAAAATAGGACAGAATAGCAAGTGAAAGGGGTCCGATGGTATTCACTGCTTGGTGAGTGTCCCTTCGGGATCACCAAAGTATGTCCAGAATTGGTTGCTTCTGGTGAGTTCTTGGTTTCACTGACTACAAGAATGAAGCCATGGACCCTCGCAGTGAGTATTACAGTTCTTAAAGAATGGTGTGTCCGGAGTTTGTTCCTTTAGATGTTCAGATGTGCCTGGAGTTTCTTCCTTCTGGTAGTTTTTGGTCTTGCTGACTTTACAAGTGAAGCCGCAGACCTGGGCAGTGAGTTTTACAGCTCTTAAAGGTGGCATGTCCAGAGTTCTTTGTTCCTCCTGGTGGGTTTGCTGTCTTGCTGACCTCAGGAATGAAGCCACAGACCCTCGTGGTGAGTGTTACAGCTCACAAAGGTAGTGCAGACCCAAAGAGTGAGCAGCAGCAAGACTTATTATGAAGAACAAAAGAACGAAGCTTTCACAGAGTGGAAAGTGACCCAAGCAGGTTGCTGTTGCTGGCTGGGGTGGCCAGATTTTATTGTTTTCTTTGTTCCCACCCACGTTCTGCTGATTAGTCCATTTTATAAAGTGCTGGTGGTCTGTTTTACAGAGTGCTGATTGTTGTGTTTACAAACCTTTAGCTAGACACAGAGCACTAACTGGTGCTTGTTTACAGAGTGCTGATTGGGGCATTTGCAAACTTTCACCTACACACAGAGTGCTGATTGGTGTGTTTCTACAGAGTGCTGATTGGTGCATGTACAATCCTTTAGCTAGACAGAAAACTTCTGCAAGTCCCCACTCGACCCAGGAAGTCCAGGTGGCTTCACCTCTCAAAACCATTAAGACAATTAAATCAGGAAAGTGACAGGATTAAATTTGTGCTTGTAAATAAATATTTTGCCATTACAATTACCAATACTAACCCTGTATTTCCTGATTTGGTAGTTATATGATGGTAATTTGGGAGAGTGTTTCCACTTTTGTTAAAACACAGTGGGATACTTTGAATGAAGCTACAAATATGGCACAGCAATAACCAGTTGGGAATCTGGGAGAAAGGATAAAGTATACTAACTGCTATTTCACATTTCCTAGAGGTATAAAATTGTTGGGAAGTAAACTCCTTTTTAATAAAAACAACCATGTCAATACTATGTCAGTAAAGCAGAGACAACAACATCAAACTCCATTAAAGGAGCCAAATCCAGCTTCAGTGGAAGCTGTGAAACCAAGTGCCTTTGTAAGTGTAGGAATGTTATATCAGTATTGCAGGTCTTACATCTGTATGACAGGGTTAACTCAGTACTTATGGGTGTTACATCAGTGTTATGGTTGTTCTATTTGTATTACAAATGTTACAGTAGTATTATGAGTGTTATATTAGTATTACAGGTGTTACATCAGTATTACAGTTGTTACATCAGTATGAAAGTTGTTATATTTGTATAGTGGATGGTATATTGGTATTATGAGTGGTATGTTGGTATTATGAGTGTTGCAATTCTATTACAGGTTTCAAGACAACATTATGGATGTTACATCAGTGTTATGGATGTTTTATATGTATTGTGAATCGACACTGGTATTATGAGAGATAGAGTTCTATTAAGGGTGTTAGATCAGTATTATGGTTATTATATTTGTATTGTAGATGTGATATTGGTATTCTGAGTGTTTTATTGTTGTTATGAGTGTTACAGTTGTATTACAGGTGTTAGATCAGTATTACAGGTGTTACATTAGTATTACAAGTGTCACATCTGTATTGTAGGTGATGCATTTGTTTATGGATGTTGTATCTCTATTGTAGATGTTATAATTGTGTGATAAATGCTATAGTTGTGTCACAAGGCCACGAGGACTTGGCGTGCACCTGGCATTGTGGCCATCACACCTTGGGTGTGGGGAAAGACCTTGGGGTGCACTAGAGCTGTAGGATTTTTTTGTTTCTAATTTTTCACACAAAGGCCTTCTAGTGGGTCACTGATCCTCAGCAGTTAGAGGAAGGTTTTCACTTATCTCTGCCTCCTACTGTCCTGGAGTGAGGCAGTGTGGCTGGGGTCTGTGCTGAGGAGAAGGTAGCTCTTGTCCTCAGGTGGCATGCACTGAACAGGTGGGCCCTCCCAGGGTCAGAAAAGGCAGGCTCATGTGCCCCATGCTGGCTGCTGGCAGAACTGCAGGACCCAGGTGGTCACAGTGGGGCAGCTGTGCATTCTCTCCTGACTGGCCTAAGGCACCAAATAAAAGCAGACTTCAGATTGTTCAGCACCATCATTTTGGAAATTCCAACTGAAATGCTGCCTATTATCCCGGGTTTTTTTGTTGTTGTTTGTTTTTTGCTGAAAATGTTGAAGAGACCATTAACCGGGAACCACAGGCAATGAAATGAACAGAGATGGCACATTTTACAACTTAAACAAAATTTTTCTCAACATAGTCCTGAGACTTAAAGTTTAAAACTATTCAAATTATAGAAGAAACCACAGAAAGAGACCTATGTGACCTTGGGTTTGGTCATGAGTTTTAATATATGACACCAAAGCTTATCCATAACAGAAAAATTAATTAACAATGTAGGCCTTCTCATATTAAAAGTTTATACTCTGCATAAAATCTTGTCAGAAAACAGAAAGATAAGCCACAGTCTGAGAAGAAATATCTGCAAATTACAGATCTAAGCAAGAATTTGCCCTGAAAATATGCAAAGAAATATTGAAACTCAACAGTAAGAGAGACTATCCAATTAAAAATGGGTAAAGAGCTGAGCAGATACCTCATCAATGAAGATACACAGATGGCAAGCAAACAAAAAGATGCTCAACCTTGTATATCCTTAAGGGAGTGACAGTTAAAACAATGAGATATCATGGCCTGTCTGTATTTGCTAGAACTGTGAAACTGTTTTTAAAACATGACAAATGCTTTGCTGAAGGAAAGACAGGAATTCATTCACTGGTGGTGGAATGCATAATGGTACAGGAAAAAAAGAACTCTTTTAAGTCCTCAAATTAATCTGAAAGACTGTTTCTGTTCTCTACCATGCACAGAAGCAGCTCTCTACCTGGTCTACTTGTTGATGACAGCCCCAAGATCCAATATGGTCTGTACATCTGTCAGCAGCAGTTGGGATCCAGGCAGAAGGCAGAAGGCTCCCACAGTCAAGGTCATCTAAGAAATTTTTAATAAACGGTGACTTATTCAGGGTATCCACAAATAATGGCAGTGTTCCCTGGGATAGTAACAGGGCCACACTGTTAGCACTCTTTGGGAATGGAAGATCAGAGAAGGGAGAAATTCTCAGCACTGGAGAGAGGGAGGTGGTGAAGAACAATTGGAAGAGGCCATGACAGACACTATGACCGCACTTGGCCTTGAGATGCAGTAGCCAGTCTAAGGCCACTATATGTGGAGGCTGGTGTCTCCAGTGGCCAAACCCAATCAGCAGACAGAGGCCCAGGAAAGCCTGGATACCACCTAGTGGCAGGTTAGCAGAGTTTAATCCAGTAATCTTAATTTTATAAATCTTCCCAATTTAAGCCTCCCCTTACAGGTACACAGCATAGTTTTACATTGCTGACATAACATAAATTACTAAAGCATGCAGGCCATGCGCGGTGGCTTATGCCTGTAATCCCAGCACTTTGGGAGCCAAAGGTGGGTGGATCAGTTTTGGTTAAAAGTTTGAGACCAGCCTGGCCAATATCATGAAATCCTGTCTCTACTAAAAAATACAAAAATTAGCTGAATGTGGTGGTGCATGCCTGTAGGCATGCACCACAGCTACCAGGAAGGCTGAGGCAGGAGAATTCCTTGAACCCAGGAGGTGGATAATAGATATATGATTTAGGAGACACAAGTTTTCATTTCTATTCTCTTCCACTTGTCATTTAAGTAATTTATTTTGTGTCAGAAACTCCCAGTTTCTCTTCTTTTAGTAGTGAATAATCACTCATCTCTTTAACCTTTTCATTAAGCATATGTTTTTGTTTTGCTATTGCCAAATAGTGGGCTTTGAGAGACCCTAACTGAAAATTAACTTTATATATATATATAAATTAAAATTATACTTATATAAATATATTTTTATTTATAAATTATTGTTTATAAATAAATATAACTTTGTATTTCAGTTAGAGTCATATATACATATACATATATATACTATATATACACATACACACACACACACACACACACACACACACACACACACACACATATATATATATGTCCAGGTATGGTGGCTCATGGCTATAATCCCAGCACTTTTGGAGGCCAAGTTGGGTGGATTACGAGGTCAGGAGTTTGAGACCAGCCTGTTCAAGATGGTGAAACCCCATCTCTACTAAAAATACAAAAATTAGCTGGGCATGGTGGTGCATGCCTGTATTCCCAGCTACTCTGGACGCTGCAGTTGCAGTGAGCCAGGATCATGCCATTGCACTCCAGCCTGGCAACAGAGTGGAGATTCTGTCTCAAAAAAAAAATTATAATTGAATAATGACTTTACAGCACTGCAAAAGTAAAAACTTGCAGGCTCCTTTAAGCATTGTGTCACAATTGAACTAAGGTCACTAAACAGAGGTCTGATTCTCTGCAATAAGTCCCTAACTACACAACAAAAATTATCTTCTGCCCTAGAGTTGGGGCAGAGGAAGTTTTATAGACCACATCCAATAAAGCAAGTTCTTCTAAGATTATCATCACATTTTCAAGAGACAACCAAAACCCCAAAACAATCACACATCATATAAATATAGACATATTTTAAATATGAAAATATAAGGTAAAAATGGCCAGGCATGGTGGCTCATGCCTGTGATTCTAACACTTTGGGAGGCCAAGATGAGAGTATTGCTTGAGCTCAGCTGTTCCAGACCAGCTTGGGCAACATGGAAAAACCCCATCTCTACTAAAAATACAGCAGGGCACTGTGGCCCATGCCTGTAATCCAAGAATGTTGGGAGGCCAAGATGTGTGGATCCATTGAGGTCAGAAATTTGAGACCAGCCTGGCCAACATGGTGAAACCAAGTCTGTAAAAACAATACAAAAAATAGCCAGGTGTGGTAGCAGGCGACTGTAACCCAGGCACTTAGGTGGTTGAAGCAGGAAAATTGCTTGAACCTAGGAGGCAAAGGTTGCAGTAAGCCCAGATCATGGCATTATATGAAAGCCTGGGTGACAGAAGGGACTGTATCTTGAAAAACATGATAATAAAAAGAAATACACAAACTGCTGTGTGTGGGTGAACATGACTATAATCCCAGCTACTCGGGAGGCTGAGACACAAGAATTCATTGAACCTGGAAGGTGGAGGTTGCAGTGAACCGAGGTCTGAGATCATGCCTGTGCACTCCAGCCAGGGTGACCCAATAAGACTCTGCCAAAAAAAAGATCTATAACATGTTGTGTAGTGCTTTATTTTTTTGAGTATACTATGTCTCATATTTGAGTACAAAATCCCACAAAGTTCTCACATAAGTTAAACTGGCAAAATTAATTTTATATACAAAATATGTTGTAAATACCTAAAGTTCCAGATGCATCCTTCAGACAGCAAGCTCAAGAATGAAAAGTAAAGAAGAAATGGCATGTAAAAATGCACCTCATTTTGTTTTAATCTGTAAGATAACAATGTATCAACAGGAACTTTTACCTGCTACTTTTGGAAGGAAGAGAACAGGCTGATGTAGAAGCAGACCAATAATAGTATTGGCCACCTGCTGTGAAGTAGGCATTTAAGTTGCCTCACTGAATTCCTTCAACAACCCTTTAATGTGAAAAATATCCTAGCGTTTACATCTCAGGACCCTGCAGTCATAGAACCTACCCAAAGGCACACAAGCAATTAGACACACATACAGGATTCAAGCAGGACCCTAGGACTCAAAGCACTATCTATGCTTTCCTATGTGATATTGATTGAAATTCAGAACTATTGAATTAACTTCAGACATCACCCTCTTAGTCATATTAATGGCAGTCCAAACACCTCAAGAGGTGACTTGGGATAAATTATGTATGACCAAAATTTCATATACTGGTTAAAATCTATTTCAAAAAACAATATGCTTAACAATTACCTTAAATTCTTTCATACAATTTACAGATTGATTGAGTTCCTCCTTCTTTACATTAATAGCTAGGAGCTCCACTTGCAAACAAACAGCTTTTTCTGAAAGAGTGAGCCCATTAAACACCATGCTTTCCTAGTGAATATAAAAGCTATTTAATATTCATGGCTAGTATGTCAGACCTAATGATCATTATTTTATAATATGAAATAGCATATATAGGGATTAAAACATTCATGGGCAAGTGAGAACTAAACCCTGTTACCCAACAGTGTTTGTGATGCTGTAGATGTCATGTATGTCATGAAATTCCACCTGCTACACACGTTAAGCAGAGTTACACCATCTACTCAGAGCATAAGGCCCTAATACCCATAGTTCTTAACTTCCTTGAAGATAAAGATCTGTCTGTTATTATATTGTAACAGTCAATATTGTTACATATTAAAGTTATTATTTTGTCATTTTCATTTCATCTGTCATGAATCTCTGTAGATATATCATCAAAGCACAGTTTATTACATAGATGATGGTACTAACCCATAAAAGAAGAGTTAGTCTCCACAAGATAGTAGTAAAAGGAGAAGCCACACATTGGGTGTCTGGTCAACATCAAATACCCATCCTTGGTTCACTCCTAAGAATCTATTTGAAATTTCTATCAAAACTTCACTTCCCATTATAGGGAATTTCCTAGAGATACATTGACATGTAAAATGTCAGAAGATTGAAAAATTACTCATCTTTCAGTCTCAGGCCAATATATACAAGAATTCAGGAGGTTATATATCAAGTAAAATATTTCAAAGAAAAATATATTAGAAGTCAATGAAATAAGAAATTATGCCACATGGGATAGGGAAGTTAAAATTTTCTGTAAGTGAAAAATAAAGTATCTCATGGTTAGGATTAATATATACCAGAGGCAATAAGTTACTGCCAGCTTCTGGACAATTACACATTTATCAAAATATCTTGAAATCAAGTTGAGTAAAATATCCAAGATAAATCACGGGCCTTTCTGAATGCACATAATATTAAACATGAGGGTTTCTCAAAAGGCAGTGAAGACGATAATGTTTTTAATTTTATATAATTAGAATTACAAAAAATGTGTAATTTTATAGGGACAATGAAGTATAAGCTATATTTTTTAGAATGTGGGACAGGAGCAGACCCAACTTGGGAAGCTAATAAACTTTATCAGAACTGAAAAATACAGCTTCTTTCCCCACCCAAACATCACCTTTATTCTTACTTTCATCTTCGATCTGTCCATTAGTTCTAATGATGTGGTCCTCCTTTAGTTCAAGTTGATACATGTGAATCAGAACGACTAAATATGAGTTCCTCAGTTATCTTCCTGGAAAGACCATTATCAATGTAGATAATCTATGGCAGAGGTGCACCTGAGGGCACTGAACATGACATTCTGTAAACTTCAAAGTCCCTCAGGGCTAAATCCAGGGATCTAACTTCCGAACATAAAACGTCCAGTAAAACGTTGCCTTGATGCTATAAAGCTTACTCACACAAAATGGAGGGTCGTGTTGCTATGAGGTTACTGAAAGCATCACTTTTCAGTTGGTCTCAGCTGACCCAAAGAGCACAGAAGAAAATTAAATTTACAGAGCACACAACAGACTCAATCCCAAATGATAATTAGACAGTAACTTCCAAACCACTTGTCGTATCTGCCCACCCCAAACCAATGAAACAACTTTTGTGCCCAGGGACTAAGCACCGTCCTCGGAAACACGTGCCGAGAGCATTATATCTGAATTAGCAATACCCATATGCACATTTTCAAATTTTCACTTTTCTTTCCAACCTGTAACAAGCTTCCCTTCTGGTTCCAAAAGGACAAAGAAACACTCTCGTGGTGAACAGTTTCCAAACTCCAACACTTGCCAAAGTCGTATGAGAATCGCCAAAGCCAGACAGACCCCACGCAGACCGTAGAAGCTGTAACTATGATACCAAATAGTTCACTAGCTGCACAAGAGTATATAATTAACACACATACTTTAGTTCATTTATTCCTAAAATTTCAGTAAAGAACATTCCATGTTTGCTATTTTAGTATAGAAACTGACACAGAGAATGTGGGTAAAATACATCATTTCAGAATTGATTAAAAAAAAACTGTCCAATAAAAAACATAGAATTTGTTTGAAGAATAACTTCAACAAGTGTTTGCAAGTATTATGTAATGGAATATTGATGGTAAATTATGAGGAAGGCAATAAAAATAGGCCACATAAATGCCCAGAGCATGTGAGTCCTTTCCTCATGACACATTTATGACAAATATTAACTGAGCAATTTTTTATGTGTCAGATGCTATCACACCCACTGAAAATTACCACAAGTACATAGTATCTTAGCACTGAGATATTACTCACTGATACAAAAGTTCAGAGTAAAGAAAAGCCAAAGTAGCAAAAGTTGCCTATTTTTTCCTTTCCCCATATCACATTTTCCTCACAGTTAATTTTAGCTCTTTTGATTCTGGCTTTGCAGAATCATAAAGGAATACAAGGCACATGGACACTGACAAATACTATGACCACTATGTATAATTTATATATTGTTAGATATCCCCATCTTTGTGGCAGTATGAGTGGGGTAGAGGAAAAGGTGACTAAAAGTGATTATATTTCAACTTTTGCTGCTTATCAACTATGCAACCTGAGCAAGTCACAAGGTGCCCTGAAAGTTAAAGCAAATTACAGCCATCAACAAATGTTAGAGATGCCATGAGTAATAAGAAAAGAGGGTGTGCTTCTCTATAGCTTATCTTTTAAAAACTACCTTAACTCAAATGCAGGAAAGTATTGGCTATTTATAAACATATATATTTTTTCAAACACTAAAGTTTGCATAAGATATTAATCATAGACTACTTCCTCAGGTTTTGTTATATTTCTACCAAGTTAGTTTATACATGTTACTTCTTTAAAAGTGCCAAACAATTACTTTAGAAATTTGCTCCTGAGCTTTCTGTCATAGCTCTCCTCAAGGGACTTTGTATTCTGCTCCCATCTTCCAAGTCCTCAGTTATGCTGTTATGTTTTTCTGTAGCTTGTGGTTCAGAAATTAGCAATAAATAAATAAATAAACAAATAAATAAATAGAGTAAATGAACCATAATAACTGAGTTAACAAATTTAGGAAAAACATCATGTGACATGCTTTTAGTTTAACAGACTAAAACTGCTACATGACCATTACTGCTGGGAAATAGAAGAAAAGAGCCAGAAGTCATCAGCGTATTTTATGAACTGACCTGGTTACAGAGTGTTAAAACCAGCAGAACCAGGGGGCTGTGGCATCTGACCCAGAAGAGTGGGAGAGTCTCTGACTAAGGGAAGTGGGAGAGTCTCAAAAGGGAAGTGGTTTCTCATGGTAGATAATTAACACTTAAACAATAGTTATAGATGATAAATTGCCAAAATGAATTCTGGGATGAAAGAATGACACTATTAGTTATGAACTAATAAAAGTGCACTTATGGGCTGGACTCTTTGGCTCATGCCTGTAATCCCAGCACTTTTGGAGGCCAAGGTGGGTGGATCACCTGAGTTCTGGAGTTTCAGATCAGCCTGGAAAACATGGTGAAACCCTGTCTCTACTTAAAATACAAAATTAGCTGGGAATGGTGGTTCATGCCTGTAATCCCAGCTACTCAGGAGGCTGAGGCAGGAGAATCACCTGAAACCAGGAGATGGAGGTTGCAGTGAGCCAAGATTGTATCATTGCACTCCAGCCTGGGCGACAAGAGTGAAACACCGTCTCAAAAAAAAAAAAAAGTATACTTATGTACCTGAATCTTCTTTAATGCTGTTTCTAACTGTGGGGTTCAATTAATTAGTCCATAGATATTTATGTTACAATATTTGCTTTTGTCACTTAATAATGTATCAGCTTTAGCCAAGTGTGGTGGCCTGCACCTATAATCAGAGCTTTTCAGAAGGCTGAGGCAGGGGGATCACTTGAGCCCAAGAGTTTGAGATCATCCTGGGCAACATAGGAAGACCCTGTCTCTTAACCCAATACCAAAACAAAACCCAAACAAGACAAAAAACCATGAAAAACAAAAACTGTTGATTGAATATTGAAAAAGCCCCAAAGTGAGAGCAAAAAATAGATGTATCATTCAGGTCTTCCAAATACTTAAGAATAGAATGGTCTTCATAGTGAGACTTCAAATTAACCATAACTTATTCTTAACCATACTTATTCTTAACTATTCCAAGTACTTAAAAACAGAATGGTCTTTATAGTGACCATAGTGAGACTTCAAATCAACCATAGTATCAATTCCATATATATACATATATATACACATTATATATATACACATTATGTATACACATTATATATACACATATTATATATACACATTATATATACATTATATATACACATTATATATTATATATACACATTATATATATTATATATACACATATATTATATATACACATTATATATTATATATACACATTATATATTATATATACACATTATATATTATATATACACATTATATATTATATGTACACATTATATATATTATATATACATATTATATATATTATATATATACACATTACATATATATACACACACACACACAAACACAGAGAGAGAGAGACAGGAGAGAGACAGGATCTTGCACTGTTGTCCAGGACTGCATATATATATATATATATATATATATGTGTGTGTGTGTGTGTGTGTGTGTATAAAACATATATATATAATATATATAATATATAATATAATATATAACATAATATAATATATACAATATATAATACAATATATATTATATATAATATATATAATACATATGTATAATAATACATATAATATATATTATCTATTTATATAATGTAAAGAACTACTTAGTTCTTTAACATCTCAGTCCCTTATCCAAGGGACTGAGATGTTAAAGAACTAAGTAGTATAAATTCCAGAAGGCATGTTAGGAATATATGGAAATGTAGTTTAACGGGATTTGGGGGAGTAAATATTATGAAGCTAGAATAGCTAGTTGAATAAGGTTGAAACCTTGCTTTCCAACAAGGAAGGAGTATATTCATTTAAACCTGTCATGTTTTCACTAGCCTTGAATGACACTATGCTTTTATCAGGGAGAGAAGGGGGTTGATATTCCAGGTAAGGAAATACAGACATGGTGCTTTTTATGAGGCTGGCAGTCTTCCTCAAAGCCTTCAGATACTCGCAGTTAAGTACACAGGAATCTAGTCAGTCAACTGTCTTGAAGATGAACTTATCAGTCTGAAAACAATTCAGTCATCTTGAAGATCGGTGCTTCCAACACTCATTTTTATAGCTGAAGCAAGCCCAATTCACAGAAGTGCTATATAAAATTTTAGAGGGGTGCCCCTCACATTATGTAACTAGGTCTCATTGAGAAACCCCAAGCAAGAGTGGACCCTAGGGGGATGCCTTCCTACTGTTAATGTCCAGAAGCAGCCATTCTGTATGTATGCTGGAAATACTGCAGCAAATCCAGTCTTGTCTGAGACACACCCTTGGAAAAGGAGTAAGATTTCTTAAAGGAGTAGATGTAATCCCACTTGCCATCTTGGGACTCCCTGCCACTTCTCATCCTCTTCATGTCCTGTCCAGTTACATTCCTGCTGATGATATCAAATGGCCACATGGATGACTCTTGTGGCTCTGGTGACTCTTTTACTTCAGGGATCTTCACTCTTGCTCATTTCCATGGCTGCCTCCAATGGCAGCACACTGTCTTTGACTTCCAGTCTCCACCTGAATGCTCATTCTCTAATTCTGTACTCTTGGGCCATCCTTATTCTTCCATCTGCCAGTCTCTCCAGATCTGGTCCTTGATCACTGAGACTGCCACTCAACCCTCCCTTTCTCCCAGGTTAGCAGCCACCTGCCCTCTCCTCTGCTTCCCTTCACTACCCAAGAGGGCCCCAGAATCCTCAATTAAATAGGCTGCCTTTCTCAATTAAAATAAATTAGGCTCTACAAGTCTCCATTTCTGAAGCATCTCCATCTTTCTACCCTCAGTGAAAGGGACAGAAGAGAAAGACACTTTCAATTCCTCCACAGAGCTAGAACAGGAAACTCACCTACAAGTATGTGGTTTGGTTCCTCTCAATTCCAGGCTAGCCCAACCACAGTTGGGCCCTCAGTACAGGTGATCAGTCCTCTCTGCTTTAAGGAGCTATTCTTCCCTTACCCACATGAACTAGTCTGCACCTCCAAGCTGCTCCTACAACTCATGATCTATCCCTCTAAATTGTCTGAGTAGATGGAGCTTTTTAAGGGTGTGTTTCTCGTTATCCCAAGTTGACTGTTCACCTATGCAATTCTTGCCTTTCCACCAGTCTCAGAGGAACCAAATATGTGTACCGTTTTCAAGGCCCATCCTTCTTTCTATCTGACTCTTTTGCACTCTTGGCTCCAGTCCCTATGGCACTTCTGGGGCCTTGTTCCATCACTTGTACTATCTTCTTCCTGGATTTTGAGACAACCTACTAATAGCTGCAGGAATTAGCCACCCAGTAAAATATTCATAAATACCACCTCTTGGTGCTTTTCATTTATCTAAAGGATACTCTTTTCATAAAGAATGAGGTCTTCAGATTTTGCTTGACAAGCATTATCAAAAATCATTCTGGAACACAACTAATTCCTTCTCGCACTTTCTTTTCACTTCCATTTGAATTTTTTTTATCTTGGCATCTTTAAAGAACTTCAACTGCAAATTGATAAAAAAAAATTAAAATTCCAACTATGATACTATAAAAACAGTAACAAATTATTTCTCCAGAGCTAGGCCCAACATTAATGCTCTGTCCAAATATGTTGTCCAAATATGTTCTATTTATTTCATCTATAGTTTTTTCTCATTTACTGTACCTGTAGGACTCACTCAAAAGGCATAAAAATAATATGCACGACAGAATACTATCACATTCTTTATTAAAAGTTCTAGATATTTTTGATAGACCTAAGATTAAGTATTTAGAAGACAAACTTGTGAAGAGTAATGAGATAAAACTTACCTTTTGACATGTTTCTGCCCAGTTTGCTCTTCTATTTCTCTTTTATGTTCATTTGGCTTTATTTCTAAAGACTCAATCTTGATATGCTGAGGGTAAGCCTCTGCAAACTGATCATCTATAAGCCCAACCTTCTCAGCTATTGAAAAGTAACAGGTCTAATTAAGACACAGAAGCATGGTCAGGTGTGTAAGAGGGCAGACATCTGGTTTAAAAGTAAAGATTATACTTAGGGGAAAACACAGGTGTCTTCAATTTACTTTGAAATACCCAAAGACAGTAACCCAGATGCATGAATGAACAGACAAAAATGATGAAGCAAGTATAATACAAATATAATAGTGCAATCTAGGTGGTATATAAGTGTTAGCTAGAGTTGTTTCAACTTTTCCGTATGTTGAAAATGCTCATCATAAAATGTTAGAGGAAAAACAAAACCAATAGTAGAGTTTAAGCCAGAAAATACTGGAGTCTTCTACTTTCTAAGTGCTAAGGCAGAGAGGTCTTCACTGGACTTTGGTTAAAGCTGATTTCACATTCAATGCCAATATAGGTTAATAAGTGACTACATAACAGCACAACCAGCACACACTTCAAACCCTCTGCTTTACAGATAAAGAACAAATGTCAATATAGGTTAATAAGTGACAACATAACAGCATAACCGAGACTAAAGTGGGCTCTGCTGACTCTTTCTTCCATTAGTCCACTGGCCCTCAGACCAGCTGTGGATCTGAATCAACCACATAGCAGAGCACAAATCTGAGCCCAGAGTACAATCTCAACCATGTATAACACCCACCAAAAAGTGTGCATACAGGAAAAAAGTCTGGCTGAAGTAGATTAAAGCACTGATAGTGTTTGGCTCTGGCGGGCATGTCTTTAGACATGTTTTTACATCTACTTTTCTGTATTTTCCAAATGTTGTCGAAATCAGAACACTTAAACCACATCTAGCCATTGACACTTGAACGGTGTCAGTCTGAACTGGGATGTGCTTTAGATGTAAAAAACAGATAAGATTTTAAAGACTTCGTATAAGCTATAAATGTGAAGTATCTTATTAGTATTTTTATACTGAATACCTGTTAAAACAATATTTTGGATGTATCAGGTTACATATACTATTAAAAATTTCACCTGTTTCTTTAGTGTGTTCAATGTGGCTACAAATGTTGTTTAAAAAATTAGGTATGGTCAGCAAGAAAATTCAAGTAATTTAAATCAAATTAAATTTATTTTCCTTCTCCTTAAAAATTAGCTTCATTCTTTTATAAGGAAAATACATAGAAGAATCTTGTTAGAGTTTACAAAGATGCAGGCTCCTATCTTTTTGGTTTTATCAAATCCTAAAACCTGTTAAAAGAAAATATTTTGGCTGGGTGCAGTGCCTCATGCCTATAATCCCAGCACTTTGGGAGGCCAAGGTGGGTGGATCACGAGGTCAGCAGATCTAGACCATCCTGGCTAACACGGTGAAACCCTGTCTCTACTAAAAATACAAAAAATTATCTGGGCGTGGTTGGACGCACCTGTCGTCCCAGCTACTCGGGAAGCTGAGGCAGGAGAATGCCATGAACCCGGGAGGTGGAACTTGGACTTTAGGAAAAGGCAGCTAGTTCTCTCAGAGGAGCTTTGATTTTTCTTTGCTTTCATTGGGGAATCCACAGGGCCCCTCAGCAGCACTACTGGACACCATTTCCAGGCTTGCCGTCGCCATTGACGGCCTCTAAGACACTGTCTCAACCTCATCTGCACCAGTGGGAGGCGAGTCCAAGGTGTGAGAACACGGCTCCACATTGGACTTGCCTTTGCCGTCGTTGTTGTCTTTCCTAGAGAGTCCCTGCCAGTCCCACGATGAAGGGAGGCAGTGAGGGCAAGAGCCGGCTGTCGTTCGCGGACATCCGCATATGCGGTCTCAGGTATGATTCTATCACCTAAGGAACCTGCAACAACACACCAGACTATATTCCAGTCCCAGTGGGACCGGATTCTTGTACATAGCCTCTTTCCAGAATGGAGTCAGAAAAGCAATTTCCAGCGACCACCTCACAGTCTTGAAATGCCTCCTCCCGCAGCAGGTCCAGACCATGTAGACGACCCAAATGGGCCTGAGTTCGAGACGTTTAGGGTCCCGCAATGGGTTTTCGCAGTCAGCCTTTTTCCCTGTAACAGGCTGCCTCTGCCTGAACCATCTTCTTCTTCAGCTCTTACAGCTCCGACAGTCAGGCTCCCTGGACCTGCCTAAGGAATGCACATGCGCTAGTCTCAGGGCAGGAGGCCTGATGGTGAGTTCTGGCTAGCGTCAATATGAACGTCAGCGTTGCGTAGTGACAAGTCCCTGCATCTTGACGGAGAAGGAGACCTCCGTGGAGGAGTGTCGGTTGTGGACTCTTGCCTGTCTTATCTGTGGGAATCCGCAGGATAGTCCCATGATCGCAGGAGGGGGCAGACATGAGCCAGCCTGAAGAAATGTCAAGAACAGCCCCAGGAATAAACCACGAAATTCCTAAGGATCTAAAAGGATCTACAGGATTCCTCAGGCCTGCCTAGACTTTGCAGGGGGAAATCTTTTTGAAACTGGCCCCACTGCGATTTCTAGATACAGCATTCCTGTTTTAACGGGGGTTGCTCTCTCCCTGGTAGGTCTTCCTGCAGAACCATGCAGCCTCAGGAGCTGCTGGCTGTATGTTTCTGTAACAGTGTTGGGAGTGGTCATGTCTGAGTGTGTCTGTGTGGCATTGTGTGTGTGTGTGGGGGAGAGGGGCAGGGGGGAATGTGCCTGTAAGTGGAGTAGGCTTAAAGGAATGTGGCTAACACACTTCAGCGCTTCTTTTTTTTTGAGTCTCCCAACCTTTTGTTGGCCTGTGGTTGTGGCTCTGCTTTGGCTGCGGGGCTCTGTGTTCTTTATTTTTCTATGGATCATTAATCCACAGTGAAGTGGGAAGCTGACCGAGACCCGCTGGCATCCAAATCATCTCCCCCTGAGAAAAAAGCCACCCTCCTAGAAAGAAGAGGAGCACACCACACCAAAAAAACAGGAATCTCCCAGTGTTTCATTTTCCTGCGGCCAACCCTGGGAAAGACATTAACAGTCCTGTCCACAGTGCCCATTGAAATTACCTTGAATTCAGTTCCCAGGTGAGCAGGTGTTTCACAACATGAAGGGGCACTCCACCATTGCCTTGGGATTTCATTCTGGGACATAGAGTTTGAGCAGCAATAAAGTCAGATAGGAGTGAGGATAAAATCTTGTGAGGGGTAGATGGAGTCCTCTATGAATGAAGACAGGTAACAAAGAAGGCACTTCCAACTCCATCCTTGCATTCCCTTAACTGCACAAGCAGTCCACACCATGGCCCAGTGTTCATGTGAGAGTACTCCAATGTGCAAGAAACATTTGGAGTGCAAATTGAGTCTGCCAACCTGGCAGACTCATGATTTGAGGGCTTTCATACCCAGAGCCAAATGAGATTGGAATGGATTGATGCTGGGTGTCATGTGGCTTCCACACTTACCTCTTCTTTTCCTGACTTCCATGTTCCCAGTCAGCCTAGGGTTTCCTGTGTCTGGCTCAAGGACTTGCCCACTAAACTTTTCCCAGTTCACAGAGAATGACTCTCATAGGAATCCATTGCAAAAGTGTTTCCTTCTAAATAAACACTGTCACATTTTAATGACTGGGCAGCTTTGATACTTTTAATACTGTAAAGTCCCATTTCAGCTGCCAACAAGGAAAGTCTTGTTTTCCCACTTCTTTCGGAGGGCTGGATGATTACTTTATTATAAGAAGCAGGCAGCTGTGTTTGGCTTTCTCCTGGTAATCCAGCCTCTCTTTCATTTCATCTGCACAGGTTTCTCATTGTGAAGAGGCTCTTTCATTGGGATGTTGCAGGACGGGACTGTTTATTGCTACAGATTATGTAGCTGCCATGGATTTCAGATAGCAAAATAGACTTCAGGTAAGCTGGCTGTGCTCCAGGTTGGGGGTTGTTCTCTTGTTATGGGGGTTGAGGTTGTTTGCACTTTGCAGGAGGCTTTAGGGTCCTCTGACAGGAATTTTTGTACATTGCTTGGACTCAAATACAAGGTGTCTTGTTCTCTCAGATGAGCTTTGATTTTTCTTTGCTTTCATGGGGAATCCACTGTGCCCCTCAGCAGCACTACTGGACATCCCCATCACCACAGATGGCCTCTGAGACACTGTCTGAACCTCAACTGCACCTGTGAGAGGCCAATCCAAGGTGTGAGAACACTGCTTCAGCGTGAACTTTCCTTTGTCATGGTTCCTGCCTTTCCCAAATAGCCCTGCAAGTCCCAGGATGAAGGGAGAAAGTGAGGTCATGAGACTGGCCATCTTTCGCTGACACCCACCTCTGGGATCTCAGGTATGATTCTATCACCTAAAGAACCCTTAACGACACACCAGACTATGTCCCAGTCCCCATGGGATTCGATTCTTGCACACAGCCTCTTTTGGGCATGGAGTCAGAAGAGCAGTTTCCAGTGACTACCTCACAGTCTCAAAACGCCTCCTCCTCCAGTGGGACCCGTCCACGTATACAACCTGAAGGGGCCCTGAGGTGGAGATTTCTAGGGTCCCACAGCAGGTTTTTACAGGGAGCTTTTTTCCCGACATCATGCCAGCTTGGCCTATACCATTTTCCTCTGCTTGCCTGCCTCAGGAATGTGCATATGCTAGTCTCAGATCACCAGGCCTGATTGTGAGCTCTGGCTAGTGCCACAATGAATGTCACCATTGCATAGTGACATGTCCCTGCAGCTTAACAGAGAAGGAGACCTCCATGAGGTTGCATAGGTGGTGGACTCTCACCTGTCTTCTCTGTGGGTTGCAAGGGATATTCCCATGATGCTTGGAGGGGACAGAAGTGAGCCAGCCTGAAGAAACATCAAGCACAGCCCCAAAAATAAACTGTGAAATCTGTGAGGATCCAAAAATCTCTGCAGGATTGCTCAGGTCTGCTAGACGATGTAGGGGTGAGTCTTTTTGAACCTTCTCCCACTGTGATATGTAGGTACAGCCCACCTGTGTTCCTTGGGGTTGCTCTCTCCCGGATGTGGCTTCCTGTGGAACCATGCAGCCTCAGGAGCTGCCGGGCTGTGTGTTTCTGTGGGAGTTTTGTGAGTGTTAGATGCCTGCATGTGTGTGTGTCATTGTGTGTTTGTGTGTGCATGTGTGTGTGCCTGTAAGTGGAATCAGCTTAAAGTAATGTGGATAATGCACTTCAGTGTTTCTTTTTTTTGAGTCTCCAAACTTTTTGGTGGCCTGTGTGTGGCTGTGCTAGGGCTGAAGTGCTCAGTGTTCTTTGTTTTTCTGTGGATCTTGAATCCACAGTGAATTAGGAGGAGTGCCAAGATGCACTAAATCACCTCCACCTGAAACAAAAAAAGCCACTCCTCTAGAAAGAAGAGCATACCCCCCATCCCCCCCCAACACACAAACAGACATTTCCCAGTGTTTCACTGTACAGTGGCCAACCCAGGGAGAGACATTAGCAGTCCTGCCTGCAGAGCCCCTTGAATTTACCCAGCATTCAGTTCCCAGTTGAGCAGTTGCTTCAAGTTGTGAGGGGGCACTCCTCAATCATCTTGGGATTTCACCCTGGGAAATAGAGTATAAGCAGCAATAATGTTAGACAGGGGTGAGGATACGACCTGCTGAGGGGAAGATTGGGTCCTGCAACTTCACCTGCAAAAAAAAAAAAAAATGAAGACAGATGACACAGAAAGTGCTTCCAACTCTAACCCTGCATTCCCTTAATTATACAAGCAGTCCACATCTTGGCTCGGTGTTCAGGTGGGGGTACTCCAACGTGCAAGCCACATTTGGAGTGCAAATTGAGGCCACCCTGTCAAATTCCCCATTTGAGGGCTTTCACACCCAGAGCCAAATGGGAGTGGAATGTATTGATGCTGGGTGGGATGTGGCCTCCAGACTTGCCTCTTCTTTTCTTTACTTCCATGTTCCTCATTGGCCTAGGGTTTCCTGGGTCTGGCTCAATGACTTCCACACTAAATGTTTCCAACTTCACAGACAACGTGACTGATGGGAATCCATTGTGTGAGTGCTTTCTTCTTAACACTGTCACGTTTTAATGACTGGGCTGCTTTGACACTTTTAAACCCACAAATTCTCGCTACAGCCACAAACAAGGAAACTCTTGTTTTCTCACTTCTGTCGCATGGCTGCATTATTCCTGTAGGATGAGAGGCAGGCAGCCATGTCTGGCTTTTGCCTGGTAATCTAGCCCCTGTTTTCTTTCATCTACATGGCCTTCTCATTGTGGAGGGGTTCTTTCTTTGGGACTGGATGGGACTGCCTCTCATCACAGATTATTCAGCTGACAGGGATTGCAGAGAGTAAGAGGTACTTCAGGTAGGCTGGCTGCACTCAAGGTTGTGGATCGTTCTCTTATTGTGGTTGCTGAGGTTGTTTGCACTTAGCAGGAGGCTGTTGGGTCTTCTCACAGGAATCATTGAACATTGCTTGGATTCCAGAACAAGGCAGCTCGTTCTCTCAGGCAAGCCTTGATTTCTCTCTGCTGTCATAGGAAATCCTCAGTACCCCTCAGCAGCACTACTGGACATCCCCATCACCACAGATGGCCTCTGAGACACTGTCTCAACCTCATCTGCACCTGTGAGAGGCCAGTACGAGGTGTGAGAACACTGATCCATCTTGGACTTGCCTTTGTCCTGGTTCCTGCCTTTCCCAGAGAGCCCCTGTGAGGCCCAGGATGAAGGGAGGCAGTGAGGTCAAGAGCCTGGCCATATTTTGACACTGCAACTGCCTCTGGGGTCCCAAGTATGAGTCTATCTCCCAAAGAACACAACAACACACCACACTATATTCCAATCACCATGGACCTGATTCTTGCACACAGCCTCTTTCAAGAATGGAGTCAGAAAAGCAGTTTTCAGCGACGACCTCACAGTCATGAAATGCCTTGACCTCCAGTATGACCTGACCATAGAGATGATCTGAAGGGGCCCTAAGATCAAGACTTTCAGGGTCTCCCAGTAGGTTTTCGTAGGGAGACTTTTCCCGATATCAGGCAGGCTCTGCGGGTACCATTTTCCTCTGCATAGACAGGCTGACAGCTCTGACAGCCTAGCGTGGACGCGTCCATCGCGAATGCGCATGTGCTAGTCTTAGGGCACGGGGCTTGAGCTGTGGGCTCTGGTTAGCATCACAATAAATGACTCCGTATTCTAGCCACAAGTCCACGAGTCCACAAGCCACTCGTGGCTCGACTTAGAAGGATACCTCCGTGGAGGTGCGTTGGCAGTGGTCTCTCGCCTGCCTTATCTGTGGGATCCATGAGATAGTCCCATGATCCTAAGAGAGGTCAGACGTGAGCTGCCTGAAGAAATCTCAAGCAGAATCCAAGGAATAAATCACGAAATCCCTAAGGATCTAAAAGGATCTGCATGATGCCTCAGACCTACCTAGAAGTTGTAGGGGTAAGTCTTTTCGAAACTTGCCCCACTGTGATTTATTGGTACAGCCCACCTGTATACCCAAAGATGCTGTCTCCCAAGTGGGGCTGTCTGCAGAACCACGCAGCCTCAGAAGCTACTGGGCTGTGTGATTCTGTGGGAGTGTTACAATTGTTGGGTATCTGCCTGTGTGTGTGGGTTTGAGTGTGTGTGTGTGTGTGTGTCTCTGTCTGTATGCCTGTAAGTGGAGTCTGCTTAAAAAAATGTGGCTAATGCACTGCAGAGCTTCTTCTTCTTCTTCTTCTTTTTTTTAAAATTCTCCCAAGCTTTTGGTGGGCTGTCTCTGTGGCTCTGCTTGGGCTATAGGGCTCCATGTTTTTTATTCTGTGGATCATGAACTTATAGTGAATTGGGAGCTTGACTGAGACCAGCCGGGATCCAAATCACCTCCCCCTGCAAAAGAAGCCACTCTTCCAGAAAGAAGAGGAGCACACCACACCCATGAACAGACATCTAGTGTTTCATTGTCCTGTGGCCAACCCAGGGAGGGATGCTAGCATTCCTGTCCGTAGGCCCCATTGAATTTACATCAAATTTGGTTGTCAGCTGAGTAGGAGCTTCACATCATGAGGGGGCACTCCTCTATCATCTTCATTCTGGGACACAGAGTGTGAACATCAATAAGGTCAGCTAGGGGTGTGGATACAATGTAGTGAGGGGTGGATGGGGTGCTGCACCTTCACCTGAAAAAAGGTGAAGACAGATGACACAGAAGGTACTTCCAACTGCATCTCTTCATTCTCTTAACTGCACAAGCAGTCCACACCATGACCGAGTGTTGAGGTGGGAGTACTCCAGTGTGCATGGAACATATGCAGTGCAAACTGGGGCCACCCTGGCAAACTCCCAATTTGAGGGCTTTCATACCGGAAGCCAGATGAAAGCAAGATGGATAGATGCTGCGTGGGATGTGGCCCCTACACTTGCCTCTTCTTTTCCTTTCTTTCATGATCCTCATCCTGGATCTGGTCAACGCCTTCCACACTAAATATTTCCTAGTTCACAGAGGACGACCCTCATGAGAATCAATTGTGTGAGTGTTTCCTTCTAAACACTGTCAAGTTTTCATGACTGCACAGCTGAGATATTTTAAAACCATAAATTCATAAATTTCTGTTAAAGCCACCAACAAGAAAACTCTTGTTCTCACACTTCTATGTGAGGGCTGCATGATTCCTGTAGGATGAAAAGCAGGTAGCCGTGTCTGGCTTTTGCCTGGTAATCTAGCCTCTGTTTCAATTCATCTGCAAGTCCTTTCTCATTGTGGAGGGGCTCTTTCATTGGGTTGTTCCTGCATTGCCCTGCCTCTTGCCCCAGATCTCTTGGCTGCCAGGAATTTCAGGGAGCAAAAGGGACTTCATGTTGGCTGGCTGCACTCCAGGGTGTGGGCCATTGTCTCATTGTGGGGGCTGAGGTTGTTTGAACTTTGCAGAAGGCTTTGGGTCCTCTTACAGGAATCATTGAGTATTGTGTGGACTCCAGCACAAGGCATCTCATTCTCTCAAGGGAGCCTTGACTTTTCTTTGCTTTCATGGAGAATCCACAGTGATACACAATAGCACTACTGGACACCCTTTTCAGGATTTCCATTGCTACAGACGGCCTCTGATACACTGTATCAACCTCATCTGCACCCATGAGAGGCCAGTCCAATGAGTGAGAACACTGCTTCATGTTGGGCTTGCCTTTGTCATGGTTCGTACCTTTCCCAGAGAGCCCCTGTGAGGCCCAGGATGAAGGGAGACAGTGAGGGCATGAGCCCAGCCACCTTCCTCTGACACCCACCTCTGGGGTCTCAGGTATGATTCTATTGCTCAAAGAACCCGCAACAAGCAACAGACTATATTCCGATCCACAATGGACATGATTCTTGCACACAGCTTCTTTCAAGAATGGAGACAGAAGTGCAGTTTCCAGTGACCACTTCAGTCTTGAAAAGCCTCCTACTTCAGCAAAAGCCCACCACCAAGACAGCCAGAAGGGTCCCTGAGATTGAGACATTTAGGGTCCCACAGATGGTTTTTGCAGGCAGCCTTTTTTTCTGATACCAGGCTGGCTCTGCCTGTCCCAGTTTCCTCTGCTTAGGGAGACTGACAGCTCTAACAGCATGGTGCCCAAGCCTGCCACATGAGTGCACATATGCTAGTCTCAGAGCACCAGGACTGTCTGTGAGCTCTGGTTAGCCTCACAGTGAATTTAACCATTGCCTAGTGACCAGTCCCTGTGACTTGGTGGAGAAAAAGACATCCGTGGAGGTCTGTCAGTGGAAGACTCTCACCTGTCTTCTCTGTGGGATCCAGGGGACAGTTCCATGATCCTAGGGGAGAACAGACATCAGCCAGCCTGAAGAAACATCAGAAACATCAAGCAGAGCTCCAGGAAGAACCTTCAATATCCCTAATGTTCCAAAAGAATCTGCAGGATTCCTTAGGCCTGCCTAGACATTGTGGGGGTGAGTCTTTTTGAAACTTGCTGCACTGTGATTTCTAGATACAGCCTGCCTGTGTTCCCCGGGTTGCTCTCTCCCATGTGGGGCTTCCTGCAGAACTACACAGGCTCAGAAAGTGCTGGGCTGCATGTTTCTGTGGAATTGTTGAGAATGTTTGATGTCTGCATGTGTGCTGGACATTGTGTGTGTGTGTGTGCGTGACTGTAAATGGAGTCTGCTTAAAGGAATGTGGCTAACGCACTTCAGTGCTTCATTTCTTTGAGTCACACAACCTTTTGTTGGCCTGTCTGTCTGGCTGTGCTTGGGCTGTGGATACTTGTGTTCTTTACTTTTCTGTGGATCATGAGTCTGCAGTGAATTGGAAGGCAGGCAGAGACCCGCTGGCATACAAGTCACCTCCCTTTGGAAAAAACAAAACAAAACAAAACAAAACAAAAAAAAGTACATGGCACAGTACAACAAAAAGCAGACATCTCCCAATGTTTCATTGTCCTTTGGCAAACTCAGTGAGAGACATTAGCAGTCCTGTCCTCAGGGCTCCTTTTATTTACCTTGAATTCAGTTCACAGGAGAGCTGTTGCTTCACGTGATGAGGGTACACTCCTCCATCATGTTGGGATTTCATCCTAGGACATACAGTGTAAGCAGCAATAAGATAAGATAAGGGTGAGGATACAATCTGGTGAAGGGTGGATGGGGTCCCGCAACTTCTCCTGCAAAAAAATGAAGACAGACGATACAGAAGGTGTTTCCAACTCCATCACCACATTCCTTTAATTGTGCAAGCAGTCCACACCATGCCTCTGTGTTCAGTTGGGAGTACCCCAACCTGCAAGGAACATTTGGAGTGCAAATTAAGGCCATTTTAGAAAGCTGACAATTTGAGGGCTTTCATGCCAGGAGACAAATGGGAGTGGAATGGATTGACGCTGGGTGTGATGTGGCCTGCAGACTTGTCCTCTTCTTCTCCTGACTTCCATATTTGTTATCAGCCTAGGGTTTCCTGCATCTGGCTCAAGGACTTCCACACTAATCATTTCCCAGTCACAGAGAATGACTCTTACTGGAATCCATTTCATGAGTGTTTCCTTCTAAACACTGTCAGGTTTCAATTACTGGGCTGCTTTGACACTTTCAAAACCATAAATTCCCATTACATCTGCTAACAAGGAAACTCTTGTTCTCAAGCTTCTATTGGAGGGCTGCATGATTCCTACAGGATGAGAAGAAGCCAGTCACGTTTGGCTTTTGCCTGGTAATCTAGCCTCTATTTCATTTCATCTCCATAGGCTTTTCATTGTGGAGGGTTTCTTTCATTGGGCTGTTGCTAGATA
This sequence comes from Gorilla gorilla gorilla, assembly GCF_029281585.2. NCBI lineage: Eukaryota > Metazoa > Chordata > Mammalia > Primates > Hominidae > Gorilla > Gorilla gorilla. The sequence goes on along the minus strand of NC_073248.2, from coordinate 25,464,401 downwards.
AAGCTGTCTCTTGCCACAGATTATTTAGATGCCAGGGATTGCAGAGAGCAAAAGGGACTTTGGGCAGGCTGTCTGCACTCCAGGTTGTGGGTCATTGTCTCCTTTTGGGGGTTGAGGTTGTTTGCACTTTTCAGGATGCTTTTGGGTCACCTGACAGGAATCAGTGAACATTGATTAGTCTCCAGCACAAGGCATCTCATTCTCTCAGGTAAGCTTTGATTTTTCTTTGCTGTCATGGGGAATCCACAGTGCTCCTCATCAGCAGTACTGGACACCCTTATCATGCTTGCCATCAACACATATGGCCTCTGAGACAGGGTATCAACCTCATCTGCCCCGGTGAGATGTCAATCCGGAGTGTGACAAAACTGCTCCACAGTGGACTTGCCTTTATCATGGCTCCTGCCTTTCCCAGAGAGCTTCTGCAAGGCCCACAATGAAGAGAGGCGTGATGGCAAGAGCCCAGCCATCTTTCTCTGACACCCATCTCTGGGGTCTCAGGTATGATTCTATCACCCGAAGAACCCTCAACAACCCATCAGACTGTATTTCATTTCCCAGGGGACCCAATCCTTACACAAAGCCTCTTTCTGCAATGGAGTCAGAAGATCAGTTTCCAGTGACCACCTCACAGTATCGAAATGTCTTCTCCTCCAGCAGGACCCAGCAACAGAGATGGCATGAATGGTTCCTGAGTTCGAGACTTTTGGGGTCTTGCAGTGGATTTTGACAGGCAGCCTTTTTCACAATAACAGATCGCTTCTGCCTGTACTATTTTCCTCTGCTTAGGCAGGCTGACAGCTCTGATGGCCTGGAACCTGAGCCTGCCTCACAAAGGTACATGCACTACTCTTAGGGCACCATGCCTGATTGTGAGCTCTGGCTAGAGTCACAACATATGTCACCGCTGCCTAGGGACAAGTCTCTGCGGCTTGGCAGAGAAGGAGACCTCTGTGGAAGTGCGTCGGCAGTGGACTCTTGCCTGTCTTCTCACTGGGATATGCAGCATATTTCCATGATCCTAGGAGAGGGTAGATGTGAACCAGCCTTAAGAAATATCAAGCACAGTCCCAGGAATAAATCACAAAATCCCTAAGGATCCAAAACAATCTACGGGATTCCTCAGGCCTGCCTAGTTTTGTAGGGGTGAGTCTTTTTGAAACTTGCTCCACTGAGATTTCTAGGTAGAGCTGGCCTGTGTCCGTGCAGTAGCTCTCTCCCAGGTATGGCTTCCTGAAGAACCACACAGCCTCAGGATCTACAGGGCCGTGTGCTTCTGTGGAATTGTTGCTAGTGTTGGATGTCTATGTGTGTATATTGCATTGTGTGTTTGTGAGTGCTTGTGTGTGTGTGTTTGCCTGTAAGCGGAGACTTCTTAAGGGAATGTGGCTAATGCACTTCAGTGCTTTTTTGTTGTTGTTGGGTCTCTAAATGTTTTGGTTACTTGTCTGTGTGGTTCTGCTTGGGCTGCAGGGGTTCCATGTCCTTCATTTTTCTGTGGGAGGTGGGCAAGACCCACCGGCTTTCAAATCACCTCCCCCTGCAAAAATCCAGAACAAAACAAAACAAACCTCTCTTCTAGAAAGAAAAGGAGCCCCCACTACATGAAAAAACAGACATCTCCCAGTGTTTCATTGTCCTGTGGCAAACCCAGGGAGAAAAACTCACAGTCCTGTCTGCAGTGCCCCCTTGAATTTACCTTGAATTCAGTTCCCAGGGAGCAGATGTTTCACATTTTGAGGGGACACTTCATCATCTTGGGATTTTATTCTGGGACATAGAGTGTGAGATGCAATAAGTTCAGAAAGGAGTGAGGATACAAACTGGAGAAGGGTAGATGGGTTCCTGCAACTTCAACTGCAGAAAGATTGAAGACAGGTGTCACAGAAGGTGCTTTCAACACCATCTCTACATTCAATTAATTACACAAGCAGTCCACACCATGGCCCAGTGTTCAGATGAGAGTATTCCAACGGGCAAGGAACATTTGGAGTGTAAATTGGGGCTATCCTGGTACACTCCTGATTTGAGGGCTTTCATACCCAGAGCCAAATGGGAATGGAATGGATTGATGCTGGGTGAGCTATGACCTCCATACTTGCCTCTTCTTTTCCGGACTTCCATGTTTCTCATTGACCTAGGGTTTCCTGGTTATGGCTCAAAGACTTCCACAGTAAACTTTTTCCAGTTCACAGAGAATAACCCTCAGGGGAATCCATTGTGTGAGAGTTTCCTTCTAAATGCTGTCAGCTTTAATGACTGGGCAGATTTGATACTTTTAAAACCGTAAATTCCTTTTACATCCACCAACAAGGGAACCCTTGTTCTCTCACTTCTATCAGAGTGCTGCATGATTTCTGCAGGATGAAAAGCAGGCAGCCGTGTTTGGTTTTTGCCTCATAATCTAGCATATTTTTCACTTCATCTGCATGTTCTTTTCATTGCAGAGGGTCTGGTTCCTTCTTGGGCTGCTGCTGTTTGGGACTGCCTCTCCCCACAGAGTAGTTAGCTGCCAGGAATTTCAGACAGCAAAAGGGACTCCGGGTAAGTCGGCTGCCCTTCATGTTGAGGGATGCTTTCTCCTTGTGGGGGCTGAGGTTGTTTCCACTTTGCAGGAGTCTTTTTGGTCCTCTGACAGGAGTCATTGAACATTGTTTGTACTCTACCACAAGGCATCTCTTTCTCTCAGGCGAGCCTTGATTTTTCTTTGCTTTCAAGGGGAATACACAGTGCCCCTCAACAACACTACTGGACACCCTTTCAGACTTTGCACTGCCACAGACATCCTCTGAGATACTTTCTTAACCTCATGTGAACCTGCAATAAGCCAGTCCAAAGTGTGAGAACCCTGCTTCACCTTGGACTTGCCTTTGTCGTGGTTTCTGCCTCTCCCAGAGAGCCCCTGTGAGGTTCAGGATGAAGGGCAGCAGTGAGGTCAAGAGGCTATCTTTCACTGGCACCCACCTCTGGGGTCTCAGTCATGTTTCTATCACCCAAAGGACCTTCAGAAACACACCAGACTATATTCCAATCCCCATGGGACCCAATTCTTGCACACAGCCTCTTTGGGGAATAAAGTCAGAAGACCAGTTTCCAGTGACCACCTCACAGTCTGAAAATGCCTCCTCCTCCAGGGGACCAGATGACAGAGATGGCCCAAAGGGGCCTTGACGTGGAGAAATTTAGTGTCCCACAGTGGGTGTTCACAGGCAGCCTTTATTGCAACACCAGGCCTGTTTTGCCTGAAGTATTTTCCTGTGCTTAGGCAGGCTGACAGTTCTGAGAGCCGGGCATCCTTGCCTGCCTCAGGACTGTGCATGTGCTAGACTCAGGGAACGAGGCCTGATTATGATCCCTGGCTTGTGTCACAACGAATGTCATCATTGCCTAGCTACAAGGCCCTCAGCTTGGCGGTGAAGGAGACCTCCATGTAGGTGCAATGGCAGTGCATTCTCGTCTCTTTTCTGTTGGATTCTCCAGATAGTGCCATGATCCCAAAAGAAGGCAGATGTGAGGCAGACTGAAGAAACCTCAAGCACAACCCCAGGAATAAACTGTGAAATCTGTAAGAATCCAAAATATCTCCAGGATTCCTCAGGCCTGTATAGATGTTGTAGGGGTGAGTCTCTTTTAAACTTGCCCCACTGTGATTTCTAGATACAGCCTGCCTGTGTTCCGACAGGTTACTCTCTCCCAGATGGGGCTTTCTGCAGAACCATGCATCCTCAGTAGCTGCTTGGCTGTGTGCTTCTGTGGGAGGCTTGCGAGTGTGGGATGTTTGTGTGTGTGTGTGTGTGTATGTGCATGTGCCTGTAAGTGGAGTCTGTTTAAAGGAATGAGACTAACACACGTAAGTGCTTCTTCTTCTTCTTCTTTTTTTTTTTTTTCTTTTTTGAGTCTCCCAACCTAGTGTTGTCCTGTCTGTGTGGCTCTGCTTGGGTTGCAGGGCTTTGTTTTCTTCATTTTTCTGTGGATCATGAATCCGCGATGAATTGGGAGGTGTTTCATGACGCACCAGCTTTCAAATCACCTCTGCCTGCAAAATATAAATAGATAAATAAATACATAAACAAATAAATAAATAAATAAATGGCACACCAAAAAACAGGCATCTCCCAGTGTTTCACTGTTCTGCAGCCAACCCAGGGAGAGACACTAGCAATCTTTTCCACAGGGAGACACACAAAGCCACACACACATGCAGACATCCGACAATCACAACACTCCCACAGAAAAAGACAGCCCAGCATCTCCTGAGGCTGCGTGGTACTGCAGGAAGCTTCACTTCGGAGACAGCAACCCTGGGGAGCCCATGTGGGCTGTGCTTAGAAAACAGAGTGGAGCAATTTTCAAAAAGATTCACCCCTACAACATCTAGGTAGAACTGAGGCATCTTGAAGATCCTTTTGGACCCTTAGGGATTCCCTGGTTAATTCCTGCAGCACTTCTTGAGGTTTCCTCAGGCTGGTTCATGTCGGCTTTGTCCTAGGATCATGGGATTATTCTGAGGATCCCACAAAGAAGACAAGTGAGAGTCTCCCGCCGACCCACCTTCATGGAGGTTTCCTTCTCAGCCATGCTGCAGGGACTTGTCTCTAGGCAACTGTGGCATTCATTGTGATGCCATCCAGAGCTTACAGCTCAGGCCTCCTGCCCTGAGATTAGCACATGCAAATTCGCGAGGCGAGGTCGGGTGCCCAGCAATTAGAGATTTCTGCCTCCTAAACAGAGGAAAATGGTACAGGCATAGCCGGCCTGGTATCAGAAAAAAGCCTGACTGCGATAATCCCCTGCAGGACACTAAAAGTCTCAACCTTAGAGCTCCCTTGGGTTGTCTCCATGGTCTGGCCTTACTGAAGAAGGACACATTTTAAGACTGTGAGCTGGATGCTGGAAACTGCTTTTCTGACTCCTTGCCCAAAAGAGGCTGTAAGAATCAGGTCCTATTGAGAGTGAAGCTAGCTGGGCTTCTGGGTCCAGTGGGGACTTGGAGAAGTTTTCTGTCTAGCTAAAGGATTGTAAACACACCAATCAGCATTCTGTAAAAATGGACCAATCAGCACTCTGAAAAACGGACCCATTAGCACTCTGTAAAATGGACCAATCAGCAGAATGTGGGCAGGGCCAAATAAGGGAATAAAAGCTGGCCACCTGAGCCAGCAGTGGCCACCCACGGGGGTTCCCTCCCATGGTGTGGAGGGTTCCTTCTTTTGCTCTTCACAATAGATCTTGCTGCTGCTCAGTCTTTGGGTCTGCACTACCTTTATGAGCTGTAACACTGACTGCAAAGGTCTGTGGCTTCACTCCTGAAGTCAGCAAGACCATGAACCCACCAGGAGGAACAAGCAGCTCCAGAGGCCCCAACTTTAAGAGCTGTAGCACTCACTGGGAAGGTCTGCAGCTTCACTACTGATGTTAAGTGAGACCACAAACCCACCAGAAGGAAGAAACTCTGGACACATCTGAACATCTGAAGAAACAAACTCCAGACACACCATCTTTAAGAACTATAACACTCACCCTGAGGGTCCACAGCTTCATTCTTGAAGTAAGCAAGACCAAGAACCCACCAGAAGGAACAAATTCTGTTCACGCCATGGGAAATGGAATATAGTCTGGTGAGTTTCTGTGGGCTTTTGGATGATGGAATCATACCTGAGACCCCAGAGGTGGGTGTCTGCAAAAGATGGCTGGGCTCTTGACCTCATCCTCCCACTGCCCATGGCCTCTCTTCATTCTGGCCTCATAGGGGCTCTCGCAGAAAGGCTGGAACCATGACAAAAGTAGGTCCAAGTTGGAGCAGTGTTCTCACACCTCAAACTGGCCTCTCACAGCTGCAAATGAGGTTGAGACAGTGTCTCAGAGGCTGTCTGTGATGACCACAAGCCTGGAATGGTGTCCAGTAGTGCTGTTGAGGGGCAGTGTGGACCCCCTGATGAAAGCAAAGAAAACTCAAAGCTTGCCTGACAGAACAAGCTGACTAGTGCCAGAGATGCAGCAATATTCTAAGGTATGTCAGAACACCCAAAAGCGTCTATCAAAGTGCAAATAAACTCAACCCCCAAAATGAGAACACAAGCCACAACCTGGAACATAGCCAGCCTACCTAAAGTCCTTCTTGCTCCCTGAAATTCCTGGCATCCAAAAGATGTGTGATGATAGGCAGTCCCATTCAGCAAGAACACAATGAAAGATCCACTCAACAATGAGAAGACTGTGCAAATAAAAGTGAAACAGAGGTTAGATTACCAGGCAAAAGCCAAACACAACTGCCTGCTTCTCATCCTACAGGAATAATGAAGCCCTCTGATAGAAGTGAAATAACAAGAGTTTCCCTGTTGATGGCTGTCACAGCAATTTAGGTTTTAAATTATAAATGCTGCCAGTCATTAAAAAGTGACAGGGTTTAGAAGGAACACTCATGTGACGGATTCCCATGAGGGTAGTTCTTTGAGAACAGGGAAAGGTTAGTGTGGAAGCCATTGGGTGAGATCCAGGAAACCCTAGGCTGACAAGGAACCTGGAAGTCAAGAAAAGAGGAGGTAACTCCTCCCAGCATTAACCCATTCCATCCCCATTCCAACTCATTTGGCTATGGGTATGAAAGCCATAAATCAGGAGTTTGCCAGGATGGGCCCAATTTGCACTCCAAATATTCCCTGAACATTGCATTACTTCCACCTGAAAAACAGGCCATGATGTGAACTGCTTGCACAATTAGCAGAATGGAAGGATGGGTTTGGAAGTAGCTTCAGTGTCATCTGTCTTCATTTTTTTTATTTTTATTTTTTGAAGTTGAAGTTGTAGGACCTATCCACTCCTCCCCAGATTGTATCCTCAACCCTATCTGACCTTATTGCTGCTCACGCTCTGTGCCAGGATGAAATCCCAAGATGATGGAGGAGTGGCCACTTTGACCTGAAGCACCTGCTCAGCTGGGAACCGAATTCAAGGTAAATTCCAGAGATCCTGGGGACAGGACTGCTAGTGTCTCTCATTGGGTTGACCACAGAACAATGAAACACTGGGAGATGTCTGCTTTTCGTGTGGTGTGTTCCTCTTCTTTCTGGAAGAGTGCTTTTTGTTTGTTTTTTTGTTTTGCAGGGGGAGGTGGTTTGCATGCTGGCAGGTCTCAACCCACCTCCCAATACACTGCAGATTCATGATCCACAGAAAAATAGAGAACACAGAGCCCTGCAACTAAAGCAAAACCACAAAGACAAGCCATCAAAAGGTTGAGAGACTCAAATAAAGAAGCACTAACGTGTGTTAGCCACATTCTTTTAAGGAGACTCCATTTGCAGGCACACACACACACAAAGACACAATACCACACAAACCCATGCAGAAATCTGACACAACACTCCCACAGAAACACATAGCCTGGCAGCTTCTGAGGCTGTGTGTTTCTGTGGGAAGACCCACCTTGGAGAGAGCAACCCCAGGGAACAGAGGCAGGCTCTGTCTAAAAATATCAGGGGGGCAAGTTTCATAAAGACTCACCCCTAAAATGTCTAGGCAGGTCTAAGGAATCCTGCAGATGATTTTGGATCCATAGGGATTTTGCAGTTTATTCCTGGGGCTCTGCTTGACATTTCTTCATGCTCACTCACATCTTCCCTCTCCTAGGATCATGGGATTATTCCACAGATCCCACAGAGAAGACAGGTGAGAGTCCACCAGCGCATCCCCACAGAGGTCTTCTCTGCAAGCTGCAGGGACTTGTCTCTTGGCAACAGTGACATTCATTGTGACACTTGCCAGAACTCAAACTCAGGCCTGGTGCTGTGAGTCTAGCTCATGCACATTCCTGAGGCAGGTTCTGGCACCCAGATGTCAGAGCTGTCAGCCTGACTAAGCAGAGGAAAATGCTACAGGCAGAGCCGGCCTTGTATCAGGAAAAATGATTCTTATGAAAACCCACTGCGAGACCCTAAAAGTCTCAAATTCAGGGCCTCTTTGGGCCGTCTCCATGGTAAGGTCCCGCTGGAGGAGGAGGCATTTCAAGACTGTGAGGTGGTCGCCGTAAACTGCTCTTCTGGCTCTATTCCTGAAAGAGGCTGTGCACAAGAATCAGGTCCCATGGAGATTGGAATAGAGTCTGTTGTGTTGTTGAGGTTCTTTGGGTGATAGAATTATACCTGAAACCCCAGAGGTGGGCATCACTGAAAGATGCCTGAGCTTGACCTCATGGCTTCCCTTCATCCTGGGCCTCACAGGGGCTCTCTGGAAAAGTCAGGAACCATGACAGAGGAAAGTCCAAGGTGGAACAGTTGTCTCACACCTCAGACTGGTCTCTCTCCTTGGTGCAGATGAGGTTGACACAGTGTCTCAGAGTCTGTCTGTGGTGATAGTAAGCCTGAAAATTGTGTCCAGCAGTGCTGTTAAGGGGCATTGTGGATTTTCCATGAAAGCAAGAAAAAAACAAGGCTTGCCTGAGAAAATGAGCTGCCTTGTGCTGGAGCCCAAGCAATGTTCAGTGATTTCTGTCAGGGGATCCAAAAGCCTACTGCAAAGTGCAAGCAACTTCAGCCCCCTAAATGTGACCATAGACCAAAATGTGGAGCACAGTAAGCCTACTCGAAGTCCCTTTTGCTCTCTGAAACCCCAAGAAGCTATGCAATCTGTGGTGAGAGGCAGTCCCATCCAGTAATAGCTCAATGAATGAGCCCCTCCACAGGGAGACAGCCCTGCAGATTTAATGAAACAAAGCCTAGATTACCAGGTAAAACCTACCCACGGCTGTCTTCTTCTCCTACAGGAATCATGCAGTCCTCTGATAGAAGTGGGAGAATAAGAGTTTCCTTGTTGGTGGCTGAAACAGGAATTTGTGGTTTTAAAAGTATCAAAACTGCCCAGTCATTAAAACTTGACAGTGTTTGGAAGAAAACACTCATGCAATGGATTCCACTGAGGGTCATTCTCCATGAACAGGGAAACATTTAGTGTGGAAGTCATTTAGCCAGAACCCGGAAACCCTAGGGTGACCAGGAACATGGAAGTCAGGAAAAGAAGAGGCAAGTGTGGAGGCCACATCCCACCTAGCATCAATCCATTCCACTGCCATTTGGCTCTAGGTATGAAAGCTCTTAAATCGGGAGTTTGCCAGGATGGCCTCAATTTGCACTCCACATGTTCCTTGCATGTAGGAGTACTCCCATCTGAACACCAGGCAATTGTGTGGACTGCTTGTGCAATTAAGGGAATGCGGGCATAGAATTGAAAGCACCTTCTGTGTGATCTTTCTCTTTTTGAAGGGGAAGTTGGGGGACCTCTTCCCCTTGTCACCAGATTCTATCCTCACCTTTATCTGACCTTATTTCTGCTCATATTATATGGCCCAGGATGAAATCTCAAAACAAGGGAGGAGTGTCCCCTCACAATGTGTAGCACCTGCTCAGCTAGGAAATGAATTCGAGGTAAATATAGGGACCTGAGAACCGGACTGCTAGTGTCTCTCCCTGGGTTGGCTGCAGGAAAATGAAAAACTTGGAAATGTCTGTTTTTTTGGTATGATGTTCTCGTCTTCTTTCTAGAGGAGTGGCTTTTATTGCACGGGGAGATACCTTGGTCACCGCCAGGTTTGGCCCGCCTCCAGAATCACTGAGGATTCATGATTCACAAAAAATAAATAACACAGAGCCCCACAGTCCAAAAGAGCCACACAGACAGGCCACCAAAAGGTTAGGAGATTCAAAAAAAAAAAAAAAAAGGAGAAACAGCTGAAGTGCTCTAGCCACATTCCATTAAGCAAACTCCACTTAACGGCACACACACACACACACAAACACACAATAACACACACACAGGCAGACATCCAACACTTGCAACACTCCCACAGAAACAATAGCCTGTGAGCTCCTGAGGCTGCGGGGTTATGCAGGAAGCCCCATCTGAGACAGAGCAACTCCAAGGAAAATAGATGGGCTGTACCTAAAAATAACAGTAAGGCAAATACCAAAAAGACTCACCCTTCCAACATCTAGACATCATGCAGATGCTTTTTGATCCTTAGGGATTTGGCAATTTATTCCTGGGGCTCTTCTTGATATTTCTTCAGGCTGGCTCACATCTACCCTATCCTAGGATTATGGGACTATCCTGTGGATCTCACAGAGTAGACAGGTGAGAGTCCACAGCCGAGGAACCTCCATGGAGGTCTCCTCCTTGGGAGTCTTCTCCACCAAGCTGCATGGACTTGTTGCTAGGCAATGGTGACATTCACTGTGACTCTAGACACAGTTCACACTCAGGACTGGTGCTCTGAGACTAGCTCATGTGGATTCCTGAGGCAGGCTTATGTGTCCTGCTGTAACAGCGTTCAGCCTGCCTAAGCAGAGGAAAATGGTACAGTCGGAGCTGGCCTGGTATCAAGAAAAAGGCTGCCTGTGAAGACCCATGGCAGGACAATAAAAGCCTCAACCTCAGGGCCCATTTGGACCGTGTCTGTTGTCATGTCCCCATGGAGGATCAGGTGTTTCGAGACTCTGAGGTGGTCACTGGAAACTGCTCTTCGAACTCCATTCCCAAAAGAGAATGTGCGTGTGCAAGAATTGAGTCTCCTGCTAATTGGAATATAGTCTATCTGGTGTGTTGTTGATGGTTCTTTGGGTCATATCATCATACCTGAGACCCCAGAGGCATTTTTCAACAAAGATATCTGGGCTCTTGACCTCACTGCCTCCATCATCCTATGCCTAGCAGGGGCTCTCTGAGAAAGGCAGGAACCATGAAAAAGGCAGGAACCATGACAAAGGCAAGTCAAAGGTTGAACCATGTTCTCACACCTTGGACTGACCTCTTATGGGTGAAGATGAGGTAGAGACCGTGTCTCAGAGGTCATCTTTGATGATGGAAAGCCTGAAAAGGTTGTCCAGTAGAGCTGTTGAAGGACACTGTGGATTTCCATAAAAGCAAAGAAAAATCAATGCTCACCTGACAGAATGAGCTGCATTGACCTGGAGTTTAAGTAATGTTCAATGCTTCCTCTCAGAGGTCCCAAAAGCCTCCTGCAAATTGCAAACAACCTTAGTCCCATAATGAGACAATGACTCAAACTTGGAGCACAGCCAGATGCCTCAAAGTCCCTTTTGCTCTTTGAAATCCCGGGAAGCAAAATAATCTTTGGTGAGAGGCAGTCCCATCCAGCCACAACCCAATGAAAGAACCCCTCCTCAATGAGAAGACCATACAGATGAAAAAAAATGAGAGGCTAGATTACCAGGCAAAAACCAGACAGGGCTGCCTGCTTCTCATCCTACAGGAATCATGCAGAATGCCAATAGAAGTGAAAAAACAAGAATTTCCTTGTTGGCTCCTGTAAAGGGAATTTACAGTTTTAAAAGTATGAAAGCTGCCCAGTCATTAAATTGTGACAGTGTTTAGAAGGAAACACTCACGCAATGGATTCCCATTAGGGTCATTCTCTGTGAACTGAGAAACATGTATTGTGTAAGTTATTGAGCCAGACACAGGAAAACTGGCACCAACAAGAAACATGGAAGTCAGAGAAAGAAGAGTCAAGTGTGGAGGTCACATCCCACCCAGCATCAATCCATTTCATTCCCATTTGGCTCCCAGTATGAAAGCCCTCAAATTGGGAGTTTGACAGAATGACCCTGATTTGCACTCCAAATATTCTTGCCCATTGGAGTACTTTCACCTGAACACTGGGCCATGGTGTGGACTGCTTGTGCAATTAAGGGAATGTTGGGATCTGTGTCATCTGTCTTCATTTTTTTGCAGGTGAAGTTGTGGGATCTCATCCAATTCCCACCAGATTGTATCCTCACCCCTGTCTGACCTTATTGTTGCTCACACTCTATGTCCCAAAATGAAAACCCAAGACGATGGAGTATTGCCCCCTCATGACGTGAAGCAACTGCTTGACTGGGACCTGAATTTGAGGTAAATTCAAGGGCCCTGTGGACAGAACTGCTAGTGTATCTCCCTGCATTGGCCGCAGGACAATGAAACACTCAGAGATGACTGTTTCTTCATGTGGTGTGCTCCCCTTTTTTCTGAGAGTGGCTTTCTTTTGGAGTGGGAGGTGAGTTTGACACTGGTGGGTCTCAGCCTGCCTCCCAATTCACTGGGGATTTATGGTCCACAGAAAACTAAAGAAATGGAGCCCCACAGACCAAGCAGTGCTGCACATACAGGCCACCAAAAAGTTGGGGGACTCAAGAAAAAGAAGTGCTAAAATGTGTTAGCCACATTCCTTTAAGAATACTCCTCTTATATTCTATCATGCACACACATAGACACACACATACATGCAGACATTCAACACTCTCAATACTTTCACAGAAACGCAAAGGCTGGCAGCTCCTGAGGCTGTTTGGTTCTGCAGGAAGTCCCATTTGGGACAGAGCAACCTTGGGGAACACAGTTGCTGTACCTGGATATCACAGTATGGCAAGTTTCAAAAAGACTCACCACTATAAAGTCTAAACAGGTTTGAGGAATTCTGCAGACTGTTCTGTATTCTTAGGGATTTCACAGTTTATTCCTGGGGCTCTGTTTGATGTTACTTCTGGCTGCCTCACGTCTGCCCTCTCCTAGGATCATGGGACTATCCCATGGATACAACAGAGAAGACAGGCAAGAGTCCACTGCTGACACACCTCCATGAAAGTTTCTTTATCTGCCAAGCTCCAGGGACTTGTCGCTGGCAAAGGTAACATTCATTGTGAAGCTAGCCAGAGCTCACAATCAGGCCTGATGTCCTGAGACTAGGGTATGAACATTAATGAGGCAGGCTGGGGCACTGGCTCTCAGACCCGTCAGCCTGCCTAAGCAGAGGAAAATGGCAGAGGCAGAGTCGGTCTGGTATCAGGAAAAAAACTGCCTATGAAACCCACTGCAGGACCCTGAAAGTCTCAGCTTTGGGGTTTATTCAATCCATCTCCATGGTTGTGTCCCACTGGTGGAGGAGGCATTTCAAGACCATGAGGTGGTCGCAGAAACTGCTCTTCTGAGTCCATTCACAAAGGAGGCTGTGTGAAAGAATTGGGTCCCATAGGGATTGATATATAGTCTGGTGTGTTTTGGAGGGGATTTTTGGGTGATAGCAGCATACCTGAGACCCCAGAGGAGGGTGTCAGCAAAAGATGACCAGGCTCTTGACCTCTCTTCCTCCCTTCATCTGGGGCCTCGCATAGGCTTTCTGGGAAAGGCAGGAAGCAAGACAAGGCAAGTATAAGATCAACACTGTTCTCACACCTTGAACTTGCCCCTCATGGGTTCACATGAGGTTGTGACACCATCTCAGAGGCTGTCTGTGGTGACGGCAAGCCTAAAAAGTGTGTCCAGTAGTGCTGTTGAGGAGCACTGTGAATTCTCCATGAAAGCAAAGAAAAATCAAAGCTCACCTGAAAGAAAGAGCTGCCTTGTGCTGGAGTCCAAGCAATGTTCAATGATTCCTGTCAGAGGACCCCAAAGACTCCTGCAAAGTGCAAACAATGTCAGCTCCCACAACAAGACAACAACCCACAATATGCAGTGCAGCCATGTGACCCAAAGTCCCTTCCTCTCTCTGAAATCTCTGGCAGCTAAATAATCAGTGGCAAGAGGCATAACTATCCAGCAACAGAACAATGCAAGAGCCCTTCCACTATGAGGAGTCCATACAGACGAAATGAAACAGACGCTTATTTACCAGGCAAAAGCCAGACACAGCTGCCAGCTTCTCATCCTATAGGAATCATGCAGCACTCCAATAGAAGTGGAAGAACAAGAGTTTCCTTGTTGGAGGCTGTTATAGGAATTTATGGTTTTAAAAGTATCAAAGCTGCCCAGTCATTAAAATGTGAGAGTTTTTATAAGAAAACACACATGCTATGGATTCCCATGAGTGTCATTCTCATGAACTGAGAAACATTTAGTGTGGAAGTCATTGTGCCAGATACAGGAAACCCCAGACTTGTGAGAAACATGGAAGTCAGAAAAAGAAGAGACAAGTTTAGATGCCACATCCTGCCAAGCACCAATCCATTCCACTGCCATTTGGCTCTGGGTATGAAAGCTCTGACATTGGGAGTTTGCCAGGATGGCCCAAATTTTCACTCCAAATATTCCTTGCACACTGAAGTACTCCCACCTGAATTCTGGGCCATGGTGTGGACTGCTTTTGCAATTAAGGGAAAGTTGGGATGGAGTTAGAAGCAACTTTTGTGTCATCTGTCTTTATTTTTTTTTGCAGGTGAAGTTGCTGGACCCCATTCTCCATTCAGCAGATTGTATCCTCAACCCATCTGACCTTATTGCTGCTCACACTCTATGTTCCAGGATAACATCACAAGAAGATGTAGTAGTGCCCCCTCATGACATGAAGCATGTGCACAGCTGGGAACAAAATTCGAAGTTAATCCGAGTGGTCTTGCAGACACATCTGCTAGTGTGTCTCCCAGCTTTGTCCTCAAGATGATGGAAACACTGGGAGATGCCTGGTTTTTGGTGTGGTGTGCTCCTCTTCTAGAAGAGTCATTTTCAGTACAGGGGGAGGTGATTTGGACGCTGGTGGGTCTTGGCCTGCCTCCAAATTCACTGCGGATTCATGATCCACAGAAAAATAACACTGAGCCATGCAGCCCAAGCAAAGCCACACAGACAGGCCACCAAAAGGTAGTGAGGCTAAAAAAAAAAAAAGAAGCACTGAAGTGTGTTAGCCCCATTCCTTTGAGCAGACCCCACTTACAGGCACACACACACACAACGCTACACACACTTGATGTCAAACACTCGCAACACACCCACAGAAACACACAGCATGGCAGATCCTGAGGTTGCATGGTTCTGCAGGAGGCCCCACCTGGGAGACACCAACCCCAGGGAATAGAGGATGGCTGTACCTAGAAATCATATTGGCACAAGTTTCAAAATCCATACAACCTCTAGGCCAGACTGAGGAATTCTGCAGATCTTTTTGGATCCTTAGGGATTTTGCAGTTTATTTCTGGGACTGTGGTTGATGTTTCTTCAGGCTGACTCCCATAAGCCCTCTGATTGTGGTTGATGTTTCTTCAGGCTTGCTCACATGTGCCCTCTCATAGGATCATGGGACTATCCTGTGGATCCCACAGAAAAGACAGGGGAGAGTCCACTGCCAATGCACCTCCAAGCAGATCTCCTTCTCTGCCAAGCTGCACAGACTTGTTGCTAGGCAACGCTGACATTCTTTGTGAGGCTAGCCAGAACTCACCCTCAGGCCTGGTGCCCTGAGACTAGTACATGCACATTCTTGGGGCAGGCTCAAGCACCCGGCTGACAGAGCTGTCAGCCTACCTAGGCAGAGAAAAATGCACGGGCCAAGCTGGCCTCACATCAGGAAAATGGCTACCTAAGAAAACCAACTGCAAGACCCTAAACATGTCGACCTTAGGGCCCCATGGGCAGTCTCCATGGTCTGGTCCCACTGGAGGAGTAGGCATTTCAAGACTGTTAGGTGGTCGCTGGAAACAGCTCTTCTGACTCCATTCCTGAAAGAGAATGTGTGTGTGCAAGGATCAGATCCCATGGGGATTGGGATATATTCTGTTGTGTTGTTCAGTGTTATTTGGGTGAAAGAAGACCCCAGAGGCAGGTATCAGTGAAAGATGGCCAGGTCCTTAATCTCACTGCCTCCCTTCATCCTGGGCCTCACAGGGGCTCTCTCAGATAAGCAAGGACCACAAGAAAGGCAAGTCCACGTTGGAGACATGTTCTTACACTTTGAACTGGCCTGTCATGGGTGCAGATGAGGTTGAGACTGTGTCTCAGAGGCTGTCTGTGGTGATTTCCACCCTTGATAGGGTATCCAGTAGTGTTGCTGTAAGAGCACTGTGGATTACTTATGATAGGAGAGAAAAAAATCACTTGAGAGAATTGTTGGGAAACCAGCCCCACACTGCCCAGTGGGTACCCCAAGTCCAGCGGAGACAAATAATTAGAAAGAGACAGGATGAGAGTTTAAAAGGCAGATCCAGGGGAACAGAGATTTGGAGGCTTGCTCATGGCCTGGAGCTCTCAGCCTCCACCCAATTTATTGGTTTACAAGCTCTTTGTTCTTAGGGCAGATAGGAGGGGTAGGAAGGGATGAGGGAAAGGATTAATCAGTGAGGGAGAACTCCTGAGTCATTCAATAAGATATAGCAGTGGCAGTTTCTGTGAATTTCCTCTAGCAAAGATGTGTGTCTAAACTGCTTAATATATTTAACTTATTGGGACTGAAATGGATGGGAGTAGATTTCAGGAGAAGCCAAGATGATTGATTATACTCCACTGCTTCAAGGGAGTGTTATTTCCCTGAGCAACCAGTGGCATGCTGCTGAGCTGTTATGCTCTCTGGGCATAAGGACATGAAGGCAATAAGGAGACTTTTCTCCTCAGAGGCCACACATGGCTCCCCAAGGGAGTCTCACACCAGGGAGATCAACTCATTTGGCATCCCAGAAACTCTCTTTCCCACATGTCCCGCTTTTTTGTCTCCATTTTTCTTAATTAATAACCACCATTGCTATCATAGCTCATTCACGGTGTCTATCTACTCTCCCAAGATGCTGTCTGCATCAGTAGGTTAAAAAAAAAGCATAAAAAGACACACACCAAAGTAATATTTGCAATTGATGATCCACCTATGGTTTTAATTCACTTTAAAGGATTAGTGTTAAAAAGGCCATCAGTGGTTCCAGCAAGAATATCAGCTCTAGGCAACAGGATGGGATGAGCCTGAGAGGCAGCAAAAAGTTGTTTTTTCAGTTTAGCAGGATCTAATGTTAAATTATCTTCTTCTCCTGGTAGGTGATGTCTAATCATCTCCCAGTGGTGTTCAGTGGTATTATAAGAGCTAGGAGGAATACAAAATCAGAAGTATTCCAACCACATTGCATTTGAATTCTATGCTCCAAGTTCATAATCCGATCTCCCATTCAAATTACTGTTTGATAAAGATCATTAATTTGATTTGCCAATTTTTCATCTGTTTGGCTTTGGAAATTCCAAAGCTTGGAAAAATTTTTCTGCCAACTATCCACAGAGCTCACAGTTTGAATAGAAGAGTGTAAAGCAAAGCCAGCCGCAGCAGCTGCAGCTGTGACAGATATAAGTCCCAGAATGACAGCTATTAAAGTAAATATGAATCTATTTGATCTATTAAGTATCTCTTTGATCTTTTAGTACTGCAGTGATAATATATATGGAGGGAGAGGCCTCCCAAGTCTATTGAGGGAAACAGGTATGCAAACTGCTTCTTAGGCCCTAACCAGTATAATGCTATTATCTTTATTAAAGGTAGAATTAATGCAGGTAAAAATATGACAGCTGAGGCATGATATGGTTTGAGGGTCAAGTAGGATATTAACTTTTCCTATTACTAACATAAAAGGAGGTATAACACAACTATGCAATGGGACTGTCTGATTAGAGATCATGGCTACAACAAACTGAAGTTTTTTACTATGGGTCTCTGTTTTATATTCTCCTTTCCAAATCCCAACTGCGGTTTGAGCCATCACTAATTTCCACATTCTGGATGTTCTGGATTATAATTGGATTAATCATTTTTGGGCTTGGAGGAGCCATACCATTCTCCTCCTACATAATAGGGTAATTTGTTTCAATTCTTCTATATAATTTTGGTGCATTATCTGGTAGTCGTTTGCAAAGGAGCCTCTCCAAAATCTTTGCTCTGTCCAGTACAATTTACTGCAAAGTGACCCCTAGGGGCCCAATCAGTGATGATTCCAATGGAATTATTTCACAATACTGCAGTGCTGTTTGCAATACAATCTTCCCAGGTTAGCACCTCTAGATTTTCAGACCATTTAGTGGCCTGCCTGGTGCAGGACTTCTTATTAGGTTTACATTTATTAATCTGATGATGTGTCATAACATAGCCATGCTCAAGGTATTTCATAGTGTCCAAAAATTGAAATGTTCTTCCACTGATTACATGAATAGAGGCATTTGATCCATTATGTGCAGGGACATAAACCATCCAACTTTGTTTATCATAATTTAAACATCCTGCTGCTGGCCCCAGGCAGATGGAAGGAAAGTGATAACCACTGGAAACTTTCATTAACATTCCTTCGTCTTCTGGATGAGTAGGACCTTGGTTATCTATTGGTCCAGGCATCCAGACACTATCATTAACATAACCTCCACTGGGGCATCTAACCTTGAAACAGGACTAATCAGTGGTGGGAATGGAATGTAGGTCCAGTAAGTGTAATTTTGATCTTCCCCTCCACAGGGAGACTCACCACCAAGGAGATTACCACCATCATAGCTACCATTAGATTACTGGTGGTCAGCAGCTTGTGCTGAGACCACGGGTTCTCTTCTTCAATGCAAGCTAGTCTCTTCATCTGCCCCCAGGTTGGTGGAGTTGCTTGGTAAGTTTTACTGGTTTCCATCTGCTCAACAGAGATGTTCATCTGAGCCATCTGATGAACTTGGGGTGTAGGGACTTTCTGAGGTCTTTTCCTCTTCCTTGAATTCTGGCTCCTGGCACAACTTAAGATGTCTTGTGGGTACCCAGACAAGAAGCTGATTCTCTCCTGGTGAGATACAAGCAAATCCTCAACCCCAAGAAGACCCACTGGGGCCTTTTGTTTTGGTCAGTTTTTTGGCTATTGATAAAGAGCTATGATTGACACATCTGCTCCTGTGTTGACAAGACCCTCAAATTGTTTTCCTTGAATAGTGACCATACAAATAGGTCTATTGTCAGAGACTTGATTTACTCAATAGGCAGCCTTGACTGCTGATTTTGTGCTTCAAAATCCTCCTTTTTTTTGAGCTTTCTTCTGACTTAACATACAGTAAAAGCAACAGTTGAGCTATTCTGTCTCCTGGATTAGCACTCCAGGGGAAAGTGGAAGAGATAAAAATTTGAATTTCTCCCTGGTAATCAGAGTCCACTACTCCAGTATGTACTTGAATTCCCTTTAATTTCAAGCTGGACTTTCCCAGTATTAGTCCCACCTTGCCGTTTTGCAATGGGCCGAAACCTCCATTGGTGCTATACATTTGTAAAGGGATAGACTGGGCTGGGAATACTCTGTTTGGAGTCAGGGATGACCCGCCCCGAATTGGGAATGCCCTGTTTTGAATCACGGCCTGGTCCGGAGTTTTCCCTCTTTTGGCTCTTTGTACACTCTCTTTTTGCATGTCCTATGTGTCCCCAGTTATATCAAGATCCAGGGAACACTCATGTGTTTTTTGTTACCCTTAGTCCAGCCATTGCCTGAGAAAGGAGGCTGGCCTTAGGTAAGGGCCCCTCAATGCCATCACAGGCTTTAATATATTCACTTAAAGTTTTTTTCTTCATTTAGATCTGCCTTTACTTTAATAGATCTAATTTCTGCCTGATATTCTGTATTCACATTTTCATAAGCAAACAGCTGAATGATCCCTTTCCCGGCATGAGAATTCAAAATAACCTTTTGAGCAGCTTCTTGCAAATGGAGTGATAAAATCTGGATAAATCTCCCTTTAACCTGTCAAAATGAGTTAAAAGAAGGATAAGTAGTAACAGGGTCATGAATGTTTTTCCTGGGATCGTAAGCATATAGTTCTGAGCTGATCGACAGACTCATCGCCCTTTACCACCTGTTGATTGACAGTACCCAATGCCTGTCCAATTCCAAGCAATTGATCAGATGTGATATTAATGGGAGGTTGGGCCTGAGCATTTCTGCCTGCCTGATTTGTTGCTTCATCTGTCCACCAGGTTTTAAGTTGGAGAAATTGAGAGGGAGACAGGGTGGATCGGGCTAATCACTCCCAATCCATAGGTATTAAATGCCTGTTATAAGCCACAAATTATAATAAGGAATGAACATAAGAAGAATTTGGCCCATATTGTTCACTTGCTTGCTTTAAATCTTTTTAATATTTTAAAGAGAAATGGCTCCCTGCATGCCTGAACATGTTCTCTGGGCTCCTTAGCTGGATAACTAATTACTGGAAACTGCCAAGCATTGAAATCCCCTATTTCTTCTACCTGTCAAATGGATGCCTGAATTGCCGCTGCACCATAATTTCTATCTGGACTGGCTAGATGTCTGAATTTCCCCTGCACCATAATTTGTATTTGGACTGGCTAGCAGCATTTCTCTCCCATAATTAACAGGTGGACAAGTCTGGATCATTCCCTCACCGTAATTGGCTGTTGGGATGTTGAAGCTTCCCTTTAACATGGTCAGTGGTAGGCCCTGCAACAATGGGAGTGGCAAGCTGAGTCTCAGTCTCCCATTCCAAAAATTCATAAGGCTGAGGTGGAGGTGGCCATTTTGCACCTTCCCCTAAAGGCGCAGTAGGAGGAATTGTCTCTTTCATACATTTTTGGAAGTTAGAATATATTCCTTCCCATTTCCCCCCCTTTTTTAAACTAGACAGTGATGGTTCACTGTGCTGATTATCAGACTCCTGATTATTAAACTTTTCTATGTCGTCCTGAAACTTCTCCTCCTCCTTCTCAGTGTGGAAGGGCTCCAGTGCTGTTTTAATTGCTGACCACACAGACCAAGTGGAGAAGGGAATATTGTGGCCCTGGAGATCAAGCACCTATGTCTAAATTGGAGGGGTATTATCTTCATAAACGTATAATCTTAGTGAGATACCAAACCAATAGTTTAAATAGAAAATTCAAGTTTGAGATTCAGGAAAGGGCTCATATTTTAAAAATTATTTTAGAGTGCCTCAGAAAACTGATTTGAAGGAATGCTCATTAATATATAAATAGGGATAAAAGTGGTGAAGATGACCTGTCTACAGAAGGGGTAAGGAAGTATAGATGAAATTAGAAGCGTAACTAAGATCTCCTGTGTATATGTCTTTGAATTAGACTTTGGAAGATGTCAGCAAATAATTATGTCCTCCCTTATGTTTTAAATGTATTATTCACTCTAGCTGTGACAATAGGTGGTAGCTATAAAATAGCTGTGGTTAAGTGCACATTTAATTCACAAGACCAAAAGGGATCCCTCAATTTCCAAGGAAATAAGTGGAGGTACAGTAATGTGAAATAACTACTGCTAATATTGTGATAGGTTTTCTGATAGCCAAGGGAAGGGAGAAACTGATAATCACAATGTAATACATTCCAGTACACCAGCACTTAAAACCCATTACTCACCAACTACTATGCTATTCCCAAATATCACAGTATCTTTAACTTAAAATACACTTAATTTAAAATAACTCTATTAAAAATGTAAGCTACTGTGTGGCAGTAAAGAAATGTCTTTGAGTTAGGAGTGTGTCTTAATGTTAGTCCAATTCATCTTTTGCCATGAGAACTTCATCAATCCACTGTAATTATCTATTAGAATATGTATTTAAGATAACTATAATAATCATGTTATATGATCTATATCATAGAGTAATCTTTAGGGATACTATGGAAATTGAATCATATATCAAGTATGAAATGCCTTTGTAAGCCAAAAGGAAAATAATTTCTATGATTTGGTAGATAAAAAACTCATGCATTTCTCAGGAAGAGCTTTCTCTCCCCTCTCCTTCCCTCTATTCTTTTCTATTTCCATTCTCTTCTTCCTTTACTTCTCCTACCAAGTTTTTGAGCCTTACTCTGAGGCTGTGGCAGAGAGATGAAGTGTGGCCAGATAGAAGTGGGAGTGGAGGTAAAAGCCAAGGGATTTGTAGGAGTAGACTGGAAGGGTCACAGAAGCAGAGGTAGTCATGGGCCTTTTGTGGTGCCAGGGTCCATGGCTAGGTCCTGTCACTCTCTGGCAGGTCTCAACTCATCTCCCAATACACTGCATATTCGTGATCCACAGAAAAATAAAGAACACAGAGCCCTGCAACTAAAGCAAAGCCACACAGACAAGCCATCAAAAGGTTGAGAGACTCAAATAAAGAAGGGCTGAAGTGTGTTAGCCATATTCTTTTAAGCAGACTCCATTTGCAGGCATGCACACACACAAAGACACAACACCACACAAACACATGCAGAAATCTGACACTTACAACACTCTCACAGAAACACACAGCCCAGCAGCTTCTGAGGCTGTGTGTTTCTGCAGAAAGACCCACCTTGGAGAGAGCAACCCCAGGGAACAGAGGCAGGCTGTACCTAAAAATATCAGGGGGGCAAGCTTTATAAAGACTCATCCATAAAGCGTCTAGGCAGGCCTAAGGAATCCTGCAGATGATTTTGGATCCATAGGGATTTTGCAGTTTATTCCTGGGGCTCTGCTTGACATTTCTTCAGGCTTGCTCACATCTTCCCTTTCCTAGGATCATGGGATTATTCCATGGATCCCACAAAGAAGACAGATGAGAGTCCACCAGTGCACCCCCACAGAGGTCTCTTTCTCCACAACTGCAGGGAAGAGTGACATTCATTGTGACACTTGCTAGAACTCAAAATCAGGCATGGTGCCCTGAGTCTAGCTCATGCACATTCGTGAGGCAGGCTCTGGCACTTGGCTGTCAGAGCTATCAGCCTGACTAAGCAGGGGAAAATGCTACAGGCAGAGCCGGCCTTGTCTCAGGAAAAATGATGCCTATGAAAACCCACTGTGAGACCCTAAAAGTCCCAAACTCAGGGCCTCTTTGGGCTGTCTCCATTGTCAGGTCCCACTGGAGGAGGAGGCATTTAAAGATTGTGAGGTGGTCACTGGAAACTGCTCTTCTGACTCCATTCCTGAAAGAGGTTGTGTGCAAGAATCGGGTGCTATGGAGACTGGAATATATTTTTTTGTGTTGTTGAGGGTTCTTCAGGTGACAGAATTATACCTGAAAGCCCAGAGGCAGGCATCAGTGAAAGATGCCTGAGCTTGATCTCATGGCCTCCCTTTATCCTGGGCCTCACAGGGTCTCTCTGGAAAGGGCAGATACCGTGAAAGAAGCAAGTCTAAGGTGGAGCAGTTCTCTCACACCTCGGACTGGCTTCTCATTGGTGCAGATGACATTGAGACAGTGTCTCAGAGGCTGTCTGCGGTGATAGCAAGGCTGAAAAGTGTGTCCAGCAGTGCTGTTAAGGGGCACTGTGGATTTTCCATGAAGGCAAAGTAAAAACAAGTCTCGCCTGAGAGAAAAAGCTGTCTTGTGCTGGAGTCCAAGCAATGTTCAATGATTCCTGTTAGAAGACTCAGTCCCCAAAATGAGATCATGGACAAAAATCTGGAGCACAGTGAGCCTACTGGAAGTCCCTTTTGCTCTCTGAAACCCCAAGGAGCTAGATTTAATGAAACAGAGCCTAGATTGCCAGGTAAAACCCACACATGGCTGCCTGCTTCTCCTCCTACAGGAATCATGCAAGCCTCCAATAGAAGTGGGAGAACAAGAGTTTTCTTGTTGGTGGCTGTAATGGGAATTTATGGTTTTAAAAGTATCAAAACTTCCTAGTCATTAAAACGTGATATTATTTAGAAGAAAACACTCACACAATGGATTCCACTAAGGATCATTCTTCGTGAACCAGGAAATGTTTAGTGTGGAAATCATTGAGCCAGACCCAGGAAATCCTATGCCAAGGAGGAACATGGAAGTCTGGAAAATAAGAGGTAAGAGTAGAGACCACATCCCACCCTGCATCAATCCATTCCACACCCGTTTGGCTCCAGGTATGAAAGCCCTCATATCAGGAGTTTGCCAGGATATTCTCAATTTGCACTCCACATGTTCTGGGGTCCTTTTCACCGTGGCCAAAAGGGGCTATTTTC
The DNA here is from genome assembly GCF_029281585.2 of Gorilla gorilla gorilla. Lineage (NCBI taxonomy): Eukaryota > Metazoa > Chordata > Mammalia > Primates > Hominidae > Gorilla > Gorilla gorilla. The sequence continues at coordinate 25,440,726 of NC_073248.2, read as the reverse complement.
CAGTCCTTGATCCACATGTGATCACCTGGGGAGAAAGTGTGAACTGGGGATAAAAAACTAATAGGGCCTCTTTCATTTTCCTAGGCTGAAATTGTGTAATTTTTACTGCAGCCTGTAGCTGTTGCTGTAACTCAACTTCACCTGATTGTTGAAGAGAGCCTGGAAGTTCCCAGAATATGGGAGGGTGCCTAAGATAGAATATTTCAAAAGGGGAATATCCTATTCTTTTAGAAGCAGTACTTCTTATCTTAAACAATATCGTAGGGAGAGCCTTTAGCCATTCCAATTCTGTTTCCGGGCACACTTTCCCTAAGCTGTTTATGATAGTTTGATTCATTCGCTCCACCTTTCTGGAGCAAATGGAGGTCAGTAGGCTGCATGTAGTTTTCACGTGATCTCAAATACCTTTGCTGTCTTCTGCACCAGGTCAGCCACAAGCACTGACCAGTTGTCTGAACCAATTCATAGGGGCAGTCCAAATCTAGGAATAAGATCTCAAAGAAGCACATGGGTTATTTCATGAGCTTTTTCAGTTTGTGTTGGATAAGCCTCTACCAGCCCAGAGTAAGTACAAACAAGAACTAGTAAATACATGTTACCTCCACACTTTGGCATTTCAGTGAAGTCCCCCTGGAGATCTTCAAAGGGGGCTGCTCCATTAGCTCGTATGCTGGACAGAACAGCTGGACTGTGCTTCCCATTGTGCTGTCTACAGGCAATTACATCACTGTGCCACCATTTTGGCAAGGGCTGACAAATATTAGATGTAGAAGTACAAGCCTAACAACTTTTCAAGTGTTTCCTGAATTAGGGGAGTAGTTTCATGCACAGCCAGTACAACTGTGACTCTTAGCAGCTGTGGAATGGCTATTCTTCTGTGTGCTAACTGGGTTCATCCCTGTTTTGCTGTTTGCCCTCCTTCTACCTGAAAAAAAGTATTTGTCTTCTTTAGAATAAGTGGGTAAAAAGTCAGGTGCCTGAGAAAGCAGGGTGGCTGAGACCAATGCCTGGCAGGGGATGGAGGCTGCTTTTCAAACCTCTGAGTCAGGTCTGGAGTTCCCTAAAGCAACTGCAGTAGAAGTTTGTTGGTGTCTCCTGCAATGCATGACTGCCAACTTTTGGTGGAATCATGGGACTGTCTGTGGATCCGAGAGAGAAGACAGGAGAGATTCCATTGTTGACACACCTCCACCTGGGGGTGTACTTCTCCACCAAGCCACAGGGACTTATCACTGGGCAATGGTGGCATTCATTGTGATGCTAGCAAGGGCTCCCTGCTCAGGCCTGGGGCTTTGAGACTACCACATGCACATTCATGAGGCAGGCTCTGGTGCCTGACTGTCAGTGCTGTCAGCCTGCATAAACAGAGGAAAATGTGACAGGCAGAGCCAGCCTGGTAATGGAAAAAAAGGCTGGCTGTGATAACCTACTGGTACCCTAAAACTCTTGACCTTATTGCCCCTTCGGGTCATCTCGCTAGTTAGGTCCCAGTGGAGGAGGAGGTATTTTGAGACTGTGAGGTGGTCGCCAGAAACTACTCTTCTGTCTCCATTCCTGAAAGAGGCTGTGTGCAAGAATCAGATCCCCTGGGGTTGGAATAGAGTCTGGTGAGTTGTTGAGGGTTCTTTATGTGATGGAATCATACCTAAGACCCCAGAGGCTGGTGTCTGTGAAAGTTGGCCAGACTCTTGACCTCACTGCCTCCCTTCATCCTGGGCCTCACAGGGCTCTCTGGGAAAGGCAGGAACCATGACAAAGGAAAGTCCAAGGTTGAAAAGTGTTCTCTTACCTCAATCTGTCCTCGCTTTTGGGCAGATAAGCTTGTGACAGTGACTACGGAGCCATCTGTGATGATGGCAACCCTGAAAATGATGTCCAGCAGTCCTGTTGACAAGCAATGTGGAACCACCAGGAAAGCAAAGAAAATTCAATGCTTGCCTGAGAGAATGAGCTGCCTTGTGCTGGAGCCCAAGCAATGTTCAATCATTCTTGTCAGAGGACCCAAAATCCTCCTGCAAAGTGCAAACATCCTTAGCCCCCACAATGTTACCATGACCCACAACCTGGAGTTCAGTCAGTATATCTGAAGTCCCTTTTACTCTCTGAAATATTTGGAAGCCAAAAGATTTTTGGTGAGAAGCAGTACCATCCATCAACAGCCCAATGAAACTGCTCTGATACAATGAGAAAGGACGTGCAGATGAAATGAAAAAGAGGCTAGACAGCCAGGCAAATGTTCAACACTGTAGCCTGCCTCTCAACCTACAGGAATCATGCCGCCTCACAATAGAAGTGGGAGAACAAGTTTCCTTGTTGGCAGATGTGTGGGAATTTACAGTTTTAAAACTATCAAAGCTGTCCAGCCATTAAAACGTGAGAGTGTTTAGAAGGAAACACTCATGCAATCTATTCCCATAAGGGTCGTCCTTCGTGAACTGAGATATGTTTTGTGTGGAAGACAGTGAGCCAGAACAAGAAAACCCTAATCTAATGAGGAACATGGAAGTCAGAAAATGAAGAGGCAGGTGTGGAGGTCACATCCCACCCAGCATCAATCTATCCCACTCCCATTTGGCCCTGAGTATGAAAGCTCTCAAGGTGCAAAACCCCAATTTGCACTCCACATGTTCATGGCACGTTGGGGAACTCCCACTTGAAGACTGGGCCATGGTGTGGACTGCTTTTGCAATTAAGGGAATGTGGAGATGCATCTGGAGGCAACTTCTGTGTGATCTGTCTTCACCTTTTTTTCAGGTGAAGGTGTGGGACACAATCCACACCTCACCAGATTGTATCCTCTTCCATATCTGACCTTATAGCTGCTCACATTCTCTGTCCCAGATTGAAACCCCAGTTGACGGAGTAGTGCCCCCTCACGATGTTAAGCACCTGCCTGGTTGGTCTCACATGTTGATTAATCATACTTATAGTTGTTTACATTTATTGTGAAATACAGTGTTTTATTTTTCTTCTTTATTTTTCAAGAATTATTTTCTTCTCACATTTGTTATAATTTGTAACTTATTTTGTCAAATATATATAATGAGGTCACACTGCAGTATGGCAGAAAGGACACTCCATTTGAAACAGACTCATATTGAAACAGCAAAGCATCCCTTATTGCCCGCAGCTGGGCAAGGAATGAGGACAGTTTGTGGGGCTTTGACTGCAGGCAGCACCTAGCGCTGAATATTTACAGCTCCTGAATCCCCAGTGGGCGTGTGTTACACGGTGTTAATTTAGCTTATCCATCTGTAGGTGGCTTGTATTAGCCCCTTTAGACACCCTGCCTTACTGCAAAGACAGAAGGCTTTCTGCACCCCTGGGTTTCCTGCCTTGCTGTACCTGAAAAATTGGCTCACACATAGGCTTGGAGAAAAAGTGCGAGGTTTCATTGAGTGGAAGTTCTCAGTAGATGAATGGAGAGCCAGAAGGGAGATGGAATGGGAATGTGGTTTTCCCTTGGAATGGGGAAGGTCAGTGCTCTCCTCCCACAGCCCCATGGAACTCTGTGTTTTTCTGAGGTGGACGGCCTGCTGACTCAGTCCTTGTGCTGTCAGTTCTCTGGTATATTCTCAAGGTCCATTTGCTGTGTCTTCTTCTACTGATGGTTCCTCTTGATGTCCAGCTGCTGAGTCCCTTCTTGCTAGGGTCTCAGATTTTCTTATAGCACAGGATGGGGGTGTGGCAGGCCAGGGTGGTCTTGGCAAATGCAACTCTTGGGCAAAAAGACAGAAGCCCATGTCCTACCCAATTTGGGCAAGAAAACAGACCTATCTAGGTCAGTGAGACAGGCCTGAGGGTGGATCCCTACCTAAGAACTGTGTCTGGAATTGGTGGGTTCTTGGTCTTGCTGACTTCAAGAATGATGCTGCAGACTCTAGCAGTGAGTGTTACAGTTCTTAAAGATGGTGTGTCCAGGGTTTCTTCCTTCTGATATTCGGATGTGTCTGGTGTTTCTTCCTTCTGGTAGATTCATTCTCTCACTGACTTCAGGAGTGAAGCTGCAGAACTTGCCAGTGAGTGTTACAGCTCATAAAGGCGACATGGACCAAAAGAGTGAGCAGCAGCAAGGTTTATTGCAAAGAGTGAAAGTACAGAGCTTCCACAATGTGGAAGGTGACCTGAGTTGGTTGTCACTGGTGGCTCAGGTGGCCTGCTTTTATTTCCTTATTTGGCCCCACCCACATCCTGCTGATTAGTCCAATTTACAGAGAGCTGAGTAGTCCATTTTACAGAGCACTGATTGATTCGTTTTGGCACAGTGCTGATTGGTGTGTTCACAAATCTTTAGCTAAATATACAGTGCTGATTGGCATATTTGCAATCCTTTAGCTAGACAGAAAAGTTCTCCAAGTCACCACCCAATTAGCTAGACACAGAGCACTGATTGGTGCATTTACAAACCTTTAACTAAACAAAGAGTGATGATTGGTGCATGTACAATCCTTTAGCTAGACACAAAATTCTCCAAGTCCCCACCTGACCCAGAAGCCCAGCTGGCTTCACCTTTCAATCCCCCCTCTAAACAGGACACCCCAACTGCTGTTGGGAATTTGGCCGAGGACTGCTGTAGCTATTTCCTGCTGGATAGGGGTGAAGAAGGGACCCTTCAATTGTAGTGTCCTCCAGAGGGGAACTCTTAGCAAATGGAAGGGTCAGTGGGTCGATTCAGGGGTCCTCGGTAGAAGTTGTTAGTTGAACTCATTTAGGGTTCCATTTGTAAGACCATCTGCTACAGCTTGATGGCCTCGATTCTAGAGGAAAAGCATTCGACAAGAAGGTTAAAAACACAGGGCTCAAAGGTGAGTAACAGCAAGATGGCTGCTATGGGACCTAGAAAGAGGAGAAGCCATGTTGCCCAACTCCAGAGGTTGGTATAAGAGTTTGAAATGCATTGTCTGATTTCAGAAGCCTTTTCCTGTAAAAACTGGGTGGCATCTCATATTATCCCTGAATGGCTAGTGTGAAAACAACACTCTTCCCCTAAGAAGGTGCAGAGACCTCCTTTCTCAACAGTGAGGAGGTCTAGGCTTTGGTGGTTTTGGAGAGTCACTGCTGCCAAAGAATCGATTTGGGATTGTAAAATAAGGATAGATTTCATTATTTCTTGCCAACTGTCTGAGAAATCCTTTGAGAATGTGTGGTATTAGGATAATGCAGTAAATAAACTGGCTATTCTGGTTCCTGTAGCAGTAGCCATTCCTAATCCTATAAGTAGGGGTATTAGTTTATGGCTCTGCACTGATGCAATTGAGCTTTGAGGGGTACTGATAGGGTCTGATTTCCTGGGGTAATGTTAATGTTGGGACTTAGAAAGACTAAGTTACAGGTGACTGTCCAGTTAGCAGGGAGGCAGATATACATCGACATTCCACATAAGAAGAATATACATTGGCTGGGTAGAAGGAACTGGTTGTGTATGTTAAAAAGGTGTGTGAGTTTCTTAAAAACGTGTGTGAATTTGTTGTTTTCATTTTCCCATACTCCTAGAGTACTTGTCAAGGTAGCTCTGGTGAGTGGCTGGAAAGGGGTGTTGGGAGAAACTGAGTTGCTCCCTGTGTTCTATTTTCCCACTGGAGAAAAAAACATTTTTTGTCTACTAGAAACAACTATTGAAAGAGGGGATGAGAAGGCATTCAATAGTGGTGGGGGCACTGCTGCGGGGGGTCTAGGGGTGATTGGTCACGTGCGGAGTATGTGTGCCATTACAAAACCTGGACTGTTTGTTAAGCAGGGAGGAGGTGACGATATTTAAGGGTGCTGAGAAGTGGACAAGCCATCTGAATGGAGCTCTTTGGGTGACTTGGAAGTTACTATGATCAGTTGGGGCTTGAAGTTGTAGGGTGTAATTACAATGATGGGGTAGTTGGTGCCCCAGGAGCAGGCCTGATAACAGGTTGCACTGGATGCATAAAGGGGCTTGGAGAGCTAAGATGGTATTTATAATTACAGGGCCATGTGTGGCCTTTTCATTGCTTGGGTAATAGGTGAGTTTGGAAATGTAAGAACATAAAAGTTGGATTGCAAGTCCTGTTAGGGTATTCTTGGTCCTATCAGAGATGGGGAAATTGGCTAATGATTGCAAATTTAGAAGTCAGAAATAGTCTTTTCCTTCATAAGGAGGGTGGTAGGTTCAGTTCGTAAAGACCTAGTTTTTTTGTGGGAATGGGAGTGGCAACATAAACAGAGGTGGACAGATAGATACAAAGCCAAGAGTCATTTGCCAGGGAACGATTGCGCTGGTTTAACAGACAGTGGGTTAAGTTCATAGTCTTTTAGAGGTAATTAAGAGCTAGTGGAAAGGGAGGAGAGATTGTATGAGGTACCCAAGGAAGCAGGAAGGATAGATAGGTAAAGAGTAAATAGGAAGGTAAACAGGGTGCTCTGGAAGATGAGATCGTTTTATCTAGGCTGAGTTAAAGGTAGGAATAAATTGCTGTCATAGGGAAGGAAGATAGAAAGAAGGTTGATGTGATTAAGATTTTCATCCCATAAGGAGCTACAGTATATAGTCCTATCACAAAGAGTATGGTTAATATGCTGCTTAATAATATGATAAATTAGTAAAAGGATTCCATTAAAGGGGAAGGAGAGGTGTTAAAGATTATGCAGGTTTTCACTTATCTTTTTTAAGGAGGAAGGGATTTTTCCTTAGGATCAGTGGTAGGAGCCTTTTTAGTCTGGGATGTTTCCTTCCAAAATAGGAGATGCAAGTCCTCCAAAGGTTCACAGGTGTATCGAGGCTGGTCTGGCTGATCTTGGGACTCCTGAGCTGATGGTCCTGCAGGTTCCTCAGGAGATGTCCAAAATTTAACTCAGGTCTGGTGAATCCAAGATCCCACTGCTGCCACCTTAACTGCAGTGGGGGTAGAGAGGATTACCAAGTATGGCCCTTGCCACAAAGAGTCCATAGCTGGGGAGGTAGAGAGGAGAAATTTGACCAACACAAGATTTCCTGGTTGAAACAACTCTGTTCCCTTTTCTCTGTGACATCCTTTAGGTAGGTTTTTAATGTTTTGTTGATATTTTGCCAAAGAAGTTATATCTTTGGCCAAGTTGGCCATTTTCTGATCAGGTAGGAGGTAATTTGTGAGAAAAGATTGTCCACAGAGCATTTCATATGAACTGAATCTCGTTTTGTGAGGAGAATTTCGGAATCTCAACAAGGCCATGGGAAAAAGAGTAGGCCATGGAAGATGAGTTTCTTGTGTTAGTTTTCTTAAGTGCCTCTTGAGTGTTTTATTTGCCTTCTCAACCTTCCCTGAGGATTGTGGCCTCCGGGAGCAGTGAAGATGATATTGTATCCCTAGCACCTTGGAGATTCCCTGAGTTATCGTGGCTTTAAAAGCTGGACCATTGTCACTCTGTAAGCTTTGGGGAAGCCCGAATATATGAATTACTTCATGAATTAGGACTTTAATCACTTCCTGAGCCTTCTCAGTCTTGAAGGGGAAAGCTTCTATCCAATTTGTAAATGTATCAATACAGACCAACTAGTATTGAAATCCCTTTGACTTAGATATATTGGTGAAGTCCAACTGCAGTCCTCTTCAAGATAGCGACCTATTCTTTGTTTCCCCTAAGGAGCCTTATGATGGATGAAGGGATTATTCCTTTGGCCCACCTCATAGGATTTGACTACCTGTCAGATGTTTTGGAGGAGATTTGGCCCTGTAAATAGGGATTTGGCCATTTGATGAGTGTTTTCAATACCCATACGAAAAGTTTGGTGGAGGGTTTTAAGTATTTTCCACTGGCTGGCTTCAGACATAAGTACCTTTCCTTCTTCTGTTGTTAACCACCTTGAAGGGAGAAAACTATGCCCCTGTGAAAGTCCCCATTCTGTTTCATTTGGGGAATACTGGGGCTTAATCTCTTGGAGGGGGTTGTCCTATACCAAGCGTCCTTCCATAGGTATTTCTAATGGGAGGTTCCACCTGGCAGCAATTTTGGCCTCAGCATCTGCCTGATGGTTTCCTTCTGCCTTTTCTCCTTCACCTTTCTGATGGCTTTGGCAGTGTAAGACTGTCACCTCCTTGGGTTTTGCACTGCATGAAATAAGTCCATAATTTACTTGTGGTATTTAATGGGGATTGCCCAAGAGGTTAGGAACTACCTTTCTTTCCATATTGCAGTATGGGTATGTAGGATTAGATAAAGATACTTGCTATCTGTACACACATTTATTCTTTTTCCTTCTCCCAGTTCTAAGGCTCAGGTAAGTGCCACTAGTTCTGCTAACTGGGTGCTGGTCCTTGGGGGAAGAGGCTTACTTTCAAGTACAGTTACATCACTAACTGTGGCATATCCTGCCCTTCACATCCCATTCTCCACAAATGAACTTTCATTGGTCAGGATTAGCTTAGGGGACTTCTAAGAGATCATCTCAGGTGGCATAAGTCTGGACCATAATTTGTTGGCAGTCATGGTCAATTGGTTCCCCATGCTCTGGGAGAAAAGTGACAGGAATGAGGGATGCACACATACTTATTTGATGCAGCAGTCCCTAAAGGAGTGGTGCCTTGTATATAAGTAGGTGGTTGTCTGATAGTCATAAACTTCCTTTGGCACCTAGTGTGCCATTTACATCATGAGTAGTCCAAACAGTGAGAGCCTTTCCTTGTATTATTTTGATATCCTCTGACACTAAGACAGCCACCACTGCAACTACCCTTAAACATTGAGGCCAGCCTTTTGCTACTGCATCAATTTCCTTACTTAGGTATGCCACTGTTTGTAGGCTTGCCCCATGAGTCTGAGTAAGGACTCCAAGAGTTAGCCCTGCCCTTTCTGTGAGGTATAAAGAGAAGTTTTGTCCTGTGGGAATGCTTAAAGCTGGAGCTTGTACTAGGGTGTGCTTTAAGGTTTTGAAGGCTGTTTCTTCCCCTGGTTCCCACTCTAGTAGATGAATATTTGCCATCTGGGTCTCCTTGCTTAGAGTACAGATGGTTATGGCTATCTTAATGTATCTGGGGATCCATAGTTGGCAAAAGCTGGTGATTCCAAGGAACCCCCACAACTGTTTTAATGTTTCAATGTGAGGATAAGTCAGTATAGGCTGTCTTCATTCCTTGCTGAGGGCCCTGGTTCCTCTGGATAATATTAGGCCTAGATATTTGACCTGCTGTAGGCAAAGCTGGGCCTTCAACTTAGATGCCTTGTACTCTTGATTAGCTATAAAGTTCAAGAGATCTAGAGTAGCCCGCTGGTATGAGGCTTCCAAACTAGTAGCCAAAATAAGTCATCCACATATTGAAGGACCAGAGTGACTGGATTTAAGAAGTGGCCTAGATCTTGGGACAGTGCCTGAACAAACAGATGTGTGCTATACCTAAACACTTGGGGCAAGACTGTCCACAAAAGGTGGGATGTGTGGTCCCTGCTACCCTCAAAGGCAAAGAGAACCTGGGAGTCAGAGTGCAGGGGAATATAGAAGAAGGCATCCTTGAAGTTCAGAACAGTGAACTATTCTGCTTCCTCTGGTATTTCAGGCAGCAGGTTATAGGGTTTGGGTACAACTGGATATAGAGAGATCACTGCCTCCTTGATGAGTCTAAGATCCTGCACTAGTCTCCAATGACCATTCATTTTCTTGTACTCCTAGAATTGGGGTGTTGCAAGGACTGCTGCATTTCCTTACTAAGACTTGAGTTTTTAAGTGTTTAGCAATATCCTGTAATCCTTTTTGAGATTCAGGCCTTAAGGGATATTGCTTTGATAAGCAAAAGTGCTGGTGTCTTTTAGCCTGATTTGGACTGGGTGAGCATTCTTTTCTCCTTCCAAATTGTCCTTCCAATCCCCAGGATTCAGGGTTGATTCCCTCCTCAAGTAGTAGACAACAAATGGGTAACTTGATCCCCATATTCATGCAGATAATAGCTCCAGCTTGGCTAATATATCCCTCCCTAATAAGGGTGTGGGACTTTCAGGCATAACAAGAAAGGCATGTGAAAAGAGTAAGCTCTCCCAATTACACCTGAGGAGATTGGAGAAATACCTGGTTACAGGCTGTCCCAGGATTCCTTGGATGGTAATGGACCTTGATGACAGTCGTCAAGGACAGAAGATTAACACTGAGAAGGCTGTGCCAGTGTCTAGGAGGAAATCAATTTCCTGGTCCTCAATGGTTAAATGTACCTGGGGCTCAGTGAGGGTGATGACATAAGTTGGTGCTTGCCCGAGGCAAACTCAGTCCTGTTGTTGGGTCATCTGGCTGGGGGCTTCTGGCCCAGAGAACTGTTACACTCTAGGGCAGTGTGCCTTCCAGTGATTGTCTCAGCATAGCAGACATGGAAAAGGGGGTGGCTTGTTTCTCATTGGAGAACCTTTTATAAAGTGTCCTTGTAAACCACACTGATAACAAGCCCTACCAGCTGACTGGCCTGCTCCATTTTCTGTCCTCTCTGAACCACAAAGGTTTGTTTCTCTGAGGGCCATGATTAAGGCTGTGGCCTTTCTCTGATCTTGCTTTTCCTTTTGGGCCTGTTCCTCTTGGCCCCTATTATAAAACATTGAGGATACCAGGTTTAATAATGCCTCCAGATTTTGCTCCAGGCTCAGGATTGCTTTTGGAGCTTTCTACTGATATCTGTGTCTGATTGGGTAATAAATTTATCTCTTAGAATCAATTGACCCTCGAGTAATTCAGGTAACAGGGGAGAATATTTTCTTAAGGCCTCCCATAGCTACTCAAGGAAGGCAGACTGATTTTCTTCCTTTCTCTGAGTTATGGTGGACATCATTGAATAATGCATGGTCTTTTTCCTAATTCTCCTTAACCCTTTTAGAACACAGGTTAACAGATGTTTATGACTGCAGTCCCCATGATCCGAGTCAAGGCCTCAGTGGGGATCCATACTGGGGATAGCTTGCTGACCAGTAGGAGATTTGTCCCTTTCCCCAGCTGTCATTCTATCATTTACTTGACTAAGATACCAGGTATCTCCAAACTCTCAGGCTGCAGGTAAGCTGCATTCTTTTCATTGAAGGCAAGGGATTGATCTAACAATAGCATGACATCTCTCAAAGCAAGATCAAAGGTTTGCCCTAGACCCTGTAGGACATCTATGTAGCTATTTGAAACTTCCAAAAACTTCCCCAGATTTTCCTTTATCTGATTTAAACCAGAGATGGAGAAGGGGATATGTACTTGGGTTGGGCCAAATTCCCCTCCCCCTACAGCTTGAAGGGGACATAACTAATAGTCTGGGGATTTTTGTAGTCCTTTGGAGATTTCTTTGCTTATTTCCTTCTGGGCAGAGGAGATTAGAGGAAGCTTATCATTAATAGGAAGGGGAGCCATAGGGAGGCTAATATATGGGAGTAAGCTAAACGGTCCTCCTGTGGGATGTAAATTACAAGCTTTGCATAATTGTGTATTCTCCTTCAATGAAAAGAAGAATATTGGGGCCAGGCCATAGTGCAGAGAAAAATGAGCTGCCTTTTTTCAGGGTTTGTGGGTCAAATTGGTCCCAATGGCTGAGGATATATTTCAAGGGTAAGCCTGTTGATGCCTGAATGTTTCCAATCTGAAAGACAAAACCACCTGCAGTTCTGGTTTGTTTTGTTTCTCTCCCTGCCCAAGAACCTGCAATGGTTCCTGGACCCTGCTGATAGGAATAGTTGTGCTGATTGATGCAGCAGCAGAAACACAAGTTTTCCTCCCAGACCACAAGGAGGACCAAGGAAGTTCAGACTTAGTGGCTCTTACTGACATATTCTCGAAAAACTGTTAGAGTCCTAAGCATTCTTCTGTTAGTATTGGGAACATACCCATGTCCTATAAAGATGTTATGCCCAAAAATGAAGTAGAGGGAAGAAGGGATCTCCAGGGTTGGAAATGACACCTTTTATCCTCACTTATATGAATAGGAAGGATACAATTTCTGAGGCTCTCCATATCCTAGCTTCAGGAATAGCTTTTACTAGGTCTGCTAGTCTGAGGAGGGATCCTAAAATCCCAGATAATTCCCCCTACAATGGTGCTTTGGGAAAAAAATATGTCTTTCTGATTGGTAAGCCCATGTGCCTAAAGAAGGGAATAGAGTCCTGGAGTTTATACTAGAAATTGTTCTTATAGGAGAAACTAGAAAAGTTCCAGAGACTGGCAGTGGTTTTTAGAAGTGGGGCTATCCTGGGAGAGGAGAGGTGAAAGGAAGTTTGTCTGGCAGATGTGAGGACCCAGGGGGCAAGGGTCAGAACAGATAGGATAGATGGGCGAGTCTCACTTGGGCAACATGCCTTTGAGAGTTCCACTCATGGCTGCAGCGTCAACCAACTTGTTGTCAGGACCCCAGAGCTGAATGGCTTTCCTCTCTGTTGACCGCTGGCTCAGCCCAGAAGTACAGGAAAAGTGGAAGCTGGTTCCAGACAAACCAACGTTCCCAACTCCAAAGAGTTGGGGATTGTTAGAGAATCATTTCCCAGAAAGCCTGACACCCGTGTCTTTAGTCTCATGGCTGCACTAGTCACTTTTAACTGGCTGACAGGTGCCCGGTATTTAGCCCCCGAATTCTAAGGAAAAATAGGACAGAATAGCAAGTAAAAGGGGTCTGATGGTACTCACCACTTGGCAATAGGCGATAATCTCACCACTTGATGATAGGCGATGTTCCCTTTGTGGTAGCCAAAGTGCGTCCAGAATGGGTGGGTTTGTGGTCTAGCTGACTTCAGAAGTAAAGCTGCGGACCTTCATGGTGAGTGATACAGTTCATAAAGGTGGCATGTCCAGAGTAGTTCATTCCTCCCAATGGGTTTGTGGTCCTGCTGACTTCAGGAGTGAAGCTGCAGACCTTCATGGTGAGTGTTACAGCTCATAAAGGCAGTGTGGACCCAAAGAGTGAGCAGCAGCAAGATTTATTGTGAAGAGTGAAAGAACAAAACTTCCACAGTGGGGAAGGGGACCTGAGTGGGTTGTGGCTGCTGGCTCAGGTGGCCTGCTTTTATTCCCTTATTTGGTCTGGCACACATCCTGCTGATTGGTCCAATTTACAGAGAGCTGTTTGGTCCATTTTACTGAGTGCTGATTGGTCTGTTTTACAGAGTGCTGATTGATTCGTTTTGACAGAGTGCTGATTGGTGCATTTATAATCCTTTAGCTAGACAGAAAAGTTCTCCAAGTCCTCACCCAATTAGCTAGAAACAACACTGATTGGTGCATTTACAAACCTTTAGCTAGACACATAGTGCTGACTGGTGTGTTTACAATCCTTCAGCTAGACACAAAAGTTCTCCAAGTCCCCACCAGACCCGGAAGCCCAGCCAGCTTCACCTCTCAGAACCACACCCTCCTCTAAGAGGCACTTCACTGACCCCCTTCCATATCAATATTTTTTTAAATTTAAAATTCCAAAAATAGTACCCAAATCCTTTAGAGAAGATAATTGGAGAAAATGGCATTAGAAAAGCCAGCCTAGGATTAGGGTCACTCCATGGAAAATGGAAACACAGACAGCATTACTGCAGGCATGGAATCACTGTGGAAACATTCCCTACTGAAAAGGAGTGGGAAACAAACAGGCTTCTGTAATCTTCTTGTTCTCTAATCTCTGCAGAGTCACGCCTTGACTGATCTGAAACAGTAAGTAATTTTTATGGGAGCCTAGGAACACTGCCTCCCAGGGGCCAGGCCTCTCTATTACAGAATAGTGCCAGGGAGAGATGAATGATGTAGCTGTGGGAATACAAATCCAGGACCTCACACAAAGGAGTATCGGAGACAAACATAGTATCAAGGGATCAAGAGATAAGTAGTCTCAGGAAAGATTCATACATTATGTTAGGAAAAAGACCGAAAAATAAAACAGAGCTTATGAGGTTGTAAACATAACAAAACGTAACGAAAAGCAGGCAAAATTGTAAAGTACATGGTATTTACTTTTCCTTCATAGGATTTTGAAAATCTCTTCCAGAACACTTTTTCCAATATCTTCCATTCATGGACTCATTCAAGAAATATTTATTGAGCTAGTATGGTCTAAGAATTTGGCAGATGGCATCATATGCACTGTTAGTACTTCTATCATTGATAGAATGTTTTTTTTTTTCTACAGTGTTTTTCTCCCAAACTTTCAGCTTGCAAATTGGAATACTTACAGATGCCATCAATTCTTCTTGCCCTAAGAAGGTTCCCCAAACCCTTGTAAACCCAGTTGAGAACTTCCTTCCTCTCCAACTCAGTTACTAAATTGTATCTATTGTAACACTTGTCAGAATATATTGCAATTATTGCTCTTCTCTTAGTTCTCCAATTAAACTATGAATATTTTGAAGAAAATGTCTATAAACACAATCGCTTGACATTGTCAATATTTTTATACCAAACTTATTAGATATTTATATATAATCTTCTAACATATTTACCCTAATTCCTGGAAAACAATATAAACAATATTCACTGCCTGTTCCGCATGAATTGCTCAACTTTAAACAATATCTATGCTTCGGAGCAATTATACAAACTTCCAAAAAACACCTGAAAGTGTTTTTATTTTAATTTACTTTGTTTTGTTATATTGAATTATTTTGTAGAGACAATGTCTTGCCCCGTGGCTCAGGCTGAAGTGCAGTGTGTGATCACAGCTCACTGCAACCTTGAACTCATGAGTAAATAGAACAACAGATGTGTACCATCATGTCCAATTTAATTAATTAATTAATTAGTTACATTTGTAGAAGTAGATCTTGCTATGTTGCCTGTGCTGGTCTGGAATTCTGGGCTTGAAGCAATCCTTCCTTCTCAGACTCCCAAAGAGCTTTGATTCCAGGCATGAACCACCAGACCTCCAAGAGGAAATTTTAGATTTTAGAATCCTGCAATATGTTAGACTTAATTTCTTCTTTTAATTTTGCATTTGCAGTGTTACTTGAGAATAATTATTTCTTATGGGGAGAGTGTGATTTCTCATATTTGGTCACCATGTTTTGAAATCTTTATTTTGTTTACTTAAACCCTAATAACTGGTAAACAACTGACCTGAAAGTCAAGTACATGGGTGTTTTTGTGTTGAGGTTATGAAGACAAATGTAGAGAGATATTAAGAGCCAAAACACATTATGTGTGTATCTCTATCTATATCTATATCTGTATCTATCTATCTATCTATATACTATCTATCTATCTATATATATACATACATATACTAAAGCTTTATGCTTGCAGGTGAGGCATCGTACATAGCAGGGATAGTTTTATGAAATACCCTGAAATACATAATCTCATGACCAATTCAACACTTGCAATTTCCCAACTTTGTTTTCGTCAGGAGTTAATGAGCTATCACACTTCTAGTTAAGTAAATGAATGTTTGAATTGCTATGATGTATTTTAGCCATTGCTCAGCTAACCATTTACGTTATCAAAGATTTTTACTTGTGCAATACCATAAATGTTGGACGTTAAAAATTAATGAACAGGATTTATGTATCTAAGAGCTGCCATTTAATGTGATATTCTACAGTAAGTTGACAGCAGTAATTATGCCGAAAAATAGTCATTCCCATAGTGTGAACCATTACAGCAATTTCCACCTGAGGATTTCACAGTCAGAGTGGAGGTCTGGGCAAGAGTGATTAACATAATGGTTATTAATGAGAAGAGATTTTGATATATCTAGCTGTGTTTAGATATCAGTGCCTTGAAGGAATAGTTTGGTAGTAATAAGAAATGGTGCATTGGACTGGATACTAAGAAATGTATTGAATTGTTTTTCTTGTTGTCTACAACCTGAAAGTTCAATTAGGGATATAGAAACAATGGAGTATTTCACAGCATGGCCTGACATTTCACTCCACTTTTTTTAAACCATGTACAAAGTTCATTAGGTATGCAAAGTTAGGACTGTTAAAAGACTAAAGTGTTGGAGTCAGAGGTCACAATCCACAGCAAGGTGCTAGTCTCTTATGGACGGCAAACTGAGCACTGAATTAGTGTGAGAATCAACTTTCAGGCTGCCAACAGGGGAAAAAGATAATGAAGCTATCAGCAGGTAAAATTACTGGATTAATTGAAGTGAATGTTGACAGAGATTTTGTTGGCTTTATGTCAAATTGAGTATAGTACTTCAAATTGAGTATTTGATAAGGATAAACTCTTATCAAATTTACCACATGTAAAACTGTGGATTAACTAAAAGATTACACAACCCATACATTATGGGTATCTCATATAAATTTTCATACACATGTGCAAACTTGCAGTGTGCAAATATTTGTCTATATCTAAATATATCCAAATCCATTGATGAACAGTTAGAAATTTAGAAATTTTTCTCCCATTTTACCATTCCCTGTCCTAGAATTTCATCACAAATATAATTTTTCTATCTGTTTGAAGCCTACTCTCTGGAGGCATGTAATGTATGGATACAGAAAAGCTGTGAGATATCACAAGGTTTGTGTCAGAGAAAACAATACCACTGGTGTCATAAAAGATCTACTGTGAAAAGAAAGTTATACCTCACATGACTACAAATAAAGAAGTATTATTTCATCAAAAGCTGACATCAGTCAATACAATTTGTTTTTAATGTTTTATTTAAAATATTTAACTGAAAAGAATTATTTGAGTAGAATAATGTTATTGGTAATAAATAATGATTAAAAATTTCCTTTCATTTATTGATTAGTTAAAATGTAAGTAAAATACTAAAAGGTACTGTATAATGTAGTTTCATGAAGCATTCTCTATGGTTTTTCTAAAATTAATAGCCTTAATGGAATTTTTTGACACAGAGAAATTTCCTTATATCATTTTATTATTGTACTTTCACTTTACTACCTGCTTGCATAAGTCATGTGATACAAATAAAAATATTTTTATTTACATATAATCAAAGCATGGATTTTTATTTACATTTTCTAGTGAGAGAAAGTCACAAATAATTTTATCTATATAGAAAAATTTTGATAAGCCTCAAGTTCTGAACTTTCTTTTCTTTTGAAGATTCATATTTCAGTCTAGGTATGAGATGAAATTGACTATGATCATTTTTTGATTTCACTATGACTACTGGGTTTCTGATACAGTGTTACAAATATATAGACTTAAAAACTTGATTTCTTCTTCTTCTTCTCCCTTTAGACCTGTATATGTGCTATCTGTAGTAATGTGCACCATTATCTGAAATAAAGTTGCTGAAAGATACAAGCATAAATGGAATTCTTTATTTCTGTGAACCTTTTGGAACAGACAGGTAAAACTGAAAGATAATTATGATATGAATTTAAGTCTGCATTTTCTCACAGAAGTACAATGAGCACGAAAATACATTTAAAAATACATACCTCATACATAACATGAGGTAGAAAAATGAAAATTTAATTTGACATAAGGAGCAGTTTAAATCATAACTTTTAAGTTATGATTATTTCTGGTGAGACCAAGTAGCACCAAAAATCCTATTTTCCCTGTTTTAATACATGAAACTATTACTGTATCTACAGCCTTTAAAAAGAGTTAATTAACTCTGGCCTGGAGCAGTGGCTCACACCTGTAATCCCAACACTTTGGGAGGCCAAGGCAGGTGGATCACAAAGTCAGGAGATTGAGGCCATCCTGGCTAACACCGTGAAACCCCATCTCTATTGAAAAATACAAAAAATTAGCTGGCTGTGGTGGCAGGTACCTGTAGTCCCAGCAACTCAGCTGGCTGAGGCAGGAGAACCTGGGAGGTGGAGTTTGCAGTGAGCTGAGATCCTGTGCCACCCCGTATCAGCCTGGGCAAGAGAGCAAGACTTTGTCTCAAAAAAAAAAAATAGTGAACTCTAACTTAAGCAACAACTTTA
This sequence comes from Gorilla gorilla gorilla, assembly GCF_029281585.2. Lineage (NCBI taxonomy): Eukaryota > Metazoa > Chordata > Mammalia > Primates > Hominidae > Gorilla > Gorilla gorilla. Next base: position 25,422,939 of record NC_073248.2, on the reverse strand, counting down.
CAGTCATTCAAACAGTGGGTGTGTAATCTTAGAATTTCTCAGTGGATTTTTTGGGAGAAATATAATCTAATCTAGCTTTACAAACAATTGAATTAATCAATGAAATTATGACTGTAGTCTCAAAATTTCATTGTCCTCTTTTTGGTTTATACATATTTTCTTTAAAATTCAAAAGCCCCTAGAAATCATATAACAAAAATAATGACTGAAACGGTTGAAAAATAAAAATGGAGCAGCAGACACATTTCAAGATTTCCTTTATGAGAATGCTACACTAACCATGTTATATATGTGGTATAAATACGCCATGAGAGAATAACATTTGTGTAGCACTTGACTGTTTATACAGTAATAGCAAATATTTTCATTTGACCTTCAAAAGGATTTTTTAAACTCATGTTTAATAACTGAGGAAAATGTGATTAATACAAATCAGAGCTGTTAAGTCTTCTTAGGAACATGCCAGCCAATAAAGCAGAGGCATGAGTTTTCTTCTGGAGGGAAGAAGGCAACATTTATTAAAGTCATGAGTTTTGTTCTTTTTTTTTTTTTTACATTTCATCATGTATTAATGTTTTGTTTATCAAAATTGTTGCCTTTATTTCCAGTTATATTTCCTGTATTTGCCTATTACAGAACTTATCACAGTTATTATTCCTCATTTATCTCTGTGCCTGTAACCACTGCACACTCAGAAGAGCAAGGACCATGTTTTTCTGAGCTTCTTGCTGACTGCCAGGCTTATTGTGGCATTTAGAAACTGTCTGCTAAGTGTTTGTGACATTTTCATGTAAGTTACATTCTAGACCAGTTGGTACTAATTTTCTATTTAGTATTCCGGTTTGGAGAGCTATTTTTCCTTTTAATTTTTTTATTATACTTTATGTTCTAGGGTACATGTGCAGAATGTGCAGGTTTATTACATAGGGATACATGTGCCATGGTGGTTTGCTGCACACATGAACTCATCATTTACATTAGGTATTCCTTCTAATGCTATGCCTCCCCCAGACCCCCATCCCCCAACCGGCCCAGGTGGGTGATGTTACCCACTGTGTGTCCATGTGTTCTCGTTGTTCAACTCCCACTTATGAGAGAGAACATGTGGTGTTTGGTTTTCTGTCCTTGTGATAGTTTGCTTAGTATGATGGTTTTCAGCTTCATCCATGACCCTGCAAACACAATGAGATACCATCTCATTGCAGTTAGAATGGCGATCATTAAAAAGTCAGGAAACAATAGATATTGGAAAGGATGTGGTGAAATAGGAACGATTTTAAGTTTTTTTTTTAAAGGATATTTTAAGGATACATTATTCGGAGGTGGAGTGGACAGTGCGCGTCATGGTCAGCGGGAAGTCCAGAGGAGGCACCCCTTTCAAATTGGAGGCTCTGCGGGAGACAGCAGCCAGGGTATAGAGTGCAGAGGCGCCCTTGGTGGGGAGAAGGTGCTGGTGCTGGACGACATCATGGCAGTGGTCCAGATAGTAGTCGAGGAGAAGGCCAACATAGAGCAGTAGAAGGACTACCAGCAGGCACAGCCTGGCCCTGGCCCCAGCACGCCCCAGCAGGCAACAGACTCGCTGGAGGTCCTTTACTTGGAGCTGCACTCTGTGAATGCCCCAGGCTGCATGGGGCCCACGGCTAAGGCGGAAGTTTTGGCCGAGGCGCCTGCCCGGGCTGGACGGCACAGGGGCCATCAGCCAGGGCATCTCCGGCTTCTGGGCCAGAGCCATATCCTTGCAACAGCCCATTGAGGATAACTGACAACAGGGGATGGGCGTCAGGTTTCCGGGGGTGGGGAGCAACAGAGCCAGGCGGGAGGCATAGAGGGTCAGTCAGGAGGCCGGGCATGGGGACACAGAGGGGAGCCGAGGCCAGGGTCCTGCAGATAGGAGGGCAGCTTGCTTGCGGGTGCACTGAGAGTACGTGGTAGGGACTGGGAGCCAATCTCAGCACTCACAAGTGAGAAGAGTGGCTCCAAGGACGCTTCACGCACAGCAGCAAGTTGAAGGGCACGTTTCCCTGGAAAAGTCCTTGGAAAAAGGGAGTCTGCATGCCCATACCAGCCGTAGAACCACTCCCACTCCCCGTGTTGGTGTCCAGCAACCTCACTCCAGAAACACAAGGTGCTCAAGACCTGGGTTCACGGTACATGGGAATGCCGTCCTCTGCAAGGCAGGCACCAGCTTCCTAGACATGCTTTCTTCCCTCTGCCTGCACTGCACCCAAAGAGCTGTAGTCCCTGAGCATATAAAACCTCCATTGCACACATGCCTCCGTTGCACACACGAGCCCCCTGGAGTGTTCCAGTCACAGCCCTGCAGTCCCTTCTATCCACAGTGGTTACCTCAAATGGAGACGCCCACCCCTCAGGGAGACCAGAAGAGGCAACCACACAGCTGGACACCCTTACTATAGCCTGTCCAGCACTGAGCACACAAGGGCCAGGTGCAGCTCAGGAACTCTGAGGAAACAGCTGCGTCACACCACAGTACCCCGCACCCAATGCCCTGCCTACTCGTGCTCCCCTCTCGATGTTGGCAGAGGCTTTCTGGGCCTCCCTCCACCCACCCACAAGAACACCACACCTGCTACCATGCCCCCCATGCCGGACAGAGACAGGACCACCAATGCAGGATGCCAGGCCAAAGATCTGGGGGATAGCCCTGCCCAACACTCTCCCAGCTCTTGCAAAGTTGCAGGATGTTTCCTGGCATATCCACCCAATCATCTGGAGCCTTCTTTACCAGAGGCAGATTCTGCTGCACACCAAGATGTCAGCCAGGTTCAGAAATCATGAGGAGGCTGGGCACGGTGGGTCACACCTGTAATCCCAGCACTTTGGGAGGCCAAGGCAGGTGGATCAGGAGATCAGGAGATCCAGACCATCCTGGCTAACACAGTGAAACACTGTCTCTACTAAAAATACAAAAAATTAGCCAGGCTGGTGGTGGACACCTGTAGTCCCAGGTACTGGGGAGGCTGAGGCAGGCGTGAACCTGGGAAGTGGAGCTAGCAGTGAGCTGAGATCCCGCCACTGCACTCTAGCCAGAGTGAGACTCCATCTAAAGAAAGAAAAGAAAAGAAAAGAAAAGAAGGAAAGAGAAAAACCATGAGGAAGTCCTGCTAAGTAAGCTACATGATGGATTTGCAGATGAGGCTGGGGAGCCTGGGTCTGGGGGAGGGGTCAAGGGTCCCGGTCAGGTTGAGGTCCTCCTGGGGTCCAGGGGTGTCTCAGTGGGAGATGCATGCTTCATCCTAGCCAGCAGGCCCTCAGCCTAGCAATATGAAATGATCCCTTTGAGTCTGTTTTCTTCTTGGACTGGCACGTGGAGAAACAGCCATCCAGGGTACTGGCAGCAGGAGAAAGTTTTCCTTTTGTCACAGTCTTTATTTCTGCAATGAAGTGATCATTAAGGAGTATCAGGTTGGCATCATCTATAAGAAGTGCCTATTGGCATGGCAGCGGGGGTGGAGTGTGGGAGGCTAGGCCTGGCATGAGCCTTCCCAACTCCTCTTGCTCCAGGATACAGGATGTCTGGCATGACTATAGCCCAGTGGTTCTAGAGTCATGCAGCAGAAGCCCCCAGCTTCAGGCAGGACACAGCCTAACTGAGCTTCTTCAGCTGGTTGGCTGACCATGATCACTCAAAGTCAGCCAGGATTGCTGAGGTGGGCACCGCTGAGGGGTGTCATGGGAAAGGATCTTGCTAGTCTTTCCTTGGCATCTGTGGAATTGGCTTTGAACCATGACATGATCAGTCATAGACCCCATTCCCCAGTCACCCAGTATATCAACCAGGGCCTCTGTCTCAATCCCCTGCAGCACTGCTGGAAGGAGTTAGGCCCTCAAAGAGGGAACAAAGAGGAGGCCAGGTAAAGAGCCCAGGGCTGGAGGCTTAGAGGCCTGTGGGTCCTGGAGCTGGGACACACATAGAGAACTCAAGTCTCAGGGAGGAGCCTGCAGTGATAAATCCCAGGCCGTCTTTGGGCTAGGGGAGAAAGGCCCATCAGGGAACTGTAACACTCATGTTTCAGAATTGGGGAAGCTGAAGTTGCCTTAAAAGGAGAAGTGGTGAAGGTTAATTGGTGCGAAGCAAGGATCAACAGATAGCTGCCATATCATCCTTCCTCGGCTCTCTTCCATGCCTTGAGGATTGCTACCAGCTGGGGTTCAGTTTGTGCTCAGCTAGCGCCCTCTTACCGTCCACACAGAGGTGCACATGAGGCACACCTAGGTCTATGTCCTTCTAGAACGGCTATCCCACTCCTGTCATGTTTTGTTTCAATGACTCCAGTCTCCCTTCACATGCTTTCTCCCCTCTGCCATCCTCACTCATGCTTCTCCTGCCCCTGAGACATTTCCTATGACATTAAAAAAAAGATGAAATATTTTTTAAATGACTTAATAGTATAGATACAGATAAGTATTTTATTATAAAAAATGCTCAGCTTCCTTACTTTTATCAAAGCCTTTTTTCGTGATGGGGGAAAGAATGCAACATACTTTGGTCAGTTGTAAAACTATGAAAGTAATAGTAAATCCCACTGCAGATAAACAGTTAAATCGCAGGGGACCTTCTGCATGTATCCAGCGAGGGAATGTGGCTGAATATTAAGTCCCATCTGAGTATTGGTGTAGGCCCCCCTCCTTTTCCCTTGTACCAGTATGAGTTTGGGCACGTTCTAGCCTGCATGTCTGAGCTAGTGCATGCATGTGCACACCTGTGACTGGGTACCTTTGTTTACCTTGGCTTAGGGGCTGCTGGGTTTGGTGATCCAACTTCAGGACCGGTGAAGCCTGCACACTTGGGAGACGTGAAGAGTCCTCATGGTTCTCACAAATGGCAGAGGGAGGAGGGAAAGGATGGCTGGCGCGAGCTACCTAGAGGAGATGTCATGGACTTGAAATGACACCCAGAGGGAAATAAAACCTAGCTGCTGCCCATGTCTTCCTGTGTGTTCATCCAGGGAAGCAGGCATTCAGGAAAGAAGCAATGGAACCTGCCGGGCTTTGTATTTGCTGTTCCTGAATCCCTGTATACCAGAGAGTGTCTTATCCATGAGAGAGGAGGACAGCAGGTGGGTCTGGCAGGGCCTGAGTCTCCAGGGAGGCTGGCATTTTCCCCAAGTGGGCATGGGTCAGCAGGTGGAGGAGAATCCTGGGCTGCAGGGTGAGGTAGATGTGACAGTTATCATATAGCCAGGTGGGAGCTCAGGAGAGGGCCTGGGGAGCAGTGGCCTAACTGGCCAGTGATACCGCATTCCAGTGCAGCATGTGCACACAACAGCTTCTCCCCGTACATCGTCTCCAGGATACCTCAGCTGGGTGGATAGGAAGCAAGGCATAGAAGATCCTAAGCTTATGGTCATAAGTGGACCCAGAGGGGGTCCCCAGTATCACTGGTCCCAGGAGAGCCAGGCAGTGTCTCTTCAGGACAGGGATAAAATGCATAAGTCCGGCTTTCCACTCAGTTGGTGTCTTGCCCTGATGATGTCAGCCATGGCAGATACAACTCTTCCATCTAGATTGTAGATCCACAGCCTTACGACATCGCCCTGGCCTTCTACGGATAGGCCCCTGAACTCTGGACTGGCCAGTGCCCCACGAATGTTCCTTCCCAGCCTCCAAGCTCACGGGAGGCTCAGTGAGGACTCTCCTCCTAGTACCTGGCCACCCGCAGGCACTGTCAACAGCCCAGGGCCCTTCCACATTCTGGGGTCCTGCCACCTTACCCAGCAGTGCTATAATGGAAAGGGAAAGAGCTGGAACAGATAGAGCAGAGGCCACAGGCCTCACCCTTCCTCATAGCAAGGGAAGCAGGGAATCCTTCCCAGGCAAGGGAGATGCTTCCTGAACACACCTGTTAGCCCAGCACAAGCTGAGGGATTCAGTCCGCCACAGCTGGGCATAGGGGATTTCAATGTGTGCTGGAGATCTTGAACCTGGTCGCCTCTCCTTCAAGTAACATTATGCTGACACCCTCCTTAACCCAGATGGACTCCTCATCCTCACCACAAGGTGTTGGCTGGAAGTGTTACTCCTGGTGCCCCAGCCACTGTTTCAAGGTGCAGAGACGGACCAGAAGACCCCTGAGTCCTTGCCCTCCTGTCCAAGTCATATTCATAGAAATAGTAAAAGTGTGGCACATTAGACCTATTGACCTTTTCAAGGCTGACCTCTTCATAAGCATTTCATCCAGATATTTATGAGTTTATCTCATTTATTTTATTTATTTATAGCTCTCATTTCAAAATAAACTTTTGCTTGAGAGTTATTTCAACATATAACCAAATGTTCAGAGCTATGACATTTAAGTTTTAAGCTGAAAAGTCTGTATCTGTTATTATGTCGGGTAAAACCCATCCAGCACTTATAAAAATAAGTAATTATTAGGCATGATCACTGTAGTGGTTTTAAACACTGAAATTCTTTGCAAACCCGTTTCAAAATATTCCTGTTGGGACTGAACACAGTATTTGCTTCTAATTAATAGGAAACAGTGCAAGCATTTTCTGGATACTGGCCACCCCTGGCCTAGGTTAGAAAAGGTGACACAGCTCTGCCTAAGTCTCCTGCTCTCATGGGGAAAAACCCCTCAGGAGTCCCAGACCAGTACCTCAGGAAGTCTAACACCCTGATAACACTATGCAGAAGGAACATCCTATGGAGAGACTCATAGAAATAGAAGAAGATGCCTGAGGATCTCAGCAGTCCAGCTCCTGCTATTTGAGTCATGCTAGCCATGACACCAGGGAGATGAGAAGACACCTGACAATGTCCCCATCCTAAGCCATCATTAGATTGCATCCTCCTGAGTGCCCCTGAACCACAGTCATTTGGCTGAGAGACTGTGGAAGATTGCAGAGACTGAAGTTAGTAAATTATAATTATAGTTTTAAGCCACTAAGTTTTAGATAATTTTGAAAAGCACTTTAGACTCCTAGAAAAACTGAGTTGTCTACTGATTTGTGTAATTGTGGAGAGCTTTAAAGGTCAACGTTATGAATGCTAATACCTTGGAAAAGTCAAACCATCAAGACTCTTCTAAACACAACAGATCTTTAATGTCCCTTTGCTATGGCTGGAGAATAATCTAACACGTATCTGATGGAGCTTTTTGAAGCCCCTGTTCACATGTTTTGGCTGTGTGTGGGTTAACTCTGGTCTGGTTTAATTCTAGTCAACTACAGCAACTCATCTTTCATTTTAGGTCCTGGCCTACACTGGTTTTTTGATCACTGACTGTGTCTGTGTATGTGTATGTGTATGTATGTTTTGCGTGTTACCGTATTTTATCCAAAGGGGCTAAATAATAGTGCTATCATTGTTTTGTAAACATAAAGCATTCCAGGAAGACAATATTGCTTATCAATGGAGCTTTACAACAGATATCAAGCAGGGCACGGAGGTTCACACCTGCACTCCCAGCAGTTTGGCAGGCCGAACTGGGCTATCTGTGGTGTCAGGAGTTTGAGACAAGCCTGGCCAACATGGCAAGATCCCATGTCTAATATCATACCAAAACTAGCTGGGCATGGTGGCCCATGGATATAATCCCAGCTACTTGTCAGGCTGATGTAGGAGAATCCATTGAACCCTGGAGATGGAGTTTGCAATGAAGTGAGATCACACCACTGCATTCCAGCCTGGACACCACAGTGAGACTATTTCTCAGAAATAAAAATAAAATAGAATAAAATAGAATAGAATAGAATAGAATAGAATAGAATAGAATAGAATAGAATAGAATAGAATAGAATAGAATAGAATAGAATAGAATAAAATAATATAAAATAAAATAAAATAAAATAAAATAGAGATAGGAGAGATCACTGAGGTAAGAAATGGATAAAACTTGGTGGCCATTGTGGCTCGTGCATGGAATCCCAGCATTTTGAGAGGCTGAGGTGGGTGGATCACTTGAGGACACGAGTTTGGGACCAGTCTGAGCAAACATTGTAAAACCTGGTCTCTACTAAAAATACAAAACAACAACAAAAAAGCCAGGATTGTTGTCATATGCCTGCAGTCATTGGTACTCTGGAGAGTGTGACTGGAGAATTGCTTGAACCCAGGATTGGGAGGTTGCAGTGAGCTGAGATCATGCCACTGCATTTCAGCCTAGGTGACAGAGCAGGATACCATCTAAAAAAAAATCAAGGAGAGAAACAGAGACAGTGAAAAAAAAGGAAAGAAAGAAAGAAAGAAGAAAGAGAGAAGGAAAGAAAGAAAAGAAAGGAGAAGAAAGAGAAAGAAAGAAAAAGAGAGAAAGAAAGAAAAGAAAAGAAAAAAATAAAAAGAAAGAGGGAGGAAGAGGTGAGGGAGGGGAGGGAGGTAGAAAAGAAGGAAGGAAAGAAGGAAGGGAGGAAGGAAAGAAGGAAGGAGGGAAGGAAGGAAGGGAAGAAAGGAGAGAATGAAAGGCATAAAACCAAAATGAAATGAATAAAAATAAAAACAGAATTTGCTCTAAAATTTAAAAAAATAAAAAATGACTAGATATTTAATTTATTGCATTTGTAATGTTCATGATGGACAATTAATCACTTCTTTGAATTATTGTCAAATTAGATAATATTCTTCCATTTCTATGTATGAACATTTTGAAGGCAAAGATAAAGTTATTTTTGTTAGGGAGTCAGGAATTTACAGAAAAGCTCAAGGTTTGATTTAATTTTTGGACTAGAACTAAGACAGAATGAATCTATTTTTGTTTTTGTTGTTGTTGTTATTCTTTGTGGCTTATGTTAGGGAAAATGAAGCAATTAACAATTTTTCCTTGTGTGGAATATGATGTAAACCCTCATTCCTTTAATGGAGCAGGGCAAGTTGATACGGTATTTCATTATAGATATTGCGTGAGGCACTCGATTCACTTACCTCTAATAACAAGCCCATGATGATCACAGGGCACTATTTACTCATTGAGTTTTACAGTTACACTAGAGATAGAGTTTAACTTGCATTAGTAATACATTAGGCTTAGTAAATAATTGAGTGAGCCCCTTGAGAATGATCTAATATTTGAGCACCTAATTGTACAAAATGTATAGATGTATAGCCAATATTATTTCCTGTTAGAGACTCATGATGAGATTACAGAGAAATTAGAAACTAATTAAACATATAGAACCAAAGTTTCCATTCCCTAGTTCAAACCCACCAGCAAATTTTGCTTTCTTTAAGATGTAGAAATACTTTCTTGTTTTTGAAGAATCTCTTTATCTCTTTCTCTCTGTTTCTCTCCCTCTCTCTCCATTTCTTTCTCTCTGTTTTCCTGTTTCACTCTCTCTCTATTTGCTTCTCTCTGTGTGTGTGTCTCTCTCTCTCTCACTCCTGCTTCATGTTATATGCTAGCAAAAGGATAAGGCAAGGATAGATGTTCTCTAAAGACAGATATTGAAAAGCCTGTTTGAAAAGCTAAGAACAGCCCAATCAAAACATAGAGAAAATAACACTGATTTTTTTTAAAAAAGTCATACATAGCATCAGTGATGAGGACATCTTGTTGCTGTTATTACTGCTGTTTCATTCAAGAAACTGTAAACTAGGACAAGATTTATTCCCACATATGCAGATAAGAGCAGTTCAACCACCATAAAGGGATGTCTCACGGATTTGAGTGAAAAATGCAAGACTCCATTTACATGGAAATATAGTATTTTAAAATAAAAAAGCGGGAGTTTTAAGCATTCCAATCCACAATGTGAATTGTTTCTTTTTTATATAAAATGAGATAATGTAAGTAAGACACTTCTGTTTTAATTGTTATTGCTATTGAGGTTATCATCCCTGTTCTTGTTAATGTTACTTACTTTTAATTTTCTGTTTTAACTGCTATCGCTACTGAGGTTATCATCAATATTCTTGTTAATATTACTCACTTTTAATTTTTCTGTGTAGACGTTAGTCTAACACTTTCTGTACCAAATGCTTGTTTGGCAAAACTACTTTTTTTAGCTAAAGAGTATAAAAGTTATGCTCTTTATATATTATATGCAGTAATAATGCTGCATAATTACCCATACCAAAACTTGGTGGCATTTTATAGTAAGAATGTATTTTTGCCTTTGTAACTGCAGAAAAAGAGGGATTTTTTACTCTTCTAAGCTTAGTTGGAATTGGTTTTGTTGCAGTCGATTCTAATGTGTTCTCTTTAAACCTACAGTTAAGTTATTTTCTTCTTATAAAGAAAAGCAGGAAGGCAAGAGGGTAAGTTCAATTGCCAAACACATTTCAAGACCTTCCTTGTTTTTCATGTCTGGGCATCCCATTAACCCCTAAGAGGAAGCAAAGGAACGGGAAAGCACAATTCTGCAATGGAAAGTATGAATATGTGCTAAGCAACAGGACTATTAATTTTAAATAGTAAGCCGTTAGGTGGTTTTTATTCTGTGAACAATTAGATTGCAGGTGACTTGCACATGTTACCTTTCTACTAGAAATCCATACCCAGAAAGCTTTATCCATCGCTCCTGATTTTAGAGGTGTTCAGTTGTCAGATGTTTTTCTCACTTCCACTGGCTGTATTCCTCCACTTCTAACCATCTTCCTACTCATTTTAGAGTCAAGGTGAATTATGTCTTGCCTGTCAGAGTTTATTAATGTTGGATCCTGAAATTACAAAGATTGTTATGTATCTTTCCAATACTTGTGGCATTATTATTATGAGAAAATGTATACCTTTTTAAAAATAATTTGAAATAATTTTGTAACATAAACCATTTTACAATAAGAAATCTCCTCTCTCAAACACACACACATACTTAAATATTCTCCATGGCAAATTTATTATAATTCAAATAAACATGAAATATTAAATATTTAAATATTAAATATTAAATTTAATTTAATATAATATAAATATGTTTATATTATATAATGAAGAGACTATTTTTTGTTAAATACAAGGTAAGTTGATATGTTACATTTTTTCTTTTTGTCACAAAATTTCCAAACACCTGTGCCAAAGTATTAATACACAGTATCATACATGTGAGGTTCCATCTGACAAATTTTGACATTAATTCATCTTTTGATCCAAAAATTTATTCCTATTTTAATAAAGATACACATTTGAACTTTATCCATTCTGCACCTTTTTAAGGCTCCTTTTAATAATGAACTTAAAAATTATACTTTTATATTTATTATTATTGCTGGTATAGTCTCATTTATATAAATAGGTGTTCTGTTCTTTAAATGATGATGTATGATACATAGGCAAGACAATATCCTGGAGCTTTTATATTTTATTATATATAAATTTTTGAGACGGAGTCTGACAGGGTCGCCCAGGTAGGAGTGCAGTGTCATGATCCCATCTCACTGCAATCTCTACCTCTGAGTTCAAGTGATTCTTCTGTCTCAGCCTCCTGAGTAGCTGGAAAAAAGCCTTCACCACCAAGTCTGGCTGATTTTTGTATTTGTAGTAGACATGGGGTTTTTCCATATTACCCAGGCTGGTTATGAACTCCTGACCTCAAGTGATCCACCTGACTCAGCCTCACAAAGTGCTGAGAATACAGATGTGAGCCATCACACCTGGCGTTTTGGTAATTTTGTTTCAATCTCATGCATAGTTGCTTGCAGCAAAAAAGCCAGGAATTAATCAAAACATCACAGATATACACAATTAAATTTCAAAGAGGAATGCATTTCCCAGATCAAGTAAGTTTCCATGGAAAATTATTAACAAAGACCTTATTCAAGAGGATTGCAGAAAGTGAACTATGCCCAGCGGGATTAGTATCATAATGTGGTACAAAGACAGTGAATAAGATTATATGATTAATGTTTTTTTTTTAGTTGCAGGTCAGCTTTCATTGCTTATACCATGTACAGTGCCCCACTCAAACTTGAATGGCAGTGAGGCAGTCAGGATTTGGAGGAAGGCCCAGCAACGACAATCAGGGCACAAGGACAGAATGCTGGATTTGCCTATGGTGCTTTATGATCTTTCACAGGGTAACTGTGAAATGGTCAGTGTAGACAGCATATCTTCCGTTATAAATTATACATTTCAACCAATATTATTACCTTAAATATATCTGTTCTTACTCTAAATAGTTAAATCAACTGTATTCAATATTTAAATTTGGATCCAAAGACTCTTTAATGTTACAAAGAAATATGAAGTTACCTTAAGTTAAAATTGTTTAGTGCATATTGAAATAGCTACAGCCATCAACAGGGGCTCATGCCTGTAATCTCAGCACTTTGGGAGGCCGAGGCAGGTGGATCACAAGGTCAGGAGATTGAGGCCATCCTGGCTATGGTGAAACCCCATCTCCACTAAAAATACAAAAAATTAGCCTGGAGTGGTTGCAGACGCCTGTAGTCCCAGCTACTCGGGAGGCTGAGGCAGAGAATGGTGTGAACCTGGGAGGCCAAGCTTGCAGTGAGCCGAGATCACGCCACTGCAGTGTAGCCTGGGTACACAGCATGAGACTCCATCTCAAAAAGAAGAAGGAAGAAATGAAATGAAATGAAATGAAAGAAAGAAAGAAAGAAAGAAAGAAAGAAAGAAAGAAAGAAAGAAAGAAAGAAAGAAAGAAAGAAAAAGAAAGAAAGAAAGAAAGAGGGAGGGAGGGAGGGAGGGAAGGAAGGAAGGAAGGAAGAAAGGAAGAAAGAAACGAACTACAAATACCTCCCAAAATTCTTCTTAATGTTGACATAAATAATGTTATATCAGGAGTATATTTTAATATGTGCTTCAATAATGATCTCTCTCCATTAGAAGCCTTTAGGAGAGAAGGAATCATTGCATTTCAATCACATGAATATAACCAGAGACAGACTTACATTTGCTTTGAAAAGTGTGCTCTTTAACAGTTTTCATTGTAGGTAATGAATATCTGACAGTAGGGAACAAATTTTGTAATTCCTAAATACATGACTAGTAGTATCATTTTTATATATAAGATATTTATTTTCATTCATCAAGGATTATTCATGAACCTGCCTTAATTGTAATTACCAACCCAAAAAAGTTGAAATCACACTGTACCTAAAAATACAAACACTATTCTACGGAAGTTAAGCACGCTATCATGCTGAGGTTGGGTTGCCATCTTTTCCTCTGAAACCACAAAGAGGTTCTCCATGTTATTGCCTTCAACATATGCACTTGCTAGTTTCTGTTAACATTGTTAAAAATAGACTCATTTGACAATCTTTTTTTTAAATACTTTCCATCCTAGAAAGCTTATTAGTTTTACTTTACACAACCATTCAGCACATACTGCTACTAAATAGATGATTTGTCACCAAATAATGGAATCTGTAATTTGTAGAAATAACAGAAACCTAGGCTCCAGGAATCCCAAAGGAGAACTCCTCTGAGGAGTTTTACTAATTTGGAGCTCTGCCATAGTTTATTAGTGAAGAAGAGATCCATAAAACTTTGTGGGAGGTACTACATCCATGAAATTGTGTCTAGCAAGAATAAAGGATACTCAAGATACATACTAGTTTCACTTTTTTCACATTTATACCCATGAATCAGTGACACAACTCTTCAAAATGTTATTGATCAGCTACCCACAAGACAGGAAGAATAAGATATGACTGTACACTGTGTTCCAGACATTATGGATTTAATCCTCAAACACATCCAAATTAATACAGTTGGAATAATGGCTACCCACTTCAGGGTAAAACAAAATGCATTGTAAACCTTAACGTTTTAGTTAAAATGTAAGTATAGTATTAACCATTATTGTTCATGCTATCTTTTAACCTCATTGCAACGAAGAGAATACTGGATGGTATGCAGACCATCACTCTCCTACCTTTTGAGTAAAATCATAAAGAATGAATTATTGCATGTTCTTGGAGAAGCAAATTAATTTTCACAACTTTTCTAGGTTTCTCATTACCAACTGATGACTTATAAAGAAATAGAAGACAGTTCTGCTGAATTAAAACATGATGCTTCATTTGGCCGCAAATTTCTGTCTTCTGTTTTAACTGAGGCCTTATTTGAGAATATTCAAGATAAGCCTGGTCTATTTTTGTTTCATTTTGTTTTGTTTTAAGTAGGCACTATGGAGCCAGAAAAAGGTGCTTTGCTGCTGAGTTAAAGTTAACAGAGGCTATACTTGTCTTACAGAATATCCAGGGGGGCAGATTGGCCAGGAAAGCAGGGCCATGGTCAAGAGCCATTAAAGTGTTCCCATCGGGGTGCCTTAATAACAGCCAAGGCACTAGAGGGATTCCCTCTAGAGTCATCGGTTTTGATTTTTTAAGCCTTTCCCCCCACAATGTTGACATATAGAGAGACACAAAGCTAGGGAAGTAATAATTCTACTCTAGTTACTGTAAGTGCTGGTGTAAAATCACCAGTCTCAAAAGCCATTTGTAAATACAGGATACATCTGACTAAACAGCTTTCCTTTTAGGAAATATGCTATATTATCAAAAGGAGGAATTTTGTGAACTGATGCTATAGTTTAAACTCAGGGTACCAGTTCTTCCGAAGTTTTTACAATTATAGTTTGAAATTATGACGGTTTGTTTTATTCCAACTTATTAAAGGTCCAGTTATTCCCTTCTACCACCCCCCAAAATGTATTCGAAAAAGTAAAACAAAGTGATGGTACTGTTTTGGAAAAGTCCATCCCCACATCTCTGCCCATCCCAAACCAAGATTTATTTTGACAAAAATAGCTTTAGTGGTACCTCACTGATGGCAATCAATGTATTGAGTTGTAATTTTGTAAAGATTTATGAAGTTCCAATTAGATTCATCACTGCAGTTAGAAAAGCAGTCTCATCTACATTGTTGAAAAAGAAAGTTCTTCCTAGAAAGGGGAGGTGGCTGGTAAGGTCCAATTGGAAAACCATTCAGAAGACAAGAAGGTGAATTAGTGAATGGAAAGAGATGTTGAACGAAAATGAATGCAAATTTTTTGATGACAAACTGTGTGTAAATCATAGGTTATGTATAATTCTAAAGACATAGGATTGATGGCCCTACAACAATCTTAGTGCCAGAGTAAAATGAAAAGAGACACACAGCACTGGGGTATTTCCTAAAATAAAAAGTTCCAAAAAAAATAAACATAAAAATAATAAACTGAGTGACTGCGAGTGAATAACAGACTGACGGTCAATAAGAAGACTCTCTGGAACTCACTGAAGAAATAAAGGCATAAACAGAAAAAATGAACCATGTTTAAAAAGCTGCAGGAACATGATCAGGTCATGCCATGCAATGTAAGTTGGGTTTGACTGATTCATTTGAAGTCAGAACCTACGAATAATATATGGATAAAAGAGATCCACTTCCATTTACACTTCCTGCATAGCACATATTTTGGCTTTCTTATTTAATGAAATAATCCAGTAACAGAGTTCATGCTGATGACAAGCTCTAAGTTATCTTTAGCTTTTTATGGCCTCCTCTTCCCTTCCTTCCTTCCTTCCTTCCTTCCCTTCTTCTTTCCTCATTTTAAATTAGAAGTCCAATTGAACCATGCCTTATGCTTATTTTGACCTAACATACAGGCTATAAAATGTTACAGATTGGACCGTAATGTCAGGTGGCCAATGAAAAGCACTGAATAATTCAACCTGATTTAGTTTGTCTTTGATTTGAAACTTAAGACCATGAAATGGTATCATCTCCAGTGCCCTGAGTAGGAGTAGTTCCACCACAGAAATAGGTGATAATTAATTTATTTAACCACTCAGTTTTAAAATCTTCAAGAATTTACTTGAAATAAAGACAGTGTAGTCTACAAATAAAATGAGCTAAGACTTTAAGGTCAAGCAGAGGTAAGGCACTGAAAATTTTGAATTGGTAAAGGTGATGTTATGTTACTAATTTTATCTGAGAAAATGACATGGAGCAAGATTTGAGACCATCGAAAAACAAACAAAAAAAGATACTTAATTGAATTTAAAAGAAGTTAGATGACTTCAAATTGATTTAAAGATATTTTAAAATCTATGTCTGATTTCACAAAATTAAATTGAATGTTTTATAATAAAATAAACTTGTTTTGAGTTTTAAAGTGACACTACCATACCCACGCATTCGTTTTGTTAATTAATGGAAAAGAACACAAGTTTTACCTGTTGACATAGTGGCAAAATAATAAAAAGGAACACAACTCAAATTTTTCTAGACATACACAGGCATTCTAAGTGACATAGTGGGTTAATTCTATGTAAAGTGCATAAAATATTTCAGTCTTGTGTCTTGTTTTTTCTTTTTTTAATTTTATTATTATTATACTTTTAAGTTTTAGGGTATATGTGCACAACGTGCAGGGTTGTTACATATGTATACATGTGCCATATTGGTGCGCTGCACCCATTAACTTGTCATTTAGCATTAGGTATATCTCCTAATGCTATCTCTCCCCCCTCCCCCCACCCCACAACAGTCCCCGGTGTGTGATGCTCCCCTTCCTGTGTCCATGTGTTCTCATTGTTCAATTAGCACCTATGAGTGAGAACATGCGGTGTTTGGTTTTTGTCCTTGCCATAGTTTGCTGAGAATGATGGTTTCCAGTTTCATCCATGTCCCTACAAAGGACATGAACTCATCGCTTTTTATGGCTGCATAGTATTCCATGGTGTATATGTGCCACATTTTCTTGATCCAGTCTATGGTTTTTGGACATTTGGGTTGGTTCCAAGTCTTTGCTATTGTGAATAATGCCACAATAAACGTACGTGTGCATGTGTCTTTATAGCAGCATGATTTATAATCCTTTGGGTATATACCCAGTAACAAGATGGCTGGGTCAAATGGTATTTCTAGTTCTAGTTCCCTGAGGAAATGCCACACTGACTTCCACAATGATTGAACTAGTTTACAGTCGCAACAACAGTATAAAAGTGTTCCTATTTCTCCACATCCTCTCCAGCACCTCTTATTTCCTCACTTTTTCTTTTTTTTTTTTTTTTGAGAGGGAGTCTAGCACTGTCGCCCAGGCTGGAGTGCAGCAGCACGATCTGCGCTCACTGCAAGCTCCGCCTCCCGGGTTCACACCATGCCATTCTCCTGGCTCAGCCTCTGGCGTAGCTGGGACTATAGGCCTCGCCACCACGCCCGGCTAATTTTTTTGTAGTTTATGTAGAGACAGGGTTTCACCGGGTTAGCCAGGATGGTATCAATCTCCTGACTTCGTGATCTGCCCACCCGCCTCAGCCTCCCAGAGTGCTGGGATTAGAGGTGTGAGCCACCGCACCTGACCCAATTCCTAACTTTTTAATGATCACAATTCTAACTGCTGTGAGATGGTATCTCAGTGCGGTTTTGATTTGCACTTCTGTGATGGCCAGTGATGATGAACATTTTTTCATGTGTTTTTTGGCTGCATAAATGTCTTCTTTTGAGAAGTGTCTGTTCATGTCCTTCACCCACTTTTGGATGGGGTTATTGTTTTCTTGTAAATTTGTTCGAGTTCATTGTAGATTCTGGATATTAGCCCTTTGTCAGATGAGTCGGTTGCAAAAATTTTCTCCCATTCTGTAGGTTGCCTGTTCACTCTGATAGTAGTTTCTTTTGCTGTGCAGAAGCTCTTTAGTTTAATTAGATCCTATTTGTCAATTTGGCTTTTGTTGCCATTGCTTTCGGTGTTTTAGACATGAAGTCCTTGCTCATGCCTATGTCCTGAAAGGTATTGCCTAGGTTTTCTTCTAGGGTTTTTATGGTTTTACGTGTAACATGTAAGTCTTTAATCCACCCTAAATTAATTTTTGTATAAGGTGTAAGTAAGGGATCCAGTTTCAGCTTTCTACATATGGCTAGCCAGTTTTCCCAGCACCATTTATTAAATACGGAATCTTTTCCTCTTTTCTTGTTTTTGTCAGGTTTGTCAAAGATCAGATAGTTGTAGATATGTGGCATTATTTCTGAGGGCTCTGTTCTGTTCCATTGGTCTATATCTCTGTTTTGGTACCAGTACCATGCTGTTTTGGTTACTGTAGCCTTGTAACATAGTTTGAAGTCAGGTAGTGTGATGCCTCCAGCGTTGTTCTTTTGGCTTAGGATTGACTTGCCAATGCGGGCTCTTTTTTGGTTCCATATGAACTTTAAAGTAGTTTTTTCCAATTCTGTGAAGAAAGTCATTGGTAGCTTGATGGGGATGGCATTGAATCTATAAATTACCTCAGGCAGTATGGCCATTTTCACGATATTGATTCTTCCTACGCATGAGCATGGAATGTTCTTCCATTGGTTTGTATCCTCTTTTATTTCATTGAGTTTGTAGTTCTCCTTGAAGAGGTCCTTCACATCCTTTGTAAGTTGGATTCCTAGGTAGTTTATTCTCTTTGAAGCAATTGTGAATTGGAGTTCACTCATGATTTGGCTGTCTGTCTGTTATTTGTGTATAAGTATGTTTGTGATTTTTGCACATTGATTTTGTATCCCGAGAGTTTGCTGAAGTTGCTTATAAGCGTAAGGAGATTTTGGGCTGAGACAATGGGGTTTTTTAGATATACAATCATGTCATCTGCAAACAGGGACAATTTGACTTCCTCTTTTCCTGATTGAATACCCTTTATTTCCTTCTCCTGCCTGATTGCCCTTGCCAGAACTTCCAACACTATGTTGAATAGGAGTGGTGAGAGAGGGCATCCCTGTCTTGTGCCAGTTTTCAAAGGGAATGCTTCCACTTTTTGTCCATTCAGTATAATATCGGCTGTGGGTTTGTCATAGATAGCTCTTATTATTTTGAGATACATCCCATTATTACCTAATTTATTGAGAATTTTTAGCAGGAAGGGTTGTTGAATTTTGTCAAAGGCCTTTTCTGCATCTATTGAGATAATTATGTGTTTTTTGTCTTTGGTTCTGTTTATACGCTGGATTACATTTATTGATTTGCATATGTTGAACCAGCCTTGCATCCCAGGGATGAAGCCCACTTGTTCATGGTGGATAAGCTTTTTGATGTGCTGCTGGATTCGGTTTGCCAGTATTTTATTGAGGATTTTTGCATCAATGTTCATCAAGGATATTGGTCTAAAATTCTCTTTTTTGGTTGTGTCTCTGCCCGGCTTTGTTATCAGGATGATGCTGGCGTCATAAAATGAGTTAAGGAGGATTCCGTCTTTTTCTGTTGATTGGAATAGTTTCGGAAGGAATGGTACCAGTTCCTCCTTGTACCTCTGGTAGAATTCGGCTGTGAATCCATCTGGTCCTGGACTTTTTTTGGTTGGTAAGCTATTGAGTATTGCCTCAAATTCAGAGCTTGTTATTGGTCTATTCAGAGATTCAACTTCTTCCAGGTTTAGTCTTGGGAGGATGTATGTGTCGAGGAATCTATCCATTTCTTCTAGGTTTTCTAGTTTATTTGCATAGAGGTGTTTATAGTATTCTCTGATGGTAATTTGTATTTCTGTGGGATCAGTGGTGATAGACCCTTTATCATTTTTTATTGCATCTCTTTGATTCTTCTCTCTTTTCTTCTTTATAGTCTTGCTAGCGGTCTATCAATTTTGTTGATCTTTTCAAAAAACCAGCTCCTGGATTCATTAATTTTTTGAAGAGTTTTTTGTTTTTCTTTAAAAATAAAGAATAAATACAGGCAGAATAATAACTAACCAAAATTAAATTAACATTTTTTTAACAGAAGTAAAGAATAAGTCTGCACGATGTCATTGGGAAATCCATTAGGGCTAAACTTAAATGAATATACATAAGATGCTAAGAGATATGTCTTAAAGCAGTATTTGCAAAGTAAGTACACTGTTTTCACATACTTTACATGTGATACATTGGGCCGGGAGTGCGAGGATGGCCACTGCTTCTTGCACTGATCCTCTGTCACAGGCTATGACAGTGGTAGTGAAAATTAGATAATAGGTATGATATAGAACATTCAGACTGAGTGCAAGATAATACACATTTGCAGACATCAGGTAGAGTGCAAAAGTTCCACATTGGCTGCGACTATTGTTTTTTTGAAAAAAAAATTTAATGCTGGGAGAAATAAGCTATACCATTACAGATCTAAGACATCTGGAGAGGGAATCTCATTATATGCCACAAGTCTTGACAGCTGGGACTTCATTCATAGCTCATGAAAACATTCCCCTGTGGTGACTACAGTCACCAATACTATACCGTATACTTAACAAACTTGCTTAGAGAGTAGAGCTTTATTTTTCTCCCCCAAAACAAACAAACAAAAATACCCTAAACAGATACCAAACACAATGAAATTATCTTAAAGGGTACTAGAAATAATGACAAATTTCCTATACCTGAATGTCATTTACACTAGCAAGAAGTTTCTAAAAAGCAACAATTAAACATAAAAAAGCAGGGTTTTGTCAAGCCATAATCTAAAATAATATATTTTAAAAACTATAGTTAAAATGTGAGTGTTGAAATAAAGATACTTTATGATATACAAAATTTAAAGGATGTAGTACAAACAGTTTGTTTGCTGAAATAATTTCTTAAGGTTAAGTTTCAGGGAAGAGGAAATTTCACACAAAAGGGAAAATTCAAGAAGATAAGTAAATAAATTAATAAGGAGGAACATATCCCTAAGCTAGCAATAACAATGTAAATGGTAACACAAACAATGAGTAATTAAGCATATAGGTAAGGTGTGCCTAAAATTCTAACCAATATGATTAGAATTTAATTACAATTGATAGAATTTATAAGAACAAACAAAATTATGAGCCATAAAAAAATAAATGGTATAAAAGAACACAAAAATTTTCAAAGAAAAGTACTAAATTTTATTGAAGGGCATCATAAATGTAGTCAAAATATACATAAAAATGTGTGCTAGGCAATTGTTAAAAAATCTTCACATGATAAGAAGTCTCTATATTAATATATAAATGAATTAATACATAACTTCAGGCAGTGATAATAAAAATTACAGCAAGATGCTTGTATGTTGACGAGCTAATTCTAAATATAGAATTGAAAACGGATGGGACTCATCTAGGCAAATTTGCAGTAAGTGTGGGAAAACAATGGTATTGAAGAGGAAGATGGAAAAGAGGATTGATTTATTTATTTATTTATTTATTTATTTATTTATTTATTTATTTTTGAGAAGGAGTTTTGCTTTTGTTGCCCAGGCTGGAGTGTTGTGACGCAATCTCAGCTCACTGCACCTCCACCTTCTGGTTTCAAGTGACACTGCTGCCTCAGCCTGCCGAGTAACTGGCTTTGTCTGCCACAATGCCTGGCTTGTTTTTTTTGTTTGTTTGTTTTTTATTATTTTATTTATTATACTTTAAGTTCTAGGGTACATGTGCACAACGTGCAGGTTTGTTACATATGTATACATGTTTTTGTAATTTTAGTAGAGACTTAGTTTCACCATGTTGACCAGGCTGTTCTCGAACTCCTGACCTTGTGATCCATTCCCCTTGGCCACCCAAAGTGGTGGGTTTACAGGCATGAGCCACCATGTCCGGCTGAGGACTCTGCTTAATAGTGAACACTTCCATACAGCTGTTTCTAAATATCATAGTATGTCAAATCTATTGCAAATAGAAGTAACCTGGAAGTAAATACACTATTATGACAGAAGTTGCAGTCTAAGCAATGCTGAAGTAATGCACTATTCAATAATATCCTAAGAAGAACATTGAAGGCAAAATGGACTAAACACATTTGTTAAACACATATAAAAATAAATCTTTATGTCACGGTATACAGAAAAGCACATGGACAATGATTTTAAAAATACACGTAAAAACCAAAGCTGCCAAATCGCTAGAAGGAAATATTAGAGAATAATTTATAATATCAGAAAAATACTGTTAATAAGGTTTAAAAGGCTTTAATAAAAAATAAAAATTTTAACCAGGTGTGGAGGTTCAGGCTTGTAATCACAGGACTTTGGGAGGCTGAGGTGGGTGGATCATGAGGTCAAGAGATCAAGACCATCCTGGCCAACATGGTGAAACCTGTCTCTAATGGTTAGTAGGGATTGTTTTAATTATATTATATTTCATCCTCCAAACTTGTTTCCCCCTACAGTATTCCACTATTTCAGAAATTCATGGCACTATATACTTTGTATTTCAAGCTAGAAATGTAGAGGATGATCCTTGAGGCCGCCTCTTCTTGATGGGTCTTCATCCTTCACATCCAACACTTCACAGGCTGTGTGTCCTCCCTGAAAATTTTTCTTAGTAAATAAAGACTTTCCCCTTAACAATCTTCAGTCATCCAATTTCTTTTTTAATTCACATCAGTTTCTTTACAGAACAGCTGGAACTCTTCAAAGTCAATGTTGGAGTAAGTACCATTTTGTGCCAATATTACTGTTTTCTTTATCACAATATAAATGTTCCTTAAAAAATGCCCACATGAAGCTATACTAAGTAAAAAAGTTAAATGATGCCTTTGTTTTACAAAAAAGCACAAGGCAAACAGGATCTATTATTATTATATGATCTTTATAACTCTACACAGGTACTAGATATTTTAGATCCCACTTCATACATCTGAAATTTGGCTCTCAAAATAGTTAACATATCTTAAAGTCTAATGTCATATTACAGAACTGCTTCTTTCCACAGTATTGTGTTAGGCAGGATTCTATATTACAAATTACATTTTGATAGTATATAAAATATTATAGAATAAGTTGCTTACAAGGAAACACAGATAAATATTTCAGTATATGGAGTCTCAGAGGCTTATAAGAAATTAATAGTGTTGGACTACCTCATCAGAAAATTGTAAAGAAAATTGTAAAGAAAGGCATACATGTAGAAATTTCTGATATTATCTTTTGAAGATTTCTTTGTTAAATAATTTAAACATAATTTAAAAACCTCTATACACAAACTGCATTTCTAAAATGTATGGTAGAGTGTATAATGAAATTGTGTATTTTATATTTAAACCATAGTAATAGTCTAACTGTGCTCCTTGATTATGTTTTTCTTTATTGTTATTTCAATAGAGAGAGGTAAAAAATGTCAGACTCAAGATAGATATTTCTTAAGATATAATTAACTATTTTTTATTTTGGAAAACATAAATTATGTAAAAGCAAATATTAAAATATCTTTATCAACGTGAGTCAACAGTTCTCAACTGAAGCAAATGTCAAGTATATTGTTTTATCTGTATAGAATTCTTTTTTCTTTTTTCTTTTTGAGAGGGTGTCTCTCTCTTATTGCCGAGGCTGGAGTGCAATGGCATGACCTGTGCTCACTGCAACCTTCAGCTCACCGGTCCAAGTGATTCTCCTGTCTCAGCTTCCTTAGTAGCTAAGATTACAGGCACCCATCAGTATGCCTGGATAATATTTATTTATTTATTTTTATACTTTAACTTTTGGGGCATACGTGCAGAACCGCGGTTTTGTTACATAGGTATACACGTGTGTCCCATGGTGTTTTGCTGCACCCATCAGCCCGCCATCAACATTAGGTATTTCCTAATGGTATCCCTCCCCTAGGCCCTGACCCCCCGACAGGCTTCAGTGTGTGATGTTCCCCTCCCTGTGTCCATGTGTTCTCATTGTTCAACTACCACTTATGAGTGAGAACATGTGGTGTTTGGTTTTCTGTTCTGTTGTTAGTTTGCTGAGAATGATGGTTTCCAGCTTCATCCATGTGCCTGCAAAGGACATGAACTCATGCATTTTTTATGGCTGCATAGTATTCCATGGTGTTTATGTGCAACATTTTCTTTGTCCAGTCTCTCACCGATGGCATTTGGGTTGGCTCCATGTCTTTGCTACTGCAAATAGTGCAACAATAAAGATACGTGTCTTTATGGTAGGATATGTCTTTATAGCAGAATGATTTATAATCCTTTGGGTATATACCCAGTAATGGGATTGCTGGGTCAAATGGTAGTTCTGGTTCTAGATCCTTGAGGTATCGCCACACTGCCTTCCACAATGTTTGAACTAATTTACCCTCCCACCAACAGTGTAAAAGCATTCCTATTTCTCCACATTCTCTCCAGTATCTGTTGTTTCCTGAATTTTTAATGATCACCATTCTAACTGGTGTGACAGCATATCTCACTGTGGTTTTGATTTGCCTTTCTCTAATGACCAGTGATGATAAGCTTTTTCATACATTTATTGTCTGCATAAATGTCTTCTTTTGAGAAGTGTCTGTTCATATCCTTTGACCTCTTGTTGATGGGGTTGTTTGTTTGTTTTTGTAAATTTGTATAAGTTCTTTGTAGATGCTGGATATTAGCCCTTTGTCAGATGGATAGATTGCAAAAATTTTCTCCCATTTTGTAGGTGCCTGTTCAACTCTAATGATAGCTTCTTTTGCTGTGCAGAAACTCTTTTGTTTAATGAGATCCCATTTGTCAATTTTGGCTTTTGTTGCCATTGCTTATGGTGCTCCAGACATGAAGTCTATTCCCATGCCTATGTCCTGAATGGTGCTGCCTAGGTTTTCTTCTAGGATTTTTAGGGTTTTAGGTCTTATGTTTAAGTCTTTAATCCTTCTTGTGTTAATTTTTGTATAAGGTGTAAGGAAGGGGTCCAGTTTCAGGTTTCCGCAAATGGCTAGCCAGTTTTCCCCACACCCTTTATTAAATAGGGAATCCTTTCCCCACTGCTTGTTTTTGTCAGGTTTGGAAAAGACCAGGTGTTTGGATACGCGTGATGTTATTTCTGAGGCCTGTGTTCTGTTCCATTGGTCTATATGTCTGTTTTGGTACCAGTACCATGGTGGTTTGGTAACTGTAGCCTTGTAATATATTTTGAAATTAGGTATCTTGATGCCTCCAGCTTTGTTCTTTTTGCTTAGTATTGTCTTGGCTATGTGGGCTCTTTTTTGGTTCTGTAGTTTTTTCCAGTTCTGTGAAGAAAGACAATGGTAGCTTGATGGGGATAGCATTGAATCTACAAATTACTTTGGGCAGTATGGCCATTTTCATGATATTGATTCATCCTATCCATGGGCATGGAATGTTTCTCCATTTATTTGTATCTTCTCTTATTTCCTTGAGTGGTGGTTTGTAGTTCCCCTTCAAGAGGTCCTTCACATCTCTTGCAAGTTTTATTCCTGGGTATTTTATTCTCCTTGTGGCCATTGTGAATGGGAGTTCACTCATGATTTGGCTCTCTGTTGGTCTGTTATTGCTGTATAGTAATGCTGGTGACTTTTGCACATTGATTGTGTATCCTGGAACTGCTGAAGTTGCTTATCAGTGTAAGGAGATTTTGGGCTTAGATGATGGGCTTTTCTAAATACACAATCATATAATCTGCAAACAGAGACAATTTGACTTCCCTTTTTCCTATTGGAATACCGTTTATTTGTTTCTCATGCCTGATTGCCCTGGCCAGAACTTTCAATACTGTGTTGAATAGGAGTGGTGAGAGAGGACATTCTTGTCTTGTGCCTGTTTTTAAAGAAAATGCTTCCAGTTTTTGCCTGCTCACTATGATATTGGCTGTGGGTTTGTCATAAATACCTCTCATTATTTTGAGATACATTCCATCAATACCTAGTTTATTGAGAGTTTTTTTTTCTTTTTAGCATGAAGTGGTGTTGAATTTTATCAAAGGCCTTTTCTGCATCTATTGAGATAATCATGTGCTTTTAGTCATTAGTTCTGCTTATGTGATGGATTAGGTCTATAGATTTGCAAATGTTGAACTAGCCTTGTGTAGCAGGTATGAAGCCGACTTGATCATGGTAGATCAAGTTTTTTGATGTGCTGCTGGATTCAAATTGCCAGTATTTGATTGAGGATTTTCTTATTGATGTCCATAGGGGATATTGTCCTGAATTTTTCTCTTTGTGTGTGTGTCTCTGCCAGGTTTTAGTATAAGGGTGATGCTGGCCTCATTAAGTGAGTTAGAAAGGATTTCCTCTATTTTTATTGTTTGTAATAGTTTCAGAAGGAATGGTACCAGCTCCTCTTTGTACCTCTGGTAGAATTGGGGTATGAATCCATCTTGTCCTGGACTTTTTCTGGTTGGTAGCCTTTTAATTTCTCACTCAATTTCAGAACTTGTTTTTGGTCTATACAGGGATTTGACTTCTTCCTTGTTTAGACTTAGGAGGGTGTATGTGTCCAGGAATGTATGCATTTCTTCTAGATTTTCTAATTTATTTGCATAGAGGTGCTTATGCTATTCTCTGATGGTGGTTTGTATTTCTGTGGGATCAGTAGTGATATACCCTTTATCCTTTTTATTGCATCTATTTGATTCTTCTCTCTTTTCTTCTTTATTAGTCTGGCTAGTGGTCTATCTATTTTGTTGATCTTCTCAGAAAACCAGCAAATGCATTCATTGATTTTTGAAGGTTTTTTGTGTGTGTGTCTCTATCTCCTTCAGTTTTTACTCTGATCTTAGTTGTTTCTTGTCTGCTGCTAGCTTTTGAATTTGCTTGCTCTTGGTTCTCTAGTTCTTACAATATGGGTGGAATTGTGTTGACTTTAGATCATTCCTGGTTTCTCTGGTGGGCATTTAGTGCTATAAATTTCTCTCTAAACACTGCTTTAAATGTGTCCTGGAGATTCTGGTACGTTGTGTCTTTGTTTTCATTAATTTCAAAGAACTTATTTATTTCTTCCTTAACTTCATTATTCACTCAGTAGTCATTCAGGAACACATTGTTCAGATTCCATGTAGTTGTGCAGTTTTAAGTGAGTTTCTTAATCCTAAATTCTAGTTTGATTGTACTGTGGTCTGAGAGACTGTTCTTATTTCTGTTCTTTTGCATTCACTGTGGAGGGTTTTACTTCCAATTATGTGGTAGTTTTAGAATAAGTGTGATGAGGTGGTGAGAAAAATGTATATTCCCTTGATTTGTGATGGAGAGCTCTGTAGATGTCTACTAGGTCCCTTTGTTTCAGAACTGAGTTAAAGTCCTGAATATACTAGCTAACTTTTTGTCTTGTTGCTCTGTCTGATATTGACAGTGGAGTGTTAAAGTCTCCCACTATTATTGTGTGGGAGTCTAAGTCTCTTTGTATGTCTCTAAGAACTTGTTTTATGAATCCGGGTGCTCCTGTATTGGATGCATATATATTTAGGATAGTTAGTTCTTCTTGTTGCACTGATCCTTTTACTATTATGTAATATCCTTCTTTGTCTCTTTTGATCTTTGTTGATTTAAAGTCTGTTTTATCAGAGACTAGGATTGCAACCCCTGCTTTTCTTTTCACTTTCCATTTGCTTGGTAAATCTTCCTTCGTCCTTTTATTTTGAGCCTGTGTGAGCCTGACTTTAATGTGAGATAGGTCTCCCAAATACAGCACACCAGTGGTTTTTGACTCCTTACGCAATTTGCCAGTCTGTGTCTTTTAATTGGGGAATTTAGCCTATTCACATTTAAGGTTAATAATGTTATGTGTGAATGTAACCCTGTTATTATGATGCTAGCGGGTTATTTTACCCATTAGTCAATGCGGTTTCTTTATAGTGTCAATGGTATTTATAATTCAGTATGTTTTTGAAGTGGCTGATTATTCCTTTCCATGTTTAGTGCTTCCTTCGGGAGCTCTTGTACAGCAGGCCTGGTGGTGACAAAATCTCTCAGCATTTGCTTGTCTGTAAAGGACTCTATTTCACCTTTGCCTGTGAAACTTAGTTTGGCTGGATATAAAATTCTGGGTTGAACATTCTTTTCATTAAGAAAGTTGAGTATGGGCCCCCACTCTCTTCTGGCTTTTACAGTTTCTGCAAAGAGATCTGCTGTTAGTCTGATGGGCTTTCCTTAGTGGGTAACCTCACCTTTTACTCTGGCTGCCCTTGTCATTTTTTCCTTGATTTCAACCTTGATGAATCTGAGGATTGTGTGTCTTGGTGTTGCTCTTCTTGAGGAATATCTTTGTGGTGTTCTCTGTTTTTCCTGAACTGGAATGTTGGCCTGTCTTTCTAGGTTGAGGAAGTTCTCCTGGATAATACCCTGAGGAGTGTTTTTCATCTTAATTTTGTTTTCCCTGTCAGTTTCAGGTACACCAATCAAATGCAGATTTGGTCTTTTCACATAGTTCCATATTTCTTGGAGGCTTTATTCATTCCTTTTATTCTTTTCTTTTTTTTTTTTTTTTTTTTTTTTTTTTTTGAGACGGAGTCTCGCTCTGTCGCCCAGGCTGGACTGCAGTGGCGCGATCTCGGCTCACTGCAAGCTCCGCCTCCCGGGTTCACGCCATTCTCCTGCCTCAGCCTCCCGAGTAGCTGGGACTACAGGCGCCCGCCACCACGCCCGGCTAATTTTTAGTATTTTTAGTAGAGACGGGGTTTCACCGTGTTAGCCAGGATGGTCTCGATCTCCTGACCTCGTGATCCACCCGCCTCGGCCTCCCAAAGTGCTGGGATTACAGGCATGAGCCACCGCGCCCGGCCCTTTTTATTCTTTTCTTTTCTAATCTCCTCTTCTCACTTTATTTCATTAAGTTTACCTGCAATGTCTGATATCTTTCTTTCTGCTTCATGGATTCAGCTGTTTGTACATGTGTATGCTTCAATGAAGTTCTTGTGCTGTGTTTTTCAGTTTTATCAGGTAATTTATGTTCTTCTCTCAACTGGTTGTTCTAGTTAGCAATTCATCTAACCTTTCTTCAAGCTTCTTAGCTTTCTTGCATTGTGTTAGATTATGTTCATTATCTCAGAGGTGTTTGTTACTACCCACCTTCTGAAGCCTACTTCTGTCAATTTGTCAAACTCATTATTCCCTTGCTGGTGAGGAGTTGTGATCCTATGGAGAATAAGAAACATTCTCAGTTTTTGGAAGTTTCAGACGGTTGGTGCTGGCTTCTCCCCTCTTCGTGGATTTATCTAACTTTGGTCTTTGATGTTGGTAAAATTGATACTATTCCTTTCTCTTTGTTAGGTTCCCCTCTAACAGTCAGGCCCCTCTGCTACATGTCTGATGGAGTTTGCTGGGGGCCCACCCCAGACCCTGTTTTTCTGGGTATCACCAGTGGAGGGTGAAGAGCAGCAAAGATTGCTGCACACTTCTGACTCTGGAAGACTGGTCCCAGAGGGGCACCAGCCAGATTCCAGCCAGGGCTCTCCTGTATGAGGTGTTTGTTGACCCCCTACTGGGGGGTGTCTCCCAGTCTGGATACAAGGTGGGGTCAGGGAACCACTTGAAAAGGCAGTCTGTCCCTTATCAGAACTTGAACACTGTGCTGAAAGAATCGCTGCTCGTTTCAGTGCTGTCAGGCAGGGGCATTTAAGTCTGCTGAGGCTGCACCCCCATCTGCCCCTTCCCCCAGGTGTTGTGTCCCAGGGAGATGTGGTGGGCTCCACGCACTTTGAACTTCCAGGGGGCTTTGTTTACACTGTGGGGGCAAAACCGCCCACTCAAGCCTCATCAATGGTGGATGCCCCTCCACCCACCAAGCTCAAGCATCTGAGGTGGGCCTCAGACTGCTGTGCTAGCAGCGTGAATTTCAAGCCACTGAATCTTAGCTTGTTCGGCTCTGTGGGGGTGGGATCCACTGAGCCAGGCGTAGGATGGAAACTCCTGTTCTGTCAGTTGTGAAGACCATAAGAAAAGTGCAGTATCTGGGCCAGATCCAAAATTCTTTCCAGTACAGACTCTTATGGCTTCCCTTGGCTATAAAAGGGAAATTCCCTGTCCCTTTGCACTTCCCGGGTGAGGCGACACTCCACCATGCTTTGCCTCCCACTCCATAAGCTGCACTCACTGTGCAACCTGTCCCAATGAGATGAACCAGGTACTTCAGTTGGAAATGCAGGAATCACCCAACTTCTGCATCAATCTCACTGGGATCTGCAGACCAGAGCTGATCCTATTTGGCCATCTTGCGAGGTTTATCTCTTAAGGGAAAGAGTTTGAGAAGAATTGATTGAAGTTCTCCTCACATTTTTGGTATAATTCAGCTGTGGAATCATCAGATTCTGAGCAATTCTTCAATGAAATACTTGCCAATGCTGGTTCAACCTCTTTGTGTGTGCACGTGTGTGTGTGAGAGAGTGTGTGTGTGTAATCAGAAATGTTAATATTAATGTTTCCATAAGTTTCCAAATGTTAATATTACCTCTTCAATGAGTGATTATTACAATTCAGCGTGTACATTAACAAAATAACATAAATATAACATAAATTGTATCAATGTTTACTTAAACATAGTAGAACTTTACTGGGACTATGTGAAGAAAGCAAAGAGAGATCCGATTGTTACTGTGTCTATGTAGAAAAGGAAGACAGAAGAAACTCCATTTTGAACTGTACTAAGAAACATTGTTCTGCTTTGAGATGCTGTTAATCTGTAACTTTAGTATTAATAAATACTGCTCTGTTACTCTTTGCTACACTGAGATGTTTGTGTAAAGTGAAACATAAATCTAGCCCACGTGCCCATCCAGACACAGTACCTTTCCTTGAATGTATTCATGATAAAGATTCCTTTGCTCACATGTTTCCCTGCTGACCTTCTCCCCACCATCACCCTGTTGCCTTGCCACATTCCCCTCACCAAGACAGTAAAAACAGTGATCAGTAAATACTGAGGGAACTCAGAGACCAGCGCCGGTGTGGGTCCTGGCATGTTGAGCACCAGTCTCCTGGTCCCACTCTTCTTTCTCTATAGCTTGTCTCTGTGTCTTATTTCTCTTCTCAGTCTCTCATCTCCACCTGATGAGAAATACCCACAGGTGTGGAGGGGCGGGCCCCCTTCATCTGGCACCAAACGTGGGTTCCTTTCTCTAAGGTGAAGATAGGACAGAGAGTGATCACTGGGGGCAAGTTGACAAGAGACCCCCAAGTACCTCCACGGCCAGCCTTGCGGTAAGCTTGTGTGCTCAGAGGAACCCAGGGTAACAATGGGACAAACTGAAAGTAAATATGTCTCTTATCTCAGCTTTATTAAAACTATTTTAAGAAGAGGGAGAGTTAGAGCCTTTACAGAAAATCTAGTTACGCTATTTCAAACAATAGAACAATTCCGCCCATGGTTTCCAGAAAAAGGAACTTTAGATCTAAAAGATTGGGAAGAAGTTGGCAAAGAATTAAAACAAGCAAAGAGGGAAGGTAAAATCATCCCACTTACAGTATGGAGTGACTGAGCCATTATTAAAGCAGTTTTAAAGCGGTTTCAAACAGCAGAAGACAGAGTTTCAGTTTCTGACGCCCCTGAAAGCTGTGTAATAGATTGTGAAGAAGAGGCAGGGACAGAATTCAAAAAGGGAAAGGGAAGTTCACATTGTAAACATGTAGCAGCATCTGTAATGGCTCGGTCAGTGCAAAATGTTGACTACTATCAATTACGGGTGGTAATATATCCTGAATCATCAAAATTTGGGGGAAAAGGTCCAGAATTATTGGGGCCATCAGAGTCTAACCCACGATGGCCAACTCCTCCTCCCACGGTTCAGACACCTGTAACATTACAACCTCAAATGCAGGTTAGACAAGTACAAACCCCAAGAGAATATCAAATAGAAAAGGATAGAGTCTCTACCTTGGCAGTGCCAATCCAGATACAATACCCACAACATCAGCTGGTAGAAAATAGAACCCAAACACCGGTAGCTTATCAATACTGGCCGCCAGCCAAGCTTCAGTATTGGCTGCCTCCACAGGTTCAGTACAGACCTCAAGCGGTGTGTCCCACGCCAAAGAGCAAGGCATCATACCAGCAACCCACAGCGTGGGTGTGTAATCCATCAGCACCACAGGGCGTGGCGGTGTATCCTCAGCCGCCCACTATGAGACTTCATCCACCAGCACCACCTAGTGGACACGGTAGCACACTGCACGCGGTCATTGATGAAACTAGAAAACAGGGAGATCTTGAGGCATGGCAGTTCCCGGTAATTTTACCACCGGTAATGGCCGGGGAAGGGGCTCCAGCAGGAGCACCTGCGGTGGCTCTTGCTAGATGTGAACATTTCACCATGAAAATATTAAAAGACATGAAGGAACGAGTTAAACTATATGGACCCAACTTCCCTCATATGAGAAACAATATGGGGACATCAGAGGAACAGAAGTTGACATCCACCAAGAACGCGGAGCCGCTGAGTTGGGCACAATTAAAGAAGCTGACACAGTTAGCTGAAAAAAAGCCTAGAGAACACAAAGGGGACACGAGCTCCAGAGAGTATGCTGCTTGCAGCTTTGATGATTGTATCAATGGTGGTAAGTTTCTCCATGTCTGCAGGAGCAGCTGCAGCTAATTATACTTACTGGGCCTATGTGCCTTTCCCTCCCTTAATCCGGGCAGTTACTTGGGTGGATAATCCTACTGAAGTGTATGTTAATAATATTGCATGGGAACCTGGCCGCCTAGATGATCGCTGCCCTTCCCAACCTGAGGAAGAAGGAATGATGATGAATATTTCCACTGGGTATCGTTATCCTCCTATTTGCCTAGGGAGGGCACCAGGATGCTTAATGCCTGCAACCCAAAATTGGTTGGCAGAAGTACCTACTGTCAGTGCCACCGGCAGATTGACTTATCACATGGTAAGTGGAATGTCACTCAGGCCACAGGCAAATTATTTGCCGGACCCTTCTTATCAAAGATCATTAAAATCTAGGCCTAAGAGGAAGCCTTGCCCCAAGGTAATTCCCAAAGGATCAAAAGGCCCAGAAGTTTTAGTTTGGGAAGAATGTGTGGCTGATAGTGCGGTGATATTACAAAACAATGAATTGGGAACTATTACAGATTGGGCACCTCAAGGTCAATTCTATCACAATTGCACAGGACAAACTCGGTTGTGTCCCAGGGCACATGTTGAGTCCAGCTGTGAACAGTGACTTAACAGAAGGTTTAGATAAAAGTCAGTACAAAAGGATAGAGCTTCTCTACCCTTGGGAATGGGGTGAAAAGGGAATCTCATCACCTCAACCAAAGTTAGTTAGTCCTGTTACTGGTCCTGAGCACCCGGAACTTTGGAAGCTTACTGTGGCCTCATACCACATTAGAATTTGGTCTGGAAATCAAGCTATAAGAACAGGAGACTGTAAGTCATCTTATGCTATCGACCTAAATTCCAGTCTCACAATTCCTTTGCAAACTTGAGTAAAGCTCCCTTATATGCTAGTTGTAGGAAAAATAGTTATTAACCTAGATTCCCAAACTATAACCTGTGAAAACTGTAGATTGTTTACTTGCACTGATTCAAGTTTTAATTGGCAGCACTATATTCTACTAGTGAGAGCAGGAGAAGGTGTGTGGATCCCCGTGTCCATGACCGATCGTGGGAGTCATCACCATCCGTCCATATTTTAACTGACATATAAAAGGAGTTCTAAACAGATCCAAAATATTCATTTTTACTTCAAATTTTTGAGGCATCAAAAGGCCATTTAAATTTGGTGCCAGGAACTGAGGCAATCACAGAAGCTGCTGATGGCCTCCCAAATCTTAACCTGGTCACTTGGGTTAAAAACCATCGGAAGTTCCACTATGTAAATTTTGTGTTAATCCTTTTGTGCCTGTTCTGTCTGTTGTTAGTCTGCAGGTATACCCAGCAGCTCCAACGAGACAGCGACCATCGAGTGTGGGCCCTGATGACGACGGCAGTTTTTTTCAAAATGAAAAGGGATGAATGTGGGGAAAAGAAAGAGACATCAGATTGTTACTGTGCCTGTGTAGAAAAGGAAGACGGAAGAAACTCCATTTTGATCTGCACTAAGAAAAATTGTTCTGCTTTGAGATGCTGTCAATCTATACCCTTAGCCCCAACCCTGCGCTCACAGAAACATGTGCTGTATTGAATCAAGCTTTAATGGATTTAGGGCTGTGCAGGATGTGCCTTGTTAACAATAAGTTTGCAGACAGTGTGCCTGCTAAAAGTCATCACCATTCTCCATTCTCTATTAACCAGGGACACAATGCACCGCGGAAAGTCACAGGGGCCTCTGCCCAAGAAAGCCTGGGTATTGTCCAGGGTTTCCCCCCACTGAGACAGCCTGAGATATGGCCTCGTGGGAAAGCAAAGACCTTACATCCCCCAGCCCGACACCCGTGAAGGGTCTGCGCTGCGGAGGAGTAGAGAAAGAGGGAGGCCTCTTTGCGGTTGAGATAAGAGGAAGGCTTCTGTCTCCTGCTCCTCCCTGGGAATGGCATGTCTCAGTGTAAAGCTGACCATTCCTTCTATTCTGAGATAGGAGAAAACCACCCTGTGGCTGGAGGTGAGATATGCTGGCCGCAATACTGCTCTATTACTCTGTGCCACACCGAGATGTTTGTGTAAAGTGAACCATAAATCTAGCCTACATGCCCATCCAGATACAGTTCCTTTCCTTGAACGTATTCATGATACAAATTCCTTTGCTCATATGTTTCCCTGCTGACCTTCTCCCCACCATCACCCTGTTGCCCTGCCCCACTCCCCTCACCAAGACAGTAAAAATAGTGACCAGTAAATACTGAGGGAGCTCAGAGACCAGCGCTGGTGCGGGTGCTCCCATGTTCAGCGCCGGTCTCCTGGGCCCACTGTTCTTTCTCTATACTTTGTCTCTGTGTCTTATTCCTTTTCTCAGTCTCTCATCTTCACCTGTTTGGAAATACCCACAGGTGTGGAACGGCAGGCCCCCTTCAGGGCTATATCTCTTAATGAGAATTGTGTGATCTGCCAGTTGGAAAATAAATATTCCTTCTTGCTACAATGAGAAAGGATATAAATCAACCTATTAGTCATTGGAAGCTTGTTTTGCTTTTACAGATGTGCACATTGATTAACTTTGCTAACATGTGTAAGTTGCTGGGAAGCGAGGGTCTTTCATTATGATAACTTCATCAACTATGTGAACTATTTTGGGGTTTACATTCACCAAGTCACATAGTGACCTATCATCAAAAATCATTTTCTCTTCGATTTCTCAATTTCTGGAAACATACAAAAAGCCTGCTCCAAAATTATTTTAAGGACTATTAATAACCTAATTTATTTCATTTTTATTTTTGGGTGTATTTTTTATTTTATTAATATTTTTTAATTTTGCTGTAAGTTCTGGGATACATGTGCTAAGGTTGCAGCTTTGTTATATATGTATACATATGCCAGGGTGGTTTGCTTCACCTATAAACCTGTCATGTAGGTTTTAAACCCTTATGCATTAGGTATTTGTCCTAATGCTCTCATTTCCCTTTCACCCCACCCCCCAGCAATCCCCAGTGTGTGATGTTCCCCTCCCTGTGTTCATGCGTTCTCATCTTTCAACTCCCACTTATGAGGGAGAACATGTGGTGTTTGTTTGTTTTTTATTTCAACTGCATATAAAAATATTTGTGTATATATATATTTTTTATTATTATTATACTTTAAGTTTTAGGGTACCTGTGCACAATGTGCAGGTTAGTTACATAGTATACCTGTGCCATCTGGTGTGCGGCATTAGGTATATCTCCGAATGCTATCCCTCCCCCCTCCCCCCACCCCACAACAGTCCCCAGAGTGTGATGTTCCCCTTCCTGTGTCCATGTGTTCTCATTGTTCAATTCCCACCTATGAGTGAGCACATGCAGTGTTTGGTTTTTTGTCCTTGCAAAGGGCTAATATCCAGAGTCTACAGTGAACTCAAACAAATTTACAAGAAAGAAACAAACAACCCCATCAAAAACTGGGTGAAGGACATGAACAGACACTTCTCAAAAGAAGACATTTATGCAGCCAAAAAACACATGAAAAAATGCTCACCATCACTGGCCACCAGAGAAATGCAAATCAAAACCACAATGAGATACCATCTCACACCAGTTAGAATGGCAGTCATTAAAAAGTCTGGTGTTTGTTTTCCTGTCCCCGTGCTAGTTTGCTGAGGATGACGGTTTCCAGCTTCCCTTATTCATGATCTGTTTTGCTTTTCCATTTTTTATTATTCAATTTTAGTAAGTGTATCCACCAAGAAACTTATTCTTTCTTCTGAGTTATCCAATTGGTCTTTTGTGCGCAATTGCTTGTACCTGAAAACAACTGTAGCAATTGCAATGGTTGTCAATTTTAGTCCCTATGACTATCTGCATTCCTGTGGTATCCATGGTTAATTTTTTATTTTATATTTATTGTTTGAGTATTTTGTCTTTCGTCTTTGTTACCCTTCCTAAACATGCATCAATTTTGCCTCTCTTTCAGTAAACCCTACTATTAATTTTCTTGATATTTTTTACTGTAGAACAGAATTATTTTATTGTTGTTCTAACCTATTTCTTCTGCTAACTTTGGGGATAATGTTAGGTTGTTTGTTTGACATGGTGCTTTCTGTTGATATAGGTGTTTATTTATTCAAACTGTTTCCATATTACTGTTTTATTGACCCACTGATTGTTTAATTTTTATGCAGCTGTGATTGTGTTGAGGAAACATATTTATTATGATTTCTATTTTTAAGATGTGCTTAGACTTCCTTCTGGTGTTGGAATAGAATTTATTTTAAGGAATATGACACGTGCAGTTGAGAAAACACGGGGCTTCTACAACTGATGGATGCAATATTCTATACATGACTGCTAGGTTCATTTGGGCTGAAGAGTAGTTTTAGTTGGATGATTTGCCTGCTTAATTTGTGCTTCGCTGATGATGGGGTGTTGAAATCCTCTACTAATATTGAATTGTGGTCCATTTCTCCCTTGAGATCTATCAATGTTCGCTCTATTTATTTACATGTTTCAATATTTGGTGAATATATATTTATACTAGTCATATTATCTTGGTATGTTGACTCTTTTTTCATTATATAATATCCTTCTTTGTCTCCTGTTGCCATTTTTCACTTGAACTCTATTTTGTCTCCTCTAAATAAAGCTACATCTGCCTTTTTTTGGTCTATGTTTGCACAAATGTCTTCTGCTGCTGCTTTACTTTCAGCCTTTTTTTTTGTTTTTTTTATAGGTGAAGTAAATATCTCGAGGCAACAGAAGTTGAGTCTGAATACAGTCTTTAAATATAAACGTTAACTAAATACAGTTAATATTTATTAAGTTCAGGGGTAAATGTGTGGGATGTGCAGGTTTGTTACACAGGTCAAGGTGTGTCATGGGGGGTTGCTGTTACAGACTATTTCACCACGCAGGTTGTAAGGCCAGTAACCATTAGTTACTGTTCCTGTTTTTATCTTTCCTTCCATCCTCCACCCTCTGGTAGACCCCAGTGTGCATTCTTCCCTTTCATGTGTCCAAGTCTTCTCATTATTTTGCTTCCAGTTATAAGTGAGAAGATGAGGTATTCGCTTTTCCTTTCCTATGTTACTTTGCCAAGTATAATGGCCTTTTGTTCCAACCACGTGCCTAAAAAGGACATAATCTGATACGTTTTTATGGCTGCAGAGTGTTCCATGGCATATATGTACGACATTTTCTTTATCCAGGCTATCATGCCAATCTAAATGGCCATTTAGATTGATTCTACATCTTTGTCCTTGTGAATAGTGCTGTACTGGACATACACGTGCAAGTGTCTTTATAAAAATAACACTTTCTATTCTTTTCAAGATACATTCAGTAATCGAATTGCTGAGTTGAATGGTATTTCTTTGTCTAGGTCTCTGTGGACTCACCACACTCTCTTTGTACTAGTTTACACTCCCACCAACAGTGTAAAATCATTTCTTTTGTTCCCCACAAACTCACCAGCATCTGTCATTTTTTGACTTTTTAATAATAGCCAATTGGGCAGGTGTGAAATGGTACCTCACTGTGGTTTTGATTGACATTTCTTTGACGATCCATGACGCTGAGCTTTGTTTTCAGGTTTGTGGGCCACATGTATGACTTCTTTTGAGAGGTGTCTGTTCATGTCCTTTGCCCAGCTCTTAATGAGGTTGTTCATTCGTTTGTTAGTTTTTGTACACTTTTCAAGTTCTTTATAGATGCTGAATATTAGAAGTTGGTCAGATGCATAGTTTGCAAAATTGTCTGTTATTCTGTAGGTTGTTTAACTCTGTCAATAGTTTTAAGCAAAGGAATAGCAATAAGTTGCATTCCTAGTCTCTGAGAACACAGATTTTAAAATATTTTTACTGACTCAGCCTCCCCAGGCCTCGTTATTGTGTAATTTTACCATCAGCTTCCACTGAAGGTAATTACTGCTTGATGA
Source organism: Gorilla gorilla gorilla (assembly GCF_029281585.2). NCBI lineage: Eukaryota > Metazoa > Chordata > Mammalia > Primates > Hominidae > Gorilla > Gorilla gorilla. The sequence goes on along the minus strand of NC_073248.2, from coordinate 25,384,975 downwards.
AGACTTAATAGTGCCACTTTGTGAATTATGCCTTGAGCTTTCTGATCATTTCTTTGTTTCCTTTTCTTCCTCTCTTATTTAACTTTGAATCTGTGTGTTTGATGTTTTCCTGTAGTGATATTTGCTGAACCTTTTAGATTCTCTGTGTAGTCGAAACTCATGTAAAAATATCTGAGGCAATATATGGTGGTTGTAAGTTGATAATAACATCGTTGAAATTGATTGCATGCACCAATTCTGAACTTTATGCTCTGGATCAATTCTCAACTCTCTCTCTCTCTCTGTATATATATATATATATATATACACACACACACACACACACACGCATATAAATATATCTCTCTGTACATATATATTCATGTATGTACATATATACACATATATGCACATATATACATATACATATATACATATATACATACATACATATACATATATGTACAGAGAGAGAGGGATTTATTCTCAACTATATATACAGTTATATTATATATACTTGTATAGTTACATTTAATATATAAAATATGTGTCTATATCATTTGTATATATAATATATATGTGTACCTACATTATATATTATATATACACATACTATATATTTCATATAGTATATATGTGTGCATATACTGTATTATATACAGTATATGTGTGTATGAATAATATGTATAATATGTAAATAAAATAAAGATATAGGTATGAATGTGTGTATATATTTTATATATAGTATATATGCATATATAATATATAACATGTATATTATATATAATTTATACTGTGTAAATATAACATACATAATATGTAACATATACATAATATATAATGTATAGTATGTAACATATACATAATATATAATATATTTAAGCAAAGAGAAATGTATGTGTATATACCCATATATTATATAATAGATATTACATATACGCATACATACTATATATAATATATGTACACACATTTATACAGATATATTTATTTACTTATTTCAAAATGTATAATTTTGTGATTTGTATTCCTTGTCAAATTAAAGCAGCCATTATTATTTGCAATCATTTTATCTCTCCACCTTCACATTAAAGATACACGTTATTAACACACCTCCATTACAGTATCAAAATGTTCTTTATTTTACTGAGTACTTTTACAAGTGAGCTTTATCCTTTCTTACATTTTCATGTACTAATTAGTGTTTTTCTCTTCCAGCATGAACACCGCTCTTATCATGGCTTATAAGATAGGTCTTATGGCAATAAACTTCCTCAGATTTTGCTTATTTGGAAAACTTCATCTTTCCTTTATTTTGGAGAAAAGTTTTCCTGTGTGCATTACTCTTAGTAGGCAGGATTTTTTTCTTCATATTATTATTAATAAGTAAATGTTATCTCACTCTCCTTAATTGCAGTGTCTCTACTGACAAATCTGCTAGCTGTTGAGGACTCTCTTGTAGGTGATTTTATTCTTTGTGTTTGTGTGTGTGTGTGTGTGTGTGTGTGCTTCTGCTTTCAGGACTGGCTCTTCTGTGTTTTTGTCTTTTTAAAAACGTTTGAAAGTTTCACCTCAAACTATTTTAGTGTCGTTTTGTACAAATCAATCTGATTGGAAGAGTCTCTTTGTATGTCTAAATATTTACATTTTTATGCCAGTTTGGAAAGCTCTCTGCTGTCATTTAAAAATTGTTGTTTCTACCTTTATTTTTTTTCTTGTTTTATTATTGTGATGAGTAACATTACTGTCTTCATGCTGTTTCATAAATCCCGCAAGCTCTCTTTTTTCCTTTTTTACTGCTGTTTTCTTCTGAGACCCTATATTTTGAAATAACTGGTCTTTAGTTCCCAGCATGTTTTTTTCTGCCTGATTAATTTTGATGTTGATGCTCTTTTTTATTTTAATGTTTGTTAAATATATTTTAGCTTCTGGGATTTTGCATTTTTCATCATTGTCATGCCAGGATGGGTCTGGCATCTTTCAGTAGAGGTACCAGTCTGGAGGCCTGGTCCCTGAGAGCCTTCTCAGTGCTCTGTGGCATGCCAATGTTAGCATTTAAGGAAAGTTTGCTTATCATCATCCTCTCCTTTAATCAGCCATTTTCTCTCTCTGCACTTTGCTAACAGGTTATTAGAAGGATGACGAGACTAGTACAAAACTCCCGTTACTACCCTTTTAAATTATGTCTTATCTTATTATTGTGCTACCACCCAGTACTCCTATTACCCACCTGGTTTCAGTCTTATGTATGAGCACATATTTTCAAGTGTGGATATTTGTTCATATTGATTCTTCTACGAGTGGGAGCGGATTGGTGAAGTTTTCCATTTCCCATTCCTTCTCCTTGCCTCTCCTCAACTCTTTACTTCATGTTGAAATTATACATGGGTTTATCAACTTATAAATCTCGATACTGTTCTTTTCTTATGATGGATGTAAATTTTCTAGTTGTGTAATATCTGTGCTCCTCAATCTTTTGTTATGAATATAGTTTTCTGACAGAATACAGCCTGACAGCCATTATTATTAGACAAAGTTATGAAATACTCAGCTGTGTAACTATTGCACATGTCTCCCTGGCATGTGGATGGAGATGTGGTTACTGCATTCATCTTATACGTATTATTATTGTAATACGGTTGTGACCTTTTAGGCTTTATAAATTCTTCTTAGTTTCTTACATATGTATATACAATTTCAAGTTGTATAAACCTTAAAGGTTACTTAGTGTGAACATGTTTGTGAGGAGTGCATATGTTGTGCAGTTTTCCTGAAGACTAATGCATATTCTTACCGTCAGCACACCTCTATTGCACATGTATAGAAATTAGTTGGCGGTATACTACCTAGGTATTTTTTATACCTTGAAACCTGCATGTACAAACTTTACCTTCTCCTTTTTTTGTGAGAAGAAAGCATCCAGGTTTTATAAAATATGTGCTCTTCCATTGTAAGAAAATGTAAGTGATCAACCCTGTCGTCATTCTCACCTAGAATTTAATGGAACCGGAGACTTACAAACCTTATTTTTCCCCTTATCATTACACTGAGTTTGCTGCCAACGTGAGCACATATATTATTGAATATAGATATGAGTTGACAATACACATTATTACTTTTTTGTTCTTGAGTTTAAAATGCAAACTCTCAGCTGCACGATGTGTGCTAATTTTCTTTTCTCGGTATGAATGCATTGTGGTCGGGTATGAAAATTCCCAAATCCTCCCTCTTTGCCCGTGGATGTAATTACCCAACTACAGTAAGACTGTTTAGAAGTTTAGCTGATAAGGTAATCCTTTTGAGTTAATAACTTTACATATCTTGATGGGTTTCTTGGCTGTATTAATAGGGGATGACCTTTAATGTTGGATAACAATAAATTTCTGAGGTGTACCAATGTTTATTTTTTCTTGTTTGAATATATATGTGTATATATATATTTAATCATGCATACATGTATATATACACACACACACACACATATTTGAACATATATATAAAGAAAAGTAACCACATACACACAAAATCTCCTTTTCTTGACCAAAGAAACAATGTGCTCACTATGTAAACCAGTCTTTTTCTTGTGTATGGGTGTGCATTTCACATAAAAATTTTCCAGCCCATTTTAATTTACATTTGAATGAGGCATGTCTACACTCCTTTTTTGGTTTCTTCTTTAAATTTTTATTTTATTTTGAATACCAGTATCACACGTCCTTGTTGGTTACATGGAAATATTGCATGATGGTGGGTTATGCAGTGTGAATTTCAACACCCAGCTAGTGAGCACGGTATCCAATAGATAGCTTTTTAGCCCACTTCATTTTTTTATTCTCTGTATTTCCACAGTGTCTGCTGTTTCCATATTTACGTGCGTGTATTTTCAATGCTCATCTTCTGCTTATAAGTGAAAACGTGATTTTTTTTTTCTGTTCCTGCAATAAATATGGCCTCTGTCTGCATCCGTGTTGCTGTATATGTCATCATTTCATTCTGTTTTATTGCTGCATAGTATTCCTTCGTGTATAGGTACATTCTTAAATCCCATCTACCACTGATGAACTGAATACTAGTTTTATGTGTGCAGTCCACCTAGGCTGACTCCATGATTTTGCAAATTTGTGTAGTGCTGCATTAAAGACATGAAAGCATGTGTCTTTTTGTTGGGATAATGTGCTTTTCATTTCTGGACACATATCTAGTGATAGAATTTCTGTGTGGAATCTTAGCTTCATTTTAAGTCATTTGAGAAATCTTCAGCCTGCTTTCCTAAGTGGCTGAACTCTTATGCATTCTCATCAACAGTGGGGAAGCATTTTCTATCCTCTGCAGCTTCATGAGCACCTGTCTTTTTTTTTTTTTTTAATTTTTTGACTCTTAAATAACAGCCATTCTGACTGGTGTGAGATGGTGTCTTATTGTGGTTTTGATTTGCATTCATGAAAAAATTAATGATGATGAATATTGTTATCATATGCTTATTGGCCACTTACATGTCTTGTTTAGAGAAAGGCCTGTTCATGTCTTTGAGTACTTTCAATAGCTATTTGTGTTTTTCTTGTTGGTGTGTTAAAGTTTCCTGTAGATGCTGAATTTTAGACCTTCGCTGGTGCAGCTGGGAAATATCTTCTCTTGTTCTTAGGTTTTCTGTTTGCTTCAAACTAATCTTGATGATAATTGGTTCAATTTTATAGAATATCTTGCCAAAAAATAGAGCGTTCTCTGCTCATTTTACAAAGATAATGGAGTCTCTTCTGTAACACTCCTGGCTTTTCTGTAAGTGGATAAAAGCTTATATTTATATCAATATAGGCCTCCTTCTTCTTCTTTATTGGACATAGACGTGTTCTTCCTCACTATATAAATTCTGTGCTACACATGCATGGGTATTACCATAAGCCTTCAGGTTGCATGAATCCTGGTTGTTCGGTTTTATTACAATTATGATTATGATTATGATTATTCTTCTTTAACAGTGCATAGTGTCAGGTAAATCAAACCTAGCTTTGCTCTAACTTTGATATAAATCAAAGTTTCTCAATTGTATACAGTTAGGCAGAATATTTCCAATGTCTGCAAGAGTACTCTCATGCCTTGTTTAGTTTGCATATAAGGTAACCCGTGTGTTACAGAAACATTGGCCACTTGTTTGATTATAAAACTGTATATCCCTCTTAAATGAACGTTGGAAACTGCTTGAACAGAAACACACCCTTTTTACCTTTATATCCACCGTCTTTGGCTGAAATCAACTGAAATCAACTGATTTCAACTGAAATCAACTGAAAATCAACACAACCTTACTGGCTGTATACAAACTGAAATTTTTCTTTCTCTGACGTAGATCTAGAACTTTCTGATAAGTTCTGAGTTAATCCTACATGCTCACTAATGTGAGCTTCTTGATTGTGAATGAACAGACAGACACACACACACACACACTCTTGCATTTTTAAAATTATTGCATATGAAAAAGAAAGCTTAGGAGCTATCTTCTCAATTCTAGTTTTTGGAACTGAGATGCTAAATTTAAATTTGTATGAATGCTGGCCTTTTCTTCTCTCAGATAGATGAAAGCTTTTGAGACATTTATCCCTTTCCAACATATATATTATGTATATATATATATATATATATATATATGTATTTTTTTGAGGCAGGGCCCCACTTTTCCACCCAGTCTGAAAATTCATGTCAATACACAAATCAAAGTAGGTTACTGTTCTTATATTATATTTATGTATACATATGTGTGTGTGTACTTATGTATGTATGCAATGTAAAGAAGAATTCTTACAGCTAACTTTACACACTGCTTTCAATGTAGACAGCCTAGGGGTTATAAATCACATGGATAAATGCTATATTCATGGAAGAAAAAGTGTGGCGTTTGTACCTACCAGTCATTTTCGTCACAAATAAGAACATTTTCATTGGGCGAAGACTTAATAGAACCAAAAATTCACATTTAACAATGAGAATGAAGGGTGCCAGAAAACAGAAATGGTACTCACTATAGAAGAAGTATAATCAGCTACACTGAAAAACCTCAAACACAAACACAGAATTACAAACATAAATCAAAATATCAAAAAGGCAAGCTCATTTATCTTGCTCTTTTGGGCCAGGGCACACTCATTTACTTTCAATACAGTAGGACACAGGATTTATGCAGCAATGATCTTACAACCATGGCAACTAAAAAATTCACAGAAGAGCATACCGGTCTACAACCAGAGCTCATATATATGTAACAACAGTTTTTCCACCAGAGGGTTGTACATTTACTACAGAAATAAGAGGTCAAAATTTATTTTTTGCTACATAATCACTGACTACTTGACCCAGATATGAGCATGCCCCCTGCCTGTGTAAACTCTGGCTTCCACTTGTCATAATGCTAAGTAAACTCTAACTTTCATAAAATCCGACCTTCTTCATATACAAGTGACATGGTTCAAACAACCCAAACATTCGTAACTTTCAAAAACAACAAAAAAAGAGATCTCCAGGTTTATACTTGAGAGATTTTAACCTTAACAGCACAAGTTAGTTCAGGTAATACGTAGGCAGAAGGTCTGATTTATAGCCCTTCCCTCCTGGCATGAATAGTAGTTTGATGACCTCAATTAACTGAAAAAGAATGTTTTATTGACGAGCCAGTGAGATTCTTGATTATATAATCTTAGCTATATTTCTGGCATTTTTAGTAACTTTCTCATGCTAAATATCTGGCTTTTAAAATTACAAACTTCATTAACTTGGAGGGGAATAAGAGCTTCCTGGCTGTACGTAAGCTTGATGGCTTTCTTGGGGTGGATTTGGGCTCATGGGCTGTATGCAGGCTTCCTGTCTTTGCCAATCTTCACCTTTCTCTTTGATTTGAAAGATAACCTTCAGAGCCGTGCAATCAATAAACTGCTGTTTTCTTGCATATTGAATTCTATTCTCTGACTGAGAAACCCTGAACCTTCCATTTTCTAGGTATAAATGTAACAACCCAGATTTATAAATTATGGACTAGCCTTTTGCACAGGAGCATGCTCATGCTTTTATCTCTTTCCGATGGACATAAGTTAACCATTTAAATAAAATCTGGCCTCCTCCTTCCTGATAAAGAAGTATAATTGTCTGTAAATATACATAAAGTGCGCTTGCGGAATATGGATGCGTCTTCCAATCTGTGTAAACCATGAACATTCTCAGTCTATTGGGATCTAAAGTTTACATTTGGATAAACTGTAGACAGTCTTTTCTTTTTCTTCTGAGATGGAGTCTTGCTCTGTCACCTTGCTGGAGTGCAGTGGTGCAATCTCGGCTCACTGTGACCTCTGCCTCCTGGGTTCAAGCAATTCTCCTGCCTTAGCCTTCTAAGTGGCTGAGATTACCGGCACCCACCACCATGCCCAGCTAACTTTTGTGTTTCTGTGTATTTTTAGTAGAGATGGGGTTTCTCACCATATTGGTCAGGTTGGTCTTGGACTCCTGACCTCAAGTGATCTGCCCCCTTCTGCCTCCCAAACTGTTGGGATTACAAACATGAGCCACTTTACCCAGCCTGTGACAGCATTTATCTAACGTGGTGGTGTGTTTCATCCAAACCAGGCTTTTATTTTTGGCCTTGATATAGTGATAAAGTTTCCAGCTCTGTAAACTCTGACCCCCCTTACATTGGTCATGAACATGCTCTTTAAAGTATAAATATTGCTGTATCAGAAACATGCAAACTTTGATCTCTTACCCATCTTTAACCAACTGTGGTGGGGCTTACCATCAGCGGAGAGGGACTTATCATAGAGTAACAGTCCAGAGCAAGAGCTTTGGGGTCAGACTTAGGCTTTAGTGTTAGCTTCACAGTCAACTGTGACCCGAGAAAGAAGAAGAATGAGCCCTTTCCAGCTGTTTTAGATAATATTGCTAGTATGGTAGCCTGCACATGGCTAAATGCTCCGTCTTGTAAACAAAAGTCTTATTATTTGGTATTCCCTGGGGCTATACATTTTACTTTGGCTAAATGCTGATATCCATAGAATCATGTAGAAGAATAGGTAGGTAAAAAGAAATGCAATAGTGCATTTACATTTTACAGAGTTCTTGAAGCTCTTGAGATTAATGATGGCAGGAAATTCATCACTTATTAAAGTAATTATCCTTGGAGATGGTGGAGTTGGGAGGTGTTCATTTATAAACAGATATGTAACTAATAATTTTGATATCCAGCTCTTTAAGACAATAGGTGCAGAATTTTTAAATAAGATTTGGATGTGGATAAACATTTTGGTGCCACTCAGATTTGGGGCATGGCAGGTCAGGAGGGTTCTGAAGCCTGCGGACATCATTTTACAGATATTCTGTCTGCGGCCTGCTTACTTTTAGTGCCGACGATTCTCAAAGCTTCCAGAACTTTAGTAACTGGAAAAAAGAATTCATATATTATGCAAATGTGGAAGAACACGGGAGCTTTCCTTTTGTGATTCTGGGTAACAAGACTGACATGAGATAACAGCAGATGTCTTCAGAAGAAGCCCAAGCTTGTGCAGGGATGACGACCACTATTTTTATTTTGAAACAAGTGCAAAAGATGCCACAAGTGTGGCAGCAGCCTTTCAGGATGCGGTTTGAGGGGTTTCTGTGAACGAGGATATGTCGGATCAGTTGATGCACACAGACACAGTGAATCTTCATCGAAAGCCCAGGACTAGCTCATCTTGCTGTGGATTGTTAGAGGTTGCTGCTGCATTCTAATCAACTCACAGGTATACACAAAATTGACATGCGGATAAAAAAGAATTAGGGTTTGCACCACGGTATCATCTACTAATAAATTTCAAATGAGTGTATTGTCCTGCTTTATTAGTTGGTGGGGGAAGGGACACATCCACTCATGGAAGAACATGTTTTCTCCACAATGGCACTTTGCATTTCTAAATTGTAATATTTGTCTAAAAACGTTTCTTTGATTTACATATGTAGGTTACAGAGCTAAGAAATGAGATAACCAAGATGAATTATAATTAAAATAAGAAACTTGACTACGCTACAATTTATACATGAATTTTTTTTTCCTGGGGAAATGGATTACTTCTTTTTATATCTACAAGTTTTCATGCAACTAGCATTGCATTCTTGCTTCAAGGAAATAATTTCCTAAAGCAAAAATGTTAGATATAGAAGACTAAAATCTAATGTATTTGCAATGCATTGTTACTTAGTTTACTTCTTCATTCTCTTCAAAATGACTTAACCTTCCCTATTTTTATTCTGTGTTTCATTAGAATTACTCTCACTAGTAATTACTCATCATTTGTGTGCCATGAGGGCACTTCGACCCCCATAGATCATGTTCCATGGTCCCAGGAGAAGGGTAGGTCCCCAGTGGTACAAGAGTTGCTTCATACAGTTTTTCATACATCCGGCTGAATTTGGACTACCCAGGAATGGAAATCATTTCCATAAACGGAGTTCAGTTTTAAGAAAAAGGCCAACTACTGAGCCTGGGGAACAGACACATGTGCATCTGATATCACAGTTACAATGTGCTGTGTGGAGGATACAAAATTACAATTCCACTAATGCACTAGGTAATATTTGTGTTACTTTCTTCAAACTTGGAGAAAGCCTCCTAGTTGAAGTTAAACCATTCCTTTTTAACACAAGACACAAGCTAACATTATAGCTCTCAATTGATTTAGCTATGTATTTATTTAGTTTCTTCTCTATCACTGAACATTGTATACTTATTTATCTCAAGGAATTTTTTTTGATTCCCAAATACTTGTTCCAATGATCAGACTTGATGAAGCAAATTGTGATCTTTCATGGATGAAGTTCATATGCTATGTGGTTGGTGATTATCTGATTCTACAGAGGATAACCAAAGCCCACACTGAGTGTGAATGAGACCCTCAACTGGGAAATGATGGGGATATCAAAGTACATGCTGGATGAGGGGAGCTGGCTGCCACATAGGGAAAGGGTTTTTGAAAAATTACATCAAAACATTTCTCTTCTTGGCCCCACCCAATGGGAATCAATGTAAAAACATTCTGGTAAGCTAAGCTTTTGAAAGTCTGATGTCCTAACATAAGGGTCGATTTTGCCATCTGTAAATATTTTATGGAAAATACAATAGAAGACGGTTGGAGAATAAAGCAGGTGGTGAGTGTGCAGCTGGAGTGGTGGAAATCTGCTGTAGAGCCTCACTAGGCAAAAGAACCATAGATCATGCTCCATAGCTTGAAGAAAGAGTGGGACCCAGTGGTACAGGAGTTGCTCCATATGGTCTCTCATACATCCAGCTAGGTTCAAGCTATCAGTGGAAACCTTTCCCTTGAGAGGGTTCAGGTTTTTTTTTTTCTAGGTTCATGCTGAAGGAAGTATTCTAAGTTTCCAGCTACAGCAAGAGGACAAAACTCGATGTGTGCATTTTATCTGGATCACTTTTGGAGCACGAAAGCAGATAACCAACGTAGTGCTAACATACGTGTGCTCAGGTGAGCCTGATTACAAGACTGATCTCACCCTATTCCTCTTGTGTTAAAGAACCTTCAAAAGATATCCCCTACCAGATCCAAGCTTTGCCAGCTTAGCTTTCTTCATAATCTTCTCCTGTCTATCAGCTGTCAGTTCTATCAGTGTGCCCCAGTGCCCTTCTTCACACCTTCACACCTGCAGTGCTTTCCTCTGCAGCCCACCTTGGAAGTCCCACTCAATGCTCCACTTCCCTTCTACCTTCTTCAAATACCAGTCACACACAAAAACATAGGCATTTAACTTTAGTAATATATGCACAAAAATGTATTACTAGTTTCTACCCCACTTTCCCCAGCCTGGAGAAAAGTTTATTTTCAGGATACCACTATTGTGCAGCTAAGCTATAACTTCCCACTGTCAGTCACCCTGCTGCTCTTGGCTTGCTTGCATCACAGCCCTCCGAATTATATGGTCACAGAGGCCAGAGCCAACCATATTAAGAAATACTTGTTTGCTGAAATTACTCCCAGATTTCTAGATGTGTATGTGCCTTTTCCTGCTCCCAAAGCTCTAGCATTTAGTTTAAGTCAATCTGAGGGCTGTGTAACAGGTTAAGATACCAAATTAATTTTCACACTACCAACAGAGAAAGTAGGACAAAAATAGTCGTGGTGGGCAGCACTTTAAATATTAGGCTGGCGCTGTGCACGTTGGTTCATGCCGGTAATCACAGCACTTTGGGAGGCTGAAGTGAGTGGATCATGAGGATAGGAGTTCCAGAACAGCTAGGTCAATATGGTGAAACCACGTCTCTACTAAAACCACAAAAATTAGCCAGGTGCTGTAGTTAGCACCTGTAACCCCAGCTACTTGGGAGGCTGAGGCAGGGAATTGCTTGGTCCCCAGAGGTGGAGGTTAAAGTGAGCCGAGGTCACGTCACTACACTCCAGCCTGGGTGACAGAGAATATGTATGTGTGTGTGTGTGTGTATATATATATATACACACACACACACTACATACATACATACATATACATAGATATATACACCATATTTTACATTCTGTATATCTATATGGGGCACAGACACACACACAGATATATATGTATGTGTGTATGTCTCTGTGTGTGTGTATATATATATATGTATGTATATATGGCTGAATGTAGTGGCTCACGCCTGTAATCCCAGCAGTTTGGGAGCAAAGACTGGTGGATCACAAGGCCAGGAGTTTGAGACCAGCCTATACAGTATGGTAAAACCTTGTCTCTACTATTAATACAAAAGTTAGCCAGGCTTGGTGGCAGGCACCCATATTTTCAGCTACTTGGTTGGCTGAGGCAGGAGAATCGCTTTTACTTGAGAGGCAGAGGTTGCAGTGAACTGAGATCATGCCGCTTCACTTCAGCCTGGGTGACAGAGCGAGACTCCATTACAGAACAAATAAACAAGCAAAAAAAGGATATTAAAATACCACAATCTTGAACAAACCTCTTTATTGATGAAATCAAATAAATTAAGTAAAAATGATGGTAGCAATTTAATACAAGGACACAAGAAAAACTTAGAATTACTTGCTGAAAGGCAATTCAGATTGGAACTAAATTATGCAAGTTCTCATCAGTGGTATTACCTGTTTTTCAATGAACATTAATGAATTTACGTTAACGTCTTATTATAGGAAAAAAGAAAACATTCTCAGTACTTTCTGTTTTATTGTCTCAGCCTCTCAAAGCGCTGAAATTACCGGCATGAGCCACCATACGCAGGCATATTCCAAACGTTTTATAAAACATCTGCCACTTCCTCCACCTTTCCTTCATCTACAAAACAAGTATTACTTAGAATTCCAATATATAACACAAACAATACAACTGCCATAACTGAAGTACCTGTGTTGGCATCAGTGCATATTCATGGTCTGCTTAATTTTTTCACTGCCTTAAATGGGTCCTTTGAAGCCTCTAAAAGCCTGAGTACGAATGTTAATGTAATCCAACTTTTCCTTTGACTACTATCTTTAAAATGCCTTACAACATTTCACAAGTATGAGTATCAACAGTTTACTGTCTGAGGCAAAGGAAATTTAAGAATATAAAATGACAGATGCAGCACACCTTACTGTGGCCTGCAACTGCTCACAGCCTCCTATTTTATAAACAGGGATCCACAATCTCATAATGTAGCAGAATCACTATTCCTAGCCACTGGCAGAAGCAGACATGTGACACTCAGCACTGCACAAGTGTGTTTTTGTCTTCTTGAGTACTGCTGTGTATGCTGCTATACATTTTTATAGCATCTCTGAATGTACAAACAAGTCAATGTGAATGTACATGCTATCACATTTTATTCCCAAGTGCAGAATATTATTGTTTTGAATGTGTCTACCAAATCTAGACTATGACATTTATTTTTGTGTTGTTACATTAAGATCAACCTATCGGGGCTAGGCATGGTGGCTCATGCCTGTAATTCCAGAACTTTAGGAGGCTGAGGCAGGTGTATCACTTGACATCAGGAGTTCCAGATAAGACTAACCAACATGTAGTAGATGTAGCAGGCGTACGTCTCCAATAAAAATACAAAAAAAAAAAAAAAAAGAAATACAAAACTACCTCTCTACTAAAAATACAGAAACCAGGAATGGTGTTGGGCAACTGTATTTCCAGCAACTCAGGAGCATGAGGCAGGAGAGTCACTTGAACCTGGGAGGCAACGGTTGCAGTGAGCAAAGATCGTGCTGTTGAGCTCCAGCCTGTGCGACAGATTGAGACTCCATCTAAAAAAAAAAAAAAAAAAAAGGAAGCGGCACCATTCTTCTTGAGTGACTGTTTGATCATAGAAAAATCAATTCCTGCCAGTTTATGATCTTTATTAACAGCACACTGTCTTACTTGTAAAGTAGAGGGAAACATTTTAGATTAAACTATGAAGCAGTTCTCCCTCATATAGCCTGCTTCCTTGATCTCTTTAGGGTTCCCTAATAAAGTCAACAACGAATACCAAAAGGGGAAGAATGAAAACAATTTATTTTCACAATTATTCAAAAATAACTACCATGAATTGTGTTCCTAAATATCTATTCAGCTGGCTGTGAAGACCTGCTTGCCATAAGAGTTGCCAGAGATACCTCTGATGTGGAAAAGTTTGTCTGAAAGGTAAACTGCGCAGTCAAAGGAAATTACTTACATAAGCCAGTTTCCTAACAAAGATCAAATTCGTTTTTTAATCATCAGATTTTTTAAATTATAGGAAATACCATACCTTTATATGTAAATCATAAACATCTGTAAAGAAGTGCTTTATTCCATCTTCTTGCCTTATGTCATGAAGCATAATACATCTCATATGTCACATAATTAAGGCATAATCTTTCATAAAAATAAAAAACAAAAATAACTGTAAAGTAAAATAACCCATGATATGATTCAGATAAACTTTTTTCTCTGTATGAAACTTAGTTTTAAAATTAGCTGTTTTATAATATGTCCCCTCTCCCAGTAAAAGAAATGTAGCCCCATAAATAAAAACGTTCATATTTATACTTGACTGTGAAGCCTACAGACTTAGAGCATGGCATCTGTGTTCCATGTTCTTCTGGTTTGTGAACCTAAATTTTAGTTAGTTATCTTTATTAAAAATGTAAGGATATGGCCTGCAGTGTTGAAAGTTGACAAAAACTGCTCATCGAACTTGTCCACAGTTTTCAAGTACATGTAGTTCAACAACCACATGCTCTCTTCTATAAGGTCAAGAGCAGCATGAGCTATGAACTCACCCAGATCATGATTGTTGTCCTAGATGACAGTGTGAGAAATAATAGATTAACATTTCATATGGAATAATGAATGCCCACATTCCATTCCATAAATTGCATAGATGCTTTCTTTGTGGGGAAAAAAAAGTTTGCTTTACACTTGTTGTTGTTATCAAGAGAAATATGAGAGATCTATTTTCACATTCTATTTTATTTTTAAATTTGATATCTGAATCTCAAAGAACAGAAACAGTCAATTAATACGCAAAATGTTTGTATAAATATATATCCTGTAAAGGAAAGGTGCCATTCACAGCAGGCCTCAATGTCTAGGAGGAAGCTGAGAAAGATGGGCTTTTTGCAAAGTTGCACCATATAAGCAGTAGAGACAGTTGAAATGGTACCTGTGATGGCTACAGGAGGCCTCTTTCCAGTGCATGGAGATTACACGGAAGCATGTCCTGAGAGTAGCTGGAGATGATGCTCAGCCCCAGCTATAAGCAGTTGTGTGTGTCAACAACAGAACACAGTTCTGTCAGAGCTGGGAGTGTCCTTTTCCTTTGCTGAAATGGCTAAAGTGAACAGAAGGTGGGACTGTCTAAATATCATGTGAAGAGGGAATTCACAGCTTGGAATGCAATCTTACTCCAATGTAAGTTTGAAATAAGATTTTTTTGAACGCAACCTTACTTAGGGGTTGAAGTGTGTCCTCTCAAATTTTTTTTGTTGAAGTCCTAAGTGACAGTACCTCAAAATGTGACTTCTTTTGGAAAGAGGGTTGTTGTAGATGTGGTTATTGAGTTTATATAGCAATAGGGTGGGCCTCTAATTCAACCACTGGTGTATTTAGACAAAGCAAAAATTTGGAGATGCACACAAGAAGAAAAATGCCACATGAAGACTGGAGTTACGTTGCCGTAAGCCAAGGAACTTCTGGCAGCTGGGAGAGAGGCTGAACAGATCCAGGTCTTGAGGCATGTATAGGGAGCATGACCCCACTGACACCTTGATTTCAGACAGTGGCTCTCAGAATTGAGACAATAAATTTATGCTGCCCAAAGCCACTCCGTTTTTCATACTGAGTTACAGCAGGCACAGGGAACCAGAATAGCCTCTTTGCTGAGGAGGCTGTTCCCATTCCTGGGGTGGATGAAGGTGGCTTGTTGCATTGAAATCCCCTGCACAGTTAAATCATGTTTTATTTCACTCATGTTGCCATGAAAAAGCTAAGCGAATCCTTAGAAGAATGCATGTTTTTCTTTGTGCCTCACAGCAGTGTTTTCCTTTACAGTGATGATCAATCCTGAAGGATTTGGAGCAAATTGTGAAAATACCTTAACAAGATGAGTGGTGGCAGGAGAAAGAACTAAAATCAAGTTATGCAGCAAAGTATTTTTATGTGTGCTCCTTTGTCCACCACAAGGCCAGTGGAGTGCACAGAAATTATGTATAAATAATGGCATCCCAGAAAGCAATACTGCTACAGGTACTCAAAACAAGTTTTAATGAGTAGTGTTCTCAACATACGAGAAAATAATGTCACCACAACACCTGGCAGATAATCCTGACTATCATATTTTGGTGACAAGACCTGAAGAGTTGAAAAGTATCAGACAGTGAACATTATACATTACAATTAACTTAAACCATTAACTCCTTAGAGGACATCAAAGCCAATTTGGGGCATTGTGAGAAACAGAGCAAATAAGCCCACAATTTATTAGAAACATAAATTGGAAATGACTGGGTTCTTCTCAGGTAAAAACTCTAAAGGTCTGTTTACTCTGAATGGCAATGTGTTCTTGAGCCCAGCTTGGTTTTTGAAACATTCTTGATGACAAAGGCGAGTGTCATCACCTACGGTGCTGCTTTTGAGCTTCCTGTGCATTGCCAAGGTGTCACTAGAGAGGGAAGCATGCATGCACAACCCAACCAGGAAGTGCTGCTGAAGGTAACTGAGGGTCTTTTTATTTTTTACCCAGTAGGTCCTAATGAAAAACATGATTCATGAAAACTACCTGGACTTTCATGGATGGCATTTCAAGGCAGCAACCCGGTACAGGTGAATTATATGTTTAAGTGCTTAAGCAGCACTAATTCATGGTGGGTGACATAGTGAACTGAATATCATGGGAATGCCAGAGGTCATGCTAGTCCATGCTTAATTGAAGGATAAATAAACAACTCCAAGGATATTCCCTGGCTGGCTTCTATCCATCTGTGAGATTCCAGATCAAGCCTCATTTAATTGTGGTGGAATTCATTTACTTCAGCTGTCCCTATCTTTCAGTTCTAAAATAATATTATAACACATTATTATAACGGCATGAAAATTCTTATGAAATTTAAGTTTCACATGCACTTTGGATTCCACCTTCCCAGCTGGAAAAAAACACTTCAGTTTAATAACTGTATTATCATGGTGGCCAACAATTACAAAGCAGAAGATCCGAGATGTGTTCTACAACATATGGCTCCTAATTAAGTGTAAAATTGTACATATCTTTAGTAGTCAATATTGAAACTCAAAAAATGAAGAACGGCAAGTGTAGAATTCTTTTGTTTTGCTTTCTAAAGTAAACCTGACATTGTAGAAGAAGATGCCAGTAAGCTTGGCACCGTTTCCTGTATACTAGTGAATATATGTGGCTTCTGGAACAAACAAATTATATAACTATGATATTTCTTGTGGAATCCCATATATTTTTATAGGAAAACCAGAAAATCTCCAACATGAAATCACAAAGGCAAAATTCTCATGGTCTGGAGACTATGATATGCCTCTTGAAACACCAATTTATACAAAAGGAATTTATATGAAAGGAAATTTCCATCTGGAAAAGGTGGAAAAAGTAATCTATAAGGAAAGACATTCTGAGGCATCGAGAGATTTTGCAACTAGGTTTAACAGATTGGGCTGGGCATAATGGTTCATGCCTGTAAGACCAGTACTTTGGAGAGCTGAGGCAGGCAGGCTGCTTGAGCCTAGGAGTCTGAGATCAGCCCGGGCAACAGGGTGAAACAAGAAATACATCCCTACAAAAAAATGCAAAAATTAGCTGAGCATGGTGGTGTGTGCCCGTAGTCCCAGCTACTCTGGAGGCTGATGGTGGAGGATCACCCAAGGCCAGTGGGGGTCAAGGTGGCAGTAAGCTGAGATACCACCACTGCACTCTGGCCTAAGGGACAGAATGAGATCCTGTCTAGAGAAAAAAAAGAAAAAAAAAAGGTAAAAAGATTCTCAAAAGAAACAGAACTATAATAAAGTGGGGAAAAATACAAGGGATATCACGGCTTCTAGGTCTGGTAATTTAAATATAGATTAATGATGGATGGCTGGGAGTATGGATGGATATATACCATGGTAATCCAACAGTGTGTATTTTAACAAAAGGTTTTTGTAATCAAAGGAAGTTAAGTTTTAGTCTAGCTCCGATACTTACTGGCAATTTGAGCACAAGCAGCCCTCAATCTCCTAATGTCGGTTTTCTCTTCTGTAATAGAGTGTCAACTTTGTAGCCCCTTATCATGCATTTATGAGGATTATACAATCTAATGCAGCTAAAGTATCTGACACACTTTCTGACTCACAGTATGTGCTCAATTAATGTTATCTAGAATAACATGGAAGGCCATATGCACTCTAGGATATGTTGACTAGTAACTTCTCAACATGCAGTGGAAATCGAGTAAGCCAGGACTTAGTCAATCTCCTGGAACATACATCTGAGGTATGTTAGAAGCCAAGACTCATCAAGCCTCACTGGGCCTTCTGCTTATTCACATACACACAATGAAATCAGAAGAAACCTGATATGTACTTGCTAATGAACGGCACATGTTATAAAAGAAATCAAGACACCACTGGCACTTTTCACTTAAGGATTGGAAGGCAATAACTGTGGAAGAAAAGGCAGATAGAAGACTCTTAGTATGATGAAGTAGGTTTAAAATACTATTTGCAGTGGGGGAAAATAGACTTGCACATTTTATTGCTACCATCTAACACTGCTTTCATGCTTCAATGGCAGTTAACCACCTGCAATAGAGACCAGCTGTCCCATAAAGCCAACAATATTCACTATCTGATCCTCTAAAGAAAATGTTTGAGCCTGTTTTAGGAGAAAGTTGAGAAACAAACTGAGATAGAAAAGGTGGATAACAAAGACAAGCAAGAATGATATAAAAGCTTTGCAAAACTGGATGAACCGGCCATCATTCTCCAATGAAAGAAAGTATGGGGAGTTGAAATTTGAATAAAGTAGACAACGATACCATGAATTCTTGCTGCATGAGGTTTCAAAAATGAGGTGGCCAAGAGAAGGGCTTGTTACTTTCTTCAAAATTTAAGCAGCAGCAAAAAAATAATAATAATAAGGCAGAAAGAAATCTGTGTGTGTGTGTGTGTGTGTGTGTGTGTGTGTGTGTGTGTGTGTGTGTGTGTGTATAAGGGAGATAACATGCATCTCCACACTCACCCCTACAGGGAAAGCCACAAATGGGCGAGAAGCATGATGCTAAGTCAGCAGGAAGACAGACAGAAAGGGAACCCAAAGACCACTTGAGGGCACTGTTACCAATGAACCAGATGGGCAGAAGATAAGACAATGCTTTCTTTGTATACATTCCGTGCTTAAGTTGAACTGCCAATTTGATTTTGATTTTGTAAACAGCTGAAGAAGCAAGAAAGGCTGTAATTTTTCTTTTATTCCTGCCAAGGAAAAACTGACAGGTGAACTGAGAGCATTGAAAATCCTGAGAGAAAATGACTCGGTTGTCTTTGAAAGGGAATAACTGCCACCACTTAGCAAATACTTGAGGGTATTGGGAAAAGATAAAGAAATACACTAGGATTCTGCACAATCCAATCTGTGAGACTTTCTGCAAGGATGCAAATGTTCTACACTTGTGCTGTCCGATATGGGAGCCAGCGAACATCAGAAATGTGGCTAGCGTGTCTGCAAATCTATTTTTTAAATTTAATTGTAATTAAACAATGATAGCCACATATGGCTAGTGCCTATGGTACTAGACAGCACAGGTCTAGATCAATGATTTCAAACCAGTGGTGCGATCTTTGCTCACTGCAACCTCTACCTGCTGGGTTCAGGAGATTCTCCTGCCTCAGCCTCCTGAGAAGCCGGAATTGCAGGCATGTGCCAACACACCGGGCTAAGTTTTGTATTTTTAGTAGAGACAGATTTCAAATTCCTTTCCTCCTCACGGATTATTTCCAACAAAAACCTACAGGTTCTGCACGTCCTAAGAAGTCCTGTCACTTTTACTGCCTCTTAAAGGCTTTAAGTTTTTTACAACCACAGATCAAAACTCATTGTACACTTCTTCAATGCTGTGTACAAAGCTGACACTGATCCAATTTGTCCTCACAGGACTTGGATAGTTTATGAGGCTTAATTCCCAGCACACAACTCTGGACTTAAGGTAGATGTCTCACTGCCCCCAAAAAATTCCTGAATTTTCGTTTGTTTCTTTTTTATTCCTTTGCTCATTTTCCCCTTCCAGCAATGGTCTCCTTTTTTGCCCACCACCCAAATCCTACCCAAGGCCCTGATGAAGTCAAACATATTCCAAGAGATGATCTGGATCACTTCCATCTTCAACCACCTCCCCTTTAAACTCTTTAGTTTATAATGTTACCTTAGTTCTTGCTCAGCCCCCTGGCTGTGATATTTTCATTATTGATTCTGAGAGGTTTGGTTCCTTTTCATTCTAATTATATTTAAGCATCGTGAGAAAAGGCTCACCTTTCCTCACAACACGTAAGTGTGGGTACTGAAAAACGTTTTGCTCTGTGGATCTCAACCTACAGCCATCTTTCTTCTGAGAGAACATATGGCAATGTTTGTAGACATTTTTGGTTGTCATGCTTGGGGTCGAAGATGTTACTGACAAAATAGATACCAAGGAGACAGCTAAATCTACAATGCACACGACAGCCTCCCAAAACAATCTTCTGGCTCCAAAAGCAACCGTGGAGCCGTTAAGAAACCATTGATCAGCTGAATAACCCAGTAAACAGCAAAGCAAAGTCCCCGAGACAGCGGACACTTGCAGGTGAAAGCGCTGGCTACGTAATGAGCCGGTCGGGGCCTGGCAGGTTACCCGGCTTCCCCAGGGAAGGGTGGAGATACAGAACCAACCTCTGCCTTCACTCAGGGCCTGCAAAGTCTCACAGGGAGCCAAAACGCCTGCTCCCGACTCTATCCATCCCCTGCTTGCAGGGACAGGCCGACAACCTGTCAGTCCCGCTACGGAGACTGCCCTCAGCAGCTTTACCCACTGCCACCACCCCCAGGACCCACTCCCGCGCAGTTCTCGGGACACCCTGCGGATGTGCACTTGCGAGACGTGGGTGGAGATTCTTGGCGGTGCTCGGCAGCCAAGCACATCCGCCTTGTCTCTGCAGACCAGGACGGCTGTACTTAGTAGGTCTCCAGGAGGGGAATGATGGGATGTGAGGGTTGTCACCTCGTGGTCCTGCTTCGCCTACTTCCGTCTGTAGTGTCCGCGTTCCTGCCCATTCATTAGGGGCCTTTCAGTTGTGGCTGGAAGAGAGGAAGCTCGCGAGTTTCATAGAAAACCTAGTTCAAAGTGCGAGGCAGAGAGCGTTCAGTACTCTTGTTAGTCCCTCGGAACAGAGGCAAGGCTCTGAGGGCAGCGATTACCTCTGGTGTTGGCTCTGCAGCCCAGGATGGGCACTCACCTCGGGACACGGCGGGGCAAGCCAGGCGGCTCAGGAGGAAGAGCAGACCTGATGATGGCTCAGGAAGGCACACGTGTCCTTCTCTGGGGACAGGCAGAAATGAAGTTTTCTTGATGTGCCTTCAAACCCCTTTCCCATTAGGCCTCTTAGGGCTTTCCCAGAGACCTCTGGTCTGTTTTCAGTCATTTACGGTCCCTCTGCATCCCCCTCCCCCGCCCCCGCCAGGTAACCTGTAACCACTGTGTCTTCTAGTCCAACATGCTTCCCGTGTCTGACGTGTTCAGTCAAAGTTAGCTGCGCAAAAAGCTATACCAGACGTTGAAGAATCGCGGTGTACTGGACACACTCAAGGTATCGGATTTGGGCATATTTGTGTCATAACTTTTACAAGTGCAACCTGTAACAGGTAGTTCACATTTAAATTCATCCAAAGTTTGGGTTTCAATAATCGTATGATATGTAGATTGTGTTTGTGAATTACATTTATATATTCCCGTATAACTCTGTCCTGAAATACTACAGTCTCTTTCAAACGCTTGAGAAAATATTGAGTTTGAGTCAACTGAAAGGGGCATGTTCAAATAATTAATTGAAATGACATTAAGATCGGAGCAGGAAGCATTTATATAATGAAAACATTTTAGTAAGGTTAGGCTTGTTTTATAAATCTGGCTTACAGATTCCTAAACATCATATAGAAAATACTAGTGTACTGTTTAATAATAGTTTTGGGAATGAAAAATTTTATCCTTAAACTATATTGAAATGTCTGAATATTTAATTTGGGCAGCAAATATCTATTAGTACACTTTGTATTTGTATTAACAGCCAGGAGTAGGTTTAGCTCAACCTGTTTTTATTGCAATATACATTCCAAAAGCATATTTTACATTTAAAATATGTAGATATATCCTGTGTACATATCATTTTTTAATTTCAGTTAGATGGGGTGAACATTCCTTCTTTTCTTAAGGGCTTCTTGAAATCTTCATTTTCACTTTCAACAGTCTTATATTTGGATATTTTTGTAATATACGTGGCAGTCTCTTGTTGAATATTTCATTACATTCTCCAACAGTCCTCAGAAGTGTGATAAACTGACAGAATTTTTTCTATACTTCATATCCCAGTTGTAAGCTGCTGAAATGGGCTTCTAGGGAATCAAAATTAAGAGTCTGTAAGTGGGTCTGGCTAACCACCAGTTTCACTTGGATGCTGGGGAAAGACAACTTTTTCTAGAAGCCACTGGACTGCTTCTCTCATAGGATAAGACATGTGCAGGAGAAGGTTTCTAACTTCTGTTCATGGATCTAGAACGGTTATGAAAACAAAAGGAAGGTTTCCAATGAATGTAGACTATCTGTCTACATCTCTACTGAGACAATCCTGCTGAAATTTCATCCCTGTGTCTTTTTATCTTTCTTTTCTTTTGTCTTCTTTCTTTGCTAGACACAACTTCAAAACCAGCTAATTCACGTGCTGATGCGCCCTGTATTGAATGAAGAACTGCATCCTCAGTTTATTTCAGTGGAAGGGCGCTCCCTCTCACTAGGTGCTTCTATTTAGTGGCCGATCACTTACAAAGATGTGGCTTTAACTACACACTTCTACTTTTACTCTTTTTTCCCAAAAAGTGGCTTAGCCAAAGAAAGGGTAAAGTCTTTCCTTGTCTGTTTTTGAATTATTTATTAACAGTTTCTTTCTCTGCTAACTGTAAAATGCTGAATCATAGCCAAGTGTTTATTGACTAGGTCTATTTCTCCTTCCTCTTTGAATTCATATTGTACCTGCACATAATATATTTGTTATATAACAAGTGGGTGCTAAATTTGAAATTAATTCCTTGGCCTCTGATTTTGTCTTTTGTAAAATTGTGATATAGAATCCTTAAATGTTTCAGAGCTAAAATTGATCTATCTATATCCTTTATGTTGTCTAATAAGACTGCCAATCTGCTGAATGTGCACTGTGAGGTAGGCACTGTGATAGGCACACTGCAGGTGTTCTGTGCGTTAGAGATGAGGAACCAGAGTCTGGAGCGTTGAATCAAGTAATTTTAAGTGACAATGCGGGTGGTAAAACTATTTCTCTAAAATGAGCTCTTTTTTTTCTGCCCTAGGCTTTTCAGATGTTTCTCTTCTTTGTAACTATTTAAGTGAGAAATATGTAATTTAAAAAATCTGTAATGTTCTAAAATATTAAAAAGACTTTTATTTTTAGTACATTTTTAATTATTCTAATTTCTTCACTATTACTGTTGAAAATTAGTCCCACTTTATTATTTTGAAGCCAGATGCAGCAAATGTTCCCTGTGGATACGTGTGTGTTTTTGTAGACTTCATTTTTGAGAACAGTTATGAGTTCACAGCAAAGTTGAGTGAGAAGTGCAGAGCATTACCATACATCCGCTGCTCCTACACATGCACAACCTCCCCAACTGTCAACATCATGCATTAAAGTGGTACATTTTCTACAACTGATAACCCTATCCTGACATGTCATTATCACCCAAACTCCATAGTTTTATGTTAGATTTCACTTTTGGTGTTGTTCATATGTTTTTATTTTCTTTATTTTGTCTATAATTATCCCAAAGTTTTATGTTTCAAACTTTTAAGGACACAAGAAGCTTAGCACAGTATTCTTTTTGTTTTCTTTTGTTTTGTTTTTGTTTTGAAATGGAGTCTCTCTCTGTCACCCAAGCTGGAGTGCAGCGGCATGATCTCGGCTCACTGCAACCTCTGCTTCCCAGGTTCAAACAATTCTCCTGCCTCAGCCTCCCAAGTAGTTTGACTACAGGAGCACTTTCCAATGCCTGGCTAACATTTTGTATTTTTGGCAGAGATGGGGTTTTAGTCTATTGGTCAGGCTGGTCTTGAACTTCTGACCTCAGGTGATCCACATGTCTTGACCTCTCAAATCGGCGGGTTCACAGGTGTAAGCCACCACACCCGGACTTGATTCCTTAAAGATGTTTGTTTAAAATTGTGGTAGCTTAATATCCATTTTTAAAGTGCTCCCTAATACCACTGTTTTTGGTGTCTTTCCACTATTTGTACTCTGGGATTACAGGCACCTGCCCCTACACCTGGCTAATTTTTGTATTTTTAGGGGAATCAGTGTTTCAGCATGTTGGCCATGTTAGTCTTAAACTCTTGACCTCAAGTGATCCAGTTCAGTTGCCTTGACCTCCAAAATTGCTGGGATTTCAGGCATAAGCCTCTGCACCTGGCCTTAGAAGAATATTTGAATGAATTTTTTGTTGCTGTTGTTGTTTTGTTTTATGCTTTCAGTTCTGGGATACATAGGCAGAACATACAGGTTTGTGACATAGGTGTATACCTGCCATTGGTGTTTGCTGCACCCATCAACTTCTCATCTACATGAGATATTTCACCTAACGCTATCCCTCCCCAAGCCCCCCAGCCCCCAACAGACCCCTGTGTGTGATATTTCCTTCCCTCTTTCCTGGTGTTATTGTTCAGCTTCTACTTATGGTGAGAAAATGTAGAGTTTGGTTTCCTGATCTGGTGTTAGATACGCTGGATTTCTTCATAAGCAACCAAATTTAATTTATCAACATTAGGACTATATTTATACTCAGTTATTTTTTAGAGACAGAGTCTGGCTCTATCACCCTGGCTGGAGTGGAAAGGCTTGATCTTGGGCCACTGCAACCATTGCCTTCTGGGTTCAAGCAATTATCTTGCTTTAGCCTCTGTAGTAGCTGTGATTACAGTCATACACCATCAAGCCTGGCTAATTTTTATATTTTTAGTAGAGATGGGGTTTCACCATGTTTGCCAGGCTTGGCTCCAATCCTGACCCCGGGATATCTCCCCACCTTGGCCTCCCAAAGTACTGGGAGTACAGCTGTGAACCACTGTGCTTGGTCTGGAATTCATTTTTGATACATATTTCTCTAACTTTTCTTTTCTTTTTTTTTTTTTTTTTTGAGACGGAGTCTCGCTCTGTCACCCAGGCTGGAGTGCAGTGGCATGATCTCAGCTCACTGCAAGCTCTGTCTCCCAGGTTCACACCATTCTCCTGCCTCAGCCACCTGAGTAGCTGGGACTACAGGCACCCACCACCATGCCCTTCTAAATTTTTTATATATTTTTTTAGTAGAGACAGGGGTTTCACCATGTTAGCCAGGATGGTCTCGATCTCCTGACCTCGTGATCTGCCTGACTCGACCTCCCAAAGTGCTGGGATTACAGGCATGAGCTACCACACCCAGCCATATTTCTCTAACTTTTTAACTGCTTTATACCTTTGCATATTGTGGAATAATTATTTGTATAAATATATAGCAGAAACTTATCCCACTCACACATGTTAACAGTTTCTACTAATATGAAATGACCACACAGAATATTTTCTTTAAAGGAAATCCAGTTGAAAAACATATTGGTGTTCTCAGAGTAAACATAATAAATGACATACACGGTAGTAGAAATATATATTAATAGCTATCAAAAATGTCTCTTTAACGCAATTTTAAGTACACTATAGTCATGATTGTAAGGAGAGTAAATATTTAGTTTATTTACATTTTTTAACAATGAATACTTAAGTAATGTAATTGAGTGACACAATAACTCCATCATGTATTCATTGGTTCCTCAGATATTTCAGTGTCATCCCTAAGGCCAGTAAACATTCCTGTCATTTCCTTTAGACTTTTTTTTTATTTGAAGTACTTAAAGGTTAATTACTTGATCAAGAAAGATATTTTATTCATATAAACATTTTGATAATGTTCATTGTAATTTATCCAACAGTGTAAGAAAGGGCTTAGTTTTGCTTTGTTACCATAGCTATAATCTTATTTATTCTGAAGGATGTTTCTTAATCTCACGTTCAGAAACATATTATAATGTGTGATTCAAATATTACTGTAATACTATATGTAATTAGGAAACTTTTATTTCCTTAAGATATTTCCTATGCAGGATCTATTATAACTCATTAAAATCAGCTCTACTTCCAGTCTCTACAAATCACTGTTAAGATTGCTTTTCTTCTGTAATCATTTTGGTTTGTTAGTTATAATTAAATAGCTGAATAAAGGTAAAATATTTTCTCTCAACAGGTTTCAGTATTTGATAAAGAAAACCAAAAAGATAAGAGGCTACATGTTTGTAAATTATAGCAAGATTTTTCTATGTACTTTTTCTTATAAAAGAATGAAGCTAATTTTTAGGGAGAAGAGTAAGAAATTTAATTTGCTTTAAATTAATTGATTTTCCTCACTGACCGCACCTTATCTATTAAACAAGAGTTCACATCTTCTGCAGGTTATTTCTTCCATATTTTCATTTTTGTAATAACTTTTAGATACTCAAATATGAAAACTACAGACACTATCAAGGGCCCTACAGACATGCTGAAAGATACTGTTCTTAAACATGTTTACTCTTGGGAACATTTCTGAAAAAGAAAAATCTCAAAAAACTGACTTTTAGGCCAAGTGTCTTTGCATACAAAATATCCCTCTCAAGTAGACTAGACCCAAGTACTCAAGTACAATTCATAGAGTATTACATGTATGAATATGTCCTTAAAGATGAGATATGGTTTAGCAATGTATTGTGTATTTTTTTCTTAAATATTTATACAGACCTGATAAATTGCCTTAGACTTGGTAATAACATTTCATAAAATCTGCTAGAATTAAAGGTTCTTGATCATGGGTTATACTTGATGATGGACTTCGTAGCATAAACCTAAGCTGAAAACTTGTTTTTGATGTATGCTTATTCTTTGGGTCTTCAAAAATAATATGTGAATTATTAATGGTTTTTTTTGTGTGTTGGTACAACCTTGGGTTTTGTCTGTTGCCTGTGTTGCTATCATCCCCACAGGGACACTCACTCATTCATTCATTCATTCATTCATCAATTCATGCAGGACTTAATCATTTGAGTACTTACTTTCTGCCAGACTTTAAATAAATCTGTAAGTTAATTGCCAAGGATTTTGGTAGTAACGTTAGCATATGGTAAAGAAACTGGATCAGAAGACATTTTGGGCGGCCTGCAAACTAGACCATTCCCACTAAAATTTCAGCATGGTAAATGATCCTACTACATTCTGTGTTTTTAAGCACCATCCAGTGTGACTCTCTGTGAAAATGGAAATGTGTGTATCTATGCTGTTTAATGTGGCATCTGCTAGCCTCATGTGGCTATTGAGCACTTGAAGTGTGGCTAGTGTGACTGAATAACTGAGTTTTAAATCTATGTTTAATTAGCTACATGTGCATAATGGTGCATAATGACTACCATACTGGGTAGCATAATTCTAAGGTATATAGCTAGTATCTATTGCTTAACCCTTACTTAGAAAAGAAATTTCTGGCTTTAAGGAATTTTAAGAAATAATCTGTGGACCAGACGTGGTGGCTCTCGCCTGTAATCCCAGCACTTCGGAAGGCTGACGTGGTATATCACTTAAGGTAAGGAGTTTGAGATCAGCCTTGACAACATGGTGAAACCCTATATTTACTAAAAGTACAAAAACTTGCCAGACCTGGTGACAAGTGCATGTAATCCCAGCTACTTGGGAGGTTGAGTAGGGTAATTGTTTGAACCTGGATGTTGAAGGTTGTCGTGAACTGAAATCATGGCACTGCACTCCAGCCTGGGTGAGAGAGCTAGATGCCTTGCCAAACAACAAGATAACAAGAAAAAAAATAAAAGAAAGAAGGAAAGAAGGAAGAAAGGAGGACTATGTATCTGCAGTAGGTACGTTATTTAAAAAAAATTTTATTACCTTTACACAGTTTTTTTTTAATGCACCTGTTTCAGAAAGAAATCTGGCCATCAGCCCTTACCAGCTTTACCTCGCATCCCAATAAAGTTTCTAGAAGTCAGAAAACATTGAGTAGCACACATGGCAGACATCCCAGTGACAAAATTTGGATAGAACTTTAGCTAGAAATAAAATAGCTCGTGGTAAAATAAAATAATTTTAAAAATTGATGGCTTTCAATTAACCAACAGAAAACCTATGGGAAGATATTTTGTACCTAACTGTTGTCTGTCCCCCTGACTCACACACCTGTGGTTTTATCGTATCTCACTATATCTGTGTTCCGTGGTGCCAAGTTGTTGAATGTCCATGTTACATTCATCTATTTTTTTCTAGTCCTAATATTTCCTTTCAGAGATAATGATACTTGAGAAAATGATGCACACAGAATTAGGGAAGAAGATTTGAACATTGGTCTTTCACCTTTTGGAAGCTCAAATTCTTATCTGCATTTTGCAAGTAAATAGACACAGACATCAATGGGGGCGGAATTAGAAAGTCCAGAAATCAACTCAAACAAATATAGTTGATTGATTTCTTATATCTTACCAAGTTGCAAAAGCAATTCAATAGAGTAAAGATAGTCTTTTCAACAAGTGTTGCTGGAACAATTGGATATTCATATGCACAAAAATGAACTATAGATCTAAATGTGAAATGCAAAAGTATAAACAACCCAAATGAAAACAGGAGAAAGTCTATGTGATCTGGGGTTTCATGATGAGCTGTAACCTCAAAAGTGAGATATATCGAACCAAAAAGTAGATGAGTTAAACTTTACTGAAATTAAAAACATCTCCGTGGAAGACACTGTTAAGAGAATGAAAAGACCCAATGTCAAAGCCCATAGAGTTTACCTCACCAAGAGTGAACGTTAATGTTGGGAAATTTAGGTCAGGTGATCCTAGGATGAAATGCAGACTGTGATAAAACAATCTAACTGTAATCCTCTCACTGAAAGGGGTAGGGATGCAGAAAAGGTGCTGATCCGACTAATGTTTTTAGTTCCAAGAAACTAAAAATTTCTTAAATAATTTATGCTTGTGGTTTAAAAGAAAGTTTCAAACTATTCAGAAAGATATACAGTAACAGCAAAGTAGCAATTTCTGCCCATGTTCTCTAATCTCAAGCTCCAAAGATGACTAGAATTAATACTTTTGTTTCTTGGTTATTCTTGTAGTATTGTTTGAGTTTAAAACTCTATGTATTTGTAATTAAAACACACTCACATGGGATGTTATTATAGATACTGTAAGTAATGTGCTTTTTTAATTCAGGAATATATCTTTCCATAGCTGTATATTTAGACTGATTATTTTTAAAAGCATGTATTTTAAAAGAATCTCCCTATTAATGGAGATTTAAGTGTTTATTGTTTGCTTTTGGCCATTAGAGGCAACCATTGTGCAGTATGCACTCTTTGTGCTCTTGTGAAAGGATAGCTCTGTAAATTCCTAGAAGCGGAACGAGTGCATTAAAGGGCATCTGCACGTTGAATATATGTAAGCACTGACAAATTTCTTTCTAAAGTGAATGAGCATACCTATACAGCCTCTCCCTTGCCAACATTAGCATGATCAAAGTTTTAATCTTAGTGGTGTTATAGGGGAAATAATGATTTCTCTGTTATATTAATTTGCATGTATAGTTTTGTTCCTGTTTATTCAACATATAAAAATTTTGTTCATCTTTGTTTAACATTTTGTTCATCTTTGTTTGACATTTTGTTTTCTGCTGCAAACTGTCCATGTTTTTCCCATTTTTCTTTTTTTAATAGATTTTTAAGAGCGTTGAAATTATGAAAATGTCTTCACTTTAGTCCTGATTTTGATATGCCTCTGATGAGTAGAAGAACACCACAACTTTTGTCTCATGCAAATTGGATAAAATGACATGAACACATGTGGAGTTTTAAGGAAGAGAGTATAATACACAAGAAAGAAGGTAGAAGCTCCCCTGTACTGAGACGGAGGGAGAGGAACTCCAAAGCTGAGTGAGGAAACCCCAAGTGCTGGGGAAATCAACCAGTTATATGAGGAGGCTGGAGGAGATGGTGTCTGATTTGCATAGTCTCTGGGGATTGGTTTGACCAGGTATGTCACTCACATAGCCTCTGAAAAACCTGGCCCTCCTACCCTAGCCTTTCAATATGAAAATACAGGTGCTATTCTACACATGTGGGGATATATGGGGGTGGCCATGCTGCTAGGGACATGTGAAGGCAAGATTAAAGAGAAGAGGACAGGAATTGCAATGCTGGGGTGGACCCAGTTTCTTCTGGCCAGCATTTTCATACCAAAGTTTGCCTGCCTGATCGAAGACATGAGCTTTCCTGTTAAACAAGAAACCTTTCTGGAGCTGCTTTAAAAGAGACAAAAACTTTCTAAGGGTCCTTTTTCCTCTCTATCTGCTTAAAATAATTTTTAAATAACTCCTTTAACATTCCACCTCTCCCCTTCTGCAGAAGTCACCTTAACTGATGTTAGAGGGGTTAGGGCGATGACTTTCTTGATGCTTCATGCTTAAAGGGTACATAAAATGGGGAACAGCAGCGAGGGCTCCTTCTGGGGTCGATCTAAGGGTCCCTGGAAGAAGAGTGTGCCCATGTATGGTTCAGTTTGCAGCACTATGTAAGGTATGATGGCTTCTACACGAAAAAAAAAAACAATTTGAGTTATAGTTTTGAGTATACAAAATTCAAATATTAGCACAAGACATATAAGGAAGAGAGGGCTTATTACAGGGATTAACCAATTTCATAAAGAATACTCGATTTCATTAAAGAGGAATTGTAGCCACCAGGGGCTGAAGCCTGCATTTTTTCTTAGTCTGTCAGTAATTTTGATTTGATCTTTACGTACCTGTAGATTTCCCTCTGCTTGACTAGAGGTGTTAATCTAAGTCTACGAAGTTCCTTGCTTTTGTTTTCCCAAACAAAGAAACCTCCGAGTTATGGGCACCCTACTCAATTTTATTACTGGAAATACTTTGCAGGATAATTTCCCAGAACTAGTATAATGATCCAGATATTTACATTACCTATCTTTTTTTTCTTCAAGCTGCAGGAGATAATCACTTCATTCACACAAATAAGCATAGTTGGTCTGAAAGGTAGACAAAAAGCTGTTAAGGGGGCTAGGATTTAATAACAAATGTATGATAAGCTTTGGAGCACAATTTCTCTCTTCAGGCCTCATTTTTGGTTAAAAAAAAGCAATTTATAGAACCATGTGTGTTTTTCATAAAATAAACTGTAGTCTTATACTTGGACTGATTACTTGCATTAAGTGCAGCAAGAATGGTTTTTTTATAGGCCTATTGGATTAGCTTTGATGCAACTCTGTTCCAGAAAGAATATTAGATAAGATCTTTAAAGCTGAGACCAGCCATGGTTCCTATTCTCAAATACCTGTTAGGTTGGGTGATCCTCTCTTCTAGAGGTCCCAAATAAAGTTGGAGCTCTCGGACCTTTCAGAGAGTACCATTCCTTACTGACCACAGGTGAGGAACCCTGTGCAGGGACTGTGTAGATAAGGTATGAGGCCAGTTTCCCCAAGGGGCTTTTATTGGCTCTGTGTGCCAAGCTTGATTCCTTAAAAGGAAACACATTTTTTCAGTCAAAGCCTTGGTCAAGTAACCAGTTTCTCCAATTGTGCTCTGTTGACAAAGCAAACAGATTCTTAATGCACTGATGCAAACAACTATCTTGCCATAAGTTAAGGGTACTTAACAGTTTAAAACAAACATGGGCCAAATTTTGTTCACAGGAGAATATCTTACCCAGTTTTTAAAGGCCATAAATATTTCAAAATAAGTTTTCTTGACTCTGCAAAACAAAACAAGGATAAGCAATATTCTGAACAGAAGTTAAAAAGGCTGCTTTAACTTTCTGAGTTCACCCCAGTTAACTAACTCTTCTTTCACTTGATATTTGTGAACATGTCAATTCTTTGTCATTCTCTCTCTATGCTAATGTTACAATCGTCAAAGCTATTAAAAACCTGCATTTGAGAACACCTATTAAAGTCCTTAATATAGCATGATTATAAACCGTCTTTTCAGAAGGAAAAAAGAAAGACAACAATTGTCTGCGAATGACAAAATTTCCAGGATATTTACAGGTAAAAACAGGACTGACAAATAAGTTTGTCTCCATGGTTTACAATAACTTTACCCTTAATTATGATTGATAGCATATACTTAGACATTAATTTTATAAACACCCTACAATTTTGGGACATCTATTAGTATTATTCACCAAAATATAACTTAAAGAAAAATTGGACATCATTTTGGCAGTCTCATGTGACTAAATATGTCCTGTATATGTCTTTTCTGAATGTTTCAGAAGCCCTCTAAGCCACCCAGAAAGCCAAGCATTAGGAAGGACAATTTTGAAACTTGAATTATGCTTTTAGGATGCCTGTTACATGTTAGAGGTTTAGAATGCTCAATTTTATGAAATAGAAATCCAGATTGCCATAAATTACTTGTTTTGCCAAAATGATGGCTCAAAAGGCAAAAACAACTCATTAGTTTTTGTTATGACATGACATGTCATTTGGCTATGACATTGTGTTCAAAGGCAAATTTTACCCTTGCATTAGTTTGTTAGGTAAACCCCAATTTGTTTAAGTTAAAGCTTATAGGTCATTTCACCTAATTTTAACCAATTTGACCACGAGGTGAAATATTTACAACCTTTTAAAACCCTCTTACTAAAGGGCAGATTAGTTTCTTAAGAACTCTTTGGCATGCTTTTATTTCAATGCTCAAGTTGTAAAAAGACCACACAATAACCTTTGAGTTTAGTTAATGTTCCCTGTTGACATTTAGCATCTTTCATTTTTGGTGAAAACCCTGGTTAATACGCGATTTTACTTATACACAAGGTGAGGATCCTAGAACCCAGACAGAAGTTCAGATAAAGGGTGAGTTTTCAGCATCTATCTCCATGTATCCCACATTTTACCAACCTGAAAAACAGGCAGGAAACAAACTTGGAACATTTAGCAAACCTGGTGTCTAAGTTGTATGATTTAGACAACCTATTTTCATTTTGATGACACTTGCATTTTACCAGTAATCCTTAAGGCTGTATTTCTTAAACTCACGTGAATTAAAAAATGTTTGATTTAAGTGCTTACTTTCTTTAAGACAATTAGAGCTTTTTATAGCTACTACACACACCACATGGCAACACAAAGAGAAGATTCAGAGATTTTTTATTTGCCAGTTTCTTCATTGGATTACTGGCTTCAGGTTGTAGCCCTTGGACGAACAGGGTCATTAGCACACATTTTTAGGGTCTAATAAGCAGACACAGCTGACGGCAATTAGCCCATTCCCCTTGGGTGTCTTGATTCTTAGTGGCGGGAATGGTGAGGATGTTTCTCAATGTTTTAGGTAGACAAGAGGATGCTTCTCTGATTTATAACTACTATTAGCCATTTCATACCGTGTGTTTTCTACCTAGTTATTACACATCAAAGCTCTCTCATAATATGAAGGAACTTGATATCCCCACAACTCACAGGGGTAAATAACACAATACATTAACATTATAGAGCCTATGGTTTTGAGAGAGAACTATCTGCTTTCAATTTGGGGGCTTTCATGAGGAAAACATGGGTGTTTTGTTTTGTTTTGTGTTTGTGTGTGTGTTTTCCCATTTGGGGACTTTGGCACCTACTCTATTTTTTCCCAGGAGTCCCATGCTATCAGAAGTTACCTTAGGGCTTCTCAGGCATGCATTAAGAGTGGTAACAAAAAAAATGGAGAAAAATAATTAAGTCGACTGAAGAGAAACGAGCCTTTTTTCTTCCAGAAACATTTTAAAATATATCAATAACTTGAATATCTACTTTTAATTAAGCTGAACACTTTTTAAGAAAATTCTTTAAAAACTTCATATTATTTGACTTTAGCCCTGCCAAGCAGTTAAGATTTTTGGCTTTTAAACTTTACAAAATGTAACCTCACAGATAATACCAACACAGGTTATTACTTAACCGCGAGTGTCCAAGGTATTTTCAGAGCAATGATAGTCAGATTTTGAATCTTTCATTGCAAAAAATGTGATGGGAGATAGTGAAAGAGAATTGACCTAAACAAATCTACTTCATTTCCCACCCCCAAGCTGTCTTTGCCCATCACTGGGCTTAGGCTGAACCAACTTTAGGAGGAAACTGGTTTACAGTCTACAGTCTAAAACAAAGATGATGACAGCTGCTTCCCAAGATGTACTTTCTTCTTGCCTGGAAACCAGAACAAGAAGCTAGCCACAAGGTTAGGGCCCATGGCTTAGGTGTCAGGGAGCTGGGCGCTATAAGATTTTGACCTTCCCTAAACTGCTGTGAAGATCTGGGTAATTATAGTCTTGTTTCTTAATTTTAATTCTGTTGTGTTCATTTTGAATGAAGGAAGTTACCTGATTTACCATATTGTATGGTTGCTTCTTGAACTAGAGGGATGCAACCTTCAGGCAACAAAGGAATTTACTTTTTTCTGGAATCATCCCATGGGCCCAGGAAGAGCTCTCCAGTGTCATTTCTTGGCCTCATGCATGCCAAAGCTACACTGACCAAAGCATGCAGGGATTCGAAGGCCCATAATCTTCCCTGTTTGTTGAGTTTTACCTCTCTTAACTAGGAGGTCCTTCCTCGTGTCTTGTCTTAACTTTACAGCCACCACGGTAGAAGATTATAGACTATTTGTTTTGCAAAGAACTAGAGAAGTCATTGGCTCATTGCTTCATTTTATAGCTGAAGAAACTGAGGTCCTCAGATGGAGAGCAAATTGAAAACATTCAGTCTGCTTCAGAGCAGCTAGTGAAGTCCAAATTCTCCCATTCCATGATCTAGAGCTTTTTGTACTATACAGCTGGTCGACAATACTATCTTGCCCTTCAGTTTTGTACTCAGTAGAGATGGGAGTGAGCTATTTAAAATGATGTGCTTAATGGATGTCTTGGCCTTCTTTATTCTTAAATTGTAACAGTAACATGTTAGAAGATAAATTCATAATTTGAATTATATGACTATGCCTCTAATTAAGTGTAGGTTTAATTCCATTAGAAACATATTACTTGATAATTATCAAGCAGTGCTGTCCGATAGGTTAGCCACACACATAATGTTCAGTTTTCTAGTAGCCACATTGGAAACAGTAAAAAGACATAGGTAAAATTAGTTTTAATAATATATTTAATCCGATACATCCAAAATATTATTTCAACATGTGTTCAATATAAAAATACGAATGAGATAATAAACTTTTTTTGCACTAAGTTTTGAAATCTCATGTGTTTTTTACATTTAAGGCACATCTCAGTTCACACTGAGTGTCACCTTTCCAGTGCCGATAGCCCCATGTAGCTGGAGAGTCCTGTATTGGACAGCTTTCGAAAAATACAGAAAAGTAGATGGAAAAATATGTCTAAGGTCATGCCTACCAGGGACAAACACTATCAATGTTATCATCTACTTCTGCCAGCCTTTCTCCCTTTGGGCATACTTTTTTGGTGGGTGTTAAACATGGTTGAGATAGTACTCTGGGTTCAGATTTGCACTCTGCTCTGTGGTTCAATTTTGTCCATAGTTGGTTTCAGGCCCACTCGACTAATGGAAGAAAGAGTCAGTAAGCCTCATTTTAGTCCTGGGTATGCTGTTATATAGTCACTTATTCAGCTATACTGGCATTTGTTCTTTATCTGCAAAGGGGAGGCATTGAAGTACATGATCTTTGGTTCTTTTTAAGTTATTGTTTTGAATCTAAAGTCATCTTTAATGAAAGTCCAATAAAGAACTCTCTTCCTTAGCACTTAGAGAGTAGGAAGAGACACCTGTATTTTGTGACTTAAACTGTACTCTTGGATTTCTATTTCCTCCAACATTTTATGATGAACCTTTTGAAACATATAGAAAAGTTGAATCAATTCTAGCAAACACTTATAAACCTCCTACCTAGATTCCACTATTACAATTGCGTTATATATGCTTCATTACTTTTACCTATTTATCCACACATCCATCTTACTTTTTTGTGTATTTCAAAGGAAATTGCAGACACCCGTGCTTTCCCCTAAGTATACTTTTTACTTTTGAAAAAGAGTCCTGGGCTCTAACACACCTGACCATGCTTCTATGTCCTCATTTGACATGTTTTGTTTTAATAGCTGAGGAGTCTTTAGAAATAAAGCTAATGAATATGAGAGAGAAATAAAAGAGAAAGTTCGGGCAGAAATGTGTCAAAAGGTAAGCTTTAACTTGTTACTGTTAATAAGAATGACATTTTTGTTTGTCTTCTTAAGTTGTAATCTTAGGTATATCGAAAAAAAATCTAGAACTTTTAATAAAGAATGGGATACTGTACTGTTGTGCACATTACTTGTATTTCTGTTGACATTTGTTTATTCCTTTTGAGTGAGTCCTACAAATACAGTGAGTGAGATAAAACTAAAGATGAAATAAATGTAATATATTTGGACAGAGCATTAATGTTGAGCCTAGATGTGGAGAGAGTATTTGCTACACTTCATATAGTATAAGAGTTAAAATTTTTAATTTTTTGTGATCAATTTGCAGTTGAAGTTTTGTAAAGATGCTGAGATAGCAAAAATTCAAATGAAAGTAAAAAGAAAGCATGAGAAGAAATTAGCTGTGTTCTGGAACAATTTTGAGGACTGTCAATCAGAGTCTGAAGCCATGATTTTTTCAAAAAAAGAGTATCCTTGAGAGAATTCAAAAGGTGTAGCTATTTCCTGAAGTTATTAGTAGGTTGGTTCAAGATCCTGGAATGAGATGATACAATTGAGGTAACAAGGCCCCAGAAGAGCAATAGGAACTGGGGTCAACAGTGCAGAGAAAAAGAAGGGTGGCCCTTGAAATATATACACCGATATGCTTCCTCTGGGGCAAGTGGAAAAGGAAGAGTGTCAGAGGTCAACAGTCAAGTTGGGATTATGAGAAACACACCCTAAATAAGCTCCAGCTTCTTAGGCAGATTAGAGGGTTAGAGCATGGGTTTTAGGAGCAGCTCAGAGGTGGAGAGTAGCTCTTGTGAGTAATGGAAGAACCTATCTTTAAGGCACAGATGACTGATCAGCTGTATTGAGGGCCCAGCTGTAGTTGGGGGAAATTAAGAGAGACCAAACCACGTGCTTGTAGGTGAGTTTATTTTTTATTTTTATTTTTTTGGTAGCTCTGGGGAGGAATTATAGGTGTGTCTCTCTTCCACACCTTTCAGTGAGGGTGGAAAGATGGAGATATTTAAGGACTGGAGCTTTGCAGAGCCTAACTTATTTGATGTGAGAATGGCAGCCTATTTAACTGAAGATTCGGGGCTTACCTTGCGCAGTGAAGGGAAGCAGAGGAGAGGGCAAGTGGCTTCTAACCAAGGAGAAAGTGAGGGTTGAATAGCAGTCTCGGCGCTCAAGCACTAGATCTGGAGAGACTGGCAGGTGGAATTATAACAATTGTCAAAGAGTATGGAATTGCAGGATTAGGTTTCAGATGGAAACAGGAAACCAAATGCACTGTGCTGCTTTTGAAGGAGCCATGGAAATGAGCAAAGTTCAAGATTTCTGAGTTAAAGGAGTCACCAGGGCTGCAAAGGTCATCCATGTGGCCATTTGATCTGGTAATCTGGGAATTAACTGGAGAAGAGGAGGTGAGGATGAGGGTGGCAGGGAGTCTATGTCAGCAAGTGGGATTGAATATATTTTTTAAGAAATCATATTCTGTTTCTAAGGATATGTCTTAGATCACACTGGATTTACAGTAGTGTTTTTGGCCTACATCAACAACTGCTGCTGCCAGATGTTAAAAGTAGCAAGGCTTCACCCTAGCATCAAGTCTTGCTCCAGGCTTCTCGATGAGATCTAGTTGTTTAATGCTAATGGCACACCTTCTACAGTTTTGTGTAGCATTCCTAGGAATTGGGCTTGCTCCAGCTATAAAAATGTATGTTGGATTATTTCAGCTACCTTGTGACAACACGACCCTTAATTTTGTGTGATTGAGCTTTATAGGATCAAGACAGGGTTTTAGTGGACTTTTTATCCATGGCTTTAATACTGAGGGACTTTGAAGTTTACAGAATATTGGGTTAAGTGCTCTCAGGTATACTTGTGCCACACATAAGCTCCTGCATTGATATTGGGCTTTCTAGAAAGATAACTGAGAAACTCATTCTGATTCTCAGGCAACAATTTGAACTAAAGGATGACTACATTATTAATACTGATTGACTAATTGAAAGTGAAAGAATAATTAATTATTGTTTTTTGAAATAGATTTTAAGCAATATATGAAATTTCAGTGATAATTTATCCTAAGTCATCCCCTAGAGATGTTTGGATTTCCATTTGTATGGCTAAGATGATGATGGCTGAAGTTAATTTAGTAATGTTTATTTTCAATCAATGTCACATAGAAAAATTAAGATAATGCCCTGGGTCCTGAAGTCCTGCTTCAAACCAATCTGTCTGTTTAATTGCTCGTTTGCCTTGGGCAGGTTCTGCAACTGCACGTTCCTGAGCTGAAAACTCTAGAAGGTTTTCCACATTATAGGGTCGTTGAGGGTATTCAGTGAGCTAACTGACATGCTTAGTTCATAGCAGGTGGCCAACACTATTGTTGTCTACATCAGCCTGTTCACTCTTTCCATCAGCAGAAGGTAAAAATTCTGTCATTACATTTTTGTCTTATAGATTAAAACAAAATGAGGGGCATTTTTCACATGAAATTACTTCTTTACTTTTCTCTTCATCTGTGTGCTCTTCGTTCATTGGAAGCTAGAACTTTAGGTACTTACAACATATTTTGTATATAAAATTTATTTTTGCAACTTTGACTTATGTGAGAACTTTGTAGGCTTTCATACTCAAATATGAGATATAGTATACTAGAAAAATGGAGGCACTTCACATGTTCAGATTTAATTTTTTTCTCTCTTACAAGGTAGAGTGTTATTCTGTCACCCAGGCTAGAGTGTACTGGTGGGATCTTAGCTCACTGCAACGTCCAGATTCCGGCTTCAAGAGATTCTTGTGTCTCATTCTCCCAAGTAGCTTGGATTACAATCATGTGTCACCACACCAGGTAATTTTTATATTCCTTCCCCACCTCTAACCCCAGAGATGAGGTCTCACTCTGTCACCCAGGCTGGAGTGTTTATAGCATGGTCTCAGCTCACTGCAAACTGCCTGTTGGATTCAAGTGCTTTTCCTCATTCAGCCTCCCAAGTAGCTGAAACAACATGTGCCTGGAACCCAGCTGACTTTTGTATTTTTAGAAGACATGGGATTTCACCATGTTGTCCAGGATGCTCTTGAATTTCTGACTTCAAGTGATCCGCCTGCCTCAGCCTCTCAAAGTGCAGGAATTACAGGCATGAGCCACCATGCCCAGCTACCTTTCTAGTAGAGATAGGGCTTTGCCATGTCGCCCAGGCTCATCTTGAACTCCTGAGCTCAGCCAATTATCCCCCTTGAGACTCTGAAATCACAGGGATTACAGGCGTTGGCCACCATGCCTAGCCATTTTTAACTGACCTTTTCGTATTTAAAAAATACACATTGCTATAATGTGTGATTGTTGTTGGGTTCTTGATTGTCTCTGGAAAATGTGGTGATAATCTTAGAAGGAATTGCTTCATGGGATATGGCCTATAGGCTTTCTCTGCCTCAAGTCCAGGGCAGAAGATAATTTTTGTTAGTGTAGCTAGGTCCTTATTGCAGAGATTCAGACCTCCCTTTAGTGACCTTAATTAAATTGTGACCCTATGCCTAAAGGAGCATGCCAGATTTTAGTTTTGCAGCACTGTAAAGTCATTATTCAATTGTAAATATTTCTTTTTAAATTTCAGGTTGAGTTAGAGTGTGTCAAAGCCCAGTCTTGCCAATAACAAAACAAAACCTTTTGCTGAATGAAAAGATGAGTGACTATTCACTACTTAAAAAAGAGAAACTGGAGCTTCTGGCACAAAATAAATTACTTAAGCAGCAACTGGGAGAGAGTAGAAATGAAAACTTGCATCTCCTAAACCATATATATTTTTTCCTGATTTGCATGTTTTAGTAATTTATATTGAGGCAGTATTATAAAACTATGCTTTGTACTTGAAAGATTTATAAAAATTGATACTTGATACCACCTCTAGGTGGTATCAAGGCATCCCTTGCCCTCTGCTTGCTGATTGGGTTTGGCTAGTGAGGACAACAGCCTCCACATACACTGGCCCAAGACTCACCATTGTACCTCACAGCCAAGAGAGGTCATAGTGCCTGTGATGACCTCTTCCCAGTGCTGTGTGCCACCTGTTTGTCTCCAGTGCTGAGAATTTCTCCCTTCTCTGATTCTCCAGGTACAAGGAATGTTAATAGACTAGCCGTGTTACTGCCTCATGGAACTTCACCATCATTTGTGGGCATGCTGCATAAGTCACCCTTTATTAAAGACCTCTTAGATGACTTTGACTATGGGAGCCATGTGCTTTCTGCCTGGATCCCAACTGCTGCTGACAGATGTAAAGATTATTTTGGATCTTGGGGACATCATCAACAGGTAGACCAGATAGAGAGCTCCTTCTGTGCGTGGTAGAGGGGAGAAACAGCTTCTTAGGTTAATTTGAGGATTTGAAAGAGTTCTTTTACTTGGCATATGACTCCAGGAGTTAATAATGTTTGCATTAAAATGCACTAAATTCTTTTGTTCTGAAATTTGAGTGTTGGAATTACTCTGAGCTCATTAAATAGAATTGATATTTACTGCATGAGTACCAGGAAAAGAAACAACAATGTAAAACCGCTTTAAATGTTTTTGTTAAATGAACGAAGAAAACGTAAGGTTGATAATAACTAGGATTTCTTTTGACCTTCTTAGATCTAGATCAGCTGGCTCGTGAAATTGTGGTATTTCAGAAAGAACTGCAAAAACAGGAAATGCTATCATAGCTGAGCATGAGGAGTTCAAAAACCACAGGCCAGCTCTGCAGTACAACTGCAAGATGCAGTGAGTGTTGCTCCTTGCCAGTTCCACTTTGATAGCAGTACACTTCGTCAATATGTAAACTTGGCCTGTGTAAATCAGAATGATTTCAACATCAAACATTACTCCCACAAATATAAAAAAAGGTATTCTTTGTCATCTTTGAAAAAATTATCTAGTGATAATATGATCTTATATTCATAATAGTAATAACATGGAGAAGAAAGCAAACACACCTCAACATAAAATTTTTGGAGTGCCTGATTGTATCCACTATTATCTCTTGATCCTGAGGATTAAAAATAGTCACTGTATCTTCTGCCCGCATGCCCCAGAATTTTTTGATATCACTGAAAAAGATGGGGAAATCTGTGAAACACACCCTGTTTTTCTTCTGTTTGTAATTTTTAAAATACAGACCCTGTCATTTACTGACATAAATCTCTCGACTAAGAGTACAAACAGGATAAGGAAACTTTTTCTTTTGAAGCAAGCTGTGATTTGTTTTACGGTAATTTCTTTTCTTATTCTGAATCTTTTGAGATTGAGCATTCTGCATGGCTGAGGGCTGAAGGCCCAGATACTAGATTACAAAACTTCCGTAAAAAAGTTAACTATTCAGGTGGCCGATGTAAAATTGCAACTGAAGCAAACTCAGACAGGTTAGAGACATTTTAAACTCATGAATATTTTTGTGTGTATAAAGCTTCTGATTCTTGTGAAAATGTAATGATCCTAACTTATTGAATATTAAGTAATTATTATGTTAGGGGAAAAGCCACAGAAATATGTGTCATCTTAGAAGTAAAACTCCGTATCTACTTTGGTAATACCACCTAGATCATCAGCAAAAGTGACTTGCTTCATAGGTGCCTCGTGGCTTGGGAGAGCCTCATGTCCCAAATGGAAAAGGCATGGTCGTGACATAGAAGTCTCCACGTTTATTTTAGAATTTTCTTTCTATTTGTTACACCAATGTTAACATCAGTTCAGTAGTTTTATGCATTCCTTGATAGAGACATATATGCATACACAGGAAGAGCAGGGTGATTTAGCAAAGAGAACGTTGCCCTCAGAATCAGAGAACTGTTCTTCTTTTGGACCCCAGTTTTGAAGTTAGTTGTTTGATCTTGGACAAGTTACCTTAACTTCCTTGGGCCTCAATTTCCTCATTTGTAATGGGGAAAATAATACCTACTGAGCCATGATGAAAAAGATGAAATGAGAATGGTTTCAGTCCAGTGCCTGGGACATAAGAAAACACTCAATAAATGGTGATTGGTATGATTTTATTACTGTGTCTTCACTGTGGATATATCTCTGCCCCTTCCTACTTCATAAGGAGGATATTGAAGCTGAGATGCATTCTTTTTCCATTGCTTTCAAGCTCAAAGAAAGCATGTATGTGTTACAAGTTCAACTGGTTTCTCATACTTGCTCTGAGCCTTCCTCTTTCCAATTTGCACTCTTTCCTCATCAGTCCCTTGCTCTCTTCTTCCAGCACTTCACTTATTGTTATCTCTTTATATATTTCTACTTATTTATTTTCTTCCTTTTTTTTTCAGTTGTGTTTGTGAAACTTCTCACAGCTGAAACCACAGTCTCGTGTGAATAAAAATGGTTGAATGGGGATAGAACTTTTGCATGTGCATGCATTGCTGAGGGCAAGCAACTCTCTCATAGCAACATAGGAAGGCATTGCAGGAGAGTGGGACACATGCCCTGGGTTTGCCTTAGGAAAGTCTAGTAGCTCTTGGACTTGCCAACTGTGTGACCTAGCCTCAGTAAGCTTTAGTTCCCCATCTATAAAATTGGAGCTGTGAGAGTTCCTTGACCACAGTGTTGGCTGGAATATAGATTCTTACTTCCTTGCCTGAAACTCAGGCCGTATGCTGTGGATTTCACAGCATACAAAATCTGCAGCATGCAACTTCTGAGGCACCTGCTGCAGTGAAATGCATTAATTATTTTCCACTCAACCGTACGAATATTCATGCTGGGATAAATACAGACGATAAATGGGTTCACAAGAGTTCATGTCAAACTTTTTAACCAAATGAGTTTAAGTCTGGCTAGGCTTTTCCACCAAATAAGTTATGAATAAATTTTAGGTTTTCAGAGCTTTTGGGATGTAAAAATTGTGCATAATGGATTCTGAAATTATACTATGTTACAAAAGACATATGAAGCTGTAGCTGGTACAATAAGCCCTCAATGAATGTTAGTGGTTATTACTACCATGGCTTCAGAAACAGTTTAATGTACAAGTTTGTCCTTATTATTGCTCTCTTCAATTTTTCAAAAAAAATAATATTCTCAAGCATATGAATTTTCTGCTCTCCTTGTCCACTCACTTCTGAAATTAGCTTTTTGTACACTGCAGCCCTAGAGAATGAAGTGTCTTGCAATCCCTAGCAATCTCTGATTGATCATTCTGTCTGTGGATTACTAAGTGGCAATATGGTGCCTTGCAATGGTGCTATACATCAGGATTTCTTGAACAATTCTTTTAAACAGAAAAGCGTTCTAGCAGGTATGGTTACATCAAGCATCCCGAGTTATCCAAATGGAGGTGTAGAGGGTAGTCCTTCCAATTCTGACCTTGAGTTTGTAGTTAATACTAAGCAAGGGTCAAAGAGCTTAAGCAAGAGGCCACTTTTAAAAGGCTTTCAGAAGTTGCCATCAGATAGCCCTTAACATCTCTGCCAAAAGCCCACTGCTGGCAAAGAGCTCACCATCTCTGCACTTGCTGAAATCTTTCAAAACCATTACTTCCAGTTCTCCAGAAAGACTTATATTTGCAGAGGACAGAGTTGTCTCTGCGCAGCCTCAATGAAAACACTTAAAAAATAAAGGAGTGACATCTTGGAAGCACTCACAGGCAGTGCAGCCTCGAGGCTACACAGGGGCAGTTCCTCCAGACAACTCTTCTCCACATCCTTTCCAAAAGCAAAAAGAAGCCTTAAAAGTGAAATGTATCTGAAAGATTAGCCACCTGAACAAAGCTTTATGTGCTGCTCTGGAGTTGGGGAACTTCCCTGTCCTACCTGCACCCGTGATTGCTTCTAATTTTCAAGGATAACAATTTATTTTCAAACTAACAGAGCTATTTAGAAACCTCTTGGTATCTTCATGAAATTAGTAATATTCTTGCCTTGGTTCCCTCTGAACCTTAGGCAAGATCACACGGGACTTGCCCCAGTCCTTATTCTGACAGAATGCTCCAGCAGTCACCCACTGAATCGAGGCACAGACTCTCCATCCTTCCAGCGCAGAAGCTGTGGTAAGCATAACTTTCTGATTGACTGGTTTCAGCTGAATCATG
This sequence comes from Gorilla gorilla gorilla, assembly GCF_029281585.2. Taxonomy (NCBI): domain Eukaryota; kingdom Metazoa; phylum Chordata; class Mammalia; order Primates; family Hominidae; genus Gorilla; species Gorilla gorilla. Next base: position 25,340,908 of record NC_073248.2, on the reverse strand, counting down.
TTACTTCCTCTGTCAGCCTTCACTCGTTATACTCATATTTTTTTGAGATAAATTTTGCAGATCATGTGGGAGTATAGAAGTTAGAATTAGATTGCAAAATGATATGTCATCTTTGAGAATCATCTAAATTATGAGGAGGAAAAAGGATGGCTTTTAGCAAATAAGTAGATAATGCACATTTGCTAAACTTGACATATAGACCATGCAATATGGTAATAATAAACATCTTCATAGTTCTGTGAATAGGCACAGTTTATTAAGATAAACAACAAATGTACAAAATCTGTGAAAGCAAACAAATGGAGATAATTTCTAAAGGTGGAACGATTATACACATCATTAGAAAGTCATTTAAAAAATTTTGGTATTGAAATATAAACGTAAGATTTTTTGTTTGTTTTGTTTTGTTTTGTTTTTTTGGTGTGTGAGAGCAGAGTCTTACTCTGTCTCCCAGGCTGGAGTGTAGTGGCATGATCTCCACTCACTGCAACATCTGTCTCCAGAGTTCCAGTGCTTCTCCTGCCTCAGCCTCCCAGATAGCCTGGACTATAGGCATGGGCCACCACACCTGGCTAATTTTTGTATAGTTAGTAGAAATCAGCTTCACTATGTTGACCAGGCTGGTCTTAGTTAATCTGCCCACCTCTGCCTCCAAAAGTGCTGAGATTACAGGTTTAAGCCACAGTGCCTGGTGTGGATAAGGTTCTCATTTCCATATAATTGCAATAAATTCAAAAGTGGCAGTGGGCTCTAGAGCATGATTGTTGAAACAGTAAGAAGTGGATGTTTTTAGTAACCAGACAAGTGGTTTACACAGGCTGTGAGTTGAGTCATGGGCAGACTTCTACCCATACCTGGTCCCCAAAGCAGAGTGAACTGACTCCATAGTTCTAGGTTTGAGCTTCAGTGTCTGCATGTTTAATATAGTTCTCCCCACAAGTGCCAGTGTGGCAATACAAGGGTTAAATAGAAAAGAAAAACAAGTTTTCCTCTGCTTAGCCAGCTTATTCCAAGGACAGTTATAAGATAACACTGTCTGAAAATTCGAGGCCAAAGGAATGGGTTCCAAACACCCAACTCTGGAGCAAAGTTGAAAAGGAAAGTGAATACCTATATTCTCTTTCCTTCTCTGAACCATTAATTATGACTGTTTCCCAGTGCTTGTATTTAGTAAGACTTGAAGGTTACTGTTTTTCTTTAGATGCATCTGCAAGGCCACAAGCTATTCAAGACTACAAGTTATACTAAGTCAACAGTTATGCTATAAATTACATAACCTGTCATTTTATAATTAGCTGCTTTAGTTCTGCTTTTGTAAGTTTGCTTATAAATACCCCACTCAGTCTTTGTTCAATGCTCAATCTTTTTGGATATAAGTCTGCTAAGCCAGGGCACATAAGTAAATGCTCCTCTTTCCCCATATCAGACTCTCTGTTCCTCTGCTTCCAGCAACATTATTGGCGAGGCAGCCAGGAGTGGAGATGACAGGTTTACTGTGTCCTTTGCCTCTACGGACTTAAGCCCTGGGTCTCAGAAGTCCTGTAACCCCAGGAGCACCATCGAGAGAAATTCAGCCTGGAGGGGTGATCAGCCCTTTTGCAACCCAGTGTCCCTACCCAGCAGAGCAATGATAACCTAAGGGGTTACAGGATGATTCCAGCAACAGCCTGCTTCAGAAACCACAGTAAGGTATTGGGACCAAAGGCAGGACCTATTCCATAAGGACCAATGGGGAGCTTAATTACCTCCTAACCTTCTAGGGTATGACTGGTAATCCCAGCCAGAGGGGCTGCAGGCAGTGAGACTGGCTTACCAATTCAGAAGAAACTTTCACCCCAACCAAGACAGCATGTGAGAGTGGCTTGCTAAGTCATCTCAGAAGGAAATTGCAGGTGATGAAAGTGGCTCACCAACCCAACTGGGAACATGGGAACTGGTAGCGGGGTGGTATGAGAAAGTGTGTGAATGGAGAGGCCTAACTAGGCTAAGCAGCAACAAAGTGAGGAACCACAAGTCTCTTAGCAAAGACTGTGCTCCAAGCCAAGTGTGCAGCTGACCAAGACTAGTGGCAATCTGCACATGGCTAATAGAAACTACACCACAACTTCAGCAATTGTGGTGGGCTTAAGAAACTCTCCAAAGCTAAGTGGTATCTAAAAGCCCCCATAACAGGAGAAGGTATAGCCAGTCCCAAACAAAAGTGAAAAGAGAACATGAGTGTACTGCATCATAACTAGGAGGAAATGGGAAGAGAGTCATCAAAACGTACACCATTCAAATATATGCTAAACAAAACTTTAAGACAGACTTTGCAGGGAACTATAACATTAAGCCAACCTCCCAAAGGTGAAAACCTCTCTGTAAACTAAAATGACCCTCTTTTGGTGTTAAATAGATGACTGAAAAAAAAAACTATACTCAGGGAAACAACTGGCCATGTGTTTGAGGCAATGACAGGTGTCCAAGGACAGCCAGGGCACCCAGACCAATTTTCTTATATTAACTTACAATTGAATATAACACAAGCAAGAACAGCATGATTCCAGCCCGTTTAGCAGCTTAATACAAAACACTTGTATTGCAGGCCAAGCCAAAAGTGAAAATAAAAGCAGCTTCACCAGCAAACACTGAGGTAAAGGGAAAGTCCCAAGGACAGCAAGAAAAACCAGTTTTACAAAAACCACAAAAGGAAAAAAAAAGTATCCTCCATATGTCACAGCCTACCCCAATTTGCTGAGGCCAATGGACCCCCAGGAGCCAGGTTTCATTGCCAGCACACCCCAAGTTTCACCCCAGAGGGAAGAATCAGAGCCTTGAGAGGACAGGGAGTCAGAATAGTCAATCAGGCTGTCTCAAATCTGGTCATGCTCAAGCTATGCCATTGCCTCTCAGGGAAATGTGAGGAATCATCTATTATAATGACCAGTGCCACATCCGGGTGGGGATGGGGACAACACACCTTCATGTATCTGTCCTTTTCAACCACCAATCTACTAAATTTAAAGTACCACACTGTCTCCTACACAGAAAAGGCCTAAGCTTTCATAAATCTAATGCAGTCCGTGTTTCTAACACACAGTCCAACCTGGCAAAATTGCAGGCAACTTCTAATGTTGTTTAACACAGAGGAGTGCCAGAGGACAATGCAGGCAGCCCTTCATTGGCTAGAAGCCAGTTCACCAGCAAACACAGAAAATGCTCAGGCCTATACTCAAGGCCAGTTGCTAGAAGCAGGACCCAACTGAGACCCAGATAATCCAAGCCATCATCAGTGCCTGCAGATGTACCAGTGGTAGCAGTGGTACCAAACGCTTATACTTTAATAAATCTCATTCCAGCAAGTGCTACCTGATTTACAGTTGTAACTTAAAGAATGTTTTCTTTTATATGTGCTTAGCTCCACTTAGTCAACCTATATTTGCATTTCAGTAAAACAAAAAAGCTATGCAGCTCACCTGGACCAGGTTCCCACAAGTTAAAAGACTCTCTCGCAATCTTTAGGGAAGCACTGACCTTAAAGCCTACCACCTGCCAAATGATAACTGTGCCTTCATGCACTATGTGGATGACCTTCCTTTAGCAGCCCCAACCTGGGAGGACTGTTATCAAAAAACCAAAGATCTCCTCATCTCCTATGAAAAGCAGGTTACAAATTATCTTTAAAACAAAAAACAATTTTTCATAAAAAGCTCAAATATGTAGGTTTCATAGTAAGCCATGTAGAAGCAAGCCATTTGTACACTCGCAACCCCAAACACTAGGCATCAAATTAAAAAAAATTCTTAGAAGCAACAAAATTCCACCGTATCTAAATCCCAAATTTCTCACTGATGCCTAAGCCATTTTATAAAATTACAAAAGGGGAAAGAAAGAAACCCTCCTCTGGAAAACTAAACAGCAAAAAGCCTTTAAAAAAATCAAAAAAAGCCTTAACTCAAGCCCCAGAGTGTGGACTGCCATATGTAACTAAACCTTTCTTTCTATATATCCATAAATGAAAGACATGGCTATAAGGGTCTTAACTCAAATTATAAAATTATAGCATTGTCCAGTGGCATACTTATCTAAACAATTAGATTCTGTGGCGCTAGGATGGCCTCCTTGCCTTAAGGCATTAGCCACCATTACCTTGCTAAAGAAAGAGAATAAGAAACTGACTTTGAGACAGCAGCTAACTGTCCAGATGACACACTCAGTCAAAACTTTGATGAACCAAAGGAGGCACCACTGGTTATCAAACCTGAGAATAATACAGTACCAAGGGCTTCTATACAAAAACCCTTACATTACTTAAAAAACAGTAAACACCTTAAACCTGACCACCCTGCTTCCAGTCAAACTTGAAGCTCCCCTCCATAACTGTGTCTAACCAGTGGATGAGGCATTTTCTGGACAGGGAGATCTTACAGATCAGCCCCTCAAAAACCCAGATGTCAAATACTTCATAAATGGAAGTAGTTTTATGCTAGAAAGAATCCAACAAGCCGGGTATGCAGTGGTAACATTAAAAGCACTAGTAGAAGCTCAATCTCTGCCTACTGGAATGTGAGCCCAAAAGGCAAAATTAATAGCCCTAACAAGAGACTTTTTGCTACCAAAAGACCAAAAGATCAATATTTATACGGACTCTAAATATAATTTTACCACACTACATGTTCATAAACCTATATATAAAAAGAAAATCTCTTAACAGCTGGAGGCAAAGAAATAAAATACAAAGAAAATATTCTACAGCCCTTAATACCTGTATAGGCTCCAGAAAAAGCAATAATGCATTATCGGGGGCACCAAAAAGCAGGGACATCAAAAGCCAAAAGAAACAAGAAAGCTAACAGGAAGGCAAAACAGGAAGAAATAATTGTGCCACACTAAAAAAAAAAAACAAACTTAAATATGCCTCTCATCCCAGAACCTCCACTTCAAAAGACCCCAAGTTCCACTCCAAATGAGTTGGCCTGGTTTACCCAAGAAAACTAGAAAATAATTAAGAAAAATTGGTAAAAATGCTATAATAGAAAATTAGCCATTCCAGAAATAACCCCTAAATTTGTAAAGCAAATTTATCAAAAAACACTCATATAAGAAAAACGGCACTAAAAACTTCTGAAATGCCACTTGTACGTGACAGGACTCACTGCTGTCACTCAAATGGTTTGTGAACAATGCTTAACTTATGCTCAAAACAACCCAAGGCAAGGGCCTACCCAGCCCCCAGGAATCCAAAAAATAAAAGCTATGCCTTGTAAAAACTTACTTGAAAACTTCACAAAACTGTCCCTTGCCAGGGGCTATTGTTATATACTAGCACTTATTTACACCTTTTCAAAATAAGTTAAGGCTTTCCCACCAGGACAGAAAAAGAAAAAAGCAGCTAAAATACGGTTAAAATACATTATGCCCAGGTTTAAACTGCCTCTAACTTTGAAGCCAAACAATAGTTCAGCAATTATAGTTGAAATAATTTAAAATCTAGCAAAGTTGCATAAAATAAAATGAAGTTACACACATCCTACCAACCACAAAGTTGAAAAAAGAAAATAAAACTCAGAAAGCAAACACTCAAGCAGTTAATAAAAAAAAAATCAAAAAACTCAACTATGATCAAATCAAATCCTGCCCATGGTGTTCATCTGGGTCAGGTGCACCCCCAGTAAACAAACGAGGTATTCACCCCATAAAATTTTGTTCAATCAGCCACACCCAATCATAAGTCAGATTAAAAGTAAGCTCTGTAAACTAAAGAAATTAACCTTAAAAAGGCAAGTACAGTCTTTAAAAATAGCCATACAAAGTATTCATAGTTAGGTACATTAAATAAAAATGCCTTTAAGCCCAAAAGAGCCAGCATGCTTCTTTAAACTTAAGAACTCTGTTTGGGTTAAAAAATGAAACCCAACTTCTCTAGAACCCATGTGGCATGGGCCCCATACTGTAATCTTATCCACTCCCACTTCTGTTAAAATTGCAGGAATCATGCCTTAGATTCATCATGGTTGGTTGAAACTGGCAGCCCAATACAAGTAAATGAGCCAGCAGGACCCAAACCATCAAACCCAGCTAATGATGCAACAAGACCAAGTTGTCACTGAGAACAACAGCCCTGCTCTTGTCACTCCAAAAACTGACCAGTCTATGCACGACTAAAGCTTAATAAACAGACAACAAGCCCTTGTTTAGTCACACTCCAGAAAATAGCTAGTCTATGCACAGCAAAAACTTAAAAATTTGTCAAGCAAGTAAATATAATTAGAAATCTCAAGTCTAATAACTTGCACTGTAATACTAATAATTTTATTGTTATTCTGTTGCTATGCTCAACCTACTCCCCTTGGTATGAATCTCTTCTAACCATGCTAAAGATACATATGCTACTCATTGCTTTGCTGTTATTTCCTCACTAACGATGATAAAAGCAAAGCACCCATAAAAGGATGCCCACCCTCTCCACATACTACATAGTCTGACAACAATGTAACCAAGCACACTGCTACTGAGTTAATAGCTCTAACTAAATATCAAGCTTTGCCCAAAGAAGAAAACATGCTTTCCTGTAAAGAATAAAACAATACTAAAGTCTTCTATTAAATTTCTCCTATAAAAGGTATCAAAAAAGAAAAAATGTGGCAAGACGAGGGTTAAAAAAAAAGAAAAGTTTTTGTCTGCTTAGCTAGCTCACTCCAAAGACAGTTATAAAATAACACTGCCTAAAAAGTTGAAGCCAAAGGAATGGGTTGCAAATACCCTCCACTGGAGAAACGTTGAAAAGCAAATTACCTTACTGTCTCTCCTTCTCTGAAGCATTCATTATGACTTTTTACCAATGTTTATATTTATTACAATTTGTAGGTTCCTGTTTTTCTTTCAACACAGCTGCAAAACCCAGCTATGCAAGGCAAGAAGTTATGCTAAGTCAACAGTTATGCTATAAATTACATAACCTTTCATTGTATAATTAGCTGCTTTAGTTCTGCTGCTGTAAGTTTGCTTATAAAATCCCTGCTCAGTCTTTACTCAATATTCAGCCTTCTGGATATAAGTTTGCGATGGCGGAAACATTCAGGCAAGCATTTATGTGTAATAATTGAGTTACTCCTTCTACTCAAACTGGATATTTTGCAGTTCCTGTTCTTTGTTTGCTTTGGTATCCTTCATTTCTTTACTTTGATATCCATCCTGCATTTTGCTGGCATCCAAGTAAGCTGAGTTAGAAGACAGCATCATGAGAAAGTGGATCTGGAAGAGAAGGGTGAGCATGATGACTAGTGAGCATGTGAGAAGGCAAAGCAAGGTGCTTGTTAGATGAGGTTAGATTAGATGGACTTGAGGTGAAAAGGATGAGGATTATTCTGTATTAGTACTTGCTCTACTAGCAGAGCTGTCAAATCCTGAAAGTGGCTCTACTACTTGGCTTCACATTAAAAAACTGAAGAAAAGTAAGTACACAAACATTGCAAAGTAATTCTATTAACTATTAAATGTTTGTATACTCATCAATCTAAGTGAGTAATATGTGAAACACCTCTCACTACAGCTGGGATTTGTCCACATAAATACATATGCATAAAATTTGCCTCAGGTGCATATTGAGACAATGCTACTGAGGCACTTAAATTTGTGACTGTTATATTATGTTTAAAAGGTTTTTCATATTTTGATATTTCTTATTTTCTCTGTCATGTTATAAGTTATATATTACTATCCCTCTTTATTGCTTGCGTTTTTCTTAAAGCTCTCCTTTGCCTCATATAATATCAGTGGCCTTGCTTTTTTGATAAATACTTGTTAATTTTCTCTAAACCTTTATTTTCAATATTTCAGTGTGATTATTTCTACATAAAAGACATTTTTTCTCAATCTAATATTACAGTATTTTATATTCTAACACAGAAATATAAAGTTTACATCTAATATGTTCACTCTCTTATCTATATAACTAATATCTGATTAGACAATTGTTCTAACCTAGATTTTGTCTCTGCCTTTGCCTCCTCTCTATCCGCCTTAGTTCTTCTCTCCCTCTCCCCACCTGCCACCTGTTTTCCTAATTGCGTTGATTTAGTTTTCTTACTCATGTTTATTTCTTTTCCAGATAAAATGAAGGATTCCAAGTTACCTTTCCATTTTACATAAACAAAAACAACATTTTCATGTAATTCCCAATATTCTCATAATTTAGTAATATTCTCAACATTGCATGGACAGATTTATACTAAAATATAATTATTTGTTGTTTGTCAATAAAGTGTCAAATTTTAAATTAAAATGTGACATTTAAATTCCTGTTTTTCCCCCTACATCTGGCAACCTTACTTTCAGATCTACTTAGGAAATTACTTATTCTTGCTGTATTTATGATGAATCTACTGTATAAGAAACAAAAAATAAATTATTTGATTTCATTTAGCATTGCTTCATTTTTCAATTATAAATAATTGTCTATTTAAAACATTTATTTTTGTCCTGCAACCCACCTGTTTTTGCCTTTAGGTTCCATTTGCTCATCTCAAACAACACCTAAGCCTACTTATTATGAAGACTTTTGATTTAACTTTTTGTCTTTGAATGTGACCCCTAAGTGTCTTCCTTGACTATCCCTTAGGGCATGGAACATCCACCATTGAATTAGCAATGTTGTCTTTGAAGTGATAAAGCAATCTCCAGTTCTTGAATGTAAAGTTATTCTTGTGGGGGGCAGCTTATATTAATCTTTCCAAGTTTTTTAGAACTTAATGGTTCAATCTAATATTTTATATCAGTTTCTGATTTTTAGGTAGTTATATCTTTTAGGTCATATGAAAATCCTTTCTTCAGTCTAGAATATCACACAGGATAGAGGCTGAGATATAAATCTTTTCTCTCATGGCTTTGAATAAAAAACTCATTCTGTGTTAGATCCTTGTATCTGTGGGCAAGGCTTGCAGTATTGATTCAAATGTTCCTGCTAAATGTCTGAACAACACTTATTTTCAACCACTTATTTAGAGAGAGAGTCCAGCCCCACTGAACAAACAAATTGTCTCTTTCCTGGGAATATATCCAACTTTACTCCTCACTTGACTATTTCAACAAACTACCAAGGTTGATCTCAAACTAATATTATTGAAGTCCAAACCTCAGAAATGATTTCTTTCTTGACAGTGAGTTTGATTTTTTTTTAAATAATTTTGTCTTATACTTACAATCTCTGGCTTTCATAAGAGTTGCTTTAGCAAATTTTCACTTTGCTACAGAGAACTAGAAATAAGTGCTTAATTTCTATTAAATCACTTGTTACTTAACAAATAAAACCTCTGAGAAAGGTATTGTTATTATATCCCTTCTGCAACTGAGGCAAGACATATTTTTGCTTATACTTTCTGGAAGCATTGCCAACTATATTATTTTCCCAAGTGTATGGTAGACATTCCATCTTTTCTTCATTGATCTATATTATGTATATGCTATAAATCATTGGCTATTTCACATATGTTATAAAGACTTCTTTGAGATTATTTAATTTTGGTGAAGACTTTATTTTATACTATCACTTTATTGTAGGTAAATCACATCATGTCATTCTCTGTAATAATATATTCCCATGTTTTGCATTATGAGATTTGCTTTGCATAGTACTTTAAAAGCCTTTCTATAACTTTCACTTTTTAGAATTTCCAGTTACAATGCAACACTCCAGTTTTTGCTCTTAACAACCAAAACACCACAGAGATAATGTCAGAAAACAAAGACAGACTCTGAAACGTAGAAAGTGGAAGACAGTTTCTCTAGGGACTTCATGACTCGAAGAGTGACAGTATGATAAATTTACTGGTTTTTTTTTTAGGTCTTCCATGTATCTTAGATGATGGACTGTAGAAGATTCCAATCAAGAATCTCCAATAGGCACAGATTAAAAGGGCTTCAAGGAAATCCTTTTCTCTCCCAGTCAAAGTACCAGGAGAGGATGACCTACCCACACACAAATACAAAAAACACTTCTAGGGGGAATAACTAAGCTACTCAAAATTCAAGCCCTGTCTTTGTTCAGGGCTCAGTGTTTAAATGTTAATCTGCTAAATCAGGGTGCACACAATATAATCCTCATTTTCCACCCACTGGTCTCCTCTGTTCCCTAATTCCTGCAACATTTTCTGGGAGCTCATCCGGGACTGGAGAAGACAGGGATGCTTTCTTTCGCCTGTTCCTGGCCCCAGGCCAGGAAAGATCCATGACCCCAGGTGCAACACTGGGAGAACTTCAACCCAGAAGAGAGATCAGTTGTTCCATGACCCTGTGCACCCCCCAACAGCACAATGGAACCTAAGGGGCTACAGCACAATTCCAGGGACAGCGAGCTGCCGGACCATGGGAAGGTTTGGGGACCAAGGAAGGACCCATCCCATAAGGACAGAATGGGAGCCTGATCACCTCCCAGGGTGTATCTAGTTATCTGACCCAGGATGCAAGATTTGCTCACTAATTCAGATGAAACCTACACCCCAACCTAGGAAGAGGAACTGACAGTGGGAAAGTGTGTGAATGCATGTGGAAGAGTGAAGTGATGTGTGTGGGGCTGCAGGTCTCTTAGCATAGACCATACATCCCGAGTGAAGTGTGGGACCAGGATTACTGGCAAAGTTCTCCGAAACTACCACATACAGCTTAGTGAGGCATCCCACAATTTAGTGACTGTTGTGTTCTGAGTTCAGGGTTTATACAAACCCTCCATTAAAGCTAAGCAGCATCTGAAATACTCCCACAAGGGAGGCGGTCTAATCAGTCTGAAGCAAAAGTAAAAGAGCAAGTGTATGGCACCATAATTGGGAGGAAATGGGAGGAAAGTCATCAAAACCACCCCCATTAGAATGTTATGTTAAAAATGTTTAAGAAAGGTTACACTGGGAATTGTAGGATCAAGTTGACTCCCCACCAGTAAAAGACTTTGTGAAATAGAGTGGCCCTCTTTTATTGTCAGGTGGCCAGTTGAAAAAACAACAGATAGGGAAACAATTGGCCATGTACATTGAGTGGCGACTGGAGTAAAAGGACAGCCAGGGCATCCAGATCAATTTTCTTATATTGACTCATGGCTAAATATCCAAAGTTGACTAGCACGGCTACAGTCCTGCCTCACAGCTTATTGCAAAACACTTGCAAGCCTAAAGTAAAAGAGGAATCAGCTTCACCAGCAGCTATGGAGAAAAAGGAAAAGTCACAAGAAGGGCAAGAAAAACTGGCTTTACAAAAACCACCAGAGGATAGAGAAATCCCTCCTCCCTATACCCTAATCTGCCCCCCTTTACCAAGGCCAGTTGTCCCTGAGGAGTCAAATTCAGATGGTGACACACCCCAGGTTTCATCCCAAAGGGAGAAATCAGAGCCCCTGCCCCAGGAGGTCAAGGAGGAGTGTCAGAAAAATCAAGTGAACTGCCTCTGGTCTGGCCATGCCCTGGTTCTGTAGATGCCTCTCAGGGAGACTTGGAGACCCCTCTACTATAATGAACTTGGCCATATTTAAGGGAGCCAATGGACCTTCTTCTACTGACCTATTTGATCACTGATCCCATAAACTGGCAATAACATTTTCCCTCCTACACAGAGAAGCCCAAGGCTCTCATAGATCTGATGCAACCCATTTTCCAGACACATAATCCAAATTGTAGACAGCTTCTCCTGGTGCTCTTTAACACCAAAGAGCACTGCAGGATGACACAGTCAGCCCTCCACTGGCTAGAAGCCAATGTGCCAGAAGGCACACTTAATTTCCTGGCATACGCTCAGGTCCATTTCCCAGAAACAGACTCTAATTGGGACCCACATGATTTGACCTAGTTTCAGCACGTGCAGAGGTACGGAGAAGCACTCCTGCAAAGGCTAAAGGAAGGTAGAAAACAGGCAATCAATACAGGAAAAATCTCAGAAGTGCTTCAAGAAACTAATGAGAGCCCTAGCCAGTTTCACTGGAAACTCTGTGAGACATTCTGGCTTTAAACAACATTTGACCCTGAGGATACTGAGAACCAGCAGATGGCAAATGCAACATTTGTAGGACAAGTCCAGGGGGATATCCTGTGAAAACTGCAAAAGCTAGAGGTTTTGCAGGCCTGAATGCCACCAGGCTTTTAGAAGTGGCCACAAAGGTGTAAATTAACTGTGACCAAGAGGCACAAAGGGAGACTGATTGGAGACTCAGGAAAAAGGCCAATGTGCTAGAAGCAGCCCTCATGGAAAGGGAAGTTATCATCACAATCAGATGCAGTGTGGACACAGATGTGGAAGGAGCTAAGCAGGGGAGAGACCCAAAAGTCAACTGAGACATGATACAGATCAATTTGCACAATGCAAAAAGAGGGGACACTGGAAAAATAAGTGTCTATAGGGCAGTAAAAGAAATAACAGAGGACATAAAACTATAAAACAGCCAGCCAAGCATCACCACGCCCCAAGGGAGCCAGGCGTCAACTTGATCAGGCTGGTGGAGACTGAAAAATATGAAGAACATGCAAGATCAGGCTCCATCTCCCAAGGCCCCCAGGAGCCCTTGGTCACAGTAGAAGTAGGGGAGCAACGGATGGACTTTATGGTGAACACCAGTGCTAAACACTCAGTAGTGACACAGCCCATAGGGCCACTGTCTAAACATGATACAACTATTATTGGGGCTACAGGGGTCCCAGAAAAGACACCATTTTTCTGGCCAAGAAAGTGTGTCATAGGGGGACAAGAAGTCCAACATGAATTCCTATACCTCCCAAATTGCCCAGTTCCCCTACTTGGAAGAGACCTACTCCAGAAACTGCAAGCACAGATTGCTTTTGGGCCACATGAGGATGTAACCTTAAGCCTAACTCACCCAAAGGCCATGGTGTTAACCCTCGTCATCCCACAGGCTGAGGATTAAAGACTATACACATAACAGTCACCAGAACTGTCTCATAAGTCAGGGCTGGAGAATCTGTTTATGCTACTTAGTAAAATTCCTGGAGTATGGGCTAAGAATAACCCACCAGGGCTGGTGGTAAATCAGGCACCAGTAATAGCAAAGCTAAAACCAGAAGCAACTCCTGTTCAGGTTCACCAATACCCACTTCCATGAGAAGCCACATGGGGCATTCACAAACATTTAAAGTGACTCCTCAAACACAGAATCTTAGTCTGGTGCCAGTCACCCTGGAACACTCCATTCCTGCCAATACAAAATCCAGGGTCTGGTAAATATAAGCCAGTGTAAAACTTACATGCCATAGACCAGGCTACAGTAACCATCCACCCGGGGGTACCAAACCCATACATGCTAATAGGACTCATTGTGGCAAGTGCTGCCTAATTTACTTGCCTAGACTTAAAGAATGCTTTCTTCTGTCTTCACCTGGCACCAATTAGTCAGCCCATCTTTGCATTTCAAAGGGACGGTTCAGTCACAGGCACAGGGAAGCAGTTCACATGGACTAGACTCCCACAAAGATTCAAAAACTCTCCCACAATCTTTAGAGACACACTGGTATCAGACCTCAAGGCCTACACCCCGGCAAATGACAACTGTGCCTTGCTACAATATATAAATGACCTTCTCCTGGCAGCACCAACCCCAGGGGACTGCTACCAAAGAACCCAAGACTTCCTCCACTATCTTTATGGAAAACTGGCTATAAGGTATTCAGAAAGAAGGCCCAAATTTGCCAAGAAAGTGTCAAATATCTGGGCTTCATAATAAGCCAAGGGAAACACCAGCTCGGCAGTGAGCAAAAGCAAGCTGTTTATGCACTCCCAACTCAAACCACCCAGTGCCAAATAAGAAAGATCTTGGGGAAAGCAGGGTTCTACCATATCTGGATCTCAAATTTCTCACTAATGGCCAAGCCCTTATACAAAGGCACAAAGAGCAGCGAAAGGCAATCCCTCCTTTGGGAGGCTGTCCAGGAGAAGAAGGGGTTTAAACAAACCAAAGAAGCCTTAATTCAGACCCAGTCATAGGACTGCCAAATATAACTAAGACTTTCTTTCTGTATGTCCATGAATGAAAGGGATTGGCTGTAGGGTTCCTGACTCACGTCGTGAAATCATGACATCCCCCAGTGACGTACTTATCCACATAATTGAACTCTGTGGTGCTTGGGTGGCCTCCTTGCTTTAGTGCAATAGCTGCCACCACCCTATTGGAACAAAAAGCTAAAAAACTGACTCTAAGGCAACAACTGACCATCTGGGTACTGCACTCTGTTCTAATGTTAATGGATTAGACAGGGAACCATTAGTTATCATATCCAAGGATGACTCAGTACCAGGAACTATTATGCAAAAATCCCCACGTAACTTTGGAAATAATAAACACACTTAACCTAGCTACCCTGCTCCCAGTTGAACTGGGAGTCCCCCCTTCATGACTCAATGGAAACAGTAGATGCAATATTCTCAAGCCAGAGAGACCTTACAGAGCAACCCCTCTGGGACCCAGATGTTAAATACTATACATATAGAAGCAGCTTTATACCGAAAGCGTCTGCCAAGCTTGGTATGCAGTGATAACATTAGACTCAGTGGTAGAAGCTCAGCCACTGCCCACCAGAACATCAGCCCAAAAGGCAGAGCTAATAGCCCTAACAAGAGCATTCTGCTAGCAAAAGGCAAAATGGTCAATGCTTATACTGATTCCAAATGTAATTTTGCCACGTTGCATGTTTGTGGGTCTACATATAAAGAAAAATGACTCTTAACTGCTGTGGGCAAAAAAATACAGTACAAAGAAAAAAGTCTGCAATGCTTAGACGGTGTATGGGCTCCAAAGAAGATAGCTGTTACGCACTGCAGTAGGTACCAAAAGACAGGAACACTGCATGCCAAAAGTGGAGTGCATGAACCGGACACTCAAACACCTATTAAAAATTATTGTCAAGAAACCAAGAAACCCATCTGAGATGGAACCAAGTCATGCCCATGGTCTTCCTCTGCGTAGCTCAAATTAGGGGTGACCTTTGCAAACTAGGGAAATTAACTTTAAGAAGGCAAATGCAGGGCTTAAAGAGAGCCATACAAATGGTCTATGGCTGGGTATGGGAAAGATTGCCCATAAGCCTAACAAACCCAGCACACCACTTTAGACCCAGGGACTCTGCGTATGTCAGAAATAAAATCCTCCCTCTCTAGGACCAATTTGGGATGGGCCCCATACTGTACTTTGTCCACTCCCACTGCTGTTAAAGTTGCAGAAACTGTGCATTGGATCTACCAGTCAACTAAAACTGGCAGCCCAAGACAAGTAGACCAGCCAACATGAACCAGACCATCTGAGCCAGCTCATCCTATGACAGGACCAAGCTGCCATTGGAAACGATGACAGCCCTGCACGTGTCACTCCAAAAGCTGATCAGTCTTTGCTCACCTAAAACTTGAGGAGTTAACAGCCCTGCTCTAGTCACCCTGGAAGCTGACTTGTCTATGTATGGTTGAAGCTGGAGTAAAATGATAATAAAATAATCATTAAAATCTTAAATCCAATCATTGTTTTAGTGTTGTTCTGTCACTTTGTTCAACCTCCTCCCCCAGGTAAAGACCTCTTCTGTTCCTCCTGGTTATAAACATGTTACTCTTTACTTATTTTCTACTCCAGGCACAAGGAAAACTAATCCCACTTCTTTTCTCCTAACTGTAATACTCCGCTTATTCAAGTCAAAAAGGAAACCATAGAAGATTGTCCCCACTGCACTCACAATCCTTGGTCAGGGAGCATCATAACCAAAACTGTTACATCACACTTATTAAAAGTGTACAGAGACCTTCCTAGGAACTTCTACTCACAACCAGACAACCTACTCAGTCTGTGACCCAGGAAATGGCCATTGTTATGCATGTTATAACCCTAAGTTCCTACCTGGGACCTCTTTTAAAATTCATGGGTCAAAAGAAGGAAACCTGCTTGCCAGGTGCAGTGGCTCATGCTTGTAATCCCAGCACTTTTGGAGGTCAAGGTGGGTGGATCACCAAGTCAGGAGCTCGAGACCAGCCTGGCCAACGTACTGATATCCTGTCTTTACTGAAAATACAAAAATTAGCTAGGCATGGTCTGGGCACCTGTAATCCCAGCTACTCGGGAGGCTGAGGCAGGAGAATCACTTGAATCCGGGAGGCAGAGGTTGCAGTGTGCCAAGATTGTGCCATTGCACTCCAGCCTGGGTGGCAGAGTAGGACTCAACTCCATCTCAAAAGAAAAAAAAAAATAGAAGGAAATCTGCTACACTAAACCCAGTTCTCAGCCTCCCACAGAGGTGTTATGTCCTTATCCTTTAATATGTGCCAGTTTACATCCATGGGCTCAATCTTTCCCGTAATCTCCAGTTCTGAAGAGCACTATAATAGTTGCCACAAAAATATATGTGCACCCCTTACTTGCTTTGCCAGTTTCTCAGAGACAACTTGCTGGAACAGCATAATTCAGTCCTCTAACCTACAGTCACCAGGGCCAGTCATACTTAGCAAAATACCAGCAAAAACAAATCATAAGACAAGCACGTGCAATCTTGTAAATTTCAACTTCTTAAAGCCGAATCTGCCCATATGGACTACAGGTTTAAAGACTCCACTAGGAATACAAGTTAGTGGCCAGAAAACACACTCAAAAGTCTATTTACATATTGTCAAGAAAACTCAAATCCATTCCATCCAAAAACCCTGAGTTTTTAAAATGGTCTATAAAAATATCAACCAGAAACTGTTGGAGCCCTCTCTCTTAACCAGAATCCTGATTGCTCAACTGGCTGAAAACATAGCCAGCAGCCTACCTATCTCCTCATGCTATGTTTGTGGGGGGACGAACATGGGACACTAATGGTCATGGGAGGAAAGAAAGCTAATGCTCCAAGATAACTTCACTCTTACTGTCTCTTCTGCCAAACATCTGTCCACAAGCCAGAGCATCTGATTCTTAAAGACCTCTATTATTGGACAATTCTGCATTGCTAATTGGAGAAAACCTTTACAGACCCAGTAGGAAAGTGAACTTGCCTAAAACAACAACATTACAATAAAACACTAGGAAAAACTCTATGTTGGGGTAAAAATAATTCCAAACCGCCCCAACCAAGCCCATTCTCCTGATTCCCTTCTTTAAACCATTCTTGGTATCAACTTAATGCTCACAATACCTGTCAGGTGCCCTCTGGTCTCTACTGGGTCTGTGGGCCATGGGCATTTTGGCCATCGCGACTAAATGGTCAGGGTCCTGTGTGCTAGGAATAATTAGGCTGTCCTTCTTTCTAATCCCCTTAGAAAAGGGAGAATCTTTAGGGTACCTGGTCTATGATAAAACAGATGCAAAACAAACAAACAAAAGACATAACCATAAGAAACTGGTAAAACAATAAATGGCCCCCTAAAAATATCAAACACCATGGCCCAGCCACCTGGGCAGAAAATGGAATGTGGGGATACTGCACCTCATTTTACATGCTCTACCACATTATAAGCGTATAGGCAGTGCTGAAAATCATTACTAATAACACCACAAAGGCCCTAAATCTGCTGGCCCAACAAGTCACAAAAATGAGGAATTCTATTCATCAAAATAGACTGTCCTTAACTACCTCCTAGTCCAGGCAGGAGGGGTATGTGGAAGGTTCAGTATAACTAACTGCTGCCTAGAAATTAATACCAACTGCAAGGTCATCAAGAATAAAACTGCCAAAATCTTCAAACTGGCCCATGTTACAGTCCAGACCTGGAAAGGGTAGTATCCAGTTTCCCTCTTTGGGGACTGGTTTTCATCCCTTGAAAAATTTAAGACCTTAGTAAAAATAGTTCTAGCCATAATAGGATTCTGTGTTGTTCTCCCTTGTCTCCTACCCTCCTTGTTAAAAATAACCAAGTGCAGGAATGAGAAAAACAAGTTCTTCTTATCAACTTCCCCTCTTTAGAACTCTCATCCCATACCATTATTCTTTATTCTGCTCTCACAGCTATTTTTTATAACAACTTCTGGAAGTTTACAAAAAATTGAGAACATTATGAAGATACCAAATAAATCTTAGATGAATTTTAAATTTTTTTATATTGTAACTATTGTCTTTCCGTTAATAATTTAGCAGACTTTTCTAAAGAAGAATCAGATGACTCTTGGTAACCACAGTTACCGCCCAGTTTCTAACTTAAATATGATGAGAAATTACATAAAATTACTCTTCTGTAAATGTTTCTCTGTCATCAGATAAAACTCAATAAAAGTCTGTGTGTAATCCAGTGAGTTTTTTTCCCATAATTTCATTGGACAAGCAATAATCTAGTCATTTTAAACCCCTTCTCCAGTCACAGAATTTCTCATACATTACCCTAAAAAGAGCTGTTTTTTTAACCTTATTTTTGTTCCTAAATTTGTAAATATAAGTATAACTTGTTATATTAATTAATTCCAGGCCTACTATTTGAAGGTTATTTCCTTTCCTCTCCAGTGAAGGGCTGCCATCTGTAAAACAGGAGATCATTTTTTCCCAGCACTTTCCTGTTTTCTCCCTGAACATAAAAACACAGATTTTCCTAGGCGTTATGAACAGTACGATATTACCTCTGGTCTGTACATTAGATACCTGTGGTTTGAATGTGTGTGTCCCTCCAGAATTCATATGTTGGAATTTAAACCATCGAGAGTGATAGAATTAAAAGCTGGGAGATTTTGGAGGCAATTAAGAGTGCAATTAGCAACCCTATAAAAGGGTTCGGTGGAACTACCTAGACCCTTTCACCCTTCCACCATTTGAGGACACTTGTATTTGTCCTCTCTGAAGAACACAGCAACAAGGTGCCATCTTGGAAGCAGAGACCAGGACTTTACCAGACATTGAACCTGCCAGTGCCTTGATCTTGGACTTCCCAGCCTCTAAAACTGTAAGAAATACATTTCTGGTTTTATAACTTAACCAGTCTAAGGTGTTGTGTTATAGCAGCAGGTACATACTGAGATAGCGTCTTTATTGTGAAACATTGGTCCTCATACATAGTAAATGGGCTTCAAGTATTTCATTAGTTTATAAATATAGGGTTCCTCCCCTTTAATTGACTTTGTTTTCATCTCTCAAAAATCAAATTTTACAAGGCAGACTTGGAAAAAAAAAACTACTCAAACCTTTAGAGGGTCCTAGGTTTCATGGCAAGATCCCTTTTGACAATTTAGAGACTGCTGGTGATCTTATCTATTATTTACAGTTTCCTATGTTGATTCCTGTGAATTAAATAACACAAAATGCTGCTTAAACAGAAGGTAGTAAGTAGTGGGATAAACAGCACACCAGTTGAACTGCTGACTGTTCTCCTGCCATGCATGAATGAAGGGTGATGATCCAGAGTCGGCACCTCAATTAGGAATGGCCATGTGGCAATAGTGACAAAGACTAGGACTCACTAAGAAACGTCAGATGCAGAGAATCCAAATTTAGAATCATGTTGACAGATAAGGAGTTAGAACAGATTATTAAATAAAATCCTATGTAGCATTTAGCTCTGCTACTCTAGGGAGTAACTAGTGGAACTAGGTTTCTTTATATTCCTGAGTAAATCTTTCCATAGACTTTTGTACCATCAAGTTGAAAAAATAAGCAACTACGCAGGGTCCCTTATTGTACTTTGCCAAATTTTAAGCCTTATTAAGCTTATACATAGATGGATTTTATTTGTTGCAAAACTAGCCAGAAAATTTATAACTTGATACAGAGAACTACAGAAGTGAAAGTGGCACTTTTATGCCCAATACAGCCCAGTAGATTATAATACTTTCTTAAATTGCTGAAGAGATTTTTGCTGGAAACAAAACAAGTAGCACTCACAGACTTGACTGTTGTAACAATGGGAAATCTTTGCAACGCACCTTATTCAAAAGTGACATCGTACTGAGGACAAAGACAGGTTTTATACATGGTAAAAAGGCAAGTAAATGAAGCTATCATTTTATTTCATTACTTAGTACATCTACAACTATTTCCACCTAAATAGATCTTTAGAATAAGCATGCACAAGTATTGACAATTATCTACAAATATGTATAGTAACACTTGAATACAACTACAGGAAGCCCTTGGCACTGATTGAATTTTTTTTTTTTTTTTGAGACAGTCTCGCTTTGTTGCCCAGGCGGGAGTGAATTAGTGCTATCGCGGCTCACTGCAAGCTCTGCCTCCCGGGTTCACGCCATTCTCTGGCCTCAGCCTCTCAAGTAGCTGGGACTACAGGAGCCCGCCACCATGCCCGGCTAATTTTTTGTCTTTTTAGTGGAGACGGGGTTTTACCGTGGATGGTCAATCACCTGACCTCGTGATCCGTCCGCCGCAGCCTACCAAAAGTGCTGGGATCCAATGATTGAAAACGTTGATTCACTTTTAGATTATGAAAATTTATACATAGCAAAATTTAATGCTCTTTACATAAAAAATAGTAGACTACTTAAACCAAACTTTCAAAAATTCCTGTAGCTACTAGAATTAGAAAACTAAAATTAGGGTTGAGGCACTGCCTCTTCTTAAACACTGCTGGACAAAATAGTTCAATCTGTCATGCAACAGGAAAACAAAACACAGAGATATTTTGAAATAGGCATTCTACACAGAAGAGAACTTCTCCCAGTGGAAAAAAAAAAAAATCCCAAATAGGTGTTTTTAGGGAGTAGTCAAAAAAAAAAAAAAAAAAACTCAACCGATATATGATACTTGATGTTCAAGTTGAATAGCATCCTGATAAAGATGTGCTTCCTTCCTCAATTTTGAAAACATTTCTGCACATGTATATTATAAAATCCAAGAAACAGCCAAGTCACAAGTTAATTCTTAACATGAATATACATAGTTAATCCAATATTAAGCAACCCATTTAAAAGCACTGATGTACCCAACAGTTACATAGATTATTTCATAATGAAAACCGCAAAGTTTACAACCACTAATACCCAGTACCTATAGTCACTTAATGTCTGGAACACAATAATAATTCAGAAGGCAAGCTTGTTTTGAAAATGGCTGAAACTCAAGCAGTTTTCTTGCTGAACATCAAACTTCATTATTCCAGGAAACTAAGATTTAGATAAAAACATTAAATACTAACCCTAATTGAAATTATGTCTCCAAGTCTATAAAAATAGGAGATTAGTGTTCTGTGGTCAGTTTGAAATTAGGTTTTAGAGAGTTGGTATGAAACTGTTTACCCAGACCACAGAAAAATGGTTAAAAATTATGGTCGTTTTAATAAGGTAGTGCTTTTTAACTAAGAAAAATATTTATGGAACAAAATTCTGTGGAAGATACTTGGGTCTCTGGTTATGATATAAATTCTTACAAATTTAAACAAATACTCCTTAAGTTGGAGCTGACATTTATTTCCCGGGAATAATGAAAAATGGAAGAGTATGTTGTTGAAATATAACCTATTGTAAAGCTGCTTTTGGAAAGCTAGTCAATGAGTCAGAATCCAGATCCTTTAGTAGTAGATTATAAAATTGCTTCTGGAAAGCTTATCAATGAGTCAGAATCCAAATACTTCAGTGGCGGAGTCAGCATAATTGTAGCTAATTTTAGCATTTTTGAAAAACATTTTCTTATTGGCTAAGGAAATTAATGAGGCCTGGACTTGGGAAGAAAAGCTAATTTGAAAAGTCTGTCATAAAAATCACATTATTTTTTGAGGCAAACTTTAATAAATGTCAGCTGTCAGAATTGAAACTTCACATCAGTTCGATTTTATTTCCTATGTAAATAGCACTTATTTGAGGACACGTCATATATGTGAATTCATGGTCTCATCCCTTGATGCTGGCATGTCACAGGTCCCTATCAAGGATTATCACGTATTCCAGTGAGTGTTGTGGTAGAACTGCTCTAGCAATAAATGTGAACATGCCACAAATTTCTAAGCTATGAACAAATAGTTTGACAAAGTGTTGCCCTTTAAAACTGCTAACTTAAAACATCCAATATATGTTCTAAAGAAAAAGATTTAACCACTGGAAAGTTTTCCTTGGAGATATATCCCGGCAGCTTGAGACAGAAAGTGAGGTATTTGAACGTCTACATTAGTTCGATGGAATATGCAGCTGTACTGCAGAGCAGCTGTGTGATGCTTTGTCAGAGCTGTAAATGCTTCATACGAAACACTCTGGCAAATATTTCTGTGTAAGAATTGAGTTATTCATTTTACTATGACTGGATATCTTTCAGTTCCTATTCTTTCTTTGCTTGGATATCCTGGTAAGCCTGCATTATGCTGGCATCCAAGTAAGCCCTGTTAAAAGATAATATCATGAGAAAGTGGATCTGGAAGAGAAGCGTGAGCAGGATGGCTAGTGAGCATGTGAGAAGGCAAAGCAAGGTGCTAGTTAGATTAGGTGTACTTGATGTTAAAGAGGAGAAGGGTTATTCTGTATTAAGACTTGCTCTACTTGCAGAGCTGTGAAATCCTGGAAATGTGCTCTACTACTTGACCTCACATTAAAAAACTGAAGAAAAGTAAGTACACAAATATTGAAAAGTATTTCTATTAACTACTAAATGTCTGTACACTTGTCAGTCTAGATGAGTAATATATAAAATAGCTCTCACTAAAATTGGGATTTATCTACATAAATAGATATTAATAAAATTTGCCTCAGGTGTACATTGAGACAAGGCTACTGAGGCATTTACATTTGTGACAGTTATATTATCTTTACTTTTTTTATATTTTGATATTTCATATTTTGTCTGTCACCTTTTATCTATAGTTGTCCCTCTTTATTCCTTGCATTTTTAATAAAATTCTCCTTTGCCTTATTTAATAACAGTGGCCTAACTTTTGGTAAATACTTGCTACTTTTCTCTAAATCTTTGTTTTCAATATTTCACTGTGATTATTCCTACATGAAAGCAAATTTTTATCAATCTAATGTTACAGTATTTTATATTTTAACACGAGTTTGAACAGCTTACATCTAAGATGGTTACTCTCTTATCTACATAACTAATACCTGTTTAGACAGTTTTTTATTTACCCTAGATTTTCTTTTGTCTCTGCCTTTGCCTCCTACCTGCCCTTGTTCTTCTCTCCCTCTCCCAACTCGCCACCTGCTTTTCTAATTGTATTCATTTACTTTTCTTGGTTGTATTTATTTTTTTTTCCTGCTTTTGACATTAATCACCATGTATCTACACTTTCTGTAGTCAATCAGAAGGACTCAATTGGTGGACATTTGTTTTAACAAAGTAGAGCAGATTTCTAGCCCCGTTCAGAAAATAAACAAAAAAAAGAAACAAAAAAACTTCCTGCATACCTCTTTTATTTTGAGATTTGTTTTTCTCTTTTCTAAAATAAAACAGCCTTTATGTTTCTTTTCCTTGTTTTTTTTTGGTAAGTCTTTAATATTGGCTTAATATTTGTGAGTTAAAAATATATTTTTAGTAAATGAAAACATGTGGATATTTTGTTTAAAGATTAACTTCATAATCTGTGTGTTTCCCTTTCTATGTATTTTTGTCTTCTGCTGTTTCTTGTAAATGTATATAAAAGCTTCCAACTCTGACTTCAATTTTTTAAACTTCTGATTCATTTATGGTCACCAGATACAATACAGGATTACTAGTTACATGTTCATTTTAAATAAACAACAAACAGCATTTTAGTATAACTTTCAATATTCCTGAATTTAGTAATATTCTCAATATCACATGGGACAGGCTCATACTGAAAACAAATTCTTTGCTGTATGTCAACAAGTAATCAAATTTTAAATTGAAATATGACATTTCAACTTTATTATTATCCCCCTGCACCTGACTAACTTACTTAGAGATCTGCTTAGGAAAGTACTTATTCTTGCTATCATTGTGTGGAATCTACTGCATAAGAAACAAACAGACAAAAATTATTTGAGTTCCTTTAATATATGTTTCGTTTTTCAATAACGTATAATTGTGTATTTAAAATTTTTATTTTTGTTCTACCCACCTGTTTTTGCCTTTAGATTCCATTTCTTCATCTCAGAGAACACCTAAACCTTTTCATAAAAAGTCATTATGAAGACTTTTTTGATTCAACTTTTTATCCTTGAGTATGACCCTTAAGTGTGTCTTCCTTGGCTACCTCTTTGGACATGGAACATCCATCAGTGAATTGTTAATGTTGTCTGTGAAGTGGTAAAGCAATCTTTAGTACTTGAGTGTAAAGTGATTCTTGGAGGGGGCAGTTTTATGTTAATCTTTTCAGGTTTTTAGGAACTTAATTGTTCAATCTAGTATTTCATACCAGTTTCTGCTCTTGGGGTAGTTATACTTTGTAGGTAACATGCAAAATATAACCTCATTCTTGAATATCCCATGGGATAGAGATTGAGATATAAATCTTTCCTCTCATGGATTTGAATACAAACCTCATTCTATGTTAGATCCTAATATTTGTGGGACATGACTTTCTGTACTGACTTAAACATTCTACCTAAATGTCAGACCCACACTTTCTTTCACCAATTATTTAGGCAGGGAGCCCAACCCCATTGAACACAGAAATGGTATTTTTCCTGGGAATATATCTAAATTTATGCCTCAGTTGATTGTTTTAATCTCAAACTAGTATTATTGGAGTACAAACTCAGAGATATTTATTTTCTTAACCATCAGTTTGACTTTTTTTTTAAATTTTGTCTTACACTTATAATCTCTGGCTTTCATAAGAGTTGCTTTTGCAGCTTTTAACTTTGCTCCAGTGAACTAGAAATAAGTGCTTGATTTCTATTAAATAATTTGTCATTTAACAAATAAAACCCTTGACAAAGGTATTTTTACTATATCCCTTCTGCCATTGAGGAAGAACATATTTTTGCTTATATTTTCTGGAAGCTTTGCCAACTTTATTTTATTTCCAAGTGTAGGACAGGTATTTTATTGTTTATTGATCTATATTATTCATATGCTATAAATCATTGGCTGTTTTACATATATTATAAAGACTTTGTTGGGAACAGTCCCCCAAATCTGGTCATACACTGGCCCCAAAACTGGCCATAAACAATATCTCTGCAGCACTGTGACATGCTCATGATTGCTACGATGCCCACACTGAAGGTTGTTGGTTTACTGGAATGAGGGCAAGGAAGACCTGGCACACCCAGGGCTCAAAACTGCTTAAGGCATTCCTGAACCACAAACAATAGCACAAGTGATCTGTGCCTCAAGGACATGTTCCTGCTGCAGATAACTAGCCAGAGCCCATCCCTTTGTCTCTCCTTTTAGTTAATCTATAATGTATAGAAACAATCCTCACCACTGGCTTGCTGTCAATAAATATGTGGTAAAACTCTGTTCATGGCTCTCAGCTCTGAAGGCTTCTGCCCCCTGATTCCCACTCCACACTCTGTATCTCTGTGTATGTGTCTTTGATGCCACTAGTGCCACTGGGTTATGTTCTCCACAACTGAGCTAGCCTTGGCAAATGGTGCCCATATGTGGGGCTGGAACCCGAGTCAAAGCTTCGCTGGAGCAATGGTTGGAGAACGTGGAACTATGCTGGACGACACCCTGTGGTGAGTAAGAAGGGAAGCTCAGAAGCATCAGGGTAACAATGGGACAAGTGTGGGCTCTGGTTCATTCCACCTTGGAACCTTTTCACACCGATGATGAGGAGGAAGGAGAGCATAACAAAGTAACAGAAGAGGTGACAGAGCAGGTTTGTTTGCCAGCTAAAGCTAAAGTGGCAAAGGAGAGAGAGGTTTGTCCCTTCCCTTCTGCACCCCCTCATTATTTTGAAGAAAAAGAATTGCCTCACCCTCCAGATCTTTCTTTTCTGGAGATCACTGGCCAAAAAGTAGTTGCCCCCATGACTGTTCGAGCAGCACCTCCAGCGACCACTGCCAGTTCTATTCAGGCAGGAATTCAGCAAGCTACACTAGAGGGTGATATAGAGGCTTGACAGTTCCCTGTTGAGATACACCCCCCAGATCAACAGGGAAATATTATAGCTACATTTGAGCCTTTTCCTTTTAAATTATTCAAAGAATTTAAACAAGCTATTAATCAATGTGGACCAGGTTCTTCTTTTGTAATGGGACTGTTAAAAGAATGTTGCCATCTCCAGTTAGATGATTCCTACTGAATGGGATGCTCTTACCTGAGCTTGCCAGACTCCTGCTCAGTTCTTACACTTTAAAACTTGGTGAGCAGATGAAGCTTCTATTCAGGCTACTCACAATGCCCAGTCCCAACCTCAAATTAACATAATTGCAGACCAAATTTTGGGGGTTGCCGCTGGGCTAGTTTATATGCAGAAGTGGTCATGCAGGATGCCATAGAACAGCTTAGAGGAGTATGCATTCAAGCTTGGGGGAAAAAATCACTTCAGGAGGAGAAAAACACCCTTCCTTTAGTGCTGTAAAACAGGGACCAAAAGAACCATATGCAGATTTTATAGCTCTGTTACATGAGTCTCTTAAAAAGGTGATTGCAGATTTGGCTGCTCAGGATATAGTGTTGTGGTTACTAGCTTTCGACAATGCCAATCCCGATTGCCAGGCTGCTCTGCAACCTATTAGAGGGAAAGCGTATTTACTTGATTATATCAAGGCCTGTGACAGCCTCAGAGGTAATCTGCATAAAGCTACTTTGTTGGTGCAAGCCATGGCAGGAGTGAAAGAGGGCAAAGGAAATATTCCATTTCCTGGAGCTTGTTTTAACCACGGGAAGCATGGTCACACTAAAAAAGAATGTAGAAAAAATCAGCAATTCAGGCCACCAGTTGAGGGAAAAAATAAAACTACTGAGTCTGGAATATGTCCAAAATGTAAAAAAGGAAATTATTGGGCTAATCAGTGTCATTCTAAGTTTGATTAAGATGGAAATCCAGGCCGGACGCGGTGGCTCACGCCTGTAATCCCAGCACTTTGGGAGGCCGAGGTGGGAGGATCACGAGGTCAGGAGATCGAGACCACGGTGAAACCCCATCTCTACTAAAAATACAAAAAATTAGCCGGGCGCAGTGGCGGGCGCCTGTAGTCCCAGCTACTCGGGAGGCTGAGGCAGGAGAATGGCGTGAACCCGGGAGGCGGAGCTTGCAGTGAGCCGAGATTGCACCACTGCACTCCAGCCTGGGCGACAGAGCGAGACTCCGTCTCAAAAAAAAAAAAAAAAAGATGGAAATCCAATTTTGGGAAATGCCATGAGGGGCCCATCACAGGGCCCGTACAAAACCAGGGCATTTCTGTCTGAGTCCATTCTTTCACCCTAGTACAATGCCTCTCCCCTGCCACAGCCAATAGTGCCACAGTAGATTTATGCTGCACAAAAGCTGTGAGCCTTCTGCCTGGGGAACCCACGTGAAAAGTGCCAACAGGAGTCTGTGGACCCTTGCCAGTATGCATGGTAGAATTACTTCAAGGTAAATCTAGTTTAATTCTAAAAGGAATGCAAATACATATAGGAGTCATTGATTCAGATTACAATGGGGAAATTCAACTTGTTACATCTACTTCTGTTCCCTGGAAAGCAGAGCCAGGAGAGCACATAGAACATTTTCTGATTGTGCCATATGTGGAAATGGGGAAATGTGAAAATAAACGAACAGCAGGATTTGGAAGCACAAATAAACAAAGCAAAGCAGCTAATTGGGTGAAGGTTTGGTAGATACAGGAGCGGACATTTCAGTCATTTCTCTACAGCACTGGTGGTTCATGTGGCCAATTCAACCCCCTCAATTTGACATAGTTGGAGTTGTTAAAGCCGCTGAAGTATACCAAAGTAGTTCTATTTTGCATTGTGAAGGGCCTGATGACAACCTGGGAATATTCAACCAATTATAACTTCTGTAACTATAAATGTATGGGGAAGGGATTTGTTACAACAATCGGGAGCCCACGTTCTAATTCCCGAACAATTATGTACTCCTCAAAGTCAACATATGATGCATGAAACGGCATATGTCCCTGGTATGGGACTAGGAAAAAATTTGCAAGGTTTGAAGGAATGGATTCAAGCAGAAAGACAAAGTTCTTGTCAAGGTCTAAGATATCATTTTTCATGGTGGCCATTGTTAGGCCTCTAGAACCTATACCTTTAAAATGATTAACAGATAAGCCAACTTGGGTAGAACAATGGCCCTAAGTAAAGATAAATAGGATGCTTTAGGGGACTTAGTTACTGAAAAATTAGAAAAAGTACACATAGCTCCAACATTTTCCCCCTGGAACTCTCCAGTCTTTGTTATTAAGAAAAAATCAAGTAAATGGGTGCAGTGTGGTGGCTCATGCCTGCAATCCCAGCAGTTTGGGAGGCCAAGGTGGGCAGATCATGAGGTCAGGAGATCAAGACCATCCTGGCTAACACGGTGAAAACCCATCTCTACTAAAAATACAAAAAATTAGCCAGGTATTGTGGTAGGCACCCATAGTCCCAGCTATTCGGGAGGCTGGGGCAGGAGAATGGCATGAACCTGGGAGGCAGAGCTTGCAGTGAGCCAAGATCATGCCACTGCACTCCAGCCTGGGTGACAGAGCGAGACTCCATCTCAAAAAAAAAATCAGGTAAATGGAGAATGTTGACAGATCTTAGAGTCATTAATTTAGTTATACAACCTATGGGGACATTACAGCCAGGATTGCCTTCTACTGCTATGATTCCAAAAAGTTGGCGTTTAATAGTCATAGATTTAAAAGACTGTTTCCTTACTATCCCCTTAGCTGAGCAAGGCTGCCAATGGTTTGCATATACAATTTCCAAGGTAATCAACTGCAGCCTGCTAAGCATTTTCATTGGAAAGTGTTGGCACGAGGCACATTAAACAGTCCAATAATTTGCCAGACTTATGTAGAGCAAGCAATTGAACCTACTTATAAAAAAAATTTCACAGTGTTACATTATTCCTTATATAGACGATATTCTTTGTGCTGCCCCAACACGAGAAATACTAATCCAATGTTATGATGACTTGCAAAATTCAATTTCTTGTGCTGGTTTAATTATAGCTCCTGACAAAATTCTGACTACTACTCCTTACTCCTACTTAGGGACCTTAGTAAATGACACTACAATAGTGCCATGGAAAGTAACAATACATAGGGATCAATGGAAAATATTAAATGACTTTCAAAAATTACTAGAGGTCATTAACTGGATAAGACCTGCTCTAGACATGTCTACCTATGCCATGAGTAATCTATTTTTCATCCTTAGAGGAGATCGTAGACTCACTAGCCCTCAGCAATTAACAAAGGAGGCTGAGGCAGAGTTACAACCAACTGAGAAGCAAGTGCATAAGGCTCAAATAAATAGAATAGATCCAAAAAAGACTCTAGATTTGTTAATATTTTCAACTCGGCATTCACGTATTGGTGTTATTGTGCAAGAGCAATATCTGGTAGAATGGATTTTTCTTCCATATACTAATTCATCAACTTTGACTCCTTATTTGGATCAAATTGCTTCTATGATAGGAAATTGAAGAACTTGGATTGTTATATTACATAGATATCATACTGGAAAAATTTTTGTCCCCCTTACAAAGGCACAAATACAACAAACTTTTATAAATGGTCTTATTTGACAAACCCATCTAGCTGACTTTGTAGGTATTTTCGATAACTATTTTCTGAAAACAAAATTATTTCAATTTTTGATATTAACTAATTGGATTCTCCCTAAAATAACTAAATTTAAACCAGTTGAAAATGCTGAAAATATCTTCACAGATGGCTGTAGTAATGGTAAAGCTTCTTATTCTGGCTTGAAAGTTAAAGATTTGCAGACGCTCTGTACTTCAGCTCAAAAGGCGGAGCTTGCAGCTGTAACTGAGGTATGGACTGCTTTTAATATGCCTATTAATCTGATTTCTGATTCTTCATATGTCGTTTATTCTACAAAGTTAGTTGAAAGTGCTCAGAGGCAATTCCACACAGATGAGCAACTGATGATTTTATTTACTCAATTACAAACAACAACTAGGAGTAGAATGCACCCTTTTTACATTACTTACATTGGAGCTCATACACCTTGTCCAGGACCTTTGACTACAGGTAATCAAATGGCTGATGGCCTAGTTGCTACTACAATATCTAATGCCAGACACTTTTACAATTTAACCCACGTTAATGCCTTTAGTCTGAAACACAGATACAGCATTATCTGGAAAGAGGCTAAAGTTTTATCCAGTGATACCCACCTTGCCAAATGGTGCATTCTTCATATTTTACAGGAGGAGTTAATCCTCAAGGATTGGAACCTAATTCTCTTTGGAAAATGAATGTCACACATATTCCCTCATTTGGGAGATGAGCTTATGTACATGTATGTGTGGACACCTTTTCTCACTTTGTCTGGGCTACAGGCCAATTAGGAGAGTCTTCTGCCTGTGTTAAACATCACCATTTGCAGTGTTTTGCAGTGATGGGCATTCCAGCTTCTATTAAAACAGAAAATGCCCCAGGCTATACTAGCCAAGCTCTAGATACATTTTTCTCTATATGGAATATTAAACACATTACTGGTATCTCATATAATTTTCAAGGACAAACCATAGTGGAAATAATGAATCTCTCTCTGAAACACCAGTTGCAAAAGCAAAAGGGGGGAAACAGGGACTATGGGACACCACATAAGAAACTGAATCTAGCGTTATTGACTTTAAATTTTTGAGCCTGTCTAAAAGCCAGATGCTATCAGCAGCTGAACAGCGTCTACAGAAAGAAGCAGAAAAACTGGTTTGGTGGAGAGATCCAATGACAAAATTTGGGAAATAGGTAAAATAATAACATGGGGTAGAAGTTATGCTTGTGTTTCTCCAGGCCCAAATCAACTGCCAATGTGGGTGCCACTGAGACATTTAAAGCCCTTCTATGAGCCAGATAGCTAGGAAGACATTTTGGGAGGATCCCAAAGACCCACCAGCTTGAGTGTTGTCCAAGTTGATGCTGAGGAGGATCCCAACTATCAGGAACAACAACCATCAAATGCAGCCACCTACCTGGGGACAGATCAAGAAGCTGTCACCGATGGCAGAAGACAACCTGAGGAAAGTGGGACAACTAGCCACAATGAGTCATTTAATGATAGCTATGATAGCAGTGATCACCATTGACATGAGTATTTCTTTAGCACGGCTGACGCAGTTACACATGCTTTCTGGTCTCAGTATTTATCATAATAAATCTGCTCATATAATTGAGGCATATCACCCTCAAAAATTTATATGTAAACAGAATTAGACATGGCTAGAAAAAATGAACATACTTGTTTGGGAAAATTGCACTGCAGAACAGGCAGAGGTGCTGTGCAACAATTCCTATGGAATCATTATTGATTGGTCCCCTAAGGGAATGTTTAGCTTAAATTGCACTTCTCAGTCTGCAGGTCGTGACCACACTATATTCACCTGGTCTGAACAAAATGGTCAGATTGTAGAAATGGTAAAAAATATGCAAGAGTTCCTCTGGAAATATGGCAGTATAATGGCACATCAACCTCCAATGATATGGCCTGCTCTAGGAGCTAAACATAAGGATTTGTGGAAATTATTAATGGCTCTTAATAAGATCAAAATTTGGGAAAGAATAAAAAAGCATCAAGAAGGACATTCTACAAACATGTCTTTGGATACTTCAAAATTAAAAAAGAACAAATATTTAAAGTATTCCAGGAACACCTGACTCCTGAATAAAATCTCTGAAGCACTACGACATGCTCATGACGGCTATGACACCCACGCTGAAGGTTGTGCATTTACCATGAGGGCAAGGAACACCTGGCCCACCCAGGTCAGAAAACCACTTAAGATGTTCCTGAACCACAAACAATAGCATGCGCTATCTGTTCCTCAAGGACATGTTCCTGCTGCAGATAACTACTGAGAACCCATCCCTTTGTCTCCCATTTTACTGAATCTATAATCTGTAGAAACAATGCTTATCACTGGCTTGCTGTCAATAAATATTTGGGTAAAACTCTGTTCATGGCTGTCAGCTCTGAAGGCTGTCATCCCCCTGATTCCCAAACTGCACTTTATGTTTCTCTGTGTGTCTCTTTAATTCTTCTAGCACCACTGGGTTAGGGTCTCCACAACTGAGCTGGTCTCAGCAGAGTTCTTTGAGATTATTTAATTTTGGTGAAGACTTTATTTTATAAAATCACTTTATGGTAGGTAAACCATATCATGTCATTCTCTGTAATTATATCTTCCCATGTTTTGCGTTATGAGATTTATTTTGCATGGTCCTTTAAAAGCCATTTTAAACTTTCACTTGCTAGGATTTCCAGTCACAATGCAACACTCCAGTGTTTCCCCTGAACAACTAAAACACTACAGATATAATGACAAAAACAAGGACAGACTCTGAAAGTAGAAACAGGAAGACAGTTCGTCTAGGGACTGTAGGACTAGAAGAGTGGTAACATGGTCACTTTACTGGGTTTTCCTATTGTCTTCCATATACCCCAGATGATGGACTGTAAGAGTTTCCAATCCAGAATCTGCAATAGGAACAGATAAAAGGGGCTTCAGGGAAATCCTGTTCTCCTTCAGCCAAAGGACCAGAAGAGGATGACCTAACCATACACAACTGCACAAAGCACTTCTATGGGTAATAACCAAGCAATTCCAGACAAATGCTACCAGAAAACAAACAAACAAACAAAAACTAGTATTGCCATTTCTGTGGAGCCATATACAGAGAGAGTCTTCTCACAGGTCAGTGATGCTCTGATTCCCTGTAAAGTCAAAGTAGGCAGGAAATCTTTTTTTTTTTTTTTTTTTGAGATGGAGTTTCTCTTTTGTTGTCCAGGCTTTAGAGTGCAATGATGCACAATCTCAGCTCACTGCAAGTTTCGCCTCCCAGATTCAATCAATTCTCCTGCCTCAGCCTCCCAAGTAGCTGGGATTACAGGCATGTGCCACCACACCCAGCTAATTTTGGATTTTTAGTAGAGACATGGTTTCTCCATGTTGGTCATGCTGGTCTCGAACTCCTGACCTCAGGTAATCTGCCCACCTTGGCCTTCAAAAGTGCTGGGATTACAGGCATGGGCCACCATGCCCAGCTACAGAGAGTCTTCTATCATCCTCCCAGAGAAAGCAGAGAAGAGCATTCCAATTCCCTTGTTTCAGCAGAGTCCGACAGCAAGCTGAGCATCCAGATCCACCCAACAGCAAATAAAGAGCCATAGCTAAGTAAGACTGATTGCACTGTGTGTCTTGCCTGCCCTCCCCACTACCCTTCTCTACCCTATCGTGTAAGCGAGCTTCAGTGGGGAGTTAACCATCTACCACCACCCATCCTCCTAGGAAATAAACAGTTGAGGTAAGTCTAAACTACTTAGCACTTTGCTATTTCCCCACACTATAGGTCAGCAGGACACCAAATTAGCAACTGTACCATCTACAACTGCTCCAAAGAACATGAAATGTTTAGACATGCATTTAAACAAAAGAAAACAGGTATGAGATCTGTATGATGAAACCCATATAAAACACTGGTGAAAGAAATCAAATAGAAATAATGAGAGCTATACCGTGTTCATGGATATGAAGACGTAATATATGCTGTTAATTTTACCCAGCTTGATCTATATATTGGATGCAATTCCTGTCAATATCTCAGCAAGAATTTCTGCAGACAAAGCAAACTTACTCACTAGGATAGCTAAGACAGTTATGAGTATATAAGTATATAGTGGGAGAAATCCATCAACAAAACATTTCAAAGAATTATTACATAGCTAAAGTGATCATAACAGTTTGACATAGAGACAGATTCATGTAAAAATGGATTAGAAGGGAAAGCCCAGGAATAGAGCCACACTGGTGTAGATATGACCAAGTGATATGACACAAATCTGGCAAGCAAAAATCAGCAGAGGAACAACAGTCTTTCAACAAATGGTGCTAGGGCAAGTGGACATCCATCAATTTAAGAAATAAAGCTTTAACATAAACCTTACTGTATAGAAATTAACTCAAAATAGCTTGAATGTAATATAAAATTATAACACATGTTATAAAACATTTTCAGAAAAAAAGAATCATAAAATTCAAGCCTCTTAGTTGTAAACGTTATTAAATTTGATACCAAATGCATAAGCCATAAGAGGAAAACTGATAAACTGGATCAAATCAAAATTAAAAGCTGCTGCTCTGTGAAGGATCTTATGAAGAAACTAAAAAGCCAATCGGCTACACAAAGCTGCTGATGGCTGCAGACAATGGGGCAGAGCACTACCCTCTCTGCTGAGACCAGCAGCTGCAGCAGAGAACTTCAGAGACCTGCAGAGACATCTAAATGACTTGCCTGCAGACAGGAGCCTCCCTCTGTAGAGTGAACACGCCATGGGAAGACTTGTCTATAGAGAAGAGCTACCTGCCCCTTTGTGAGGTATTGTTCCTCACAAGAGGACACTAGCTTTGGGGGTCTTCCCAGAGACCTTCACCCAAATGATGAGTGAATAAAGTGTAAACTGACACATAGATATTCTGCTTTGCCACTCCAGCTGAGTGTCCGAGAGCCTGCATACCAAGAAAAGCTTGTCACTGCAGCCGGCCTAGAGCAGCTCACCATCCAGGCATTTATTTAGTATACAATTAACAAGAGAAGCTCTGAGTTAGCATACTTGTGGATAAGTAACATGACTAAGAGAGTTGTTCTATGAAGGATTAAAGCTCAGGTACTGTGGTCTGAAGTAAATTCCATTGAAGGGCAATATCCTTGATCAACCTCCCTCCAAGAGAGCAATCTGGCTTAAAGGTTAGTTAATGGAGGTAGGGTAAATAGACTTAGCTAGGGAAGCCTCTATTATCCCTAGTATTTATGCTATGACCTAATGCTCTAAGGTAAGAACTGGCTGCCTTCAGCCTGTTCAATTATTACAAGCTATGTAAACTTTCGGCCTTTCAAAAGGTTGGGACTATTCCTATATCTTTCCCTAATATTTCCCTTTAATATTTCTGCCACCATCCTGAGTGAATCCCAACACTTTGAACCATTTTAAGACTAAATAGAACTCTTCTTCTGTATCCTTCACTTGTCTGTGTACCTCATTCTTCCTGAAGACAGGACAAGAACTCAAGCAAATGTGTCATGGCCACAGAGGTTTCTGGCAAGAAAAATTGACATCGCAAATGATCCCGTAACAGTAGCAGTAACATTTCTGTGTGAGATTTTTGTTTGAAAGTTAAACATTTGGGCAACTGTTAGGAGACTCTGGACCATAGTATGATGGCCTATTTGTTCTTTGTAGCTGGCTTTGTCTGATACCACCCTAACAGAGGAAAGTGTATGCTTGTCAAGTATGGGCACAATTCCAAATTCCCTTCTTCACTTCTTTTGGCACCCCAGGCAGTGCTCCTCATTACTTGATAAATAAATATGCAGATTCCAGCTTCAACCTGGGCGTTACTTATACCTCCCTGGCTAGAAGTGGAAGGGTGTCTTGTTACCACATGGCAGGGTTGAAAACCCTAGCTCCCTATTTTACCTCCTCTGATTCCACTCCAGCAGAGGGTTGGGGTGCTTCATTACTGCCTCATGCTCTCTATGTTCCAACTTAAACTTTGTTGTCCTGGGTAGGTTTATTAATTTGCTTTCTTTTGTGTTGTAATGTTTGACTGAAGTAGGATTGCTATTATAAAAAGATTTTTGTCCTAGTAAGATGTCCCTTCTCTAGCCCTGTGGCTGTAGAATTTGGGCTTTGGGGGACATTTTTGTCTGTACCTGTTTACATTTTTGGGTACCAGCTCCTTCAGGATCAAGTCTGTGATAATATAAGGCAAAAAGAATCCAGGGAACTCATACATCTTATCACTTGTTGCATCTTAAATTTCCTCAGCAGTTAATCTTCTTGCTCCTTATTTCACTCTTACGTTTGCTTTATATGTATATATATATATGTGTGTATATATATATGTATAAATATGTGTGTGTGTGTATACATATATATATATATATATATATATATATATATATAACTCAGGGATATTAATTGTATTTATGTGAGGGGGAAAGTACATCTGCTGCATCTACTTTATTACTGGAGTGATGACTCAAAATGAAGAACATCCATGATGTTGCTTTTGGGCATAAAATTCAAAGTAATTTTTGTTGTTGAATCACTTTAAGCTAGTTTAACCAACATAGGGAGAGAATACTTAAGAAGGTACAGTGTCTTTGTTT
Source organism: Gorilla gorilla gorilla (assembly GCF_029281585.2). Lineage (NCBI taxonomy): Eukaryota > Metazoa > Chordata > Mammalia > Primates > Hominidae > Gorilla > Gorilla gorilla. The sequence continues at coordinate 25,304,802 of NC_073248.2, read as the reverse complement.
GAATCCTAGAGGAAGCTTGGATATTTTCGGGGTTGGACTGCTCTGTGATTGGTTACATTAAAATCTTGTCAGGATATTCCTCAAAATACAAAGAACTTGCAGAGGGTGGGAATGGATGGACATTCTAATCATGCTGATCACTTTATGTTTTGCATTTGCTTACTATTTTTCCTCCCTCACCCTCCCCCTCCTCCTCCCTGTGCTTGTTTTATTGCTGCTTTTGTTGTTTGTTTGACACTTGCCTTAATCTGGCCTTAAACTTACAATACTGTATTCCACATTTTAACCTGTCTCTTTCCATCTTGCATTATTTTATCCCCACTTTCTAAAATGTCATTTTCTTTTTTCTTTGTTGTCTTGCTGTTCACCCAAGTTAATCTTTTCACTTTTTATTGTATTTGGTATTAGCCTTTTTATTGTTCTTGATTCTTTTGAGATAAAGTCTCACTCTGTCACCCAGGCTGGAGTGCAAAGGCAAGATCTCAGCTTACTGCAACCTCCACCTCCTGGGTTCAAGCAATTCTCCTCCCTCAGCCTCCTGACTACCTTGGATTACAGGCACCCGTCACAATTCTTCACAATTTTTGAAGTTTTAGAAAAGATGGGCTTTCACCATGTTGGCCAGTTTGGTCTCAAACCCGGCACCTCAGGCGTTCTACCCATCTTGACCTCCCAAAATGCTGGGATTACAGGCCTGAGCCACAACCCCTGGCCAGAAATTTTTTTAAAAACATTCTTCATGTTAACTGTTTAACCATGTCTATCAGACAAGCCTCTGAAAATCCAGTTTGAAAACTAAAAAGTTAATAGCATGTGGACATACATGAAATGACCTTTGTCTTGTATCATGGTCTGCCAGGAAAGGAAATAGGATTCCCCATGTAAATCACTGATTCTAAACTTTTCTACTTATGCACAACTTGAAAATATATGCATATGGTAAGATGGCACCACTAGGTTTCCACCCTGAGGAATCTGGGCGTCCAAATCCATACTCCATTCCAATTCCAGCTGTCCCAGAAAACTGAGTGATGAATCTTGTCAGGTCTTAGCTTATGAAACCAAAAGTTGCATAATTTACCAAATCCACAGTGAATGCTGCTTCTGAAAAGTTGTACAGCTGAATCCCCAGTGAACCCATTTCAGCCCAACAACTGGGAATCTCTACTGTACATAAAAGAAGGAGTGGTAAGGATACAGCTAGTTCTTTCAGACAACGACCTGCCAGTTAAAGCAAAAGATGAAAAGGAATTTTTGGAAGAAGCAGAGAAAAATCATAACTAGCCCTAAAAAGAAAGCATGATAGTTGAAGTGATAACCAGTGATGCTAGTCGCAGTAAGTCAAAATTATTGCATCTCTAGTGAACAATAATGTGACCTACTCTTTTACCAAAAGTTGTGGTAAGGAACAAAGAAGAAAAAGTAATGCCACAACACCAAGAATGCTCATTTTTGACAATGAAAATGAACTTGAGATTATAAGTCCACAGTCAACATTGACTAATTCATACACATACATATATGTATTACGTACTTTTGTTTGTTACATCAGTGCTGGGTGTCCAAGACAGACAGACAAAAAAACTAATGTGATACATAAGAAGCACCTCCTGGAAGGAGTGATGTCTGTGTTGCAGGAGTCTTAAGTAGGCAAATAAGGAAATAGGTTTTATCTCAAAGGAAAAAATGGGACCCAAGTTACCAGATGGGAAAGGGCATGGCTGAAAGTGGAGTTGCCTGAACGTTGCTCCAAATGGACTGTGGTGAAACAAAAAGACATAAAGCTGAAAGGAAACAAATACCATGTCTGGAGGGGATTTGTTCAGCCATGCTGAGGATCTGGGCTCAGAATCTAAAAGGTATTAAATGATGACAAAAGCAATTAAATCTGACTTTGTATGGAGCATGAAACCAATGTGATGAAAGTCTGCATTATAGGTAGGGTGTGGTGGCTTAAGCTTGCAATCCCAGCACTTTTGGGGGCCAAGGTGGGTGGATCACCTGAGGCCAGGAGTTCAAGACCATCCTGGCCAATGTGGTGAAACTCCATTTCTACTAAAATTACAAAAATTAGCCAAGTCTGGTGGGTATATCTAATTTTACCTACTCAGGAGGTTGAGGCACAAGAATTGCTTGAACCCAGAGGTTGAGGTTGCAGTGAGCTGAAATAATGCCACTGCTCTCCAGCCGGGTAACACAGCATGACTATCTCAGAGAAATAAAAAAGAAGCAAGGAAATGTGCACTAGAAAACATAAAAGGTGGACTCTAGCAGGAGGTAATTAAAGGCACAAACATGTTGGAATGCTGTTATGTAAGATCACAAAGGTGTACTGTTAATGTCAGCTGTAAAATTCCACCATGTGCTGATCGTGATGCAATCCATGAGCATAATACAATGTAAATTTTATTATTCAAGTGATGACACAAATAATTCTGATCATGGTTACTGAGCTTATTTTGTATGGACATAGGTGAAACGACATTTGAACTGCAATGGTCAGTTCAACTGCAATGAAGAAAAACTTTGCCAACTAAAATCCAAGTTCAAAATAACCAAGGAAATGTAATTGAGAAAATACTGAAGTATATCATGTTTGTTAACCTTTCTCCAGATTTTTCCTCTGTGTGTGTATGTATGTCTGTATGTGTTTATGTGTCTATTCCCTTTGTGCCATCCAAATTTATGCCCTCATTCGATTTATGCCAGACTACTTGAGAAGTCATTTATTACTTTTTCCTAACTCCACTTGCTTCTTTTCCCTTGCCTGCTATCATTGTTTGGTATGTTCACTCCAAATTTCACATTGACAACTGTGTCCATTGTGACAGCATTGGGAGGCAGGACTTTAAGAGGTGATTAACCATGTGGTTGCAACCTCATGACTGAATTGATTATATTATCTGGAGAACAAGTTAGTTATTCTGTGAGTGGGCTTTGGATCAAAGGAAGAGTTCGGCCCTGATTTTCTGTTCATTGCATGCCCTTCAATGTATGAGGCCAACCTGCCATGCTGTAACATAGATAGAAGATCCCACCAGATGCAGCCCATTGGAATTCCCCACCTCCATAACCATGAGCAAAATAAGTCTTTTTACAAGTTACCCAGGCAGTGGTATTATGTTATTTGAGCAGCAAATGGACCCAAACACTTTATTATTTCTTCCTCCTTAGAGAACTAAATTAATTAACTTACAAAGGTGCATGTCAAATTTCCTTTCAAATGGTCAAAAAGCCCATATATATTTTTATAAAAAGTATTACAATAGCTTGCCACTGAAACAAAACACCATTTTACTCTTAACCATACTTTCAGAAACAAAGAAAAAAACAAATATAAAAGTAAATATGCAAGTTTATTGTTCAATAAGATAATTGAAGAAATTTTTAGGGTTTTTTTCTCAATGTAAATTTTAGTCTCTGTTGTCATGCATAATCTGGCACTCTTCTAATGGAAGATCAGTTGTAATTAGGGTGATATTTGTCCAGTGGAGATGGTTGAAGAGCTGGCTTTGAACAAGGGGTAGCTGATATATCAGCTATCATAGGCATTTGCAACCACGGGTTGCCTGCTGGTAGCAGGTTATGATACGGAGCCCCATAGACTGATAACAGAGGATATCTTGTTGGAACAGCAGATGGTTCCACTATCAGCCTGAAATTACAGTTTGGTAAGGGAGATATAATGCGGTATTTAGAAGTTGTGGTTGTAACAAAATTCACAGTGTGGCCATTTGCTTGCATGTAGGTGCTATGAGACTGCATATGAATAGTGGTCAACTGATTTAATATGGCATGTTGATCTGTTGCAATTTGTTCTGATGGTCCAACTGAGGTTGAAGGTTAAGGAGGAGGGAAACCACTTCTAATTGGGACAGATGAACTAGCAATTATCTGTCAGACAGAAGATTCCCTTATTAGAAACATATTTAAATTTTTAGAGGTTGAAAGTAAACTTTCTCCACTAGCTTCAGCAGCTAAGGCAGAATTATGATTATTCTTGTTCGCCCCTGCACTAAAATGCTTCTTGTTGAAATCTTCATTGAATAATTAGACATAAGTGAAACATTTTTAATGCCAATTCTTCTTTTCACTCTAAAAGTTGGGGACAGCCACATTTGAAATTTGCATTATAATAGAACTTTAACTAAAACCAAAGAAAAAGGTAATTCAGTGCCATTTTAAACCAAGAGACAAGTGACAATAACAAATATAACACATAAAATATCAGATTTCTGTTTCATCACACAAACTTAACATCATCAAATAATTCATGAACATTGTTTACTATTTTTAAGAAGGTGGTTGTTGGGAAAAAAGCACTCAAGTTGTTAAGCCCTAAAGTGAAAACATGTTATATATTAATGGTAACATTTCATTAAGTGGCTTTGGTACATTTATTTGGGGTTCACTGTTAAGATTCAATGTTATTAGCAATATTTCTTCAAACCCTGAAAGGTTAGTGCTCAAGCTGAACTCAATAATTTCAAAAAATTAAATAATTTTTACCTTAATATTTTATATAATTTTCAAAATCTGGTCTTACTGCATGTACTAACATATTTACTGCTGTATAAAGTAAAATTACATATATATACTCTACATAAAGACAGAGGATTGTTACTCTTCTGCCAGAAAGGTGGCTAGAAAGGAAGATCTTTGAAAATTCTGTCGAATTTTACTAAAATCCGTAAAGGTTGAGCTGTCGAACTAAAGTTTTTATACTGTCAGTTTGAAACATTCTGTAAGAAGACTTTCTTTCAAAAATTTCTTTCTTGAAGAGTTCTTCATTAATCACCATGTAGGTTCCATTCTCATCCCATGAAATAGACTTCAACTATTTTCCAAAGTTTTCTGGGAAAGGCCAGAGAAAAAAATTATTATCTGTCTCAGAGACACAAACTGTGTAACATGGCCATTTTAATAAGCACTCTTGTGACAAAACTTGAAAATCATTTTCTTCAATCATTGACCTTAAGTGTGAGTCCCCAGGCAGTGTGTGTTCACACAATGGAGACCTAGTGGAGGCTTCTGAACCAGTTAATTCATCTTTTGGAGAAACATATTTAATTTCTGAAGAAACATGTGCCATTTCATATAAATATTTCTTTAGCTACTGTTGAAGCCTGCATGGTTTTCAAGGCTGCAGCTTCAAATGCTGCCTCAGAAGGCCTAGGCAGGGAAAGTAATCCAGACCATCACACTGGTTCCCAAGCTGAGTGGAAATGACATCACAAGAGGACTTTGGTCTCCTAGCAACCAACAAAAATCTGGCCAAAAGTGTTTCCTTCCCAGTCTGAGAAATGTATCCAGTGAAAATAAAATACAGGCTGCTTGTTTACACAGTGTAAGCTGCAAAAATCTCATCCCTGCAGAATAATTTAAATAAATAAATAAAAATAATGTCCTCAATCCCTGAAATAAATGTAATTTTCTCCCTGACACACACACTTACTAGACTGGTATGAGGAGCACAGGGCCTGGTAATTGCAAAATGCAAACAAAAAATTAAGGTGAAAACACATGAGAATAAAACTAACTGATTACATTTCAGAATAAAATGTTATTTATATGCATATCTCTTCAAAACATTTTTCGTCATATCAGAAAAATAGTGATTTTATTTGCCATGTCTGTAAATATCTGACAAATGTTAATGATGTAAGAGATTTTAAAAGCAGGTGATTTAATTGTAAGGATATCACAAAGAGTGTGAGATGTAAAAAATAACAATAAAATAATAACAAAAAGAAAATGGTATAAGAAAAGTAAATATGTATATGTGTCTAAGCAGCATTTTTTTTATTTGGCTCCAAGGGCCAAATCTCTATTAAAAAAAAGATTTTGTAAGGAATAATCTTTGTGTCCTACAAATAATGGTATCATTTTTAAACAGGACTTGAACTTGTGAAATAATTTTAGTAGTGAATAAAATAACCATGCCCTATTTACAGTAAGAATTTTTATGTGTTCATGACTGAAAGTTGATATATTAAAATTTGAACTCCTTGGCATTGGTAGGTGTTGAATATGTGTGGAAGAAATAAATATAATATTGATATTTCTCATACTGTAGGAGGCAGTTCTCTCATACTGGAAAGAGGTGTCATTGTTAGAAGATTGTCTTGGTTGGATATAGTTTAGATTTTGTGTTTTTTCAGAATTTTCCGTACTAACATTTTGTAACAAAAATGTTCACATCAGTAAACTCGTTGTGAGGATAAAACAGGTGCTCCTACCAGATGGATACGGTTCATCAATTTTAACAATGTTTTTAATTTAAAAAATGCAAAATTAAAATATTTTTTAATTCTTTTTTGCTTTTCTGGGGAATTTTCATGTCGCTCTACCTAAAGGAAGTGCAGGCTTCTTTTGTGATGAGAGGGGATGAATGATTACTGACAGCAGCAAAAGATGGGACATGAGTGTGGAGAAAAGAGCGCGTTAACGGGAGGATCAGAAGATGAAATCACACTAAATGTAGGACTGTCTAAGTCAAACCATGGCTGAGCATTTTAGGGAGCTAAGATGGGTGACTATGTAGGGAGGAAGAATGCTTTGGTGTTTTCAGGGGGAGATAGCTCAGCTAAAGCTGTCCCCTGACTCCAAACTGCAAGCCTACCTTTAGTCACAAAAGGGCAATAAAATAAGAAATTTTGTGTGAAAAACATAAATGTAAAATAGGCTGTATCCACTTAGTTATGTAAAAGAATAAGATGTCAGTCTGATCTCCTTAGTGGCAGCCTGTGATACCCATATTCTTGCTGCTTCAACCTCCCAATTAGCTGGTTCTACAGGAAAAGGCCAGTAGACTCAGATAATTTTTCAGTTTATTTAATTATTTTAATAATTTTTAGAGAAAGAATCTTGCTATGTTGTTCAGTCTGGCCTCAAACTGTAGGCCTGAAGTGATCCACCCACCTTGGACTTACAAATTGCTAAGGTTACCGGTGTGAGCCACCATATCTTTCTAATTTTAAAAAAACTTTTTGTGGAGGTGATGTTTCACTATTTTGCCAAACTGGATTCAAAATACCTGGCCTCAAGCCTTCTTTTTGCCTTGGCCTTCCAAATTATTGGAACTACAAATATGAGCCACAAAACCTCATCTAAAATATGCTGTATCTTTTAAATTATCACTTAATATTTTATCTAGTAAAGGTAAAGCTTCATACTTAATGATAAAGTGGAGTAAGGTGTGATACAAATTTATTGCAGTAGGAGCAAATTTTTAAATAATCACACATTTAGATTAGACAATTTTAAGTTTACTAAGAATCCTCTCACAATTACTGCAAACATGTTTATTGTATATTTAAAATTTGAAATAATATTTTTACAGTTAGGAAAATGTAAAGCAGTATAATAGACAAGGAAACCAATTATAAGTTCCCTATGAATAAAATCCAAAGCCACGTACCAGTCACTGGCAGGAACACAAACTACTTTTTTTAAATGTAAAATCCAGGGATGATGAGGAATATAGCAGCAATCTGTATACCAATCAGGGTAATTTATTTTGATTCAGGCAGCAAAATAATTCTGCCCTTTAGATAAAAAGTACATATACAATCAAAATCATTTGTATTTTCAAGCTCTTTCTTAATAAAATGTTTGTTAGGTAAGATTAGTTTTTAGTGATTATCTTGCCACTTCACTAACCCATATTGCAAACTAATGCTTAAGTAAAAAATAATAATTCATGTAATAAATGCTCTTCATATTTCCATATATTAATATCCACTATTCTAAGGTACAGGTTCTCTTTACTTCAAAATAGCTAAATCAGAAAGACAACACGTTCACATAAATTAAGGCCAATGATTCCATGAAAAAAGGTAAAAGAAGACTGAAGAAAAGTATTAAAACCCATGTTGACGCTGACACCTTGTAAAGAATTTTACAAGCCAAGCACACATTATTTTTATGACCAAGAAGGTAATTTAAAAGCTTACCATGAGCAGGGTTTAAATAAGCGCCATTACATATAAGCAGTTCTTTCACAAACTGCAAATACTCTCAACTTTATTGCATTCATTTATACATAAATGTCACACTTTGTTACTATACACCTCTCTCAAAGGCTGGTGACGTGATGATGTGATGTGATCTTGCATGAGTTAGCCATAGTATGTATCTTGTCATCTCATCATCTTCATTTATCATTTCCATTTGTTTATTGTTTAAAAAGTATATAAGCATTTTACCACCTCTTCTGCCATCTATGTGACATGCACTTCACTGTGTGATCAAATACATTTAGGTACTCTCCACCAAAACCGTGATTTTTAAGTTTTTTATCATCATCGATTTTAAATTTCTGTTAAATCTTCATCATCAAGTTTATACCAGGAATCTCAGTCATCATTCCACCGTTTTTTGAATAATATAAGAATAATAATGGCCATTGCTTGCTTGACCACCATGAACAGGCACAGCTACAAGTCTGTATTTTGTGATCTTTGTAGTTTTATTTTCAGATTATTCTTTCTGTTGAATCAACTGATTTTCTGATTTGATATTATTCTGTTCCAGCTTTGCAATGCCTGCTACTGAGTAAGGTCCCATATCTAGCTCCCAAAGAAATTCATAATAACCACTGAATGTAATTGCACATTTTTTTAGTCATACTCAAATCATTTGTGTTGGCCACAAAAAGAAAAGACAATTACTTAAATAGCAAGGGCTTAATTGTGTTAACATACTACAAACAGAAAACACATATAAATGTTCTCATTTCTTGAGCAAACATTAAAACAATTTAATGATAATTTTTAAGTTTATGATCTTTTTAATTTATTTATAAAAATATAAGTAAATAATAATTAACATCATTAGGGTAGTTATGTCATAACTAACTTTAGTAATACATTCCTACCAAAGCTTAAAATATTTATACATAGTGATCCTTTGGTGTCTGTAGGGGATTGGCTCCAGGACCCTCTTAAATAGTAGTATTTGTGTCTACTCAAGCCTCTGATTTACAGTGGTTCAGTATGTAAATATAATGCACATACATCCTCCTGTGTAGTTTATTTTATTTCTACATAAATTATTAATGAAATGTAAATGCTATGTAGGCAGTTATTATACTCAAATGGATTTTAAATTTGTTACTTTTTGCTGTAGCATTGGTATTTTTTGTTTTTGTTTTCAAACATTTTAGTACATGTTTACAGAAATCTGTGTTTGCAGAACCTGTGTTTGTAAAAGGTCTCTTATTTGTTGCAAATTAGAAAACATTATTGACACAGACACTGATGGTTATGTGGTTCCCTGTAGCCACTACTATCTGTGTTATTTCTATAATGTTTTCATTTATGTAATTAAGCAGAATTTGATGTGAGAAAACTAAAGATACATAGTAAGCAAAAATAATAACAGCTAATACTTATAGTGCTTAAAGACCAGGTAATACACTAAGAGTGCACACATATTAATAAATTTAATCCCCACTGTCCATTCTTTTTGTGTGACAGGGTTTTACTCTCTTCACCTAGGCTGCAGTGCAATGTCAGGATCTCGGCTCACTGCAAGCTATGCCTCCCAGATTTAAGCGATTCATCTATTTCAGCCTCTCCAGAGCTAGTATTACAGGCATCTCCCACCATGTCCGGCCAATTTTCATATTTTTAGTAGAGAGGGGCCTTCACCCTGTTGGCAAGGCTGGTCTCACTGTCTTATAAAGAGGTAGCACCTATATATAATTACTTTAAAAGATGTGGATTAAGAGTGGCAGGTAGGGTGAAAAGCAATTGTTCCAAGTCTCAGAGGTGTAAATAGCAGGCAGTATGATGTTAAAAATAAACCACAATTTAAATGGCAGCTAAGTGTAAAATAATGCAGGCAGCTTAGAGGTGAGACGTTATGAAGGTCAAGAAGGACATACATGTCATTTAACATATGACATCTTCCAAGACATTTTACCATTACATCTCCCAATCAAATTGCAAAGAAATAAAATCAGCTGGTTCGGCCTAAAGAAAGAAATCTGTTTGTGAAACTACAAGTGGTTGTTAAAATCTGTTGCAACCCCATAAATATAAGGAACTTTTTTGCTTCCAGAGATATCTACAGTAGAAAAATAATAATGCTTTCTTCTATCCATTCTTCATGATTCAATCATGAAATTGCAGTTTATTTTAGAGTACGGACTAAAACAATCTGGGAGATTCTTTTACATCCCAAATTATTCACCTAATAAGAATAACTTTTTTTTCCTAGTCAGTCACTCTATTTGTCAATAACATTCCCTTAAACCAGTTATCATCTTAACTACCTCTCTGATACCACTAAAACAGTAGAGAGAAAGCAGAAGTTAATTTTGTGGGTGAGCACAAACACTTCTGATGTCTTCTGGTTGTGTTCATTGAGATAATTATTTTTTCAAAACTGAACAAAACATACTTTTTGTCACATTTTAAAATGATATGGATTTGCACCTTTCATTTGATATACTGTTCCAAAGAATCAAAAAGATTTTGATGACTGTTAATTTCCACACTTAACGTTGTAAAAGAGTTCTCGCTTTTGTATCAAAAGATATTATTTAAAACACAAATTATAAAATGTATTATTTACTTTTTTTTCCTGTGAAGACAAGTTTTTCTTTGTCAGTGAAGCTAAAATGCAGTGGCACAATTCCAGTTCACTGTGGTCTCAAACTCTTTGGCTTGAGCTGCGGGTCCCCAACCAGTATCCATCTGTGTCTTTTTAGAAACCGGGCTACACATCAGCAGGTGAGTGGTGATCAAGCATGGAAGGTTTATCTCTATTTAAACCACTACGTAGGGTTCACATTACTGCCTGAGATCCACTTTCTATAAGATCAGTGGCAGCATCAGATTTTTAGAGAAGCGAAGGCCCTACTATTAACTGCATGTGGGAGAAATTTAGGTTTTGCACTCTTTATAAGAATCAAAAAACTGATCACCTGTAACTGTCTCCCATCACCCACAGAGAAAACCATCTAGCTGCAGGAAAATAAGTTCAGGGCTGCCACTGATTCTACATTTTGGTGAGTTGTATAATTATTTCATTAAATATTATAATGTAATAATAACAGCAATAAAGTGAAAAATCAATGTAGGGCACTCGAATCTTCCCAAAACTGTCTCCAAATCCCCAGGTCATGAAAATCTTGTCTTTCACAAAACCAGTCCCTGGCGCCAAATGGTTGCAAATGATCACACAAAGATACATGCACACATAACTTCTTGAGTGAAAGTTTTGCAGACGGAAGCTCAAAGTGTTATAATAATTTGAAATAACAAGAAGAGAAATGTTGCCTAGATTGTGGAAAAAGAAATGTTTTAAGTAGAGAAAGCTAATGAAAATAAATTGTTGACACAAGAAAAAAGGAGAGTGAGAGATGTGAGGATAGAGAACTGAAATAGGTAAATTAGAATTATATATGCAATGGCTTATAGTTTACCTATGAAATTTAGAAACGTACTGAAAGATATAATGGGGAGTCAGTGCATTACAGGTGCACTAATGGCTTCTAAAAGAAATCTAAGTGATATGCTAATACATAGAAGGGGAACTGCTATGAGTGAAACAGAAGGCAGCCCAGAAATCAGAAGATCCCTTTTTCTTCCTACATCTGAGCTATTGAAGAAATACCTTCTTGAAAGAACAATAAACTCTTTTGAGGGGGTGCAGTTTCTTGGACCAACTAGAAAGAGCTATATACTACAGTAAATAGTAAAAAGTTGTGCGCCTGTGTTTTATTACCATACATGCCACAAATTTGGCCTTGATAAAATGAGTGAAACAAATGAAACAAAATCAAGATGTTATTAAGCTATTTCTCTCTCTCTCTCTCTCTCTCTCTCTGTGGGGGGGGGGGTTGTGTATGCATGTGTGGGTGTGTGTGGGTGTCTGCATGTGGCATCACTTCTCTTCATTACTTAGGCTGCAGAGCAGCAACACAATTACAGCTTAGGTGATGTTTTCACCTCAGTGTCCCAGGTAGATGGGACTACTTGTGCAGACCATTACACTCACCTAATTTATTGCATGTTAGTAGAGATGGGATATCACCATGTTGCTCAGGCTGGTTTTGAACTTCTGAAATCAAGTAATCGGCCTGCCTTGGCTTCCCAAAGTTCTAATGCTATCAGTGTGCATGACAGGGCCTGGCCTAATTGAGTTTTTTCAAATATAAGAATGGACCAAGTGTTATTGGTTACTTTTTGTAAGAGGCTCAAAAACTATAACATTACATTCAGACTTGCAAGAATTATATGTACATTATATAAAGTTATGCATTATATGTTTATATATAAGTATATCACATATATATTTTTTCTTGGAGGACTAGGAAGTGGTACTTTTTTGTAAGTGATTAAAATGTTCATTAGATAATAAAAATGTTTATTTGATGATGAATTATGTTGATTTTTGAGGTGATTATTATACATAATCTCATGGATAAAGGTTACTCTAGAAACTAAAAGACATCATTGATGTACTAATCTAGCTTGAACAGTATAATGAAGAAAGTGTAAACAAATATCAAAAGTTAGTAAATGAAATGGCATTTTATCTTTCCAAGTAACTGATACTACAGGCTCATATCACCACACCTGAATAATTTTTGTATTTTTTTTTTTTTGTAGAGACAGGGTTTTGCCACATTGCCCAAGCTTGTAAAATAATTTGTATTATTTGTGATAACAGTACCCTGGTCATATATTTTTAAAAAACTTTAGAGATGCATTAAAATATCTATACAGATAAAAAAACCTTGACATTTGCTTCATTCAAAAACTGTTAAATCAAGGAGATGACTCCATTTTAATATTTTGATTTTATGGATTATAAATATTCTTATAATAAGAAATTAAGTACACCTTAAGAGATGAAAGAATACACTGCCTGTCTTTGCTGGGACAATTTTAACCTTTTTCTATTAGGATAATAATAATAAAAATGACCAAGAAAGACAGCTAGAATATTACTGTTGTTTAAATATTACACATCAAATAAATTATGAATTTTAAAGATATATTTAAAATTATCTAAATACATTTAAATATATAAATTAAAATTTATTCAAATATATTTAAATATATGAATAACTTAAACTTTAAATATATTTAAGAATGTATTTAAAAATGTATTTAAATATATTTTAAAATATATTTTAAAAAATTAGTGTACAGATGATTTTATCAAAATTAAATTGATAAATCACCCATAATTTACCTGAACTCTTTCCAAAATATTTTGGGTACATAGTATTGTAGTCAGAATGCAACTAAATGTAAAAGATGGCCTGAAGGTGTCTTTGGACACCAATATTGTACCCTTTTCTAGCTTCTGTCTTGTTTAGTGCTGGCTCATCTTCAAATTTATGATGCTAACTAAATACATCATCTTGGAGAAAAGCATTACTCTAGAGACCAAAATACACTGTTGATGCACTAATCTAACTTAATACGTATAATAAAATAAGTTGTAATAAATACCAAAACATAGTTAATAAAATGATATGCATTTTTTAATATTATTTTCAAAGAAATTATTGTTTTTAATGATTAGCATTAGTGGTTATTTCACAGGGGGAATAGCAGAAAGAACTCACAGAAAAATTATTAGAAATAATAAAACAATAGCACATATTGCAGGTAATGAAATATACAATAATCTTTTCAAGTAGACAAGATTAAAAACAAATCAGTGCTCTGTCATACATAACTTATGAGGAATAAGATAGTTTTTTCTCCTAGAATTCAGTGTCTTCTTGTGAGTATAATGCATTTTTATAGATTTCATGATATAGGTTATGTGATGTATTTGGAATTATTACCACACAATAAATATGGCTATTAAGAGTAGTTGTGGAAGGAACAAGAGCATACATACACAGCAGTTCCAAAGGTCATAGTTTCCTTGTAGCTACAGAGCAAAATACAGTTGTTTTATACATATCTTTAATATTTCTATATGTTTTTCTCTACATCTGAGGTTTTTGATACAAAAATAAACAATATCCAGCTTGTGCCCTGATGAAGTTCATCACATAGAAAAAGTAGCAAGGTAGTCATGTATGCCACAGTAAAGTGCTGAGACAACATAAAGCACAAGCAACCAAGCACAAAGATGGAGACTTAATTTAAATTTTATATTCTGTCTGCCTCATTCACTTCTTGCTAGTAAAATTAATCATCTCTATCTGTTTTAATTTCAAAACCCTAGGGGTAAAACCGACTATAGTACCAGGAATTAAATTTTACACTTTTTGTTATTGTTGTTTATTAGTGGCTGTTAACCAAGTAAGAGTGGACCTCCCATATGGAGATTCTACTAAAAGAAATGCTACCCAGGTTGTAATGTATGCATAGTGTGATCTCTCAGATCTAGAAAGGCAGCGACAAGTGTGTGTTTTTTAATCTCCATAAATGATAAGTGCTCAGATGCTATTTGAAAACCAAACTATTTCTGATCACTGAGGAAGAGAAATGTAGAAATTCAAGAATCATTTACTACAGTTAAAATATTCTAATTTCTGTATTTAGTTTCTATCAATATCTATGCAAAAAAGTAAAGGAATGATGAGCTCCTTGAGTACAAACATTTCCAAAATTCAAGTTTTCTGTATTCAGTTATTTAATGGCTATATCTTAAATATGTAATCTGCCACTAAAACCTAACATTTTTGCTGCTTTATTTTCGACCAGCTGCTTTTTATTTTCAACCAGAAACTTTTATACTTTTAGCAGCCTGACTGTAATTGTTATATCATGTTGCTAACAGGTCCATGTAGCATTATTTGAAAAACATTTTTTTTCCTTAGCAGAAAAATCCCCAATTTGAGAAAAATCTTTAGAGAATCCTAAAAGTAAGCACAACGTATATAACACAGATAGAACAGCAGTAAAAAAAAAAAAAAATTAAATATCCTAATTTAAAAAACAAAATGAGAACATAATTATTAAAAATAAAAATTTCTCATTATTCAAACACTGATTTGCTTTTACTATGTCGTACAAATGTGATTATATGAACCATGCTTTCAAAACAACAAACAACAGTGATAAATATTATTAACTAAAATTTCAAGTTACTAGTGAGCACAATAAATATGCAAGTCATAGTATCTCAGATATTCTAGCCATATCATCAAAATGCAGTCCTGATAAAATCTCATGAAAGTACACTAATCTCAGGAAGAACAACAGTACCTACTATCAGAATATTCAAAAAATGATAATTAAAACTTACCTCACAATTTTGTTTCTCATCTTTGAACAATCATCGTCTTTATCACTAACTGTGTTTTCAATTGTAGAAATACTGTTGCTGATGACTGGGATTCTGTATAGTTGCTGGATCACAGAATTTATGTGAAAAGTAGCACCAGCCTCTCTTGAGTCCCACCAACCTTTTCGATGGGCTGGGTCCAACAGGGGGCAGATACTCCTACTCACTGAGTACTTCACAAGCTAAGAAAAAATAATTCTTATGCAACAAAAATAATGATTCTGTCCATTGTTCTTTTTTTTGAGAGGAAGTCTTGCTCTGTCGCCCAGCCTGCTGGAAGCTCCGCCTCCCGGGTTCACGTCATTCTCCTGCCTCAGCCTCCTGAGTAGCTGGGACTACAGGCGCCTGCCACCGTGCCCGGCTAATCTTTTGTATTTTTAGAAGACATGGGGTTTCACCGTATTAGCCGGGATGGTCTCCATCTCCTGACCTCGTGATCCGCCCGCCGAGGGCTCCCAAAGCGTTGGGATTACAGGCCATTGTTCTCTTAATCGGGCTGTGAAATTTGCTCTATCAGACTAACACAGCAATTGTAAAAGAGTGCTTTAAACTTTTACATCAGCAATGTGAGCCACTGTAAACACAATTAACTACAGAATTCTTAAGTTCACATTTTTAATGACATTGCTTCTGTAACAATTTTCTTCGAAAGAGTCATATACGATGGTATAATACTAAATTATGTGTTAAACAGACTTAGCATTAATCATGACTTTACATATTAAAAAACGTTTGCACTTAGTGTATTCAAAACACTTTCATCAGAACTTTATGTAAATAGAAGATTAGAGTTTTCTGTTTTAATTGAGCACTTCATTTAAATTATTGTTCTGACTCATAAAAACTATAACCTTCACATACACACCACTTTCTTCCTCAACTAATAGTGATAATTGCTTTATCTATGTTCACAGTTTTGTGAGATGAAGTCAGTTAGGTAGTGTATTTAAAATACCTGTGAAAATTGTAAATGCTTCTCTACTTTTTGTAAAACTGATTACAACTTACACATCAATCCATCTTAGAGGTGGATTGCATAAATTAGAGCACATTGAATTGAAAGTTATGTAGCTACAAAACAGAATAAAACAGATGTGCTGACAGATATGTGACTAAGTACAAAGCAAACTTAACCATATTGTATATTGCATACACTTATTTTTGTAAAAAAAAATAGCTCTGTGTATGAAGATGTGCATATACCTCAAGGAAAATCTCTGGACAAGAATTATAATATTGTTGGCAAGTTAATAGTTTTTAGAACATGTACTCTTATAAATTTAAAAATATATATTAATCACAAGAAAACATTGGTGAAATAGTTCAACAACAATAGTGTTTGTTTAAAGATAATCTGTTTTGAAAATATATTTACTATTCCAATACAATAGTTAAACAAATTAACAAAAAAAGTGTCTTTAAAAAGGAAACTCTTCTGTCTACATAGATCCCACAGGACACAAAAAGATCTCACCCTTTAAGTAGTGAGTTTAGCTAGAAACTCCTACAACGTGCTAAAAAATATATTCACACATAGAAAAATATAAACAAATATAATTTCATGTTTTCCAATTAGAGATCTGTACAGAATGCTGTTGTTTATTATATTCTTAACCCTCAGATTTCTCTTGAAATCAACTAAATTTCATGTTATTATTTGTTAATTTACTTATATTGGCTCCCACTCTGAGTTTCAGTTTTCTGTAAGATTTAAACATTGCTACCCATTTTGTTTAACTGATGTGGATGTTTAAAAGTAATTAAATTCATTCAAATGTTCTCTTCTCATATTATGATTTTTTAAAACAATACCTCTCTTAGAATGTAACTAAAATATCATTAAGCAACTTCAATGTTTGGGTGAGGAAAATATTTTTAATGCACACATTCTAAATATAAACTTTTTGTAGCATTAAATTTGGCTTCTTGTTACTCTAAAGGTTTAGTATTTTTTTCACATACAACTAAATAAAACCCACTGTGGTAAATTACCAAAAGCAGCTATAAGAGAGCAGTTAAGAAATACATGCTTATTAAAAAATTAAGGTTCACTTAAATATTTTTAATTCTATAACTGATGACTACAAAATGGGAAACTAGTTGATCAAAAACAAAAACCCCATGAGTTAATTTTTTTCTAAAAGAAATAATAGAATTTTAAACAAAAGTATGATTAATGAAACAAACCACCTTATAATTTAAAGTACTCACTAGTTATTGCTTTGTCTATGTAATATATTTCAGTCAAACAGTCTAGTATCATTCTGAGATTTTTTACACACCCAATAGCTGGTGCTGCAAGTAGCTCACTGCCAGGCTTGATGGTAGTGGGTGAGTTACAGAATAGAACAGGCTTCTCTGCTAGCAGTTTTTTACTTCTCATATATTACAGGTGAACTTTTGATGCAGGGAAGATGAAAACAAATTAATTTCTAGTAAGTTAGAAAAAGTAATCACATATTATTAGTAGAACAGATAGGTTATGAAAACTTGTCTTTTCAAAGAAAACAACTTTGTTTATTTCACATAGTTAAACATCTCAATATATCTTGAAACAATTTTGAATTTTCTTAAAAAAGAAAATTCAGAGGAAAAAAACCTGAGTACAATCAACTAATGTAACTAATTGTCCAAATTAGATTTTTAAAGAAATTTCTAAAATGTGAGAACTTTACATCAAAGCAAAATAACATTCTAAATAAAGCTACTCTTTTAATTACATATTAATAAAATAAATTCATTTCCAATTACAAGAAAATGCATTAAAATTATATTATTTTTCTTGAATTATGAAACATATACAGAAACTCATCAAAAGTATGATATAAAAATAAGGTTTTGCAAGATGGAATTCTTTTTTCAATTACAAATTCAAATCAGGGGCTAGGCATAGTGATTCACACATGTAATTCCGGTACTTTTGGAAACCAAGGCAGAGTACTTGAGGTCAGGAGCTTGAGACAAGTGTGGCCAATATGGTAAAAACCAATCAGGTGTGGTGGTGAACACTTGTAAGCTCAGCTATTCAAAGAGCTGAGGGAGAATAAACACTTGAACCTGGGAGGCAGGGGGTTTCAGTGTGCTAAGATTGCACCACTGCACTCCAGCCAAAGAGACAGTGTGAGATTTCATTCTAAAAATACAAGAAAACAAATTCAATCAACTAAAAATTGAGATATACTACTTATTTACTTTTCAATGCAGTTTCTGTCAACTCTGATTTATACTTACAAAATGTTTTAAATAAAGTGTGTCACACATTTCAAAGTTTCTGTAACCTCACCACCAGAAAAAAAAAGAAAAAAAACATTTTATTTTTATTTAATTAATTTAATTATGTTTTATATTAAGTTCCAGTGTACATGCAGGACATACTGGTTTATTTCACACATGACAGAATGTTAGAATAGCAGAAAGTTAGAGAAAAATGAGATCTCACATAAAATTTCTCACAATTTTTTTTAAGACATAGTTTTGCTTTTGTCATACAGGCTGGAGTGCAACGGTGCAATCTCAGCTCACCGCAACCTCCACCTCCTGGATTCAAGTGATTCTCTTGCCTCAGCCTCCCAAGTAGCTGGGATTACAGCTGTCTATCACCATGCCCAGCTGATTGTTCTGTGTGTGTGTGTGTGTGTGTGTGTGTGTGTGTGTGTGTAATTTTAGTGAAGACGAGGTTTTACCCTATTGACCAGGCTGGTGTAGAACTCCTAACTTCACATTATCCTCCTGCTTCAGCCTCCCAAGGTACTGGGGTTACAGGTGTGAACCACCCCTCCTGGCCTCTGCAAAATTTTAAAAAGGGGTTTTTAATTTCTTCTTCAGAACTCTCTAGAATAGTAAATGTCAACAATTTAGATTCCATGAGACACAAACATATTTGGGTATTTCAACCACAGAAAAGGAATGTTACTATTGCATTTAGCAGACAATAGCAGAAATTCTGCTCATCATCTTACAATGCCCAGCAAAAGCCCCTCCCAAACAGAAATTATATGAGTACAAAATGTCACAGTCCAGGGATTAGAAATACTATTTCATAGGTAAGCTTCATAATCTGCTAGAAGAATGCTAATCTTAAACCCAATGCCATGCTGGGTGCAGTGGTAGATGCCTGTAATCCCAGTTCTTCGGGAGGCAGACGCAGGAGAATTGCTTGAAACTGGAAGTCAGAAGGTGCAGTTAGCTGAGACCATGCCATTGTACTCCAGCCTGGATGACAAGAGTGAAACTCCATCTTAAAAAAAAATGCAGTGTTAGTATGATGGATCAGGTAGTTCAATCAAATAATAAACTCTCAATTTTGATTTTGTAAAAATTTTGAAATATAATTGTTTCCAAATAAGGTTAAAAATGCCAAAATATAGGACACTGAATTATCAGTATTTCAAGAACCGAAAAGAAGTCAGTCACTTAAACACAACCAGCTATGCTTCTTTTGCCATGGGATTTTAGGGGAGTCACTTTGCCAGATGAAAACCTCTGTGGCCAGCGGTACCTTTCCCTGAGTTTTAATCAAGCCTGCTAAGTTTGTTCTACCCATACTACCTTAGAGGCTGCACTCAGCTGGCATTACCGGCCAGGATTTATTACCTGCCAAGGTCAAACATGGATGAGTGGTGGGTGAGTGGTGTATGAGCAAGTGTGGGCTCCAGCCACTAAACATGGTCAGTCATGCATGTTGTGTCAGGGAAGGAACTTTTAGGTGCCAACAGAAGTGCTAGATCACTGAGAAGCTGTAGCTGGTCCAGGCCTACTGCAAGCAGCTTCCACAGCTGATACTGGGAACATACTGATGCCCAGAAGCTTGGAGATGCCAGAAAATGCAAAGTCCCAAAGAGGGTGTCACAGCCCTTCCTGGTTTTGCAAGCTCCTAGGTCTGTGCACCCTGAAGGGCCACAGCTCTTTTTTTATTTTTGTCTATGACAATGTGATAAGCAAGGGGAAATTTCTATCCCTGTTTGTGTTCCAGGTCATTCAACCCTGCCTTTCAGGTGAATTATTTTTCTGCATCCAGAAAGAATGAGGTTCATGCAGCCGTCAGCCCTTCCACCTATGTCTGTAGAGATAGTCCCTACACTGGTTATGGAAACAGTGATGGCCTCCCATAGAAGATGCTTGAGTATTCATTCTACTCAACACCTAGAATTCTCTAACCCTGGCTATATAATCCTTGAACTCTTGGTTTTCATTTGGCTTGGTTATTGTAATATCTTAGCAACTTTTATGTCATAAGACACATTTAATCTTTGTCTTATGACAAATATTATGCCCAATGTGTATGCATAACGTAGGGTGCCAATGCACATGTGTGCATCTGTATTCTGTATGCCTTCCAGTTGTATTCAAGATTAGTTCTATCCCAAAAGCCTTTGATTGAGTTTTCTCCATGGTATCCCAAAAACAGAGTGTGCCTAGGGTATTATTTTGCTATATTATTGTTTTACAGAAATATTTAAAAAGTAATGCAAAAGAAAAGGGAAGAAAAAGGAAATATATAGTTTACTTTCTAATCATTGATTAACTGAACTGACTTCACTTTACTAACAGTTACCCTAACTTGAATCAATTGAACTTTACCAGAACTTCTTAAAATCCTTCTCATTTACCAAAACCAAAGATTGAGTTAAGTAACCTTGAAAATATAAAATCAAAGTGTTCTAAAATTGTGCTTCTTCTTTTTTACAATTTTCTGGAGACAAGGTTCAACACTTAATTACTCAAAGATGCCTGAGACTAGATTTTAAGATGTTCAGTAGCATTTCAGGCCTCTTGGCACTAGGAGCTAGTAACAACCTTACCAATTCTACTTCCAGTCATGAATATGGTTTAGAGTAAAACTAAAGTAAATTCTACTGACATATGGAAACCCTAAACAATCACATTGATTGTCTGTTACCCCTATGATCTCATTGTCTACAATCGTTTTCCTTTCACAGTCTGCTCCATCTACAGTGACCTGGTTGTTTTTCAAACAATTTATGCAGGCTTCTGCCAGAGATCATCACACTTGTAGATCTTGCTGCATGCTTATATTATTATTCCCTTATTGTTTTATTTAGATATGTACTTGAAAGTCACTTTGGAAACAAATTATTGTATACATGTTTTACATAAAATTAAAATGTACTTCATAATAGAGAATCTTGCCTCTTGCATTTTATATGAAATTGATAACATCAATTAATAAAAAGCAAGCAACAAACTTCATGCCTTAACCACTAAAACAAAGCCTAACAACTGGAAACAAAAAAGTGTAACATTCAATTTAAGTATCTAAAACAACACTTTCATAGGATAAAAGCATAGATCTCCTAAATAAAAATAAACTCTGATATTAGAAAACAGTCAGTGCACACCAAATAAAAATTAAGGCAAAACTGCAGGGCAGCCAGCTTCAAACCATTCAAAGAAACATCAAACCAATCAAAAACTGTCTGAACCCAGTAAATCAGTAGTTTGTATCAAAAAATCAAAGCATCAAAAGAGAACATTTTAAAGTGGTAATTTTTTTTTAGATTGCCATACTGCCTCCCAGGCACAGATGAAGCCTTCAAAATTGAAATCTACATTTTTCCATTTTAGGCCCTGGTTCCTAATTCTGGGAGGAGTGAAAAGCCCTCATATGTTAATTTATTGTGTTTGTTCTAGACTATGTAGAAAATAAATAAAAAATTGATGAAACATATTTATTTCTGTTTTGCCAAACTCAGAAGTCACTCTTAGTTGAAAATGCTGGGGCTGGAGCCAAGATGGCCGAATAGGAACAGCTCCAGTCTACAGCTCCCAGTGTGAGCAACGCAGAAGACGGGTGATTTCTGCATTTCCATCTGATATACCGGGTTCATCTCACTAGGGAGTGCCAGACAGTGCAGGACAGTGGGTACAGCACACTGTGCACGAGCCGAAGCAGGGTGAGGCATTGCCTCACTCAGGAAGCATAAGGGGTCAGGGAGTTCCCTTTCCTAGTAAAAGAAACGGGTGACAGACGGCACCTGGAAAATCGGGTCACTCCCACCCTAATACTGCGCTTTTCTGACAGGCTTAAAAAAAGGCACACAAGGAGATTATATCACACACCTGGCTTGGAGGGTCCTACGCCCGTGGAGTCTCACTGATTGCTAGTACAGCAGTCTGAGATCAAACTGCAAGGCGGCAGCGAGGCTGGGGGAGGGGCGCCCGCCATTGCTCAGGCTTGCTTAGGTAAACAAAGCAGCCAGGAAACTCAAACTGGGTGGAGCCCACCACAGCTCAAGGAGGCCTGCCTGCCTCTGTAGGCTCCACCTCTGGGGGCAGGGCACAGACAAACAAAAAAGACAGCAGTAACCTCTGCAGACTTAATGTCCCTGTTCCACAGCTTTGAAGAGAACAGTGGTTCTCCCAGCATGCAGCTGGAGATCTGAGAACGGGCAGACTGCCTTCTGAAGTGGGTCCCTGACCCCTGACCCCCGAGCAGCCTAACTGGGAGACAACCCCCAGTAGGGGCAGACTGACACCTCAAATGGCCAGGTACTCCTCTGAGACAAAACTTCCAGAGAAACGATCAGACAGCAGCATTTGCGGTTCACAAAAATCCGCTGTTCTGCAGCCACCACTGCTGGTACCCAGGCAAACAGCGTCTGGAGTGGACCTCTAGCAAACTCCAACAGACCTGCAGCTGAGGGTCCTGTCTGTTAGAAGGAAAACAAACAAACAGAAAGGACATCCACATCAAAAACCCATCTGTACATCACCATCATTGAAGGCCAAAAGTAGATAAAACTGCAAAGATGGGGAAAAAACAGAGCAGAAAAACTGGAAACTCTAAAATGCAGAGCCCCTCTCCTCCTCCAAAGACATGCAGTTCCTCACCAGCAACAGAACAAAGCTGGACAGAGAATAACTTGGACGAGTTGAGAGAAGAAAACTTCAGACGATCAAACTAGTCCGAGCTACAGGAGGAAATTCAAACCAAAGACAAAGAAGTTAAAAACTTTGAAAAAAATTTAGACGAATGTATAACTAGAATTACCAATACAGAGAAGTGCTTAAAGGAGCTGATGAAGCTGAAAGCTAAGTCTTGAGAACTACTTGAGGAATGCAGAAGCCTCAGGAGCCAATGCAATCAACTGGAAGAAAGGGTATCAGTGATGGAAGATGAAATGAATGAAATGAAGCGAGAAGGGAAGTTTAGAGAAAAAAGAATAAAAAGAAACCAACAAAGCCTCCAAGAAATATGGGACTATGTGAAAAGACCAAATCTATGTCTGATTGGTGTACCTGAAAGTGACGGGGAGAATGGAACCAAGTTGGAAAACACTCTGCAGGATATTATCCAGGAGAACTTCCCCAATCTAGCAAGGCAGGCCAACATTCAGATTCAGGAAATATAGAGAATGCCACAAAGATACTCCTCGAGAAAAGCAACTCCAAGACACATAATTGTCAGATTCACCAAAATGGAAATGAAGGAAAAAATGTTAAGGACAGCCAGAGAGAAAGGTCGGGTTACCCACAAAGGGAAGCCTATCAGACTAACGGCGGATCTCGGCAGAAACTCTACAAGCCAGAAGAGAGTGGGGGCCAATATTCAACATTCTTAAAGAAAAGAAATTTCAACCCAGAATTTCATATCCAGCCAAACTAAGCTTCATAAGTGAAGGAGAAATAAAATCCTTTACAGACAAGCAAATGCTGAGAGATTTTGTCACCACCAGGCCTGCCCTACAAGAGCTCCTGAAGGAAGCACTAAACATGGAAAGGAACAACCGGTACCAGCCGCTGCAAAATCATGCCAAATTGTAAAGACCATCGAGGCTAGGAAGAAACTGCATCAACTAACGAGCAAAATAGCCAGCTAACATCATAATGACAGGATCAAATTCACACATAACAATATTAACTTTAAATGTAAATGGACTAAATGCTCCAATTAAAAGACACAGACTGGCAAATTGGATAAAGAGTCAAGACCCAGCAGTGTGCTGTATTCAGGAAACCCATCTCACATGCAGAGACACACATAGGCTCAAAATAAAAGGATGGAGGAAGATCTACCAAGCAAATGGAAAACAAAAAAAGGCAGGGTTTGCAATCCTAGTCTCTGATGAAACAGACTTTAAAACCAACAAAGATCAAAAGAGACAAGGCCATTACATAATGGTAAGGGGATCAATTCAACAAGAAGAGCTAACTATCCTAAATATATATGCACTCAATACAGGAGAACCCAGATTCATAAAGCAGGTCCTGGGTGACCAACAAAGAGACTTAGACTACCACACAATAATAATGGGAGACTTTAACACCCCACTGTCAACATTAGACAGATCAATGAGACAGAAAGTTCACAAGGATACACACGAATTGAACTCAGCTCTGCACCAAGTGGATCTAATAGACATCTACAGAACTCTCCACTCCAAATCAACAGAATATACATTTTTTTCAGCACCACACCACACCTATTCCAAAATTGACCACATAGTTGGAAGTAAAGCTCTCCTCAGCAAATGTAAAAAAAATAGAAATTATAACAAACTGTCTCTCAAACCACAGTGCAATCAAACTAGAACTCAGGATAAAGAAACTCACTCAAACCGCTCAACTACATGGAAACTGAACAACCTGCTCCTGAATGACAACTGGGTACATAACGAAATGAAGTCAGAAATAAAGATGTTCTTTGAAACCAACGAGAACAAAGACACAACATACCAGAATCTCTGGGATGCATTCAAAGCAGTGTGTAGAGGGAAATTTATAGCACTAAATGCCCACAAGAGAAAGCAGGAAAGATCCAAAATTGACACCCTAACATCACAATTAAAAGAACTAGAAAACAAGAGCAAACACATCAAAAGCTAGCAGAAACCAAGAAATAACTAAAATCAGAGCAGAACTGAAGGAAATAGAGACACAAAAAACCCTTCAAAATTTAATGAATCCAGGAGCTGGTTTTTTGAAAGGATCAACAAAATTGATAGAACACTAGCAAGACTAATAAAGAAGAAAAGAGAGAAGAATCAAATAGTTGCAATAAAAAATGATAAAGGGGATATCACCACCGATCCCACAGAAATACAAATGACCATCAGAGAATACTACAAACAGCTCTATGCAAATAAACTAGAAAATCTAGAAGAAATGGATAGATTCCTTGACACATAGACCCTCCCAAGAATAAACCAGGAAGAAGTTGAATCTCTGAATAGACCAATAATAGGATCTGAAATTGTGGCAATAATCAATAGCTTACCAACCAAAAAGAGTCCAGCACCAGATGAATTCACAGCCGAATTCTACCAGAGGTACAAGGAGGAACTGCTACCATTCATTCTGAAACTATTCCAAATAATAGAAAAAGAGGGAATCCTCCTTAACTCATTTTATGAGGCCAGCATCATCCTGATACCAAAGCTGGGCAGAGACACAATCAAAAAAGAGAATTTTAGACCAATATCCTTGATGAACATTGATGCAAAAATCCTCAATAAAATACTGGCAAACCAAATCCAGCAGCACATCAAAAAGCTTATCCACCATGATCAAGTGGGCTTCATCCCTGGGATGCATGGCTGGTTCAATATACACAAATCAATAAATGTAATCCAGCGTATAAACAGAACCAAAGACAAAAACCACATGATTATCTCAATAGATGCAGAAAAGTCCTTTGACAAAATTCAACAATGCTTCATGCTAAAAACTCTCAATAAATTAGGTATTGATGGGATGTATCTCAAAACAATAAGAGCTCTCTATGACAAACCCACAGCCAATATCATACTGAATGGACAAAAACTGGAAGCATTCCCTTTGAAAACTGGCACAAGACAGGGATGCCCTCTCTCACCACTCCTATTCAACATAGTGTTGGAAGTTCTGGCCAGGGCAACTAGGCAGGAGAAGGAAATAAAGGGCATTCAATTAGGAAAAGAGGAAGTCAAGTTGTCCCTGTTTGCAGATGACATGATTGTATATCTAGAAAACCCAATTGTCTCAGCCCAAAATCTCCTTAAGCTGATAAGCAACTTCAGCAAAGTCTCAGGATACAAAATCAATGTGCAAAAATCACAAGCATTCTTATATACCAATAACAGACAAACAGAGCGCCAAATCATGAGTGAACTCCCATTTACCATTGCTTCAAAGAGAATAAAATACCTAGGAATCCAACTTACAAGGGACGTGAAGGACCTCTTCTCGGAGAACTACAAACCACTGCTCAATGAAATAAAAGATGATACAAGGAAATGGAAGAATATTCCATGCTGATGGGTTTAATAAAGGGTGCTGGGAAAACTGGCTAGCCATATGTAGAAAGCTGAAACTGGATCCCTTCCTTACACCTTATACAAAAATTAATTCAAGATGGATTAAAGCCTCAAACATTCGACCTAAAGCCATAAAAACCCTAGAAGAAAACCTGGGCATTACCATTCAGGACATAGGCATGGGCAAGGACTTCATGTCTAAAACACCAAAAGCAATGGCAACAAAAGCAAAAATTGACAAATGGGATCTAATTAAACTCAAAAACTTCTGCACAGCAAAAGAAACTTCCAGCAGAGTGAATAGGCAACTTACAAAATGGGAGAAAATTTTCACAACCTACTCATCTGACAAAGGGCTAATATCCAGAATCTACAATGAACTCAAAGAAATTTACAAGAAAAAAACAAACAACCCCATCAAAAATGGGTGAAGGACATGAACAGACACTTCTCAAAAGAAGACATGTATGCAGCCAAAAAACACATGAAAAAATGCTCACCATCACTGGCCATCAGAGAAATGCAAATCAAAACCACAATGAGATACCATCTCACACCAGTTAGAATGGCAATCATTAAAAAGTCAGGAAACAACAGGTGCTGGAGAGAATGTGGAGAAATAGGAACACTTTTACACTGTTGGTGGCACTGTAAACTAGTTCAACCATTGTGGAAGTCAGTGTGGCGATTCCTCAGGGATCTAGAACTAGAAATACAATTTGACCCAGCCATCCCATTACTGGGTATATACCCAAAGTCTATAAACCATGCTGCTATAAAGACACATGCACAGATATGTTTATTATGGCACTATTCACAATAGCAAAGACTTAGAACCAACCCAGATGTCCAATAGCGATAGACTGGATTAAGAAAATGTGGCACATATACACCATGGAATACTATGCAGCCATAAAAAATGATGAGTTCATGTCCTTTGTAGGGACATGGATGAAATTGGAAATCATCATTCTCAGTAAACTATCGCAAGAACAAAAAACCAAACACCGCATATTCTCACTCATAGGTGGGAATTGAACAATGAGAACACATGGACACAGGAAGGGGAACATCACACTCTGGGGTCAGTTGCGGGGTGGGGGGAGGGGGGAGGGATAGCATTAGGAGATATACCTAATGCTAAATGACGAGTTAATGGGTGCAGCACATCAGCATGGCACACGTGTACATATGTAACTAACCTGCACATTGTGCACATGTACCCTAAAACTTAAGGTATAATAGTAATAAAATAAAAAAAAGAAATCTTTGCTTAAAAAAGAAAGAAAATGCCAGGAATTGGTCAAACAAAATTTTAAGTTGTCGAAAGCAAAGAATATAGTTATTTCATACAAAAGTCAATAAAACAGATTTGTTAATACAGATCCCATTTTTTAAAAAAATAATAGTTTTATATTGCTTTTATTCAGAATGCTAATGGAATGCATTCTAAAATATCAATAAGTAAAAAAAACCTTGGAGAAATGAAGAAAATCTATAACTTTTACAAGTGATACTCAAGCAAAAAATGTCTAGATATAGAAAAGCTAAAATAATGTGTGATTAATCTTTCTCTAAAAAAATGCTATTATTATTACAACCCTGGCAAAATTAGCTATTACTATTACAGTTCTGGTAGGCAGCTATTACATAAAAAATTAAAAGTTTAATGGGCACTCAGTGTGTACAGATATAGTCTGAGACAACAATATAAATCGAGAAAGAGAGAAAAGTACAAGAGCAGCATATATTTATATTGTTGAAATTAAAATTTTGATGATTCAAACAAGTTAATATTATTCAAAGAAGGCTATATTAAGTTTAGAATATAGTTAAAGTCCCAAATATAACTAATTATAATAGGAAAATACAGAAAAAATGTTTAAAGAAGTTAAAAAGTTAACATTTTTTAAATGGACAAAGGAGAAATTGAGGATCAAATAAGATAAAGAACATATGTAAAAAAAAGTAAGTATGTGTCAGAGTAAATACTTTTTTTACTTGGAATAACTTTAAATGTGAGCTCTTACATAAAAACGCACAGACTGGTACAAATGCACCTTTAAAAGAACAATTTACTAATGTGATTTTATGCAAGTCTTACTTTAAGTTCAAAGAAACAGAGATGGAAAATAAATAATACAGGTTCTTGGAAAAGCATGACAACTTATTTTCAAACTTAGAAAAAAAACTTCTGGGCCAGGTTCAGTGGCTCTCAGAAATAAAAAATCTGGAGATGAAAAGTAAAACAATTATTTACATAAAATTCACTAAAGGCCTGCAATCCCAGGACTTTGGGAGGCTGAGGTGGCAGGTCATAATGTCGAGAAGTTGTGACTATCCCAGCCAACACGATGAAACCCCACCTTCACTAAAAGCACAAAAATTAGCTGGGCGTGGTGACATATATCTGTAGTCCCAGCTTCTCAAGAGGCTGAGGCAAGAGAATCAGTTGAACCCACAAGGCAGAGATTGCAGTGAGCCAAGATTGCTCCACTGTACTCCAGCCTGGTGACAGAGCAAGAATCCATCTCAAAAAAAAATTACTACAGGCATTTAAAAAGAGACTTAAGAAGATAGAACAAAATGTCAGTAAATTTAGAAAAAGGAGCAATTGAAATTATAAACTCAAGAAGAGAAAAAATAAAGAAATGTGAAAACAACCTAGAAACTGGTGGGACATCATCAAACAGACTCACTTATGCATTTTGGAAGTTCAAAGAGAAGAGACAAAGAAATGGGGAGACCAAAAAAAGTGGTCAAACATGTCACAAATTTAAGGTAACAAATAAATAGCTAAGAAGCTCAACAAACTCCAAGTAAAATAAACTCAAAGAAACACACTCAAACATACATGATAGTTAAACTCTTTCAAAAAAAAGATGAAGAAAATCTTGAAAGCAGCAAGAGAAATCTTGATGAGCAATGTGTAAAAAATCCTCATAAATAATCAGGGAATTTCTTATCTGAAAACCCAGAGCAGACTCATGTATTCCAAGTGCAGTGAGAAAAAACTTTCAAACAGAAATGTTATGTTTAAACAAAGTGTCCATCAGAAGTGAGGGTGAAATTATAAAATTACCAAATAAAATTGCATTCTTTTGTCACAAGACAACCATTTAAGGAATGCCTTATGGATTATTCCAGGGTAAAATGAAAGGACACTGAACAACAGTATGAATAAACAAAGATTGAGCTAAGGATAAATACATGAACAATTATAAAATATTAAAAAAGTGCATCTACACATATGTTCTCCACATAATTTAAAACACTGTTATATTAACAAAAAACCCACTAGCTTGTGTTTTTGAGATAGAATGACTATAGTTATAATTTAAGAACTCAGTGAAATAAAGCAGGCCATGCTATAAAGGAGTAAGAGTTTTGTATGTTAGTGAGAGTAAACTAATGTGACTGTAGAAGTGTTTTACTTTTAGGATGTTCAATTTAATCACTAGAGCAACTACAAAGCAAGCAGTAATAGCAAGGTAGAAAGCTCTCCTCACTACACAAGAAAGGAGGAGCTATGGATTCAGCTGCTTTTACCTGAGGCTACCTAGCCGGAAACCTTGACACACTAAGTGGAATCCGGAGCTGTCCCACCATGGAGTAAGTGAGGAGAGCCTAAGGCACAAAGCATAGCTGCTTATTCACACAACTTTTACTACATCAGTGGTCACGAAGTGGAACAGGCTAATCCACACCCAGGGCAAGTGAAACACGGGGCAGAAAGCAGTGACTGTGTGGAGACTCAATACAAAGAAAAATGACACAGTAATTGCTCCAGTCCTGTCTCTTCGTTTATCACTTCCCAGGAGTTTGAGGTTGAAATTGTGTTGACAAAAGACAAGACAAAAACGGGAAGACAGAGTATTTCATTCAGTGGAAAGGCTATGACAAACAGGATGACACTTGGGAAGCGGAGCAACACCTTGTAAACTGTGAAAAATGTTTAAAAGATGACAGACTAAAAAACAGGAAAAGAAGGACATGGACTGCAAACAAGCAGAACTTTTTCAAGCAATGCCAGAAAATGAACTTCCAGATCTACCAACTCCAAATTTTTAAAGAAATTTCCTGAAACCCTAGTGACAGGCAAACCCCACACATCCAAAAACTGCCAGTTATTTGCTACCAACCACAATGCTAGGAGAAACACAGCTTCACCTTTCTTCAATCCAAGGAATATGGAGCTAGGAAATTAAACTATCAAGACACTTGCACCTCAGAGCCCTTTTAACAGCAAGAACATGTGGTTTTCAGGAACTCAAGAAACTGAGCCCTATTGTGCCAGATCAGCAGGACATCACGGTGCTCAAACTGGCAGGAGAGAAGCCCTTCAGAGCTTATTATATTCCAGTGCTGAACAGGCTGGAGGGGAGAACAGGCCCCAGATACACCCTCTAATGTCTCAGGGGTCTGACTTGGTTACTGCTTCTGTGGTTACAGTCTCAGCTAACAAGGAAGATACATTGGTATTAGCAATTTCATAAACTGCCAATGGAACAAAAAAAATACATACATTTGTTCCAAGCATGAGAGGTGGGAAAATAAAGATTATTGACGATGAAAAAGACCCACATTTTATCAAAAGGATGTATTTTACCATAAGACTAACAGAAAGTGCCAACAGTTTCAGAGACACTGTGGTGAGGGAAAAGGATGGCTTTACCCAGAAAGTGCTATCAAGAAGATTGACAGAGAATAACTCTCTAAATATAGAAGTAATGAAAAAAATTGAGGATGCTCTGCATAGGGCTGCTGCAGATGACAGGAAGCTTATGCTGCCCAGTGCAGCCAGCTGTGTCTTTTGCTGAGGTCTTGATTTTGTGTACATTTAAGAAATGGCAGAATGAGGGCAAGCATGGAAATAATGGATACTATAAAAAACACTGTGAATAGTTCTATTAGTTTAAGAAGCCTATTGTTTTATCAGCCAATAGCCCAGTTATTTGACAAGCTCCATCCATACTGCCTCTTTGTGATTTGGTTTAGGCTAACAAAAGGCTTGGTTTTAAACCCAGTATATGACTTTTGGACAGAGTCCAGGTGGCTATTTTACCATTAAATTTCTCAAGATGATTGGCAAAGCATCAGCCTATGTAATGTTGATGGGTAGGCAAAGGCCTGATCTCTCAGGTGTCTTGGACTGCAACTTTTCCCCCAAAAGACTATGATGCAAATTAAGGATCTTGCCTCATATGATGCAGTTGTGCTAGAGAAATGTAAGGCTTTTATTTACTGTAACATTAAAATGCAGTTGAAACAGGCCAATAAGAGAGTGTGAAGTGCCAGAAAGTATCTGAAGCTCAGTACAAAGAATAGAATCTGTGTTCAAGTATATGCAAAAGAAAACTGATAAGTTTTAATAGTCAACCGCTCTGCTCAGGACTCAAGAACTGAGCTGAGCAAAATACACCATTAGCTGCAAGATGAACTAATTTATTTGCACACCCCCAAACAATATCACCCATTCCTGCAATGGGTGAGCCAGGCACAGAGTAGGGAGATGTGCCTGAGTGAGCAACTGTTGAGTCCAGCCACTTCCCACATCTAGGCCTGTAAGGTGTGTTAAGGTGACAGTTCCAGGTGCCAGCTCAGGTGCCAGCTTCCTGCATATCTTTGACTGAATCAGGCATACCACAAGCTGTTTCCTCCAGAGGCACTCAGGAATGCAGTGGCATCCAGAAGCTTAGGAATGCCAGAAACTGCAAAGCTTCAAAGACGGTGTTACAGCCCTGGCTTGGAAAAGGTTTCGGCCTGGGCTCCTTCAAGGCCTGAACCTCTTCTATCCATTTTTTCCCCTGTAACCAATAATTTGGTAAGTGCGGGTTTCTGTTTTTCAGTCTTGTTTCTGTTACTAATCTTTAAGGTTCACCATTAAGTGGGTCCTGAGTTCTAGACACACATCCAGGGAGAATGAGGTATGTGGACAACAGGAGAATAATCCAGATAAATAGATGCTTTATTGAGTGAAGATACAGCTCTCGGGAGAGAGAAAGTGGGTAACTCCATTTCAAAAACAGGACATACCTGAATCTGTGCAATACTCAGTGAAGACAGCACCAAGAGTGACCAGCTCCAGTGGAAAAGCAGATTGTTAAAACATCTCTGAAGCCCTCAGTGGAGTGAAGTTTCAGAGTGGGTAGCTTCTACCTGCAGGAAGGTTATTGAGTTGTATGTGCAGCTCTAAGTTTGGAGGAGATCTATCTATTTGCCGCTGTGCACCCAGCACTTTGGGAGGCCCAGGCAAATGGTACACTTGAGGTTGAAAATTCAAGACCAGCCTGACAAACATGGAGAAATCCTGTCCCTACTAAAAATACAAAATTATCCAGGTGTGATGGTGCATGTCTTTAATCCCAGCTACTCAGGAGCTGAGGCAGGACAATCGCTTGAACTTTGGAGGCAGAGGATGTGGTGAGCTGAGGTCACACCACAGTACATCAGCCATGGCAACAAGCATGAAACTCGCTGTCATATATATATGTCATATATATATATATATATACACACACACATGTATATATGTGTATATGTGTCATATATACACATATATGACATATGTGTGTATATGTCATATATATACATATATATGACATATATGTGTATATATGTCTCATATATATGACATATATGTGTATATATGACATATATGACATACATATGACATATATGACATACATATGACATATATGACATACATATGACATATATGACATATATGACATACATATGACATATATGACATATATGACATATATATGACATATATATGACATATATGACATATATATGACATATATATGACATATATGACATATATGACATATATATGACATATATGACATATATATGACATATATGACATATATATGACATATATATGACATATATGACATATATATGACATATATTTAAAATAAATAAATCAAAATGAGTCTGCAGTGCATATGGGCTTCAGAGGGTGGAACGAGTGTGCTGATTTCTCCATGGGTGGAGAAGGGTGAAAAGAAAAATATATCTAAACCTAAAAATAACCCTAATACTAACACTGAAACACTAAAAATAAGCCTCAAGCCCTAATCCTAATCCTCACATAAACCCAACCTGAACCATTAACAAAACATATTCCTAAATCTGAATGTAACCCGACCACTACACGCAACCCTAAACACACCCCTACACCTACCCCAACCCTAAACCTACCCCAAACCCTAAATCTACCCTAAACTCTAACATTCACCAAAACCCTAACCTAAATACTAAACCAAATTCTATTTCTAACACTAACCCTAAACACTGAACCCTAACCCCTAACTCTAACTCTAACCCCTAAAACTACCTTCAAACCTAACCCTAAAAGCAACCTTAACTCCAACCCTAAAACTAAAACTACAACCTTAGAAATGTAATCTAACACCTAACAAATATCCCTAATCAAAACTTCAACGCAAACCCTAATTCTAACCATATGATGACCATACACCTAACCTTAAAAATCTGACACTAACACTACTCCTAACTCTAACCCACACCCTCAAATGCAACCCCAACCACAACCCCTAACTTTAACCCCAAAGCCAAAACCAACAAAGACCTTAAGCCATAACCCTAAACCCAACTCTACCCCATGACCATAAACCTAACACTGACATTGATGCTGAGAATAACCCTGAGCCAACCTTAACTCAAAGACAAAAATAAACTCAAACCCTAACTCTATTGATAAACTCTAAACCTACCACTACCACTACCGCTCACCCAAACTCTAACCCTAAAACTAGCCCTATAATTCTTACCCTAACACTGTAACACTAACCCAAACACTACACTTAATCCAAACTCAGAAACACTAACCTGAACCCTAGTAATAAACAATAATCCTAACCATAACCTAACCCAATGCGATCACAACACTCACCATAAACCTACCCATTAACCATACCCCTAACACTAATCCCTAATACTAACCCAACCCTAAAACCTTAACTCTAACCCTAAACCCTCTGCAATGGCAGCTGTAACTCTAAAAACTGAAACCAAACACTAACACCAATGCAACCCAAACCCTAATTGCAAGTACTAAACTTAATGCTAACCCTTAACCCAACCCTAATGCTAAACCTAACCCTAAACTCTAACCCTAACCCTTAACTTGACCCTAATTGCAAAAACAACACCACCACAAAATAAACACACCACTAATTCTAAAACCCTAAACCTAATAAAAACCCTAAAGACTAACCGCTAATACTAAACCCTAACCCTAAACTCCAATGTAAAATGCTGAACCCAGACGCTGACCCTAACACTAATCAAAGCCTAAATGTGAGCCTAACCTTAACCCCTACGTCAAACATTAACCCTATGCTGTAACCCTAACACTCTAACCCTAACCTTAATCGTTAACCACAGCCCTAACCCATAACACTAACACCAATTCTAACACTAACCCTAACCCTATCCATACAACAACCTCAACTCAACCCAAAATGTAACACTATCCCTAACCAAAGCTATGAGCTTAAGCAATAAGCCTAATCATAATCTTAACATAATCATAACCATAATCCTGAAACTAAAAGTACGAATTAATGCTAACTGTGTTAGCCTATCATTAAACTGAACCATACACACTAAACACTAAACCTAACACTAAGAATTAGCACGAACCCTAAGGAAAAACCTCTACCACTAAACCTAAACCTAAACTTAACCCAAAATGTTAAACCCTCCTCTAATTTTAGCAACTAACCATAACCATGACACAAACACAAGATGTAATCCTAATCCTAAATTTAAATGCAACCCCTACCACTAACCTTAACCCAAAAACCCTAACCCAAATAACCCCTAACACAAACCCTATCCCAAACCCTAAACCTAACACTCAACATTGATCTTAGCCTAATCATAAACCAGAACCCAAACACGTAACCTTAACCCTAATCTGACCCTAGATCTAACACTAAAGCCTAAACCCTAACAATAATCCTATACAATAAACCCAATCCCAACTTTAACCCTAAATTCTAACCTTAAAGCTACCCAAACCCTAACACTAACCCTAAACCTTAACACTAGGCCAAACCCTAAACCCTTATCTTAACCCTCAACTGATGCTAAACCAAAACCTAAATGCTAAACAATAAGCCTAAAAATAACACTGAACCCTAAACACTAACCCTAATGCTAAACTGAAATCCTAACTGGGACCCGAACCCTAAACGCTAAACCAAATCCTTATTCTTATCCTAACGCTAACCCTAAACCCAAACCCTAACACTAATGCACTAACCCTCTTACCTTAACCCTCACTGTCATCTTAACTCTCACCCTTAGCACTAACCCTAACCCTGACAATGACATTAACCCAGAACCTAACCCCACCCTAACCCCTAACCTCTAACTGTAAGCCTATATCTTACCCTAAACCTAAGCATAACCTGATCCCAAACCTAACCTGTAATCCTGATTCTAACTGTAGCCCTAAACATAGCCCTAACCTTGACCCCTGTCCCTAATCCTAATCCAAATCATAACACTAGTCCTACCACACTTACCTCTAACCCAACCCCAGATCTAACCCTCAATCTAACCTTTATTCTGCAGTTGTAATCCCCTATCCCTAATCCCAAATTTCTATCCCATCATTAATAGTATCCTATCACCCATGAAAAGAATTTTAAATATATCCTCAATGATTCTAACCTCTAACCCTTAATGCCCATAAGAGTACACTGAATCATACCTCCTATCAACTCCAATTGAAAATTGAATTAAACAGATGATATCACTGGGACTAAACACTAAATGTTAATAAATCTGACAATTAGAGACATTAGAAGGTTTAACCAAATAATAGTACATGAAATTTGCTACATGGGGAAGACCTTATGCACCTCAATGTTTAAGTTCTTTGTTTTCTTAGAAAATTGAGGGTCTTTCAACATTCTGAAGCCATCCCTTTTCAATATAACATGTAAATTATATGATGGGAAAACAGTACATGTTTATCTCAACTATTATAGAAAATACTTAAAGTTAGTCAACATATTTAATGATAACAACATCCAATGAACTGTGTTTCAAATTTCTTTTACATGACAAAACATCTTTATGCATAACCCATAACAATCAGCAACTGAATGGTTGAGAACCAAAGCTTTAAGATGAGGAATACAGCACTGATGCTCACTTTCATCATTGTATTTGATACCGTGCTAGAAGTTACATACAAAAAAATTGGAAAATGAAAATATTTATGAAGCCATTCATATGTGGAAAAATAAAAGTAAAACTATCTATTAATGGATCTCATGACCTCATATACAGAAAATCATAAGAAACCAAAAAGAAATAATGAAATCTAGTACACAAACAAGCATACAGTATAAAACATCAATATATTTCTATACACTAGCAATAAACCATATGAAAATAAAATTAATACAACAATTTTATTTGTAAAAACAACAAGCTGCATGTCCTCCAACTTCCCTGGAACACACAGGAGCAGGCAGCTGTGGGATGGGGCGGACTTGGAGCGGTGTCTGTGCTGCTACATTGGGACCTGGGCTGCACTGGGCATGGGACTAACCATAAACTACTGAAGACCCTAGGGAATCAAAGTGGAATTACTTAAATACATAGTGGATGAAGAGTAGAAAACCTACAGTGGTTTTGAAAGCCCTAATGCCACAATATCAAATGGATATCTTCAGAGCCATAAATTTATGGTAAAAGGAGAACATGCATGAACATCAGCAACAATGAAAGCCATGTTGAGTGGCCCAGGTCATCTTGCTGAGAAGGAAAGCATAGAGGTCATTGTGGGAGGCATCCCTTCACAAATGCTGCCAGAAGTATGCACATATTTTACCTAAATGTTTCACTACACCTGCAGCTCCACAGAGATTCCTAAATTCCCATTTCACCTGAAACTGCACTAGAACTGTTGATGACTGTGAACTTTCTAGATTGTATATAAATACAATTGATTGATAAGATAAAATAAATTATAATAAGCTGTTAAATTTTTGTTCAATGTTGAAGACCTGTAGTTCAGTTAGTATTTTTTTGTAGGTAGCACATTCCCTGTATGCAAGGTAACTATAAAATTAATTGCAAAGAAGATTCTCTTCTGTTTTTTGCATAACAGCATTGAAATTTGTTTGTATTGTGAACAAGCTAAGGACATTTTCACAAACAGAGAAATAAACAAATATGCCAATTCATAGGTGGTTTTGTCTTATCCCTTGAATATGACTTTTAAAATGAGTAATGTTGATACAGAAAATGAAGAAAATTAGGCATAAATGAACAATTTCATTATATGTATGTTCCTAACTTAGCCAAAAGATTGATTTTTTTCCAACCCTAACATAAATGTTTTATGAATGCCTATAATCTCAGCACTTTTGGAGGCCAAGGCAGGCAGATCACATGAGTCCAGGAGTTTGACACATGCCCAGGCAACATGGTAAACCTTTGTCTCTACCAAAAAATACAAAAAGTTAGCCAGATATAGTCGCAGAGGCTAAGGTGGAGGATCAGTTGAGCTCAGCAGTTGGAGGCTGCAGTGAGCCATGATGACACTTCTGCACTCCAGACTGGGCAACAGAGTGAGACCCTGTCTCAACAACAACAATAAATAAATAAATAAATAAATAAATAAATAAATAAATAAATGGAATAAGAGTTGAAATATTTTATGTCCTTTGATAAACCTCGGTATTGTTTAAAAGTGGTTTGTCATTTTGCTTATTGCTTCAATTTAAGAAATTTATTTAAAAACAATTTTGGAAGGTTACTAGGTATGATTTTTGAAGAAGCAACAGAACTATACCCAGATGGTCAATGAGTCAACTATATGACTAAAAGCAAAGCATCCTTGGCAACTTTGAAAACAGAAAGAAAAAAAAATCCTGCAAGGGGTGGTGGCTTAGGTTTTCTAATGTTGAATATTTTTTGGATTTAAGAAATCTCTTTTTTTCTCTTAGGCTAATTATAATTTTAACAATTTAATAATTTTGAGATTTAATATTTCAATTTTGTGAACAGAAGTGAAACAGTTGTAAAAAAAATAAAACAACAACTCCCGCCCCCCTAACCACCCCTGTCATCTGAATGGGTCCCTCCTTTTGGCCAAGGGCATTCCAAAATTGATTCAGGTCCTGACAGGAAAGAGGGACAGACATGCTTCATTATACACTCCTCCTTTTTGAACTTTAGAAAAAGTTGACTGTCATTAACAGCAACACATACCTTACGTCTGATAAGAAATATTTACCTTCTATTCTCTCAAGCCTGCTACATGGAGGCTTCATCATCATGATGAAACTTCAGACTTCTATGCAGGTAGAGAGAATTTGAAGCTAATGGATCTCAGCTTGCTGTGCTCCATGGAAGTGGGGCCTGCTGAGTGAGACCACTTGGTTCCCTGGCTTCAGCCCCCTTTCCAGGGGTGTGAATGGTTCTGTCTCACTGGAGTTACAGGTGCCACTGGGGTACCAAAAAAAAAATATTTTGCAGCCAGCTCAGCATCTGTCAAAGCAACAGCCCAGTTTGGTGCTTGAAACTCAGGGCTGTGGTTGTGTAGCCACACCAGGGAATCTCCTGGTCGGTGGGTTGCCAAAACCATGGGAAAAGTGCAGGATATGGGCTTGATAGCACAGCCCCTAAGGCTTTCCTTGGCTAGGGGAGGAAGTTTCCAGCCACTTGCACTTCTGGGTGAGGCAACACTCACCCTGCTTCTGCTGCCTTTTGTGGGCTGCACTCAATATCTAACCAGTCCCAGTGAGATGAACTGAGTAACAGTTTCGAAGGGATGTCTCTCAAATTGACCTCAATGCTTTCCTTCTCAGCAAAATGACCTGGGCCACTCAACATGGCTTTCATTGTTATTGATGTTCACACGTGTTCTCCTTTTACCATAAATTCATGACTCTGAAGATATCCATCTGACATGGCAGCATTAGGGCTTTTAAATCCACTGTGGGTTTTCTACTCTTCATCCACAGTGCACTTAAATAATTCTACTTTGATTCCCCAGGATCTTGAGTAGTTTATGATTAGCCCCATGGCCAGTGCAGCCCAGGTCCCAATGTAGCAGCACAGACATCACTCCAAGGCCACCCCATCCCACAGGTGCCTGCTCCTGTGGGTTCCAGGGAAGTTGGAGGACACGCAGCTTGTTGTTTTTACAAATAAAATTGTTGTATTAATTTTATTTTCATATGGTTTATTGTAGTGTATAGAAATATATTGATGTTTTATACTGTATGCATGTTTGTTTACTGGATTTCATTATTTCTTGTTGGTTTCTTACAATTTTCTGTATATGAGGTCATGAGATCCATGAGTAGTTAGTTTTACTTTTATTTTTCCACATTAGAATGGCTTCATAAATATTTTTGTTTTCCAGTTGTTTTGGATGGAACTGGTAACATGGTATCAAATACAATAATGAAAGTGAGCATCAGTGCTGTGTTCCTCATCTTAAAGCTTTTGTTCTCTACACCCTTATTACTTATTGTAACCCAGTCATTCCTATCTATTGATTCCGTGTTTTTAGATAATAACTTAACTCTTTCAGCCAACTGCCAATTTGAATATATTTAAATCTACCTGTAACTTGAAAGTCCAGGTACCTCAGGTGGAAATTCATAAATCACTGGTCTTTTGT
Organism: Gorilla gorilla gorilla; assembly: GCF_029281585.2. Lineage (NCBI taxonomy): Eukaryota > Metazoa > Chordata > Mammalia > Primates > Hominidae > Gorilla > Gorilla gorilla. Next base: position 25,264,584 of record NC_073248.2, on the reverse strand, counting down.
GTTGGCCTCACTGGGAGCTACAGACCAGAGCTGTTCCTTTTGCCAGATGCCCATAGGCTTTTATTCTTATTTAAAGTGTGCACTGTTGAAATTACCAGATGTTTCACTTGTAATGTCTAAAAGCAAAGAGGAAAAGAACAGTGAGAAATATTTTAATAAATCAATCTCTGTCTTCAAATGTCAATCAAAAGCAGTACCATGTTGTGAAAGGTGAAGAAAAACTAAACGATCAGAAACATGTGATTTCACATTTTGGCTTACTTTGGAAAAGGCAGATTTAAGAAGGTAAACCTCCAGAGTTCTAATCTTTATCGAGTATTAAGCAGTGCAAAGTATGTACTGAAATTGAAATCAATTTTTTCTAATTCCCATAAAAACTAGTTTGTACTCTAGAAATCCCTGTTGTTGCCTTGACATCTGTGGGGGTTCAGTCAGGATGATGGGGAATATTATCAGATTCCAAGCTTCTTGGAAGGCCTGTGGTGGTTGGCATAAACTCCAGTAATAAAGTTGGCTGAAGGCAGCCTTTTTCCTTTAGTTAAACAAGTTAGAGTAGAAACAAAGGAATGTAGGGTGTTTATCTAACTAGCTTGCTTACTCATGTCATCCTAAGACTAATCTTTGACTTACCACGGTGCTTAATGGCTTTTTAATTGGGAAGTTCACACTGTCAATTACCCTTTAGGGGTGTTGACTCAAGCCTTGGTCAATTAATCTTTGCTGGATAAGTGCAAGTCTTACTAGCTGGTTGGGGCCACAGTCAAAACTGTTTACAACACTTTGCCTGGAGTCTGTAAGCAGCCCAGATGCTCAGCTGGACTGGCAAAGCAGAATATCTGTGTGTTGGTGTACTTTATTCATCCATTTATTCATTGTGGAAATCGTAAATTAAAAAATAACAGGATAAATGCAACAATCTGTACTAGCAAATTTTTTTTTTAGTTTTTACTAAGCAGAGGTTAGAGTGTGATCAGCTTTCCATGGCACAACATGGAAAGAAGCACAACGTACTTCTTTTGGCGGCAATTATGGAATAATGAGAAAACAATAATAACAAAATGCCAGTCTGAAGAGATCACACATTGTATGATTACATTTCTATGACATTATAGAAAATCTACAGAGAAGGAAAGCAGACACGTGATGTACAGTGGGTTGTAGGGGACAGGGAGTGAGTTGAATATGGGAATACGATGTTGCAAAGAGATAAAAATGGGCCAGTTAGAATTAGACTGCCTCTGGTTGGTGAGGTTGTGCTATGTGTGTGGAAAAGTCAGGAGTGTGTAGTACCAACATGAATAAAAATGCTCCTACTCGGCTGGGTGTGGTGGCTCACACCTGTAATCCCAGCACTTTGGGAGGCTGAGGTGGGCAGATCATGAGGTCAGGAGATCAAGACTATCATGGCTAACACAGTGACACCCGGTCTCTACTAAAAATAAAAAAAAAAATAGCCACTCATGGTGGTGAATGCCTGTAGTCCCAGCTACTCTGGAGGCGGAGGCAGAAGAATGGCACGAACAAGGGAGGCAGAGTTCGCAGTGAGCCAAGACTGCACCACTGCACTCCAGCCTGGGCCACAGAGCAAGACTCCATTAAAAAATAAAAAAAAAAAAGAAGGCTCCTACTCACTCTAGGAAAGAAGGGTCTTCTTTCATTCCACATGGAACTATTTCAGGACCAGTTCGCAGGAAGCCTTTGTTGTATGTGGTAAAAGAAACATAACATAAAATTTACCGATCTAAACATTTTTAGGTGTATAGATAAGCAGCATTAAGTATGTTTATGTTATTGTGTAACCATCACCACCATTTCACATTCTCACCAGCAATGCACAAGGATTTCATTTTCTCGACACACCCTCCAACCGTCCCTTTTTCAAAAAAAAAATGACATTCTAGTGGGTATAAAGTGGTAATCTAATTGTGGTTTAGATATTCATTTACCTAATGGCTAGTGATGCCAAACATATTTTTATGTGCTTATTGGCTTTGAATTTGTCAATGGTTTCCTGGGAATGACAGAGAATGAACAGAAAACAAAAGAATAAAATAGATAAATTGAAATTCATTAAAACTAAAATATTTCATGCTTCAAAGGAAGACTATCAGGATAGTCAATAGAAAACCAATAGCACAGAACAAAATATTTGCAAGTCATATATATGGGTAATGGCCTCGTACCCAGGATATAGGAGGGATTCTTACAACTCAAGAATGAAAAGACAACCCAATTAAAAAAAATGAATAGATAAATTGAAAATACTTTTCTCCAAAGATACACACACAAAAGAACACATAATAAGTAGCTCAACATCACTCACCTCAGTGAAATGCAAATCAAAACCACAATAAGACACCACTTTACACCCATTATAATTATTACTATTTAAAAACCATAAACTAACAAGGGTTGACATGGAAATGGAGAAATGCAAAGGTAAAATAGTTCATCTGCTTGGAAAATAGTTTGGTGTTTCTGCAAAAAGCTAAACATAGAAGTATCATAGAAACCAGCAAATCCCCTGCCAGGAATATACACAAAAAATGTAAAGCAGGTATTCAAACAAAAACGTGTACACATATATTCATAGCAGAATTATTCACAATAACTGAAACATGGAAATGAACCAAATGTCCACCAACAAACAATAGGAAAACAAAACGTAGTATATCCATCCATACAATGGCATAATATTTAGCCATAAAAAGGACTGAAACACTCATACTATAATGTGAAGATACTGCAAAACCATTGTGTTTAAAGAAGCTAAGCAAAAAGTCACATACTGCATGATTTCATTTATATAAATATCCAGAGTAAGTAATTCCATAGAGAATGAAAGCAGATTGCTAATTATCAGGGGTCAGAAAGAGGACAGATTGGGTGGTAGTTCTTTAATAGCTAGGGGATTTCCTTTTGGGGTGATGAAAATAATTTGGAATTAAAAGGCAACAAAATATGTACATTCCTATGTCACTGAATTATACATGAAAAATCAATTAACATATTATGGGCATTTTACCTCAGTAAGATATATCCTATCCCCAGTATTCCATCGGCAGGTTGAGCTGTCTTTCCACGGTGTCCCCTTAGCCTGGGGTTCAAGTCCCCTCAGAGTCCATAACTGCCTGGGGCCTGGGCAGGCATATTCTGGACACATACTCCAGCCACGATGTCCACCAGCTCCTAGACCTGTTACCCGTGGAAGGTATCTGAGTTATTGGCAGCAAATCCATCCGGGTCTTTAGCAATGTCAGTTCCTGCTTCCTCAGGTGAAAGAATTCAACTGATGGGCATAAACGAGAAAAAGAAATGCCGAGGCAAGTTTCACAGCAGGAGTAGACATTTATTAAAAAGCTTTAGAGCAGGAAAGAATAAAAAGTGCACTTGGAAGAGATTCCAATGCATGACGTGAAGAACAAGTGTGGCCATTAACCTTCATTCTGGGACTTTTAGGCTGGCCTAACTCCAGCATCTGGTGCACGCTTTTCCATGATTCTTCCCTTGGCATGGGCTGCCCATAGGCAGGGTGCCCTCCTTACCCTTGGGAACTGAGTATAGGGACTGTGTCTAAGCAGTTATATGTATGCCCATCTGAGGCTTCCTCTGTTTTTTTTTTTTTTTTTTTGGATGGAGTGATCCCAGAAAATCATACTCTGCCATTTTGTCTCTTAATGTGCATGCCTGGGTTCACTCACCCCATATCTGAGATTTTATCAGAAGCCCTTTTTCCTCCTCCCTGGCGTGTGAGTTTAATTAACACTTTAATGTTCCCAGCTGTGTATCAGTAGGAACTTGTCTATCCCTGGCTCCAGCTGCTAAATTATTATTTTTAGAGAAGCAATATGATAACTGTCCACCCATCACCCGATGGCCTGACATTCCTGGTGGTAGGTAGCTGAGGAGAAACCTCTTCTGCCCCATTCATACCTGTTTAACTACCTGTAACAGACCCACTGGCCATTTCAACCTCCAGGTCACTTTTTCTTTGCTGCCTTTCCAGACACCCAATGATCAGTGATGCGTCTGCAGGGTTTACAAGGTCTTCTGTATCTTGCTCTATTGTAATCCAGACCTCAGCACATAATATCCATGGGTTGTTCCATTTCAATAAAGGGAAATTAAAATTTTCTGAGCACCACCACGTGCAGGTGTCTTGCTCGGGTGAACTCACAGAAACTCTGCAAGGTATGGGTAGTCCCACATGCAGAGGAAAAGGCCAGGATCAGGTGATTGAGTGACTCACTTTCAATCACACAGCTTCCAAGTAACTTCATACTCAGGTTCCAGCCCACAGCCAGGTCTCCAGTTGTCATTTAGAAAAAGTCTGTGAGTCACTTGAACATATGTCCAGGCCACACCCAGTCTTCTTTCTATCAACCAAGATGAGTTCCATGGACAATGGGTGACAAGACCCACCCAGTCATCTTTCTCCCATTCAGAGCCATTGTAGGCACTAAATACTCATCAGGAACTGTCTCTTATCCCCAAACCCTCTCATACATAGTGTGTTTTGAGGAGAATGTGTTACACATGGGTCACAGAAGGTAACTTTAGTGAGGGCATGAGAGCCAGCACATGAAGAAGCTGGTGATTCCAAGTACAAAGGAAGGGCGATATGCTAAGAAGTTATTGCCCTGGAGAGTGAAGGGTAAAAGAGGTTAGTATGACTAAATCAGAGGGAGCAAGAAAGAAAGCAGGGAATGAACCAAACACTTATGACAATGGTCAGTGTTTCCTTAGCAAGGTCGATGCATACATACCATGACATGATGTGGCTACTGCACTCCTAGGAATGAACCATGAGAAATAAAGGCAAGTTCACAGGCTACCCACATAAAGAAATATTCATGACATCCTTACACATAATGGTCCCAAACCAGGAGCTCCCAAATGTCCATACACAGAAGAAGGGTGAACAAGCTGTGGCACTTCCACATCATAGCATGTGGCTCAGCATGAAAAGGAATGGACTGTTGATGCACTCAGAACAGTGTGAATCTTAAAGTAGTTATGCTTAAGTAAAGAAGCCAGATCAGAAAGATTCACAAAGATCCAAGTACACATTGTATTTACATGCAATTCTGTATGATACCACTAATTTTTAGTGAAAGAAGCAGATCTGTAGTCCTAGGGTGGCCAGGGAGAGATCGGTATTGCTGAGAGGAGGGTACATTTTCATGACCTTCATCACACTTGCGGCCTTGTGGTGAAGGGAATACTCACATGGAGAAAATCATCAGTTTTTCTATCTACACATGTACAGTTTACCATATGCTGATCACACATCAACAAAGCTGTTTTTGTTTTTGTTTTTGTTTTTTTGAGACGGAGCCTCCCTCTGTTGCCTAGGCTGGAGTGCAGTGGCAAGATCTCAGCTGACTGTAAGCTCCGTCTCCCAGCTTCAAGTGATTCTCCTGCCTCAGCCTCTTGAGTAACTGGGATTGCAGGTGTCCACCACCACACCTGGGTAATTTTGTTTTTGTATTTTAGGTAGAGGCGGGGTTTCACCCAAAGTTGTTTTTAAATAAGGAAACACGATCAGGAGCTAAGAATAAGGATGGGCAGGAGGCCTGAGTAAGCAGATTCTTTTCTTTTCCTAATTTATGAGGCTGTACAATGATAGTTAAGTTGGCCCTGAGCTGAGACACAGAACAGACCTGAGAGAAAGACTCACACAGTCCACAGTCCACAATCCTTCCTTCTGCACAAAAGAGTGACCACCTAACACAGTACCCACCTGCCCCTCAGGACCTTTGTAAGTCAAAGCGACATTCCTGTCCATGTGTCTGGTTTCTGCTATTTCCTTTTTCATGCAGAAGCTTATGTGCCCTCTGATGTAGAGGAAATGATGTTCAAAGTTCTAATGTGGACATTCTGGTTCCATCACAGTAGAGAAATGGTTTGCGTCTTCTGTCTTCAAGACAAAGAATACGGAAAAGCCATGAGCACAATCTCCACCGTTGTGCGAACAGGTTGCAAGTGGAGGAAGAGCATCGCCATGCCACAGCAGCGGCAGGGCAACCGAAGGTGAAGGTTCTGCAGAGGAAACAAGGAAGCTTAGGAATTCCCAGAAGAAATCACCCTTCCCGTGTGTAGGCCCCTGGTTTGAAGGCCAGTTCCTCTTGTTCCAATGTGAAATGCGCCTGTGACCATCCCCATTTCAGCCTTATTACTAATTGCACAGGCAAACATGAGTGTCCAACAGTTTAAAAAAATGCAAAAAAGAAAAAGACAAATATGATCAAACAGACAATTACCTCCAGAGAAATGAGTCTTTAAGTTCCTTCTTCCTTCTGTCCCCCTGACCTCTGTTCAAAGAAAGTTCAGAATGCATGCTCCCTATAGTCTCAGAGAGATATAATATATTGCATCCACAGAAAGTAACAAAATTTAGGAAGATGATAGGAAAATTCAGAGATTAGGAAAGACAGCTTGAAATTCTCTTAAAATGTATAACTCTCAAAAAATGGAAGACAGAATCTAAAATATATTTCAAAACCACATAGAATTAAAAAAAATAAACCATAGGAAAAGTGGTTAGCACTCTGCGAGATTGGTACCACAGTTGTAGTAGTGAAATAGCCTTTGGCGTGTAAAAACCTAGGGAGGAATTTATAAAAGCTCTGGGAATGACAGCTCCACCCCTGGTCTAGAGAGACGTTGGGAGGATGGGAACAGGAAAAAGGAAGGTGTCCAGCAGTGACTTTCAGATGGGAGGTTGGAAACACTGGAAGAGGTTGGCCAGGTGCGGTGGCTCACACCTGTAATCACAGCACTTTCGGAGGCTGAGGTGGGTGGATCAGGAGGTCAGGAGATTGCCACTATCCTGGCTAATACAGTGAAAAACTCTCTCTACTAAAAACACAAAAAAAAATTTAGCCAGGCATGGTGGAGGGTGCCTGTACTCCCAGCTACAGCTACTAGGGAGGCTGAGGTAAGTGAATGCCATGAACCCATGAGGCAGAGCTTGCAGTGAGCCGAGATCCCACCACTAAACTGCAGCCTGGATGACAGAGCAAGAGGAGAGAGAGAGAGAGAGAGAGAGAGAGAGAGAGAAAAGGAAAATGCATCTCTAGTTTTATCCGATTGTGGTTGGAGAAAGCATTATGTGTGATTTCAATAATATTTAATAAAATGAAACTTGCTTTGTGGGCTACCATAAAGTCTATTCTGAGGGTAGCACAGAGAGTGACCCATACGCACTTTAGAAGAATGTGTAGTCAGCTTGTGGATTGGATTGTTTTGTATATGTCTGAGAGACTTATTTGGTTTATACTGTTGTCAAGACCTTTGTTTTCTCATTGAACTTTGTTTTGGTCATTTCATACACTGCTGGAAGTGGGGTGTTGAAATCTCCAACTATTATTATTATTATTATTGCAGAACTGTCTAGCTCCTCAAATCTATTTGTTTTTGTTTCATACATCCTGAGGATCTGTTTTTAGGTATATATGTAAGTATTATATCTTCTTACTGAATTAAACAATTTTGATATTTGTATAGTTATTCTAGCTCTATTTTGGTTACTGTTTGCATTGTTTTTTCCTCACTTTTAAAACATTTAAAAAGTCATTCTACCAATCTTTGACTTTTAACTGGAGTTCAGTTTATTTGGATTGAAAGTAATTGCTGAGAAGAATTTATTTTCCTATTTTTGTCTTAGTTTCTACAAGTTTGTTGCTGTTGTTGTTGTTGTTGTTCTTCAATTCCTCCAAAACTGCTTATTTTTGCATTTGATCATTTTTCTAGGGTACCGTTTTGACTCTCTGATTTCTCTTCAGTATATTTGAACACTTATTTTCTTAGTGATCATTAATGGTATTATAATTAATATCTTAAATTTATATTAACATAGTGTGAAATACGAAAACTGTTGACATTACACAAAAATCGTTTTCCCGTACTGTTGTCCCCACCTTCCTATTCTTTTTTGTCAAAAATTGTTTGATATACAATATGTGCTAACAACTCAGATATGTAATTATTGTTTTATTCTTTGTCATTTCTTCATTTTATTATTGTATTTCATTTTACTTCATTGAGGCAGGGTTTCAGTCACACAGGCTAAACATAGTTCACTACAGCCTCGAACTCCTGGGCTCAATGGATCCTTCCACTTCAGCCCTCCATATACCTGGGACAGAAGTGCATGCCACCACCACAGCTGGCTAATTTTGTTTATTTTCTGTAGAGACAGAGTCACACTTTGTTGTTCTGGCTGGTCTCAAACTCAAGAAAATCTCCCACCTTGTTTGGGATTACACTTGTGAGACACTGTGCCATACCTCTTGTCATTTAAATCTAGTAGAAAAACAAAGTCTCAGAAACCCCAAATACAATAATGTTGGCTTTTCTATTTCCTGGTGTAATTCCTTTATTGATGTTCTTTATTTCTTTATTTGTACATGAGTTACTATTTTTCTTTCATTCCTCACTTGTTTTTATCATGTTTCGTAAGGCTGATCTAGCAGCGATGTACTCTCTTTAATTCATTTTGCTTGGAAATGCCTTATTTAATCATAAGTTTGAATTTTGGTTTGGCAAGATATTGAGTTTATGATTGACTTCATTTTTTATTTCAGCACTTTAAAGATCTCATCACAGTGACTTCTTTCCTCCATAATTTTTAAGAGAAATTGGCTGTTAGTGTCATAGAGGATAACTTGCTTGTGATCAGTTATTTCTGTCTTGCTTCTTTTAAAGTTCTCTATTTATTTGTCTTCTGTAAATTTCAGTGCATGTGTTTCAGTGTGGATATCTTTGAGTTTATTCTTCCTGCAGTATTATTTTTTCTTTGGAGATACTTGGATCAGCAGATTTGCATCTATCAACACATTTGGGAAGTTTCAGCCACTGTTTCTCTAAATATTCTTTTTTCCCCCTCTCTCTCCTTTTCCAGCGGGACTCCCATTATGAATATGTTGATATTCCTGATGGTGTCCCATGGCAACCTTAGTTTTTTCATTATTCTTGTTTCTCTTCTTGTTCCTTACACTGAATAATATCAAACAATCCATCTTCAAGTTGCCTTATTATACTTTCTGCAGGCTCAAACATGTTACTCAATCCTTCTAGTCACGGATTATTGATATCTTTTTTTTTAAATAATGTATATGTCTTTATTGGTATTTACAATTTTGAATCACTGTTCTCCTGGGTTCCCTTAAGTTTTTGAGAATATTAAAATGAAGGGAATTGAAATATTTCCCTAGTTAGTACCATGCCTGGGCTTCCTGAAATAGTTTCTTTTAATTATTTTTTCTTTGAGTGTGCCTTTGTTTGTTTGTTTTTCTTTGAATGCCTTTTATTTTATTGTTGAACACTGAACACTTTGGATATTATTCATCATATTCGGATAACAAATTCTTGACCTCCACAATTGCTTAGTTTGTGGGTTGTTTACTTGTTTAGCAACCCTCTAAAGCTATTTTTGTAGTCTGTATTCTTTGTCATGTATGGGCGCTTAACCTGTGATCTGTCACCCTTTTGGTCATCTACTGTTCTTGACATATTTAAAAAAAATCCAAGCAAATAAAATAAAAAAAGGAAAATAAAGAAAAGAAAAACTGACCAGAATTTGCATATGGACTCTTTGAGGAACTCTAGTGTTTAGCCTAAAGTCAGGGAAATGTGAGAAGCTTTGGGGTCTTCTCCATGCATGCATCCAAAAATGGAATGGACATGCTTATATCCTTCTCAATATACCAGTAGGAGTCTGGGTGTGGTGGTTCATATTTGCAATCTCACTAATTTGGAAGACTTGGGAGAACAAATCATGTGAGCCCAGAAGTACAAGACCAGCCTTGATAACATGGCAAGATCTATTCTGTATAAAAAAATAACAAATAGGCTGATATTGGTGGCCCATGACTGTACTGTGAGACGCTCAGGTGGCAGGATAGGTAGAGTCCAGAGAGGTGAGATGCTCAGGAGACTGAGGTGGGAAGATCATTTGAACCCAAGGAGGTTGAGGCTGCGGTGTGCTGTGATCATGCCACAGGACTCTAATGTTGGCCACAGGGCAAACTCTGTCTCTATTTAAAACCCAGTCCAAAACAAACAACAACAAACTGTGAGTTTTTCAAGGCTGATTTTCCACATCAGTTTTTTTCCCCAGCCACTTCCTTTCAGGCATTTTGTTTGTGTACTGCTTGACCTGACTCTTATTCCTTGCTACCAGTGGCTCTGACTAGTATATCTGCTTTCCACCAATGCCTCCTGGAAGTCAACTTCTGCCCCCAAGAAAGCTCTGAGGTGGGCTAGGGAAAAGCCTGTGAGCTAATAATCTCCAAGGGAACCCCAGATATTTTAAATCACACAACCACAATTCTTTCAGATAAGCTCCGTTATTTTCCCCACATGCATCAAAAGTGGCATCTAGAATTTAATTTTCTTCACAATTGCCATGAAGCCATGGAGTGGGTAATGATGGACAGTTAAAATGCCACATACTGTATTGCCCAAACTTAGAGGTCAGGTCTTTCTTCATTAAACACTCCCTTGAGTTACATTATTAGATTCCAGAGCTCCAAAAATCAAATCTGAGGTTTTTTTCCCTTCCTTATATCTCTTCACTTTTAACCTAATGAACTTTAATGACAGCATAAAATAGAAATGTGGTTAAATTTATCTTGCTGTTTAATGTTCAGAGACTTTTTGCTGAGATGGAGTATCACTCTCTCACCCAGGCTAGAGTTCAGTGGCAGGATCTTGGCTCCCTGCAGCCTTTGCCTTCTAGGTTCAAGGGATTCTCTTATCTCAGCTTCCTGAGAAGCTGAGATTACAGGCATGCACCCCCATGCCTGGCTAATGTTCTTATTTTTAGTAGAGAGGGGGTTTCACCATGTTGGCCAGGCTGGTTTCAAACTCTTGACCTCAAGTAATTCACCTGCATCAGCCTCCCAAAGTGCTGGGATTACAGGCATGGGCCATTGTGTCCAGACTGTTTTGGAAGATTTTATTTGAGGTCGCTTCCATCATTATCATGAGAGCCATTCTGTCTTTCATGTAATAAGAAATAGTTAAGAAATACACATTTTTGTTAGTATCTTTTAACTGATGTAACTTTATTATTTTCCAAACTATTAAGATTTCAGTAAATTCATTTCACCACAGTATGGTAGTTGTTACAAATAATTAAGTTCCATCTTGGACCAGTTTAATCTCACAGTCTCTAACTCAACTATTTGAGCACAAAAATTAACTCTATAATTAGACTACATAATGTATAGCTCATATATTATTATTACATTAGTGGTGTTTTATATAATTAAATGTAAGGGTGATATTTTAGGACATTATCATATTCATCTTGTGGAATCATACCCTCCTAAGAAGACAGAATTACACTGCTTAGTTGTAGGCATATCACCATAGAGTTCAAAAGACACTCCTCAGATTTCACTGGTAAATGAGAAGTGACATGTTATGACTGTTCTGGAAATATGGCCCTAACCAGTAAGGAGATGGCTTCTGTCTTCTATGATTAAAAGAATGATAAATAATGAATTACCTGAGATTCTCCCACTTGTTCATTTCCTCTATTGTTTGAATTTTAAATAATAAAAAATCTAATAACTGCAATAATAAATTTAAGTAATAAAAACATTTAAATAAATTGTAAATATAAATTATTTATATTTAGTTATATGAATTAAATGGTTAGTGTACATTTCTTTATTCATATAACTTCAACAGGCTGTCAAGTACAGGGAAGAATATGCCAAGTTCACACCTCTAAATGTCTTATAGCTAGGATGGATAAAAATGGAAGAAGTGAGTAAAAAAATAATGTCAGCTTATCAGCAAGTCAACTAAAATCTTGTTTCATAAATAATCTATAGATTTGGTATTCAAAAATTTAATACTGAAATTACAAAGTTGTATTATTTATTATAATATTAAACACATAGAGAGGTTATTATATCTCAGAATTTTAGCTTAAAATGGAGGACATAATGGTAAATAACACTGAAATGTCTCCTCACTTCATAAAGTGACAGTTAGTTGTAAAGCAGAAAGGAAGAAGAATAAAAAGAAAAAAGAAAAGAGATATGTTTTATTATTTGAAAAGAAGAATAATTATAGACCCTCAATGCAAAATAAATTGAATAGGGTAACAAAAAAGCAGGAAGTAAATTAAGATGTTGATGCCATCATTTAGGGAACAATAAGTGATGACCTCAACTGGAATGTATAAACAGCAACAAGAAAAAAACATTTGTAAGTGGTAGATAATAAAAAAGTTATTGTAGTTAAATATGAAAGAGATGAGGTAAAATAATGAATTTGGAACATCCCCAGCTTTTATGTTGTATAGATGAAGTATTTTTGGACAAATAACAGATAGAAGAGGCCAGGTGTGATGGCTCACGCCTGTAATCCCAGCACTTTGGGAGGCTGAGGCGGGCAGATCACAAGATCAGGAGATTGAGACCATCCTGGCTAACATGGTGAAACCCCGTCTATACTTAAAAAAAAAAAAAAAAAAAAAAGTTAGCTGGGCATGGTGGTGGGCTCCTATAGTCCCAAGCTGCTTGGGAGCTGAGGCAAGATAATGGCCTGAACCCGGGAGGCGGAGCTTGGGGTGAGCTGAGATCTTGCCACTACACTCCAGCCTGGGCCACACAGCAAGACGCCGTCTCAAAAAAAAAAAAAGATAGAAGAGAGAGGCATGCAGAAAGTGTAAAGAAGTTCAGGGGAAGTTTTCAGTTTAGCTCTCTTAATCTTGGGGAACTCATAAGAAAATAAAAAGGCACAGTGTATAAGAATCCAGAGGTGATATCACTGGTTGAATTCCTTAGAACTACAGGTTTAAAACATAAGAGGCTTTTGTCTCAAAACAATATTAATTAAAAGCTATGTGTGGTTAATTAAAACATTAATAATTAATTACATTAATTACATTAATAACACATAATTAAAACATTAATTAAAAGCCATTTGAGGCTGTAGTCAGTCAAGTTCTCACTACTGCACTCCAGGCTGGGTGACAGAACCCTTTCTTAAAAAAAAGAAAATAAAAAGGTAAGTGAAAAGAGAAAAGGGAAAAGGGAAAGGAGAAAGGGAAGGAGAAAGAGGTATTCTGCGTAGTTACATTAGTGGTCTAATGAATAGATATCTATGAGATAAAATGAAACCAAAGGCACTGACAATTAAATAGAGAAATCAGAGGAAAATTGAGTCATGTAATCCAAAGCAAAACAGTATTTCAGGAATGAGGGTGTGCATCAGTTTTACAGATACACATGACTGTTTGAGTAATATGCAACAGACAAATGAAATACGGGATTTAGTGACAAATATATGATCTAAAAACAGGGTAAATGCCTGAATAAAGAAGGGTTAAGAGAAATAAAATTAAACCATGTCAGGGCGAAGTCTTTCCATGAGTCTTGCTATCACGGAAAATAAGTAAATGAGCTGAGAGTGGCATATCTAGGACTAAGACAAGCAGCATGTAGATCTAGTAAAGAAAATGATCAAGGTGGGTGTGGTGGCTAACACCTGTAATTTCAGCAGTTTGGGAGTCTGAGGGGGCGGATCACTTGAGGTCAGTTTGAGACCAGCCTTCGCAGCACAGTGAAACCCCATCGCAATTAAAAATTCAAAAATTAGCCAAGCGTGGTAGTGCATGCCTGTAATGTCAGATGCTCAGGAGGCTGAGGCAGGACAATCACCTGAATCTGGTAGGCCATGGTTGCAGTCAGCCGAGATTGTGCCAGAGGATCTGTTTCAAAAAAAATAAATTAAAAGAAAAGAAAAAGAAAAGAAAATGATCCTTCAGGTAAAGTGTAGAAGTAGTGGTACAAGGACAAAACAAATAATAAGTAAATCGGTGTTTTAAGAAGCTGTGATATCTAAAGCCAAGGCAAAGAGGGTCATAGATAGAAGCAGAAAAAAAATGTTCACAAATCTACATGAGCTTTATTTTTGGTGGTGATTTCTCATGAGAAAGAAACACAAAACAAAGTTTGAATAAGGAAGTTGTTTCCTTTGCTTTGGTAGAAAAAAAGGAGAAACAACAACAACAACAAAAATAATGGAAATCATATAATATTAAGCTTTAATGTTCTTCATCCCTTTCCATGGTGATTGTTTCCCCAAGAAAAAACAGAAGCCAAATAGTCAAAATAGAAGAAAACCTTGGCATATATTACTGTCTATGTATATTAAAACAAGTTTATTTTAATTGTAATTCATTCTTTTAAAATTTTTACTTTAATGTGGGACACAAAGTGATTGTATAATGCATGTGTATATTGCAAAAGAATTACATTGGGCTAGTTACCATATCCATCACCTCACATACTTATCATTTCTTTCTTTGTGGTAAGAATATATAAATTCTACTTTTTTTGTTTGTTTGTTTGTTTTTTTGAGATGGAGTCTAGCTCTGTCACCCAGGCTGGAGTGCAGTAGTGCTATCTCCACTCACTCCAAGCTCCACCTCCCGGGTTCACGCCATTCTCCTGCCTCAGCCTCCAGAGTAGCTGGGACTACAGGAGCCCACCACTATGCCTAGCTAATTTTTTAAATATATTTTTAGTAGAGGTGGGGTTTCACTGTGTTAGCCAGAATGGTCTCAATCTCCTGACCTTGTGATCCACCCTCCTTGGCCCTCCCAAAGTGCTGGGATTACAGGCGTGAGCCACCGCACCTGGCCTAAATTCTACTTTTTAAACCATCTGTTTTTTCGAGATAGAGTTTTGCTCTTGTTGCCCAGACTTGAATGCAGTGGCACAACCTCAGCTCAATTTCAACTGCCGCCTCCTGGTTTCAATTTATTATCTTGCCTCAGCCACTTGAGTAGCTGGGATGACATGCGCATGCCACCAATCCTAGCTAATTATTTTATTGTCAGTAGAGACGGTGTTTCATCATGTTGACCAGGCTGGTCTCGAAATCCTGACCTTTAGTGATTCTCCCGCCATGGCTGCCCAAAGTGCTAGGGTTTTGGACATGAGCCACCATGACTGCCCTTTTTTTTTACTAACCAATTTTGAAATTGACATTTATGAACTGTGGACACCATTCTGTACGATGGATCGCCAGAACTTCTTGCTGTCTTACTGAAATTTTTTACCCACTTTCTCTATCCACTCCCATCACCACTGCACGCTCCAATCTCTGACTACTTTTTGTGTGTTTGTTTAAAGAATCGAGCCTTGCTACCTTGTGAGGCTGGAGTACAGTGGCACAACTATGGCTTACTTGGGGCTCAAACTTCTGACCTCATGTGATGCAACCACCTTGTTTTTCAAATGTACTAGAGTTACAGGCATGAGTAACCGCATCTGGCATATTCACTGTTTGAATGAGTTCAGCTTTTTTAGATTTTACATATAATTTTGATCATTCTATACTTGTCTTTCTGTGCCTCTTTTATTACACTCAGTATAATATCATCCAATTCCATTCATTTGGTCACAAATAAATAACAGAACTTCCTCCTTTGTTTAAGGCTGTATAGTATATTTCATTGTGTATATGTGCCACACTTTATCTGTTGATCTGTTGATGGGCACTTAGGTTGTTACTGTATCTTGGCTATTATGAATAATGCTGAGATAAATATAGGAGTGCAGATATCTCTTTGACATGCTAATTTTATATCCTTTGAATACATATTCTAAAGTAGAGTAGCTGGATCATGTGGTAATTCTATGTTTTAATTTAATTTAATTTTTGAAACCTCAATTCTATGATCCCAAAAGCGCAAACAAAAAACAATTTGATCTTGTTACATCAAACTAAAATGTTTCTGCACATCAAAGGGAAAAGGAAACAAATAGTAGAGTGAAGACACAACCCAAACACTTGGGGAATGTATCTGCAAACCATATATATGTGATAAAAGGTGAATAGTAAGTATATACAAGAAGCTAAAGCCATTTACCAACAACAACAAAAAACAATTAAGCCTATTAAATATGATCAAAGGGCCTGAATTTACATTTCTCAAAAGAAGACATAAAACTGGCCAACAACTCTATATTTAATATTGATTGATTGTTTGATTGATTGATTTGAGACAGAGTCTCACTCTGTCCTCCAGGCTGGAGTGCAGTGGTGTGATCTCAGCTCACTGAATCCTCCACCCACTAGTTTCCAGCAATTCTGTCTCTGCCTCCCTAGGAACTGGGATTACAGGTGTTCACTACTTGGCCCTGCTAATTTCTGAACAACTGTATATTTAAAGATGCTCAACACCACCAATTATCAGGGAAACGCAAATTAAAACAACAATGAGCCCTTCTCTCACACACGTTGGAATGGCTATTATTATGATGAAAGATTACAAATGTTTTTGAGAATGTAGAGCACAGAGAATCCTTGTGCAGTCTTGGTAGGAATGTAAACTAGTATTTTAAATGATTAACATGATATCTTTTTAATAGGACAGGTTTTGTGCTTTAAGATCCATTAGTATGAGTTGCTTTATGTTAGTCAAAGTTTAATGAGAAAGACTTTAGTTACCTTAAATTAAAATAAATAGGAGCATGCTCATAAGGCTTCTCTTTCAGGTTCTCCTTAAGTACAGATTGAAACCTGTTGTACTCTTTCTGAAAAGAAAATATTCACTGATAATGTATATACTAGATTACAAACATTTGTTAAATTAAAGGCATAGGTTCCAAAAATGTACTAGGTGAAAAATGCATTCTGGTTATTTTTTCCTGCTCAGTTTTTGGACCCAGATGGATTTTTGGTTTTGTTTTCTTTAATATATTGTACAATTATATTTAGCAAAATAAATTACTAATGCATAGTCACAGGAGAAAAATAAATTTTATTAGAAATTACTTCCAAGATTTTGCTGTTTATAATTTTTATGAGTATCTTTATAAAGTCACATTCAGCCTCTTTACTGTTTGTTCTGTGAAAGTATACATGTATATTTTATGGATATTGCATACTTTTTTAATGAAAATATCCATCTCTTCTCCATGAGTGATAGTAATTCCTCAGATGCTTATTTCTATTCCTTTAATTGAACTTTCTCTTGATGTTTACACAATATCCTAGTGCTTCTGGATGATTTTCAGTATGTCCTGGAAATACTTTGCCTGACCAACTTGGTTGCAAAATACTGACAGAAGGGGAGCATAAAGCCAAATGGCTAATAGGTAGGTTATGATGAGCTACATGGCAATTAATGAATCACAAGACTTCAGTAAAATTTTCCCTCCAAAGAACCGAAATACCAATATTATTATCACATTTTGTAAAAACTGAAAGCTGTGGTGTACAATTATATGGCCCCACGTCTGTCTCTTGTCAATTATTTCCTCATTTGACAGCTACGGTTTCACTGCTGATCAGCAGGAGAAGTTGATGGCTGCATATACTAGCAAGATTAAGATAAGCATCTGTATTATACCCACCATGCTGGAAGTATTTTCTGTGTTGCTAGCAAGACAAGCTCCACTTTTCCAAAACTCCAGCCATGGTGCCAACAATAATACAAAATATAAGATTAATAGAAAGATTAGGCACCTCAATTTCACAGATGCGGAGGAAAATGCCAGAGTCATGACATGTGAGATAATCACCAAGGAATGCCATATCATGACATAGATGAATTTTATCACCAGTAGTTTCATGGCAGTAAAGTTGTTGCCGGTGTGGATGGGCAGTATATTGCAGTGAATGTCCTCATACACAACTGATAAGAGGGAACATGTCACCAGCAATGCTATTAAAGATAAACATGAAAATGTTAGAGAATAATTTTCATTAGTAATGGCCGCTTTTTCTTTTACATTTGCCATATTAACATATATTTATCCCAACCCACCCCCTTCAGAAAATAATTTACTTAAAACAAGAAAAAAAAAGATTTGTTAACTTTCTATTTTCAGGGATTTCGTAAATATATGCATGCAAAACATGTATAACACTTGGGAACAACAAATAATAAGTGAATACATACATGCCCACATTTATAAACATATATACACATTCCCTCAAAAAAACATCTGGAACAGATGAAATTGGATAGAGACATTCATATCTGATGCTATAAGGTGTGACAGCACATTGAAAGAAGTCTCAATTAAGAAAAAATAAAATTACCTGAATTAGATCTTAAAAAGTTAGCTTCATTTTTTATAGAAAGAGTGTAAAGTAGGAAATTATAGTGTAAAGTAGGACGTGAATGAAATATAAACTGTGTTTTAGATGGTGGTGATAACGGGAAATAGGAAATAAGCTGTGGAGTTGAAGTAAACCCTGAAAGTGGAGCTGACAGATTTTGCTGAGTGATGGAATACAAGGTACTAGAGAAACAGAAAAATTAAAAGTTTTAGAAATTAAGTGGTATGTGTATGTGTGTTTTTGTTTGTGTGTATTTATGTAATTTTACCAGAAAGAATTTTATAAGCAATTTAATTGTGACATTGTTCTCCCAATAATAGACTAATATACACAGGAAGAAAACCAAAATTATGCAGTAGTTTTATGATCAGTTTAAACAATTTTATTCTACACTCAGTTGAAAGAGTAAAAATTCATTTCACATATACCGGCGGGTTAAAAAAATACACTCTTCATGCACAATGAAATGAAGCCAGAAAATAAAAAGAGGCCAAATAGTCATTACTCACCTAAAGTAATTATTCATTTTCTAACACCATTTAAAAAATAAATACCAACAGTCCATTTATTCCTTCAGGAATACCCAAAGACAAACTCTGAAGCAATAACATTGTTAACTGCATTTATGAGAAATAAGAAGGAATAAAAATAGATGACCTAAAAATTAAATTTTAGAAAGCACATTTTGGCTGGAAGCAGTGACTCATACCTGTAATCCTAGTACTTTAGGAGGCTGAAGTGAATAGATCACTTGAGCCCAACAAAGACAACAACAACAACAACAACAAAACACAACAAAATGTTAGCCAGGCATGGTGGCACATGCCTGTAGTCTCAACTATTCAGGAGATGGAGATAAGAGGATTGCTGGGGCAAAGGAAGTAGGCATAGGACGTTTTTGCCTTGGGACTTTTGACTGTCCCATAACCCCAGCACTTTGGGATGCTAATACCCGGGGTAATCTTGTAGAACAACAATGGCAACAGATTAGAAACTATGACCTCAGCAGAATGGACTTGAGTTCCAGTCACTATTCCTGCTGATGGACTATAGCAACCTCAGGCCCTGAATAAATTTCAGAAGACAGACCATGGAACCTACAGGCCTTGAGTGCACCCAGTGCTCAACCGTGTGCTATAGGTGCAACCTGGCACTGAGTTAGCTTTGGTGGTCAAATTATTCCAGCCACGAAAATCTGCTCATTATTGTTCCCCCTAGTGCTACCAGGGTTGAAGCTATCACAGGCTTAAATACCTTAATTTCCTTCTTCTTCTTGCCCTGAATCTCTGGAGAGGCTTACTGTGGAAGAAAGCTTCCAAACAAAGCCAAACCATGAACAATGAATTAGGAATCTACATCACTGTGCAGACATCGATGCATAGTCACAAGGATTAGCATCGATGAGAGAAACATGATGGCATCAGGTGGTCAAAACAAGGTGCTAGTGATGACTGACCCAAAAGTGATGGACACGGACACATGGCCTGACAAGGAATTCAAAATAGTTATTTTAAGAGAACGCAGTGGGCTTCAGCAAAACACAAAGGATTCCGAAATTTATCAGAGAAACTTACCCAAGAGATTGAAATAATGGGAGGAAAAAGCAAACAGAAATCTTGAAGAATAAAACACAACAAAATAAAAAATGCAATTGACAGCAGTGACAGCAGAAGAGGTCAAGCAGCAAAACTCAAAGACAGGTCAATTGAAAATATACAGTCAAAGGAGAAAACATAAATAAGATTCGTGAGATTAATGGGATAACATCCAAAGAGCAAATGTTTCAGACACTTGCATTCAAGAGTGTGGTAGAGTTGCCACAAGGCTCATGCCTATATTCCCAGCACTTTGCGAGGTCAAGGCAGGTGGATTATGTGTCAGGAGCTTGAGAGCAGCCTGGGCAACCTGGTGAAACCATTTCTCTATTAAAATACAAAACTTAGCCGGATATATTGGTTGACATGTGTGATCCCAGCTACTCAGAAGGAGGCTGAGTCAGGAGCATCACTGGAACTCAGGAGAATCACTGGAACCCAGGACATAGAGGTTGCAGTGAGCCACAATCACACCATTGCCCTCCAACCTGAGAGACAAGAGCAACCTCCCCCTCAAAAAAAAAAAAAAAAAAAGTATAAAAAAAGAGTAGAGGCCAGGCACAGGGGCTCACGCCTGTAATCCCAGCACTTTGGGAGGCTAAGGCAGGTGGATCACGAAGTCAGCACATCGAGACCATCCTGGCCAACACAGTGAAACGCTGTCTCTACTAAAATAAAATACAAAAAATTAGCCAGGCGTGGTGGAGGGCACCTGCAGTCCCAGCTACTCGGGGGGCTGACACAGGAGAATGGCGTGAACCCGGGAGGCGGAGCTTGCAGTGAGCCGAGATCGCGCCACTGCACTCCAGCCTGGGCGACAGAGAGAGAGAGAGAGACTCTGTCTGAAAAAAAAAAAAAAAAGAGTAGAAAGCTTATTTAGAGAAATAATAACAGAAACCTTTCCAAACTTAAATAAAAAGTATAAATATTCTGCTACAGGAGTATCGAAGGCTTCCAATCAGTTTCAATTTCAATAAAAATATCTCCATGACTTAATATAATCAAACCACCAAATACCAAAGACAAAGAAAGGATACAGAATTAAGCAGGGGAAAAAAATATTATATCAGGAATACTCCTAAGTATATATGCACATATGAAATACAAATGTTAATAGATCCAAAGGAAGAAAAAACGTGCAAGATAATAATAGAAAACGTCAGCACCTTACTTTCAGAAATGAATAGATAATGCAGACAGAATTCAATAAGTAAGCATTGGATTAAAATACTCTGTAGGGCAAATGCTAAAAACAGTTACTGAACCATCCATCCAAGAGCTATAGAATCAACATTCTTCTCCACTGCATACATGGAACATCTTCCAGGATATATCACACATTAGGCACAAAATCACATCTTAACGAATTTGAAAAGATCGAAGTCATATCAAATGTCTCTTCTGCACTCACTAATTCATAAGTACATCAAAATTAAACAACATACTCCTGAAAAACGAATGAGCCAATGAAGACATTAAAGAGAAAACACTATTTCTTGAGACAAAAATTGAAACGCAACACACCAAAACCTATAGGATAAAACCAAAGCAGTTTTAAGCAGGAAGTTATGGCAATAAATGCCTTCATCTAAAAGAAAATATCACATACACAATCTGATGTTTCAATCAAGGAATTAGAAAAACAAAAAGCTAAACCCAAAAGTAGAAAAACAAAGCACCTAGTAAAGAAAATCAGAGCCAAAAAAGAGATACCGTAAGTGATACCAAGAAACAAATTAATGGTAAGAAATCAAATCAGCAAGAAAAAGTCACCTATTAAAGAAAAGCCCAGGACCTGATGTATTCACTGCTGCATTCTACCTACCACAGAAAGGGAACTACTGCCACTTTTTTTTTAACCTAGCCAAAACAAAAACAAAACTAAAGCAAAAAGGAAGATATGGGAATGGTTCCAACTCGTTCCACTGGGAAGGCATTATGCTGATTACAAAACCAGACAAGGATACAAGAAAAAAGAGAAAACTATGGGCCAATATATCTGATAAACATAATGTAAAAATCCTCAACAAAATACTGGGAAAATGACTTACAATGCACATTTAGAAAATCATTCACCATGATCAAGTGAGATTACAGGGATGCAGGAATGGTTTAGTACACAAGAATCATTAAATGTCATACATTACATCAACAAAATAAAGAACAAAATCTATGAAGTCATTTCAATATGTGAAAAAAACATTGACAAAATTCAACACTCTTCACAATGAAATGTCTTAACAAATTATGTGTGGAACAACTGTAACTTAATACAACAAATGACATAGACCCAAATAATCGGATGATGCTATATATGACAATCCCTTAGCTAATATCACACTCAATGGGAGTAAAATGTTGAACCCTTTTCTGTGAAGATCTGAAAGAAGACCAGGATGTTAACTTTCACAACTTATATTAACATAATACTAAAAGTCCTTAGCCAGAGCAATTAAACAAGAGAAAGTAAGAAATGGTACCCAAATTGGAAAGATGGAAGTAAAATTTTCCATATATGCTAATGACATAATATGGAAATCCTTAAACACACCACTAAAAAGTAGTTAGAAATAATTCAGAGTAAAGTTTCAGTTTACAAAATCAACATATACAATTCCGCAGCATTTCCATATACTAATAGCAAAATATATTTAAAAAAAAAACTTAAAACAATCTCATTTACAATATCTATGGGGGATTAAAAGGAGTAAATTTAACCAAGGAGGTAAAAAAAAATCTGCATGCTGAAAACTATGAAACTTTAATAAAATGTTAAAATGACATAAATAAATGGAAAGATATCTATGTTCATTGATTGAAAAAAGTAATATGGTTAAAAGGTTTATATGATCCAAAGCAGTGCACAGATTGAATGCAACCTCTATCAAAACACCAATAGCATTTTTCACAGAAATTGAAAAAAAATCCTAAATTAATGTGAAACCACACATGCACAAAAAAAAAAAACAAAAAACAAAACCCTGAATAGCCAAAGCTATCATGAAGATGACAGTGGGGTTGGGGAGTGAACCCACAGAACTGGAGATGTCACAATGCTATAAACCAATACAATAGACTACAGTGAGCAAAAATAAATTTACACCTGTGTAGCCAACTCATATTCCTCAGAGGTGCCAAGAACACAAAATGAGGAAATGTCAGTCTCTTCAATAAGCGGTGCTGGGAAAACAAGAGAGCTACATGCAGAAGAATATAATTAGAACGCTATCTCTCAGCACATGCAAGAATTAACTAAAATGGATGAAAAAGCCTAGTGCACTGCTATGCACCTATAGTTTCTGCTACTCAGCGGTCTCAGACAGGAGGATCACTTGAGCCTTGGTGTTCAAAGATACAGCATGAAACACTTATGTCACTGCACTCCACACTAGGTAGTACAGTGAGACCTCACCTAAAAGAATATATTTTGGAAAACATTTAAAATTAAAGATGTAATTAAAACAGCAAACTGTCAAACTAGTACAATAAATCACAAAACACATTCAATGACATTCGTCTGGGAAAGAATATTTTTTGGATAAGATTTCAAAAACAAAAGCAAAAAACACACAAACAGAAAAATGAGGTTACATCATTCTAGAAAACTTCCATACAGCAAAAAATAAAAATAAAATAAAATAAATCACCAGAGAAATAGAATGAGAGCAAACATTTGCAAACTGTACATCAGACAAGGTGTTAATCAAAACACGGAAGGAACTCAAAACAGATTCCAAAGAACAAGAAAATGATAACCCGATTAAAAATAAGTATCTTCTGTTTTCAAAATAATATATACACACAAGTAACAAGGGTGTGTGTGTGTGTGTGTGTCTGGGTGTGTGTGTATACACACACACACACCCTTGTTACCTGTGTATATGTATTATTTTGAAAACAGAAGACACTTATTTTTATAAATATATAAAATTTATAGATTTTATAGATATGTGATTTTATAGATATAAAGATTTTATAGATATAAAAAAATTATAGATTTTATAGATATATGATTCATAGATTTTATAGATATATAGAAGATATATATATTATTTTGAAAACAGAAGATAAAATATATATTTTGAAAACTGAAGATATTATATATACTATATATACACACTATATATACTATATATATACTATATATACTATATATACTATATATATACTATATATACTATATATATAGTATATATATATTATATATAAAAATTAATCTCAACATCTCTTATCATCACAGAATTGCAACCTCTACCTCCCAGGTTCAAGTGTTTCTAGGGCCTCAGCCTCCTAAGTAGCTGGGATTACAGGCAAGTGCCACCACGCCCAGCTAGTTTTGTATTTTTAGTACAGATGGGGTTTCACCATATTAGCTAAACTTTCCTCGACCTGGCAACCTCAGGTGATCTGCCTGCCTCGGCCTTTCAAAGTGCTGGGATTAGAGGTGTGAGCCACCATGCTCGGCCTATTGCATGGTGCCTCACACCTATATGCCTATGCATAAATTTATAAAAAGAAATTTATTTTATAAATTTCTTAAATTAACCTCGTGAAAAAGAAAAAGTTGGCCAGCCATGATGGCAACACCTGTAATCCCAACATGTTGGGAAGCCAAGGTGGGTGGATCACGAGGTGAGGAGCTTGAGATCAGCAGGGCCAATTTAGTGAAACCCCATGTCAACTAAAAACACAGAAATTAGCTGGGCGTGGTAGTGTGCACCTGTAATCCTAGCTACTTGGGAGGCTGAGGCAGGAGAATCCCTTAAACCTGGGAGTTGGAGGTTTCAGGGAGCTGAGATCTTGCCACTGCACTCCAGCCTGGGTAAGACAGTGAGACACTGTCTCCAAGCAACAGCTACGGCAACAAAATTAGGTATGTTTTTACTGCACAGAGATTTATTGGTTCTAATATTGTCCAGGGTTTCATTTATTTGTTGAGTTTTCTGGCTAATGTATTGTTCAATTTTTGTTGTTTCTGCCTAAGTCCTTTTCTTTCAGGAGATTCAGTCAATTAAACTTAAATTAGCTCCGGAGTATAGCCCAAAATCACTTCATGCATTGTCACTGGGATTAACTCTTTGGCTTTGCAGGAGTGTTTATTGCCCCGCCAGTGCTACTAATTGCCCTTGCTGTTACTAATTTTTATTTGCATAGAAGATTAAATTGTGAGGTTGCACATTTTTGCATGTGTTTATAAACCTCTGCACTTACCTTTTTAATGAAAGGTAACACTTATCCCCAGTGACTCCTAATTCTATAAAAGGTATATAACTTGTTATACATTTTACTATCTTGGAACTCTAAATGCAGATGTGAATGAAACTGGTTCTTACAAAATTTATAGTATTCATGCAAATTAGTATAGTAACAGCCAGAAGTCATATGGAAATGAATTGCTTAGCTTCATTTGATATTGCAAGTCACAGCTACAAATTTAAGGATGACAAGAAAATCTACTACTAGTATGTTATATCACATCAGTAGACATATAATTTATGAGATTATTTTCAAGCCATACTCTATTCTCACTGACTCTACTCTCATTCCTTAATTTAAGGTTGTATTTCTATCCCTCACAACAATTTAGAATGCCCGTTAGCCTGAATGAGAATAATATTAAAAGGAACAGAAAAAACAACTGACTTAATCCCATTTGCATCTTTTAAAAACTGTCATTACCTTATGACAGATAAAAATTGCATAGAAAAATTTTCAAAAGTGGGAAAACTAAATAAAACTAAACAGGGATGCATTTCAGTTAGAGAAATGATGATTATGACATCTTTAATCTTGTTAGCACATTATTTATATTCTATTTACCTGTTGGAAACGGAGAGTGAGAGATATTTGTGTCCCTTACCTCAGTATAGGTCCTAAAGGAAGAATGCACTAAAAAAAAGTAATGCAGCTTTATGTCTCCTCAAGTCTTTGCTGAAAAACATCAGGGTAATTTGATCCAAAATTGCCTCCACAACAATAAAGCTCATGGTAAATGACATCAGAATCTGTCACTAGCTTTTCAATTAATTTCAAACATATACAAAGCATAGGTGGCCTCACCACAGCAGGAAACAGTTAAGCAGAGAATGCTGAAAGGAAAGCTCATCTGCAGTCTGTGCCCAAGGACCATTTCTCCTTCCAAAGATAAAACTCCTCCTGTACATTCTTTATCAGCCTCTTCGAACACTGTGCCCATTCTCAGCATCCTGCTAATTCAAACTCTTCTTGTCAGTGAATCCAGTATAGTTCAGTATCAAATCCAAACAGAAGAAAATAAGGTTCTGTATAATTCTCTATTCATGGAAAATGTAAAAATGTAAATAGGGATTACTAATCACAATAAAAACAATCTAAGTCTGGTTTAGGGAATATTGAACCACCACTTGACACAATTTAGTCAATTAAAACAATTAAATTATTTGACATAATTTAGTCAATATGTCAAATAACTTGACATATTATTTCTTCAGCAAACATTCTTTTAAGGAAATAGACAATAAAACTTCTATCAGGCATTAACTACCTCTTAACACCAAGATGACAGTCCTGTCTTCAAGTAGTACAAAAAAAGCTGTATATTTCTCATAAATTTTCTTTTTGTGCCCTTCAGCCAACCTCTGCCACTGACGTCGACTAAAATAAAATGGCACAAGGTTAAGTCAAGTCTAACCATGACAACACTAAGAAAACTATCTAGCAGATATTTCTGATTGGGAAAGAAATACAAAATGGTGAGCCCTTTAAGTTCCATTTATTTTTAGATGTTGGTCATTTCGCATTTAAAATACTGTTTCTAGGCTTGATTTAATGCTCTGAAGTTATTAATCAAGTAAAGTTTCAGTTTAAATAGATGTGAAATCCAGACTTTGCATGGTTATAGAATATCTAAACTCTCTTTGTTGGGAGGTGGGCAAAATAGCCTATATTAGGTTTTTCCTAGACAAACTGCTAGAGAAATTACTGGTACATTGTGAAGATCAATTAGTCATTATGTGTGGGAAGCAATATTAATAATTAACAATATTAAACAATAATATTTCCCCAGAAGATGTTGGTAATTTGTTAAAATATATCAATGGGAAAAATAGAAGTAGCAGTTTAAAAAAGTGGGAGGGAAGAATCAATAAGTTACCTATTTTATTTTTATTGGATAAGATGTTCATTTCCTGAACTTTCTTTGCATTGCTTTTATTCTCATAACTTATCACAAATATCCTTTCCTTCAATTTGTTAAGTTTGATGCTGCAGAGTATTAAATTCCTCAACTTCTGTTGTTTGTTACTCTGATCTAAATCACACCTTTATCTATATGCTCTTATTTATTCAAAGATGAAAACTTTATTAAATTTTAAAATACATCCTCCTGGAACCAACCCATCAGTATGATTAATCTTTTCCTCTTTAGTGTAATTTTATTCTGTACTTCACTGCCCTGATTTCCTTATCACATATGTATAAAACACTCCATATTCCATGATCCACAACAAAAACTGTCTCTTTTGTTACTGACCTTTTTCTCTGCTCTTAATTTCCACTTAGAATTTTTATTTTTTCTTTCCTTTCCATCAGCTCTTATTCTGTCTCAGGTTTTATCCAACAACAGTGAAGTCACAGTCCTTTCTCAAATGTCATCAGTGACACCCTAATTGCTAAATTTAAAATGTTACCTTAAATTTCAGGTGAACATTTTTACCATTGATAATACACTGTCATTTGAAATTTTCACTTACCTTTATCAGTCAGGCTTTCATCCCCAACAGTCTACCAAATGTAGTATATTTCAGTTAATCAAATTCCTTTTTGCCAAATATAATAGTTTTTTTTCAAATTTCTTGTCTTTGTTGTTTGTTTGTTTATTGAGACAGAGTCT
Source organism: Gorilla gorilla gorilla (assembly GCF_029281585.2). Lineage (NCBI taxonomy): Eukaryota > Metazoa > Chordata > Mammalia > Primates > Hominidae > Gorilla > Gorilla gorilla. The sequence continues at coordinate 25,237,014 of NC_073248.2, read as the reverse complement.
GCCTCTGTTCTCCGGGCTGGAGTGCCGTGGTGAGATCAAGAACTCACTGCAGCCTCAACCTCCCGGGCTCAAGCGATCTTTCCACCTCAGCCTCTTGGTGACTGTGACTACAGGCCAACCAGACTAGCTAATTTTGGTAGAAACAGGGCCTCTCCATGTATCTCAGGCTGGTCTTGAGTTCCTGGGGTGAAGCAGGCTGCCCACCTTAGGCTCCCAAAGTGCTGGCACTGGAGGTGCGAGCCACCAGGCCTGGCCAAATATAACAGTTATTTCTTAGCTTCCTTCTTCCTTGAGCTATTCTTGATGAATTTACTCTCAATCTCCCAGTTATCTCTTCCTGTGCGATGGATTTCTGAATGGTACTATGAGTCCCAAATTGTTATCTCCAGCCAGTCTCTTACCAAAGCCCAAATCATATATGACTCTATTGCACTTGCTCATGTTTAACAGGCAATCTGATCTCAAGGCTACACACTGAATTCTGATGCTCCTTCCAAACAACTTACTCCGTGTTTCCCGTTTCACCTGATAGTAATTACATCCTGTTGCAAAGGCCTAAAACTGTAAGGTCATCCTCAATGCTTTTCTTTTCATCTCATCCTTTCTATTAATCCTCAAATTCTGCATGTTTTCCTTTTAAAACAGGTCCAGAATCTAATCACGTTTCCCTGTTTCTCTTGCTGTCACCCAGATACAGGTCATCCACATTTCTCATCTGATTAACTCAGCCTCTTTAGTGATCTCCTTCCTTCCACTATTACAACTATTACACTATTACCACTCTTACAACTAGGTGAGTTATATCTCAGATACTGTAAAATTAACCATTTTAAAGTACACATTCAATGATTTTCAGGGTATTCCCAATGTTGTGCAACCATCACTATAATTTAAATATAGACTGTTGCCCTTACCTTTGAAAGTAACTCTACCTATGAGCATTCAAGCCTAGCTTCCCTTTTTCCTAAGCTAAAACCATGGTCTTTATAATGTAACAAACAACTGCATATTATTTTCTTCTTCTTATCTTTTGCATAGCTTCTTCTACCATTCTCTTTCTTGTTCAGAGCCTCAGTATACCTTATGACTTCAGAGGTTTTGCTTTCTTTGTTGTGTCAAGAAGAGTGCTCAAATCTCCTTTGAGCTTATACTATTCACCTGATTATAAATGAACCCAACATCCTTACCCTTATTACTTAAAAAGAAAATCACTAGTTGTTGTCACTACTTTTTACTAAAGCCAAAACATAAGTTACACCAGCACATAGGTTTTTGTCTTCTGTCAGGTGAACTGGTGCAAACAATACCTGATATACTCGCAGTTAATTTGATCCTTTTCTTTTTCTTATTTTTACTTTTATTTTTTGGCACGTGGGTGGGGTGTGATTAAATCTTGTTCTGTTGCTCATCCTGGAGTGGCAGGATCTCAGTTCACTGCAACCTCTGCCTCTCAGGTTCAAGCTATTCTCCTGCATCAGCCTCCTGAGTAGCTGGGACCACAGGCGCCCACCAGCCCAACTGGGATTTTCTTTTTTTGACATTTTTAATACAGACGGGGTTTTGTCATGTTGGCCAGGCTGGTCTCAAACACCTGACCTCAGGTGGTCTACCTGCCTTGGCCCACCTGAATTGTTTTGATTACAGGTGTGAGTAACCACGCTTGGCATGATCTTTGTTCTAAAAAGTTCACAGACATAATTTCTGTAACAGACTTATTATTCGGTCTTTTTATTAAACTGTGGAGGCTGAAGCAATAAAAGGTGAAGTAATTTGTCTAAATTATTTATCCTTGTGGTTTATCATCAAACTAGATAATTCTGTCTGCTTCTATTTATGTATAACAAGAATTAAAACATAAATTAAATTCTTCAGGTGTACACTGAACAATTTATAATTTAATGCTGGTATTGCCAACTTCTTTCTAGATTCTGAGTTTTGCTTTCTTATAAAAATGGTTTAACATCCGGGGGCACATTTGTAGGCGTTATTTATAAGGAAAGCCTCATCCAACTACATGGCCATTTCCTCCCATTATTCCAATGTAGACTGGAGAAAGCATTCTTTCATATTCAATTCCAATTTTGAGTTTAGCTCACATTGTTTTTCAGTTGTTCACTTCTCTGCCACTTTATGTGACTGGGGTCCATTCAGTACTTTTGTCTGTGTGTTTAACTTGCATATACATTCCTGCTAAGGCTTGTAGTGCTCAAAACTTTGACCGAGGTTTCAACACATTTTTTAATTGAGAGATAACTCACCAACTACCATATTAGCCATTTTAAAGTACACCTCTGTGATTTTCAGGATATTCACAAAGGTGTGCAAACGTCACCACTTTCTAAATACAAAAGATTTCTGTCACCTTAAACACACAAACAAACAAAAACCTCTGTACCCTTTACAATTCAATCTCAGCTTCCCCATTTCCTAGAGCCCTTGGTATCCATTAAGCCATTTTCTATCACCATGGATTTGCCTATTACAGACACTTCATATAAATGGATTCATACAATATGAGGCTCTTTGTGACTTACAGCCTTCTGTTATAGATTATCTTCAAAGGGCTATGTATAACAAACACCCATGAAAGATAAAGATAATGCCTCCTTCTAAAGCAGAGTTCCCTTTCTTTAAAACACTGGGGTTTTGTAAGCTTGAGATTTCTGCAACAGGCTTGCTATTCTCTCCTGTTATTAAGCCAGGCATACTGAGGCAAAAATGTTTCAGGATTTTGTCCGAATTCTTTATCTTGGTGATTTCGTTATAGAATATATGGATTTGCATCAATTATATCAGACATATGGTAAATGAATGTATGATGCAAATGCACTGCAAGGGTAGCATCGGCCTAGGTCCACCTCCATATCAGGAATTGATGGAAACATTTATATTGTGAATAATGCTACTACAAACATCCCTATAAAAATTGACATAAATATACCTTAATTCTTGGGAAATATGGTGAATGGATGTCCAATTATTTGAGAAACTACTTGACTGTTTTCTAAAGAAGCAACCCCACTTTATGTTCCCACTAGCAAGTGGATGACTTTCCCATTTCTGTCATTTCTTTCTGATTACAGGCCATTCTATTCAATATAAATTTGTATCTCATTGTGGTTTGATTTTTCATTTTTCTGATACCTAATTATCTTTTCATACACTTAGCTCTAGATTTGATGTGACAATAATAAAAAAAAATTAGCTGGGCATGGTGTCGGGCACCTGTAATCTCACCTACTCAGGAGGCTGAGGCAGGACAATTGCTTGAACCCAGTAGGCGGAAGTTGCAGTGAGCTGAGATTGCACCATTGCACTCCAGCCTGCACGACAAAAGTGAAACTCTGTCTCAAAAAAAATTTGCAGAAATTTTATATGACATCTCATTTTTTTCTAACTTTCTGCTATTCTAATATCTGTCATATTCTCTATCTAATAAGTTGAGCCTGTAATACTTTTCTTGTGTAGGGTAGTGTTAAAACACAGGTGAAATGGGTGCTGATTAGCAGATATAAAGAGGCCACACTGGGGTAAGAAAAGAGTTATGTGTCTTTCATTTCAGAAGCCATTTAACTCAAAAAGGTCAGCATCACTAATTATTAGGGAAATGCAAGCCAGAATCACAATGAGATATCACCTGAGGCCAGACAAAATGGAGATTACTAAAAAGCCAGGAAACAACAGATGGTAGTGAGTTACTGCAGTCATAGCAATGCTTTTACACTGTTGTTAGGAGTGTAAATCAGTACAGACGTTGTGGAAAAGTGTGTAGTAATTCATCATTTAGAACCAGAAATACCACTGGATTCAGCAATTTCATTACTGGGTATATAGCCCCCCTTCAAAATAAGTCATTCTATTTTAAGAATACATGCATGTGTATGTTTATTACAGCACTAATCACCATAGCAGATACTGAATTAACTCAAATGTCCATCGGTAACAGGCTGGATAAAGAAAGCATGGCACATATACACCATGAAATAATATGCAACCATTAAAAGGAAGGAGATCAAGTTCCCCAAAGGGATATGGATGAAGCTGGAAGGCATCATCCTCAGCAAACTAACACAGAAACAAAAAACAAGCACTGCATATTCACAATCATTAAATGGTCACAGTGAACATGATAGACACAGGGAGTGGAAGAGCATTCAACTTGGTCTGTTGGGGACAGGGAAAAAAAAAGAGCTTCAGGAGAAATAGCTAATTTATGTGGGGCTGAATACATAGGTGATGGGTTGATAGATGCAGTGAACAATCATGGAACAAGTTTACCTAAGAAATAAACTAGTATGTCCTGCATATATACCCTGGAACTTAATATAAAACAAAATTGAATACACTAAACAAAAATAAAGAGCTTTCTTTTTGTAGAGGTGAGGTTATAATAACTTTCAAATGTGTGCCACACTTTATTTAAGACATTTTTGTAATTACAATTCAGAGTTGCCACAAACTGCATTGAAAAGTAAATAAGTAGTATATCTCAATTCTTAATTGATTGAATTTATTTTCTTTTATTTTTATAAAGGAATCTCACACTGTCTCTTTGGCTGGAGTACAGCAGTGCAGTCTTGGCACACTGTAACCACCTGCTTCCCAGTTTCAAGTGGTTATTCTGCCTCGGCTTCTTGATTAGCTGAAATTACAGGTGAGCACCACCACACCTGATGGGGTTTCACCATATTGTCCAAGCTTGTCTCAAGCTCCTGGCTTCAAGCATGCTGCCTGTCTTGGCTTCCAAAAGTGCTGAAATTACCGATGTGAGTTACCATGCCTGGCCCTTGATTGAATTTCTAATTGAGAAAACATCTGTCTTGCAAAAACTTATTTTTATATCATATTTTTGATGAATTTCTTTATATGTCTCATAATTCAACAAAAATAACATAATTTGAATGCATTTTCTTTTTATTGAAAATAAATTTATTTCCATTAGTGTGTAATTAAAAGAGTCAGTTGATACAGAATGTTATTTTTCTTTGGGTAAAGTTCTCAGGTTTTCAAAATTTCTTCAAAAATCTAATTTTGGAAATGAATTACATTTATTGATTTTTCTTGGGGTTTTTAAAATGATTTTTCTTTGGAACAAAATTCAAAATTGTTTCAAGATATAATGAGATGTTTAATTATGTCAAATAAACATAAAAGTATTTTCTTGAAAAGACATATTTTTCTAAATATATGTTTTCTGCTAATAATATGTGATTCCTTTTTCTAACTTACTAAGAATTAATTGATGTTGTTATCATCCCTGCATCAAAAGTTTAACTGTAATACATAAGAAGTAAAGAACTGCCAGTACAGCCAGCTCTTCCAGTCTGTAGCTCTCCTATTACCATCAATCCTGATTTTGCGCTACTTGTAGCAACAGTTATAGGCCATGTAAGGAACTTCAAAAAGATAGTAGACTTTGAATGCAATATATTACATAGACAAAGCAATACCTAGTGAGTTTTTACATTATAAAGCTGTTTTTATTCACAAATAATAGTTTACTTTGAAAGTCTATTTTTTCATTTTGAAAAAAACTCATGGTTTTATTGTTTGTTTTTGATAACCTAGTTTTACATTTTGTAGCCATCACATACATATTTGAAACCATTTACATCAGACAACATTAAATTTAAAAAAATAAGTGTTTCTTAAGCACTCCCCTATACTTGGTGTTGGTAACCAAAGTGGGTTTTATTGAATCGTACATTAAAAAAATACTGAAACCTTAGAATAACAAGAAGCTTAATTTAATGCTACAAAAACTTTATATTTAAAATGTAGGCATGAAAAATATTTTCGTAAACCAAGCCTTGAAGTTGCTTAATGTTATTTTAGTTAAATTCTAAGAAAGGTGTTGTTTTAAAAATCATAATGTGAGAAGAGAACTTTTGAGTGCATTTTATTACTGCTAGATGTCCACATCGGTCCAAAAAAGTAAGTAGCAATGTTCAAGTCTTAGACAGAACTGAAACTCAGGGTGGGAGGTAATATAAGTAAATTAACAAATGATAACAAAATTTAGTTTAAGAGAAAACTGAGGGTTAAGAATACAATTAACAACATCATTCTGTACAGATCCTTAATTGGAAAATGTGAAATTATATTTGTTTGTTTTTCTCCGTGTGAGTATATTTTTTAGCACATTGTAGGAATTTCTAGATAAACTCACTGCTTAAAAGGTCAGATCTTTATTTGTCTTTTCTTGATTTGTTGTTAATATGAAAATTTACACTTTCAAAATGGCTGTATTGATAAATGAGTTGGTGTTAATATTAATTTGTCACTTGATGGAAGAGTGGGCAGAATTATTATTTTCCATAGTACAAGCATTATTTTTTCTCCTTATCTCAGGTTGTGAAGCATTTTTTGAGTGGAATTATCTGCTCCCTGTTAGATCTCACCCACCAGAAAGATTTGTGGGACTCAAAAATGCTGGTGTCACTTATATGAATTCTGTGATCCAGCAGCCATATGTGTATATATATATATATATTTTTTCCCCCCCACCGGAAACAGTATTATGAATGCATAGGTAAAAATACAGACAATGATTTTTCAAAAATGAGAAGCAGAACAGTGAGGTAAATTCTAATTATTAATCACTATTACTTTGAAGATTCTGATAGCAGCTATTGTTTTTCTATCTGAAATTATTGTACTTTAAAATAATTATGCGGGATGTACTTTTTCATAATATGGCTAAAATCTCTGAGATACTATGACTGACATATTTATATAACTCGTGTGTCAGAAGCTGTGCTGATTTCTAAATTATCTATATATTTTTTCAAATGAAGTCTTTTTCTGCTAAAGAAACAAATTTGTTCTTCAAATTCTGCTTTGTGAACTTGTGAAAAATATTAGTTAAGAATTATCATTACGCTGCCTATGAAAAGTATTCATTTGCAAATAAAGCAGTAAAAAGTTAGATTATAGTGGCAGATTACCTATTTAGGATATACCTCCAAATAAGTGAATATGGAATACCTAAATTTTCATAATGTTTACACTGTAGCTCTTTATTAGTGTTTTTTTTTTTTACTTCTCTGCATAGATATCGATAGAAACTAAATATAAAAATTAGAATGTTTTAACTGTAATAAATGACTTTCCTACAATTCCTTCATTTTTACCTTTCAGTGGGCAGAAATAGTTTGTCTTTCAGCTAATAGTGTCTCAGCACTTATCAATAATAGAGATTACAAAACACACACTTTCTTTTTCTTTCCTAAATCCAGTAAATTATATCATCCAAGCATCGCAGTCGGAGTATCTTTATTTTCAGTAGAATCTTCATATGGGATGCTCACCAATACTTGGTTAACAGCCACTATTGGAAGAAAAATTGGAATGTAAGTTCTGGTACTATAGCCCATATGACCTCAGGGTGTTGAATTTAACACATACAGAGATGGTTAATCAAACCAAAAAGAAGCAAATGAGACAGACAGAATCAATGAATCCAGGAGCTGGTTTTTTGAAAAGATCAATAAAATTGATAGACTACTAGCAAGACTAATAAAGAAGAATAGAGAGAAGAATCAAATAGACAGAATAAAAAATGATAAAGGTGATGTAACCACTGATCCCACAGAAATACAAACTACCATCAGAGAATACTATGAACCACTCTATGCAAATAAACTACAAAATCTAGAAGAAACTGATAAATTCCTGGATACATACACCCTCCCAACACTAAACCAGGAAGAAGTTGAGATGAATGGACCAATAACAGGCTCTGAAATTGAGGCAATAATTAATAGCCTAGCAACCAAAAAAATCCAGGCCAGATGGATTCACAGCCGAATTGTACCAGAGGTACAATGAGGAGCTGGTACCATTCCTTCTGAAACTATTCCAATCAATAGAAAAAGAGGGAATCCTCCCTAACTCATTTTATGAGGCCAGCATCATCCTGATACCAAAGCCTGGCACAGCCACAACTAAAAAAGAAAATTTTAGGCCAATATCCCTGATGAACATCAATGCAAAAATCCTCAATAAAATACTGGCAAACCGAATCCAGCAGCACATCAAAAAACTTATCCACCATAATGAAGTGGGCTTCATCCCTGGGATGCAAAGCTGGTTCAATATACACAAATCAATAAATGTAATCCATCACATAAACAGAACCAAAGACAAAAACCACATGGTTATCACGATAGATGCAGAAAAAGCCTTTGAAAAAATTCAACAGCCCTTCATGCTAAAAACTCTCAATAAATTAGGTATTGATGGAATGTATCTCAAAATAATAAGAGCTATTTATGACAAACCCACAACCGATATCATACTTAATGGGCAAAACTGGAAGCATTCCTTTTGAAAACTGGCACATGACATGGATGACTTTTCTCACCAGTCCGATTCAACATAGTGTTGGAAGTTCTGGTGAGGGCAACCAGGCAGGAGAAAGAAATAAAGTGTATTCATTTAGGAAATGAGGAAGTCAAATTCTACCTGTTTGCAGATGACATGATTGTACATTTAGAAAACCCCATCGTCTCAGCCCAAAATCTCCTTAAGCTGATAAGCAACTTCAGCAAAGTCTCAGGATACAAAATTAATGTGCAAAAATCACAAGCATTCTTATAAACCAATGAAAGACCAACAGAGAGCCAATCCATGAGTGAACTCCCATTCACAATTGCTTCAAAGAGAATAAAATACCTAGGAATCCAACTTACAAGGGATGTGAAGGACCTCTTTAAGGAAGACTACAAACCACTACTCAACAAAATAAAAGATGACACAAATGAATGGAAGAACATTCCATGCTCAAGGATAGGAAGAATCAATATCATGAAAATGGCCATAGTGGCCAAGGTAATTTGTAGATTCAATGCCATCCCCATCAAGCTACTAATGACTTTCTTCACAGAATTGGAAAAAACTACTTTAAAGTTCACATGGAACCAAAAAAGAGCCCCCAATGCCAAGACAATCCTAAGTCAAAAGAACAAAGCTGGAGGCATCACTCTACCTGATTTCAAACTATACTATACTACAAGGCTATAGTAACCAAAACAGCATGGTACTCCTACCAAAACAGAGATATAGACAAATGGAAAAGGACAGAGCCCTCAGAAATAATATCACACATCTACAAGCATCTGATCTTTGACCAACCTGACAAAAACAAGAAATGGGGAAAGGATTCCCTATTTAATAAATGGTGCTGGGAAAACTAGCTAGCCATATGTAGAAAGCTGAAACTAGATCCCTTCCTTACACCTTATACAAAAATTAATTCAAGATGGATTAAAGACTTAAACGTTAGATCTAAAACCATAAAAACCCTAGAAGAAAACCTAGGCAATACCATTCAGGACATAGGCACAGGAAAAGTCTTAACATCTAAAACACCAAAAGCAATGGCAACAAAAACCGAAATTGACAAATGGGATCTAATTAAACTAAGGAGCTTCTGCACAGCAAAAGAAATTACCATCAGAGTGAGCAGGCAACCTACAGAATGGGAGAAAATTTCTGCAATCTATGCATCTGACAAAGGGCTAATATCCAGAATCTACAAAGAACTCAAACAAATTCACAAGAAAAAAAAAAACCATCAAAAAGTGGGCAAAGGATATGAACAGACACTTCTCAAAAGAAGACATTTATGCAGCCAAAGACACATGAAAAATGCTCATCATCACTGGCCATCAGAGAAATGCAAATCAAAACCACATTGAGATACCATTCCACACCAGTTAGAATGGCGATCATTAAAAAGTCAGGAAACAACAGGCGCTAGAAAGGATGTGGAGAAATGGGAATACTTTTACTCTGTTGGTGAGACTGTAAACTGGTTCAGCCATTGTGGAAGAGAGTGTGGCGATTCCTCAAGGATCTAGAGCTAGAAATACCATTGACCCAGTCATCCCATTACTGGGTATATACACAAAGGATTATACATCATGCTGCTATAAAGACACATGCACATTTATATTTATTGTGGAACTATTCACAATAGCAAGGACTTGGAACCAACCCAAATGTCCATCAATGATAGACTGGACTAAGAAAATATGGCACATATACACCATGGAATACTATGCAGCCATAAAAAAGGATGAGTTCATGTCCTTTGTAGGGACATGGATGAAGCTGGAAACTATCATTCTCAGCAAACTGTCGTAGGGACAAAAAAAGCAAAAATGCATGTTCTGCCTCATAGGTGGGAACTGAACAATGAGAACACTTGGACTCAGGAAGGGGAACATCACACACCGGGACCTGTAGTGGGGTGGGGGAGGGGGAAGGGATAGCATTAGGAGATACACCTAATGTAAATGAGAAGTTAATGGGAGCAGCACACCAACATGGCACATGTATACATATGTAACAAATGTGCACATTATGCACATGTACCCTAGAACGTAAACTATAATAATAAAAAAAAAAGAAATAAGGAGGAGATGGTATTTCAGTTGGATCTCGAATAGCATATCAGGCTTTATGACAGTGTGAGCAAAGTCTATCACTTTTCTTAATCTCCTCCCCTGGGTAAAAACTTCTTATTTTCCTCCTGAGTATAAACATGTTACTCTTTACTTAGTTCCTGCTCTAGGCACAGGGAAAACTAAGCCCACTTCTTTTCCTCCTAACTGTAATACTCCCCTTATTGATTTCAGAAAAGGAGACCATAGAAGAGTACCCCCACTGCACTCACAATACTTGGTCAGGGAGCACCATAACCAAAACCCTGAGATACCACACTTATTAAATGTGTACAGAGACCCACCTACGAATTTGTGCTCACAACCAGACAACCTACTCAGTCTGTGACCCAGGAAATGGCCATGGTTATGCATGTTATAACCCTAAATTCCTACCTGGGACCTCTTTTAAAATTCATGGGTCAAAAGAAGGAAACCTACTATACCAAACTAAGGTCTCACCCTCCCATGGGGGAAGTATGACTTTATCCTTTAATATGTGCCAGTTATCATCCACAGCCTCAACCTTTCCCATAATCCCAGTTCTGAAAAGCACTGTAATAGTTGCCCCAAAGTATATGTGCACCCCTTGCTTGCTTTGCCAGTTTCTCAGAGACAGCTTGCTGGAACTGCATAATTCAGTCCTCTAACCTATAATCACTGGGGCCAGTCATACTTACCAAACTACTAGCAAAAACAAATTGTAAGACAAGCACTTGCAATCTTGTAAATCTCACCACCTTAAAACCGGATCTGCTTATATAGACTGCAAGTTTAAAGGCTCCACCAGGAATACAAGTTAGTGGCCAGAAAACAGACTCAAAAAAGTCTATTTATATATTATCAAGAAATCTCGGATCCATTCCACCCAAAAACTCCAAGCTTTTAAATCATTCTATAAAAATATCAACTGGAAACAGTTTGAGCCCTCTCCCTTAACCAGAATTCTGTTTGCTCACCTGGCTGAAAACATAGCCAGCAGCTTACATATCTCCTCATTCTTAAAGACCTCCATTATCAGAAAATTCTGCATTGCTCATTGGAGAAAAACGTTTACAGACCCAGTAGGAAATTCAGCTTGCCTAGAACAACAATACTAGAACAAAACGCTAGGAAAAAGTGTATGTTGGGGTAAAAATAACTCCAAACCACCCCAACTAGGTCCATTCTCCTGATTCCCTTCTTTAAATCATTCTTGGTAACAACTTAATGCTCCCAAAACCTATTAGGTTCCCTATGGCTTCTACTGGGTCTGTGGGCCATGGGCATATTGCCCATTGTTGGCTAAATGGTCAGGGGTCTGTGTACTCAAAAAAATTAGGCTGTCATCTTTCTCATCCCATTAGAATAGGGAAAATATTTAGGATACCAGGTCTATGATAGAACAAATACAAAACAAGGAAAACAAACAAACAAACAAATACATAAGAATTTGTAAATTGGTAAAACAATAAATGGCCCCTTAAAAAAATTCCAATACCATGGCCCAGCCACCTGGGCAGAAAATGGGATATGGGGATACTGCACCCCAATTTATATGCTCTATCACATTATAAGGTTACAGGCAGTGCTGAAAATCATTACTAATAACACTACAATGGCCCTAAATCTGCAGGCCCAACAAGCCACAGAAGTGAAGAATGCCTTAAACTACCTCCTAGTCCAGGCAGGAGGGGTATGTTGAAAGTTCAATCTAACTAATTGTTGCCTAGAAATTAATACCAACTGAAAGGTCATCAAGAATGCAACTGCCAAAATCCCAAAATTGGCCCACGTTACAGCCCAGACCTGGAAATAGTGGTCTCCAGTTTCCCTCTTCGGTGGCTGGTTTTCACCCCTTGAAGAATTTAAAACCTTAGTAAAAATAGTTCTTGCCATACTTGGATTCTGCCTTGTTCTCACTTGTCTCTTACACTCCTTGCTAAAAACATTCAAGCAGCCATAGAGGCTCTTGTGAACAAACACACCACCACTCAATTAATGGCATTAACTAAATATGAACCCTTGCCAAATAGGGAACTGCCCCCACTTGAAGCATTAAATTGTGATGAGGCTTTCTATTAAACCTCATTTATAAAAAGCATCAAAGGGGGGAATGAAGAAGAGAATTTGAAAAAAAAAAAACTGTTCTCTGTACTGAGCTGACTCGCTCCAGAACCCAGCGATCAGCCAAGCCCTGCTGGGGTTCTAATAGCACTATCAGCAGAGTAGGGGTCTGTAAAGAATGGGTTCTAGGAGCAGGAATGAGAAAAACAAGTTATTCTTAGCCGTTTCCCCTCTTTAGAACTCTCACCCCATACCATTATTCTTTGTTCTGCTTTCACAGCTATTTTTATAACTACTTCTGGAAGTTTACAAATATGTTTTAAGTTTCTGTTTTCCCATCCATGTATTATTGCAAAGGTCATGAGACACACCTGAGTTACAACACCTGTAACTTTTTTAAAAACTGTCTTTGTTCTGTTTCTATAAGCTTGCTTGACTGTCCTGCAGACAGGCCAACCTGCTTTGGTTACATATATAAAACTCAAGCCCTGTCTTTGCTCAGGTCTCAGAGTTTAAATGTCATTTCATTAAGTCAAGGAACAGCCAATAAAATCTTCCTGTTCCATCCATTGGTCTCTCCTGTCCCTTACTTCCTACAATGAGGAATCCTTTCTTCCAGGGATGAGCAAACAGCCAGACCCTTTTCTTTTGGGATCAAAGTGTTTAATCCTCAAATATGAAAGAAATTTTCTCAAGTAAAGCCATTTCTTAGTCCCTCCCAAAATATTGGAAACACATCATCTTAAAAACTCTTCCAAAATGTCTGGTTAGCAGTTTCTTGGTTATAGTGATGGCATTCAGGAACATATAGAATTACTTAAAGAGGTAAGGGATTTTAAGAAGTTTGATTTTGCTGATTCCAGAGTAAGTGTGCTTTGGAAAGCATTCTGTAAGACCTGATTTAGAGCCTGTCTCCGCTACGCAGTTTCCTTGGGGCTGATCATACAACAGTGAATCAAACCAAGCTCGTGTCATCCTGAATTTCTAGTCACTGAGGCAGATGGTCAGCAAGCCATTACCCAGGACTCCAGCAGGGATGGGCACAAGTAGATGAGTAGGGGCCATGGCCACAAGAGGGAGTTTCTGACTGGCAGCCATTTGTCACAGACTTGAGAAAGGGAGTAAAAATAACGTAGTAAGATAAGGGATTTCAACTAAATAACTTGGTGTTCTGCCTCTCAGATGGAATGTAGATTATAATATTGGCTTTAAAAATTATTCACCGGGTCCGGTGGCTCATGTCTATAATCCCACCAGTTTGGGAGGCTGAGGCAAGTGGATCTGAGGTCAGGAGATCGAGACCATCCTGGCCAACATGGTGAAACACCATCTCTACTAAAAACACAAAAATTAGCCAGAAATGGTGGCATATGCCTGTAGTCCTAGCTGTTTGGGAGGCTGAGGAAAGATCAGCTTGACTGCACTCTGGCCTGGGTAGCAGAGTGAAATTCCATCTCAATAGTAATAATAACAATAATAATAATAATAAATTTTTAATCAGCATAGTGAGTAACATTGGTGTTATTGAGAAATTTTTATATTCATCGTTTCACTTCTTCATCTGGGCTCAAAGTAAATTGAAAAGGCTGAAATTTGCTGTCTCTGATATAAGGTGCCCAATGGACATACTTCATTTCTTTCCATTGTGTCCAAAGAGGTTTTAGTAGTCCACCGTGTAGGTACAAAATATACACCAGAGCAGAGAAGTAGTTTTTCTTCCTCTGTCTTTCTTAATAAAGGGTGCTTAAACGACATTGCTATCTTGAAATTACTATTCCATATAAGAAAGCAATCTCGTTTAAGAGTAACTTTCTTCCTCTTCCCCTTCTTCTTCTTCTGCTTCTGCTTCTGCTTCTGCTTCTGCTTCTGCTTCTTCTTCTTTTTCTTCTTCTTCTTCTTCTTCTTCTTCTTCTTCTTCTCCTCCTCCTCCTCCTCTTCTTCTTCTTCTTCTTCTTCTTCTTCTTCTTCTTCTTCTTCTTCTTCTTCTTCTTCTCCTCCTCCTCCTCCTCCTCCTCTTCTTCTTCTTCTTCTTCTTCTTCTTCTTCTTCTTCTTCTTCTTCTTCTTCTTCTTCTTCTTCTTCTCCTCCTCCTCCTCCTCCTCCTCCTCCTCCTCCTCCTCTTCTTCTTCTTCTTCTTCTTCTTCTTCTTCTTCTGCTTCTTCTCCTCCTCCTCCTCCTCCTCCTCCTCCTCTTCTTCTCCTCCTCCTCCTCCTCCTCCTCCTCCTCCTCTTCTTCTTCTTCTTCTTCTTCTTCTTCTTCTTCTTCTTCTTCTTCTTCTTCTTCTTCTTCTTCTTCTTCTTCTTCTCCTCCTCCTCCTCCTCCTCCTCCTCCTCCTCTTCTTCTTCTTCTTCTTCTTCTTCTTCTTCTTCTTCTTCTTCTTCTTCTTCTTCTCCTCCTCCTCCTCCTCCTCCTCCTCCTCCTCCTCCTCTTCTTCTTCTTCTTCTTCTTCTTCTTCTTCTTCTTCTTCTTCTTCTTCTCCTCCTCCTCCTCCTCCTCCTCCTCCTCCTCCTCCTCCTCTTCTTCTTCTTCTTCTTCTTCTTCTTCTTCTTCTTCTTCTTCTTCTTCTCCTCCTCCTCCTCCTCCTCCTCCTCCTCCTCCTCTTCTTCTTCTTCTTCTTCTTCTTTTTCTTGCACAGAGGAAGTTGCATTTCTGCCTGCAGAAATGATCAACTGTCTCTTCAGGTATATTAATTTCATGAGAAGGATTGAGAACAGATGGCGGGTGGAGATAGAGAAAAAACTATGTTGCTTTTCTCCTATTTTTGAAACTATCTCAGTCCCTGCTGATGACTTTAGAACAAGGTAGAGCCTTCCAGTGAGCCTGTAAATTGTTATGCTTATTGCATTGCTAACTTATGAAAAAATAGGTTATGGGTCAGAACTGGAAGTGAAAGATCAGCATAATTGTCTCTGAGAATGTCTGTTTAAACATTTGAGATGTAGGGACCCATGCCAAGATGCAGAGGGAACAGACAATGTGTTAAAATATGGGCCTTGCCAGGAAAAAATAGAAGTAGAAGAAACATGTATGTGTGTATTTTCAAGAAGAAGGTACAAGATATTGTGCAAGTAAGGTATTGGAGTGCTTACCTTTCATTTCAGAAATAAGGACCAGATGAAATTTCAATTGGGTCTCCAACAGCATATCAGCCTTTATGACAGAATGGGAGTGCCACAGGCTTAGGACACAGTGAAGGCAAATGCCAAGCAAGGAAGATACAGCCATAGGAAGGCCTCAGCAAGTGGGTTGGTACAGATGAAACATTTCTAGTACAACATTGGTGGTGTTATAGGAAATCAATCTGTAAAGAAAAAGGCAGATTATTAGAGCCCAGAACACCATGGCCTTGGACTCTACCAGAGCAGAGACACTGCACATGAAATATACATCTTGCCCTCAGGGAATGCCTGGTACAGATGACCAAAGGTTTCTGGAAGGCAGAGACTGAATTCAAGGAGAGCCTTGACAGAGCTGTTTCAGTACTCCAGGGAGATGCTGAGGAAGACCCCTGTTGCAGCCACAGGACAGGGAGTGGGAATGTGCCAGTGCTGGTTACTGGGTGGATGGAAGATACAGCATGAGCAAAGGACTGGGATGATCACACCTGGGATGAAGCTGGTGCTGTGGAGTTTCTACATGTGTATGGAAGGAAATTGCCAGACATGTGGATGCAAGGCTAGGTATAGAGGTCAGGAGTAGAGTAAAAGATATTGAAAGGATCCACATCTGAGTAATTGCTAAAACCCTAGGAATGGCTGCCATCCATTTGCAGGATTCCATTTCAAAACAAAACAACAACTAAAACAGATAAACAAAAAACAGAGCTTAAATAAGAGGCTGCCAACATCAGCTAGCTGGCAGTAGAAGAACCCAAGGGTGGAGGTGCTCCAGTCCATGGTTTCTTCCAGGGTCATACACTGCCTCCCTCCTTCTTCTGGTTCTTTGCTTCCCTTCTATGTTCTGATTCTGGCCTAGCAGATACATTTCTTTTTCTGATTAACACAGCTGCTCAGTCTTGCTTGAATTACAGCAGCATATGTGTGTTCCCTAGATTCCTGGTTAATTCAAATCTAAAGCACAGGACACTTGAGGGAAATTAATTGCTTCGTTCATTGAGATGACCTATTTGTCTTCCGTTGATGATAGCAATGAATTCAATTTTAAAAATTTGTTCACAGGCATACACACTGTAATTGAAGAATTGGGATTGTATTCCTGTATTTTTAAACACTTAAAATGTTTTACAAATGTATTTGTGTATTTTCTGCTGTGGTGCCCATCTGTTTTAAAGCAGATGATTCAGGATTCGGTGAAGTTTGAAAAAAATGAATTAGATTTAAAAAATGAATTAGATTAAAAAAATGAATAATGAATAAATGAAAGATAAATCTGCTCACAGTGAAAATTCTTTAGAGAAATACATAAAAATCATCCAGTGGAAGCAAGACCAGGAGTCAGCAGTTAAGTTGCCAATGCCCAGGGACAGGGGAATCTGTGGGTGGAAGACACCCAGGGGTTCTGTGTGTGTGTGTGTGTGTGTGTGTGTGTGTGTGTGTGTGTTTAACTTCTGGGAATGGGAATCTTTCTTCTTCATTGAAGACAAGAAGATAAAAAGCATTAAAAATCCAAAGTTTATATGTATCCTTGAGTCTTTTAAATGTTTCACTCTTTTGAGAAAAATTTATAGCTTTTTGCTTAAGGTAAAATATTTAAGAGATTTTGATTTGTCAGAGTTTGTGAAGGTTGGGCTGGCTCATTATTTTAGGAATAAGAAAGAAAAGATCTATCAACATATAACTAGCACATGAGCACTGACATTAATATTTTACATAAGTCTGAAGTATACTGGTGTTAAATGCATATCTGATGGTTTATTTTGATGTGCTTGCTAAATTTCATTTTTATAAGTCACCACATTTTTAGGCTTTTAAATTACATATATGTTCCAATAATGAGTCTTAGATCAAAGTATTTTATAAAATTAATGCATACCTAATTTCAAAATTCTTACCTTTCCCCTATGTAATCAGAGCTAAAGACAGATGGTCCAAGAAGTCTCCGTATGGACATACTTCAATCTAGTGACAAAGTCGAAATGTTCCTGGTTTCCCAACACACCATGTTCCATACACAGACTGTTAATCCTTCATTTTGTCAGGCTAGAGAAATGATTACAAATTTGCCTGAAAGAAATTATTGAATCATTAAGAATTACTGACTATAAAAACAATTCATTGAGTTTTTTAACTTGAGAAATTCATCCTAGTATAACTTGTAAGCTAAGGCAGAAACTCCCCGGGGAGGAATTTAAGAACATTATGAAGATATCAAATAAATCTGAGACAAATTTTTATTTTTTTATATTATAACTGTGGTCTTTCCCTTAATAATTTAACATGTTTTTCTCATGAATAACCAGATGACTCTTGGTAACCACGTTTACCACCCAGCTTCTAACTTACATATGATGAGAAGCTACATAACATCTACTCCTTTGTAAATGTTTCTCTGTCAGCAGATAAAACTCTCAATAAAAATTCGTATGTACACCAGCGTGTATTTTTCGCATAATTTTATTTGATACTATAATGTATGAACCAAGAATAATCTAGTCATGTCAAACACCTTCTCCAGTCACAGAATTTCTCCTTCCTTATACTAAAAAGAGCTGTTTTTTAAATCTTTTTTTTCCTAAATTTTTTTATGAGTATAACCTACCATATTGATCAACTTCAGGCCTCCTATTTGAAGATTAAGCTGTTTTCTTTCCTCTCCAGTGAAGGGCTGCCATCTGTAAAACAGGAAGTCATTTTTTCCCAGCACTTTTCTGTGTTCTCCCTGAACATAAAAATACAGATTTCTGTAGGCATCATGAATAGTACGATATTGCCTCTTGTCTTTACATTTGATACCTGTGGTTGGAATGTGTGTGTCCCTCCAGAATTCTTATGTTTTAATTTAAACCCTCCGGTGTGATAGCATTAAAATGTTGGGGCTTTTGGAGACAATTAAGACTGCAATTAGCAACCCTATAAAAGGGCTCAATGGAACTAACTAGACCCTTTCACCCTTCCACCATTTGAGGACTCTGTATTTGTCCTGTCTGGAGAACACAGCAACAAGGTGCCACCTTGGAAACACAGAGCAGGCCTTCACCAGACATTGAACCTGCCAGTGCCTTGATCTTGGACTTCCTAGCCTCTAAAACTGTAAGAAACACATTTCTGGTTTCATAACTTATCCAGTCTAAGGTATTGAGTTATAGCAGCAGGAACATACTGAGATAGCATCTTTGTGGTGGAAACATTGGTACTCATCCTTCATCACTGGGCTTCAAATATTTCATTAGTTTATAAATATAGGGTTTCTCCTCAAGTGGCAAGATCACTTTTGACAATTTAGAGACTGCTGTTGATCTTATCCATTATTTACAGTTTCCTATGTTGATTCATGTGAATTAAATAATTGCACAAAATGCTACTTAAACAGAAGGTAGTAAGTAGTGTGACAAATAGCACACCAATTGAACAGTGGACTCTTCCCGCCATGCAGGAAAGAAGAGTGATGATCCAGAGTCAGCACCTCAATCAGGAATGGTCAATAGTGACAAAGACTAGGACTCACTAAGAAACATCAGATGCAGAGAATCCAAATTTGGAATCGTGTTGACAGATAAGGAGTTCAAACAGATTGTTAAATAAAATCCTGAGTAACATATTTAGCTCTGCTACTCTAGAGAGTAACTGTTAGAAATAGGTTTCTTTATATACCTGAGTAAATCTTTCCATAGGTTTTTGTACCATGGATTTGAAAAAATAATGAACTACACAGGGACACTTATTGTTGTACTTTGTCCAAGTTTAAGCCTTGTTAATCTTACAGGTATATGGATGTTATTTATTGCAAAACTAGTCAAAAAACTTATAACTTTATACAGAGTACTACAGAAGTGCTAGTGGCACTTTTATGCCCAATACAGCCCAGTGCATTATAATAGTTTCTTAAATTGGTGAAGCTTTTTGCCAGAAATAAAACAAGTAGCACTCACAAACCTGACTTTTATAACAATGTGAAATCTTTACTATGCACATTATTCAAAAGTGACACCATACTGAGGACAAACATAGGATTCATATATGGTAAAATGGCAAGCAAATAAAACTATAATTTTATTTCATTACTCTTAGTACACCTTCAACTATTTCCACCTAAATAGATCTTTAAAATAAGCATGCATAAGTACTATTGTCTACAAGTATTTATTGTAACACTTCAATAGAACTTCAGGAAGCCCTTGGCCCTTGGCACTGATTGGAAATTTTCTCTCTTTTTTTTTTTTTTTTTTCTTTTGAGACGGAGTCTGCTCTGTTGCCGAGGCTGGAGTGCATTGGTGCAATCTCCTCTCACTGTAATCTCTTCCCTTCCTTCCAGGTTCACGCCATTCTCTGGCCTCAGTCACTGGAGTAGCTGGGACTATAGGCGCCTGCCACTACACCCAGCTCATTTTTTGTATTTTTAGTAGAGACGGGGTTTTACCATATCAGCCAGGATGGTCTCGATTTGCTGACCTCATGATCCACCTGCCTCAGTCTCCCAAAAGTGCTGGGATTCAAGGATTAAAAATGTCAATTCACTTTTAGATTCTGACAGTTTATACACAGCAAAATGTAATGCTGTTTACGTAAAAAATATTAGACTACTTAAACAAAACTTTCAAAAATTTCAGTAGCTACCTGAATTAGAAAAGTAAAATTAGGCTTGAGACACTGCCTCTTCTAGAACACTGGACTCTGACATACCACCACGGCTGGAAAAAATAGTTAAATCTGTCATGCAACAGGAAAACAAAACACTGAGATATTTTGAAATAGCCATTCAATACAGAAGAGAGCTTCTCCCAGTTTAAAAGAAAAAAATCCCAAATAACCAAAACAAACGAACAAAAAAAACCTCAACCCATGATTTGGCTCTCTGTTTGTCTGTTGTTGGTGTATAAGAATGCTTGTGATTTTTGTACATTGATTTTGTATCCTGAGACTTTGCTGAAGTTGCTTATCAGCTTAAGGAGATTTTGGGCTGAGACAATGGGGTTTTCTAGATATACAATCATGTCATCTGCAAACGGGGACAATTTGACTTCCCCTTTTCCTAATTGAATACCCTTTATTTCCTTCTCCTGCCTAATTGCCCTGGCCAGAACTTCCAACACTATGTTTAACAGGAGTGGTGAGAGAGGGCATCCCTGTCTTGTGCCAGTTTTCAAAGGGAATGCTACTAGTTTTTTCCCGTTCAGTGTGATATTGGCTGTGGGTTTGTCATAGATAGCTCTTATTATTTTGAAATATGTTCCATCAATACCTAATTATTGAGAGTTTTTAGCATGAAGGGTTGTTGAATTTTGTCAAAGGCCTTTTCTGCATCTATTGAGATAATTATGTGGTTTTTGTCTTTGGTTCTGTTTATACGCTGGATTACATTTATTGATTTGCATATATTGAACCAGCCTTGCATCCCAGGGATGAAGCCCACCTGATCATGGTGGATAAACTTTTTGATGTGCTGCTGGATTCGGTTTGCCAGTATTTTATTGAGGATTTTTGCATCAATGTTCATCAAGGATATTGGTTTAAAATTCTCTTTTTTGGTTGTGTCTCTGCCCGGCTTTGGTATCAGAATGATGCTGGCCTCATAAAATGAGTTAGGGAGGATTCTCTCTTTTTCTATTGATTGGAATAGTTTCAGAAGGAATGGTACCAGTTTCTCCTTGTACCTCTGGTAGAATTCAGCTGTGAATCCATCTGGTCCTGGACTCTTTTTGGTTGGTAAGCTATTGATTATTGCCACAATTTCAGATCCTGTTATTGGTCTATTCAGAGATTCAACTTCTTCCTGGTTTAGTCTTGGGAGAGTGTATGTGTCAAGGAATTTATTCATTTCTTCTAGATTTTCTAGTTTATTTGTGTAGAGGTGTTTGCAGTGTTCTCTGATGGTAGTTTGTATTTCTGTGGGATCGGTGGTGATATCCCCTTTATCATTTTTTATTGTGTCTATTTTATTCTTCTCTCCTTTTTTCTTTATTAGTCTTGCTAGCGGTCTATCAATTTTGTTGATCCTTTCAAAAAACCAGCTCCTGGATTCATTAATTTTTTGAAGGGTTTTTTGTGTCTCTATTTCCCTCAGTTCTGCTCTGATTTTAGTTATTTCTTGCCTTCTGCTAGCTTTTGATTGTGTTTGCTCTTGCTTTTCTAGTTCTTTTAATTGGGATGTTAGGGTGTCAATTTTGGATCTTTCCTGCTTTCTCTTGTGGGCATTTAGTGCTATAAATTTCCCTCTACACACTGCTTTGAGTGTGTCCCAGAGATTCTGGTATGTTGTGTCTTTGTTCTCGTTGCTTTCAAAGAACATCTTTATTTCTGCCTTCATTGCGTTATGTACCCAGTAATCATTCAGGAGCAGGTTGTTCAGTTTCCATGTAGTTGAGCAGTTTGAGTGAGATTCTTAATCCTGAGTTCTAGTTTGATTGCACTGTGGTCTGAGAGATAGTTTGTTATAATTTCTGTTCTTTTACATTTGCTGACGAGAGCTTTACTTCCAAGTATGTGGTCAATTTTGGAACAGGTGTGGTGTGGTGCTGAAAAAAATGTATATTCTGTTGATTTGGGGTGGAGAGTTCTGTAGATGTCTATTAGGTCCGCTTGGTGCAGAGCTGAGTTCAATTCCTGGGTATCCTTGTTGACTTTCTGTCTCGTTGATCTGTCTAATGTTGACAGTGGGGTGTTAAAGTCTCCCATTATTATTGTGTGGGAGTCTAAGTCTCTTTGCAGGTCACTCAGGACTTGCTTTATGAATCTGGGTGCTCCTGTATTGGGTGCATATATATTTAGGATAGTTAGCTCTTCTTGTTGAATTGATCCCTTTACCATTATGTAATGGCCTTCTTTGTCTCTTTTGATCTTTGTTGGTTTAAAGTCTGTTTTATCAGAGACTAGGATTGCAACCCCTGCCTTTTCTTGTTTTCCATTTGCTTAGTAGATCTTCCTCCATCCTTTTATTTTGAGCCTATGTGTGTCTCTGCATGTGAGATGGGTTTCCTGAATACAGCACACCGGTGGGTCTTGACTCTTTATCCAATTTGCCAGTCTGTGTCTTTTAATTGGAGAATTTAGTCCATTTACATTTAAAGGTAATATTGTTATGTGTGAATTTGATCCTGTCATTATGATGTTAGCTGGTTATTTTGCTTGTTAGTTGATGCAGTTTCTTCCTAGCCTCGATGGTCTTTACATTTTAGCATGATTTTGCAGCGGCTGGTACCGGTTGTTCCTTTCCATGTTTAGCACTTCCTTCAGGAGCTCTTTTAGGGCAGGCCTGGTGGTGACAGAATCTCTCAGCATTTGCTTGTCTGTAAAGGATTTTATTTCTCCTTCACTTATGAAGCTTAGTTTGGCTGGATTTGAAATTCTGGGTTGAAAATTCTTTTCTTTAAGAATGTTGAATATTGGCCCCCACTCTCTTCTGGCTTGTAAGGTTTCTGCTGAGAGATCCGCTGTTAGTCTGATGGGCTTCACTTTGAGGGTAACCCGACCTTTCTCTCTGGCTGCCCTTAACATTTTTTGGAAAGCTTGTCAATGAGTCAGAATTCAGATCCTTTAGTAGCAGATTATAAATTTGCCTCTGAAAAGTTTATCAATGAGTCAGAATCCAAATTCTTTATTAGTAGAGCCAGCATAACTGTAGCTAATTTTTGCATTTTTGAAAAATATTTTCTTATTGGTTGATGAAATTAAGGGGGGCTGGACTTGGGAAGAAAAGCTAATTTGAAAAGTCTGTCATAAAAATCACATTATCTTTGAGGAAAGATTAATAAATATCAGCTGTAAGAATTGAAACTTCACACCAATTCAATTTTATTTCCTACGTAGATAGCACTTATTTGAGGACAGATGGCATACATGTGAATTTGTGGTCTCATCCCTTGATGCTGACATGTCACAAGTCCCTATCAAGAAGTACCACGTATTCCAATAACTGTCGTGGTAGAACTGCTCTAGCGATAAATGGGAACATGCCATACATTTCCAAACTATGAACAATCATTTTAACAAAGTGTTGCCTTTTAAAACTGCTAATCTAAAACCTCCAATATTTGCTCTAAAGAAAAATATTTAAACACTTGGAAGTTTTCCTTGGAGATACATCCCAGCTGGTTGAGACAGAAAGTGAGGTGTATTCAAACGTCTACATTAACTTGGTGCAATAGGCATCTGTACTGCAGAGCAGCTGTGTGATGATTTGTCAGAGCTGTAAATGCTTCAGATGAAACACTGTGGCAAATATTTCTGTGTAACAATTGAGTTATTCATTTTACTATGACTCGATATCTTGCATTTCCTGTTCTTTCTTTGCTTGGATATCCTGGGAAACTGCATTATGCTGGCATCCGAATAAGCTGTGTTAGAACACCGTATCTTGAGAGAGTGGATCTAGAAGACAAAGGTGAGTATGATGTCTAGAGAGCATGTGAGAAGGCAAAGCATCCTGCTAGTTAGATTAGATGGACCTTGACGTTAAAGGGGTTAAGTGTTATTCTGTATTAATACTTGCTCTACTTGCAGAGCTGTGAAATCCTGGTAATGTGCTGTTACTTCACTTCACACTAGAAATGGAAGAAAAGTGGCTGGGCGCGGTGGCTCACACCTCTAATCCCAGCAGTTTCGGGGGCCGAGGGAGGTGGACAGCAAGGTCAGGAGATCGAGACCATCCTGGCTAACACAGTGAAACCCCATCTCTACAAAAATTCCAAAAATATGGCCAGGCATGGTGGCGGGCCCCTGCAGTCCCAGCTACTCTGGAGGCTGAGGCAGGAGAATGGCTGAACCCAGGAGGTGGAGCTTGTGGTGAGCCGAGATAGCACCACTGCACTCCAGCCTGGGCAACAGAGTGAGACTCTGTCTCAAAAAAAAAAAAAAAATTGGGAAAAGTAAGTACACAAACATTGCAAAATATTTCTATTAACTACTAAATGTCTGCATAGTCATTAGTCTAGATGAGTAATATATATAACACTTCTCACTATAATTGGGACTTGTCTACTTAAATAGATATTCAAAAAATTTGCCTTAGGTGTATATTGAGACAATGCTACTGAGGAATTTACATTTGTGACTGTTCTATTATCTTTAATTTTTTAATGTTTTGACATTTCATATTTTGTCTGTCACTTTTTAAGTTATCTATAATTGTCCGTTTTTATTCCCTGCATTTTTTCTAAAATTCTCCTTTACCTTATATAACAACAGTGGCCTAACTTTTTTGATAAATAATTTTCTGTAAACCTTTATTTTCAATATTTCAATGTGATTATCACTCCGTGAAAGCAAGTTTTTATCAATCTAATCTTAGAGTATTTTATATTTTAACACATAAGCTTAAACAGCTTACATCTTATATGGTTACTCTCTTATCTACATAACTAATAACTGCTTAGACAGTTTTTTATTTACCCTAGATTTTATTTGTCTCTGCCTTTGTCTCCTATCTGCCTTTGTTCTTCTCTCCCTCTCCCCACCCACCAGCTGTTTTTCTAACTATATTCATTTGCTTTTCTTACTCATTTTTTTCTCTTCTTGCTTGTGACGTTAATCATCATATGTCTACACTTTCTGTAGTTAATCAGAAGGACCCAGTTGGTTGGCATTTTTATTAACAAAGTAAAACATATTTCTAGCCCCGTTCAGAAAACAGACAAAAAAAGAAACAAACAAACAAAAAACTTCCTTCATACATCTTTTATTTTGATATTTATTTTTCTCTTTGATAAAATAAAATTGCCTTTATGTTTGTTTTCCTTGGTCTTTTGATAAGTCTTTAATGTTGGCATAATCTTTTGAGATAAAAATATATTTTTAGTAAATTATAACATGTCGTAAATATTTTGTGTAGATATTATTTTCATAATATGTGAGTTTCCCTTTCTACATATTTTTGTCTTCTGTTGTTTCTCGTAAATGTATGTAACAGCTTCCACCAGTGAGTTCAACCTTCCTCGCTTCTGTTTCCTCTATGATCACCAGATATAATACAGGATTACCAGTTACATTTTCATTTTAAATAAGTAACAAATAGTATTTTAGTATAATCTCAATATTCTACTAATTTAGTAATATTCTCAATATCACATGGGACAGGCTTATAATATCACATGGGACAGGCTTATAATTTAGTAATATTCTCAGTATCCCATGGGACAGGCTTATAACAAATTCTTTTATTGTATGTCAACAAGTAATCAAATTTTAAATTGAAATGTGACATTCCAACTTTATTATTATCCTCCTGAACCTGGCAAACTTACTTACAGATCTACTTAGGAAAGTACTTATTCTTGCTTTATTTGTGTGGAATCTAATGCATAAGAAACAAATAAAAAATTATTTGATTCCTTTAATATATGGTTCATTTTTCAACAATGTAAAATTACCTATTTAAAAAATTATTTTTGTTTTCCTGGCGACCTGTTTTTGTCTTTAGATTCCATTTCTTCATCTCAGACAACATCTAAACCTACTCATTATGAAGACTTTTTTGAGTCAACATTTTGTCCTTGGGTATGACCCACAAGTGTGTCTTCCTTGGCTACCTCCTAGGACATGGAATATCCATTAGTGAATTGTTAATGTTGTCTGTGAAGTGGTAAACCTATCTTTCTTTCTAGATTGTAAAATGATTCTTAGGGGGGCAGTTTTACGTTAATCTTTTTAGGTTTTTAAAAACTTAATTGTTAAATCTAGTATTTTATACCAGTTTCTGCTTTTGGGGTAGTTATAGTTTGTAGGTAACATGAAAAATCTAACCTCATTCATTAATTTTTCACAGGATAGAGGTTGAGATAAAAATCTTTTATCTCATGGATTTCAATAACCTCATTCTGTGTTAGATCCTAATATCTGTGGGACATGACTTTCTGTACTGACTTAAATATTTTACCTAAATGTCTGAACCACACTTTCTGTCACCAATTATTTAGGCAGGGAGCCCAACCCCACTGAACACAGAAATGGTCTCTTTCCTTGGAATATATCTAAATTTACTCCTCAGTTGACTGTTTCAATTCATCTCAAACTCATATTGTTGGAGTCCAAACCTCACAGCTGTTTCTTTTCTTGATAGTCAGTGTGCTTTTTTTAAAATTTGTCTTCCACTTACAGTGTCTGCTTTCATAAGAGTTGGTTTTGCAACTTTTAACTGTGTTCCAGTAAACTAGAAATAAGTGCTTGATTTCTATTAAATCATCTGTCACTTAACAAATAAAACATCTGACAAAGGTATTTCTACCATAACCCTTCTGCTGTTCAGGAAGAACACATTTTGCTTATATTTCTGGAAGCCTTGCCAACTTCATTTTATTTCCAAGTGTAGGACAGCTATTTTATTTTTTCTTCATTGATCTATATTATTAATATGCTATAAATCATTGGCTATTTTACTTATATTATAAAGACTTTATTGGGAACAGGCCCCAAAATCTGGTGAGAGTTTGGACCCAAAACTGGCCATAAACAATATCTCTGCTGCACTGTGACATGCTCATGATTGCTATGATGCCCATGATGAAGATTGTTGGTTTACCAGAATGAGGGCAAGGAACACCAGGCACACCTGGGGCAGAAAATCGCTTAAGGCATTCCCAACGCACAAAAAATAGGATGAACGTTCTGTGCCTGAAGGACATATTCTTGCTGCAGATAACTAGCCAGAGCCCATCCTTTGTCTCTCATTTTAGTTAATCTATAATCTATAGAAACAATGCTCATCAACGGCTTGCTGTCAATACATATATGTGTAATACTGTTCATGGCTCTCAGCTTTCAAGGCTGTCAGCCCCCTGATTCCCACTCTGCACTCTATATTTCTGTGTGTGTGTCTTTAATGCCACTAGCGCCACTGGGTTATGGTCTCCATGACCGAGCTGGCCTTGGCAAGTGGTGACCATAGTGGGTGCCCAAACCCAGGTCAAAGGGTTGCCAGAGCAATGGTTGGAGAATGTGGAACTACACTGAAGGACACCTGGGTACTTTTAAGCAATCCCATGTTGAGCAAGAAGGGGAGCTTGGAAGCATCAGGGTAACAATGGGAAAAGTGTGGGCTCTGGTTCTAGATTTGTTAATTTTTTCAACTCAACATTGACCTACTGGTGTTATTGTTCAAGAGCAATATCTTGTAGAATGGATTTTTCTTCAAGATACTAATTCACGGACTTTGACTCCTCATTTGGATCAAATCACTACTATGATAGGAAATGGGAGAACTTGAATTTTTAAATTATATGGATATGATTTTGGAAAAATTATGATCCCCGTTATAAAGGCACAAATACAACAGACTTTTATAAATAGTCTTACTTGAAAAACCCATTTAGATGACTTTGTAAGTATTCTCGACAACCATTTTCCAAAAACAAAATTGTTTCAATTTTTGAAATTAACTAATTGGATTCTCCCTAAAATGACTAAATGTAAACCCACTGAAAATGCTAAAAATATCTTCACAGATAGGTCCAGTAATGGTAATCCTTCTTATTATGTCTCAAAAGTTAAAGTTTTCTGGACATCCTATATTTCAGCTCAAAAGGCAGACCTTGCAGCTGTAATTGAGGTATGGACTGCTTTTAATATGTCTATAAATGTGATTTCTAATTCCTCATATGTGGTTCATTCTACACAGTTAGTTGAAAATGCTCAGCTACGATTCCATACAGACGAGCAACTGATGAATTTATTTACCCAAGTACAAACAGCTGCTAGGAGTAGAATGCACCCTTTTTACATTACTCATATGAGAGCTCATACATCTCTTCCAGGGCCTTTGACTGCAGGGAATCAAATGGCTGATCGCCTAGTTGCTACTACAATATCTAAGGCCAAACACTTTCACAATTTAACTCATGTTAAAGCTTTTGGTCTCAAACGTAGATACAGCATTACCTGGAAAGAAGCTAAAGTTATTATCCAGCAATACCCAACTTGCCAAATGGCCCATTCCTCATCTTTTACAGGAGGAATTAATCCTCGAGGATTGAAACCTAATTCTCTTTGGCAAATGGATGTAACATATGTTCCCTCATTTTGGAGACTAGCTTATGTACTTGTGTGTACACCCCTTTTCTCACTTTGTCTGGGCTACATGCCAATCAGGAGAGTCTTCTGCCTTTGTTAAATGTCACCTTTTGCAGTGTTTTGCGGTGATGGGCATTCCAGCTTGTTTTAAAATGGAAAATGCCCCAGGCTATACTAGCAAAGCTCTAGCTACATTTTTCTCTATATGGAATATTAAACACATTACTGGTATTTCATATAATTTTCAAGGACAAGCCATGGTGGAAAAAATGATTCTCTCCCTGAAACAGCAGTTGCAAAAGCAAAAGGAGGAAACAGGGACTACGGGACACCATGTATGAAACTGAATCTAGCATTATTGACTTTAAATTTTTTGAGCCTGTCTAGAGGCCACATGCTATCAGCAGCTGAACAGTATGTACAGAAGCCAGCTGCAAAGACAGAAGCAGAAAAACTGGTTTGGTGGGGAGACGCAATAACAGAAAGCTGGGAAATAGGTAAAATAATAATATGGGGTACAGGTTATGCTTGTGTTTCTCCAGGACCAAATCAACTGCCAATGTAAGTGCATATATATATATGCACACACACACATTTGTGTATCAGGTACTGTGTTACATCAGTGCTGGGAGTCCAAGACAGACAGACAGACTAGAAAACTAATGTGATAGATAAGAAGCACCTCCTGGAAAGAGTGATATCTTTGTTGGAGGAGTCTTAAGTAGGCAAACAGGGAGAGAGCCTTTTATCTCCAAGAAAAAAGTGGGCCCCAAGTTACCAGAAGGGAAAGGGTATGGCTGAAAGTGAAGTTGTCTGAATGTTGCTTCAAATGGACTGCAGTGAAACAGAAAGACATGAAGCTGAAAGGAAAACAAATATCAAGTCTGGAAGAGATTTGTTCAGCCATGCTGAGAATCTGGACTCAGAATCTAAAAGGTATTAAATCCTGACAAATGCAATTAAATCTGACTTTGTATGGAGCATGAAATCAATGTGATGAAAATCTGCATTAGAGGTGGGGTTTGGTGGCTCAAGCTTCTAATGCTAGTACTTTTTGGAGCCATGGTGAGGCCTGAAGGTCAAGACCATCCTAGCCAACATGGTGAAACCCCATTTCTATTAAAAATACAAGAATTAGCCCAGCATGGTAGGCTTATATAATTTTACCTACTCAAAATGTTGAGGCACAAAAATTGCTTGAACCCAGAGGTTGAGATATCAGTGAGCTGAAATAATGCCACTGCTCTCCAGCTGGGATAACACAGGGAGATTTTCTCGAAAAAAAAAAAGCAAGGAAATGTGCATTAGAAAACATGAAAGATGGACTCTAAGAGGAGGTAATTAAAGGCGCAAACATTTTGGAATGCTTTGACGTAAGACCAAAAGAGTGTACCGTTAATGCCAGCTGTAAAATTCCACCATGTGCTGACAGTTGATGCGATCCATTTGCATAATATGATGTATACTTTATTATTCAAGTGATGACACAAATAATTGTGATCATGGTTACTGAGCTCACTAGGCATGAACTTCAATGAAGAAAATCTTTGCCAACTGAAATACAAGTTTAAAAGAACTGGGGAAATGTAATTGAGAAAATACTGAAGTATATCATGTGTGTTAACCTTTCTCTAGATTTTCTGTGTGTGTGTGTGTCTGTGTGGGTGGGGGGGCAGGGTGTTTCTGTGAGCATGTATTCCCTTTGTGCCATCCAAATTTATGCCCTCATTTGATTTATGCCACACTACTTGAGAAGTCACTTATTACTTTTTCCTAATCCCAGTTGCATCTTTTCCCTTGCCTGCTGTCATGGTTTGGTATGTTCCCTCCAAATTTCACATTGAAATTCTGTGTTCATTGTGATAGTATTGAGAGGTAGGACTTTAAAGAGGTGATTAGCCATGTGAGTGCAACGTCATGACTAAATTGATGGTATTATCTGGAGAACAATTTAGTTATTGTGTGTGTGGGCTTTGGATCAAAGGACGAGTTTAGCCCTGATTTTCTGTTCATCTCATGCCCTTAACCGTATAAGGCTAACCTGCCATGTTGTAACATAGAAGATCTCACCAGATGCAGCCCCTTGGACTTCCTTGCCTCTAGGATCATGAGGAAAATAAGTCTTTTTACAAAGTACCCAGACAGTGATAATGTGTTGTTTCAGCAGCAAATGGACCCGAAGACTTTATTATTTCTACAAAGGCGCATGTCAAATTTCCTTTCAAATGATCATAAAGTCCACATATATTTTTATAAAAAGTAGTACAATAGGCTGCCACTGAAACGAAACACCATTTTACTCTTAACCATACTTTTAGAAGTAAAGAAAAAGCAGGCATAAAAATAAACATGCAATTTTATTGTTCAATAAGATAATTGCAGAAAATTTTAGTTTTTTGTCCATGTGAATGTTAGTCTCTGTTGTCATGCATAATCTGGTACTTTTTAAATGGAAGATCAGTTGTAATTAGGGTGATATTTGTCCAGTGGTGATGGTTGAAGAGCTGGCCTGGAACAATCGGACAGCTGGTGTATCAGCTATATTAGGCATCTGCAACCACGGGTTGCCTGCTGGTAGCAGATTAGGATATGGAGCCTCCTTGACTGATACCACAGGATATCTTGTTGGAATAGCAGATGGTTCCACTGTCAGACCCAAAAAACAATTTTCTAAGGGAGATATTATGTGGTATTGAGAAGTTGTGGTTGTAATAAAATTCACAATGTGGCCCCTTGCTTGCATGTAGGTGCTATGAGACTGCGTATGAATAGTGGTCAGCTGATTTAAAATAGCAGATTGATCTGCTGCAATTTGTTCTGATGGTCCCACTGAGGTTGAAGGTGAAGGAGGAAGGAAATCACTTCTAATTAGTTCCGATGAATTAGCAATCATATGTCTGACGGAAGACTCCCTTGTTAGAGGCATATTTAAATTTTTACAGGCTGAAAATGAACTTTCTTCATTAGCTTCAGCAGCTAAGGCAGAATTATGATTCTCCATGTTAGCCTCTGCTCTAAAATGCTTCTGGTTGAAATCTTCATTGAAGAAAGTAGATATAACTGAAGCATTTTTAACACCAATTCTTCTTTTCACTCTTACTAAAAGTTGGGGACAGCCACATTTGAAATTTGGATTATAATAGAACTTTAACTAAAACCAAACAAAAAGGTAACTCAGTGCCATTTTAAACCAAGAGACAACTGACAATAACAAATGTAATACAATAAATTTCAGATTCCTCTTTCATCATATCACATAAACTTAACGTCATCAAATAATTCATGAACATTGTTTACCATTTTCAATAATATGCTTGTTGGGAAAAAAGCACTCAAGTTGTTAAGCCCTCAATTGAAAACATGTTTTATGTTAATAGTAACATTTCATTAAGTGGCTTCGGTACATCTATTTGGAGTTCACTGGTAAGATTCAAAGCTGTTAGCAAAATTTCTGAAAACCCTGAAAGGTTAAGGCTCAAGCTGAACTCAATAATTTCAAAAAATAAATAATTTTTACCTTAATATTTTATATAATTTTCAAAATCTGGTCTTAATGCATGTATTAACATATTTACTGAAGTACAAAGTAAAATTACATAATTACATATATACTCTACGTAAAGTTGTAACTGAAATATGTTAAATACCTTGCTTAAGACAGAGGATTCTTTCTCTTGAGCCAGAAAGGTGGCTAGAAAGGCAGATCTTTGAAAATTCTGTTGAAGTTTACTAAATCCATAAAGGTTGAGCTGTCGAACAAAACTTCTGCTACTGTCAGTTTGAAATATTCTGTAAGGAGACTTCTTTCCAAAATTTCTTTCTTGAAGAGTTCTTCATTAATCACTATGCTTGTTCCATTCTCATCCCATGAAATAGACTTGAATTGGTCACTCAACTATTTTCCAAAGTTTCCTGGGAAAGGTCAGAGAAAAAAAGTCATTATCTTTATCTGGTTCAGAGACACAAACTCTGTAACGTGGCCTTTTTAACAAGGATCCTTGTGACAAAACCTGAAAAGCATTTTCTTCAATCATTGACCTTAAGTCTGAGTTGGCAGGGAATGTGTGCTCACACAACGGAGATGTAGTGGATGTTTCTGAAAAAGTTAATTCATCTTCTGGAGAAACATCTTGAGTTTCTGAAGAAACATGTGTCATCTCAAGCAAATATTTGTTTAGCTACTCTCCCAGCATGCATGGTTTTCAAGACTGCAGCTTCAAATGCTACTGCAGAAGGCCTAGGCAGGTATAGTCATCTAGACCATCACAATGGTTCCCAAGCTGAGTAGCAATGACATCACAAGAAGACTTTTGTCTCCTAGCAACCAACAAAAATCTGGCCAAAAGTGTTTCCTTCCCAGTCTGAGAAATGTATCCAGTGGAAATAAAATATAGACTGCTCACTTACACAGTGTAAGCTGCAACGTCTCATCCCTGCAGCATCATTTAAATAAATAAGAAAATGATGTCCTCAATCACTCAAATGAATGTAATTTTCTCCCTGACACACACACTCTTACTAGATTCATGAGAGGAGCATAGGGCCTGGTAATTGCAAAATGCAAAGTGCAAAAAAAGAAAAAGACAAAGAAAAATGAACGATTTTAAAACCTCTATCACTTTGGCATGTTCAATCGAAAACTGATGCAGTGCAAAACCTACGTGGTAAAAAGACATGGCCATGGAGATAAAAGGTAGGTTACTGGTTGTTAGGTGCTGGAAAATAAAAAGAACTCTGTAGTAGATATGTTGAGCAATAGAAATGTTTAGGAACTAGAGATAGATGATGATTGTACATCATAAACATATTAAATTCCATTGAATTGTACACTCAAATGCAATTTTATATTACGTGAAACTTACCTTGAAAAATTAAGGAGAAAACAAATGTGAATAAAACTAACTGATTACATTTCAGAATAAAAAGTTATTTATGTGCATATCTCTTCAAAACATTTTCTAGTCATATCAGAAAAATAAACAATGATTTTATTTGGTATGTCTGTAAATTTCTGACAAATGGTAATGATGAAAGACATTTTAAAAACAGGTGATTTTGTTGCAAGGAGATCCCAAAAAGAGGGAGATGTGAAAATAATAATAATAACAAAAATAAGAAGAAAATGTTTTAAGAAAAGTAAATATGTATGTGTGTCTAAGCAGCAATTTTTTAAAATTTGGCTCCAAGGGCCAAATCTCTATTAAAAAAAAAGATTTTGTAAGGAATAATCTTTGTGTCCTACACATAATGGTATCATCATTAAACAGGACTTGAATTTATTAACTAGTTTTAGTATTGAACAAAATAACCATGCCCATTTACACTAAGAGTTTTTATATGTTCATGGTTGAAAGTTGATATATTAAAATTGAAACACCTTGGCATTGATAAGTGTTGAATATGTGTAGAAGAAAGAAATATAATATTAATATTTCTCATACAGTAGGAGGCAGTCCTCTCATACTGGAAAGAGGTGTCATTTTCAGAGGATTCTTGGTTTAATATAGTTTAGGTTTTGGGTTTTTTTCTGCTTGTTTAATTCAGAATTTTCCATATTAACATTATGTAACAAAAATGTTCACATCAGTAAACTCTTTGTGAAGATAAAACAGGTGCTCCTACCAGATGCATGTAGTACCTCAGTTTTGACCATTTTTTAATATAAAAAAGTGCAAAATTAAAATATTTTTTATTTTTCGCTTCTCTGGGGAATTTTCACCTTGCTCTATCTGAAGGGAGTATAGGCTTCTTTTGTGACAGGAGGGGATGAATGATTACTGACAACAGCAAAAGATGGGACATGGGTGTGGAAAAAAGAGGGAGTTAATGGGAGGATCAAAAGACAAAATCACATTAAATATAGGACAATCTAAGTCAAATTGTGGCTGAGCGTTTTGAGGAGTTAAGATGGGTGACAGTTTAGGGAGGTAGAATGCCTTGGTGTTTTCAGAGGGAGATGGCTTAGCTAAATCTGTCCCCTGACTCCAAACTGCAAGCCTAACTTTAGTCAAAAAAGGCAAGAAAATAAGCAATTTCATATGAAAAACACAAATGTAAAGTAGGCTATATCCACTTAGCTACGTGAAAGAATAAGATGTCTGTCAGAACTTCTTAGTGACAGCCTGTGATACTCATGTTCTTGCTGCTTCAGCCTCCCAATTAGCTGGTTCTCCAGGAAAAGGCCAGTTGGCTCAGATAATTATTTAATTTAATTAATTATTTTATGTTTTTTAGAGACAGAATCTTGCTATGCTGTTCAGTCTGTCCTCAAATTATGGGCCTGAAGTGATCCACCCACCTTGGACATATAAATTGCTAAGGTTACCGGTGTGAGCTACTATGTCCTCCAAATTTTTAAAAACTTTTTGTAGCGATGGTGTTTCACTATTTTGCCAAACCAGGTTCAAAATTCCTGGCCTCAAGCAATCTTTTTGCCTTGGCCTTCCAAATTATCAGAATTATGAATATGAGCCACAAGACATCATCTAAAATACGCTGTCTTTTTAATTATCACTTAATATTTTATCTAGTAAAGATAAATCTTCACACTTAATCATAAAGTGGAATAAAGTGTGATACTAATTTATTGGATTAGGAGCCAATTTTTAAATAATAAACACCAATTTAGATAAGACCATTTTAAGTTTACCTAGAATTCTCTCACAATTACTGCAAAAATGTTTATTTTATATTTAAAAATTGAAATAGTATTTTTATGCTTAGGATAATGTAAAGCAGTATAATAAACAAACCAATTATAATTTCCCTATGAATAAAATCTAAAGCCATATACCAGTCACTGGCAGGAACACAAACTACTTTTTTTAAAATGTAAAATCCAGTGGTAATGAAGAATATAGCAACAATCTGTATACCACTCATAGTTCTTTATTTTGATTTAGGCCGAAAAATAATGCTGCTATTTAAATAAAAAGTACATATACAGTCAAAAACATTTGTATTTTCAAGCTCTTTCTTAATAAAATTTTTGTTAGGTAAGACAAGTTTTTAGTGATTATCTTGCCACTTCACTAACCCATATTTCAAATTAATGCTTGAGTAAAAAATAATAATTCATGTAATAAATAAAAGCTCTTCATATTTCCTTACACTAAGGTCCACTATTCTAACGTACAGATATCTTAAATTTTTTTTACTTTAAAACAATTAAACCAACACACTCACATATATTGAGGCTAATGAGTCCAGGAAAATAGATAAAAGAAGACTGAAGAACAGTATTAAACACATGTTGATGCCTTGTAAACAATCATACAAGCCACACACACGTTATTTTTATTACTAAGAAGCTAATCTAAAAGGTTACCATGAGCAGAGTTTAAATAAACACCATTATATATAAGCAGTTCTTTCACAAACTGCAAATACTCTCAACTTTATTACTTTCATTTATGCATAAATGTCACATTTTGCTACTATACACTTTTCTCAAAGGCTGGTGACATGATGATGTGATGCAGTCTTGCAAGAGTTAGCCACAGTTATATCTTGTCATCTCATCATCTTTATCTATCATGTCCATTTGTTTACTGTTTAAAAAGCATATAAGCATTTTAACACCTCTTTTGCCATCTTGTATGACATGTACTTCAGTGTGTGATCAAATATATTTATGTACTCTCCACCAAAACACTATTTTTTAAAATTTCTTTATCATCATCCATTTTAAATTCTGCTAAATCTTCATCATCAAATTTATACCAGGAATCTCAGTCATCATCCTATGATTTTTTGAATAATGTACCGAATAATAATGCCCACTGCTTCCTTGATTACTCTGTACAGGCACACCTACAAATCTGTATTCTGTGATCTTTGTAGTTTTATTTTCAGGTTACTCTTTCTGTTTAATCAACTGATTTTCTGATTCAACATTATACTGTTCCAGCTTTGCGATGTCTGCTACTGTGTAAGGTCCCATATCCAGCTCCCAAGGAAATTCAAAGTAATCACTGAATGTAATAGCACATTTTTTAGTCCTACTGAAATCATTTGTGTTGGCCGCAAAAACAAAAGAAAATTATTTAAATAGCAGGTGCTTAATTGTGTTAACATACCATAAACAGAGAACATGTACAAATGTTCTCATTGCCTGAGCAAACATTAAAACAATTTCATGATAAATTTAAAGTTTATAATCTTTTTAATTTATTTATAAAGAGATAAGTAAGTAATCATTAATATCATTGGGGTAATTATGCCATACCTTAAGCAATACTTTCTTACCAAAACTTAAAATATTTATATATAGTAATCGTTTGGTATCTGTAGGGGATTGGCTCTGGAACTGTCTTAAATACTATAATGTGTGTCTGCTCAAGCTTGTAATTTACAGTGGTGCAGTACACAAATATAATGCACACCCATCCTCCTGTGTAGTTTACTTTATCTCTACATAAATTATTAAATGTAAATGCTATGTAGACAGATATTATACTCTAACAGATTTTAAATTTGTACATTTTACTATAGTACTGATTTTTTAATTTTCAAACATTTTAATATATGATTAGAGAAATCTGTGTTTGAAGAACTTGTGTACGTAAAAGGTCCCTTATTTGTTGCAAACCAGAAGACGTTACTGACACAGATACTGATGGCTATGTGGTTCTGTATAGCCCACTACTATCTGTGTTACTTCTCTAACATTTTCTGTTATGCAATTAAGCAGAATTTGGTGTGAGTAAGCTAAAGATACATAGTAATCAATAATAATAGCAGCTAATACTTATAGTGCTTAAATATAGTGCTTGAAGACCAGGTAATACACTAAGAGCTGCACACATATTAATAAATTTAATCTTCACTGTCCATTCTTTTTGTGTGACAAGGTTTCACTCTCTTCACCTAGGCTGCCATGTAATGGCAGGAACTCAGCTCCCTGCAACCTGTGCCTCCCAGATTCAAACGATTCACCTGTCTCAGCCTCCCTAGTAGCTAGTATTACAGGCATCTGCCACCATGCCTGGCTAATTTTTATATTTTCAGTAGAGATGGGGCTTCACCCAGGCTGGTCTCTCTGTCTTATAAAAAGGTAAAACCTATATATAATTACTTTAAAAGGTGTGGATTAAGAGTGGCAGGTAGGGTGAAAATAAATTGTTCCAAGTCTCAGAGGTGTAAATAGCAGGCAGAAGGATGTTAAAAATAAACCACAATTTAAATGGCAGCTAGGTGCAAAATAATGCAGGCAGCTTGGAGGTGAGATGTTATGAAGGTCAAGAAAGACATGCATGTTATTTAACATATAATATCTTCAAAGACAGTTTAATATGGCATCTCCTAATCAAATTGCAAAGAAATAAAATTAGCTAGTTATGCCTGAAGAAAGAAATCTGTTTCTGAAATTACAAGCGGTTGTTAAAATCTGTTGTAAACCCATAAAATTAAGGAACATTTTTGCTTCAAGAGATATCTGTAGTAGAAAAAGAATAATGCTTTCTTCCATCAACTCTTCAAGATTCAATCATTAAATTGTACTTTATTTTAAAGTAGGGAAGAAAACAATCTGGGAGATTTTTTTACATCCCAAATTATTCACCTAATAAGAATAACTTTTGTTCTAGTCAGTCACTATTTTGTCAATAGCATTTCCCTTTAAACCAGTTATCACCTTGACTACCTCTCTGATACCACTGAAACAGTAAAGAGAAAGCATAAGTTAACTTTTTGGATGAGTATAAACACTTCTAAATGTCTTCTGGTTGTGTTCAATGAGGTAATTATTTTTTTCAAAACTGAACAAAACATACTGTTTATCACATTTTACAATGATATGCATTTGCACCTTCCATTTGATATACTGTTCCAAAGAATCAAGATTTTGATGACTGTTGACGTCCACATTTAAAGTTGTAAAAGATTTCTCACATTTGTATCAAAAGATATTATTTAAAATACAAATTATAAAATGTATTCTTTACTTTTTTTTCCTGTGAATACAGGTTCTTTGTCAGTGAAGCTAAAATGCAGTGGCACAATTCCAGTTCACTGTGATCTCAAACTCTTGGGCTTGAGCTGGATTTTCGCCAACCAGTATCCATCTGTATCTTGTTAAGAACTGGGCTACACATCAGCAGGTGAGCTGTGACCACGTACAGAAGCCTTATCTCTATTTAAAGGACTACGTATGGTTCACATCACTGCCTGAGATCCACTTTCTGTAAGATCAGTGGCAGCATCAGATTTTTGTAGAAGCTAGGGCCCTACTATTAACTGCCCATGTGAGAAATTTACCTTTTGCACTCTTTATAAAAATCAAAATGCTAATCACCCATAACTGTCTCCCATTACCCACAGATAGAACCACATAGCTGCAGGAAAATAAGTTCACAGCTCCCACTGATTCTACATTATGGTGAGTTGTATAATTATTTCATTACATATTATAATGTAATAATAACAGAAATAGAGTGCAAAATCAATATAGGGCGCTCGAAGCTTCCCAAAACTGTCCCCACAGCCCCAGTTCATGAAAATCTTATATTTCAGAAAACCGGTCCCTGGTGCCAAATGGTCGCAAATGATCACACACAGATGCTTGCACATATAAATTCTTGAGTGAATGTTTTGAAGACAGAAGCTCAAAATGTTATAATAATTTCAAAGAACAAGAACAGAAATGTTGACTAGACTGCAGAAAAAGAAATATTTTGAGTAGAGAAAGCTAATGAAAATAAATAGTTGACACAAGAAAAAATGAGAGTGAGGGATGTGTGAGGACAGAGAACTGAAATAGGTAAATTAGAATCATATATGCAAGTCATACTTATAACCTAGGCTTACAGTTTAGCTATGAAATTTAGAAACTTGTACGGAAAGATATAATGGGGAGTCAGTGCATTACAGGTGCACTAATGACTTTTAAAAGAAGTCTAAGTGATGTGCTGATACATAGAAGGTGGACAGCTATGAGTGAAACAGAAGGCAGCCCAGAAATCAGAAGATCCCTTTTTCTTCTTACCTCTGAGCTAACTACCTTCTTGAAAGAACACTAAACTCTTATGAGGGGGTGCAGCTTCTTCTACAAACTAGAAAGAGCTATATACTACAGTATATAGTGAAAAGTTGTGCAATAGTGTTTTATTACCATACATACCATAAATTTGGCCTTGATAAAATGAGTGAAACAAAGGAAACAAAATCATGATGCTATAAAGCTATTTTTTCCTCTCTCTCTCTGGTTGTGTGTATATGTTTGGTGGTGGTGTGTGTGTGTGCCTGTGTGTGTGTGGCATGGCTTCTCTTCATTAGTCTGCACAGCAGCAACACAATTACAGCTCAGGTGATGTTTTCACCTCAGTGTCCCAGGTTGATGGGACTACTTGTGCAGACCATTACACTCAGCTACTTTCTTGCATCTTAGTAGAGATGGGATATCACTATGTTGCTCAGGCTGGTTTTGAAATCCTGAAATCAAGTAATCTGCCTGCCTTGGCTTCCCAAAGTGCTAAGGCTATCAGTGTGCATGACAGGGCCTGGCCTACCTAATTGAGCTTTTTCAAATCTTAAAACAGACCAAGTGTTGGCCAGGCATGGTGCTTCATGCCTGTAATCCAGCACTTTGGGAGGCCGAGGCAGGCGGATCACGAGGTCAGGAGTTCAAGATCAGCCTGACCAACATGGTGAAACCACGTCTCTACTAAAAAAAAACACACACACAGAAAAATTAGCCAGGCGTGGTGGTGTGTACCTATAATTCCAGCTACTCGGAAGGCTCAGGCAGGAGAATGGCGTGAACCCAGGAGGCGGAGCTTACAGTGAGCCGAGATCGTGCCACTGCACTCCAGCCTGGGCGATAGAGGGAGACTCTGTCTCCAAAAAAAAAAAAAAAAAAGACCAAGTGTTATTGGCCACTTTTGTAAGAGGCTCAAAAACTATAAGATTACATTCAGGCTTGCACAAATTATATATATATATATATATATAAAATATAAAGTTATACATTATGTATTCATGTATAAGTATATCATATATATATATATTCTTGCAGGACTAGGAAGCAGTACATTTTTGTCAGTGATTAAAATATTCATTTGATAATAAAAATGTTTATTTGATGATGAATAATGTTGATTTTTGAGGTGATTAGTATACAAAATCTCAAGGATAAAAGTTACTCTAGAAACTAAAAGACATCATTGATGCACTACTCTAACTTGACACTATAATGAAGAAAGTGTAAACAAATAGCAAAAGTTAGTAAATGAAATGGTATTTTATCTTTCCAAGTAGCTGATACTACAGGCTCATATCACCACACATGAATAATTTTTGTATTTTTTTGTAGATACAGGGTTTTGTCACTTTTCCCAAGCTTGTAAAATAATTTGTATTATGTGTGATAACAGTGCCCTGGTCATAAATTTTTTAAAAATATTTAGAGATGCATTAAAATATCTATACAGATAAAAATATATATACTTGGCATTTGCTTCATTAGAGAACTGTTAAACCTAGGAGATGACTTCATTTTTATATTTTGATTATATAGGTTATAAATCTTCTTATAATAAGAAGTTAATTATACCTTAAGAAGTGAAAGAATATAGTGCCTGTCCTTTCTGTGACAATTTTAAACTTTTTCTATTAATTTCTATATAGAAAGTTTCTATATAGAAATTAATTTCTAAATTAATTTCTATTAATTTCTAAATTAATTTCTATTAATTTCTAAATTAATTTCTATTAATTTCTAAATAGAAAAACTTTCTAATAATAATACAAATGAACAAGAAAGACAACTAGAGAACTACTATTGTTTAAATATTACACATCAAATAAATTATGTATTTTAAAGATATATCTAAAAATTTTAGTCAGCATACAGATGACTTTATCAAAATTAAATTGATAAATCACCCATAATGTACATGAACCTCTTCTATCCTTTTTTTTTTTATCCCTGTAACCAACAATGTGGTAAGTGTGGGTTTGTGTGTTTCAGTCCTGTTTCTATTACTAATCTTTCAGGTTCACCATTAAGTGGGTTCTGAGTTCTTGATGCGACAACAGGAGAATAATCAAAGTAAATAGATGCTTTATTGAGTGAAGATACAGTTCTCAGGAGACAGAAAGTGGGTAACTCCATTTCAAAAACAGGACATACCTGCATCTGTGCAACACTCAGTGAATACAGGACCAAGAGTGACCAGCTTCAATGGACTGTTAAAACATCTCTGAAGCCCTCAGTGGAGAGAAGTTTCAGAGTGGGTAGTTTCTATCTGCAGGAAGGTTGTTGAGATAAATCTGAAACTTTAAGTATGGAGGAGACCTATGTATTTGCAGCCATGCAATCCCAGGAAGTGTACAACTCACAGCAGAGGGGTGACATGCAGTTGGTAGATCCTCTTTAAGTCACGATATTTCAAAATCTGATGCTGGACACGGTGGCTCACGTCTATAATCTCAGGAATTTGGGAGGCCAAGCCAGATGAATAACTTGAGGTTGAAAGTTTGAGACCAGCCTGACAAACATGGAGAAATCCCATCTCTAATAAAAATACAAAATTAGCCAGATGTGATGGTGCATGCCTTTAGTCTCAGCTACTTGGGAGCTGAGGGAGGACAATTACTTGAACCTGGGAGGCAGAGGTTGCAGTGAGCTGAGGTTACACCATAGTACTCCAGCCACGGCAACAAGAGTGAAACTTTGTCTCCAAAAACTAAAAATAAATAAATAAAAATCCAAATAAGTATGGAATGCATAAGGGCTTCAGAAGGCAGAAAGAGTGGGCTGGTTGGTTCACGGGTGGAGATGGGTGAAAAAGAAAAAGATGTCTAACCCTAAAAATAACCCCTAATACTAATGCTGAAACACTAACAATAACCCTCAAGCCATAACCCTAATCCTCACATAAACCCAACCTGAACAATTAACAAAACATATCCCTAACCCTAAATGTAACCCTACCCCTACCCCATAACCCTAAACATAACCCCTACACCAGCACATAACCCTAAACCTATGCAAACTCTAAATCTTCCCTAAACCCTAACACTCACCAAAATCCTAACCTAAATACAAAACCAAACACTAAATCTAACACTAACTCTAAACACTGAAACCTAACCACTAACTCTAACTCTAACCCCTAAAGCTACCTTAAAGCCTAACCCTAAAAGCAACCTTAACACTAACCGTGAAACTAAAACTGTAACCTTAAAAATGTAAGCCTAATACCTAACCAAAATCCCTAATCCAAACTTTTACCCCCAACCCTAATTCTAACTATACATTGACCATATGCGTAATCTTAAAACACTGACACGAACAGCACTCCTAACTCTAACCCACAACCTCAAACGCAACCCCAGCCATAACCCTAAATTTAACCCCAGTGCCAAAACCAACCCATACCTTAAGCCATAACCCTAAACCAAACTCTAACCCATAATCCTAAACCTGATGCTGATGCTGAACATAACCCTGAGCCAACCTTAACCTGAACACAAAAATAAATTCAAACCCTAACATAAAAACCCTACCTCTAATGCTAAACTGTAACCCTACCGCTACCACTCACCAAAACCCTCACCCAAAAACTAGCACTATAATTTAACCCTAACACTTTAACACTAACCCAAACACCAAACTTAATGCAAACTCAGAAACCCTAACCTGAACCCTAGTAATAAACCTAATCCTAACCAAACCAACCCCAACCCTAATACAATGGTAACCACAAACCTACCCCTTAACCATACCCCTAATGGTAAACCCTATTCCTAACCCTAACCCTAAAAACTAACACTAACCCAACCCAAACCATAATTGTAAATATTAATCTGTAACCCTAACCCTTAGCCCAACCTTAATACTAAACCTAACCCTAAGCCCTAACCCTGCCCTCTACCCTAACTGCAGACACAACACCAACCACAAACTAAACACCATCACTAATTCGAAAACCCTAAAGCTAATAAAAACACTAAAGACCAACCCATAACAATAAACACTAACCCTAACCTCTAGCATCTAATGCTGAACCCAGAGGCTGAACCTAACACTAATTAAAGCCTAAATCTAAGCCTAACCCTAACTACTAAGTCAAACATTAACCCTATGCCATAACCCTTACCCTCTAACCCTAACCCTAATCATTAACTACAGCCCTAAACCATAACACTGATATTAACACTAAACCTAACCCTATAAATACTCCAACCTCAACTTAACCCAAAACCTAACACTATCCCTAACCAAAGCCATCAGCTTTAACGACGAATCCAACCACAATCTTAACATAATCATAACCATAATCCTGAAACTAAAAGTAGGAATTAATGCTAACACAAAACCTAACATAACATTAAACCTAACCATACACACTAAACCCTAAACCTAACCCTAACAATTAATACTAACCCAAAAGATAAACGTCTACTACTAAACCTAAATCTAAACTTACCCAAAATGGTAACACTCCTGTAATTTTAACAACTAACCATAACCATAACACAAACACTAAGATGTAAACCTAATCCTAACCTAAATGTAACCCATAACACTAACCTTCACCCAGAAAACCCTAACACTAACCCTAACCCAAATAACCCCTAATACTAACGCTAG
This sequence comes from Gorilla gorilla gorilla, assembly GCF_029281585.2. Lineage (NCBI taxonomy): Eukaryota > Metazoa > Chordata > Mammalia > Primates > Hominidae > Gorilla > Gorilla gorilla. The sequence goes on along the minus strand of NC_073248.2, from coordinate 25,192,811 downwards.
CCCAAACCCTAAACCTTAACACTAAACCTAACACTAAACATTGATCTTAGCCTAATCATAAACCCTAACCCAAACATGTAACCCTAACCCTAATGTGACCCTAGCTCTAACACTAAAACCTAAACCCTGACTATAATCCTATAAAATAAACCCAATCCCAAATTTGACCCTAAACTCTAACCCTTAATCTGACCCAACCCTAACACTAACCCTAAAACCTAACACCAGGACAAGCCCTAACCCTTTATCCTAACACTCAACTGGCCCTAACCCTAAACCTAAATGCTAAACAATAACCCTACAAATGATAACCCTAACACTAACCTGAAACCCTAACCAGGACCCACACTTTAAATCCTAAACCAAATGCTTATTCTTATCCTAACACTAACCCTAAACCCAAACCCTAACACTAATGCACTAACCCTCTTACCCTCACTGTCGCCTGAACTCTCACCTTTAGCACTAACCCTAACCCTCACCATGACATTAACCCAGAATCTAACCCTACACTAACCCCAACGTCTAACTGTGAGCCTATTTCTTACCCTAAAACTAAGTATAACCTGACCCCAAACCTAACATCCAATCCTGCTTCCAACTCTGGCCCTAAACATAATGGTAACCTTGACAGCTGTCTGAAATCCTAATCCTAACCATAACCCTAATCCTACCACAACAGTAACCTCTAAGCCAACCTCAGAGCTAACTCTCAATCTAACCTTTCTCCTGCAATTGTAAACCCCTATCCCTAATCTCAAACGTCTATCCCCTCCTTAATATTATCCTGTCACCCTTCAAAAGAATTTAAATATATCCTCTATGACTCTAACCTCTAACCCCCAATGCCCATTACACTAAACCTTACCTCTCATTAACTCCAACTGAAAATTGAATTAAACAGATGATATCACTGGGACAAAACACTAAATGTTAATAAATCTGATAATTAGAGTCATTACAATGTTTAACCAAATAATAGTACCTGGAATTTCCTACATGGGGAAGAAATTATGCACCTCAATGATTAAGATCTTTTTTGTAGAAAATTGAGGGTTCTTCCACATTCTGAATCCATCCCTTTTCAATATACCATGTAAATTAAATGATGGGAAAACAGTACATATTTGTTTCAACTGTTACAGAAAATATTAAAAGTTAGTCAACATATTTAATGATAACAACATCCAATAAACTGTGCTTCAAATTTCTTTCACATGATAAAACATCTTTATGCAAAAGCCATAACAATCAGCATCTGAATTGTTGGGAATCAAAGCTTTAATATGAGGAACACAGCACTGATGCTCACTTTCATCATTGTATTCAATACTGTACTAGAATTTCCATCCAAAACAATTGGAAAAGAAAAATATATATGAAGCCATTCATATGTGGAAAACTAAAAGTAAAACTATCTACTCTTGGATCTCATGACCTCATATACAGAAAATCAAAATAAACCAAAATAATGAATTATAATAGACAAACATGCAGTATAAAATATCAATAAACTGAAATATATTTTTAAACACTAGCAATAAGCCATATGAAAATGAAATTAATACAACAAATTTATTTGTAAAAACAACAAGTTGCGTGTCCTTCAACTTCCCTGGAATCCACAGGATCAGGCAGCTGGGGACTGGGGGAGGCCTTGGAGTGGAGTCTGTGCTGCTACATTGGGACCTGGGCTGCACTGGCCAAGGGGCTAACCAGAAAATGCAGAAGTTCCTGGGGAATCAAACTAGAATTATTTAAGTACATTGCGGATGAGGAGTAGAAAACCTACAGCGGATTTGAAAGCCCTGATGCCGTGATGTCAAATGGATATCTTCAGAGTCATAAATTTATGATAAAAGGAGAACATGTGTGAACATCAGTAGCAATGAAAGCCATGTTGAATGGCCCAGGTCATCTTGCTGAGAAGGAAAGCATTGAGGTCAATTTCAGAGACATCCCTTCACAAGAGCTGCCAGAAGTATGCACATATTTTACCTAAATGTTTCACTACACCTGCAGCTCCACAGAGATTCCTAAATTCCCATTTCACCTGAAACTGCACTAGAACTGTTGATGACTGTGAACTTTCTAGATTGTACTTAAATACAATTGATTGATAAAATAAAATAAATTATAATAAACTGTTAATTTTTCAGTGTTTAAGGCCTGTAGTTCAGTTGGTATTTTTTATAGATAGCACATACCCTGTATGCAAGGTAACTATAAAATTAATTGCAAAGAAGATTCTCTTCTGTTTTTCGCATAACAGAACTGAAATTTGTCTGTTTTGTGATCAAATTAAGGACATTTTCACAAATAGAGAAATAGGTTATTTTGCCTTATCCCTTGAATATGACTTTTAAAATGAGTAATGTTGACACAGAAAATGGTGAAAATTAGGCGTAAATGAATAATTGCGTTATATGCATGTTCATAACTTAGCCCAAAGACTGATTTTTATCTAACTCTAACATAAATGTTTTATCAATGCCTATAATCTCAGCACTTTTTGAGGCCAAGGCAGGTAGATCATGTGAGTCCAGGTGTTTGAGACGTGCCCAGGCAACATGGCAAACCTTCATCCCTACCAAAAAATACAAAAAGGTAGCCAGATATGGTGGCTGAGGCTAAGGCCCATGATCAATTGAGCTCGGCAGTTAGAGGCTGCAGTGAGCCATGCTGGCACTTCTGCACTCCAGGCTGGGCAACAGAGTGAGACCCTGTCTCAAAAAAAAAAAAAAAAAGAAAGAAAAGAAAAGAAAGAAGAGGTGAATTTTTTATGTCCTTTGATAAACCCCAGTATTGGTTAAAGGTGTCTTATCATTTTGTTTATTTCTAAAATGTAAGAACCTTACTTCAAAACAATTTTGGAAGGTTACTAAGTACAATTTTTGAAGAAGAAACAGAACTATACCCAAATGGTCAACGAGTCAACTATATGACTTACAAGCAAAGCTTCCTTAGCAACTTTAAAAACAGAAAGAAGAAGAAAATCTGGCAAGGTGTGGTGGCTTAGGTTTTTAATGTTTTTTGTTTTTCTTTTTTTTTTTTTTTTGAGGCGGAGTCTCCCTGTCGCCCAGGCTGGAGTGCAGCGGCACGATCTCGGCTCACTGCAGGCTCCGCCCCCAGGATTCACGACATTCTCCTGACTCAGCCTCCCGCGTAGCTGGGACTACAGGCGCCCGCCTCCTCGCCCGGCTAATTTTTTGTATTTTCAGTAGAGGCGGGGTTTCACCGTGTTAGACAGGATGGTCTCGATCTCCTGACCTCATGATCTGCCCGCCTCGGCCTCCCAAAGTGTTGGGATCACAGGCGTGAGCCACCAAGCCCGGCCGGTTTTTTAATGTTTTATTTATTTATTTTTTGGATTTAAGAAATCCCTTTTATCTCTTAGACTAATTATAATTTATAACAATTTAGTAGGTTATAATTTTTAAAAAGAAGTGAAACACTTAAAAAATAATTAAGTCTCTCCCCCCCCCCACCCCACCCACCACAGCCATCTGAATGGACCCTTCCATTTGACCAAGCGAATTCCAAGATTGGTTCACCTCCTGACAGGAAAGACACTCCTCCCTTTTGAACTCTAGGAAGAGTTGACCATCAGTAACAGCCAGACATTACCTTAATTCTGGTAAGAAATATTTACCTTCTATTCTCTCAAGCCTGCTACGTGGAGGCTTCGTCATCATGATAAAACTTTGATCTTATTATTTATTGTAACCAAGTCATTCCTATCTATTGATTCCATGTTTTTAGATAATAACTTTACTCTTTCAGCCAATTGCCAATTAAAACACATTTAAATCTACCTGTAACTTGAAAGTCCAGACCTGCACCATCACTATTTTCAAATTGTCCATTCTTTCTGGACCAAACCAATGTACATCTTACATGTGTTTGATTGATGTCTCATGTCTCCCTAAAATACATAAATGTAGGCTGTGAATACACAACCTGGGGCACATGTTCTCAGGATCTCCTGAGTAGGGCTGTATCATGGATTATTTCTCACTCATATTTGTCTCAGAGTTCTTCAATTAATTTTATGGTATAATATCAAAGTTTGATATTGTTAGTATATCTCAGCTAATGTAGGATGTCAATCTTTATAAAACAGACATTTTCACTACCATTACAAATGCAATCTCAATTAAATTGTGACTCAGGAAAAGAAAAAATGTTGGTAACCATCATATCTTTAAACTTAAGTAATCATTCAAGTTCTTATATGCCTACTTAAAAATTTTTCTACATTGTTTCAACCACTTTAGTTCTCTAAGAAAAATGAGTCACTGAAGCACACAAAAAAAGTGTTGATGGAAGTTGTGATGGCTCCCCTGGCCTCAGCCTGTCAAGGTGGCTCCACTCAATGGCTCTCCTTCCTCTGTACCAAAATCTACCCCCAGAAGCAAGCCCAGATCATCTGCAAACCACACTTTGGTAGCTGTGACAATGCGTGGTAACTGCCTCACTCAAGGGACACTTTTGTAAGGTCAGAATTGGAGGCCAGGGCTGGGAAGTAAGGCCCAGGGCAGTGCCCCTCCTCAGTTCTGGGTGCTGCAGACAGGGTGTCTTTTCCTCACCTGGCCACCAGATGTCTCAATGCCATGTCCACTCCTGGGAGGGTCCTCAGGAGATGTCTTTATTCTCACCTTGGACTTAGCACCAGGTGTCTTGTGGCAATGGCCACTCCGGGGCAGGTCCAGAAGAGAAGGAGACTTCATCCTTACGGTGGATGCGACCCCAGGTGTCCCAAAGCCGCACCCACTCTTGGGTGGGTCCTGAGATGAAATAGTCTTAGTCTTCACCATGAACGTGGCCACAGGTGTCCCCAGGTACCTGGAAACCACGGCCTCTCCCGGGTGTGTCCTGAGGAGAAGGAAGCTCTGTCCGAGGCACTGTGAGGACACCCTGCTCCTCAGAGAGTTGGTTTGCAAGTTCAGTGCGTCGGCTCCGTGCACCCCCTGGTGGTAGCCCTGGAAAATCTCTGAAATTCGGGGTGGGTTAATCCAGGCTGTAGTCTCCAGAAGTTGAAGTGAAATAGAGCCAACCTTCCCATACCTTGAATGGAGATAAAAAGAAGCAAACAAGATGGTCAATAGACAAAACTCAATTGATTTTCTCTATATCAGCAATAATGAATAGAAATAATTGGAACTTGAAATATTAAAACACCATTTACAATAGTACCTACAAAATTGAATCCATTAAATATAAATGTAACAAAATATGCAAAAATCATTCAGAAAACAATGAGTCACCATAGAAATTAAAAGAAATATTAGTAAATGCAGACAGGCCAGGCACAGTAGAACAAGCCTGTAATCCCAGCACAGGCAGGCTGTGGCGGGCAGATCACTTGAGCCCATGAGTTGCAGACCAGCCTGGGGAAACATGGTGAAACCCCTTCTCTACCAAAAATACAAAAAAATAAGCTGAGCTTGGTGATGCATGCCTGTGGTCTCAGGTACTTGGGGCGTTGAAGTGGGAGAATCTCAGTGAGCTGAGATCCTGCTACTGCACTCCAACCTGGGTGACACAGCAAGACTATTTCTCAATAAATAAAGGAAGAGATGTTTCTGGTTCTGGAGAAGTACATTTGTTATTATTTCAGCCATATCCCAAACAAATTCCAGGCAAATATATCAACAAACTCTTCCTAAACCTAGAATAGATGAAATAAGATGGAAAAAGAACAAAGTTAAAGGACTTACACTTATGGATAGGAATACTTGCATTAAAGCTAGCTTAATAAACAAGAGTGTGGCATTATGATTTACTAGACAAGCAGATAAGTGGAACAGAATAGACAGCCCCAAAACAGACCCGAGTCAACTGATTTTGTCAAAAACGCAAAGAATATTCTTTGGAAACGATAAGTCTGTTCCACAAGTGGCGACAAAACAGCTAGAAACTATATGGAAACAAATGAACATAGACACAAATATCATAGCTAAAAAAAAAGTCAAAAATACCCATACATTAAAATTTTTCAATGTAAAGTTGTAATTGGAAAATATCTTCATGGGCTTGGGTTTGGTAATGAGTTATTAGCCAGTCCATGAAAAAAAAAATCGATAATACGGACTTTATTGAAAGCTGAAATGTCTACTCTGTAATATACCTTGTTACTGTTGGGCATGGTAATCCAAGCCTGTAATCTCAGCACTTTTGGAGGTCAAAGCGGCTCTGTCACCTGAGGTCAGTAGTTCTGGATCAGCTTGGTAAACATGATGAAAATCCATCTCTACTAAAAATACAAAAATAAAATAAAATAAAATAAAATAAAGTAACTGGGAGTTCTGGTGTGTGCTTGTAATCCCAGCTGCTTAGGAGTCTGAGCTATTATCCCAGCTGCTTAGGAGTCTGAGCTAAGAGAATCCTTTGAACTTGGGAGGTAGGGATAGCAGTGAGCCTAGATTGGGTCATTGCACTCCAGCCTTGGTGACAGAATGAAACTCTGCCTCAAAAAAAAAAAAAAATTCATTAAGAGAATGAATCAAAAAACCAACCACAGATAGAAAAATTTAGTAAACTCACCGGAAATGTGACTTGTATGCACAAAATTCACAGAAACTCTAAAACTCAAAAAGATAAGCAACCCAATTCCAAGGTAAAAACCTGAGTAGATACATCACTAAGGAAGATATAGTGATGGAAAACAGGCAGGCACACCAAACACTGCTTGCTGAAAATCTGCTGCTTCTGCTGAAGACTGAGACTCCAAGCCATCCCATGGGGAGTAGCAGTGGCTCCAAAGACCTCCCTCACCTACCCCACCTCCACCCTTCTTCCGGGGTCCAAGGATCCCCAAGGCACTGGGCATGCTCTTCCAGAAAGAGCTGGGGCCTGGATACTTTATTTCTCGGCTTTTCCTAAAGTTCTGGGGGCTATCAAGTATCCTTAGGTTTGAAGTTTTATTTTTATCCTAAGCACCTTGGGGCACTGACAAGCATTAGGATAGTTGGTTTTTAACCCATACTTGTTTTCCTAAAAAGATTAAAGAATTGGCTCCAATTTCTTTTTAGTAAAGTTCTTTTAAAACGTTTGGTACAATGCATTGCTATTTTGCTTTCTTGGAGATGCAAAACACAGAAAAAGTATTTAGTAAACCCAAATAGGTAGTCTTCATAAATTCATGGGTACTATTTAGTCTGTCATTTATCCTATTTTTAAATTTACACTTTAAGTTCTAGGATACATGTGGAGAACGTGCAGATTTGTTACATAGGTGTACATGTGCCATGTGCTGCACCCATCAACCCATCATGTAAGTTTTAAGCCCTCCATGCATTAGGTATTTGTCCTAATTATCTCCTTTCACTTGCACCCTACTCCCTGACAGGCTCCATTGTGTGATATGTCCCTCCTTGGGTCCTCATTGTTCAATTCCCACTTACAAGTGAGAGCAGGTAGCGTTTGCTTTTCTGTTCCTGTCTTAGCTTGCTGAGAATGGTGGTTTCCAGCTTCATTCATGTCCCTGAAAAAGGAAATGCACTTAATGCTTTTTCGTGGCTGCATATTATTGCATGGTGTATATGTGCCACATTTTCTTTATCCAGTCTGTCATTGATGGGAATTTGGGTTTGTTCCATGTCTTTTTTTGTCTGTGAATAGTGCTGTAATAAACATAAATGTGCATGTTTCCTTATAGCAGAATGATTTATAATCCTTTGGGTGTATACCACATAATGCAATTCCTGGGTCAAATTTCTGGTTATAGATCCTTGAGGAATCACCACACCGTCTTCCACAATGATTGAACTAATTTACACTCCCACCAGCAGTACAGAGCATTCTTATTTCTCAAGATCTTTGCTAGCATCTGTTGTTTCCTGACTTTTTAATGGTTGTCATTCTGACTGGTGTGAGACGGTATCTCCTTGTGGTTTCGATGTGCATTTCTCTAATGACCAGTGATGCTGAGGTTATTTTCATATATGTTTGTTGTTCATATATGAACATTTCATATATGTTCTCAAATGTCTTCTTTTGAGAAGTGTCTGTTCACATTGTTTGCCCACTTTTTGACCGGGTTTTCTGTCTTTTATTTTCTTGTAAAATTTTTTAAGTCCCTTTTCAATTTTGGATATTAGACCTTTGTCAGATGGATAGGTTGAAAAAATGTTCTCACATTCTGCATGTCACCTGTTCACTCTGATGATATGTCTTTTGCTGTGGAGAAGCTCTTTAATTTAAGTAGGTCCCATTTGTCAATTTTGGATTTCATTGCAATTGTTTTCGGTGTTCTTGTCATGAGGTCTTTTTCCATGCCTATATCCTGAATGGTATTGTCTAGGTTTTCTTCTAGGGTTTTTATGCTTTTAGGTTTTACGTTTAAGTTTTTTAATTCATCTTGAGTTAATTTTTGTATGTGCTGTAAGAAAGGGATCCAGTTTCAGCTTTCAGCATATGGCTATCCAGTTTTTCCAGTACCTGGCAATCCTTCCTCCATTGCTTGTTTTTTTCAGGCTTGTCAAAGATCACATAGTTGTAGATGTGTGAATTTCTTTAAGCAGTATGGTCATTTTCATGATATTGATTCTTCTTCTCTGTGTACATGAATTTTTTTTTTGAGTCTCACTCTGTTGCCCAGGCTGGAGTGCAGTGGCATGATCTCAGCTCACTGCAAGCTCTGCGTCCTGGGTTCACACCATTCTCTTGCCTCAACCTCCTGAGTAGCTGGGATTACAGGTGCCTGCCAACCATGCCCGGCTAATTTTTTGTATTTTTAGTAGAGACGGGGTTTCACCATGGTCTCGATCTCCTGACCTCATGATCTGCCCGCCTGGGCCTCCCAAAGTGCTGGGATTACAGGCATGAGCCACTGCACCGGCTGAACTTGAAATTTTTTCCATATTTTTGTGTCCTCTCTTATTTCCTAAAGCAGTAGTTTGTAGTTCTCCATAAAGAAGTACTTCCTATGCCTTGTAAGTTGTATTCCTAGTTATTTTATTTTCTTTGGAGCAATTGTGAATTTGAGTTCACTCCTGATTTGGTGCTCTGTTTCTCTATTATTGATGTATAGAAATGCTTGCGATTTTTGCATATTGATTTTGAAGCCTGAGATTGCTGGAGTTCCTCATAAGCTTAAGCAATGTATACATATACAATAGACAAGTTCTTTGTCTATTGTTAAGGAGTATTAGAGCTGAGACAATGGGGGAATCTAAATATAAAACTATGTCATCTGCAAATAGAGGCAATTTGATTTCCTTTATTTTTATTTGAATACCCTTTATTTCTTTCTCTTGCCTGATTGCCGTGGCCAGAACTTTTAATACTGTGTTGAATAGGAGTGGTGAGAGAGGCCATCCTTGTCTTGTGCCTTGTGTTTTATGTTTTCAAATGAAATGTTTCCAGCTTTTGCCCATTCAGTATAATAATGCCTATGGGTTTGTCACAAATAGCTCTCAGTTTCTGATACATTCCATCAATACCCAGTTTATTGAGTGTTTTTAGCAAAAAGAGATGTTGAATTTTATTAAAGGCATTTTCTGCATCAATAAAGATAATACTTGGTTTTTGTAACTGGTTCTGTTTATGTGATGGATTATGTTTATTCATTTGCTATGTTGAAACCAGCCTTACAATCTAAGGGTGGGGCTGACTTGATCTTGATGGGTAAGTTTTAGATGTGTTGCTGGATTCAGTTTGCCAGTATTTTATTGTGGATATTCACATCCATGTTCATCAGGGATATGGTCCTAAAATTTTCTTTCTTTGTTGTGTCTCTGACAGGCTTTGGTATTAAGATGATGCTGGCCTCATAAAATGACTTCAGGTGGAGTCTTTCTTCTTCTATTGTTTGGAATAGCTTCAGAAGGAAATGGCACCAGCTTTTCTTTGTATGTCTGGTGGAAGTTGGCTGTGAATCTGTCTGGTCTGGGCATTTCATTTGGTAGGCTACTAGTAACTGTCTCAATTTGATATTTTGTTGGCCTCTTTAAGGATTCCACTTTTTTCTGATTTAGTCTTCGAAAGGTATATGTGTCCAGGAATTTATTTATTTCTTCTAGATTTTTTAGTTTGTTTGCATAGAGGTGTTTACAGTATTTTCTGATGGTAGTTTGTATGTCTGAGGATGAGTGGTTTCATACCCATTATCCGTTTTTACTATGTCTGATTGATTCTTCTTTCTTTTTTCTTTATTAGTCTAGCTAGTATCTATCTATTTTGTTAATCTTTACAACAACAAGAACAACAAGCGCTACTGCATTCATGGATTTTTTGAAAGATTTTCCTGTATCTATCACCTTCAGTTACACTCTGATCTCAGTTATTTCTTTTTTTGTGTCAGCTTTTGAATTTGTCCTTGCTTTTTTTTTTTTTTTTTTTTCCTATAAAGTGTCTTGGTCTCACCCTGTAACCAATGCCGGAGTGGAGTGGTGCAGCCTCAGCTCACTGTGACTTTTATCTTTTGGATTCAACAGATTATCCCACCTCACCCGCCTGAGTATCAGGGATTATGGTTGTGTGCCACCATGGCAGGCTATTTTTTTTTTTTTTTTTGTATTTTCTGTAGAGATGGAGTTTCACAACATTTGTTGGCCAGGCTGGTCTTGGACTCGTGAACTCAGGCTACCTGCCGGGCTCAACTTCCCAAAGTGCTGAAATAACAGCACGAGCCACCATGTCTCTCCCTCTAGTTCTTTTCATTCTGATTTTAGGGTGTTGATTTAAATCTGTCCTACTTTCTGATGTGAGTAGTTAGTGCTACTTAACACTTAATTTCCCCTTAACACTGCTTTAGCTGTGTCCCAGAGATTCTGGTAGGTTGTGTCTTTGTTCTCATTGGTTTCAATCAACTTATTTCTTTCTTTCTTAATTTTATTACTTACCCAGTGGTCATTCAGGAGCAGGTTTTACAGTTTCCACGTAGTTGTGCAGCTCTGAATGCATTTCTTAATCCTGAGTTCTAATTTTATTCCACTCTGGTCCGAGAGACTGTTTGATTTCCATTATTTTGCACTTGCTGAGGAGTGTTTTACCTCCAATTATGTTCTCAATTTTAGAATAAGGGCTATGTGGTGCTCAGAAGAATGTATGTTCTGTTAATTTGAGGTGGAGAGTTCTATAGATATTTATTAGCTCCACTTGGTCAAGAGCTGAGTTAAAGTCCTGAGTATTTTTGTTACTATTTATCTACTACTACTACTATTTGTCTCATTTATCTGTCTCATTATCTGTGTAATATTGGCAGTAGGGTGGTAAGTCTCCCGCTATCATTGTGTGGGAGTCAAAGTCTGTGTAAGTCTCTAAGAACTTGCTTTATAAATCTGGGTGCTCCTGTATTAGGTTCATATATATTTAGGATCATTAGGTCTTCTTGTTGCATTGATCCCTTTACCACTATGCAATTACTCTGTCTTTTTTTTTTCTTTTTTTTTATTATACTTTAAGTTTTAGGGTACATGTGCACATTGTGCAGGTTAGTTACATATGTATACATGTGCCATGCTGGTGCGCTGCACCCACTGACTCGTCATCTAGCATTAGGTATATCTCCCAATGGTATCCCTCCCCCCTCCCCCCACCCCACAACAGTCCCCAGAGTGTGATATTCCCCTTCCTGTGTCCATGTTATCTCATTGTTCAATTCCCACCTATGAGTGAGAATATGCGGTGTTTGGTTTTTTGTTCTTGCGATAGTTTACTGAGAATGATGGTTTCCAATTTCATCCATGTCCCTACAAAGGACATGAACTCATCACTTTTTATGGCTGCATAGTATTCCATGGTGTATATGTGCCACATTTTTTTAATCCAGTCTATCATTGTTGGACATTTGGGTTGGTTCCAAGTCTTTGCTATTGTGAATATTGCCACAATAAACATACGTGTGCATGTGTCTTTATAGCAGCATGATTTATAGTCCTTTGGGTATATACCCAGTAGTGGGATGGCTGGGTCAAATGGTATTTCTAGTTCTAGATCCCTGAGGAATCGCCACACTGACTTCCACAATGGTTGAACTAGTTTACAGTCCCACCAACAGTGTAAAAGTGTTCCTATTTCTCCACATCCTCTCCAGCGCCTGTTGTTTCCTGACTTTTTAATGATTGCCATTCTAACTGGTGTGAGATGATATCTCATAGTGGTTTTGATTTGCATTTCTCTGATGGCCAGTGATGATGAGCATTTTTTCATGTGTTTTTTGGCTGCATAAATGTCTTCTTTTGAGAAGTGTCTGTTTATGTCCTTCGCCCACTTTTTGATGGGGTTGTTTGTTTTTTTCTTGTAAATTTCTTTGAGTTCATTGTAGATTCTGGATATTAGCCCTTTGTCAGATGAGTAGGTTGCGAAAATTTTCTCCCATGTTGTAGGTTGCCTGTTCACTCTGATGGTAGTTTCTTTTGCCGTGCAGAAGCTCTTTAGTTTAATTAGATCCCATTTGTCAATTTTGTCTTTTGTTGCCATTGCTTTTGGTGTTTTGGACATGAAGTCCTTGCCCACGCCTATGTCCTGAATGGTAATGCCTAGGTTTTCTTCTAGGGTTTTTATGGTTTTAGGTCTAACGTTTAAATCTTTAATCCATCTTGAATTGATTTTTGTATAAGGTGTAAGGAAGGGATCCAGTTTCAGCTTTCTACATATGGCTAGCCAGTTTTATCTATGTTGATTTAAATTGTGTCTTAGGAGAGACTAGGATTGCAATCCCTCTTTTTTTTTTAACTTTCCATTTCCTTGGTAAATATTCCTGTATCTTTTTATTTTGAGCCTATGTGTGTCTTCACCCATGAGATGGGTCTCCTGAATATAGCACACCAAAGGGTCTTGAGTCCTCATCCAATTTACCAGTCTGTGTACTTTAGTTGGCAAACTTAGTTCATTTACATTTAAGGTTAATATTGTTATGTGTCAATTTGATCCCGGCATGGCAATGCTAGCTGGTTATTTTTCATATTAGTTGATCCACTTTTTTCATAGTGTTGTTGGTCTTTATATTTTGATATTGTTTTCAGTGGTGAGTACAGGTTTTTTCTTTTTCTATTTAGTGTTTTCTTCAGGACCTCTTCTGAGGCAGGCATGGTGGTGAGAAAAACCATCTACATTTGGTTGTCTGTAACAATGATATTTTTCTTTTACTTATGAAGCTTAGTTTAATTGGAAAACTTAGTTTATTTACACTTAAGGTTAATATTGTTATGTGTCAATTTGATCCTGCCATGGCAATGCTAGCTGGTTATTTTGCATATTAGTTGATCCACTTTTTTCATAGTGTTGTTCGTCTTTATATTTTGATATTTTTTTCAGTGCTGAGTACTGGTTTTTTCTTTTTCTATTTAGTGTTTTCTTCAGGACCTCTTCTGAGGCAAGCATGGTGGTGAGAAAAACCATCTACATTTGGTTGTCTGTTAACAATTATATTTTTCTTTTACTTATGAAGTTTAGTTTGGCTGAATATAAAATTCTAGGTTGAAATTTTTTTTTCTTTAAGTATGCTGAATATTGGCCCCCACTGTCTTCTGGCTTGTAGGATTTCTGCAGAGATATCCACTGTTAATCTGATGGGCTTCCCATTGTAGATAACCTGACTTTTCTCTCTGGATGTCCTTAAGTTTTTTTCTTTTTATTCAACCTTGGAGAATCTGACAATTATATGTGTTGATCTTGCTGTTCTCAAGGAGTATCTTAGTGGTGTTATCTGTATTTCCTGAATTTGAATGTCGGCCTGTCTTGCTAGGTTGGAGAAGTTCTCCTGGATAATGCCTTGAAGTGTGTTTTCAAACTTGGTTCCATTTTCTGCATCACTTTCAGGTACACCAATCAATTATAGGTTTGGTCTTTTGACATAGTCCCATATTTCTTGGAGTTTTTGTTTGTTCTTTTTTATTCATTTTTCTCTATCTTGTCTTCATGCTTTATTTCATTAAGTTGATCTTCAATCTCTGATATCCTTTCTTCCCTGTCTTTGATTCAGCTATTGATACTTGTTTTTGCTTCACAATGTTTCTTACACTGTGTTTTTCAGCTCCATGAGGTGATACATGTTCTTCTCTAAACCGGTTATTTTAGTCAGCAGTTCCTGTAACATTTAATCAAGGTTCTTCACTTCCTTGCATTGGGTTGGAACATACTCCTTTAGCTCAGGGAATTTTGTTACTACTGGCCTTCTGAAGCCTATTTTGCCAATTCATCAACCTCATTCTCCATCCACTTTTGTGTCCCTGCTGGAGAGGAGTTGCAATCATTTGGATCAGAAAAGGTATTCTAGTTTTCTGAATTTTCAGCACTTTTGTGCTGGTTAATCCTCATTTTTCATGGATTTTTCTACTTGGGATCTTTGATACTGATGGTCTTTGGATTGGGCTTTTGTGTTTGTGTCCCTTTTGTTGATGTAAATGTTGACGTTACCACTTTCTGTTTGTTAGTTTTTCTTCTAACAGTCAGGCATCTCTTCTGCAGGTCTGCTGGAGTTTGCTGGAGGTTTACTTCAGATGCTGTTTGCCTGGGTATCACCATCTGAGATTGCAGAACAGCAATAATTGGAAGATTTGTCCATTAGTGGTACCTGTCTGGTGCCAGCCACAGCTCTTCTGTATGAAGTGACTGTTGAACCCTGCTGGGAGGTGTCTCCTAGTCAGGAGGCACATGGGTCAGGGGCACACTTGAAAAAGCAGTCTGTCCCTGAGCAGAGCTTGAGCCCTGTTCTGGGAGATATGCTGCTCTCTTCAGAGCAGGGAGGAATATTTAAGTCTCCTGAAGTTGCACGCACAGCCATCCCTTTTCCCAGGTGTTCTGTGCCACAGAGATGGGAGTTAAACATTTAAGCAGGAATGTTTAAGTCTGCTGAAGTTGCACTTACAGCCATCCCTTTTCCCAGGTGTCCTGTGCCATGGAGATGGAAGTTTTACATAGAAGCCCCTGACTGGGGCTGCTGCCTTTCTTTCAGAGATGCCCTACTTAGTGAGGAGGAATCCAGAGAGCCAATCTGGCCACAGCTGCTTTGCATGCTTCCATGAGTTCCATGCAGTCCAAACTTCATGGCAGCTTTCTTGACACTGTGAGGGGAAACCTTTATACTCAAGTCTCATAATGGTGGTCTACTTTCTCCCTACCAAGTTTGATTATTCCAGGTTAACTTCAGACTTCTATGTGGGTAGGGAGAATTTGAAGCCAGTGGATCTTTGCTTGCTGTGCTCCATGGGAGTGGAGACCTGATAAGTGAGTTGACTTGGCTCCCTGGCTTCAGCCTCCTTTCCAGGGGTGTGAATGGTTCTGTGTCACTGAGGTTCCAGGTGCCACTGGGGCACAAAAAATGTTTTTTTGCAGCTAACTCAGTATCTGCTCAAGCAGACACCCAGTTTTGTGCTTAAAACTGAGGGCTGTGGTTGTGTAGGCACACTAGGGATTCTCCTGGTCTGTGGCTTGCAAAAATCATGGGAAATGTGCAGGATGTGGGCTTGATAGCACAGCCTCTGATGGCTTTCCTTGGCTAGGGGAGGAAGTTCCAAGCCCCTTGCATTTCCTCGGTGGGGCAACATTCACCCTCTTTCTTCTGCCTTTTGTGGGCTGCACTCAATGTCTAACAAGTCCCAATGAGATGAACTGGGTACCTCAGGTGGAAATGCAGAAATCATCAGTCTTTTGTGTTGGTCTCTCTGGGAGCTGCAGACCAGAGCTCTTCCTTTTCAACCATCTTGCCAGATGCCCACCAGCTTTTATTCTTATTTAAAGTGTGCACTGTTGAAATTACCAGAAGTTTCACTTGTAATGTGTAAAAGCAACAAGGAAAAGAACAGTGAGAAATTTTTTAATAAATTAGTCTCTGTCTTCAAATGTCAATCAAAAGCAGTGTGATGTGAAAGGTGAAGAAAAACTAACAGACCAAAAACATGTGATTTTACATGTTGGCTCACTTTTGAAAAAGAAGATTTGAGAAGGAAAACCTCCAGAGTTCTATTCTATATCAAGTATTAAGCCTTGCAAATTATGTACTGAAAGAGACATCAATGGCTTTTTTCAGTTCCCACAGAAACTAATTTGTACTCTAGAAATTCCTGTTGCTGCTTTGACATCTGTGAGGGTTCAGTCAGGATGGTGGGGAAAATTCTCAGATGCAAACCTTCTTGGAAGGCCTGGGGGATTGGCATAAGCTCCATTAACAAACATGGCTGGAGGCAGCCGTTTCCCTTTAGTTAAATATGTTAGAGTAGAAACAAAGGAATGTGGGGTGCTTATCTAACTAGCTTGCTTACTTGTGTGGTCCTAAGACAAACCTTTGACTTTCAACGGGTGCTCAATTGCTTTCTAATAGGGAAGTCCACACTGTCAATTACCCTTTAGTAATGTTGACTCAAGCCTTTGTCAATTAATCTTTACTGAATAAATGTGAGTCTCACTTGCTGGCCAGGGCAACAGTTAAAACTATTTACAATACTCTGCCTGGAGTCTGTAAGCAGCCCCAGTGCTCAGCTGGACTGGCAAAGCAGAATATCTGTGTGTCAGTGTACTATATTCACCCATCATTGAGTCAGGTTCTGTGGGACAGAGCCCTGCAGACATCTGTAAAAGAATCAGTTGGTTGAAAGAGCTCTCTACAAAGTGAAGTATCACACTAATTCAGCGCATTGTTTCATTAGCTACAGCTTACCATCTCTTTATAGAAATCATGAATTTAAAAAACAGGATAAATGCGACAATATGAACTCGCATAATTTTTTTTTTAGTTTTTACTAAGTAGATCTCAGAGTACGATCAGTTTTCTGTGGCACAACACATGCATGCTTCTTTTGGCAGCAATTATGAAATAATGAGAAAACAATAATAACAAAAAGCACCAGTCTGAAGATATCACATATGGTATGATTGCATTTCTATGACATTATAGAAAAGTCTACAGAGAAGGTAAACAGACCTGTGATATACAGTAGTTTGTATGGGACAGGGAGTGAGTTGAATAGGGGAATAGGGTGTTGTAAAGAGGTACAAATATGTCAGTTATAATTGGGATCCCTCTGTTTGGTGAGGTCATGCTATGTGTTTTGAAGAGCCAGGACTGTGTAGTACCCTCATGGATAAAAAGTCTCCTACTCAGCCAGGCACGGTGCCTCATGTCTGTAACCCCAGCACTTTGGGAGACCAAGGTGGGTGGATCAACAGGTCAGGAGATAAAGACCATCCTGGTTAACACGGTGGAACACTGTCTCTACTAAAAAATACCAAAAAATTAGCCAGGTGTGGTGGTGGGCACCTGTATTCCCAGCTACTCAGGAGGCTGAGCCAGGAGAATGGCATGAACCCAAGAGGAAGATCTTGCAGTGAGCTGAGACCGCTCCACTGCACTTCAGGTTGGGCAACACTGTGAGACTCTGTCTCAAAAAGGAAAAAAAAAAGGCTCCTACTCACTCTAGAAGAGAAGGGTCTCCTTTCTTTACACATGAAACTATTTCAGGAGCAGTTCTCAGGAAGACTTTGTTGTATGTGGTAAAAGAAACATAACATAAAATTTACCAATCTAAACATTTGTAGGTATATTGGTAAGTGGAATTAAATATGTTTAAGTTATTGTGCAACCATCACCACCATTTCACATTCTCACCAGCAATGTACAAGTGTTCTGTTTTCTCCACATACTCTTCAACTCTCCCTTTTTCCAAAAAAAAGGCATTCTAGTAGGTATAAAGTGGTAACATTATTGTGGTTTAGATATTCATTTACCTAATGGCTAGTGATGTTGAACATATTTTTGTGTGCTTATTGGCATTGAATTTGTCAATGGTTTCTTGGGTAAGACAGAAAATGCACAGAAAACAAAAGAAAAAATAGATAAATTGAATTTTATTAAAACTAAAATATTTCATGCTTCAAAGGACACTATCAGGATAGTCAATAGAATACCAACAGCATAGGACAAAATATTTGCAAGTCATATATAAGAATAAGGGTCTACTATTCAAGATATAAAAGGAATTCTTACAATTCAAGAACAAAAAGACAAATAATCCAATTAAAAACATAGAGAAATTGAAAATACTTTTCTCCAAAGATACACACCAAAAAATCACATAAAAAGTATCTTAACATCACTCACTTCAGGGAAATGCAAACCGAAGCCACAATAAGACACCACTTCACAACCATTATCATTATTATTATTTAAAAACCATAAACTAACAAGGATGACATGGAAATGAAAAATGCAAAGGTAAAATATTTTCTCTACTGTAGAAAATAGTTTGGTGTTTCTGCAAAAAGCTAAACATAGGATTATCATAGAAAATCAGCAAATCCACTCCCAGGTACATACACAAAACGTGAAAAGCAGATATTTTAAAAAAAGTGTACCCATATATTCATAGCAGAATTACTCACACTAACTAAAACATGGAAACAAACCAAATGTCCACAGACAAATAATAGGAAAAGAAAATGAAGTAAATCCATACAATGGCATAATATTTAGCTGTAAAAAGAATTGAGGCACTCATACTACAATGTGAAGATACTGTAAAACCATTATGTTTAAAGAAGGTAAACACAAAAGTCATATGCTGTATGATTTTATTTACATAAATGTCCAGAATAAATAATTTCATAGAGAAAGAAAGCAGATTGCTAGTTGTCAGGGGTCAGAAAGAGGACAGATTGGGTAGTAGCTCCTTAATAACTAGGAGATTTCCTTTTGGGATGATTAAAATAACTTGTAATTAAGAGGTGGTAGAACAAGCATATTCCTGTTTCATTGAGTTATACTTTAAAAACAGTTAACATATTATGGGAATTATACCTCAATAAAAAAGTCCTATCTGCAGTATTCCGTCAGCAGGCTGAATCTCTTTCCATGGTGTCCCCTTAGCCTGGTGTTCCAGTCCTTCCACAGTCCAGAACTGCCTGGGGACTGGGCAGGCACATTCTGGACACATACTCCAGACACTATGTCCACCAGCTCCTAGACCTGTTACCGATGGAAGGTATCTGAGTTACTGGCAGTAAATCCATCCAGGTCTTTAACAATGTCAATTCTTCCCTCCTCAAGTGAAAGAATTCAACTTTAGGCCAACTTTAGGTGTGGGCCTAAAGAAGAAAAAAAAATGCCAAGGCAAGTTTCATAGCAGGAGTGGACATTTATTAAAAAAGCTTTAGAGCAAGAAAGAATGAAAAGTGCACTTGGAAGAGATCCAAATGGGTTGAAGAACAAATGTGGCCATTAACCCTCATTCTGGGACTTTACAGGCTGGCCTACCTCCAGCATCTGGTGCACCCTTTCCCATGATTCTTCCCTTGGCATGGGCTGCCCACAGGCACAGTGCCCTCCTTACACTTGCAAAGTGCGCAAAGGAAGTGTGTTTGAGCATTTATATGCATGCCCATCTGAAGCTTCCTCCTTTTTTTTGGTGGAGTGACCCCAGAAATTCATACTACGCCATTTTGTCTTTTAATATGCACACCTGGGTTCACTCACCCAATATCTGAGATTTTATTGGAAGCCCTTTTTCCTCCTCCCTGGAGTGTGAGTTTAATTAACACTTTAATGTTCCCAGCTGTGTATCAATGGGAATTTGTCTATCCCCACCTCCAGCTGCTAAATTATTATTTTTAGAGAAGCAATATGACAACTTTCCAACCATCACCTGATGTCCTGACAGTCCTTGTAGGTGGATGGGGAGAACCCTCTTCTGCCCCATTCATACCTGTTTAACTACCTGTAACAGACCCACTGACAATTTCAAGCTCCAGGTCAGTTTTTCTGGGCCATCTTTGCAGACACCCAGTGATCAGTGATGCCTCCTCAGGATTTACAAGGTTTTCTGTATCTTGCTCTATTGTAATCCAGACCTCAGCACATAATATCCATCAGTTGTTCCATTGTAATAAAGGGAAATTAAAATTTTCTGAGCACCACCATGAGCAGGTGTCTTGCTCAGGTGAATTCACAGCAACTCTGCATGGTATGGGTGTCCCACATGTAGAGGAAAAGGCCAGGATCAGGTGATTGAGTGACTCACTTTCAATCACACAGCTTCCAAGTAACTTCATACTCAGGTTCCAGCCCACAGCCAGGTCTCCAGTTGTCATTTAGAAAAAGTTTGTGAGTCACTTGAACATATGCTTAGGCCACACCCAGTCTTCTTTCTAACAACCAAGATGAGTGCCATGGACAATGGGTGACAAGACCCACCCAGTCATCTTTCTCCCATTCAGAGCCATTGTAGGTACTTGATACTCATCAGGAACAGTCTCTTATCCCCAAACCCTCTCACAGAGTGTTTCAAGGGGAATGTGTTACACATGGGTCACAGAAGCCAACTTTAGTGAGGGCATCAGAGCCAGCACATGGAGAAGGAGGGTGGTTCCAAGTGTAAAGGAAGGGTGGTATGCTAAGAAGTTATTGTCCTGGAGGGTGAAGGAGACAAGAAGTTAGTATGACTAAATCAGAGGGAGCAAGGGAGAAATGAGAGAATGGACCAAACACTTACGACAAGGGGCAGGGGTTCCTTAGCAAGGTCGATGCATACCTACCATGACATGATGTGGCCACTGCACTCCTAGGAATGAACTATGAGAAATGAAGGAAAGTTCACAGGCTACATACATAAAGAAATATTCATGACATCATTATGCTTAATGGTTCCAAACCAGGAGCCCCCAAATGCCCATACACAGAAGAAGGGTGAACAAGTTGTGGCACATCCACACCATGGCACGTGGCTCAGTGTGAAAATGAATGGACTATTGATTCACTCAGAACAGAGTGACTCTGAAAGTAGTTCTGCTGAATAAAAGAAGCCAGATCAGAACGATGCACAAAGACCTGAGTACGTACTGTATTTACATGTAATTCTATAAGATACCACCAAGTTTTAGTGAAAGAAGCAGATCTGTGGTCCTAGGGTGGCCAGGCAGAGATCGTCATTGCCAGGAGGAGGGTATGTTTTCATATTCATCACACTTGTGGCCTTACAGTGAAGGGAATACTCACATGGAGAAAACCATCAGTTTAGGGATTCCCAGAGGAAATCACTCTTCCCATGTGAAGGCCACTTCCTCTTGTCCCAATGTGAAATGAGCCTGTGACCATCTCTATTTCAGCCTTATTGCTAATTGCACAGGCAAACATGAGTGTTCAACAGTTTTTAAAAATGCAAAAAATAAAGACAAATATTTTCAAACAGACAACTTACCTCCATAGAAACAAGTCTCTAAGTTCCTTCTTCCTTCTGGTGCCATGACTTCTATTCAAGGAAAGTTCAGAAGGCATGCTCCCTACAGTCTCAGAGAAGTATAAAATATTGCATCCATAGAAAGTAACAAAATTTAGGAAGACGATAGGAAAATTGAGAGATTAGGAGAGACAGGTTGAAATTCCCTTAAGTTCCCTGTCTCCACTAAAAATGCAAAAAAATTATCTGGGTGTGGTGGTGCACTTCTGCAGCCCCAGCTACTCAGGTGGCTGAGGGAGGAGAATGGTATGATCCCAGCAGGTGGAGCTGGCAGTGAGCCAGTCATGCCACTTCACTCCAGCCCGGGCGATGGAGCGAGACTCCGTTTCAAATAAATAAATAAATAAATAAATAAATAAATAATTTCTCTTAAATTCTACGAATCTCAAAAAATGGAAGACAGAACCTAAAAAATATTCCAAAACCCCATACAATTAAAAAAAAAAAAAGGAAAGGTGTTTAGCTCTCTGGGAGATTGGTCCCAGAGTTGCAGTAGCAAAATAGCATTTGACATGTAAAAGCCCAGGGAGGCAATTATAAAAGCTCTTGTAATGAGAGCTCCACCCCAGGTCTAGAGAGATGTTGGCTGAATAGGGGAAAAAGGAAGGTGTCCAGCAGTGAACTTTTAGATCAGAAGTTAGAAATGCTGGAAGATGTTAACAATGTGATAAAAGGAAACAATTATTTTTAAATAGAAAGAAAGACAAAAAGGCAATTAGAAGCTCCAAGAAAACAGAAAGCTAAAGAAAAATATTTATATACAAAAAGCATACTAAGAAATGTAGGTGAATTCACAGTACCAATATATTCCCTACAAGAGGAAAGACACAAGATTCCATTCGATTGACAAAATAGATATCTAAATATATATATACTCTACAGTTACTTGCAGCTTCAATGATAACTAAGAAATAAACTAAAATCACGATATTCCTACCATTGGCTGAGGGTGGAGGAAAGGACAGGAGTTGAAGAAGGTCAGCCTTCCTCTGTTGTACCTCGTGTTAACAGGGAATTCAGGGGACTAGGGTGAGGTGCACATGGTGCCAGCTCTTTCTGTGTAACTCTTGCCTCACTTCTATATTTTTCAGTCATGTGCATATATTTTATTTTCAAAATAAATTATATGAGAAATAATCTGTAGCGTCAGAGACTCTAGGAAGCATCTCCATTCCAGCTGTACTGGTTCCAAGTCTAATTAAACACTACAGATTATAGCAGAAAATCCTGGCTCCACCCACACTTCTACTCCCTCAAACAAGACACAAGTAACCACAACATCCAGCTCAGAACTCAAGATCTGTCCAAAGCAGGTCCACATGTAGGAATCACCAAGGGTATCAACAGACACAGCCAGAGAGGTGTTTGCGGTGTGCATCATGAAGTCCAGCCTTTGACTGTAGACCAACTGTCCAGTCTGGAAGGAAACTTCTTTGGAGGATGCCAGTGCTAGAGGCATAAGCCACGATTGAAGTGCAGCCATAGAGGGGTCCATCATGTTACTGCAAATGGCCAGAAGGCAGAGGAAAGGGTCAGAAAAGATGAGGAAGAGTGTGGCAACATCATGGTCAGGCCCCTGCTGGTACATCTCACCACCCTGAACTGACCTGGAGGACACAGAGAACACCATATTTTAGTGGGCAGAGGCTCTCTCAGGCCCGAGCGGTAGGACCTGGAAAGAAACTGAAGCCAAGCTCAGGAATGTGTGTTCCTGTTTCAATTTGGCCACTGGTGGCTGTGGGCCCCAGGATATCACAAATTGCAATGCCTTTACCATTTTCCCTGTGGCTGCGAAGATGGGGCAGGCTATGATTGACTTGGCCCCCTTGAGACACTTAATAAAGCCTATTACTGAAAACCCATAATACGTTAGCACTTTATTTACAATGACCTTCAATGAAGTATTGTTCTCCAGTATTGAAAATAGGAAAACAATTAACAAGAGCATAATACTTATGTGAGTAAATGATGGTTGATTATAAAGAACAATTAGGCAGCCATTCATAACAAAGAATTGGTATTTCATGAATTCTCACTGTGTCTTAATGGTACTCTTAGGCTTTGGATAAGCACCACCACTTAACCTTTACCACAATCCCCATGGCAGGTTCTGGTACCATCTCTATTTTACAGGTGAGAGGTCACATGAACATTCCTAGGGTCACACACCTGGGCAGTGCAGGATCTAAATATAAGCAGGCACAAGAGGTTTCAAGAAAGATGCTAATATCATAATGGTATGTGGAAAGGAGCAAATGTGCACATGGTGTGAAGGCCAGACAAGATGTAGGCCAGCCAGTGAGAACAGGGTGGAGAAAGCAAAAAAAACCCTGCAATTCAGGTTTTTCAGTAGTACAGGTTTAAATTATGTGTTCAATAAAACTAGATGTATAAGCACTTAAATATAAAATTTACCTTGCAGTGGCTCATACCTATAATCCCAGCACTTTGGGAGGCTGAGGTGGGCAGATTATGAGATCAGGAGACCAAGGCTGTCCTGGCTAACATGGTGAAACACCATCTCTACTAAAAGTACAAAAAATTAGCAACGGAATGGTGTCACACACCTGTAGTTCCTGCTACTTAGGAGGCTGAGGAAGGACAATGGTGTGAACCCTGGAGGTGGAACTTGTAGTCAGCCAAAATTATGCTACTGCACTCCTCCCTGGGAGACAGAATGACACTCCATCTCAAAAAAAAAAAATTGCCTTTGAAAATGCATCCTATTTTTTACTAGGGGTGTTCCAAGATGGCCAAATAGGAACAGCTCCAGTTTGCAGCTCCCAGCATGACTGATGCAGAAGACAGGTGATTTTTGCATTTCCAACTGAGGTAACTGTTTCATCTCATTGGGACTGGTTGGACAGCAGGTTCAGTCCACAGAGGGTGAGCTGAAGCAGGGCAGGGCGTCATCCCTCCTGAGAAGGGCAAGTAGTTGGGGGATTTCCCTTTCCTAGCCAAGGGAAGCCATAACAGACTACCTGGAAAAACAGGGCATTCCCACCCAAATACTGCACTTTTTCCAAAGTCTTAGCAACCCGCAGACAAGGTAATTTTCTCCCATGCCTTGCTTGGTGGGTCTCATACCCACGGAGCCTTGCTCACTGCTAGCACAGCAGTCTGAGATCAAGCTATGAGGTGGTAGCCTGGCTGGGGCAGGGGCATCCACCATGTCAAAGGCTTGAGTAGGTAAACAAAGCAGTCAGGAAGCTTGAACTGAGTGGAGTCCACCACTGCTTAACAAGGCCTACTGCCTCTAGACTACACCTCTGTGGGCAGGGCATAGCTGAACAAAAAGCAGCATACAACTTCTGCATATTTGATCATCCCTGTCTGACAGCTGTGAAGAGAGCAGTGGTTCTTCTAGCACTGTGTTTGAGCTCTGAGAACAGACAGACTGCCTTCTTACATGGGTCCCTGACCACTGTGTAGCCTAACTAAGAGACACCTCCCAGTATGGGTGGATAGACACCTCATATAGGAGGCTGCCCCTCTTGGGCAAAGCTTCCAGAGGAAAGATTAGGCAGCAATATTTGCTGTTCTGCAATGTTTACTGTTCTTCAGCCTCCACTGGTAATACCCAGGCAAACAGAATCTGGAATGGAACTCCACCAAACTCCAACAGACATGCAGCTGAGGGACCTGACTGTTAGAAGAAAAACTAACAAACAGAAAGGAATAGCATCAACATCAATATAAGGATCATCTACACCAAAACACCATCTGTAGGTCACCAATATCAAAGACCAACAGTAGACAAAATCACAAAGATGGGGAGAAACCAAAGCAGAAAACTGAAAATTATAAAAATCAGAGCACCTCTTCTCCTCCAAAGGTTTGCAGCTCCTCACAAGTAATTAAACAAAACTGGACAGGGAATAACTTTGATGAGTTGACAGAAGTATGCTTCAGAAGGTTGGTAATAACAAACTTCTCCTAGCTACAGGAGCATGTTCGAATCCATTGCAAGGAAGCTACAAACCATGAAAAAGGATTAAACAAATGGCTAACTAGAATAATCAGTGTAGAGAAGAACTTAAATGACCTGATGGAGCAGAAAACCATGACACGAGAACTTCCTGATGCATGCACAAGCTTCAATAGCTGATTCCATCAAGTGGAAGAAAAAATATCAGTGATTGAAGATCACATTCATCAAATAAAGTTAGAAGACAAGGTTAGAGAAAAAAGAGTAAAAAGAAAGCCTCCAAGAAA
Source organism: Gorilla gorilla gorilla (assembly GCF_029281585.2). Classification (NCBI taxonomy): domain Eukaryota; kingdom Metazoa; phylum Chordata; class Mammalia; order Primates; family Hominidae; genus Gorilla; species Gorilla gorilla. The sequence goes on along the minus strand of NC_073248.2, from coordinate 25,167,423 downwards.
TATGGTACTAAGTGAAAAGAGCAAATCTACGTTTGATTGGTGTACCTGAAAATGATGGAAAGAATGGAACCAAGTTGGGAAACACTCTTCAGAATATTACCCAGTAGAACCTCCCCAATCTAGCAAGGCAGGCCAACATTCAAATTCAGGAAACACAGAGAACACCACAAAGATACTTCACAAGAACAACAACCCCAAAACACACAATTGTCAGGTACACCAAGGTTGAAATGAAGGAAAAAATGTTAAGTTCACCAGAGAGAAAGGTCGAGTTACCCACAAAGGGAAGCCCATCAGATTAACAGCGGATCTCTTGGCAGAAACCCTACAAGCCAGAAGGAAGTTGGGGCCAACATTCAACATTCTTAAAGAAAAGGATTTTCAATCCAGAATCTTATATCCAGCCAAACTAAGCTTTATATGTGAAGAAGAAATAAAATCCTTTAAAGTCAAGCAAATGCTGAGAGATTTTGTCACCACCAGGCCTGTCTTACAAGAGCTCCTGAATGGAGCACTAAACATAGAAAGGAAAAACTGGTACCAGCCACTGAAAAAATATGCCAAATTGTAAAGACCATCAATGCTATGAAGAGACTGCATCAATTAATGGGTAAACTACCTGGTGAACATCATAATGACAGGATCAAATTCACACATGACAATATTCACTTTAAATGTAAATAGGCAAAATGGCCCAATTAAAAGACACAGACTGGCAAATTGGAAAAAGAGTGAAGACTCATCAGTGTGTGGTATTCAGGAGACTCATCCCATATGCAAAGATACACATAGGCTCAAAATAAAGGGATGGAAGAACATCTACCAAGCAAATGCAAAGCAAAAAAATGCATAGTTGGCAATCCTCATCTCTGATAAAAACTGACTTATAACCAACAAAGAACAAAAGAGACAAAGAAGGCCATTACAACATAGTAAGGGGATCAATTCACAAAGAAGAGCTAACTATCCTAAATATATATGCACCCAATGCATTAGCACCCAGATTCATAAAGCAAGTTCTTAAGAGACCTACAAAGAGACTTAGACCCCACACAATAATAATGGGAGACTTTAACACCCCAGTCAATATTAGACAGATCAATGAGACAGAAGGTTAACAAGGATATGCAGGACCTGAACTCATCTCTGCAGCAAACAGACCTAATAGACATCTACAGAACACTCCAACCCAAATCACCAGCATATACAAGACAAGGATGCCCTCTCTTACCACTCCAATTCAACATAGTGTTGGAAGTTCTGGCCAGGGCAGTCAGGCAGGAGAAATAAATAAAAGGTATTCAATTAGGAAATAAGGAAGTCAAATTGTCCTGTTTTCCAGTGACATGACTGTATATTTAGAAAACCCCATTGACTCAGCCCAAAATCTCCTTAAGCTGATAAGCACCTGCAGCAAAGTCTCAGGGTACAAAATCAATGGGCAAAAATCGCAAGCATTCCTATACACTGCTAACAGACAAACAGAAAGCCAAATCATGAGTAAATTCCCATTCACAATTGCTACAAAGAGAATAAAATACCTAGGAGTACAACTTACAGGGGATGTGAAGGACCTCTTTCAGGAGAACTACAAACCACTGCTCAACAAAATAAAAAAGGACACAAACAAATGGAAGACTATTCTATGATCATGGATACGAAGAATCAATATCTTGAAAATGGCCATAGTGCCCAATGTAATTTGTACATTCAATGCCAACCTCATCAAGCTACCAATGACTTTCTTCAGAGAGTTGGAAAAAACTACTTTAAAGCACACATGGAACCAAAAAAGAGCTTGCATTGCCAAGACAATCTTAAGCAAAAAGAACGAAGCTGGAGGCATTAAGCTACCTGATTTCAAACTATACTACAAGGCCACAGTAACCAAAATAGCATGGTACTCATACCAAAACAGGTGTATTGACCAATGGAACAGAAGAGAGGCCTCAGAAATAACACCACACATCTACAATCATCTTATCTTTGAAAAACCTGAAAAAAGAAGAAATGGGGAAAGGATTCCCTGTTAATAAATGGTGCTAGGAAAACTGGCTAGCCATATGTAGAAAGTTGAAATTGGATCCCTTCCTTACATCTTACAGAAAAATGAATTCAAAATGGATTAAAGACTTAAATGGATTTAGACCTAAAACCATAAAAACCCTAGAAAAAAAAAACCAAGGCAATACCATTCAGGACATAGGCATGGGCAAGAGCTTCATGACTAAAACACCAAAAGCAATGGCAACAAAAGGCAAAATAGACAAATGGGATCTAATTAAACTAAAGAACTTTCACAAGGCAAAAGAGACTACCATCAGAGTAAACAGGAAACCTATAGAATGGGAGAAAATTTTTGCAATCTACCTATCTGACAAAGGGCTAATATCCAGAATCTACAAAGAACACAAACAAATTTACATGAATTTACATGAATTTCATGTTGTTTTGAATGAAAAAAAACCAAACAACCTCATCAAAAACTGGGCAAAGGATATGAACAAACACTTCTCAAAAGAAGACATCTATGCAGCCAATAGATATATGAAAAAATGTTCATCATCTCTAGTCTTCAGAGAAATGCAAATCAAAGCCACAGTGGTATACCATATCACACCAGTTAGAATGGTGATGATTAAAAACTTAGGAAACAACAGATGCTGGAGAGGATGTGGAGAAATAGGAACGCTTCTACACTGTTGATGGGAGTGTAAATTAGTTCAACCATTGTGGTAAACAGTGTGGGGATTCCTCAAGGATCTAGAGCTAGAAATACCATTTGACCCAGCAATCCCATTACTGGGTATATACCCAAAGGATTATAAATCATGCTACTATAAAGACACATGCACACGTATGTTTATTGTGGCACTATTCACAATAGCAAAGACTTGGAACCAACCCAAATGTCCACTAATGATAGACCAGATTAAGAAAATGTGGCCCATATACTCCATGGAATACTATGCAGCCATAAAAAAGATGAGTTTATGTCCTTGGCAGAGACATGGATGAAGCTAGAAACTATCATTCTCAGCAAACTGTCACAAGGACAGGAAACCAAACACCACATGTTCTCACTCATAGATGGGAATTGAACAATGAGATCAATTGGACACAGGGCATGGAATATCACATACTGGGGCCTGCTCAGGAATAGGGGTCTAGGGGAGGGACAGCATTAGGAGAAATACCTAATGTAAATGATGAGTTGATGGGTGCAGCAAACCAACATGGTACGTGAATACCTATGTATCACACCTGCACATTGTGCACATAACTTAAAGTATAATAATAATTTTTTTAAAAAATAAATAAATAACAATGCATCCTATTATGTGCATTTCATGTGTATGACATGATGCTATGGGATACATATTGATATTTCAAAGGCTACTATACTGAAGCACATTAACATATTTGTAATCTCACATAGTTACTGCTATAGTTTGGATATTTGCCTTTACAAACTTCATGCTGAAATTTGATCACCAGTGTTGGAGGTGAGGTTGAGTGGGAGATGCTTGGTTCATGGGGTTGGATACCTTGTGAAGAGCTTGGTATTATTCTCGTGATAAGAAGGGAGTTCTTGTCCTATTATATTTTGATAGGTCATTTTACAAAAAAGCCTGGCTCTACCCTCCCTTCTGTTGCATATATGTGAGATTATACAATATTTTTCCTTCTGTGTCTGGTTTATTTCACTTAGCAGAATTTCTTATAAGCTCCTCCATGTTTTGGCAAATAGCAAGATCTCATTCTTGTTTAGGGCTAAATAATATTTCATTGTACTGGACATTAAGGTTGTTTTCATATCTTAGCTATTGTTAATAATGCTGCAATGAATGTGAGAGTGCGGATATCTCTAAGAAGTAGTGATTTCCTTTGGTTATATGTCTAAAGGAAGAGTTGGTGAGGCATATGATAGTTCTATTTTTAATTTTCCAGAAACTTCCATGCCAATTTTTATAATGGCTATACATTACCAGCAACACTCCGCATGAGTTTCATTTTCTTTTTACAGTGAGCCGAGATTCTGCCACTGCACTCCAGCCTGGGTGACAGAGTGAGACTCCTTCTCAAAAAAATAAGATAAATAAGTATAAAAAGAGTTTCATTTTCTCTACATCCTAGCCCACATTTGTGATCTTTTGAGTTTTTGATAATAGCTATCCCACGTGAGTTATGCAAGGTCTCAAAATACCTTTGATTTAAATTTTTTCTGATGATTAATGATATTGAATAAGTTTCAAATAACTGTTGCCCATTTTTATGTGTTCCTTGGAGAAATGTCAATTCAGAGCTTCTGCTCATCTTTTAATTTTGTAATTGGTTTTCCTCCTAATAAGTTGTACAAGTTCTTTATAAATTTTAGATCTTGACCCATCATCAGATATATAGCTTGATAATATATTTCCCAATATTTAGGATATTGTATTCTGTTGATTTTTTCCTTTACTGTGCAAAAGCTTTTCATTTTCTGTAGTCTTGCTCATTTATTTTTGTTTACACAGACTGAGTTTTTAATATGGTATCCAAATTAATTATTACCAAGGCCAATGTTCAGGAGCATTTTCTATGTTCTGTTCAAGGTGTTTTAGAGGTTGCAGTCTTAAATTTAGAATTTTTCAACTCATCTGTTGATTTTTGTGTATGATGTAAAATGTGTGTCCAATTTTGTTCTTTTGCATGTGGAAATCTAGTTTTCCCAGCACTATTCATAGAAGAGATGATCCTCTTCTCATGATAACATTTTGCTGCACATTTCCAAAACTAATTGACTGTATATGCTTGGACTTATTTCTGGACTCTGTTCTGTTCATTTGGCCATGTTTCTGTGTTCACGCCAGTTTCAAACAAGGTAGTGTGATTCTTCCTACTTCATTTTTCTTTCTCAAGAATTGTTTTGACCATATAGGGCCTTCTATATTGCTATTCAAATTTCATATTTTGTTTTCTATTTCTGTGTAGAATGCCATTGAAAATTTGATTGGAGTCCATCATCTGCAAATAGAGGTAATTTTACTTCTTGCTTTATAATTTGGTTACATTTTATTGTTTTTCTTGTCACATTACTCCTGCCAGTACTTTCAGTACTATGTTAAATACAAGTGGAAAGAGTGGGCCTCCTCTGGTTATACCAGATCTCATTTGAAAACCATTCAATTTTTCCTTTTGATGATATAGTGTGCTTTTTTTCTTAAATGGCCTTTAATACAAATAATCTTTCTTTCTTTCTGTATCTAAACTGTTGAGGGTTTTTCATCAAGAAAGGGTGTTGGAAATTTTCAAACTGTTTTGCCACATTAATTGGGATGTATATATGTTTTTAATATTTTATTCTGTTAATGTGATGAATCACACTGATTTACTTGTATATCTAACCAGCCTTGCATGCTGGGATATATAATCTTGGCCATGATGTATAATATTTTTGGCTTGTTGTTGGATTCAGATTGCTAATATTTTATGGAGAATATTTGCTCAAATGTTTATCAGAGAGATTGGCCTATAGTTCTCACTTCTCATATTTTTGTTTGCCTTTGTGTCAAGGTGATATAGGCCTCATAAAAAAAAGTTTGGAAGCATTGCATTTAACTGTTTTTTTTGAAGACTTTGAAGCATATTAATATTCTTTTCTGAAAATGTGGTAGAATTCATCTGTAAAGCCATCTGTTGTTTAGCTTTTCTTTGTTGGAAAGCTTTACAAAATCACTCTTCATTCTTCATTTGTAATTGATTTGTTTACATTGTTTCTTCCTGACTCAATCTTTGTAGGTTATATTTTTCTATGGATGTATCCATTTCACTAGGTTTTCCAAGTTGTTATTATATGTGTTCAGAATTATTCCCTTTGATTCTTTTATATTTCTAACGTGCCTGTGGTAACTGTAATATAATTTTTATATCTAGCTAAGGGTTTGTTGATTTTTTTCCAAAAAAACTCTGAATTTTATTGATTATTTCTATGACGTTTATGTTCCCTATTTGATTTATGTCTATTTCAATTATTATTATTTTATTCATTGTGTTAATTTTGAATTTAGTTGTTTTTGCGTCTAGTATGTTAGGTACAATGAAATGTTGCTTATTTGGAATCATTATACTTTTTTTTAATGTATGCATTTATTGCTATAATCTTCCATAATAATGCTGCTTCACGGCACACAATAGGCTTAAGTATGTTGTGTTTCCACTATCATTTGCCTCAAGATATTTTTGAATTTTTCTTTTTATTTTTCTTTTCTTCGATTGGTTATTTAGGAGCGATGTTTTAAAAATGTTCATGTATTCGTGATTATTTTTTCCAAGATTCCTCCTGTTACTGATTTTTGGTTTGCTACCATGGTGGTCTGAAACAATATTAAATATGCTTTTAGCCATCTTACTTTTGTTAAGACTTGTTTTATGGCCTAACATATGGTCTATCTTAGAGAATCTTCTATGTGTGTTACAGCAAAATATATTTTCGGCTGCTACAGGGTGAAAAGTTCTGTATATATCTGTTGGGTCTATTTAGTTAAAATGCCATTCAAATCCAGCATTTCCTTATTAATTTTCAGCATTTCCTTATTCTTTTTGATAACTGAGGTACTGAATTGTCCAACTATAATTTTATTGCCATTTTTTCTTCATTTCTATTTATCTTTGCTTTAAATATTTAGGTGCTCCAATGTTGAGTGTATCTGTGTATATATATAATTGTTATATCCTTTTGATGAATGGATTGCTTTATTATTAAATGATGACCTTCTCGGTCTTATGACAGGTTATGACTTGAAATCTCTTTTATCAGATATGAGGATAGCCACTCCTAATTTTTTTATTACCGTTTGCATAGGTTGTATTCTTCTATTCCTTCATTTTCAGCCTACGTTAGTCCTTAAAGATTAAGTGTGTCTTTTAGGTAACATGTAGTTGAATCTCATTTTTAAAATCCATTTGGTCACTCTACGTTTTTTAATTGCATAATTTAATTCATTTACATTCAAGGTAAGTATTGATAAGTAAGTTCTTACTACTGTTATCTCGTTAATTGTTTTCTGATTGAGTCATATCTCATTTTTTCCTTTCTTCCTCTCATGTCTGCTTTTAAATATTTAGCATTTAAATATTCTCAGTAGTGATATGCTTTAATTCGTTTGTCTTTACCATTGGTGTTGCTGCCATAGTTTTCGATGGTCATCAAAGGCTCAGAGAAAACATCTTATAGTTAATAATCAACTAGTTTAAGCTGACAACTTTTGTCACATAAAAACTCTAGACTTTTACCATCTCTTCCAATTATGTTTTTGACATCACAATTTGTATCTTTTAATACTATGTCTTCCTTGGAAATCTATTTTTGACAAGTTTTTTGCCGAATGATTTCAAGCTCCTCCATTTTTTGTTTATTTTCTCTTAGTGCTGTTAGAATTTTCATTATTTCTTGAAATTTGAGAGTTTGATTTTTATTTGTTTTGGTGTAGTTTTATGGTGTATAAATGTTTTCTGTAGTCTCTCATCTTTCTGAGGCAGTATATTTATATCTTTCTCAAATTTTTGAAAGTTCTCACTATTCATTTGAATGTGCTGTATATACCTTCCTCTTGCTGAGCTCTTTCATGAATATTGCTAAAACTTATGTTTGCTTAGTTTAGGTAATTTTGTATATCTGGTAAATATTCATCATCCTTTTGGATTGTTTTTCTGTTTTGTTGTTTGTGCATTGCCTAATTACCTGTGTTAATTTTCTTTTTATTTTTTGAGACAAATTCTCTTTTCTGTGTTGTTTTAGAGATCTGAGATTCCTGAAAACTGATATTTTGAATTATTGATCCAATAACCACTGATAGCCATCTCATTAATTAGCACTGGTCAATGGTTTATTGCTTTCTCCATTTAAGGAGGTTATAATTTCCTGTTTCATATTATTTCTTGTGGTTATACATCTATATCTTTTTATTGAAGGACTAGTTATTTAGTCCATTTTATTCTCTGTCTAATTTTGCATTTTATTGTATGTGATTGCTTTGAGTTTTCTTTAAGAAAATTGTGGGGGTTTTATTTGCTTGCTTTTGGCTAAGTCAGTGACTCTGTTTTGTCAATAGATGGTGCCTTAAGCCCAGATTTGTTTCAGCTCTAACAAACTTTGAAACACTGCTAGTATCCTATCTGAGAGATCTTGAAGGGGATGTCCTAACAGTGTAGGAAGGCTGTCTATAGGTTTGTGATTAAGGAAATTATGAAATATATCTCCTACCTCATGGTAATGCTGCACAGTCAGTTGGGTTTGGCATCTCCTGTGACTGAGATACCCAGGCTGGAGATGGTAGTCCTACCTTTCTGCTTCGTTCCTGGTTGTCCTGAGATTTTTTTCTCTTTTCAGGCACTAGCAATGCCTCCTTGGGCAAAGGCAGGAATAGGTCTCCTGCCAGGGAATCCAAAGTGGTGGGGAAACTGGTCATCCACTTCAACTTTATTTTATCCAGTGTAGTAACCATGAGTCACAGGAGGTTTTTTTTCTTTCTTTCTTTCTTTTTTTCACACTTGGTTGTCAGCAGACTAGGGGAAGAGTGTCATGAATATAAAAGACAAACATTCATATCATCTGCCTGGTTTCTTCACTTCTCTGTCACCCTAAGAGCTGCCTCATTATCATATTTGAGCTCTGATACATCACTGGTGATATCTCAGCACTGTATACCTGGTTTTGGTTTTTCCGTGTGTGTTCTTGGGGGGTTAGGGTTGGAGACGAATGATGGAAGCTTCCTTTATTATGACATTGTTTTTTAAAATACTCTCCTTTAGTTTGCACTTTTGCTGCTTCCTTGTGTATAAATTTATGTTATAAATTTTACATTTCTTCTGGTTTATCTATATGTTTACACATATATATTTCTCCACATTGATTTAGCTGCATTTCAGTAGTTTTAGTATGTTTTAATTTTTCATTTATCTGCCAAAATTATATAATTCCTTGCAGATTCTTCAGTTATCTATATGTTGTTGAAGAATGTATTTTTTTAGTTTCCAAATATTGTATATTTTTCAGTTTTTAGAAAATGAGTCTCAGCCAGGTGCAGTGGCTCATGTGTGTAATCTGAGCACCTTGACAGGCTGAGGTGGGTGGATCACCTGAGGTCAGGAGTTTGAGACCAGCCTCATCAATATGATGAAACTCTGTCTCCACTAAAATACAAAAATTAGGCAGCATGGTGGTGTGTGCCTGTAGTCACAGCTACTCAGGAGGCTGAGGCAGGAGAATCGCTTGAACATGAAAGGCAGAGGTTGCAATGAGCCAAGATCACACCACTGCATTCCAGCCTGGGTGACAGAATGAGACTCCATCTTATTTTAAAAAAGAAATGAAAGAACAAAAGAAGAAACAAAGAAAGAAAAGAAAATGGATCTCTAGTTTTACTCCATTGTGGTTGGAGAAAGCATCATGTGTGATTTCAGTAATATTAAATATAATGAGACTTGCTTTGTGGCCTACCATAAAGTCTATTCTGAAGATAGCACAGAAAATGATCCATATGCACTTTAGAAGAATGTGTAGTCAGCTTGTGGAGTGGAGTGTTTTGTATATGTCTGAGAGACTTACTTGGTTTATACTGCTTTTGAAGACCTTTGTTTCCTTATTGAACTTCAGTTTGGTCATTTCACACATTGTTGAAAGTGGGGTGTTGAGATCTCCAACTATAATTATTATTGCAGAACTGTCTATCTCCTCTAATCTATTCATTTTTGTTTCATATATCCTGAGAATCTGTCAGTAGGTATATATGTAAGTATCATATCTTCTTGCCTGAATTAAAATATTTTGATATTTGTATAGTTCTTCTAGCTCTATTTTGGTTACTGTTTGCATTATTTTTTCCCTCACTTTTAAAACATTTTAAAAGTTATTCTGCCAGTCTTTGATTTTTAACTGGATTTTAGTTTATTTGGATTGAAAATAATTGCTGACAATAATTTATTTTCCGATTTTGGCCCCTTTTATCTACAAGTTTTGTTGTTGTTGTTATTCTTAAATTCTTCTGTAACTACTCATTTTTACATTTGATTGCCTTTCTGGGGTACAATTTGACTCCCTCATTTCTCTTAAGTATATATGAGCAGTTATTTTCTTAGTGGTCATTAATGGTATTACAATTAATATCTTAAATTTATAATAATATAGTGTGAATTATAACAACGGAGTGTTGACATGATACAAAAATCATTTTCCCATACTGTTCTCCCTACCTTCCTATGTTTTTTTGTCAAAAATTGTTTGTTATACAATATGTGCTAAGAACCCATATATGTAATTATTGTTTTATTCTTTGTCATTTATTTTATCATTGAATTTTATTTTACTGCATGGAGACAGGGTTTCAGTCACACAGTCTAAACATGGTTCACAGCCTCGAGCTCCTGGGCTCAAGGGATCCTTCCACCATGCCCCCCCATGTACCTGGGACAGAAGTGCATGCCACCACAGCTGGCTAATTTTGTTTATTTTCTGTAGAGACAGGGTCACATGTTGTTGCCCTGGCTGGTCACAAACTCCTGGGCTCAAGGAAATCTCCCACCTTGGTTGGGATTACAGGTGTGAGATACTGTGCCTTACTTCTGGTCATTTAAATCTAGTAGAAAAATAAAGTCGCAGAACTCCCAAATACAATAATATTGGCTTTTCTATTTCCTGGAGTAATTACTTTATTGATGTTCTTTGTTTCTTTATCTGCAGATGAGTAACTATTTTTCTTTCATTCCTTACTTGTTTTTATCTTCTTTTGTAAGACTGATCTAGTAGTGGTGGTGTACTCCCTTTAATTCTGTTTGCTTGAAAATGCCTTATTTGCTCATAAATTTGAATTTTGGTTTGGCCAGATATTGAATTTATGATTGACTTTATTTTCTATTTCAGCACTTTAAAGATTTCATCACAGTGACTTATTTCCTCCATATTTTTAATGAGAAATTGGCTGTTAATGTCATGGAAGATAACTTGCATGTGATCAGTTACTTGTGTCTTGCTTCTTTTAAAGTTCCATATTTATTTGTCTTCCGTCAGTTTCAGTGCATGTGTTTCAGTGTGGATATCTCTGAGTTTATTCTTCCTGGAGTATCTTTTTCTTTGGAGATACTTGGATCAGTAGATTTGCATCTATCGGCACATTTGGGAAGTTTCAGCCACTGTTTTTTCAAATATATTTTTTCCCTGTTTTTCTTTTTCCAGTGAGACTCCCATTATGAATATGTTGATATTCTTGATGGCATCCCATGGCAACCTTAGTTTTTTCTTATTCTTGTTTCCCTTCTTGTTCGTTACACTGAATAATATCAAACAATCCATCTTCAAATTGCCTCATTATGCTTTCTGCATGCGCATGCATGCTATTCAGTCTTTCTAGTTACAGATTATTGATTTCATTTTTTAAAATAATTTAAATGTCTTTATTGGTATTTTCAATTTTGAATAACAGTTCTCCTGGGTTCACTAAGGTCTTTGAGAACATTAAAATGAAATGAAATCATCATTCTCAGTAAACTATCGCAAGAACAAAAAACCAAACACCGCATATTCCCACTCATAGGTGGGAATTGAACAATGAGAACACATGGACACAGGAAGGGGAACATCACACTCTGGGGACTGTTGTGGGGTGGGGGGAAGGGGGAGGGATAGCATTAGGAGATATACCTAATGCTAGATGACGAGTTAGTGGGTGCAGTGCACCAGCATGGCACATGTATACATATGTAATTAACCAGCACATTGTGCACATGTACCCTAAAACTTAAAGTATAATAATAAAATTTTTTTTAAATTAAATGAATTGAAATATTTCCCTAGTTAGTACATGCCTGGGATTCCTGAAGTAGTTTCTTTTAATTATGTTTTCTTTGAGTGTGCCTTTTTGTTGTTTTCCTTTGAATGCCTTTTATTTTATTGTTGAATGCTGAACACTTTGGATATTATTCAGCATATTTGGATAACAAATTAATGACCTCCACAATTGCTTAGTCTGTTGGTTGTTTAGTTGTTTAGCAATGCTCCAGAACTACTCTTGTAGTCTGTATTCTTTGTAATACATGGCCACTTAACCTGTGTTCTGTCACCCTTTTTTCATCTACTGTTCTTGGCACATTTTTAAAAAACAATCCAAGCAAAGAAAAAAAAGATGAAAGAAGGAAAAAAACACTGCCCAGACTTTGCATATGGAATCTTTGAGGAACTCTAGTGTTTAGCCCAAGTCAGGGAAAAATGAAAAGCTTTGGTGTCTTCTCCATGCATGCATCCCAAAGTGGACATACTTATATCCTACTAAATATACCAGTAGGAGTCTGTGTGTGGTGATTCATATCTGTAATCCCACCAATTTGAAAGGCTTAGGAGAACAAATCACTTGAGCCCAGAAGTACGAGCCAGCCTTGACAACATGGCAAGATCTCTTCTATATTAAACAAACATACAAAAATAAGCTGGTTGTGGCGGCCCATGCCTGTACTGTGAGATGCTGAGGTGGGAGGATAGGTGGAGTCCAGTGAAGTGAGATGATCAGGAGGCTGAGGTGGGAAGATCATTTGAACCCAAGAATGTTGAGGTTGCAGTGGACCATGATCATGCCACAGGACTCCAACATGGGCCACACGGCAAACTCTGTCTCTATTTAAAACCCAATCCAAAACAAACAACAACAAACTGAGAGTTTTTCAGAGCTGATTTTCCACATCCATTTTCTTCCCCAGCCTCTTCCTTCCAGGCATTTTGTTTGTGTACTGCTTGATCTGACTCTTATTCCTTGTTACAGGTGGCTCTGACTAGTATATTTCCTTTCCACAAATGCCTCGTAGGAGTCAAATTCTGGCCCCAAAAACGCTATGAGGAGGGCTAAAGAAAAGCCTCTGAGCTAATAATCTCCTAGGGAACCTCAGTCATTTTAAATCACACAAACACAATTCTTTGAGATAAGCTCTGTATTTTCCCCACATGCATCAAAAGCTGCATCTAGAATTTCATCTTCTTCACACTTGCCATGAAGTCATGGAGTGGGTGTTGATGGACAGTAAAAATACCGCAAATGTCTTGCCCAAACTTAGAGGCCCAGTCTTCCTTCCATTAAACAGTCCCCTGAGTTACCTTATTAGATTCCAGAGCTCTGAAAATCAATTCTGAGTTTTTTTTCTCTTTCTTATATCTCTTCACTTTTAAGCCAGTGAACTTTAATGACAGCTTAAAATAGAAACTTGATTAAATTTATGTTGCTTTTTAATGTTCAGAGAGATTTTTTTGAGATGGAGTCACTCTCTCACCCAGGCTAGAGGGCAGTGGCGTGATCTCAGCTCCCTGAAGCCTCTGCCTTCCAGGTTCAAGGGACTCTCTTGTCTCAGCCTCCTGAGTAGCTGGAATTACAGGCATATACCCCCATGCTTGACTAATGTTCTTATTTTTAGTAGAGAGGGGGTTTCACCAGGTTGGCCACGCTGGTCTCAAACACTTGACCTCAAGTCATCCACCTGCCTCAGCCTCCCAAAGTGCTGGGATTACAGGCACGGGCCATTGTGTCCAGACTGTTTTGTAAGATTTTATTTGAGGCTGCTTCCATCATTATCATGAGAGCCATTCTGTCTTTCATGTAATAAGAAATAGTTAATAAATACACATTTTTGTTAGTAACTTTTAAGTGATATAACTTTATTATTTTCCAAATTATTAAGACTTCAGTTAATTCATTTCACCACAGTATGGCAGTTGTAACAAATAATTAAGTTCCATCTTGGACCAGTTTAATCTCACAGTTTCTGACTAAACTATCTGAGTGTAAAAATTAACTCTCTAATTAGACTACATAATGTATAGCTTATATATTATTGTTACATTAGTGGTGTTTTATATAATTAAATGTAAGGGTGATATTTTGGGACATGATCACATTCATTTTGTAGAATCATACCCTCCTAAGAAGACAGAATTACACTGGGTAGTTGTGAGCATATCACTATGGAGTTCAAAACATACTCCTCAGATTTCACTGAGAAATGAAAAGTGAAATGTTATAACTGTTCTGGAAATGTGGCCCTAAACAATAAGGTGATGGCTTCTGTCTTCTATGATAAAAAGAAGGATAAATAATGAATTATTTGAGATTTTCCCACATGTTTGTTTCCTGTATTGTTTGGGTTTTAAATAATAAAACATCTAAATAATAAATGTCCTAATAAATTTAAGTAACAAAAACATTTCAATAAATTTTAAATATAAAACATTTATATTTAGTTATATGAATTAAATGGTCAGTGTACATTCATATAACTTCAACAGGGAAGAATATGTTAAGTTCACACCTCTAAGTGTCTCAAAGCTAGGATGGATAGAAATGGAAGGAAAGAGTAAAAAATACGTAAGCTTATCTATAACTCAAATAAAATCTTGTTTCATAAATAATGTATAGACTTGGTATTCAAAAATTCAATACTGAAATTACAAAGTTGTATTATTCATTATAATGTTAAACACTTATAGAGAGGTTATTATATCTCATAATTTTAGCTTAAAATGGAGGATATAATAGTAAATAACACTGAAATAGCTCCTGACTTCATAAAGTAACAGTTAATACAAAAGCGGAAAGGAAGAAGAATAGAAAGAAAATTAAAAGGGATGTGTTTCTTCATTAAAAAGAAGAATAATTCTAGACACTCAATGAAAAATAAATTGAATAGAGCAACAGAGAAGCAGGAAATAAATTAAAATATTGATATTATTATTTAGGGAACAATGCATGATGACCTCAACTGGAATGTATAAACAGCAACGAGAAAAAAAAAACATTTGTAAGTGGTAGATAATAAAAATATTATTGTAGATAAAATATGAAAGAGATGAGGAAAAATAATGAATTGGGAATATCCCCAGCTTTTATGTTATATAAATGATGTATTTTTGAACAAAAAAAAGATAGAAGAGAGAGGCATGAAGAATGTGTAAAGAAGTTCAGGGGAAGTTTTCAATTTAGCTCTCTTAATCTTGGGGTGCTAGTAAGAAAAAAAAGGCACAATGTGTAGGAATTCAGAGGTCATAACACTGGTTGAATTCCTTAGAACTGCAGGTTTAAAACCTAAAAGGCTTTTGTCTCAAAACAACATCAATAAAAAGCCAGGCGTGGTGGAGTGCATCTGTGGTCTCAGCTACCAAGGAGACCAATGTAGGAAGATTGCTTGAGTCCAGGAATTTGAGGCTGTACCAGTCAAGGTCTCACTACTGCACTCCAGGCTGAAAAAGAAAAAGGGAAGGGAAAAGGGAAAAAAGAAAGAGAAGTTAAAAGAGGTATTCTGCGTAGTTACATTAGTGGTCTAACGAACAGATATCTATGAGTTAAAATGAAGCAAAGGGCACTGACAATTAAATAGAGAAATCAGAAGAAAGTTGAGTCATGTAATCCAAAGCAAAATAGTATTTTAGGAATGAGGGTGTGAATCATTTCTATAGATACACATGACTGTTTGAGTAATATGCAACAGACAAATGAAATATGGGATTTAGTGACAAGTATAAGATATGATTCTAAAAAACAGGGTAAATGCCTGAAGAAAGGAGGGTAAAGAGAAATAAAATTAAACCTTGTCAGGGCAAACTCTTTCCATGAGTCTGGCTATCATGGAAAATAAGCAAATGAGTTGAGAATGGCATATCTAGGACTAAGACAAGCAGCATGTAGATCTAGTAAAGAAAATGATCAAGCTGGGTGTGGTGGTTAACACCTGTAATTCCAGCACTTTGGGAGGCTGAGAGGGTGGACCACTTGAGGTCAGTTTGAGACCAGTCTTGGCAACACGGTGAAACCTCGTCGCAATTAAAAATTCAAATATTAGCCAAGCATGGTAGTGCATGCCTCTAATGTCAGATTCTCAGGAGGCTGAGGTGGGAGAATCACCTGAATCCGGGAGGCCAAGGTTGCAGTGAGCCGAGATTGTGCCAGAGACTCGGTCTCAAAAAACTAAAATAAAATAAAATAAAATAAAAAGTAAAAAAATGGTCCTGCAGGTAGAGTGAAGAAGTCATGGTACAGGGAGACAACAAATAATAAGTAAATCAGTATTTTACAAAGCTGTGAAATCCAAAGAAAAAAGTGAAGAGGGTCATAGATAGGAACAGTAAAAAACATACACAAATCTACACAAGCTTTATTTTTGCTGGTGATTTCTTCTGAGAAAGAAACACAAAAGAAAGTATGAATAAGAAAGTTGCCTCCACTGCTTTGGTAGAAAAGGAAAGGAAAAAAAAAACAACAACAACAAAATGACAAAAATTGTACAATATTAAGCTTCAGTGTTCTTCATCCCTTCCCATGGTGATTCTTTCCCCAAGAAATAACAGAAACCAAATAGTCAAAATAGAAGAAAACATTATCGTATATTACTGTCTATGTATATTAAGACAAGTTTGTTTTAATTGTAATTCATTCTTTTAAAATTTTTATTTTAAATTAACAAATGTAAATATTTATGGGACACAAAGTGATTTTATAATGCATGTATATATTGCAAAAGAATTAAACTGGGCTAGCTACCATATCCATCACCTCACATATTTATCATTTCTTTATTTGTGGTAAGAATGTATAAATTAACCTTTTTAAACAATCTTTTTTTTTTTTTGAGATAGAGTTTTGCTCTTGTTGCCCACCTTTGAGTGCAGTGGTGCAATCTCAGCTCATTTCGACCTCTGCCTCCCGAGTTCAAGTTATTCTCTTACCTCAGCCACTCGAGTAGCTGGGATGACATGCGCATGCCACTGAACCCGGCTAATTCTTGTATTTTCAGTAAAGATGGTGTTTCATCATATTGGCCAGGCTGGCCTCCAATTCCTGACCTCTGGTGATCCTCCCGATGCCGTTAAGTGCTGGGATTTCAGACATGAGCCACCATGCCTGCCCTTTTTTATTACTATTACTACTATTATTATTATTATTAAGCAATTTTGAAGTTGACATTTATTAACAGTGGTCACCATTCTGTGCAATGGATCACCAGAACTTCTTCCTGTCTCATTGATTTTTTTTTTTTTTTACCATTTGACGAACATCTCCCCTTTCTCTATCCACTCCCATCACCACTGCACACTCCAATCTCTGACTACTTTTTGTGTGTTTGTTTAAAGAGTCAGTGCCTTTCTGTGTTGCCCAGGCTGGAGTACAGTAGTGCAACTATGGCTCACTGTGGCCTCAAACTTCTGACCTCAACTGATTCAACCACCTCATCCTCCCAAAGTGCTGGAGTTACAGGCATGAGCCACCACATCTCGCATATTCACTGCTTGAATGAGTTCAACGTTTTTAGATTTTACATACAATTGTGATAACTCCATACTTGTCTTTCTGTGCCTCTCTTATTACACTGAGCATAATATCTTCCAATTACATTCATTGAGTCACAAATAAATAAAAGAATTCCCTCCTTTTTTTAAGGCTGTATATGTGCCACATTTTATCTCTTGATCTGTTGATGAGCACTTGGGTTGTTACCAAATCTTGGCTGTTATTAATAATGCTGAGATGACTATAGGAGTGCAGATATCTCTTTGACATGCTAATTTTATATCCCTTGAGTACATATTCTGGAGTAGCCCGATCATATGGTAATTCTATTTTTAATTTTATTTTATTTTCAAAACCTCAATTCTGTAACCCAAAAAGCACAGGCTACAAAAGCACAACAAAAAGCAACTGGATCGGGTTACATCAAACTAAAATGTTTCTGCACAGCAAAGGGAAAAGGGAAACAAAGAGTAGAGTGAAGGGACAACCAAAATATTTGAAGAAAATATCTGCAAACCATATGCATGATAAAGGATGAATAATAAATACATAGAAGGAACTCAAGCCATTTAACAACAGCAACAAAAAATTAAGCCTATGAAATATGCTCAAATGACCTGAATTTACATTTCTCAAAAGAAGACTTACAACTGGCCAACAACTCTATATTTAATATTGATTGATTGAAGGATTCACTGATTGATCAATTTGAGATGGATTCTCACCCTGTCATCCAGGCCGGAGTGCAGTGATGTGATCTCAGCTCACTGAATCCTCCACCGACTGGTTTCCAGCAATTCTGCCTCAGCCTCCCTAGTAGCCGGGATAACAGGTGTGCGCTATGTTGCCCAGCTAATTTCTGAACAACTGTATATTTAAAGATGCTCAACACCACCAATCATCAGGGAAATGCAAATTAAAACCAACAGTGAGCCCTCCTCTCACACATGTTGCAATGGCTGTTATCAAGATGAAAGATGACAAGTGTTTTTGAGAAGGTAGAGCACAAAGAATCCTTGTGCACTGTTGTTCGGAATGTAAATTAGTATTTTAAATTATTAAACTAATGATTTCTTTTTAATAGAACAGCTTTTGTGCTTTAAGATGCATTAATATGAGTTGCTCTCTGTTAGTCAAAGTTTAATGAGAAAGATTTTAGTTACCTTAAGTTAATATAAATAGGAGCATGCTCATAAGACTTCTCTTTCAGGTTCTCCTTAAGAACAGAAGGGAACCTGTGGTAAGTACTCTTTCTGAAAAGAAAATGATCACTGATCATGTATACGGTAGATTACAAACACTTGTTAAATTAAACGCATAGGTTGCAAAAATGTACTAGGTGAAAAATGCATTATGGGTATTTATTCTGCTCAGTTTTTGGACCCAGATGGATTTTAGATTTTGTTTTATTTAAAAAGTGTACAATTATATTTAAGAAAACACAAATTACTAATGCATAGTCATAGGAGAAAAATCAACTTACTAGAAACTACTTCCAAGATTTTGCTGTTTATAATTTTTTATGAGTATCTTTATAAAGTCACATTCAGCCTCTTTACTCTTTGTTCTGTGAAAGTATATATGTATATTTTATGGATATTGCATATTTTTTATTGAAAATAACCACAACCCTTCTCCGTGAGTGATAGTAATTCCTCAGCTGCTTATTTTTATTCTTTTAATTGAGTTCTCTCTAGATGTTTACAAAATATCACAGTGCTTCTGGATGATTTTCAACATGTCCTGGCAATACTTTGCCTGATCACCTTGGGTGCAAATACTGACAGAAGAGGAGCATAAAGCCAATGGCTAATAGGTAGGTTATGATGAGCTACATGGCAATTAATGAGTCACAAGACTTCAGTAAAATTTTCCCTCCGAAGTACATAAATACCAATATTATTATCACATTTTCTAAAAACTGAAAGCTGTAGTACAGGATTCTATGGCCCACCTCTGTCTCTTGCCAATTATTTCCTCATTTGACTACTGCAGTTTTACTGCTGACCAGCAGGAGAAGTTTATGGCAGCATATACTAGCAAGATGAAGATAAGCATCCCTACTGTACCCACCATGCTGAAATTATTTTCTGTGTAGCTAGGAAGATGAGCTCCACTTTTCCAAAACTCCAGCCATGGTGCCAATAATAATACAAAATATATGATTAATAGAAAGGGTAGGCTCCTCAGTTTCAGAGATGCAGGGAAAAATGCCAGTCACTTCTTGTGAGATAATCACTAAGGAATGTCATATCATGACATAGATGAATTTTATCACCTGTAGCTTAATGTCAGCAAAGTTGTTGCTGGTGTGGATAGACAGCATATTGCAGTGAATGGCCCCAAACACAACTGATAAAAGGGAACATGTCATCAGCAATGCTATTAAAGATAAACATGAAAATATCAGAGAATAATTTTCATTACTAATGGCCCCTTTCTCTTTTAAACTTGCCATGTTAAGATATATTCCTCCCAACCCACCTCCTTCAGAAAATGATTTACTTAAAAAAAGGAAAAAAAATTTATTAACTTTCCATTATCAGGGATTTAGTGATTATATTCACGCAAATCATATATTACACCTTGGAAAAACAGATAACAAGTCAATACATATATACCCATCTTTATAAATGTATATACCCATTCCCTCAAAAAAAAACTGGAACAAATGAAATTGGATAGAGGCATTCATATCTGATGCTATAAGCTGTGACAGCACATAGAAAGAAGTCTTAATTAAGAAAAAATAAAATTACCTGAATTGCATCTTGAAAAGGTAGTTTCTGTGTTATAGAAAGTTAGAGTGTTAAGTATCAAATTACAGTGTAAAATAGTAGGTGAATGTAATATAAACTGTGTTTTAGACTATGGTGATAACAAGAAATAGGAAATAAGCTGTGGTGTTAAAGTAAATCCTGAAAGTGGAGCTGACAGATTTTGCTAAGTGATGGAATACAAGGTACTAGAGGAAAAGAAAAATTAAAACTTTTAGAAATTAAGTGTTATGTGTGTGCGTGTTTTGTTTGTGTGTATTTATGTAATTTTGTCAGAAAGTTTTTCATAAAAAAAATTTCATTTTTACATTATTCTCCCAATAATTACAGAAGGAAGAAAATCAAAATTATGAAGTAGTTGAATAATCAGTTTAAACAATTGTGTACTACATGCAGTTGAGAGAGTAAAAATTAATTTTACATATATAGGCAAGTTAAAAAAAATACAGTCTTCATACACAATGAAATGAAGCCAGAAACCAAAAAGAGGCTAAATAGTCATTACATATCTAAAGTAATTATTCATTTTCTAACACCATTTACAAAATGAATATCTAGAGTCCATTTATTCCTTCAGGAATACCCAAAGAGAAACTCTAAAGGAATAACATTTTTAACTGCATTTATGAGAAATAAGATTGAATAAAAATAAATGACCTATAAATTAAATTTCAGAAAGTAAATTTTAGCTGGGTGTAGTGACTTAAACCTGTAATCCTAACACTTTAGGAGGCTGAGGTGAGGAGATCACTTAAGCCCAACAACACCACCACCACCACCACCACCACACACACACACACACACACACACACACACACACACACAAATATTAGCCAGGCATAGTGGCACATGCATGTAGTCTCAACTATTCAGGAGGTGGAGGTGGGAGGATTGCTTGGGCAAGGGAAGTAGGCATAGGACTTTTTTGCTTTGGGACTTTTATTTCTCTATTCCCTGACCCCAGCACTTTGGCAGGCTGATATCCAGGGGTAATCTTGTAGAACAACTCCGGCAACAAATTAGAAACTATGACCTCAGTAGAATGGACTTGAATTCAAGTCAATATTCCTGCTGATTGAATACAGTAACCTGGGACAATGAATAAAGGTCAGAGGGCACATCATGGAAGTTCAGGCCTTGAGTGCACCCAGTGCTCAACCATTTTCTACAGGTGCAACTTGGCACTGAGTCAGCTTTGGCAGTCAAATTTCTCCAGCCATGAAAGTCTGCTTATTAGTGTTTCCCCTAGTGCTACCAGAGATGAAGCTAACATAGGCTTAAAGACCTTAATTTCCTTCTTCTTCTTGCCTTGAATCTCCAGACAGGCTTGCTGTGGAAGAAAGCTTCCAAACTAATCCAAACCATGGACACTGAATTAAGCACCTACATCACTGTGCAGACATTGATGCGTAGTCACAAGGATTATGATTGATGAGAGAAACATGATGGCATCAAGTTGTCAAAATAAGGTGCTGGTGGTGACTGACCCAAAAGTGATGGACGTGGACACACGGCCTGACAAGGAATTCAAAATAGTTATTTTAGGACAATGAGGTGGACTTCAGGTAAACACGAAGAATTCTGAAATTTATCAGAGAAACTTACCCTAGAGATTAACATAATGGAAGAAAAAAAACAGAAATCTTGAAGAATGAAACACAGAAAATAAAAAATGCAGTTGACAGCAGTGACAACAGAAGGGGTCAAGCAGAAAAACTCAAAGACAGGTCAATTGAAAATATAGTCAGAAGAGAAGACATAAATAAGATTCATGAGATTAATGGGATAACATCCAAAGAGCAAACGTGTCAGACACTGGCATTCAAAAGTGTGGTAGAGCTGGGCACGATGGCTCATGACTATATCCCCAGCACTTTGGGAGGTAGGCCAAGGCAGGTGGATCATATGTTGTCAAGAGCTTGAGAGAAGCCTGGCCAACATGGTGAAACCATTTGTCTATTAAAATAAAAAAGTAGCCAGGTATAGTAGTGGACATCTGTAATCCCAGCTACTCAGAAGGCTGAGTCAGGAGAATCACTGAAACTCAGGAGAGTTACTATAACCTAGGATGTGGAGGTTGCAGTGAGCTACAATCACACCATTGCACTCCAAACCTGAGAGACAAGAGCAAACCTCCATCTCAAAAAAAAAGTATAAAAAAAGAGTAGAAAGTTTATTTAGAGAAATAATAACAGAAACCTTTTCAAACTTTAATAAAAAATATAAACATTCTGCTACAGGAATATCAACGGCTTCCGATCAGATTCAATTTCAATGAAAATATACCCATGATTTAATATAATCAAACAACCAAATATCAAAGACAAAGAGACGAAACGGAATTAAGCACGAGAAAAAAAAGAAAATATTATATCAGGAATACACCTATATAAGTAATATATGCATATATATAATACAAATGTTAATAGATCCAAAGGAAGGAAAAAAGTGCAAGAAAATAATAAGAAACTTCAGCACCTTACTTTCTGCCATGAATAGATAATGCAGAGAGAATTCAACAAGTAAACATTGGATTAAAATGCCCTGTAGGGCAAATGCTAAAAACAGTTACTGAACTATCCATCCAAGAGCTATAGAATAAACAGTCTTCTCCACTGCATACGTAGAACATCTTCCAGCGTATATCATACATTAGGAAAAAACCCACATCTTAATGAATTTGAAAAGATCAAAGTGATATCAAGTATCTCTTTTGTAATTAATAATTCATAAGCACATCAAAATTAAACAACATACTCCTGAAAAACCACTGAGTCAATGAAGACATTAAAGAGAAAACACCATATTTCTTGAGACAAAATGGGAAACACAACACACCAAATCCTATGGCACACAACTAAAGTGGTTTTAAGAGGAAAGTTATGGCAATAAATGCCTTCATCTAAAAGAAGATATCAAATACACAACTTGATGTTTCAATCAAGGAATTAGAAAAACCAAAGTAACAAAAGCCCATAATAAAGAAAATCTGAGCCAAAAAAATATACCATAACTAACACCAGGAAACAAATTAATGGTAAGAAATCCAATAAGCAAAAAAAAAGTCACCTATTAAAGAAAAGCCCAGGACCTGATGTATTCACTGCTGCATTGTACCTACCACAAAAAAGAAACTACTGCCACTTTTTTTAACTTAAACAGAAGCAAAAACATAAAACAAAACAGGAAGATATGGGAACTGTTCCAACTCATTCCACTGGGAAGGCATTATGCTGATTACAAAACCAGACGAGGATACAAGAAAAAGGAGAAAACTACAGGCCAATATATCTGATAAACACAATGTAAAAATCCTCAAAAAAATACTGGGAAAATGACTTACAATGCACATGTAGAAAATCATTCACCATGATCAAGTGAGATTACAGGGATGCAGGAATGGTTTAATACATGAGAATTATTAAATGTCATAGATTACATTAACAAAATAAAGAACAAAATCTACGCAGTCATTTCAATAAGTAAAAAAACATTTGTCAAAATTCAACTTTTTTCACAATAAAATCTCTTAACAAATTATGCGTGAAACAACTGTAACTCAGCACAACAAATGACATAGACCCAAATAACTAGAAAACGCAGTATATGACAAACCCTTAGCTAATATCACACACTTAATGGGTCTTAAAATTTGAAAGCTTTGCTTTGAAGATCTGAAAGAAGACCAGGATGTTCACTTTCACTACTTACATTAACATAAAACTAAAAGTCCTTAGCAGAGCAATTAGACAAGAGAAAGTAAGAAAAGGTCCTCAAATTGGAAAGGAAGAAGGAAAATTGTCCATGTATGCTAATGACATAATATGGAAATCCTTAAACACACAAATAAAAGGAGTTAGAACTAATTCAGAAAGTCAGTAAAGTTTCAGTTTACAAAATCAACGTAAGCAATTCCGTAGCATTTCCATACACTAATAGCTAAATATCAAAAACAAAAAAAAAATAAGAAAAGGATCTCACTTACAATAGCTATGGGGAATAAAAAGGAGTAAATTTAACGAAGGAGGTAAAAAATATGCATTCTGAAAATTATGAAACATTAATAAAATGTTAAAATGACATAAACAAGTGGAAAGATATCTATGTTCATTGATTGGAAAAAGTAATATAGATAAATGATCCAATGGAGTGCTCAGATTGAATGCAATCTCCATCAAAACACCAATGGCATATTTCACAGAAATTGAAAAAATCCCTAAATTACTATGAAACCATAAAAAACCAACCCTGAATAGCCAAAGCTACCCTGAAGATGGCAGTGCCGTTGGGGAGTGAACCCACAGAACTGGAGATGTCACAATGCTATAAACCAATACAATAGAATACAGTGAGCAAAAATAAATTTACACCTGTGTAGCCAACTGATAGATATTCTGCAGAAGTGCCAAGAACACAAAATAAGGAAATGTCAGTCTCTTCAGTAAGTAGTCCTGGGAAAACGAGAGAGCTACATGCAGAAGAATATAATTAGAACCCTATCTCTCACCACATACAAAAATTAACTTAAATGGATTAAAAAACCTAGTACACTGGTGTGCACCTATGGTTTCTGCTATTCAGGGGTTTCAGATGGGAGGATCCCCTGAGCCTAGGTGTTCAAAGCTGTGGCATGAAACACTTATGCCACTCTACTCCACACTAGGTAATATAGTGAGACCTCATCTATAAGAATATATTTTTTAAAACATTTTAAAAAAAGATGTAATGAAAACATCAAACTGTCAAACTAGTAGAATAAATCACAAAACACATTTAATGATCTTGGTCTGGGCAATAATTTTTTTTGGATAAGACTTCAAAAACACAAGCAAAAAATGCACAAACAGAAAAATAAGGTTACATCCTATCAGAAAATTTACATACAGCAAAAAATAAAAATAAAGTAAAATAAATCACCAGAGTGATAGAATGAGGGCAAATATTTGCAAACTGTACATTAGACAAGGGGTTAATCAAAATATACAAGGAACTAAAAACAGATTCAAAAGAACAACAAAATAATAACCCAATTAAAAATAAGTGTCTTCTGTTTTTAAAAGAATATATATACACAGGTAACAGGTACATGTGTGTGTGTGTCTGTGTGTGTATGTATATAATATATATGTGTGTATGTGTATATCTATTTGTATGTATCTATGTATATATGTGTATGTATCTATGTATATATGTGTATGTATATATGTATATATGTGTGTGTATATATATGTGCATGTATATATCTGTATGTATATATATGTATATATATGTGTGTGTGTGTGTGTGTGTGTATATATATATATATATCAACATTTCTCATCATCAAAGAATTGCAACATCTACCTCCCAGTTTCAAGCGATTCCAGTGCCTCAGCCTCCTAAGTAGCTGGGATTACAGGGGAGTGCCACTATGCCCAGCTAGTTTTGTATTTTTAGTAGAGATGGGGTTTCACCATGCTAGCTAAGCTGGCCTCTAACTGCCAGCCTAAGGTGATCTGCCTACCTTGGCCTTTCAAAGTACTGGGATTAGAAGTCTAAGCCACCATGCTTGGCCTATTGCAAGAAATTTTATAAATTTCTTAAATTAAACTTGTAAAAAAGAAAAAGTTGGCCAGGCACGATGGCACACACCTGTAATCCCAACACTTTGGGAGGCCAAACATGGTAGATCACAAAGTCAGGAGCTTGAGACCAGCTGGGCCAATATAGAAAAATCCCATCTCTACTAAAAACACAAAAATTAGCTGGGCATGGTGGTGTGCACTACTCTGGAGGCTGAGGCAGGAGAATCCCTTGGACCTGGGAGTTGGAGGTTGCAGGGAGCTGAGATCACACCACTGTACTCCAGCCTGGGTAACAAAGTGAGACACTGTCTCCAAACAACAACTACAGCAACAAAATTAGGTATGTTTTTACTGCACAGAGATTTATTGGTTCTGATATTGTCAGGAGTTTTATTTATTTGTTGAGTTTTCTGGCTAATGTGTTGTTCATTTTTCATTGTTTCTGCTTAAGTCCTTTTCTTTCAGCAGATTCAGTCAATTAAATTTAAATTAGCTCCAGAGTATGGCCCAAAATCACTTCATGCATTGTCACTGGGATTAACACGTTGGCTTTTCAGGAGAGTTTATTGCCCTGCTAGTGTTACTAATTGCCCTTGCTATTACTAATTTTTATTTGCATAGAAGATTAAATCATGAGATTACACATTTTTGAATGTGTTTATAAACTTCTACACTTACATTTTTAATGAAAGGTAACACTTATCCCCATTGACTCCTACTTCTATAAAATGTATATAATTTTTCATACATTCTACTATCTTGGAACTCTAAATGCAGATCTGAGTGAATTACTTCTAATAAAATTTATAGTACTCATGAAAATCAGTACAGTAACAGACAGAAGTCGTATGGAAATGAATTGCTTAGCTACATTTTGGTATTCCAAGTCACAGCTACAAATTTAAAGATGTCTAGAAAATCTATCACTAACATGTTAAATCACATCAGTTGACAACATTTATGAGATTATTTTCGAGCCATATTCTTCTCACTCACTCTACTCTCATTACTTAATTTAAGCTTGTATATCTGTCCCTCATAACTATTTAGAAGGCCCACTAGACTGAATGAGAATATATCAAAAGGAACAGAAAAAAATGACTGACTTAATCCCATTTGCATTTTTTGAAAACTGTCATTACCTTATTATTGATAAAAATTGCTTAGGAAAATTTTCAAAAGTGTGAAAACTAAATAAAACTAAACACGGACACGTTTCAGTTAGAAGAACAATGATTATTACATCCTTAATCTTGTTAGCGAATGATTTATATTCTATTTACTTGTTGGAAACAGAGAATGAGAGATATTTGTGTCACTTACCACACTGCAGGGCCTAAAGGAAGAATGCACCAAAAAAAGTAATGCAGCTTTATTTCTCCTCAAGTCTGTTTTGCAAAACATTAGGCTAATTTGACCTAAAGTTACCTCCACAGTAATAAAGCTCATGGCAAATGACATCAGAATCTGTCACTAGCTTTTCAATTAATTTCAAACATATACAAAGCATAGGTGGCCTCACCACAGCAGGAAACAGTTAAGCAGAGAATGCTGAAAGGAAAGCTCATATGAGGTCTGTGCCCAAGGACCATTTCTTCTTCCAAAGATAAAACTTCTCCTGTACTTTCTTTGTCAGTCTCTTCAAATACCGTGTCCATTCTCAGCATGCCGCTAATTCAAACTCTTCTTGTCAGTGAATCCAGTATAGTTTGGTATCAAATCCAAACTGAAGAAAACAAGATTCTGTATAATTCACTATTCATGGAAAATATAAAAAGGTAAGTTTGGATCACTAATCACAATAAAAAAATCTATGTCTGGTTTAGGAAATATTGAACCATCACTTGACATAATTTAGTCAATTAGAGCATTTGACATAATTTAGTCAATATGGCAAATAAGTTGACATATTATTTCTTCAGCAAATATTGTTTTAAGGAAGTAGACAATAAAACTTCTATGAGGCATTAACTACCACTTAACACCAATAAGACAGTGCTGTCTTCAAGTGTATGAAAAAAGGTGTATATTTCTCATAAGTTTTCTTTTTGTGCCCTTCAGCCAATGTCTGCTGCTGACATCAACTAAAACAAAATGGCACAAGTCTAAGCCAGGTCTAACAATGATGACATTAAGAAAACGATTTAGCAGTTTTTTCTGATTGAGAAAGGAATACAAAATAATGAGTCCTTTAAGTTCCACTTATTGTTAGATGCTGGTCATTTTGCATTTAAAACACTGTTTCTTGGCTTGATTTAATGCTATGAAGTCATAAATCAAGTAACGTTTCAATTTAAATAGACAGAAATCCAGATTTTGCATGGTTATAGATCTAAACTCTATTTTGTTGCAGGGGTGGGGGTAAAATACCTCATGTTAGTTTCTTTCTAGACAAACTGCCCCAGAAATTACTGATATATTGTGAAGGTCAGTTAGTCATTATGTGTGGGAAGCAATATTAAACAAAAATGAACACAAAGGAATATAAAAGCAACAGTACTTTTAAATCAAGTAAATATTGGAACAGAATTTAGACAGGAAGATTTTTCTGACTAAAAATGCTGTTAGTATAATAAGAAAGCATGAAATGTGTAGGAGTCTAATGCAAATTACTAGCGAGAAAACACAATATTTCCCCACAAGATGTTGGTCATTTATTAAAATATATCAATGGGAAAAATAGAAGTAGTAGTTTAAAAAGTGAGAGGGAAGAATCAAGAAGTTACCTATTTTATTTTTATTTGATAACATGTTCATTTGCTGAACTTTCTTTGCATTACTTTTATTTTCATAACTTACCGTAAATATCCTTTCCTCCAATTTGTTAAGTTTTATGCTGCAGAGTATTAAATTCCTCAACTTCTGTTGTTTGTTACTCTGATCTAAATCACACCTTTAAATATATACACTTAACCTATTCAAAGACAAAACCTTTATCACATTTTAAGATACATCCTCTTGGACCCAACCCATCAATGTGATTAATCTTTTCCTCTTTCACATAATTTACTTCATTCACTTCTTCACTGTCCTAATTTCCTTGTCACACATTTATAAAAAATTCCATGTTTTACGATCCACAATAAAAAAACTGTCTCTTTTGGTACTGATCTTTTTCTCTAATTTTAGTTGCCACAGAGAATTTCTATTAGCTATTTCCTTTCCGTCAGTTCTTATTCTGTCTCAGGTTTTATCCCACAACAGTGAAGTCACAGTCCTTTGTCAAAGGTCATCAGTGACACCCTAATTGCTAAATTTAAAATATTTCCTTCAATTTCAGGTGAATATTTTTACCATTGATAATATGATGTCATTTGAAAATACCACTTACCTTTACCAGTCAGGCTTTCATCCCCAAGAGTCTACCAAATGTACTATATTTAAAAAAATCAACTTCCTTTTTGCCAAATATAATAGTTTTATTTAAAAAAAATTCTTGTCCTTGTTTTTAGTTTGTTTATTGAGACATGGTCTGTCTCTGTTGCCCAGGCTGGAGTGCAGTGTTGTGATCAGTAACTCACTGCAGCCTCAACCTCCCGGGGTCAAGCAATATTTCCACCCCACCCTCCCATGTGACTGTGACTACAGGCCACCCAGACTAGCTAATTTTGGTAGAAACAGAGCCTCTCCCTGTATCCCAGAATGGTCTTGATTTCCTGGGATCAAGCCATCTGCCTGTGTCAGGCTCCCAAAGTGCTGCCATTGGAGGTGTGAGCCACCAGGCCTGGCCAAATATAACAGTTATTTGTTAGTCTCCCTCTTCCTTGAACTATCTCTGATGAATTTACTCTCAATCTCCTAGTTATCTCTTCCTGTACGTTGGATTTCTAAATTGTGCTATGAGTCCCAAATTGTTATCTCCAGCCAGTCTCTTACCAAAGCCCAAATCATATATGACTCTATTGCACTTGCTCATGTTTAACAGGCAATCTGATCTCAAGGCTACACACTGAATTCTGATGCTCCTTCCAAACAACTTACTCCGTGTTTCCCGTTTCACCTGATAGTAATTACATCCTGTTGCAAAGGCCTAAAACTGTAAGGTCATCCTCAATGCTTTTCTTTTTATCTGATCATTTCTATTAATCCTTAAATTCTGCATGTTTTCCTTTTAAAACAGGTCCAGAATCTAATCATTTTCCCTGTTTCTCTTGCTGTCACCCAGATACAGGTCATCCACATTTCTCATCTGATTAGCTCAGCCTCTTTAGTGATCTCCTTCCTTCCACTATTACAACTATTACACTATTACCACTATTACAACAGTGTGAGTTATATCTCAGATACTACAAAATTAACCATTGTAAGGCACACATTCAGTGATTTTCAGGATATTCCCAATGCTAGGCAACCATCACTATTATTTAAATATAGAATGTTGGCTTTACCTTAAGAAGTAACTCTATCTATTAGCACTCAATCCCAGCTTCTGTTTTTCCTAAACTAAAACTGTGGTCTTTATAGTGCAACAAACAACCATGTATTATTTCCTTCTTATTATCTTTTGCATATCTTCTTCTACCATCCTCTTTCTTGTTCTGAGGCTCAGGATATACTAAGACTTCAGAGGTTTTGCTCTACTTGTTGTTTCAAGATGTTTGCTCAAATCTCCTTTGAGCTTATACCACTCACCTGCTTATGAATGAACCCACCGTCCTTATCCTTCTTACTTAAAAATAACATCACTGGTTGTTGTCACTACTTTCCCCTAAAACCAAAATGTAAGTTCCATCAGTACACGGATTTTTGTCTTTTGTCAGGTGAACTGGCCTAAACAATAACTGATATATTCACAGTCAATTTGATGCTTTTTATTTATTTATATGTATTTATTTATTTATTTTTGGCACGACGGTGGAGTGTGATTAAATCTTGCTCTGTTCCTCAAACTGGAGCAACAGGATCTCAGTTCACTGCAATCTCTGCCTTTCAGGTTCGAGCTATTCTCCTGCATGAGCCTCCTGAGTAGCTGGGATCACAGGTGCCCGCCAGCCCAACTGGCAGGTTTTTTTTTTGTTTGTTTTTCTGTTCCTTGTTTTTTGACATTTTTAGTACAGACGGGGTTTTGCCATGTTGGCAAGGCTGATCTCAAACTCCTGACCTCAGGTGGTCCACCTGCCTTGGCCCCCAGGAATTGTTTCGATTACAGGTGTGAGTAACCACGTCTGGCGTGATCTTTATTCTAAAAGATTCACAAACATAATTTCTGTAACAGACTTATTATTCAGTCTTCTTACTAAACTGTGGAGACTGAAGCAATAAAAGGTGAAGTAATTTGTCTCAATTATTTATCCTGGTGGCTTTATTATCAAACTAGACAATTCCATCTGCTTCTATAACAAGAATTAAAAGGCAAATTAAATTATTCAGGTGTATGCTGAACAATTTATAATTTAATGCTGGTACTGCCAAATTCTTTCTAGATTATGAGTTTCGCTTTCTTATAAAAAATGGTTTAACATTTAGGGACATATTTATAGGCATTATTTTTAAGTAAAGCATCATCCAACTTCATGGCATTTCCTCCAGTTTTTGCTGTGTAGACTGGAGAAAGCATTCTTCCATATTCAATTCCAATTTTGAGTTTAGCTCATTGTTTACCAGTTGTTCACTTCCCTGCCACTTTATGTGACTGTGACCCATTAAATACTTTTGTCTGTGTGTTTAACTTGCATATACATTCCTGCTAAGGCTTGTAGTGCTCAAAACTTTGACTGAGGTTTCAACAGTTTTTTAATTGAGAGATAAATAACACAGTATCACATTAGCCATGTTAAAGTACACACTCTGTGACATTCTGGGTATTCACAAAGGTGTACAAACATCACCACTTTTTAAATACAGAAGATATCCATCATACACACACAAAAAACTCTGCACCCATTACCATTCAATCCCAGCTTCCCCATTTCCTAGAGCACTTGGTATCCAATAAGCCATTTTCTGTCACTATAGATTTGCCTATTACAGGCACTTCACATGAATGGACTCATGCAATACGAGGCTCTTTGTGACACGCAGCCTTCTGTCGTAGATTATCTTCAAGGGGCTATGTATAACAAACCCCCATGAAAGAAAAAGACAATGCCACCTTCTGAGGCAGAGTTTCCTTTCTTTAAAATGCTGGGGTTCCCTAAGCTTGAGATTTCTGCAACAGTCTTGCTATTTTGTCCAATTATTAAGCCAAGCATACCGAGGCAAAAAAGTTTCAGTATTTTGTCCAAATTGTTTATCTTGGGGTTTCATTGTAGAATATATGGATTTGCATCAATTATATCAGATATATGGTAAGTGAAGGCATGATGCAAATCCACTGCAAGGGTAGCATCGTCCTAGGACCACCTCCACATCAGAAATTGATGGAAACCTTTACTACTATAAACATTCTTATAAAAATTGGTGTAAATATACCTTAATTTGGGGGAAATATGCTGAATGTATGTCCAATTATTTGAGAAACTACTGGACTGTTTTCTAAAAATCAACCTCACTTCATGTTCCCACTAGCAATTGGATGAGGTTCCCAAATTTTCCATATATTCACCAACATCTGCCATTTCTTTCTGATTACAGACCATTCTATTCAATATAAATTTGTATCTCATTGTGGTTTGACTTTCATTTTTCTGATACCTAATTATCTTTTCATAGGCTTAGCTCTAGATTTGGTGTGACAATAATAAAAAAAATTAGTTGGGCATGGTGGCGGCACCTGTAATCTCAGCTACTTGGGAGGCTGAAGCAGGAGAATTGCTTGAACCCAGGAGGCAGAGGTTGCAGTGAGCCAAGATTGCACCATTGCACTCCAGCTTGTATGACAAAAGAGAAACTCCACCTCAAAAAAAAACTTGCAGAAATTTTATATGAGATCTCATTTTTCTCAAACTTTCTGCTGTTGTAATATCCTGTCATTTCTCTCTATCTAACAAGTTGAGCCTATAATACTTTTTCTTTTGCAGGGTAGTGTTAAAACACAGGTGAAATGTGTGCTGATTAGCAGATACAAAGAGGAAACTTTGGGGTAAGATAAGAGTTATGGGTCTTTCATTTCAGAAGCCGTTCATCTCAAAAAGGTCAACGTTACTAATTATTAGGGAAATGCAAACCAGAATCAAAACGAGATATCATCTGAGGCCAGTCAAAACAGAGATTGCCAAAAAGCCCAGAAAGAACAGATGGTAGTAAGTTAGTGCAGTCATAGGAATGATTTACCTTGCTGTTTGAAGTGTAAATCAGTACAGACATTGTGGAAAAATGTGTAGTAATTCATCAGATATTTAGAACCAGAAATACCACTGGACTCAGCAATTTCATTACTGGGTATATAGTTCCCCTTCAAAATCAGTCATTCTATTTTAAGAATACATGCATGTGTATGTTTATTACAGCACTAATCACTGGAGCAAAGACATTGAATTCACTCAAATGCCCATCCATAACAGACTGGATAAAGAAAGCGTGGCACATATATCATGAAATAATATGCAGCCATTAAAAGGAAGGATATTATGTTCTCTGAAGGGAGATGGATGAAGCTAGGAGCTATCATCCTCAGCAAACTAACACAGAAATAAAAAACACAAGCACTACATGTTCACAATCATTAAGTGTTCACACTGAACATTGAAGACACAGAAACAGAGGAACAGCATTCAGCTTGGACTGCCAGGGGGCAGGGGTAAAAAAAGAGCTTCAGGAGAAATAGCTAATTTATGTGGGGCTGAATACGTAGGTGATGGGTTGGTAGATGCAGTGAACAATCATGGAACAAGTTTACCTAAGAAATAAACTAGTATGTCCTGCATATATACCCTGGAACTTAATATAAAACAAAATTGAATACACTAAATAAAAATAAAGAGCTTTCTTTTTTGTAGAGGTGAGGTTATAATAACTTTCAAATGTGTGTCACACTTTATTTAAGACATTTTTGTAATTACAATTCAGAGTTGCCACAAACTGCATTGAAAAGTAAATAAGTAGTATATCTCAATTCTTAATTGATTGAATTTATTTTCTTTTATTTTTATAAAGGAATCTCACATTGTCTCTTTGGCTGGAGTACAGCAGTGCAATCTTGGCACACTGTAACCACCTGCTTCCCAGTTTCAAGCGGTTATTCTGCCTCGGCTTCTTGATTAGCTGAAATTACAGGTGAGCACCACCACACCTGATGGGGTTTCACCATATTGTCCAAGCTTGTCTCAAGCTCCTGGCTTCAAGCATGCTGCCTGTCTTAGCTTCCAAAAGTGCTGAAACTACCGATGTGAGTTACCATGCCTGGCCTTTGATTGAATTTCTAATTGAGAAAACATCCATCTTGCAAAAACTTATTTTTATATCGTATTTTTGATGTGTTTCTTTATATGCTTCATAATTCAAGAAAAATAATGTAAATTTAGTGCATTTTCTTTTTATTGAAAATAAATTTATTTCCATTAATATGTAATTTAAAAAGTAGGTTAATTTAGAATGTTATTTTTCTTTTGGGTAAAGTTCTCAGGTTTTAGAAATTTCTTCAGAAATCTAATTTTGGAAGTGAATTACATTTATTGATTGTTCTTGGGTTTTTTAAAATGATTTTTCTTTGGAACAAAATTCAAAATTCTTTCAATATACAATTAGATGTTTAACTATGTAAAATAAACATATAACTATTTTCTTCAAAAGATGTATTTTTCATAACATAAGTTTTCTACTAATATGTGATTTCTTTTTCTAACTTACTAGGAATTAATTGATGTTATCTTCCCTGCATCAAAAGTTTAACTGTAATATACAAGAAGTAAAAAACTGCCAGAAGGCCGGGCGCGGTGGCTCACGCCTGTAATCCCAGCACTTTGGGAGGCCGAGGCGGGCGGATCACGAGGTCAGGAGATCGAGACCATCCTGGCTAACATGGTGAAACCCCGTCTCTACTAAAAATACAAAAAATTAGCCGGGCGTGGTGGCGGGCGCCTGTAGTCCCAGCTACTTGGGAGGCTGAGGCAGGAGAATGGCGTGAATCCGGGAGGCGGAGCTTGCAGTGAGCTGAGATTGCGCCACTGCACTTCAGCCTGGGCGACAGAGCCAGACTCCGTCTCAAAAAAAAAAAAAAAAACAAAAACAAAACAACAAAAAAAAACTGCCAGAAGAGCCATCTCTTCCAGTCTGTAGCTCTCCCATTACCATCAATCCTGGTTTTGATCTACTTGTAGCACCAGCTATTGGCTGTGTAAAGAACCTCAAAAAGATAGTAGACTGTTTGAATGCAATATATTACAGAGAGGAAACAACAACTAGTGAATTTTTACATTATAAAGCTGTTTTTCTTCATTAATAATAGTTTACTTTGAAAGTCTATTTTTTCATTTAGAAAAAAAATTAACTCATAGTTTTTGTTTCTTTGTTTGTTTTTCATCTACTAGTTTGACATTTTATAGCCATCATGTAGATATTTAAAACCATTTATGTCAGATAATATTAAATTTAAAAATATATATGTATTTCTTAAGTGCTCCCCTATACTTGGTGTTGGTAACCAAAGTGGGTTTTATTGAATCATACATTAAAAAGTACTGAAACCTCAGTGTAACCAGCAGCCAAATTTAATGGTACAAAAAGTTTATATTTAAAATGTATGCATTAAAAATATTATTATAACCTAAACCTTGAATTTGCTTAATGTTATTTTAGTTAAATTCTAAGAGAGGTTTTTGAGCGAATGTTATTACTTCTAAATGTCCACGTAAGTCCAACAGAGTAAGTATCAATGTTCAAGTCTTACACAGAGCAGAAACTCAGGCTGAGAGGTAATATAAGTAAATTAGCAAATGATAACAAAATTTCGTTTATTTCAAGAGAAAACCGAGTATTAATAATACAATTAACAACAGCATTCTGTATATCTTTAACTGTTAAATGTGAAATTATATTTGTTTATGTTTTTCTCTGCATGGTAGGAGTTTCTAACTAAACTCACTGCTTAAAAAGTCAGATCTTTGTCTTGTGAGATCTATGTAGAGAGAAGAGTTTCCTTCTTAAAAACACCTTGAATGTTAATTTATTTAGCAATTGAATTGACATAGTTTATATATATATTCAAAACACTTTTTTAAACAAACACTTTAAAAAAAACAAACAAACAGATGTAATGGCATTAAACTATGTACCTAAGGGGTCTGAAGTTAAAAATCTGTAATGGTCACTCGATTTGTTGTTAGTATGAAAATTTAAAGTACTCTTTCAAAATGGCTGCGTTGATAAATGAGTTGTTGTCAATATTAATTTGTCACTTGATGGAAAGAAGAGTGGGCACACTTATTATTTTCATAGTACAAGCATTATTTTTTCTTCTTATCTCAGATTCTGAAGCACTTTTTGAGTGGGAATACCTTCTCCCTGTTAGATCTCACCTACCGGAAAGATTCATGGGACTCAAAAATGCCAGTGCTACTTATCAAATGAATTCTGTGATCCAGCAGCCATATATATATATATATGTATGTATTTTTCCCCCACCAGAAACAGTATTCTTGCCTTTGAATCCATAGGTAAAAATGTAGATAATCATTTTTTGAAGATGAGAAGCAGAACAGTGAGGTAAATTCTAATTATTAATTACTATTATTTGTTTGAAGATTCTGACAGCAGCTACTGTTTTTCTCTCTGAAATTATTGTACTTTAAAAGAATTATGTGGAAAGTACATTTTCATAATATGGCTACAATCTCCAAGAAACTGTGCTGATATATTATCTGTGTATCACAAGCTGTGCTTATTTTTAAAATTCTCTAATATATTTTTCTCAAATGAGAGACTTTTCCACTAAAGAAGTGAATTTGTTCTTCAAATTCTGCTATGTGAATTTGTAAAACATATTAGTTAAGAAATATCATCACACTGCCTATGAAAAGTATTCATTTAACATAAAGCAGTAAAAAAGTTTGGTTATAGTGGTGATCACCTATTTAGGATATAACTCCGAAATTGACAAATGGGATCTAATTAAGCTAAAGAGCTTCTGCATAGCAAAATAAACTACCAACAGAGTGAACAGGCACCCTACAGAATGGGAGAAAATTTTTGCAATCTACTCATCTGACAGAGGGCTAATATCCAGAATCTACAATGAACTCCAACAATTTTACAAGAAAAAAATAAACAACTCCGTCAAAAAGTGGGCGAAGGATATGAATAGACACTTCTCAGAAGAACACATTTTTGCAGCCAAAAGACACAGGAAAAAATGCTCATTATCACTGGCCATCAGAGAAATGCAAATCAAAACCACAATGAGATACCATCTCACACCAGTTAGAATGACAATCATTAAAAAGTCAGGAAACAACAGGTGCTGGAGAGAATGTGGAGAACTAGGAACAATTTTACACTGTTGGTGGGACTGTAAACTAGTTCAACCATTGTGGAAGTCAGTGTGGCGATTCCTCAGGGATCTACAACTAGAAATACCGTTTGACAGCAAACCCATTACTGGGTATATACCCAAAGGATTACAAATCATGCTGCTATGAAGACACATGCACACGAATGTTTATTGAGGCACTATTCACAATAGCAAAGACTTGGAACCAACCCAAATGTCCAACAATGATAGACTGGATTAAGAAAATGTGGCACATATACACCATGAAATACTATGCAGCCATAAAAAATGATGAGTTCATGTCCTTTGTAGGGACATGGATGAAATTGGAAACCATCACTGTCAGCAAACTATCGCAAGAACAAAAATCCAAACACCGCATATTGTCACTCATAGGTGGGAATTGAACAATGGGAACACATGGACACAGGAAGGGGAACATCACACACTGGGGCCTATTGTGGGGTGGGGGGAGGGGGGAGGGATAGCATTTGGAGATATACCTAGTGTTAAATGATGAGTTACTGGGTGCAGCACACCAACATGGCACATATACGCGTATGTAACAAACCTGCACATTGTGCACATGTACCCTAAAACTTGAAGTATAATAAAAAAAGGATATAACTCCAAATAAGTAAACATAGAATACCTAAATTTTGGTAATGTTTATACTCAAGATCTTTATTATTATTATTATTTTAGTTTTTATGTAGATGTTGATAGCAACTAAATTTAAAAATCAGAATAGTTTTACTGTAGTAAATGGTTTTCCTACAATTTCTTTATTTTTCCTCTCAGTGGGACGAAATAGATTGTCTTTCAGTTACCAGTGTCTCACACTTAATCATTTGTAGAATTTACAAAACACACACATTCTTTCTCTTTTCTAGACTCAGAAAATTATATCATCCAAGCATCGCAGTTGGGGTACCTTTACTTTTAGCAGAATCTTCATATGGGATATTCACCAATACTTGGTTAACAGCCACTATTGGAAGAAAAATTGGAATGTAACTTCTGCTACTATAGCACGTGTTACCCCTAGGGTGTTGAATTTAACACATGTAGAGATGGTTAATCACAACAGCAAGAAGCAAATGAAACAGACGGAACATAAAATTTCAAATTAGGTATCTTACCTTTGCACTTGGTTTCTTGTGCTTTATGTTGTCTCATTCTTGTACTGTGGCATGTCTATCTGCCTTGTTCCTTTTTCTATGCAATGAGCTTCTCCAGGGCAGGAACTGGGGATTGTTTATTTCTTCACCACAAACCTAAGACACAATGAAAACCATACAGAAACGTCTCAGATACTTGGAAACCAACTGTATTTTGCTCTATGGCTACAGTCATGTTTTGACATTTGGAGCTTCTATCTATGCTCCCCATCCTTACAAAACTATGGTTAATAGGTGTATTTATTGAGTGTTAATAATGCTGATTTCATCATGTAAATAATCTTATATAATTTGGAAAATGCATTACTCTCAAAAGAAGCTACAGAATCCTACAAAGACTAAGTGACTTATTCCCCCAAAGTTACTTATTCCCCCTAAGTTACTCATGGCAGAGGACTCATTTTGTCTTACTCCTGCCTACTTGACCAAATTTTACCATATTATATTACCTCCAGTGTAGGTTATTATTTTACTACTCTTTTATGGTAACTTTTCTGCAAACCCAGTTATAATAGTCCACGTTTGAAATAATCAATAATAATAAAAAATAAAAAGTAATTTAAGTGCTTTGAAAATTAGGAGTATAAAAAAGTATATAATTTTATTCAGTAACTTTTTGTATTTGTTTCAACTTCTTTCTTTATATTATTAAAGTTAAATGAGTGCATTACTGATTTTTTTGGTCTTTAATGTTGATCCTCCAGATAATTTACAAGAATATTTTTATTAATTTGAAGACAAACCAGAGTTAAGTAACACAGGAGATAGAAAAGAGTACAATATTAGTGTCCTAAGACATCTTCAAGGCATCTTCATTCATTTAGCTGTTTTCAAACTACAATCCTATGTACCCAAAGAATTTTGGCAATGGTTAAGGTAAATTTTAGGTGAGTGATTATTTTAGTTTTATAAAAACCTCAATACATTAACTAAACACTACTCAGACAAAGTACTTCATTTAAGGGACATTATATTAAGTGAAATTATCCAGGAAATATAAAGGACAAGGATTGCTTGTTTTTTATTCATATGTGAGAAATAACAAAGTTGATCTCATGGAGTTGGAGAATAGAATGACAGATTATTATAGGCTCTGAAAGACATTGAGCAAACAAGTGAGTTAGCTAATGGGTAAAAAATACAGTTAGAAGGAATAGGTTCTAAAGTTTGATTGTGTAGGAGGGTGGTTATAGGTATGAATAATTTGTTACAGATTTCATAATATCTAGAAGTTCAGATTTGGAAAGTTCTTGAAACAAATATATCATATATATCTGAAATGACTAACATACCAATTGCCAGTATGCCATTTGAAAATTTGATCATTACTCATTGTGTTCATGTATCAAAATAATAGTTCTAATTTGTAAATATGTAAAATTATAATGCATCAGTCCAAAAAACAATAAATGGTGGTCTGTTTAAATGAGAAATTTCACTAAATGTGGCCATTTCTGAATTGTAAAAAGCTCTTTCTCTGTACACATTGGGCTTTTGTGATCCAAATTCTGATTTTAGAAGTGTTTGCAACATGTTCTTGGGCAGACTGAGGACATGGCAGAAAAGCCATACATATCCCTCTTCAGCATTAGCTGGAAATTGTGGTCCAGGGCACTCCAGATGCCATGAAACAATATGTGCCATTGGAAAGATAATTACTAGCTTTTCTTGCCTTGGTGTTGAGACTGCTTCTTTGACTGAAGACCATAAATAAGTATAAAACTTGCAACACCTATAACCTGTTGGGCAAATTAACGAAGCAGCCTAATTAAGAAGTGCTCAGAAGACTTCCAAATAACATAAAAATGGTTTTATAGAGGAAAATATTACCAGGGAAGTGCAAGGAGGTGCTCAACCTGTTCAAGAGCAGGCAGTCTCGTATTTTCTAGCATGTAGTTTGGAACCACCTCAGAAATTACTGGAGCCCACTGTCACATGGGCATATCCTTTGAAGAGCTCCCTATTGACAACAACAACCTGCTTGGTTGATGAATGGCAGTTTCAAGGTGGATGAACAATATCCTGTTGGCAGACTGTCATAGAGACCAGAAATGAAAAGACCAATTGAAGATGGAATGAGAAAATTAGCTCAATGATTGAACTGTATGCTGTTAAACCATTGTTTTATAAAGGCAATTGTTTGAATTCGTGAGTGGTAAATAGTAATCAATATCCTGGCCACATGAACAATAGAAAACTGAACTTTCAAACAGATGCCAGTATGTGACACATGGACTTTCAATGGGCTGAGTCACATCCTGGCATCTGCTTAATAGTAAAAATTTAAGGGGTACATTAAATAAGGACATGTTGATTCCCATTTGAAGAGTCCTCTCCAGGTTGATTGGGAGGTCATTAGAACCAGGACATCACGATGTATTCCCTTGAGGTGGCAACCTTATAGAGGTGCAGCAGTAATGCAGAAATGGGATTAATCTACACATATTTCTCTTGTACTTTGTAAGGAACAGAAATTCCAAAATCTAAGTCTAGGCCAGAAGAGAAACATAGACTGCAGATAACAATAGGCCAAATAGGAAGGCCCATAACATAGTTGGATTACAATATACCAATATCAGTAGCCCTGATAGTGTATTTATAAGTCTTGACTAATGTAGACTGCATTTGCATTCATAGTGTTTGATGCTAATGCTTAAATACTATAAAAAGATAAAAACATAGTATATTGTATCCGGTTCAAACAAATGAATTGCTGATCCTCAGGCTATGCAACACATTTCATATCCTACTGTTACCAACAATGGGCACAGAGATATTTCATCAAATAAAAAATTATATGAATTATTTATAATCAGAAGGCTCTTATATCTTCAGTAAACCCTACATCTAATGACAAAAGCTTTAAAATAATATAGAAATAAACTAGGAGACTTACTGTTTCAAGGAAAATTGTGACTGGCTAGGAAAGCAGTCAGAAATCTTGGCGCAATGGTACTTCAAAGTACGGTGGATTTTGATAATACGCACTTCACTGGAATTAGATGAAGCCAAGTTTTAGAAGCATCCCTTAGTAAATGCTACCACAAAAGTGCCCCCAGCACAAAAAATACAATCAACTATGCTCCAAACATTGTGACATACGAAAAGTATGTATATCGGTTTTAATATTTAAGAATTTATATTAAAAATATGGTGATATCTTTATCTCAGCAAGAAATTAACCTATCAAACATTAAAGGTGAAGAATGTGTAGAATTAAAATCTGCTTTTTTTTTTACATTTTTCCCCTGTTTTTTATTTTTTCTGCTTATACAACATACGATTATCAAGCAATACAGCTGTTACTCTGGGCAACTGCTGTAATTTAGGTAATTCCAACCTTTGGCTACATGAACTTGGTGAGAAGTCATGCTAAACATTATAGCACAAGAAAACCTTTTAAATGATTAACCGGGCCAGGCACCATGGCTCACAATAATCCCAGCACTTTGAGAGGCCGAGGCAGGTGGATCGCGAGGTCAGGAGATTCAGACCACCCTGGCTAACAAGGTGAAACAATTAATCTACCAAAAATACAAAATTAGCCAGGTGTGGTGGCGCATGCCTCTAATCCCAGCTACTTGAGAGGCTGAGGCAGGAGAATCGCTTGAACTCGTAGGGTGGAAGCTGTAGTGAGCCAAGATCACAACCATTGCACTGCAGCCCAGGCAACAAGAGTAAAACTCCATCAAAAAAAAAGAAAGGAAGGAAGAAGGGAAGAAAAGAAAGGAAAGAAGGAAAGAAAGAAAGAAAGAAGGAAAGAAAGAAAGAAAGAGAAGAAAGGAAAATGAAAGAAAAGAAAGGAAAATGAAAGAAAAGAAAAGAAAAAAGAAAACTGCCTTACTCACGTTGTGGCTAATCTTCCCAGAATATTTTAACAAAAATATTTGTTTTAACTTAGAAGTGCCCATAAATGATATTCATTTATATTTTGGCCAGTATTTGTTTTTTAGTAAACTTTGTATTAAAGCCCATAAAATTGTCAATTTTTACTGTCTCTGGATTTTGAGAAAGACTGAATAAATTATGCTTTTATTGAAATATCACACATTTTTATGAACTAGGACAAGGTAGCACCTAATTACAAAGAAAGTATCACAAGTGTAAAATAAAACATGACCCCACTTAAAGCATTCTTCTGATCGTCTTGCAAAAGCTGTCCTAGATAATTTGTTTCTTAATTTGCAGTCACAGCGGGTATGGTACAAATTATGTAAGAAAATAAAAATTGAAGACCATATAAGTAAAGATCAAAAAGAGTTTGAAAAAAGAAAAAAAGTTTATGTATGTATTTATTTATTTATGTATTTTTACCTGTTGATACATAAATCCTGTTGGATGAGGATATAACGGAGCATCTTCTGTTGGAGAGGACTTACGCTCATCTAAGGAATCTTGCTCATCCGGCTTCAAATTCTAAATATTTAAAAAGATTGACAATTTGATTATAAAAGTAACTTTATACTTTATATTTAATTTTCTTCATTTAGAATAAACTTTTAAGAAATGCAAAAAAAATGGCATCTTTAACATCTTTACAATTCCTGCAAATGGTTTATAATTCAGGGAAAAAATCTGAATCATTTTAGTTACATAATTTCTAGACCATTTCACACAAGTCATTTCCAAAACAAAACTTACTTTTTAAGACCAAACAAACCAATGCTAACCATTTAATAAAATAAATATTTTTAATTGCAATATTAATACATAAACATTTGCTTACACATTTAAAAATGATGACTTCTCTTTTTCCCAGATTTATCTGCTGCCCTTTGAGGGCTTCCCCCCTGCCCCGTCGTCTAGACAAGTTTGCAAGCATTTGCAAGTGTCGTCCTAGCACTCTTTGATCTGTCTAAGAAATAACCATTTGATGTTTTATTGTTCTGTACTGGAGGAGACCAACTTTTGTAGGCATACTGAATTGTTTCCAGTATATGGTCGTCTTTCAAGTTTCTATATCCACTAAACGAGTCATTTTCTTTTTTTTTTTTTCCACATGAAAGTGCAAACACAGTCCTTCATTTCCATAAATCATGCAGTTGAGTTTGGGTAAATTGCAGGGGTCAGTACATCT
Organism: Gorilla gorilla gorilla; assembly: GCF_029281585.2. NCBI lineage: Eukaryota > Metazoa > Chordata > Mammalia > Primates > Hominidae > Gorilla > Gorilla gorilla. The sequence goes on along the minus strand of NC_073248.2, from coordinate 25,124,165 downwards.
GGAATGCAATAGATCAACCTTGCCCTGGGAAAGCCACCTTTGTGATCATGGTATCTCCCCTGGCAGGTAAGTATCCATTTTCTTTTTAAGACTTCCATTATCGCTTGAAAAAAAAATACTACTATAACTTTAATAGAATTTAGAATAATTGTCAGTATCAGCTTAAAATGTTAATTTCAATCATCTATGATTATTCTATTCTATAAAAGTTCTTAATTCTGACACAGGCTTCTACAAAATTGTAAGAAAAACACTATGGTAAACAATGAAATAACTGCTAAATAAAACTACGATACATTTTATGCACTCATATGCTTATTTTTGATGACTCTTAGAGCATTCTATTGTATCTAATAACCATTCTTGGTCTTCTGGAATTTTATTATGTGCACTATGAGCTTTAAAAATAAGCAGATGAAAAGAATTTGTAATATCTAGTAGTAGCTAATATTTTATTGCCTAATATGTGCCATCCAGAACAAGTTTTTGAGGTAATCTAGTTAATATCAGAGTTAGTTCCCTAAGAGGGTAGCATTAGTAAATCCATTTAACAAATAAAAAAATCAATTACTGTTAGGAGAAACACTTTGCCAAATATTACATATTTAGTCAGTTGAGGAGCTAGCTAGCAATCTGACTAAAATCTGATCTCTTGGCCTGTTACTAATTTAAAATGTTTTGGCTAAATATACTATCCATGTGTTACTAGAAGTGAATTAAAAACAGTAATGCAACATTACTTTTCATAGTTCTATTTTTTACTCTATACTCAGGATTATGCTCTGTGGCCCAGGCTGGACTACAGTGGCTTGATGACAGCTCATAGCTCAATGAGGCCTCTCACTCTAGGGTTCAAGGAGTACTCCTGCCTTAGCCGTCCAACTACTTGGGATTACAGAAATGCACCACCATGTCCAACTCTCCTCATTATTTTTATTAAAGATGAGTAGCCTTTTAAGACTGCATTTTTTAAGAAAGAAGAACAACTTACTTGGTGTTCATTCATTTTTCAGAGACAACATTTTAGAATGTAAAGCAAGAATCCCATGATTATAAAAGAGAGATATAAATTGGCAGTACAAACTTGATTTCAATTCTAATAGTGTAAGAACACACACATGATGGCTAAAGCAATTTACAATGGCAACAATAAAATTTGCCTGATTTGCTAATGATCAGTCATTTTCTTTCAGGACTGGCTAAATTGCAACATATTGACACTGCCAACTGTTTACTATTCTTAGGTGTCAATATTAAAAATTCCAAATATAAAGACTTCTATCTTTTCTGTCATTACCATGAAAGATAAATACAATTTTTTTTTCTCTCTACCATGCATCTTACTTAATATATTAATATTACATTCCAAGTCAGAGGCCAAGTTTTTGTTTTTGCCATAGGAGCATTTATAATATAAACTTCTTTTGAAAAAGTTAATTTGTGTAATCTAATTATTTCAGGTAAAGAATAATAAGGATGGGCTTCTTGTAACACTTACAGTACATATTTCATTGTCTTATTCTCTTAAAAATTATAATAAAGTGAAAATCATGTCATTTGCCACATTATCAATAATATCAAATATTTTCATGTACAATTTGCATTAATATTATCTTTGCCTATATTATTATCTGCTGCCTTGAACAGTGCTTGGTACACAGCAGATGTGGATATATTTCTGTTGAATACCACCTATTGAATAGACTAAATATTCGTTAGACAAAACATTTCAAGCTAATCTTAATAAGGAGAATACTAAATTCATACAAAAAACCCACATTAATCCACATCCACTATTCTCCACATTAACCCAACATGTATACCTTTACTCTAATTACTTCCTTGGATCAGATGAGATTAAAATGTGATTTAGTCTTACTTTAGAGCAAATACAAGAAGTTACATGGTAAACAACATATGACAACAAACTATTTTTAAAATGGTATAAATTAAACCCCATTGATAGGAACTCTTAGTGTCATTTTACAACATTAATTAATCTTGAAATCTATGATGGTGGACCAAAGAACAATTAGAAAATGTTAATTGTTAAATTCTAATATTTTCAGTTGTTTAAAATTTAAGATTATCATTTGGCTTTAATCATTGTGTTCTACAGCTTTATAATAACTTCAGTTTATTATCAGGTCTTCAGTATGCTTATTATAACGTCTATAATAAGTGAGAGAAAATTGTGTGTGTTTGTGTGTGTGTGTGGGCACTTCTGTATAGAGTTTCCAGATATATAATATGATTTGTTTCTAAAATCCTATCCAATAAAACTTTTAATCTCCTGGAAGATTTGGGCAACTAATTCTGGTGCAATTCTTAGTCTTATTTTACTGCAGATGACACAACTAAGAATTCTAGAAGAAGACTAAAGACCTGCCTTTGCGTAACCATAGTTTTTAACATTGATTTTTCTCAAAACCAGTCTGGCCAAGATGGTGAAACCCCATCTCTTCTAAAAATACAAAAATTAGCCAGGCGTGGTGGCTTGCACTTGTAATCCTAGCTACTCAGAAGTCTGACACAGAGAATTGCTTGAACCCAGGAGGTGGAGATTTCAGCGAGCCAAGACTGCACTCCTGCACTGCAGCCTGGGTGACAGAGCGAGACTCCCTCAAAAAAAAAAAAAAAAATTCTCCTTCTTACATACTAATTAAACTAGCTGCTTAGAGGCTACGGATTGCTTTTGGATAACTTAATGTTATCTACCATGATAAACATTACCTTTTGTAAAAAAAAGTTTCCATTAAATGACATTCCTTTCTATGACTTCTTTTGATTATTACATCTGTAGTAACACATGTATCCTTTTAGATGATTCCAAATTCTGGACATATGTATCCAACTCCCCATTACGATTTTTTATTCAGTGTCCCATACGCTTCTAAATCACAATCCCCTCAAACAGGTTCCTTTTTTTCTGTCAGTAAATTGCATTACTATTCCCTCAGCTTATCAAGTCACACTGGGGACGTAGGTGTTAACATCCCTTTCCTGCTCCACTTCCTCAAATATCCAATTACCTACACCTGCCTATTCTAACTCATGAAGAGCTCATAAATCAGTCCACAGATGTGTTCTACATTGCCAGTTTTTCTAATATAGAGCACCCACAATCTTTTTCTACAGATAATTTTGAATATTTCCTTACTGTGGTCTATTGTGAAACTTTCTATGCTATAGCCAGTGAGATGTTACTAATTTATGCCTTTTGTGATCCTCTAATGGTTTATCAAGTCACACGGAATATCTCACATAATTGCTAAAAAGCCAAGCTATGTGAATGCTAAGTCAGTACCCACTAGCAACTTTAAAAAAGAAAACTTAATGAAACAACCCTTTTCTACTGCAAGATGCTTTTTACTCTCCAAATCTAAGTCGCATACTCCCTACAATAGGCAGCAGAGCACTTTGTATTTTCTTGTTTATTATGATGCTTTGTTTCCCACCGGGGCTGTTTATTCAGTACTGTGTTTTCAAAATCATAATTAAGACAGATTCAAAACACTTGATCTGAAATTCAAAAAGCTCAATTAAGCAAGGCTTTTAAAAATAAGGTTGGTATGTAATTCAATTTCTGATGTAATAAAGACATAATTGAGGGAAGCTATTAAGTCTTCATTCATGTACCCTTCACCCTTAAAGGGAATATTCACTTCTCTTCATAGAAACATTAGTATGTTTGATTCTTGGGTACTCTGGGGGCCTCACAGGGAATGGTACACAATGTGATGCAACTGTGTTGACTCAGTTTTCTCAAGTTCAAAAATTTCTAAAACCAAAAACACACTGCCTAAATTCCTTAAGATGTATAACGCTCTAATGAACCTTGTCAACTAAAATTACACTTAGGTTATATTATAAACCAATCATGTGTTGTGTATGAGCAACTGAAAGCTCAAGTTAAATTGTGCAAAACAAAATATTTTTTGAGTTCTTAAGTTTGATACTTTCACATTTAAAATAAATATTGTATTTATGTTTGTATAATATATGTTCCTACTCTACTAAAAGTATCCCAGTATCTCAGATATAGTCAAGCAAGGATGAGAAAAAAGAACGCACAGAGATGGTCAGAGCAAGGAGAGTAAAGGGTAAAATTTATTTCATGTTGAAGGTAAATATTAATAATACAAATAAGACTTTCATTACAGGAATGTGTGACCATAGAATTTAGTTTTGATAGGAAAATATTTGTGATTTTAACAAGTTACATAAAATGAAATGCTTACCTAATATTTATCAATATCACTGAGATGTTAACTAGTAATTAAATTTTAACTATATCCATAAATTAGTAATTTTGAAATGTTGCCCTAACACTGAAAACAATACAAATATTTTTGTTGTACATTTTCAACAATCTATCCATGCCTTTAGTACTACTGTGCAATAGGTTGATGTGAGAAAAATCAAGCTACCTTAAGAGAGATTTACTGAAAATCACATTTCTTAATTTATTCTAACATCAACAAAAAATTAAGTGAATTATTTATTTACAGTATAACTGAATTTATTTTACTGTATTTTAACAAAAACATACATACATGCTAAATTTCTCATAGAAGTCGTTTTTAAACCTGACAAGCAAAACATCCAATTGAGATCCCTTAAGGATATGGATTCCTTTTCTAAGTTCTAGAAATTCTGATTTAGATAGTGTGGCATGTGACCTGGAAGCCAGTAGTATTCAAAAAGCAACATTAAGAGATAACATCGGCTGGGCACGGTGATTTAAGTCTGTAATCACAGCACTTTAGGAAGACAAGATGTGCAGATCACAAGGTCAGGAGAGCGAGACCATCTTGGCGCATATATATATACATATATATGTATGTGTATATATACATATATGTATATATATACACACACACATGTATATATAAAAAATATATAATATTGTATATTATATATATTTATAAATATATATCTATATATTTAATATATATTTATATATTATATATCATATATATATATTAAAAAAACCAGGCATGGTGGTGTGCCTCTAGTCCCAGCTTTTAGGGAGGCTGAGGCTGAGGAATCACTTGAACACAGGAAGGGGAGGTTGCAGTGAGCCGAGATCTTGTCCCTGCACTCCAGCATGGCCACAGAGGTAGACTCCATCTCAAAAAAAGAAAAAAAAAAAGAGAAAGATAACATCAATCAGGCACAATATCTAATCTTAAAGATTACCAGAAAAATGAAACAAGTGCATAAATAACCTGAGAATACATGAAATACATTAAAGTTACACAGATTTGCAATGCATTTATATATATTTATATGCATATGTATATATGTATATGGAACATTGCTTGTACTTTAGGACACTTTACATGTTATAACTTGATTAAAATGTGCTTCTCATTTAATATTTAAAAATAAAAACTTCATTGTTACAAAATTATGAAAATATCTAAACTGTCATAAGTTACAAACAATTAAACATATTTCTGTAAATACAATACCTATGTTCTGAATCTTTTCTTCTCAGGAGATTAAATACTCCTCTTAGTAATTGATAACTCTTGTTCAAGTTGTTATATTTCTTTGAAAAATAAGTATTCATTGGTGTAATAGAATCAAGATTACAAAACAGCTTCTATTTGAATAAAGAGTCCTGTTCTATAAACAGCAAACAACTCACAAAGAAAATTATTAAATACAATTCCTATTTGAGAGAGAAAATAAAGAGCTTTGGTAAATTTTATTCTAGACTTTGTATTCTGCTGTAATTAATATAACAACAATAACACTTCTGCAACTTCAATGGAATAATTTAAGCCATTTAGTTATTTATATTATCACTAATTTTAATTTTATGTTACAGCGTTTTTACTAAAATACCTTTAAATTTAACCATTGGAAAAGTAAATTTGTTAAAAAATAAACCTCGGGGATTTCCTAAATATCTCTGCATGTTCAATACACAAAATAATTTAATCTTGTTTTTCAGAGGGCCGAGAAATCACTACTCATTACCATAAAATAATTTTTTAAACTCACAGGTGTTATAATGTATGTAAGTATGCATTTGTCCAAGGCAAATACATCAAATAGAGTCATATAAATTTGCTGATTTGAATTTACAGACAACAGAATTTACTTCTAAGTATATAATTACTCTAAAACACAAAACAAAATTAATAGCTGTGCAATTTCCTGACTAGAAAGTGATAGAGCAGGAGCACCTTCATCTTGAACAAACATCACCACTTTAATTTCCAGCTCTCTTTTTAGCCTTAGGCATTTCAAGGAAATCACTTGTCTTCTAACTACAAATAATAAGCACATTCCTTTCCCTTCAGGTGCACTAAGTTAGGGAAACTAGAAGCAGACATGGGGGATATGCCTGCAACTCCAGAAAGATGTGTGAAAACAGACACACAGCTCTCTCTGTCAGATAACCAAAACAAAGGGACACAGAGGCAGTCCAAGCCTCTGATAAACTCTCCGAGAATGAATCTTGAAAATCTCTTAGTCTGTTAACACAGTGTGGCTCTGACTTAACCTGGCCAGCCACCCCTCTCGGGCTGATTCAAAATAAACCTGTCCTGTTGACAATCAAGCCACCCTTCAGGTTTCTCTCCTCTTGCTTTAATTTTTACATTTGGTGCTGAAACCCAGGGCTGGTGTTGGGGGCGGAGGAACCCTTGGATCCCAGGAAGCTGTGGGCAATGGCAGCTTATCCTAAGTTAATTCCTGGATCCTGAGAGTCTCTGGCCACCTGCCCCATCTTTTCTCTCATTTGACTCTTCAAGCAATTTGTATGAGAAGGACAACTGACCTGAAGGAAACTGCAAGGCTCAGGCCAGGTCTATAAAACCCTCAAGTCTCAGGAATCCACCTCTAACCATCAGCAATAGGTATTTAACTTCCTAAAACTGGCTCCCTCTTTCCTCTCTCTCTCTCTCTCCTCTCTCTCTCTCTCTCTCTCTCTCATTCTCTTACTCTGTGTTCCTCATGTGGCTCCAGTCTTGGAGCCCCTTTGCCAATTCCAACTAGAACATCCAACAGACAACACTAATTCAGCCATCTGGTAAGATCTACCTTTTCCTGGCTTTCTCTTGGTACTGGAGAAAGTCTGGCCTGCTGTCCAGTTCCTCCAAGGACTAATGGGAATAAGCTATAGGAAACCTTGGGGACATGTAGTGCTTTCTCAGTGTAACTGTCCTCTTTCAGAAAGATGATTCCAGTTCTCTATCTTGTCTGGGGACATCTGGAACAAAACACACATTTTTCAAAATAACTTTATAGCAAATCCAGCTTCCCAGAAATGCTCATCGTTAAGTATGTGAATGTACCAATATATCATTCACTTGTACCCATGGGAAAGGTTTAGTGTTACTGCCATTTACGAGAAAAACAAACAAAACATGTTTTACGTTAAAGTTAAAAATTGCTAAAAGTTACATTATAAAATGTAATTGAAAGTGGTAACCATAAATTTTCATGCAAAGCGTATAAAAACACTAAAAAGTTAACAACTGTAAAAAGATTTAAAAATGTACATTTTGATTAAAAATTTAAAAATTGGTTTGGGAACGCACTGAGCTAGTTTGAAGAGTTTTTATTTATTTATTTATTTTTTCATGCCCCAGTGGTACCTGAAATGCCAGAAAGACAGAACCGTTCACTCCCTTGACAGGGAGGAGAAGCCAGGATGCCAAGTTATCTAGCTCAGTGGATGTCACCCCCATGGAGCCCAGCAAGCTAAAATCCACTGCCTTGAAATTCTCACTGCTAGTGCAGTAGTCTGAAGTCGACCTGGGATGCTTGAAATTGGTGGGGAGAGGGGCGCCCACCAATACTGAGGCTTAGTAGGTGGTTTTCCCTTCACAGTGTAAACAAAGACACTGGGAAGTCACCGCAGCTCAGCAAAGTGGCGGTAGCCAGACTGCCTCCTTAGATTCCTCCTTTCTGGTCAGGGCATCTCTGAAAGAATGGCAGCAGCTCCAGTTAGGGGCTTATAGATAAAACTTCAATCTCCCTGAAACAGAGCACCTGGTGGAAGGAGTGGCTATAGGCGCAGCTTCAGCAGACTTAAACCTTCCTGCCTGCTGGCTCTGAAGAAAGCTGCAGATCTCCAACAGACTGCCTCCTCAAGTGGGTCCATAAATCCCATGCCTCTTGATTGGGACACTCCTCCCTCCAGGGATCGACAGACACCTCATACAGGAGTGATCTGGCTGTCACCTGGCGGGTGACCCTCTGGAATGAAGCTTTCAGAGGAAGGAACAGGCAACAATCTTTGCTCTTCTGCATCCTCTGGTAGTGATACACAGACAAAAACGGTCAGAAGTGGACCTGCAGCAAAGTCCATCACACCTGCAGCAGAGGAGCCTGGAGCCTGACTGTTAGAAGGAAAACTAATAAGAGAAAGGCATAGTATCACCATCTACTAAAAGAATTTCCCAAAAAAAGAAAAAAAAAACCCTATTCAAAGGTCACCAACGTGAAAGACCAAAGGTGTATCAATGCACAAAGACAAAAAAAAAAAAAAGCACAAAAAGGCAGAAAATACCAAAAACAAGAATGCCCCTTCTCCTCCAAAAGATCACAACTCCTTGCCAGCAAGAAAACAAAACTGAATAGAGAATGAGTTTGAGGAATTGACAGAAGTTGTCTTCAGAAGGTGGGTACTGACACACTCTGCCGAGATAAAGGAGAGTGTTCTAACCCAATGCCAGGAAGCTAAGAACATCAAAAAAAGATCAGGGAATTGCTAACTGGAATAACCAGTTTAGATAAAAACATAAATAACATGATGGAGCTGAAAAGCACAGCACAGAGATTGAAGATCAACTTAATGAAAGAAAGCATGAAGAAAAGTTTAGAGAAAAAGGAATAAAAAGGAATAACAAAGTCTCCAAGAAATATGGGACTATGTAAAAAGACTAAACCTAGTTTGTTTGTTTGTTTGAGATGGAGTCACTCTCTCTCCCAAGCTGTACAATCTCAACTCATTGCAATCTCCTCCTCCCAGGTTGAAGGGATTCTCCTGCCTTAGCATCCTGAGTATCTGGGTTTACAGATGCACACCACCACACCTGGCTAATTTTTGTATATTTAGTACAAATGGGGTTTCAGTATGTTCTTCAGGCTGGTCATGAACTCCTGACCTCATAATTCGCCCATCTCAGCCTCCCAAAGTGCTGGGATTACAGGCGTGAAGCAACATGCACAGCTTAAACCTGGCTCTTCTTTTTGGCCCAGTCATAACTATGAAGTTTTCTGCTCACTCAACACTAACTTCTGTTACATTTGTCATAAATATACTCCCTAAAGTATAAATCTTGCTCTATCAGAAACATACAAACTTTAATCTTTTATCCGTCTTTAACCAAACTGTAGTGGAGCTGACTATGAGCAGAGAGGGGCTTATCATAGATTCACTGTTCATTACAAGAGCTTTGGTGTGACATTTAGGCTAAAGTGCCAGCTTCACAGTCAACTGTGACCTGAGAAAGGGGAAGAGTGAGCCCTTTTTAGTTGTTTTAGAGAATCATGGTAGTATAGTAGCCCGCTCATGGCTACATGCTCAGTAAACAACAGTCTTATTATTACACATTCCCTTGGGTTATGTGTTTTATTTCAGCTAAATGCTGATATGCATAGACTCATATAGAAGAATAGGTAGGTAAAAAGTAATGTTATGGTACCTTTTTTATTTTCTAGGGCTCTTGAAGCTCTTGAGATGAACAGTGGCAGGAAATTCATCACTTTTTAAAGTAATTCTCTTTGGAGATGGTGGGATTGGGAGGAGTTCACTTATGAACAGATATATAACTAATAAGTTTGATACTCAGCTGTTCCATGCAATAGATGTGAGAATTTTAAATAAGATTTGAAAGGGATGGACTTTTTTTTACCATGCAGATTTGTGGCACAGCAGGTCAGGAGAGATCGCAATGCCTGAGGACGCCATTTTACAGAGATTCTGACAGTTGCCTGCTTACTTTTAGTATCAGCGATTCACAGCGCTTCCAGAACTTGAGTAACTGGAAGAAAGAGTTCATATATTATGCAGATGTAGAAGAAACCAAGAGTTTTCCTTTTGTGATTATGGATTCCAAGACTGGCATAAGCAAAGGGCATGTGTTTATAGAAGTGAAGCTTATGCAGTCAGAACGGTGACTATCCTTATTTTGTCAAAAGTGCAAAAGATGCCACAAATGAGGCAGCAGCCTTCGAGGAAGGGATTCAAAACATTCTTGCAACTGAGGATATGTCAGATCACTTGATGCACAAAGGCATTCTCAACCTTCACCAAAGCCCAAGTCTAGCTCATCTTGCTGTTGAGTGTTAGAGATAAGGCAGGTGCATTCTAACCAACTCACATGTATACACAAAATCAACACGGACATGGAGAAGAGAATTAGTGTTTGCAGCAGTGTATTACTTACTAATAAAATTCAAAGAGTGTATATTACTGTGTCATTAGTGTGTGGGAGAAGGGACACATCCACTCCTGGAGAAATATAGTTTCTCAATAATGGCACCTTACTTTTATAAATTGTAATGGTTTTCTGAAAACGTTTCTTGATTTACATATGTAAATTAGAGAGTTAATAAATGAGATGACCAAGACTTTAATTATAATTAAAATAAGAAACTTGACTACTCTAGAATTTATAGTCAGATTTTTTTTCCTGGAAAAATGGGAAAATACTTTTTAGATGTACATTATTTTTATGCAATTAGCATTATATTCTTGGTGAAAGAAAATGATTTCCTAAAGCAATAATGTTAGATATGAAAGATTAGAATCTAATGTATTTGCAGTGCATTCTTATTTAATTTACTTCTTTATCCTTTCCAAAATGACTTAACCTTTTTTATTTTCATTCTACATATCATTGGAATTACTCTCACTAGTAATTACTCATCATTTGTGTGCCATTAATGAAGTTCTAACACAATAGATCATGTTTCACAGCCCCAGAAGGATGGAGGGCCAACAGTAGTACAAGAGTTGCTTCATACAGTCTGTCACACATCCAGCTAAATTTGAGCTGTCTATGAATAAAAAGTCTTTCCACAGACAGAGTTCAGTTTTCAGAAAAAGGCTAACTACTGAACTTGGAGAAAAGACAAATCTGCATTTAATAACTTAACAATTATAACATGTGTGTGGAGGATACAAAATTACAATTCCACTAATGGGATAGTTAATATTTGTGTTACTTTCTTCACTGTTGTGGAAAGTCTTCTAGTTGAAATTAAGCCATTCCTTGTTAACACAAGACACAAGCTAACTTTATCACTCTCAAAAGAAATACTAAGAAGGATTGTACTTTGTCAGAGCATAAGTGAAGACATCTTCATTATCCCATGTATTTCCTTAGTGTCTCCTCTGTTGTTGAATATTATTTAGTGATTTACTCTCAAGTTTTTTTGTGTTTGTTTCAAAAAAATCCTTGCTGCAATGATCAGACTTGATAAAGCAAATTGTGGCCTCTTGTGGCTATTCATATTCTGTGCAATTGGTGACTATCTGATTCTATGTAAGTTAACTGAAGCCTGGAATGAATGTGGATGAGACCTGCAACTGGGGAGTGATGGGGATATCAAAGGACATACTGGGTGAGGGGAGGTGGCTGTCATATAGGGAGGGGAGTTTTGAAAAATTACATCAAAACATTTCTTTTCCTGACCCCACCCAATATTGTCATCTGGAAACATTTGATAAAAAATACAATAGAAAATGATAGGAGAACAAAGCAGGTGGTGAGTGGCAGCAGGAGCAGTGAGAAGCAGCTGCAGAGCAACCCTGGACAGAAGAACCATAGATGATGCTCCATAGTTTGAAAGAAAGGTGGTTCCCAGTGGTGCAGAAGTTGCTCCATACACTATGTCATATATCCCGCTAGATTCAAGCTATGAATGGAAAGCTTTTCCATAGAGAGAGTTCAGTTTATAGAAAAAGGCTAACTATAGAACTTGGAGAATAGACAAATATGCATTTAATAACTTATGTAACAATTACAATGTGCTAAGTAGAGGATAGAAAATTACAATTCCATTCCAATCAAATAAATATTTTTGTTAATTTTCACCATTGGGGAAAGTTTCCTGGTTGAAGATAAAACATTTCTACTGTTTCTTGTTTTAAAAGAAAACTATTTACATTTCTGTACAAACCTAAGTTTTCACTTTCATATTATGACACCACCACATAAGTTTTCTCACAATAAACATGTCATGTAGAGTAGTAAAGTGATAAGTAGAGAAACACACCAGTGTGGTACCCAGTGAAAGGTGGAATCTGGACAGTGAGTGCTCTCTGGAACTCTGGACTGACAACCAGGAAGGGTTGAAGTGACTGAAAAGTTAAAGATCACAAGTACAGCATGGACAAAACAGGGATTGAGAGTATCTATGTCCATGGAAAAGGAAGTATCCTAGGAAGTTTCCAGCTATAACAAGAGGATGAAACTCCAAATGTACCTTTCTTCTGGTTCACTAAAGCAGTTAACAAACCTAGTGCTAACATACAGATGCTAAGAGGAGCCTGATTTTAAGACTGATTTCATTTCATTGCTCTTACATTAAAGAGCCTTCAGGGAACATCATCTACCAGATCCAAGCTTCGCCAGCTTACCTTTCGTCATGATCAACTCCTATCTATCAGCTAACAGTTCAACCCATGTGCCCCAGTGCTCTCCTTCACACCTTCATGACTGCAATACTTTTCTCTACAGCCCACATTGGAGGTCCCACTTAATATTCCACTTTCCTTCCAGCTCCTTCAAAGAATTGGTCACACATGAAATTTGGCACTCAACTTTACTGTTATACACCCAGGATGTGGATTACTAATTCCTACCTCATTTTCATTAGCCTGGAGAAAAGGCTATTTTCAATGTGCCACTGTGGTGCAGCTGAGCCATATCTTCCTGCTATCAGTCACCCTGCTGCTCCTGGCTGGATTTCATCATAACCCTTGGGATTATATGCTCACTGAGGATAGGAACAACCATAGTAAAAAAAATACATGTTTGCTGAAATTACTCCCAGATTTCTAGACAAGTCTTACCTTTTTCTGCACCCGTAGCTCTGGGATTTACTTTGTTTCAATATGATTGCTGTATAACATGCTAAGGCATCATATTAGTTTCCACACTATCAATAAAGGAAATAGAACAAAAACAGCTGTGGTGGGCGGCACTTTAAACTACCACAATCTTGAATAAACACCTTTATTTTAAAAATTAAATAAGTGGGGTAAAATGATGGTAGCATTTCACACAAGGACACAAGACAAAACTTAGAATTACTTGCTTAAAATTAATTCAGAATGGAAAAAACATTTTTCAAGTGCTCAACATTAGCATGGGTTGTATAATCTGATTTTTCAATGGACATTACCTATTTTACAGTAAGATCTTATTATAGGAACAAAGAGACCATTCCCAGGCTTCTCTGGTATATCATCTTGGTCTCCAAAAATGCTGAGATTACAGGCATGAACCACCATGCCCAGGCCAATTCCAAATGTTTTATAAAAGTTCTGTGACTTCCTCCAACTTCCCTTCACCCATAAAACAAGCATTATTGAAAATTCCAGTATATAATGCAAATAGAGCAACTGCTGTGACAAAAGTACCTGCACTGATATGACGGTGTATTCGTGGTCTGCTGAATTTTTTTATTGCTTTAAATAGAGGCCTTTGGGCCAGGACCAGTAGCTAACACCTGTAATCCCAGCACTTTAGGAGGCCGATGCGAGTGGGTCATGAGGTAAGGAGACTGAGATCATCCTAGCTAACATGGTGAAACCCCATCTCTACTAAAAATACAAAAAAAAAAAAGGACATGTGTGGTGGTGGGCGCCTGTAGTCTCAGCTACTCGTGAGGCTGAGGCAGGAGAATGTCATTAACCTGGGAGATGGAGCTTGCAGTGAGCCGAGATCATGCCACTGCACTCCAGCCTGGGTAACAGAGCAAGATTCCACGTCAAAAAAAAAAAAAAAAAAAAAAAAAAAAAAGGCCTCCGATGCATCTAAAAGGTTGAGCACAAATGTTAATGTAATCCTGGCTTTTCTTTGACAACTCTCCTAAAAACTGCCTTACAACTGTTTGCAATTATGAGTATCAACAGTTTACTCTCTGAGGGAAAGGAAATAATCAACAGGACCACTATTCCTAGCCACTGGCAGAAGCATGTACGCAACACTTAGCACTACACACGTTTCCTTGGCTTCTTTAGTACTGCTGTGTATACTGACTATACATTTTTATAACATCTCTAAATGTATAAATGAATTAATGTGAATGTATGTGCTATCACATTTCATTGCCAATTGCAGAATATGTTAGTTTTAAATCTATCTACCAAATCTTGACTCTGGCATTTATTTTTGGATTGTTAACATTAAAATCAGCTACCTAAGACACTCACCATGGCTCACACCTGTAATCTGAGGGCTTTGGAAAGCAGAGACAGGTAAATCACCTGAAGTCAGGAGTTTGAGACCAGTCTGGCTAACACGGTGAAACCCTGTCTCTACTAAAACTACAAAAATTCAGCACACATGGTGTTGGGGCCTGTAGTCCCAGCTACCCCAGAGACTGATGCAGGAGAGTCACTTGAACCCGGGAGGCAAATGTTGCAGTGAGCCAAGATCATACATCACACTCCAGCCTGGGCAACAGAGCGAGACTTCGTAACAACAACAAAAATAAAAACAATAGAATGACAAATAAACAAACAAACCAAATAAACAAGTGGCACCATTCTTCTTGAATGACTATTTGATCATAGAAAACTCAATTCCTGCCAATTCATGATCGCTATTAATAGCACAGCTACTTATTTGAAAGTAGATGAAAACAATTTAAATTAAATTTTTAGTTAGTTTTCCTTTTTATAGGCTGCTTGCTCTCTTTAGGATTCCCTAATAAAATCAACCATGAACACTAAGAGGGAAAACATAAAAACAATTTGCCTTCACAATATTCTATAAATTAGTATCATAAGTTTTGTTCCTAAATACCTATTCAACTCGCTATGAAGACTTGCTTGCCAAGGGAGTTGACAGAGACAGTTCTGATGAGAAAAAGTAGTCTGAAAGGTAAGCTGTGCAGCCTAAGGGAGTTACTTCAAAAGGCCAGTTTCCTGACAAAGATCAAATATTCTTTTCTATCATCGGATTTTAAAAATTATACAACATGCCTTACTTTTATATGTAAATCATAAACATCAGTAAAGAAGTGATTTATTCCATCTTCTTGCCTTATGCCATGAAGCATAATAAATCTCATGTGTGACATAATTAAGGCAATATTTTTCTTCGAAATAAAAAACAAAAGGCAACCAGTTCACTGATAACCTATTCTTCAGATTAGTCACATGCCATGTATTTGTGATGGAAGAGTTGAATACATTAACTGGGTTAAGATTAACTTAGTTTTATCAGAAAGAGAACATAACCATTCTAAGTGAAAAAATAACTACAAAATAAAGTAACATCACCCTTAATATGATTCAGATAAACTTTTTGATGTGTATAAGACTTGGTTTAAAAATTAGCTGTTCAACAACATATTTTCTGGCCTAATGAAACAAAAATATCCCCATAAATGGAAACGTTTACATTCATACAAATACATTCTGAAGTGTACAATCTCAGAGCCTGGCATCTGTGTTCCATGTTCTAGTTTTTGAACCTGAACTTTATTTAATTACCTTTACTAAAAAGGTAAAGTTATGCCCTGCAGTAATGAATGCTAACACAAACCACTTGCTGGACTTGTCCACACTTTTCAAGTGCATATTGTTCAAAAGCCACATGTTCTCATCTATGAGGTCGAGAGCAGCATGAGCTATGAAGTGGTGCAGATGACGATGGTTGCGGTAAATGACATGTGAGAAACAACAGATTAACATATCCACATGGAATGAGGAATGCTGACATTTCATTCTGTAAATTCTATAGACGGTTTTCTTGTGCAGAAAAAAAAAGTTTGCTTTTGCTTTGTTTGTTATTGTCAAGACATACACAAGAGGTCAGTTTTCACATTATATGTAATTCTTTCTTTTAAAATATAGTTTAAAAATAACACCTCAGTTACGAGTTGAAGTGTATTCTCTCCAAAATTTCTTTGTTGATGTCCTAAGTGACAGTACCACAGAATGTGGCTTCATTTGGAAGGAGATGTTACATGTAGATATGCTTATTTCAGATGAGATCATTTTAGAGTAGGGTGGACCCCTAATAAAACCACTCATACATTTAGAAAAAAGGAACATTTGGAGATGCACACAGCAAGAAAAATGACACAGGAAGACTGGAGTTACACTGTTGCAAGCCAGGGAACTTCCAGAAGCTGGGAGAGAAACTGAACAGATTCTTACCTTAAGACCTGCATAGCAAGCATGGCACCACTGACACCTTAATTTTAGACAGGGGCCCTCAGAAATGAGGCAATAAATTTCTGCTTTCCAAAGCCACTACATTTTTGGTACTTTGTTACAACAGGCACAGGAAACAGAGACAGCCTCCTTGCCAAGGAAGCTGTTCCCAATCCTGGGCTGGAGGAGGGTGGCCTATTGCCCCAAAATCTCTCAGACATCTAAAGCATGTTTTACTTCACTCATGTTGTCATGACAAACCTAAGTGAATGTTCAGATAAATGGATGTTTTTGTGTCTTGATCAAGCAGTGGTTTCTTTTACAATGATGATCAATCCTGAAAGATTAGGAGCAAATTGTCAAAATGCCTTAACAAGGTGAATGGTAGCAGGAGAAAGAATTAAAATCAATATATGCAACAAATTATTTTTATGTGTGCTCCTTTCTCCACCACATGGCCAGTGGAATGCACTGAAATTATATACAAGTAGCTGCATCCCAGAAAGCAATACTGCTACAAGTACTGCACACAAGTTTTAATGAGCAGTGTTCTCATAATATGAGAAAATAATGTCACAACAACACCTGGCACCTAATCCTGTCTATCATATTTTGGTGGCAAGTCCTGAATAGTTGAAAACTATCACACACTTAAACATACATTGCAAATAACTTACAATATCAATTCCTCAAAGATCATTAAAGCTGACTTGGGTGCTTGAAACAGTGCAAACGTGCCGGCAATGTATTAGAAACATAAATTGGAAAGAACGAGGCTCCTCTCATGTCAAAATTCTGTGGGCCTGTTTGCTCTGAATGATGACATGTTCTCGAGCCAAGCCTGGTTTCTGGAAATATTCTTGACAAGAAAGTTGGGTGTCATCATCTCTGGTGCTGCTTTTGAGCTTCCCATGCATTGCCAAGGTGGTCACTGGGGAGGAAAGCATGCATGTATGCACCCCAGCCAGGAAGCGCCACTGAGGGTCACACTTTTAACCCCATACGTCCTGATGAAAAACAAGATTCATAAAAACTGCCTGAATTTTAATGGATGAAACCCAGTAGGTCCTGATGAAAAATATGATTCATGAAAAGTGCCTGAACACTCATGGATAACATTTCAAGGCTGCAGCTTGCTACAGGTGGACTAGGTTTGTAAGTTCTCAAGCAGCAGCAATTCATGGTGGATGACACAGTGAACTGAATATCATGGGAAAGTCAGAGGTCATGCTAGTCTGTGCTGAATTAAAGTATACATAAAGAAGTCATAGGATATTCCTTGTCCGGCTTCTGTCAGTGTCTGGGACTCCAGAACAAGTCTCATTTAATTGTGCTGGATTTCATTTACCTCCTCTGTCCAGTTCTTCTAGTTCTAAAATCACATTACACTACATTATTACAATAGAATAAACATTCTTATGAAATTTAAGCTTCCACATGCACTTTGGATTCTGCCTTCCCAGCTGGCAAAAACTCCATTTCAAAAACTGGATTATCATGGTGGCCAACAATTACAAAGTAGAAGCTCCTAGACATGGTCTTCGATATGTGGCTCCTAATGAAGTAAAAAATCATACATATTTTCAGCAGTCAATATTGAAATTCAAAGATGACTAATCAGAAGTGTAAAATTCTTCATTTGTTTTGCTTTCTAACTTAAACCTGGAAGACGCCACTAATCTTGTCACCATTTCCTGCATACTAGTGAAGATGTGTGATTTCTGGAATAAACAAATTATATAATTGATATTTCTTGTAGAATCCTATGTATTTCCATAAGAAAACTAGAAGACCTCTAACATAAAATCACAGACAACATTCTCAGGATCTGAAAGTATGGCACATTGAGCTCAAGGGACTCTGAGTGTCTGGTGGAGTAAGCTAGGCTTCACTTGGACTGGAGCACTTAACACCAGCACTGACACTTAGAAGATTTAACAGAGGTAGACGGTAAGTTAAGGACCATACAGAATGGTGAGAAGACCAAGGAATTAGTTAGCTTGCCTTAGAAATTTCCATAAGGCATCTGTTGGGGGAAGCTAAAACCAATTTTCACTCATTTCACTTACCTAGAAAACAGAGGCAATGTAGCACTTTGTCTTCTGTTTGTCTTCTTTCTACCTGAACGACATGTGTTGTCAATATATGTCCTTGCAAATAAAAGAGAATATGATGTGCTTCTTGACACACCAATTTGTAAGAAAAATGTTTACTCTGTAAAAGATGAAAGCAATAATCCAAAAGGGAAGACATTCTGTGGCACGGAGAGATCTTACAACTAAGTTGAACAGATTGGGGCAGGTGTAATGGCTCATGCCTATCCCAGCACTTTGGAGGGCTGAGGCAGACAACCTGTTGAGCCCAGGAGTTTGAGACCAGCCCAGGCAACAGCATGAAAGAAGAAACATTTCTCTACAAAAAATACATCTCCACAGAAATACTAAAACTTTCTGGTTGTGGTGGTGTATGCCTGCAGTCCCAGCTACTCTGGAGGCTGACAGGGGAGAATTACCTCATATGGCAGTAAACTGAAATATCCTAACTCAAAAAAAAAAAAGAAAGAAAAACCTTCAACAGATTCGCAAAAGAAATGAGCCTATGAGAAACTGGGGAAAAATATAAGCGATTCCATGGCTTCTAGCACAGAAAATTAAAATATAGATGAATAAAGGATGGGTGAGAACGTGGAGGGGTATACTTAGTGGTAACCCCATTGTTGTATTTTTAACACAAAGGATTTGAAATCAAATGAAGTTAGGTTCTATGTAGCTCGGCTACTTATTTGCAAGATGGCCACAGGGAGCCCTTAATCTATTGTTGGTTTTCTCCTTTGTGGAGTAGTGGTAACTTTGTAACACCTTATGGTAAAGTACCCAGCACAGCGTCTGACTCACAGGATATGCTCAATTAATATTATCTAGAATAACATGGAAGGCCAAATGCAAACTGAGAAGTGGTGACTGGTAAAATTCTCAACATGGGGTGGAAATTGAGTAAACAAGGAGTTAGTCAAACTCCTGCAAGATGCATCTGAGGTGGGTTAGAAGCCAAGGATCATCAAGCCTCACTGGGCCTTCTGCTGATTCACATACACACGATGAAATCAGAAGAAACATGATATGTATGTGCTAATAAGTGATACATTTTATAAAGAAAACCAAGTCACAGCTGACAGTTTTAACTTTAGAATTGGAGGGTTATGGCTGTTGAAGGAAAGGCAGATCAAATACTCTTGGCATGATGAAGTAGGATTCACAATACCAAGTGAGGTGGGGGATGATAGCCTAGTCCACTTTCTCACTACTTTCCAGGCTGCTCTCACCCTTCAATGGCAGAGTTAAGTATCTGCAACCAGGGTATCCCACAGAGCCAACAATATTCAGTATCGATCTTCCAAAGAAGACCTTTGCCCCTGCTTTAGAAAACAGATGAAAAACAGATTGCGATAGAAAAATTGGATAACAAAGACAAACAGGAATGATACAAAAGCTGTGAAAAACTAGACAACCTGGCAATAATTCTCCAGAGAAGGTGAAGGGAGAAAGGATGGGGAGTTGAAAATTGAATAAAGTAAACAATGATATAATGAATTATTGCTGGGCTGAATTTTAGAGCTGAAGTTTGCCAAAAGAAGTGCTTGCTACTTTCTTCAGCACAAACATTGAAGCAGCAGCAGCACCAAAAAGGTGGGGGGGTCAAATGTGTGTGTGTGTTTGGATGTGGGTGGTTTGCATGTGTGTGTGGATGTGGGTGTGTCAGTGTGTGTGTAAGGGAGATAACATGCATCCCCACACTCATCCCTGTATGAAAAGCCACAAATGGGTAGGTAGCATGGTGCTAACTCAGCAGGAGGACAGACAGTAGGAAACTCAAGGAGCAATTGCATGAGGGTGCTGTTACCAATTACACAGATGGGCAGAAGATAAGACAGAGCTTACTTTACACAATTCCATGCTCATCTTTAGTTGCCAATTTGGTTTTGCTTTTGTAAATAGCTGAGTAAGAAAGAAGGCTGTAATTTTTCATTCAATTTTGGCAAAGAAAAACTGAAAGGTGCAGTGGAAGATTTAGAAACTCTGGAAGAAAATGACCCCATTGTCATAGGAAGGGAATTTGGCTCACTGCAAATTCCACCTCCCAGGTTCAGGAGATTATCCTGCCTCAGCTTCCTGAGTAGCTGGGATTAAAGGCATGCACCATCATGCCAGGGTAAGTTTTGTAATTTTAGTAGAGACAGGGTTTCACCATATTGCCCAAGCTTGCCTTGAACTCCTGGCCTCAAGTGATCTGCAGACCTCAGCCTCCCAAAGTGCTGAGATTAGAGTCATGAGCCAACATGCCCAACCCAATTTCAACTTTTTTAATAAAATTTCTCTGACATCCTCCACCTTCCCTTCACCCACAAAACAAGTATTACTTTGAATTCCAGTATATAATGCAAACAAAACAACTGCCATGACCGACATACCTGCATTGGCATGAGTGTGTATTCATGGTCTGCTCGATTTTTCCATTGCTTTAATAGGGGCCTTTGAAGCATCTCCAAAGAACAGTTGTCCCAGAGGCCCTCAGGAGTTAGCTATATAGAATTAGATAATAGATTAAATTGGGAAATTGAGGACAAGAGGAGAACCTAGGATAGTTTCCAAATGTCTGGCTGAGGGGAACAAACAGAATGTTTTCTAAGATGGCCTGATCCCAATCTCTAAAACTTGTGAGTATGTTACAGCTCATGGCAAAGAGAAATTAAGGTTGCTCATCAACTGACCTTAAGATAGGAAGATTGCCCAGGATTATCCAGCTTGATCAACACTGTTAAAACAGCCTTAAATGTAGAAAATGGCAGCAAAATAGGAAAGTCAGAGGGAAATGACAGAAGAAAGGTAAAAGCAATGTGATCTTGATGGCTTTGAAAATGGAGGAAAGGGCTATAGCTAAGGAAGGCAGGAGGTCCCTAGAAGCTAGAAAGTACAAGAAACAAATTGTCCTCTAGAGCCTTCAAGAGGAACACAGTCCTGCGCACACTTAGATGGTAGCCCAGCAAGATCTGTGTTGCACTTATGCTACAGAAGTGTAAGATCATACACTTGTCTTCTATTAAGCCACTAAATTTGTAATAATTTTTTACCATGGTAGTAGGAACCTAATGTAAGCCAAAGCCAGGAAAACCGGCAGATATGAGAGAAAAGGAAGGAAACTCAAGGAAGTGTCAGCAAATGACTAGAAGGCACATTCTATTAAGAGACTGGGGACAAAGGGGGTTCATCTGCCGGGGGCATGAGTTTCAAACCACTGTAGAAAAGTTGTTGCATAGAGGCAATGAGGCATCAGGGTGAAGATGTCTGCAGCAATATGGAAATGAGAGTGTGAGAAAAACACAAGGGGTGGTTCTTCTCCACTGTGTATCCCAACCACTAATACAGAAATTGGTACACCGTTAGTGTTCAATGCTTGCAGAATGGTACTGGTGGGTAGTGGCAGGGGCTGCAGGGTAGACAGTGTTGAAATGCAAGAATGACAGACCTGGTGAGATTTCAGTGTTAAATAGACTCAACAGTGCAAAGAGCCTTCTGAAACTTCCCGTGCTGAGAACTCAGGGGTTTCAGAGGCTCCATGATGAAGTTTATGTTCAGGTGGTTGACAGCAACCTTGTGAGAAGTTACTGAAGTTTTAAAGTTACCTATGAAGCAATCCTCCATGACAAGAAACTGGGCTTGGTGGCTAATGAGAGGCAGACAGGACCTTTATTTTTTATGGAAACTGCAGCTGTCTCTGATATCTAGGGCAACCTGGTCTTTGACAGGGAGAAGACTAAAGAAATCAACTTTGTGATATGAAGAATTCTCTCAACACCTTAAATTTAAGAAGTCTACATACACTAACTAGTAATCAACATAAGCATGGGACCAGAAATCAGTGAATCTACCATCAAAAGAGTAAAGGCCTCCAGTAGGTGGAAGTGTGATATATACATATATATATATATACACACACATGTATGTATATGTATATGTATGTGTGTGTATATATACACACATACACATACATATATGTATATGTATATATACACACATATACATATATGTATATACACACATATATACATGTATGTATATACACACATATATGCATATATGTATATACACACATATATGCATATATGTATATACACACATATATACATATATGCACACATATACACATATATACATATATACACACACATATATGTACACATATATACATATATACACACATATATATACACGTGTATATATATATATACACACACACATATATATACACACACACACATATATATATGTATATATCAGGCTTTGGGGTTGACCTTAACTTAGTCTAGCTCAGCATTTAAATCAATAACTTGAATGAAGACAACTTATCACAATCAAAATATCACCAAGAGTTTGTTTATTAGAATTTCTTAGAAGACAGAAGTTAGGATTCAAAGTGATCTCTGTGGCTAAGAGAGTTGGGTGGAATTAACAAGATAAAAGTTAAGTGAATAGGAAAGAAAGCCCTGTACTTGGGATTAGAAATCAACTGTAAAACAATAGGACAAGGGAAATCTAGATTAAGAACAGTTCACCTACATTAAGAAAAGTGTTAACTTACTGCAAGCTCTGTAAGAGGTAAAAGTCTGATAGTTTGGTCAAATAAGCTGATGCAATTCTAGGCGGTATTAACAGCAAAACCAGGGAGAATGTTCATGTCCTTTTTGGGGAAGAAACTAAGTTCTGGGAATCATATCATCTTTGCAGAAGAAACTCAGTTCTGGCAATCTATTGTAAAACAATCAATAACTCTGACCTGTGCACGTTATAGGTGAGGGGAGGGCAAGATTGATGGTAGGGAAAGCTGTGGAAAGAAGACAAACACAGCTAAAGGAACTGAGGACATTTAACCTGTTCTGGGAAGACCTTTTTGAGGTAGAAGGGGAGCAGGGTACAGTATAGTACTATCTTTAAATACAATAAGCTGTCTAATGGAAAAGGAATTTGGCTTAGAATGGCAAATGAGTTTCCTCTCATGAGTGAAATCTAGTCAACTTGTATTGACTGCCATTAACTGGTGCTGAGAAATTTTCTGAGACTAAGTGTGGAAATAACAGGGAAGAATGCTGTGTAAAAAAGAATGTAGGGCATAATGCTGCAATCAATTAACCATGTCTCCTATGGATTTCAGGAAGTGCAGTACCCACATGGGGCTGAACTGGACAGACTTATTGCAAACCGTTCCATAGGTCAGTCCCATGGCTCCTAATTTGAAGTCACTGAAAACTAAAATCTAAGGGGTGGCTAGAACACCGCCAGTGTCAGAGTGGGAGGATGCTTAATGAACTTGGAAATCCCTGCTCTTAGTTTAATTTGCAGGAAAATGCACGATAAAACTCAGGGACTCTCATTCCAAACACAACCGTTTTAGTAGCTGGCCTCTGTAGAGCCTCTATAGAAAAGCTTCTACAAAACTGCTCGTTCTTCCCAACAGCAGTGTTTTCAGTCATCTCATAGACCTGGGGTCACTGGTCTGGCATGGTACATGTCTATTGCAAAGAGGAGAGGCACTTGGAACATTACTGATGGGTCTCTAATGTGACATTTTTCTATTAATATTATAAGCAATTTTCCCACCTGAGGGGAAGTTATGCTAGTTTTTGAAGAACATTTTATCTAATTGTATTTATATATTCAACTATGAGATCAAAAGTAGGAGTGGGGTCAGGAGTGAGGGGATCTTCAGAAACAATCTTTTTGTTTGTTTGTTTTTGAGATGGAGTTTTGCTGTTGTTGCCCAAGCTGGAGTGCAATGGCGCGATCTCGACTCACTCTGCTTTCCCGGATCAAGTGATTCTCCTGCCTCAGACTCCCAGAGAGCTTGGATTACAGATGTGCGCCACCACGCCTCGCTAATTTTTTGTATTTTTAGTGGAAACAGGGTTTCACCATGTTAGCCGGGCTGGTCTGAAACTCCTGTCCTCAGGTGATCCTTGTGCCTCCGCCTTCCAAAGTGCTGGGGTTACAGGCATGAGCCACTACTCCCTGATGATGATGATGATTATTTTTTAAACAGTGGACTGATAATACTACGTAACAACCTTTGCAAGCTATCAACTTCTTTTTAGAACACTGTTTTCATCAGTTCATTATCCCATTCAAAAGCCTTGATGCGTCTCAGCTGGTATTCATGTACCGGTATTCAAAGCGGACCCCCATATTTATCATGTCTTTTCTCAGCCCTACTGTTCCACCTCTGCTACAGTTTAGTCGTTTACTTCCCCCCCCCCCCACCCCATATCCACTTTGACTGTATCCACTTCAGAGCTACTATTATTTCTCTCTTCATGCCTGGAATGTACTCCATGATTCTGCCTGCAACCCCTACCTATTTTTTAAAATCCAACTAAGTGGCTCCTCCTCCTCGATTATTTCCAAAAAACCCTAAGGTTCTCCACGTCCTAAAAAGTCCTGTCATTCATGCTGTCTCTTAAATACTTTAAGTTTTTCACAACCAGTGATCAAAACTCATTGTATACTTCTTCAATGCTGTATACAAAGCTGACACTGATCAAATTTTGTCCTCACAGGACTTAGATACTTTATCAGGCTTATATTCCCAGCATACAACTCTAGTCAGGGTGGATTCCTCACTGCCCCCAAGAAGGTCCTGGATTTTTGTTTGTTTGTTTGTTTTTTATTCCTTTGCTCATTTTCCCTCCCTGCAATACTCTTCTTTTGGTCCACCACCCAAATCCTACGAATCAAGGCTGTGATGAGTTTACATTTTTTCTGAGATGATCTGGATCACTTCCATCTTCACCCACCTACCCTTTAAACTCTTTACTCAGTTTATAATGTTATCTGAGCTCTTGCTCAATTCTCTAGCAGTAATGTTTTCATTATTGCTTCTGAGAGGTTTTGTTTGTTTTCTTTTTAATTACACGTAAGCATCATAAGGTCAGGCTCTCCTTTCCTCACAACACGCAATGGTGGCTACTCAAAAATATTTAGCTCTGTGGATCTCAACGCTGAGCCATCTTGCTTCCAAGAGGACATCTGGCAATGTCTGGAGACATTTTTGCTTGTCTCGCTTGGTGGAGAAGGTGCTATTGACAAAATAGAGACTAAGAATACAGCTAAATCTACAATGCATAGGACAGCCTCCCAAAACAAAGAATCCGCTGGCTCCAAAAGGCAACAGTGGCTCCTTTAAGAAACCCTGGGTCCGCTGAATATTTGGCTGTTAACCGTCAAAGCAAAGACCCCAAGAGGGCAGACTCTTGCAGGTGATAGTGCTCAGTGCATGGATTATCCGATCTGGGCGTGGCAGATCTGATCTGACTACCCCAGGGAGGTGTGGAGATACAGCAGCAGTCTGCACCGTCACGCAGGGCCAGTGAAGTCCCATAGGGACTCAAAACACTTGATTGGACTCACTCCATCCCCTACCTGCAGCGAGAGGCCAAGGAGGGAAAGGCAATCTCAGTTCCGCTGTGGAGATCCGCGCTCAGCTGCTTCAGCGAGGTCCCCGGGGGCAGTTCTTTGGATGCCCTGGATGTGCTATTGCGAGATGTGGGTGGAGCTTCTGGCTGGTGCTGGGCAACCAAGTGCATGCATCTTGTATCTTCAGACCAGGAAGACCTACTTAGTAGGTCTCCAGGAGGGGCAGGATGGGATGTGAGGGCTGTAATTTCACGTCTTTTTTCAGTCGTCCTGTACCCTCCAGGCAACCTGTTACCATTTTGTCTTCTAATCCAACTTGCTCCCACGTCTGACGTGTTGAGTCAAGATGAGCTGCGCAAAAAGCTACACTAAACATTGACGGATCTGGTTGTATTGGGCCCACTCAAAGCATCGGATTTAGGTTTATCTGTTCCGTAACTTTTAAAAGTGTGACCTGTAACAGGTAGTTCACATTTTAATTCATGCAATGTTTGGGTTCCGAAACTCTACCCTGAAATATTACAGTCTCTTTTAAACCATTAAGATAATGTTGTGTTTCAGTTGACTTAAAGGAGAATGTTCAAATAATTAACCGAACTGACAATAAGACAGCAGCAGAAAGCATTTATACAATGAACACGTTTTAGTAAGATTAGTAAGATTTTATAAATGTGGCTTACAAATTCCTAAACTAACAACTGGGGTGTAATGCATTCGGATGAGGGACATTGACACCATATAGAAAATACTAGTGTTCCGTTTTAATCATTTGGGGAATGAACACTTTCATCTTTAAACTATATTGATATGCCTGAATATTTACTTTGAGGAGCAAATATCTGTTAGTATAATTTATATTTGGATTAGCAGCTAGGAATAGAATTAGCTCAACGTGTTTTCATTGCAATATGCCTTTCAAAAGCATATTATACATTTAAAATATGTAGATATATCCTGTGTATATATCCTTTTTAAATTTAAGTTGTATGGTGTGAGCATTTCTCTGTTTCCTTAAAAGTTTCTTGAAATCCAAATTTTAGTAGCCACAGGATTATCTTTGCATATTTTTGTAACATACATAGCAGTCCCTTGTTGTTGAATATTTTGGTCATATTTTCCAAGAGTCCACAGAGATGTGATGAACTGGCAGAATTTTTTCGTATACTTCATATCCCAAGTGTAAGCTGCTGAAATAGCTTCTAGGGAAGTGAAGTGAAGAGTCTGGCTAACCACAAGTTTCATTTGGAAGCTAAGGAAAGAAACATTTTTGTAGAGCACACTGACCTTCTTGTCTCATGGGTTAAGACTTGGGCAGGGGAAGGTTCCTAACTTCTGGCCATGGATCTAGAAACATGGAAATAAAAGGAAGTTTTCCAATGAATGTAACACATCTGTGTATATCTCTACTGAGACAATCCTACTGGATTTTTTTTTACCTAGTCTGACTTTCCTCCCTTCCTCCTTCCTTCCTTCCATCCTTTCTTCCTTCTTTCCTTTATTCCTTCATTTCTTTCTTCCTTTCTCCCTCCGTCCCTTTATTCCTTCCTTTTTTCCTTCCTTCTTTTCTTTCCTAATTTCTTTTTTCCTTCCTTTCCTCCTTCCTCCCTTGGAAGACATAAATTCAAAACCAGCTAATTCATGAGTTGATGCACCCTGAATTGAATGGAGAATTGCAACCTCAATCCATTTCACTGCAAGGGAACTCCCTTTTACTAGGAGCTTCTACCTCTTTAGTGGCCAATCACTAACAAGGGTTTGTCTGTGAGTCTTCACCCTCTGTTTTCTTTCCAGAAATTGGTTTAGCAAAAGAAAAGGTAACGTATTTCCTTTTCTGTTTTTGAACTTTTTATTAACAAGTTTTTTCTCAGCTGACTGTAATATGCTGTATTATAGCTAATTGCTTTTAAACTAGGTCCATTTCTCATTCCTCTTTGAATTTACATTGTAGCTGCACATAACACATTTGTTATATAACAAGTGGGTACTAAATTTGAAATTACTTTATTGGTATCACATTTAGACTTTTATAAAATTGTGATCTACAATCTCTAAATGTTTGAGAGGTAAAACTGATTTATCGATTTTCTCTGTTGTTTAATAAGACTCTGCCAATCTGTTGAATGCCCACTCTGAGCTTGGCACTGTGATAGACACATGACAGATATTTTGTGTGTTACATTTGAGGAACCAGACTGTGGAGAGTTGAATAAAGTAACTTAGGTGATGTAATTCTTAAAAATTTGTAAAATTTCCAAATAATAGAGACTGTCGTTTTATTTTTTAGTACATTTCTAATTATTTTAACTGTATTTCTTCACCATTATTGTTGAACATTCATCCCAGTTTATTATTTTAAAGGTAGATGCAGCAAACTTTCCTGTGAGTGTGTGTGTGTGGGGGTGGGGGGGGGGGTAGACTTTGTTTTTTAGAGCAGTTTTTAGTTCATAGTCAGGTTGGTGGAGAAGTACAAAGAATTCCTATACACCCACTGCTCCTACACATGTACAGGCTCTCCCACTGTCAACATCTTTCATCAAGGTGGTACATTTGCTACAATTGATAAATCTTCCCTGACATGTCATTATTGCCAAAGTCTATAGAGTACATTAAATTTCACTGTCGGTTGTGTGTATGTTTTTACTTTCTTTATGTCATCTACGGTTATCTAAAAGTTTCATATTCCAAAGTTTTAAGGACACAAGAAGCTTAATATCATAATTATTTTCTGTGAGATGGAGTATCACTCTGTTGCTCAGGCTGGAATGCAGTGGCAGGATCTCGGGTTGCAAACTTCGCCTCCTGGGTTCAAGGAATTCTTCCACCTCAGCCTCCCAAATAGCTGGGATTACAGGTGCATGACCAAGCACCTGGCTAATTTTTTTTATTTCTAGTAGAGGTGGGGTTTCACCATTTTGACAAGGTTTGTCTTGAATTCCTGATCTCATGTGATCCATTTTCCTCAGCCTCCAAAAGTGCTGGGATTACAGATGTGAGCCACAATGCCTGGCCTTACTACAGTATTTGAATGAAAATTTTAAATATGCTGAGTTTCTTCATAAGCAACCAAATTTTACTTATGGGATTTATGAGTGTATTTATTTACATATTTATTTTTTAGAAGCAGGGTCTCGTTCTGTCACCAAGTCTGAAGTCAATGATGTAATCTCAGTTTACTGCAACATCTGCCTCCTGAGTTCAAGCAATTATACTACTGCAGCCTTTCAAGCAGCTGGGGTTACTGGCACACACCACCACATTCTGCTAATTATTTTTTTTTGATAGAGGCTGGGTTTCTTATGGTGCACCCAGTTGTTTTGAAACCTGAGCTCTTGTCATCTGCCCACTTACCAGCCCAAGTGCTGTAATTACAACTGTGAGACACTGTGCCTTGTCTGGAATTTGTTTTTGACACATCTTTCTCTAACTTTCTAATCATGCTATACTTCTACTTATTGTGTAATTACCAATTGTATAATTCTTATAACAGGAATTAATCCCACTCAAACAACTTAATGGTTTCTACTAATATAAAATGCTAATGCAAAATATTTTCTTTAAAAGAAATCCAGTTGAAAACCTATCGGTGTTCTCAGAGTAGACATAATTATTTATAGGTACTGTAGTAGAAATATATATAAGTAGCTGCCCAAAATGTGTGTTTAACAGTATTTTAAGTGCACTTTAATCATGATTTTAAGGATGTGAAAATTTAGTTTATTTACGTTTTTAAACACTACATTTAAAAAATTGTAATTGAATAACCTTTGATGTAAAATACTTAGAGATTAATTACATGATCAAGAAAGATATTTTATTATTTTGACCTCAATATATTTTTGTAATTTATCTAACAGTGTAAGAAAGAGCTTCTATTTTGCCTTTTTTAGCATAGTCGTAACCTTATTTTTTCTGAAGGATGTTTCTTAATCTCATATTCATAAATATATTATAATGTGTCATTTAAACACTGCTATAAAAGTATGTCTAATTAGGAAACTTTTATTTTCCTAAGGTATTTTCTATGAATGATTGATTGCAGTCAATAAAAATCACCCTACTTCCAGTTCCTAGAAATCACTGGTAAGGTTACTTAGTTTCCATAATCTACTTTGGTTTGTTAAATAAAACTGAATAGCTTTATAAAGGTAAAATATTTTCTTTTAACAGTTCTCAGGATTTGATAAAGAAAACCAGAAAGGTAGGAGCCTACATCTTTGTAAACTATAGCAAGATTTTTCTATGTACTTTTCCTTATAAAAGAATAAAGCTAACTTTGAGGGAGAAGAGTAAGAAATTTAATTTGATTGAAATTACATGTTTTTCCTTGCTGACCATATCTTACTTTTTAAACAATAGTTCACAGGTTTTGCAGGTCATTATTCCCATATTTTCATTTTTGTAATACCTTACAGATAGTCAAATAAGAAAACTTCAGACAGTTTCAGGGGTCCTACAGACACACCAAAAGATACTGCATAAAAATATCCACTGTCGGGAACATTTCTAAAAAAAAAAAAAAAAACCTTCAAAAAACTGACTTTTAGGCCAAGTGTCTTTGTATACTAGGTATGCCTCTGCCTCTCTGGCATTCCAAGATGGTTTGTGGCAATTTCTATAACTGTTTTTAATATTTTTCCCACCAAATTGACTGAATCCTCAACATGAAAGAATCTATACATTTACTATATTACATTACCTTTAAAAATAGTTTTTCTGTCTTTACATAGTCTCTTTAAATGCATCTCATTCAGAAAGATATCTGGGTGACAACCCTTACCAGCTTCACCTAGAATCCCAGTAAAATTTCCGAAGTCAGAAAAATGATGAGTAGCAAACATGTCTGTCATCCTAGTGCCAAAATGTGGATAGAATTCTTAGCTAACAATAAAATAATTTCTGGTAAGATAATATTATTTTAAAAAGTGGTGGCTTCCAATTAAACAACAGAAGACTTATAAGAAGATATATCGTACTGAATATATATTGTACTGTTTTCTGTCCCCTGACTCAGAGACATGTGATCTTATTTTCTTTTAGTATACCTACACTCAGGGGATGCTAAGCTGTCGAATAGTCACAGCACTTTCCTCCTAGATTCTAGTCACCCATTCTTCCCACTCTTAATATTTCCTTTGAGAGATAAGGATACACAGATGATGATACATACAAAATTTTGATGAGGAAAGAAAATTTTGACATTGGGCCTTGGCTTTCTGAAAGTTAAAATTCTTATCTATAATTGGCAAAAGAATAGATACATACGTCAACGGGAACAGAAACAGAGAATCCAGAAATAGATTCACACAAATATTGTCAATTGATTTTTTTAACAATGATGCAAACGCATTTCAATAGAGGAAAGATAGTCTTTTCAACATGTGTCTGAAACAACTGAATGTCCATGTGCACAGAAATGAACCATAGACCTAAATGTAAATTGCAAAACTATAAAATTTTCAAATAAAAACAAGAGAAAGTCTATGTGATCCCGGGTTTCATGATGTGATATAACACCAAGAGCAAGAGGTATAAAAGAAAAAAATAGATAAGTTAGACTTAATTGAAGTTAAAAGCATCTGTGTGGAAGACACTGTTAAGTGAATGAAAAGACCCAATGTCAAAACCTATAAAGCTTTACATCCCCAATAATAAACATTAATGTTTGCAAATTTCAGTCTGCTGATCTCCGGATTGAATGTAGAGTGTGTCAAACTAATCTAACTCTAATCCCCTCACTAAAGAGGATGCGAGTGGGGTAAGGTGCTGAGCTGACTGTTTTTAGTTTCAAGAAACTAAAAATTTCAAAAATAACTTATGCTTCTCGTTTAAAACAAAGTTTCAGACTATTCAGAAGGACATAAAGTGAAAGCAGACTAGCAATTTCTGCCCATGTTGTCTAATCTCACTCTCCACTGATAACTAGAATTTTAATAATTATGTTTCTTTGTTATTTTTGTAGAATTGTTTGAGTTTGAAACTCTATGTATTTCTAATTAAAACACACAATCAAATAAAATTATAATATAGATCCTGTAGGCAATTTGCTTTTTCTACCCACCAGTGTATGTATCTGTAGCAGTACGTTGAGACTAATTATTTTTAAATTAAATATTTAACCTCTTATTGATGGAAATTTAGTTGTCCCATTGTTTGCTTTTTTCCAATAGAGGCAACCAATATGCAGTGTGCATGCTTTGTGCACTTGTAAAAAGTACAGCTGTGTGAATTCATAGAATTAGAATGAGTAGATTAAAAGACACTTGCATTTTGAATATACATATTAGCACTGACACATTCCTGTCCCAAGTGAATGAGCATAGCTATAATTCCACTCCATGGCCAACATTAGCATTATCAAAGTTTTAATCTTAACAGTGTTATAGGGAAAATAATGGTTTCTTTGCTTTACTAATTTGCATTTATGATTTTGTTCATGTTTATTCAACATGTGATTAACTTGCTCATCTTTGACGTTTTATTTTTTCTACAATCTGTCCATGTTTTTCTGCATTTTTCAGTTTTGTTTTCCTTTGTTTTAACTGATTTGTAAAAGCTGTTTAGCAATATTAAAATGTCATCTCTCTAGTCCTGATTATGCCTCCATATTATTGCAACTATTTTCCAGTGTATTATTTTTCTTTGTTTTATGCCATATGTAAATTTTTAATTTTTACGTAGTGATATTGATAAATATTTCTCCTTATTGCTTCCAGGTTTTGTATCATACTTGTGAAGGACTTTTTGCAGACTTTTTCTTAAAAGCTATAACCAGAAAAAGCTGCTCATTCTTGTGATCCCAGCACTTTGGGAGCCCCAGGCAGGAGAATCACCTGAGGCCATGAGTTTGAGATCAGTCTGGGCAGGCAACATAGGAAGGCCCTGTCTGTACAAAAAAAAAAAAAAAAAAAAAAAAAAAAAGAATTGGCTGCGTATGGTGGATGGTGGTAAATACCTGAGCATTTTCAACATACAGAAAAGTTGAAACCATTCTAGTCAACATTTACATACCTACCACCTAGATTCCACTATTACATTTGTATTATATGTGCTTCATCATTTTTATCTGTCCATCTATTCATCTTACTTTTGTTTGTATTTCAAAGTAAATTGCAGACACCCTATGGTTTCCCCTAAGTATACTCTTTACTTTTGAACCAGAAGTCTGGCCTTTTACACACCTGACCATGCTTCTATGCCCTAATTTGACCTGTTACTTTTTAATAGCTGAAAACCTTTGGCTTATTGATGATCAATTGGCAGAGGCTTATCCTCAGCATATAAAGTTTGAGTCTTTAGAAATAAAGCTAAATGAAGATAAGAGAGAAATAGAAAAGCAACTTCTGGCAGAAATGTGTGAAAAAGTATTCTTTATCTTGTTACAGTTAACAAGAGTCATGTTTCTGTTTGTCATCTCAAGTTTCAATCTTAGGTATGTTAAAAAATACCTGGAACTTTTAATAAAAAGTGGAGTACTTCGCTGTTGTGCATATCAATTTTTTCTGATGAGATTTATTTATACCTTTTGATTGAGTTCTACAAATACAGTAAATGATATAAAACTGTAGATTAAATAAATATGACATATTTGGACAGAACATTAATGTGGAGCCTAGATGTGGAGAGAGAATCTGTTGCTGTTCTTATAGTATAATGATTGGAACTTTTATTTTTTGTAATCAATTTGCAGTTACATTTTTATGGAAGTGATAAGAGAGTGTGAGAAGGAATTAACTATGTCCTGAAGTGACTTTGAGAAAGCTTTTCAAGCAGAATCTGAAGCCCTAATTCTTCGGGAAAAGTGATTCCTTGAGCGAAATCAAAAGAACCAAGTGGTGGTATTTACAAATATTTTACTGGGTGGCTATCTCCTACAGCTATTACTGGATTGACTCAAGATCCAGGAATGAGATGCTACAATTGATGAAACAAGGCCCCAGAAGAGCAGTAGGGACTTTGGCCAACAGTGCAAAAAAAAAAGAACGATGGACCTTGAAAGGGATACACAGATTTCTATCTTTTGAGACTGGTGGAAAGGCAAGAATTGCAGACGTGACCAGTCAACTTGGAATTATGAGAAACTCACCCTAAAAAACCTCATCTTCTTAGGCAAATTAAAAAGATAGACCAAGGGTTTCAGGAGCAGCTTGGAGGTGCACAGTAGCTCATGTGGCTAAGATAAAAACAGCTCTTTAAAGGAGAGCAGGCTGATTACCTGTAATGAAGGCCCAGCTGTAGCTAGGGTAACCTGGAATTGAGAGAGACAAAACCACATGTTTCTGTTCGAGCTCTGGGGAGGAATTTTAAGGGTCTCTCTCTCTCTATTGCCCCTTTCACCGAGGGTGGAAACATGGAAATGCTCTGGAAGTGGAGCTTTGAGGAGCATAATTCATTTTCCTTCAGAAAGGCAGCCTATTGAATTGAAGATTCTGTGGTTCTCCCGTGTAGTGAAGGTAAGCAAAGGAGAGGGCAGGTGGCTTATAACCTAGAGGGGAAAGGGAGGGTTGAGTGGTAGTCTCAGTGATCAAGAACTAGATCTGGAGAGAGTGGCAGGTGGAAGAATAAAGATGGTCCAGGAGGGCAGAATTGCAGAATGAGGTTTCAGGTGGAGACTGGAAATCAAAGGCAGTGTGCTACCATTGGAGGGAGCCATGGAAATGAGCAAGAGTAAAGATCCCTGGAGTTTGGGGACTATTCACCACAGCAGTGTTTCTTTATCCTTTTGGAATCAAAAGGCAGCTTGTAAAAGCTGGGAAAGAAAAGTAAAACTGTGCAAATGTGCCTTTAGGTAATGCTAGTTAAGATATAATGCTCTTAGCACCTGGTTCTCTGGACTGTGCTTGGTCCCTGGGCACAAAAGTCCTTACGTTTGTTTGGGCTGGGCAGATATTACAGGTGGGTTGAAGGTAACTGTCTAACGATCATTTGGGATTGAGTCTGTTGTGTGCTGTGTAAACTTAATTTTCTCCTTGCCTTATGGGTCAGTTGAGACCAAGTGGAAAGTGATGCTTTCAGTAATCTTATGACAACACAATACTCCATTTTGTGTGATTGTGCTTTATAATATCAAGACAGGGTTTTACTGGACATTTTATGTTTGAAAGTCATATTCCTGGCTTTAGTGCTGAGGGACTTTGAAGTTCACACAATGTCGTGTTCAGTGCCCTCAGGTGCACCTGTACCATAGATAAGCTCCTGCATTGATAACCATCTTTCTGGAAAGATAACTGAGCAACTTATATTTAGTTGTTCTGATTCTCAGGTATCAACTACAACTAATGGATGACTACGTCATTAGAACTAATCGACTGATTGAAGAAGAAAGGAAGAATAAAAGTGATGTTTGGGTGGGGTAAGAAGCCGTAGTTTTCAGTTTTGGTACAGGTTATTAGCTTCCCAATTTGGGTCTGTTCTATATTCTAAAAAAAAAAATAGCTAACACTTCATTTTCTCTTCAATAGCTCACATTTTTTTTTTAATTTTAATGATGTGAAATTAAAAAAAAATTGTCTTCACTGCCTTTTGAGAAACCATTATTTTTAATATTTTATATAATCGGAAAGGCCAGTGATTTTTTTCTGTATATTTTATTAAACTTTATTTCAATATATTTCGATAAATCTGTAATTATCAATATGTTGGCAGCAACTTATTGCCTCTGGTACATATTACTTTTAACCATGAGATACCTTGATTTTCACTCATGGAAAATTTTTTAACTTCTCTGTCTCCTGTGACATAGCTTCTTATTTCACTGGCTTCTAAAATTTTTTTATTTATAATATTTTTACTTTATATATAACCTCCTGAATTCTTGTATACATTGCCCTTGAGACTGGAAGGTGAGTAATGTCTCAATCTTCAGATATTTTACATTTCAATATATTTCTAGGAAATTGCCTGTAATGAGAAGTGAAGTTTTGGTGGAATATTCAAATAGATTCTTGGGAGTATACCAAAGTAGTTATTTGATGTTGTCCAGACACCCAGTGTGTGGTTTCCCCTTTTACTACTATCTTGTGGAGAATAACCTTTCTTTTATAAATTAATGCCATCATCTATGTAACAAATTTTGCCTTGATATTATATCTACACAGATTCAAGTTAAATAAAATGAAAATGACAAAGTAATACCTACAATACAATAACAATATTGTCTTTTACAATATAGTAACAGACAGATCTTCTTCCTCAAGGAACTTAAAACCTCTCTGGTTAGCAGGTGTAGATGGTGGAATTTCACCACATAGATGACAGTTATAGCTTCACATCACCTGTTAGCTAACAGGGCTTATTTCTTACTTGCCTGTGAAAGTTTTGTTCCCTACACAGGCTATTTCATATTATAAAATAATGGTCATTAGGTCTGACATACTGGCCATAAATATTAAATAGCTTTTGTATTCACTAGGAAAACATTATGGTGTTTAAAGGGCTCTTTCTTTCAGGAAAAGCTGTTTACTTGCAAGAGGAGCTCACAGTTATTAATCCAAAAAAGGAGGAACTCAATCTGTAAATTTTATGTAAGAACTTGAGGTAATTGTTCAGTGTATTTTTTGAAATAGATTTTAAGCAATATATAAAATTTTAGTCATACATAATTTATCCGAAGTATTCCTCTTGAGACGTTTAAACTGCCATTTCTGTGGCGAAGAGGTGGATGACTAAAGTTAATTCAATAGTTCTTAATTTCAATAAACATCATGTAGGAAAGTGTAGATAGTGCTTTTCCACATTATAGGGTTGTTGAGGGAATTCAGTGAGATAACTTATGTGCCTAGTTCATAGCAGGTGGCCATTATTATTATTGGTTTGTTTCTACATCAATGTGTCCTCTCCTTCCATCAGCAGCAGCTAAAAATTTCTGTCTTTACAGTGTTATCTCACAGATTAAAACAAAATGAGTTTATCATCTGCCATTGCTTCTTTACTTTTCTGTTTATTCCTGTGCTTGCTGCCTGAAGATGAAGCTGGAACTTTAGGCACTTAAAACATTTTAAATATGAAGTTTATTTTTGCAAGTTTAACTGACATGAGAACTTTGTAGGCCTGCATACTCAAATATGAGATATATTACAGTAAGAAAAGAAAAGCACTACACAAAATGTTATGTTTTGTTTATGTGTGTGTGTATTTGTTTGTTTGTTTTGAGACTGCAACTCATTCTGTCACTCAGCCTGGAGTGCACTAGTGTGATCTCAGCTCACTGCAATCACCACCTGCCAGGTTCAAGCAATTCTTGTGTCTCCACCTCCCAAATAGCTCAGACTACAGGAATGCTCCCCTGCAACCGGCAAATTTTTGTATACTTAACAGAGACATGGTTTCCCCATATTGGCCAGACTGGTCTCAGTTTTTTGACCAAATTATCCACTTATCCACTAGCCTCAGCCTCACAAATTGCCTGGATTACAGGCATGAGCCACTTTACACAGCTTGCATGTTTTAGTGATTCATACTAGCTCAGTAGTATAAAACTATGCTTTGTACTTGTAACGGGAGGCTTAAATTGGGAAGATTTATAAAATTACAATTTCTGGATTAAACTCTGCTAACCTGCCACTAGGTGGTATCAAGGCATTTTTTGCTCTCTGCCTGCTGATTGGGTTTGGCCACTGGGGACACCAGCCTCCACATACAGTGGCGCTAGACTAGCTGCTGCGTTTCCAGGCCAAGTGAGGTCATAGTGCCTGTGATGACATCTTTCAAGTGCTCTTCACCATCTCCATCTCTCCAGTGCTAAGAATTTCTCCTTCATCTAATTCTCCATTCCCAAGGAGTGCTAAGAGTGTGATCCTGTTACTATCCCCGGGAACTCCACCATCCCTTGTGGGTAACCTGAGTAAGTCACTCTTTATTAAAAAGTTCTTAGATGACTTTGACTGTGGGGCCTATCGCTTTCTGCCTGGATCCCAACTGCTGCTGACAGATGCAGAGATTATATTGGATCTCGGGTCTGTCATCAAAAGTTAGACCAGACAGCTCCTTCTGTGCATGCTAGAATAGAGAAACAGGCTTTCAGATTAATCTGAGAATTTGAAAGAGTTCTTTTTTTCGGTACCATCGTGCATTCCACAAGCAATGAATGAATTCCTGCTTTCCCTCCAGTAAATCATTTTTCATGTCTTAGAAATGGTTTAGCAGTTCCAGCAAATACAGATGGGCCATGCTAACTCATTGTTGTAATTTTCAGCATCTTTTTATTTGCTTGCCATCTGTATATTTTCATTGGTGAGTTTAGCTCTTTACCCGTTATTAATTGAGTAGTCTATCTTATTTTTGAGTTTTAAGATTTGTGTATTTTCTGTGCAATTTCTTGCTTAGATCTGTATTTTGCAGATATTTCTTTTCAGTCTGTTGCTTATCTTTCTATTTCTTGAACAAGATTTTACTCAGAGTATAAACTTTTAATATGAAAAAATTTAAATTATTTTTTTTTTACCATTACTGATCGGCTTTGGTGTCATTTGTTAAAACTTAGACCAAACCCAAGCTCACATAAATTTCTTTTTATGCTTTCTTCTAGAATTCGCATAATTTTACATTTCCAGTTAATCCCTCCTTCATCATTAAAAAAAAAAAAAAGCTGGGGGTGGGGCGCGGGGGGCGGTGGGGAATTGCTGGCAAGATGGCTGAATAAAAACAGCTCCAGATTGCAGCTCCCAGAGAGATCAACGCAGAAGGTGAGTGATTCCTGCATTTCCAATTGAGGTACACTGTTCATCTTATTGGGACTGGTTGGATGGTGGGTGCAGCCCATGGAGTAGGAGCTGAAGCAGGGTGGGGTGTCACCTCACCCGGGAAGCCCAAGGGGTTGGGAAATTTTCTCATTTACCGAAGGGAAGCTGCGAGGGACTTAGCCATGTGCCGAGTTCCAGATATGCAGTTCTCTTATGGTCATCACAATCTGCAGATCAGGAGATTCCGTTTGGTGCCTACCTGATGAGGGCCATGGGTTTCAAGCACAAAACTGGGCGGCTGTTAGAGCAAACACTGAATTAGCTGCAGGAGTGTTTGCATGTTTGCTTCTTTGTTTTGTTTTGTTCCATACTGCAGTGGTGGCTGGAATGCTAAGGAGACAGAAGTGTTTACTCCCCTGGAAAGGGGTGCTGAGGCCAAGGAGCCTAGTGGTCTGGCTTAGCAGGTGCCACCCCTCATGGAGGCAAGCGAACTAAGGTTCATTGGCTTGAAATTCTCCCTGCCAGCACAGCAGCAGTCTGAGAACCACCTGGGACACTCGAACTTGGTGGGGGGAGGGGCATCCACCATTGCTGAGGCTTGAGTAGGCCGCTTTACACTCATGGTGTAAACAAAGCCACAAGGAAGTTTGAACTGAGTGGAGCCAACTGCAGCTCAGCAAGGCTGATGTGGTCAGACTGCCAGATATTTCCTCTCTGAGTAGGGCATTTTTGAAAAAATGGCAGTAGCCCCAGTTAGGGGCTTAAAAATTAAACCCCCATCTCGCTGGGACAGAGCACCTCGGGGAGGGGGCAGCCACGGAAACAGCTTCAGCAAACTTCAACATCCCTGCCTGATGGCTCTGAAGAGAGCAGCGGACCTCCCATCACAGTGTTCCCGCTCTGCTAATTGTCAGACTGCCTTCTCAAGTGGATCCCTGACCTCTGTGTATTATGACTTGGAGACACCTCCCAGTAGGGGCTGACAGACACCTCATACAGAAGAGCACTAGCTGGCATCTGACAGGTGCCCCTTGGGGATGAAGCTTCCAGAGAAAAGAACAAGCAACAAACAATGAGACAGAAAATTAACAAGGATATTCAGGACTTGAACTCAGCTACAGAGTAGGTAAACCTGATAGACATATACAGACCTATCCACCCAAAATCAACAGAATCTACATTCTTCTAGGTGCCACATAACATGTATTCAAAATTTGACCACATAATTAGAAGTAAAACATTCCTCCGCAAATGCAAAAAACAGAAATTACAACAAAGAGCCTCCCAGACCACACTGCAATCAAATTAGAACCCAGGATTTAAAAACTCACTCAAAATTGCACAACTACATAGAAACTGAACAGCCTGCTCCTAAATCACTGCTAGGTAAATAATGAAATAAGGCAGAAATAAAGATGTTC
The DNA here is from genome assembly GCF_029281585.2 of Gorilla gorilla gorilla. Lineage (NCBI taxonomy): Eukaryota > Metazoa > Chordata > Mammalia > Primates > Hominidae > Gorilla > Gorilla gorilla. The sequence continues at coordinate 25,084,240 of NC_073248.2, read as the reverse complement.
TTTGAAACCAATGAGAATAAAGACACCACATATCCCAATCTCTCGGACACATTTAAAGCAGTGTGTGGAGAAAAATTGATAGCACTAAATGCCCACAAGATAAAGCAGGAATGATCTAAAATTGACACCCTAACATCACAATTAAAAGAACTAGAGAAGCAGGGGCAAACACATTCAAAAGCTAGCAGAAGGCAAGAAATAACTAAGATCAGAGCAGAACTGAAGGAAATAGAGACACAAAAAACCCTTCAAAAAGCAGTGCATCCAGGAGCTGGTTTTTTGAAAAGATCAACAAAATTGATAGACCGCTAGCAAGACTAATAAAGAAGAAAAGAGAGAAGAATCAAATAGACGCAACAAAAAATGACAAAGGGGATATCACCACCGATCCCACAGAAATACAAACTACCATCAGAGAATACTATAAACACCTACCTCTACACAAATAAACTGGAAAATCTAGAAGAAATGGATAGATTCCTCAACACATACAACCTCACAAGACTAAACCAGGAAGAAGTTGAATCTCTGAATAGACCAATAACAGGCTCTGAAATTAAGGCAATAATCAATAGCTTACCAAACAAAAAAAGTCCAGGACCAGATGGATTCACAGCCAAATTCTACCAGAGGTACAAGGAGGAACTGGTACCATGCCTTCTGAGACTATTCCAATCAATAGAAAAAGAGGGAATCCTCCCTAACTCATTTTATGAGGGCAGCATCATCCTGATACCAAAGCCTGGCAGAGACACAACCAAAAAAGAGAATTTTAGACCAATATCCTTGATGAACATTGATGCAAAAATCCTCAGTAAAATACTGGCAAACCGAATCCAGCAGCACATCAAAAAGCTTATCCACCATGATCAAGTGGGCTTCATCCCTGGGATGCAAGGCTGGTTCAACATACAAAAATTAATAAATGCAATCCAGCATATAAACAGAACCAAAGACAAAAACCACATGATTATCTCAATAGATGCAGAAAAGGCCTTTGACAAAATTCAACAACGCTTCATGCTAAAAACTCTCAATAAATTAGGTATTGATGGGACGTATCTCAAAATAATAAGAGCTATCTATGACAAACCCACAGCCAATATCATACTGAGTCGACAAAAACTGGAAGCATTCCCTTTGAAAACTGGCACAAGACTGGCATGCCCTCTCTCACCACTCCTATTCAACATAATGCTGGAAGTTCTGGCCAGGGAAATCAGGCAGGAGAAGGAAATAAAGGGCATTCAATTAGCAAAAGAGGAAGTCAAATTGTCCCTGTTTGCAGATGACATGATTGTATGTCTAGAAAACCCCATCATCTCAGCCCAAAATCTCCTCAAGCTGATAAGCAACTTCAGCAAAGTCTCAGGATACAAAATCCATGTGCAAAAATCACAAACATTCTTATACACCAATAACAGACAAACAGAGAGCCAAATCATGAGTGAACTCCCATTCACAATCGCTTCAAAGAGAATAAAATACCTAGGAATCCAACTTACAAGGGATGTCAAGGAACTCTTCAAAGAGAACTACAAACCACTGCTCAATGAAATAAAAGAGGATACAAACAAATGGAAGAATATTTCATGCTCACAGGTAGGAAGAATCAATATCATTAAAATGGCCATACTGTCCAAGGTAATTTACAGATACAATGCCATCCCCATCAAGCTACCAATGACTTTCTTCACAGAATTCAAAAATCTACTTTAAAGTTCATATGGAACCAAAAAAGAGCCCACATCACCAAGTCAATCCTAAGCCAAAAGAACAAAGCTGGAGGCATCACGCTACCTGACTTCAAACTATACTACAAGGCTGCAGTAACCAAAACAGCATGGTACTGGTACCAAAACAGAGATACAGACCAATGGAAAAGAACGGAGCCCTCAGAAATAATGCTGCATATCTACAACTATCTGATCTTTGACAAACCTAACAAAAACAAGCAATGGGGAAAAGATTCCCTGTTTAATAAATGGTGCTGGGAAAACTGGCTAGCCATATGTAGAAAGCTGAAACTGGATCCCTTCTTTACAGTTTATACAAAAATTAATTCAAGATGGATTAAAGACTTACATGTTAGACCTAAAACCATAAAAACTAGAAGAAAACCTAGGCAATACCATTCAGGACATAGGCATGGGCAAGGACTTCATGTCTAAAACACCAAAAGCAATGGCAACAAAAGCCAAAATTGACAAATGGGATTTAATTAAAGTAAAGAGCTTCTGCGTAGCAAAAGAAACCACCATCAGAGTGAACATGCAACCTACAGAATGGGAGAAAATTTTTGCAAGCTTCTGATCTGACAAAGGGCTAATATCCAGAATCTACAACGAACTCAAACAAATTTACAGGAAAAAATCAAACAACCCCATGAAAAAGTAGGCGAAGGATATGAACAGACACTTCTCAAAAGAAGACATTTATGCAGCCAAAAAACACATGAAAAAATGCTCATCATCACCGGCCATCAGAGAAATGCAGATCAAAACCACAATGAGATACCATCTCACACCAGTTAGAATGGCAATCATTAAAAAGTCAGGAAACAACAGGTTCTGGAGAGGATGTGGAGAAACAGGAACACTTTTACACTGTTGGTGGGACTGTAAACTAGTTCAACCATTGTGGAAGTCAGTGTGGCGATTCCTCAGGGATCTACAACTAGAAATATACCATTTGACCCAGCCATCCCAGTACTGGGTATGTACCCAAAGGATTATAAATCATGCTGCTATAAAGACACATGTGCACGTATGTTTATTGTGGCACTATTCACAGTAGCAAAGACTTGGAACCAACACAAATGTCCAACAGTGATAGACTGGATTAAGAAAATGTGGTACATATACACCATGGAATACTATGCAGCTATCAAAAATGATGAGTTCATGTCCTTTGTAGGGACATGGATGAAGCTGGAAACCATCATTCTCAGCCAACTATTGCAAGGACAAAAAAAAAACACTGCATGTTCTCACTCACAGGTGGGAATTGAACAATGAGAATACATGGACACAGGAAGGGGAACGTCACACACCGGGGACTGTTGTGGGGTGAGGGGAGGGGGGAGGGATAGCATTAGGACACATACCTAATGCTAAATGATGAGTTAATGGGTGCAGCACACCAATATGGCACATGTATACATATGTAACAAACCTGCACATTGTGCACATGTACCCTAAAACTTAAAGTATGCACATGTACCCTAAAACTTAAAGTATAATAATAATAAAAACAAGAATTCTAGGCCTAAACTAATAATTACCTCTAATAAATGAAGTATATTCAAAAAAAAAAAAACAAAACGTTTATTTCTCTTGCTAGTTCATAATAACCCTGAACCGCAGCCTCATAGTGAGAAACACATTTGGGCCCTTCTTTTCACTGGCAGAGAGCTTTCTTCTTGTGCTTTTTTTTCTTTAATCTCAACTTTGTTCCTCAGCTTAATTTTTTTTTTTTTGAAGTAAGATAAAGATCTTTGGGTATAATCACAGACAAAGGGATACTGTTACATCTAGGTGCATTGGTAAGACTACAATATATATTGGTGCATGGGCTGAGAAGAAAATAATTCATCAGGAGGGTAAAAATAGACTTTAAACTTTCACATTCATTTCAAAAATATCTTGTTTCTTTCAAGACATTTTTTTTCATAAAGAGCCTGGCAATCACATGAGATTTAAAGGAGATCCTAGGGAAACAGAAAGTTTCAGCTTGAGGATACATTTCAGTGTTACCTGATTGCCCCTAGACTAATTCCGGTCTGTGACAACTCATCAGGACATTGGCACAAGGACTTTTCACTTTTATCTATTGAATTTACAATTTTTCTTTCCACAGGTATAATGTCTTCATATTTTTTTGAATGCAGTGTTGTGGGTGTTTTTACAGCCTAGGTATGTATGCTTGCTTAATTCACTCACTTGGTGTCTTAGTAATTAGGAATGTAATTTAAAAAGGTTTGTTTTTGTGATTTCCCTAAAACAAGGGGAATTCAAGATTTCAATATAAATTTTTACCAATAAAGGTCCTTTTTGCCCCTCAATAATAGATAATAATGGCAGAGGATGGGAGGGATTTGACCACAAGTAAATACCCTTTCCTTTATTTGGAATTTTTACAAACATATTATTTTCCTCCACATAAAAGTTACATCGTGAGACAAGTTAATTTTTGTCATTGGGAGGCATGCAGTGGAGACAGCCTATCAAACCCCAAATCTCTCTTTCTAACTTTTGAATGAAAAGAATTTTGAGTCAGAATTTTTAACCTAGCATTTCTAACCTTCCATCACCCCCTAGTGAAATGAGATTTCTTTTCTACCTGGAGCCGTGTCAATCCATTGTCCAAAACTTAACAGTTTTCAAATTCTTTTCCCATTTACATTCTGCTATCAGTGATTAGGCCCCATGTCCTATCTGTAAACAGGCAGCCTCCACTATTAATTGTTGGGAGAAAGACAATGTCAAAGGGCAGATTTTAGCCTCTTTGCTTTCCCCGTCTAATAAAGGGCCATTCAGGCATTCAGTTTCTACAGTTTTGAGCCACCTGTTGTGCATTGCAATAATTTTATATTTAAAATGTTTGAAAGTCAGTCTGTGTCATTCTCTGAGATTCTGATGTTTCACTGGGAACATAGGAAATCCAAAGTGAGCATGAAGACACTTCCTCTATTAAAATGTCTTGCACAAATTTTACTACTACACAACATTTACAAGGCCTCTGGGGTAACTTGCAAGCCTCTGGGGCTCAGTGGGTCTAGGGCAAAAGCAGAGCAGAAAGCTAGGGCTTTGCACAGGTGAGTGTTAGTGCTGCTGACTACCTCTGTCAGATTTGTGAGTAAAGGCTATGACTGCATTTATGAGCAACACCTATGATGGTTTTGGGGGCACAGATGAGACAGAGGAAAAAGATGAAAAAGGATACCCTGACACTTTCTATTTATCCTGGATAACACCAAAAGGAGGAAGTCATCTGAATGATGCCTTGTTTCCCCTCTGTTTCTAGATGGCAACAAAGCATCTGTAGACTGCACTCCCCTTGAGTGCACTTGGAAACACTGGGACTCCATTGAACCTGGGTCTCTAAATTTGTAAACAATAGTAATAACATTAAATTGACTACAAGGTGGCCATGTTCCTGATAGGAGGCCTGACCTTCTCAAAGAAGCATAATTTCAATAATATCTAACAACTAGGTCTTTTTACTCTTCAAAAAAAACCTAGATTTTGTAAACATTGTAAAATTTCCCCTGCACCTTTGGGAACCATACAAGGTAAGTCTACAATACATAATTTTCCAAAGTTAAAAAGACAAATCTCTAGAGAACCATCAAATGCAATTTCTGAGTGCCCTATCTGCCTCCTTTATCTGGGGCTTGGAATAGCCATATAAAAATGCCTCTGGTTGTGCAATCCTAGGAAACCTCCAACTTTGCTGTTGCCCCTATAACAAATGCACAATGAACATAGTGCTACTAAGGATTAAATTTCCTTCTTGTTGCTGTAAACTTATACACATAAAGCTGGACTTAGGACAGTTCCCTGATGACTCTGATGGACATACACAGGCTTTCCAAAATTTAAACCAACTGTTTCACCTTATGTGCAGAAATGCAGTACAACTATTAAGCCACATTTTAACTACTGCTGAAAAGCAGCACTACAGGCAGCAAAGACATTTGAAGATGAATAACTGGCATCCTATGGTCAGTCAAAAAATAAACACAGGTGAAAGATGAAAATGGATAAAAAGACACAGAATTATTATTTCCAACAGAAAGAAAAACAATGCTGTTTGAAAACCCTAATTGAAGCCTTAGTAAACCCATAGATGAATGGAAAAGAAAATGCTTTCTACTGTGCGTCTTAGCAGGCTTCCAAAGAACCAGAATAAAACTTGTTAATTACTCTAAACTGTCCTTGTTGAATCACAAATGAGAAAAAAATCTCTCGGGCTCTTTGGAATGGCTGAGAGAAGCTTTAGCAAAACATACCTCTCTATCTCGTAATTCAATCAAAAGATAGACAATGTTAAAATACTAGTTTATTTCTCAACCATTCTCTAATATCAGAACAAAACTACAGAAGCAGGCCATGGGATCAGATAGCACTTTGGAAAACCTCCTGGGGTGGCTTTTTTGATCTTTTAAAGCAAGAACTGGAAAGAGAAGAAATAGGAAGTAGAGGGGAGACACGAGATAATGAAAAAGGTATTGCTGACCACTTCACAGGCCTACAAGATCCAGAATCCCCAAGATGCACCTGCTGATTTCTACCAGTGTGACAAGGCAGGGCACTTTCAAAGGAATTGCCCAGGCAGAAAAAGAATATGCCTCAACCTTGTCCAGCCTGTGGCGGAGACCATTGAAGGTAGAAGTGTTCCCAAAGACATAGGTCACCATGTCCAGCGTCTGTTTCCCAGATTGTTCAGCAGGAATAATGGGTCTCCAGCTCTACCAGCCATTGTGATCTAGAGGATTCAAGTAATTCTGGAGGTAAAATGGAAATTAAAACACAACAACAACATTTTTCTAAATTCTAGAGGCTGTTTCTCTCTTCTTCTCTCCAATCCAGGGCTCTCCTCCTCGAATAATGAAGAGATTTAGCTAGCTTGCCTTATATATACAGAAAGATAAGTGTCCCCAGAAACTTCTCAGCCCACTGGTTAGTGCCTCATTTGCACATAAGATAAAAAGCAGCCTGGAAAAAAAAAAACATTCAAGCTGCAGGCACCAATAAATGAACTAGAACAGAAAGTTGTGTCTGAAGACATGCCTGCAACAGCAGAGATAGAGGAAACTCCAGCTCACTCAGAAACTTGCAGAAACTTCAAGCTTACTCAAATGGGAAAACAAAGCCTGAAATAGAAATGGCTTTGCCCATTTTATAATCAGTGGTCTTCCAGAAATGTTTCTTTTCCTTTCATGAACATAAAAAGATTGGGAGAGTGGGAGCTAGTACTTTCCAAGGAACACTTTTCTTTTCTTCTTGGATTGTGAGCCCCACCTTTATGAATCATTACTTCAGCCTCAGATTAGTTCTGGACAAAATCCTAGGCCACAATTTTACTTCAGCTTCTGAAAGGTTGTTGGCTAAGCTGAGTAGCCACTATGAATATTCACTTTAGCCACTAATAGGTACTGGGCCAACGTCTCAGGCTAAGCTTTCTGATTGGGTTGGGATCTAAGGCCCCAGGCCAAACTAAGTCATACATTTCTTTTTATTATTATTATACTTTAAGTTTTAGGGTACGTGTGCACAATGTGCAGGTTAGTTACATATGTATACATGTGCCATGCTGGTGTGCTGCACCCGTTAACTTGTCATTTAGCATTAGGTGTATCTCCTAATGCTATCCCTCCCCGCTCCTCCCACCCCACAACAGGCCCCAGAATATGATGTTCCCATTCCTGTGTCCATGTGTTGTCATTGTTCGATTCCCACCTATGAGTGAGAACATGCGGTGTTTGGTTTTTTGTTAAGACAGCCCACAGACCAAGTCCATTGCTTACCATTCACAACACACAAACCCAAGTTTTTTATTGGTTAACCCATTTTGGCCACATCACTGCTGGCATCGAGCTTCTTTCTTTTGCTTATTAAACTTTCTCCTCAACCTTAGTGCTCTTTAGTCTTCTAAAATGTGTCTTTGATCTTTATTCTACTAAAACATATAAAAGACACCCCCAGTATTACCTTAGATAAGTAGAGACCATTATGTTTGTGCACTGGTGAGATGACAACAACAGCAAGATTGTGATGGGCTTCCTGGGAATGAACTAATCCTCTGCTAAACTATCTGGCAAACATTAAAACAAAAAAAAAAACACAAAACTATTGGATCTCAAAATCTAAAGCTCAGCTCTCTCAGACTTCAGTATGGTAACTTGATCTGGTCTTATCAGAAGAGACCAACGTACAAGGTCATGATTCAATTAAGCCCATTTTTCTTGATGGTTAAGAAGATTCTTGGGCATTACTTGATTTTTCAGATGGCAGATAGTGCGGTCCAGAGAACTAGCTTGTCTTTTATACCACCTCATGGGAGAAACTAAAGCAGATAAAACTCACTACTTAAGAATCTAGTACTCAAAAAAAATTAACCAGCTAAACAAACCTTACTTAAAGCACAAGCCCCTGGTTTTTTAATAGTAGAGGCATTTAATCTCCATGTATCAGAAAGAGAGAAAATATACCTTGAAATTTTGGATGAGGCTTGAGGTCCAGCTCAACAGCTAGTGGTTTACCTAAGCAAGAAATTTCACTTGGTTTCTAAAAAAAATGGGCAGCCTACCTCTGAGCAGTTGCATCAGTGATATTGTTTGTGCCGAAGTCATCAGGTTAACCATGAAAATAACATCCCTGTTTGCACACCACCCAGTATAGCAGGATTGCTGTTTACTTAGAAAAAGCCTCTTGCGAACTGACAATCACCTCCTCAAATATCAAGCTTTGCTGCTAAAGGGATCTGTAGCCCATTTGAAAGTGTGTCCTTGCCTGAACCCAGCAACTCTCTATCAGGGGAAACTTGAGATGTTGAACACGGTTGTGAACATGTAGTGTCGTAAACCGGTGAAATAAATAATAGACATTACTGCTGATATTCTCTGTTTAAGGTTAAATTAATGAAAACATTCTTAAAAAACAATCAGCTTAATTAAAAGTGGAGATTTATGCTATAGGTATATTCAAAAAACATTTATGTTTTTCTCCTCATAAATTTTGTTTTCCTGAGAAAGTGTTTTTCTCTCAGTTGACTAAATTACCTTTCTCCACTCTATCTTGACACTTTTGGTGCATGCATAAAAGGTGCTTGGATAAAAGCTGATCATCAGGGACTTCTTGAAGCTAATAGAAAAGGCAGAACCAATCTTCTTTTGTGAGAAATCTTTCTTTCTTATGTAGCCCTTGGAATTAGAAGTTAATAATACCTCTGAAAATCTGTCTCTTATCTGCCTCTTTCTTCCAGCTGTGCTTTTTTCTTTCTTTCTTCCTTTCTCTTTCTCTTTCTTTTCTTTCTTTCTTTTTTGTTTGTTTTGAGATACGGTCTCACTCCTTCACCAGGCTGGAGTGCAGTGGCACACCCTTGAATCATGGCAACCTCTGCCTCCTGGGTTCAAATCATTATCCTGCCTCAGCCTCCCAATTAGCTGAGACTAAAGGTGCACACCACCATGTCCAGCTAATTTATGTATTTTTAGTAGAGTCAGTGTTTCACCATGTTGGCCATGATCTCTTGACTTCCTGATACCCCAAACTGGGCCTCCTAAAGTGCTGGGATTACAGGTGTGAGCCGCTGTGCGCCACCTCAGTGAGGCTTTTTTTATTAGGCCCTGGAAACTATTCATAGCCCAGTTCTTAAAAGGCCTCAGCAAGAGGTCAATAATCCAATTGGAATATTGGTAAAATAAAATTTTACAACTCCTGGAACTTCTATTTCTCTGTGTGGTTACATACATGTTATGTATATATTTTTTAAAAAGACTAATTAATTAACTTAGTGAAGAACAGGTATTTGAAATAAACATTTTTCTTACAAGGAAATAAAGGTTGTTGTACTTTTCAGTTCACATGATTTTAACTTATAAAAAACAAAAACCACCTAAGGCCTGAAGATGTGTAAAAATAACCACTCCCTTAACTATGCTATAATAAATCAGACTTTATCTGCACCAAGCCCATAATTTTATAAACTCACCAGGTTTTACATTCAACTTATTAATTGTTAAAAGATATTAATTTAATGCATAATTGGGAATACTGAATATAAATTTAATTGCCAGTGTGGTAGAAGAGTAAAATGTGTTTGTAGTAAAAATAAATTATAGAAAGGCATCAAAATGTACATTTTGCCTAGAGTTAAAGGATTGTCTTTAATTAACTAAAATAAAGATAAATGTTTACACAAGTTGTGAAAAAAACTGTAAAAAATTAATCTTTCAAAAGAAAACTCTGTGAACCTAGTAATTAGATTCAAAAAGATACTATGTTTATTGTTTCAATTAAGCATTGAAGTGAAAGCACAACAAAAATTTCTTGAAACATTAATATTCTCTTTACAACAAATTTGTAAATGGTTGTTATAATGTTGTAATAAATTTGTGAAAATCTCACTTCATGGTCAAACTTTCTAAGGTTAAATATAATTTTAGATAAGGTTTCATTAAGCTCAGGGTTAACATTAGGAGGAGACAAATGCAAGGGGGAAATTTGTCTTTCTGAAAGAGATTATTATGTAATAGTGAAGGCTGATAAAATGTTTCTCCCCTTTCAAACATTTCTACCTATTGTGTTTTGGCCAAATAAATGACTTATGGAAATCTGGAATTGGATTTCATAACATTAAGTGTCTTAATCCTCTAAAATATTTGGCAGGCTTCCCAGAAGAAAATTTTAATTTCAAGGATGAACCCTGTATTTTAGATGCCTCAGAAAGCCCCAGGGGCATAAAAGTAAAAGTTAAACAGGATTATAAAACATAATTAAGTACATCTGATTTTGATAGTAATATTTTATTTTTCAGAATATATTTTAGTGTGTAATATTAAAACAGGTTTCAAAACCACATGGGGTTTTTCAATGTTCTTAATCTCTGAATATGTGCTATCAATTTTAATTAAAATTATTATGTTAAGCTCTGGTAAACCACAGAAATAACCAAATGTCTTTGTCTATTCTGTTTCTAACCACCCTAGATATTTTGTCATTCACATACATTTAACCTTCCTCAAGAATAACGGCCTATAATTAATTATCTGTAGAACTTTACCAGGTGTTCTCAACTGTAGGTTTTTTATAACAGAAAAATGTACAGAACTTAGGAATAGCTGAAATGTTTATAAATATCAAGCAGGACAAATGTTAAAACAGGCTAAATTAACACAAGAATTAAGCAATCTCTACCTTTATTTTGGAACATTTCTGATTCTGATTTTATTTTTTAAAGTCAAGTACACTTTCTTTTAAACTAGCTACAGTTTTAACACTGTCGGTTGGTATAATCCTCTTAACAAAACCTGGAACATGCTTTTTTTCTCTGCGCCTGGTTCCTCTAAAATTCAGACACTATGTGTGATTATTCTCAACTTACAAGAATATAATTGTTTGAATCAGTGTGACAAAAATGTATTTTCATTTGCAGTGTAACCCAGTAGAAAAAGCTGGTTGATTTTCTAAGGCTTTGACTGGAAGGGTGTGTCTTCTTTAATGACTTAAATTTGATTTCTAGAACCAATAAAAGCCCCCTGAGAAAACTGGCCTTATACTTTGTTTACACAGTCCCAATACAGGCTTTCTAACCTGTGGTAAGTAAAAAAAAAAAAAAAAATAGCCACTTTCTATCAGGCCCAGGAACCCCATGCCCTTGGAACCTCAAAAAATAGAGGAGTTTACTCAAATAATAGGTATCTAAGGGTACAAATCTATGGCTGGGGTCAGCTTTATAATGTCCTATTTAAGAGTCCTGGTAGAATAGAATTTCATAAAAGCCAATGAGGAAAGCACATGTAAAGGTATCTGTCACAGGACTGTACAAAAATAGTATGGCTAAGTGTAAGACAAGTCTGTTTTGCAAACAACTTACTTTTATCATGATTCATTCTTAACAAAAGTCAGGACTAGAAGAAAGATATATGTCTCACAGCCTATCATACTTCCATCATTAACTTCTCATCTCATAAGTTGTTTTTAAGTTTTTCCTACCATTTTAATTAACCTGGTTTTTTTCTGTGAGCCAACTGGTGATGTCCAGCTACAGTTCTGGGAAAACAGAAAGATATGAGTAACAGAGAAATCTAGAACTATATCCTAATTCTGGGCAAGCATTCCACAAATATTTTCAGGTAATAAAAGAAAATAGGGTTCCTCTAACAGAATTTTTGCTCTGAAGGATAAAACCAAGAAAGCTAAGTAAACCCAAGTCTCATGTAACCAAATATTAACAGGTATATATATAGCCACCAGTTATCTGGCCATGTCAGCAGCCTTGAAGTAATTAAGCTGTTACTACTCTTCTTATCTAGTTGTGATAAGCTTTTCTAATAATCCAAACTGTTTTTTACCCTAAAGTCTATCATGCTTTAAAATGTAATGCAAATAAAACCAAGAATTAACCATTCTACAAACATTTAAACCAACCTTCAGTAGAATCCTACCTACTGTTTTCTACACAACACTGTTCTCCAGCAGAAAGTATCCAGAAAGACCAATGCCCAATCTCCTAAAAACAGTTAGAGTTTTCATTTCCCAGGGAGGACAAAGACAACTTAGGGACATTTCCTTATGTAAACACCAAGGAAAGGGTCCCTGGAAGACGCCCAGTCCAAAGGTAAAAGCCTGATTCCAACATAACATAACAATCAGTCCAAAAAAAAAAAAGTGTGGGCACCAGTAAGAGATCTAACACAGAAAGTTGTGCCTGATAACACGGCTGCAGTGACATAGATAGTAGAACCTGCAGTCCATTTAGATAAAAGCTTGTACAAACCTCCCACTCACTCAGATGGGGAAACAATGCCTGGCATGGAAATACTGTTTTCTGTATACTCAGAGGGCTTCCAGAAAATAAAGTTTCTTTTTTTTTTTTTTTCCTGTGGGCATAAACCCAGTGGGATCTAGTACTGGGTACTGGCTGGAATATTTCTTTTTGTTTTTGGCAGTTTGATCAACCCATATGAATCATAACTTCAGTCCCTTATTGCTCCTGAGCCAGCATCCCAGGTCAAGCTTTTACTTTAGCTAATGATCAGTCCTGGGCCAAGCTAAGCAGTGTGTGCAAATAGTCAATTCAGACTGCTCCCAGGCAAAGTTTCTGGGCTAAGCTCTCTAACAGGTCCTGGGCCTAGGCAAAGCTAAGTCACACATTCTCCAAGACAGCTTGCAAACTAAGCATATATCTTTATTTTTTTAGGCCATAAAAACCTCAAACCCCAGTGGAAAACTTATTCAAGCTTCTATCTCTGCTGGCAGAGAGCTTCTTTTGCCACTTATTTAAACTTTTGCTCGAAAACCTTTCCTGTGTCTACTGTCCTCAATCTTCTTAAATGTGAAATAAAAGACTCTTAGTGTTATCTGAAATGGAAGAAAGGCTGTTACATCTTGGCAAATTGTTAAAACGACAATATTATCTGAACCTATGACGTATTTTTGCAGCTTTATTTTGATGTCAGGGTCTGCTTGAGTAACAAACTTTTCCCTTAAGACTCTGTCTGAACTCAACAGGGAAACAGAAAAATGTGTTTCCCTAAGGCCCCTCTCAGGATTTTAAAAAAGGCTAAATAATTTTTATGTGATTTTAATCTATTATGAGTTGTTTAGAGTAATTAAGAAGTTTTGTTCTGCTCCCTTATAAGACTTCCAGTATGCTCATTAGATAAGTTTTTTCACTCCTCTGTAGGATCACTAAGATTCCAATTGAGTTTTCAGCATTGCATTCTTTCCTATTATGAATAAGAATGCTGTTATCAGTTCAACTTTTTTTTTCCTTTTTACCCTCCCTTTTTCAAGATGTTATAAAAGACATGTGGTTCTTCCACAGATAACTCTGCTCTCTGTAAAGCTGCCTGCTTTAGGGCAACAGTTAGGGTTTGGTTTAGGAGTAATGTATCTTCTCTTCAGATATGATTAGGCACCTGAGTTAGATTTTGAAATACCTCTGTATAGCCACAAGGGTCATCAGAGGACACTTGCTTATGTTTTCTGTTATTTGTCTAAGTCACTGCAATGGGAAGAAAACTTGTACTATACTAGTCTCATGTCTATCGAGTATTTAATGAGGGTGGCAGGTAGGGCATTTGGAAGTTACCTTTGAGTGTTCCTCAGGAGTTTGTCTCTGGCTTTAATGAATTATCTCTTTTAAACTTGCTTGATATGACTGCCAAGAGGGCAGAGTCAGTTTTACAATGCTTTGAAAGATGTGGATTGTGTCTCAAGTCAAAGTAAGCTTGTACAAAAAAAAAAAAATTCAAACCCTTTTCTTTGCCATCTGAAGAAAAGATGTACCTGTTGAATAGTACTAAAATGAACACTTCCCTCAGAAATCTAGGCCTCTCTGTCCTGTACCTGGTAAGGTTGGCATGCCCTTGAGCAATAAATAAATAGGCCACTTACTTTTTTCAGAGTCTCATGGCCAATTAAATTTCTGTGTTTCAGAATGTAATCTAGAGAGGTGCACACTGCAGATTGTTTGTGAACTTTCTAAAGAAATAGAGAGAGAAAGCATCCCATACTCCTTTTGCCCCTTTTGAAGTAGCCCTGACGGAATAAAAAGATAGAAAGGATGTTCCTTGTTTTTGCATTCCTTTTGTCTTTTCTGAGTCTGGTGACTGATGTAGATGTCCCCTATGCATGCAAGCCAAACCTTCACCCACAGTTCTAGAGGAGCTAGACAGCAGGACAAGTAATGTTTACCTGCACAGGCTTTAGCTCTCCACTGGTGATTCTTTGTTGATTTCCTAAGCCTACTGAACCCAGAAGATTCCCAAAGTAACTTGGGAACCTAAAAAAAGATTATATAGTCATTGGATTCAAGAAACACACTTGTATAGAGTAAGAATTTTAATATTATTTCTGGCTTCCCTTGCTATGGCCTAGAAAAACATTGAAATTCCAGGAAATAAGATCAATTGACTTTTAAACATAAAATTATCTTTTAGTTTAAATGTCAGTACTGCTGGATGAAGAACATGTGCCTCAAAATCTGTAAAGCTTGTATGGCTGGCTTTCATAAGACAGCACTTAACTAGAATATGTCTCTCAAAGTCACCTTCTTTCTGATTATTGAAAGTGGAAATTTTCTGTTTACAGATGGGGCACAGAATCTTATTACTGTTAGACGGACACAGGAGAGAGAGGAGTTAAAAAACCAAAGGTTTTGTGCAAAGTACTGACGAGGCTTCCCCCAGGGAAAAACCTCGTCGCACTAGGTTGCCTTTTAAAATCTAAAATGTTCCACAAAAATGCTGAATCCCAGGTTTATATAGTCAAAATTTAGAAAAAGAAGGTTAATGCTGTATTGCCTGTCCCCACAGTATGTGTCTCTACAGAAAAAAGATGTGTCTCACAAAGAAACTGTTTAGATATATATGGCCATGCTGAGCTTTTTAAAGAGAAATAACCACCCAAAAAGCGAAATTTTATTTGAATGTATGCCATTCCATACAGTGCCATGAATATTGATCATTGGCAGACAAAAATACCCTTATCAAATAAAAATTTTTAGACTACAATTTTGAATTCTTCCTTTTTTGAAAAAAAATCACAAAATAGCAACTCTTTTAATTCCATTTCTAATTAATGACTTTTACAATTAAGATTATATCTCCAGGTCGCAACATTGCACACAAAGAAGAAATAGGAGGCACAGTAGCCACACAATGACAAAAAAAAATGCAACAGAAAAGCCTGGAATTTTTGGTGGCAACACTCTGATGGGCTGTCAGAAACTGGAGTTAGTTTAGAGAACTTCACATAACACCCTGGTATAGCCTTAACCAGAACCTTCAGTTAACTTAGCTATCCTTTTACTCCCATGTGACAACTAGATCCTCTGTTAAAGAAAAGTTGGGACAGAGGCAACATTTTCAACAGCGGAGGGTGAAAGGAGACTGCCAGTGTGTCTCCCAGGAGCCCTATCTCCAAAGCCTTGTAAGGATGGCAGCTAATCTATTGGATTATATCTGACACTGGCCCAGAGCTTTGTTTGCTCTTGAGAAATTTAAAAAAAAAATGAGGACAAGCTGCAGATATGAATGTAAATAGTTTGGAACTGCACTCCTTCTCACATATTTTTTTGACAGAGTCTCACTCTGTTGCTTAGGCCGGAGTGCAGTGGCACAATCTTGGCTAACTGCAAGCTCCACCTCCAGAGTTTATGCCATTCTCCTGCCTTAGCCTACCAAGTAGCTGGGACTACAGGTGCCCACCACCACACCTGGCTAATTTTTTGTATTTTTAGTAGACATGGGGTTTCACGATATTAGCCAGGATGATCTCGATCTCCATCTCCTTGTGATCTGCCCACATTGGCCTCTCAAAGTGCTGTGGTTACAGGCATGGGCCACCGTGCCCACCCCCTACTGACCTTTTTAATTAAACCCTTCCCAAGTCCATGAATCAAAAACAAACCTTGCAGTCCCCCAATGCACCACAATGTATCAGTCTCTCATTTTCAGGTGTCACACAGAATTTTTTAATCTCAAGAAAATTAAAAATTATGAATGTAGAAGGTGAGATTATAGCAAACATTTAATAAGTTAACTTCTGACAGAGTAGAGTCAGTTGCCAACTTTGAGGAAGAGTCTGATATTTTTATGGACTCAGAAGAAAGAAAATGTACTAACTAGTCTTGAAGAAAGCACTACTAATCTCTTCTGGGACTTTGTGCCTGGAACTATTAATAGCTGAAGTAATTACTCAGCTTGGCTCAGGAACTTGGCCCTGAGCCACAGAAGAGCTAAAGTGAAAGCATGGCCCGGGACCTTTGCCTGGGACCAGAAGCTAAAATGATAATTTACAGAAACTTGGCTCAGAGTCTAAAGCATGTTTAGTAATATAAGGTGCCCTTTGTAACACACTGGAGTCCAGTGTGTACACGTTTGGAAAAAGAAAGCAGCTATTTCCTGGAAGCCCTCTGGTTACATAAAAGACATAGCGTTTTAATGTGGGGTATTGTTTTTTTTTTATCTGAGTAGCGGTGGGCATGTCTTAAGCACACACACAAAAAAATATTGGGCTTTTTAAAAAAAACTTATTTGCCTGGGCCACAGGATTGTGCAGGATTCTTAAATCTGTGTCTGCAGCCTAATTTTTCAGGCTGTTTATCTGCTTGTCAAAATTTTACCAGTAACCAACTACAACTATGTAGCTTTTTTTTGGTCAATACTATTGAAGACCTAGATAGTTTCCGAGGGTGAGAAGGCACATTGTTTGAAGTTTCCTATGTGCAAGCCTTTTTGCCCTGTGAAACAATACAAATCTTTCTAAATATTCTAAAATTGTTCATGCCTTCTTAGCAGTCATATCTGAAAGGCCCACAGTAAACAACTCCCAAATGTCAGAGACACATTCTCCCTGGAAACAATCAAAACAAAATTTTGTTGCCCTGGCTTTTCTCATCTTCTTGATATAGAGAATCTTTTATTCACATTATCACCATCATCATCAACTTTTTCAGTTTTAACATCAAACCCTCGAAATCCATTACTACCCCTATAGGAAATGCCCAGTGAATGAGGTGCCAGTAAAGTGCAAATTTCTTATTCATTACAGTACCTTAAACAAATAAAGTAAGACCTGAGGAAGTTTTCTGATACATTAATAAATATAGAGAGCCTTTCTAATATCTAGCCCTTTTTTGGTCTTACATGGGAAGATGTTGTGTTATTCCTAAGCCAAAATCTTACTGCTTCTGAGAAATAACACTACAGGCAACAGAAAGATGCTGGGCCAAACCACATATCTTCTACAGCATGTCATAAAAAATAAAAAGCAGTCAAAGAGAGAAAGAGTGAAGAAAAGACAAGATCGTAATTTCCAGTAGCAAGCCCTTTGAAAACTAATTTCAGCCATAGTGATCCCACAGTTAAGTTAAAAAAAAAAAAAGTAACAAAGAAAAGAAAGCAGGACTTTGGTCCTTAAAAGAACCCAGATCTAAACCTTTCCCAAGCCAGGGCTGTGATGACATCTTTGGATCCCTGCAGTTCCTGGCATTTCTACATTTCTGGATGCCACTGCATTTTTCAGTGCCTGCAGAAGAGAAAGCTTGTGGTATGCCTGATTCACCTAAAGATTTGCAGGGAGCTGTCACCTGTACCACCAACTGACCTGCTTACCTCCTCACAGGTAATGTGCCTAGCTGTGTGCAGTGGCTGGACTCAACCATCACTCACTCATACATCTGCCTCCATTCTGTGCCTGGCACATCCATAGTGAAATGAAACCTATGCCCATCATTTGAGCTGAGTGCAGCCTGCAAGATGGGTGTGTAAGTTTAGACAACAGGCTCAAGAGAAACTTGTGCAAAGGTGCCATCATCCACGGAGATTCTTGGCTGGTGAAGCAACATCCTAGAGATCCTGTGACAAAGGTGACATTCATCACCCATGGCCAGTAGATAGATTATTCAATTGTGCCTATGTAATAGAACCTCCATGAAAACCAACAGAACAGGATTCAGAGAGCTTCTGGGTAGCTGAACACATAGAGAGTTCTAGAAAATTGTGTGATCATAAAAACAGACACTGATAATTTTGAATATCATACAGAGTATAGGGGTCTTTTCTTTGTTTTGAAAGAAGTTTCTGCCTTTAATAATGTGTCCAGAATTTTAACTTATTAACTAGAACATACTCTAAGGTAACCTAAATATGCACATTACAAACATTAGAACGTGGATATTTCCACCAAAATGATTCCATAATTCACTAATAGGGTGCAACAAGTTTTGCTTTAGAGAGATAAAGTTTTCTTTTGTTAACTGGGTAAGAACTAGACATTTATAAAAGAAAATCAAGTGATATCTCACCATAAATTCTAATCATATGTTCAGTTTAGAAGAATGATCATCCGTGAATTTTATGTTGGAAATATTTATTCTGAAACATAAGTCTTTTAATTTGTAATTTTGTGTCTCTGAAGTATTTGTGCCGCTATAAAGTCAAGGGCACCATCTCCAATAGTTCTGTGTCTTTGTGGGAGGCAAGCTGAGGCTGCCTCATACCCCAGTAGACTCTGTATTGTAGGATATGAAAATAAGAAAAATAAACATTATTACAGGATTCTCTGTCATTCACATCTAATAAAACACAATTCTGATCTTATATATAGTAGTAGCCATAGATACAAATTAGAGTTTAGGAACAGTCTAGTACCCAACAGTCTGCTTTTATATTTGGGCTATGTGTGCATAAAATAATTACATTTGGACAAATAAGCTGTTTTATTATTTCTTTTAAAGTTACAGTGCTTAAAAATGCCATGATAACTTCAATACACAGCTGGGACATTTCAAATTCTGTTTCCAAGCCTTAGCTATGGGTGAAATTGTTTTGAGCTATGAAAATGGATTAGGGCATCTTGAAACTCATGATGCATTTGGTTCAGCTTAGTTCTTGTGTCCTGAGCAGACATACTGACAATTAAAACTCATCAATTTTATTTTCAACATACTTTAACATGGATTCTATCCCTTGGGCTTGAGCCTCAGATCTTCCTCAGCACCTCACACTCTCTCTCATTGGCCTGTTCCAACTCCAACTTAATATTACAGCGAACAAGGGCCTTACATTCTTCCAGCACAATTCTATTACATGAAGCAAGTTCCTTAATTTGAATCATAACCTCTTGGGTGAAAAACACCTGAGAGACTAGGCCTTTGGCATGTGCCTCCCATGCTGTCAGCTTTCACCCAGCAATTAACATTTCATTGGCAGATGCTTTACCCATGATTTTTGGAAATGTAATAGTAGGACAGCCATCTGGTCTCTGACCAAAGGTCATATAAACAGTTTGGAACCAAGCCTTTTCATTAG
The DNA here is from genome assembly GCF_029281585.2 of Gorilla gorilla gorilla. Classification (NCBI taxonomy): domain Eukaryota; kingdom Metazoa; phylum Chordata; class Mammalia; order Primates; family Hominidae; genus Gorilla; species Gorilla gorilla. Next base: position 25,064,694 of record NC_073248.2, on the reverse strand, counting down.
CCCACAGGAGATCACAAAGAGGCAGTATGAGTGCACCTAGTCCAATGGCAGGGCTGTTGACTAATACAACAATAGGCTTTTTTAAATTGAATAAAAGTATTCACAAAGTTCTTGATGGTGTCCACCATTTCAAGGCTTGCTCTGTTTCTGTCATTCCTTAAGTGCTTCACAAAGTACCCAAAATCAAGACCGCAGCAAAAGACACTTCCAGCTGCACTGATCAGCACAAGCTTGCTGTCATCTGCAGCAGCCCTATTCAGAGCATTAACTAGTTCTTTAATTACTTCTGTATTCAGTGCATTTTTTTCTGTCGATCTAGTTCACAGCAATATCCGGGTGAATCCATCTTTTCCTTACTACAATGTCTCTGTATTTGCTGGCACTTCCTGTTAGCCTTATGGCGAAGTACATTTTCTTGATAAAAGGCTGGTCTCTGCCATCATCAGTAACATTTCTTTGCCCACCTTTCACTCTTGGAACTGATGTATGCATTTCTGTTGTTCCATTGGCTGCTAATGGGTCTGTTAATACCACGAACCTTTTTGGGTAGCTGAGCCTGTGGCCATGGAAGCAGTAACTGAGCCAGACATCTGGGACATTAGTGGGTGTATCTGGGTCCTGTTCTCTATTCCAGCCTGTTCTGCACTGGGACCTGATAAAGCCCTGACAAGCTTCCTTTCTATCCCGTTGAAGACCACCGTGTCCTGCTGATCTGCTGCAGTGGGGTCCTTCCCGTTTCTCGAGTTCCTGAAAGCCACTCACAGTTTTCTTGTTGTTAAAGGGGCTGTCAGGTGCAAGTATCTTGATAGTTGAATTTACTAGCTCCATATTCTTTGTGTCAGAGAGAAGTGAAGCTGCCTTTCTCCTAACGTTCTTGCTGGCAGCAAATAACTGGCTGTTTTTGGACCTGTGGTGTTTGCCAGTCATTAGCATTTTAGGAGAGTTCTTAGAATAGTTCACTTTGGTAGATCTGGAAGTTCTTCTGGCATTGTTTGAAAAAATTCTACTTGTTCTGATCCATGTCAGTTTTTTTCTGTTTTTCGGTCTGTTGTCTATTAAAATCATGTATACATTTTTCACAGTTCACGAGGTGCTGCTCTGGTTCCCAAGTGTCATCCTGTTTGTCTTACCCTTTCCAGCGAACCAAATGCTCTATATTCCCATCTTTGCCTTTGTCTTTTGTCAACAATAGCTTCTACCTCAAACTCCTGGGAAGCCATGAAGAAAGACACAGGATTGGAGCAGTTGCTGTGCCGACTTTATTTCAGTTGCATCTCCACATAGCCACTTCTTTCTGCCTCCAGTTCTTCACCAGGTTCTGCATATGGATAAGTGTCTTTTACTTCGTCACCACTAGTGTAGTGAACATTGTGTGAAATAGCAGCTATGCTATGTTCCTTAACCTCTCCACACATACTCCCTGGTGGGACAGCTTGGGCTTTGTCTCATGGTGCACAATAGCTTGCTCAGTAGCCTCAGATAAGAGTAGCTAAATCCATAGCCCCTGCCCTCTGGTGTAGTGCAGAAAGCTTTCTTCCTGCCTGTTACTCTTTTGTGTTTGTTTGTTTAATTGTGGTTGCTGTGATGATTATATTGAACATTCTAATGTTATAACATTTTTAGTTATGCTAGCTTACGTTTGGTAACATACAAAACCTTTACTCCTGTATAACGTAACTACATTATTGCACTCACTGAGTTCTCAAAATTATACATTTATGCATTGTAGGTCAAAAACACAAATTAGTAGTAGTTTTTTTATTAAATATATTAGTGTTTTAAGTTATGTGGATAACAAATTGTGGAAGTGCACATTGTTAATTTTTTATCCTATATATTTTTTCATGTATTTATCTTTACCTTCGTCTGTGTTTATTTGTGCTGCTTCTGAGTGTCTGTTCATTTCACCCTGAAGTATCCATAAGACATTTCTTAAAGGGTACTCTACCGGTAAAAGTTGCCAGTTTTTATCTGGGAATGTCATCATTTGTCCTTCACATTTGATGGATAATTTGTTGGATCATAAGTTTTAGATATGACAGTATTTCTGACATCACTTGGAATATATTAGTCTACTGCTTTCTATCATCTTAGATTTCAGATAAGAAATCCACTGGTTATTCAGATAAGAAATCTACTGGTTATTTTTGAGGGTCCCTTTGACATGACTAGCTACTTCCCTTGCTTCCCTTGAAAATCCTCAAGATTCTCTTTGTATTAGTTTTAGACAGTTTAATTATCAGGAAGGTTTGAGTTTGCTAATTTGAGTTTCTGTTACTTGGAGTCTGTTGAGCTTCTTGGGTGCTTATTTATCGTCTTAAATTGTTGCAGAATTTTTGCCGTGTATCCGTATATATATTTTTGTCATATGTATTTTTTAAAAGTAGTTTTTTAAATGATTATATTTTAATTGAAAGTTTATTGGGAATTTCTGATGGGTAAAGTCTCCAGTTTTGTTTATTCTGTTTTTATTGCATTCTGGTTTTCTTACACAGAAACCTAAAACACTGGGACAGCCACTATAATGGCCTCCCTGTTAGGATTTGTAAACACTTGTTTTCCTTTATTTTACATATTTATTATGTATCCATTGATCTGATTCCTTGGAAGTTGGGTCTATTATTTCAAATTTCCATTTGTAACCTTTACATCTAATAACTGTTCACAGCACACCTGCTGTCTTATTTCATGTGTGGTTCAGTAGACATTCAGGCAGTGAATATTATATTTATGAACCCCTACTATTAATTGTTTATTTTCTATGATGATAACTTTGCAATAATTCAATACGTTCATTTTAGAATTTTTTTTTAAGTCAGAGTCTTGCCTTGTCATCCAGGCTGGAGTGCAGTGTCACCATCATGGCTCCCTGCAACCTCTGTGTCCCAGATTCAAGCAATTCTCATACCTCAGCCTCCAAAGTAGCTGGGATTACAGGCGCTGAGTAGCTGGGATTACACGCAATTCCATTTTTGATTCAACTTTTTCAGGATTTCCTTGACCACTTTTAGAATTAATGACTCACTACAAAAACTCAGAAGACTTAGAAAAGCTGTTACATTTATGGTTATAATTTATTAAGTAGAAAAGATACAGATTAGATTTAAGAAAGAATATAGGAGTTAGGGATGTTTCCACAGGAGACCAAGTACATGCCGCCAGTTGTCCTGTCACAGTGGAGTCACAAAAGCAGTACATAATTTTCCCAGTCATAGTGTGACATGTGCAAAGTTTTCCCAAGTAGGGAAACCAAGCAGAGTCTTGGCGTCCAAAGTATTTTGTTGGGGTTCAATTACATAGGCACACAGTGGGCACAGGACTGTCACTAGCTACTCAAACACCATTTCTCTCATAGAGGTCAAACTAATACAGCATGTGGGCCCAGAGACCCATGCATTAAAAAAAAAAAAGCAGATATTCACTACTACTTACATGGTTAGAATCCAATATATGTCGTTGCCCAAGATCTCAAGTGGACTAAGACAATCTTTCTTACTAGGCAGAATTTCCCAAGGCACTGGAGGTTATCCTCTGGGGCAAGTCTTGAGCCAGTTCTGGAGACCTTTAAAATATACATGGTTGGGGATGTCTAGACCTATTGAATTAACATTTTGTTGCAGAGCTTTATAAAGATAAAATGTAACTATCATTTGTGCAGAATATTTTATGTTGAATTATTTCTTCATTTGTCACAAGGCCTAAAGCAGTCAACAGCTTACTGTTGAATGAATAAATGATTTCCAGGTACCTGTTCTCAGGCATGGAAATGTTCAAGGCTCAAATAGTAAAATCAATGACCACCTTAGTGATGCCAAGAACTTCCTTAAATTATCCATTTATCTGCTCTCCACTCAAACCATTAATATTTCAAATATGCACAAACAGGCTGGGCATGGTGGCTCATGCCTGTAATCCCAGCACTTTGGGAGGCCAAGGTGGGCAAATCACAAGGTCAGGAGATCGAGACCATCATTGCTAACACGGTGAAACCCTGTCTCTACTAAAAATATATACAAAAAATTAGCCAGGCATGGTGGCGGGCTCCTATAGTTCCAGCTACTCAGGAGGCTGAGGCAGGAGAAAGGCGTGAACCCAGGAGGTGGACCTTGCAGTGAGCCGAGATCTCACTGCTGCACTCCAGCCTGGGTGACAGAGCAAGACTCCTTCTCAAAAAAAAAAAAAAAAAAAAAAAAGCACAAATAAGCAGATATGACTATTAACTGAGGTATGCTAACAACTCAGAATTCTCAATAAAACTACAGCTAGATATTTACCTTGCTTTCTTTCCAGTTAAGGCTGATCACTTTTGGCTGTCCATGTGTGAGAACACTATTTACAAATTACATGTCAAGCATGTTGAAAATACCCCATGATACTTGTTAAAGCATAATAAGAAACACTTTATTCAGAACAATAAGATGAGTATAGACACCACTGCAGTAAAGTTTTGTAGTTTGGGAGACAAATTGTGCTCAACTCTGAATACAGTAAGGATAAGTAAGAACATATAGCCAAGAAGCAGGGTAAGGGCTGATGGATGAAAACTTACTAAGAGGAAACAAGGATGAGGGGTATTCTGGCTAAAGTGACCAAACCAATTCTTGCTGGGGACAGCCAGGGTAACCAGACTTGTGAGATGGTGGACAGTGAGAAACCTCATGGAACATTGAGGCTGATGAGATATCAAGGATGAGGTGTTCTTGCTAAACTGACTTTTCAAGGTAATTTGCTACAGCTGAGTTTTACAAGAAAGTTTACAGATGGTCCAAGAGGAAGGTACAGAAGCCTGACAAGAGCAATAACAGAACAGGAATCACTCTGAGAGAGACTTGAGACTAGGACCTAGAATTTGAATTACTTGCTTAATAAAGAAGACACAAATTTTTTCTATTATGTTTCACTTCAAAATGTGATTTAAGAGTACAGAGTAGTAGAAGATGAGAAAAGGAGACAGAGCCTGCATGCAAGACAAGGAGATAGCCAGTTTATCATTTTCTGTCTAGATCTGTTATATCAAAACATGGGCTCGCAGACATCCGAGCTGAACATGCGTAGTCAGTGCAGCAAAACTATTGCAAGTGCCAAAGCTAGCAAAGCTAAAAACGTAAGGTATCATTGGGGAAATACAGTCCCAATTAAGCAGAAAAAATGAATTAATGTAATACATATTTATGAACCTTAGGTGGATAATAAGTAAATATGCCAATTAGTTTTGTAAAGAAATGAGGCAAACTGAGAAGGTATATATTAAACAAAAAATGTTAGAAATAGAAAAAAACTGCTCAACGATCTTGTAGATGTAGTTGGAGTTGCTCTCTTGAAAGCATTTTTTTTTTCCCCAGACTTACTTATTCTATGTTTCGGTGACTGTTTATCCTGGTGGCTATTTATATGTTTCCACTACAGGAAACATAGACATATTTTTAGGCATGGTTAAATGGTTAGAGAAAAACAACAGGATAGAAGACCCAACTTCACACTTTATGGATGGTGAGATAATGGGATCTGTCACTGCCATGGGGCGTATGTATAGTTTCTCATACATGCAGCCCTGGGGAAGCTGAACACCTGATTATGTTAAAATCGATGTAGAAATGCATGTGACATGACAGGACAACTCTGATTTGACAATTTTACTTCTGGGAATCAACTCACTGAAGAGGAAGAAGGCTATCAATGAACAAAGTAGCTGAGTGTGAACATTAAAAAGAACACATGGAAAGAATTCAATGTAAAGAGCAAGTTTTACAAAATTCAGCTTCAGCTGCTTTTGAGAGGTGACCTTCATTTTCCTTTCTTTACTGTGTAAGAAGATTAAGGCTGTCTCAGGGACCATCAACTGGAATCAAAGGGCTGGGCCACCAATCTGGCTTGAATGATGATCCCCGCGTGGGAGAAAACAGTAATCTTGCTGCCTTATGAAGCAAAAGATATCAGTTAGGACAAACAATAAACACACTAAAAAGCCTGAAAGGAAAGTCAGTATGATGAGATAATTTTGAAAATAAAGAAGCATTTTGAAAAGCTTCCACAAATTTCTAAAACTCTAGAATGCCACACTCATGCCCCAACAAACGTTTTGGGAAAAGCTAAGATCTCATGTATGCCTGAAATTTATTCTCTGAGTAACAGGAAGTGAAGGCAAAGGTCGAGTTGTAAACTGCTTGGCTGTGTTAAAGGCCATAAAATGTATTACAGAGGCAGAGTACAATTGCGAAAAATAGAAAATGTGTATTCTCTAGACATTAAAAAAATCCTCTCTCAAATCAAGAGCCTACCACTAATGAAACATAGGTATCAGTGACCACTTATGGCAAACAATACAGCTTTAAAAATAAACTGAAATGGCAACTAAATAAGTAACTGTGACTCACAACAAACAGCCGCAAAGCCTAGGAAGAGAGGAGAATTTGGTTTCCAGATTTACTACAGTGTAGTATTCAACATATCCACTTTTCAACCGTAAAGAATGATGAGTCAGACAAGATGATGTACTTACTGCCAGGTAGCTGTGGCCCACTAGAATCTGAGACCCTCTACAGAGCTCTGTGGCCTGGCAGTGAGAATGGTGTCCTGAGACCCTGCTACCTCCTCTTTCTGGTGTCCAGAAAAAGGACATCCCCCAGGAGGGAGGCAGTCCTCTCTCAAAGTGATCTCCCCACCATCAACCCACAGAGACACACCCATTTCTTGGAGGAAGAAGCTTAGGCCCAGGTGGAAACAGTGTGAACAGAAGCTGAAATAAGGCCCCTCTCACAGCTGTGAGCAGCCCTCCTAGACCTCTTGGGGTGGGTGGTGGAGAGAGCCCAGCAGGCTGTGGCAGGGCTTGTCTCACAAGACTGGGAGACCACATCTGCCCACTGCCAATGGTGCCCTCTGAAAGGTGTCCTCCAGTGACCCTCACAGCCCCAGCCCATGTGGCATGGAAATACCAAGTGCCTGCCTAGAACAGTCAGGTAAGAAGGGACAAGGTGGGACTCAGCAAGGGCACCAGGAGGGTGCAGTCGGGGGCACGGGCTAAGCAGGAAGCTGGAAAATATTCATCTTATCCCAGATTTAATCAACTCTTGGGATCAGCTCCCATGGATTTGCCTGAGCCCTGTCCCGCTGGCTGGTTTCTCCTCACCTCTTTGTCTCCTCCACCCCAGAAGGCCCAGGGCTCAACCAGCTCACCATCTGTCCCCAAATTGTAACGTTTTCCACACATCTGTTCCTTGATGACCCTCAGCAACAGTTGCACACCTCTCGGCATTTCCAGGACCACAAGCCCCCTCTCCCAGCCGAACCCCTCCACAGCTAAGCAAAGCCCCCCTGCCACTGTTCCAGGCCAAAACACCCAGGCATTGTCCCCCCCGACTGCTGTTGCACACCCACAGCTCATCTGTCAGAAAACAATGGGCCACCCCCATCACCAACCTCCTCTTCCACTGGGATGTGACAATCACCTACTGCTGCCCACAAGCCTTTGGTCCAGCAGGCAGCCTCCTGAGCCCCTGTGACCAGTTGCACGCTCACCTGTGATGGTCTACCCCACTGAGAGCCAACATCAAAGTCCTCACAGGCCAGTCCTGGCCTCCTTCCAGCCCTGGAACCCCTGGAGGCCTGTGCCCCAGTATCCCCACCTGCAGCATGGGTGCTCATTTCCCACCCCCAGCCTGACACCCAGAGTCAGCTCACCCAGACAGTGAGCTCCATGGGCCAGGGATCTAGAGGCATGTCAGTGGCCCAGAACCTCCTCCCCTTTAAAAAAATCCTGACTGTGTGATCCTAGGGAGGTTGTCCCCAAGTTTTTGGTCCCTCAAATGCCTGTGGAGGGCAAGGCTTGGGGGGTGGGAAGCAGGTCCCACCCCAGACCAGCCCTTAGTGCCTGGAGTCTGGTCTCACCTGTTGCCAGCCTCAGCCTCCCATCTTCCTCGCCTCCTGAGGGTGGGGCACCTGCAATGCAGGAGAAAGTGTGTACGCGCCACAGCCCTGTGATGGCCCATGTCCAGGTGCCTGCTGATAACCAGCAGAGCACAGCGTCCTTCTGTCCTGGGGCTCAGCCTTTGACTGCCCCAGGAAGGCACCAGCTGCCCCTCACTGATGGGGTTGGAGGCCCTCATTCAGGCAGCACCTCCTGGGGGTGCCCTCCTCTCTACCAATCATCAGAGAGACCCTCACAGAGGAGTTGCTGCAGCCACAAATCCTGAGACCACTTGGACCCTCTGGTCACACAGCCAACCAGTGAACATAGCCAGCAACATCTCCTCCTCGCAGCCTGGTGTCGACCTGGCACCACCCTCTGTCACATGCACATGGAAGAGGCACAGCACGCACTGGGTGAGCTGCTGCAGCTGTTGGCTCTGATTTCTTCATGGGAGGAAGTCAGCACCTACAGTATTTGGGGCTTAGCTGGATATGGTCCAGGACACCAGCCTCACACCAACCTTGACCCAGACAGTGAGCTCCATGGGACCCCTTCCAGGTGGGTGGCAGCTCAGCGCCACAGAGTTCCCACTGCTGAGAACCAGCTGCAGGCAGGCCCATCTCAGGCCTGGGACCTCAGTGGGTGAAGAACGTGAAGCACACACACTGAAACCTGGCACACAAGGCCTCAACATCCCCTCGGGTGGCACCGTGGCACCCCCTCCTTAGAGGCACACCAGTGGAGGCCATGGCAGTCATGAGTGAGCAAGAATCTGACCCAGACCCTGGGGTCCTGCCAGACAACCCTCAAATCCCAGGCTGGAAACCGTACTTCTAAAGGGCCAGAGGTCAGTATTATCAGCTTTGGCAACCGTTTTCTCTGCCAAGGGCAAGTGCCACCATAGCCAGAGAGCAGCCTTCCCCTGACCACCTGTAAATAAACAGGCATGGCTGGACTCCTATAAAGCTTTATTCATGAACAGACAACAATCAAATTTCACAGCATCATGAAGTATAATTGTTTTGATTTGTTTGAACATTTGGAAATGTAAAATCCACTCTTAGCTCACGGGCAGCACAAAAGCAAGTGGGGACAGGCCGCACTTGGCTGACATCTGGCTGAGATGGAGTGCAGAGGAGTGGATGGCAGGATGGGCAAGTCCAGCCCCCTCACAGTGGAGATTCACCCCAGGAGGTATCCCTCTCAGTAACCCCTTCCCATCCCTCATCTTGGCTTCAAGAGTAGCTCAGGTGGAGAGTGGGGGAACAGAATGGTCCTTAGCAACAGGCATGGAGATGCAGGCTTAGTCAGCGTGTGGACATATCCACTCAAAGTGCACACTGCAGGCGCCATGTACACCAAACTGAGCACAGACGTAACCAGCCCAGGAGGCTGTGGTGAGGGATTTTTGGTGTGGGGGTTCTCTGGGACAGGCATCAGTCTCTATCCCGCAGCTTATCTGGAAGTGCCACACAACAGTCATTACAAAAAACACACACTGATAAAAGACCAAAATACAAATAGGACACCAGGTCTGGCCAGCTGGGTCTCACAGGCCAGTGGAGTGAGGAAGCCCAGGTGAACCTACTAGGGTGGTGGTGGTGGACTCCTTCCTACAGGGAGTTTGGGACCCCCAACTCACAAATGAAGACCCACATAAAGCCCCCACAGGCTCAGGGGAGAGTCTGTCAGTCATTAGGCAAGGGGGTCAGAGATAGAGCAACAGAGCAGGTGAGAAGCCCTGGTCATGTTGCCCCAAGGGCTGAGAAGCTGGGGTGGGGGTGCACATCTGGAGGCAAATGCAAACATGTGGCCCCCAGGCCCCTCACCCTGCTGAGTGCCTGCCCATCTCCCTAGGGACCACCAAGGCCTGAGACCCAGACACATGACACCTGATCATCACACCCAAGATTCCCTGCCAAGGCTAGAATGCCCAGTGCAGGCAGGCAGCCTGGGCTTGGGGCCAGGACAAGGGTGGGGGTCCCACTGGGTAGGCCTGCGTCCATAGACCCAGGTGGGATGGTTAACCCACCACTTGTCATTCTGATAATGTGCAGCCTAGATATGAGGGCCCAACTGCCCACTCTGGCCACACCAATCACGCTTCCCAGTCAGACCCAATTCTGCCCATCCTACTTAACCTGGCCACACATGCCCAGTGCCCACCAACACCCTGCCAGCCAGAAGGACCCATGCTCATCTAAAGCATCCATACATGCCTGCATCCCATAGGGACCCACAGCTCAGGGACAGCCCCATGTGGACCCCAGTGGTCAAGGGGTCTCCTGGCCTAAACCCCTGCTCTTCAATCCTGGTCATCAAGTCTTTTGGGGACCACCAAGGCACTGGTCACTGAGGGCCCCCACAAAGGCAGAGAATGGGCTGGTCATGGCAGCCTCAGGCCTGGGCCCTGGACCCTGGGAAATAGCTGGTTATTTCTTATTTGGACTGGGCATTGACAACAGGTCAAACCATGTGCACAAGTATTCTCTTCAATCTGGTCCAGCAGGAGGCTGGGGGACCCAGTGCAGCTCCTAGACCATCCTTGCACAGTGGTCCCAGCAGTATGGGGTGGGGAGTGGGGAAGGGTCCCATAATCAGCCAAAATCTGAACCCTGACCTGCTCACCCACCCTGCACAGGGACCTCAGACTTCAGGCAGAGGCAGGCAGCAGAGTTGCCATCTTCTGGAATCCCATCCAGGGCCCTCAGAGGCCTGAGAAAACTCAGCAGGGGCTGAGCTGAGGGATTCAGGCCAGGGGATGCTAAGTGAAGGGCAGCGTGCAACCAGGCATTACTGGCACTGAGAGTTCAGGATCTAGCTGGCCCTGAAAAGGTGACAACAGGACGGAGCCCCTCCACACCCCAACTATCTGCCAGGCACACATGGTGCTCCTCACTTCCCCAGAGGCCTGATGAAGGGCTCTTTCTTAATCAGTAAAATGGGCGCACCCACACATGCGGTGGTGTCCACACACATCAGACAACGAAACTTCTGCTGTGCTGATGTGGGGGATGGCTATTCCTGTCCCCACATTACCCAGCATCATCCTCACATGGTGCTGAGCTTGGGGTGCTCAAGACAACAGCCCACTGATGCAGCAGCCCAAGGGATGCTGCGTCCTGGAAGGACCTGTGGGGCCTAGGGGTCATTTCACTGTCAGAGCATCTCTCTGAGTTTGTCATTCAACAGCCCTATGCCTCAGTTTCCTCCACTATCACACAAGGGAGAAATCCCACCCCACAGAGCTGTGGACCCAGCGAGGACAACACACCAAGTTAAATGGCTGGAATGTACAAAAGCCGGGCTGAGAGTCCCTGCCTGGGATATCTCACCCTAGGACTGAGGACCAGTCCATGGCCAGGCCAGCCTGTTGGGGAGGGCTCCCACTTCCAAGTCACTGCAGTTGAGACCCCCAGTGCATTGAGGGAGGCACAGGGTGGGAAAGAGTGGAACGACACCCCATCAATAGAGCCCTGGGCAGACCTTAGAGAACAAGATTAAACTGAGACTCGAGTCTGAAGCCGGCTCCGCCAAAAGACTTGGGTTTCGGGTGACACGAGGGCCGTGGTGAGGGAAGAAAGCCTTCAGCTTTTAGACCTGTAGGAAGATCTGTGAAGGGCTCTTGCGGTAAGCACATGTTGCCGGGTGTATGCTTGAAAACAGCCCAAGAAGAGGGGGGCGTCTGGAAGGAACTGCGATGCCAAGGGAGAAGGTTCAGCCTTCCTACTTCAGCACCTGGGCTCATTCCGAAAAGTGTCCTAAGAAAGCCAGAAAAATAAAAAAATAAAAAAATCCAGAGGCCAGGGTGGCTAACGGGGCTTTACTGGGACTATCTAGCCTAATGCTCCAAACAACCCAGCCATAGCAGCCCATAAGTCCTCTGAGACAGGTGAGGAACCTGAGGTCACAGGAAGACACACGGAAGGTCCAGGCAGAGACCCCTAGGCCCGCACACCTCCCCCCGTGGCAGGTCCAACTTTTTCACTAGTAAGGCACTCGGGCTGCTGGGCCACGCCAGCTCCCCCACGCCAGGAAGGAGCTTCGTGCTGCTGCCTGGCTGGGGGCAGGGGCGCCGCCCTCCTGTGGCTCCAGAGCTGGCTGCTACCAGGGGAAGCGCCCGCGTGGTCCAGGAGCTTGGCGGCTCGTGTGCAGCAGCCAGTGCACCTGCTTCTACTCTCGCCGCGGCCTCTGCCAGGACCCCGACGCCCCGCCGGACCCTGCCCTCCAGCGGGGCTGCGGCCCCACTGCCTACGACAGCCGCCCCTCCCGGCATTCGGCGCGCTTCCCGGGGCACAGGCTGCGGCATCCTCAGGATGTGGCGCCGGCCTGCGACCCCCACGCCTGGCTTGGGCCCCAGCGGAGGAGGGCGCTGCTCCCAGGGGAGGGCGACCGGTCACCTGGGCTGGGAGGGCGGCGCAGGGGCGGAAGCGGCTGTCCGGGGCCGCCTGGCGCTGCCGCCTCTCCCCGCCGTTGTCCTTCCAGTCTCTCCCTGGCGGCTGCGGAGCCCTCCCAGGACAGGGGCCATAAATTGCAGCGCATGGAAGCCCCCTGGCGGGGCTGCCACTGGGACCGCTGGAGATCCGAGCTGGCCGGATGCTCCGGGCCCAGACCTGGCGACTGCTGGCGCCTGACCCGCTGCACGGGTCTCCGAAGAGCTCGCTGCCCACCCGGCGCTGCGGCCTCGGCTCCCGCGTGTGTGCTCTGGTGGGTCCCTGCTAGGGGTGAACCTATGGGCCAGCTTCCCACGCCCAGCTCCCAAGCCGCACCCATCCTAGCTCCCTGGGCTAGGGGACTGGCTCCTCCTGGGGGCCGTGGGGCTGGGAAGCAGGGGCGTTAGGGGAGAAGGAGGGACCGAGGGCAGCCCCTGCTGTGTGCACAGCGAGGCCGAGCGCAGGCCTCTGTTGCTCAGCGTGCGGCTTCAGTTGGGACTGTGCTGGGGCTCCCAGGGTGGTATCGGTGCCTGAGGTGATGTCAGGGAGGCTTCAGCAAGAAGGAGCCGCGGAGCTGAAGCCTGGGGTGTGAGCTAGTCATTTTCAGGTGGAAGAGGGCAGGACCGAATTGCAGGTGGAGACAACTGTGTGTGTGCACACCTGGGGGTGAAGGGGACGCAGCCTGTCTACCTGACCCATGAAATGCGGGAGACCGTATATTACAAGCAGTGGGTTCACTGCTCCATTGATTAAGCAAGTCTGTGACACATGTAGCTAAGCTGTGAGTTCTATGCCAGGGATCCCAACACCCACTCCCCCAGGAAGACACAGGTTTGGAAGTTGTGTGTTTGTCAGGCCTGAGAATGAAGAGCAGGGGCCAGAGACACCAGGTAGGGGGAACCCACCCTAGGGCTCTGAGGGTCGACGATGTGGGGAGCTGGTGGCAGAGCCTGAGCTGGCCCAAGGTTGCAGGGTGGGGATAGATTTAAGGCATAGCGGGGACTGGTGACCTCAATTCCCAGTCGGGCCTCCTGGTCCAGCCACCAAGTAGTGGGTGCTGCCCTGCAAAGACTCTGGGTGTGCCTCAGACCCCCTCAACACACGTGACTGGGAACTTCCATGTCTACCCTCACAAGAAGAGGTATCTTCTGTCACTTTCAGGCAAGCTCAGGAAAGTCAGGTGCCTATGTGAGCCAAGAGGAGTGTAGGCAATGCCTCAGCCCAGTGTTTCTGGCTCACCTGGCTTGTGGCCTTGGGGACTTGATATGCAGCACAGGAAAATGGACAATGAAAGTCCCTCCCTGACTGGCTTCTCACTCCACTCTGACCAGCCCACTGCACAGCGCCCACCCTGCAGCTCGTGGTGCAACCTGTGTAGGTGCACCTCCACGTACAGAGGCTGAGCTGGCTCTGGGCTGATCTCACGGCCTTCTGATGGCTCAAACCCTCAGGATGCCTCATGCTCACCCTTTGACATCCATCTGACAGCTCAGCATGTCTGAGCTGTATGCCATCCTCAATGACTGTTCTAGACAAGCCCAATTCCCTCAGGAGTGGCAGAGGGAACTGAGCTGGAAACTAAGTCCTGACTCACTGAATCCCAAGTGGGCTGTCCAACCTCCCCCTTCAGTTCACAACTCCAGACAAATCCCCTCCAGGGATGTGATCCCAGGGGTCGCTGATTCACTACTTAATTAAACAGTTACTGAAAAGGCCAGGATGGGCATGGGCCCTTACATTAATCCCCTTTCTCTGTGAGGGGGCTGGGTTGGGTTTGCCATCCTGATGTCTTTGTGGAAAGAGCTGGCCAGTGGAACAAGTCTCAGGGCCAGCCATGGGACAGGGAACATAAGATTCACTTATGCTGGAACCCTCTGAGACCGCTGCAGGCAGGAGGGTCCAATGGTCTATCCACCTCTCTCAGGTTGGTGCTCACAGCCCCTCTCTGGCTCACTCCCTCTGCACCTGCACCTTCTGGCCTCTGGGAGAGGAGCATCCATTCATCCTGTGCTCACAGCTTTCTGCTCCATTTCCATGAGGATGGTGTCCTTGGCAGAAATGCCCAGTAGGGGGTCCTGAGCCTGTCCTCGCTGTTCTCTAAGTGCCAAAGTCAGTGAGAGGGACTTGAAAACTGCAGACTTATTAACAATATTTTCTGCACTTTATGCTTTCAGGGTTTTTTTCTTAAAATGTATAAAAACAAATATTGAAATTTCTATGTTTTATATAATTTGGATTCTGTCATCACATAGAGCTTTTATTTTCCTGAAGTTTATTTGTATGTATGTAAAACAAACATTGAATTTTTCTTCTTTACTGAAATTGTTAACTGTTTTAGAGGCCAAATCTTTTTTTTTTAAAAAAAATCCCTCTATAGCAGCATGATTTATAGTCCTTTGGGTATATACCCAGTAATGGGATGGCTGGGGCAAATGGTATTTCTAGTTCTAGATCCCTGAGGAATCACCACACTGACTTCCACAACAGTTGAACTAGTTTACCGTCCCACCAACAGTGTAAAAGTGTTCCTATTTCTCCACATCCTCTCTAGCACCTGTTGTTTCCTGACTTTTTAATGACTGCCATTCTAACTGGTCTGAGATGGTATCTCATAGTGGTTTTGATTTGCATTTCTCTGATGTCCAGTGATGGTGAGCATTTTTTCATGTGCTTTTTGGCTATATAAATCATGCTGCTATAAAGACACATGCACACGTATGTTTATAGTGGCATTATTCACAATAGCAAAGACTTGGAACCAACCCAAATGTCCAACAATGATAGACTGGATTAAGAAAATGTGGCACATATACACCATGAAATACTATACAGCCATAAAAAATGATGAGTCCATGTCCTTCGTAGGGACATGGATGAAATTGGAAATCATCGTTCTCAGTAAACTATCGCAAGAACAAAAAACCAAACACCGCATATTCTAACTCATAGGTGGGAATTGAACAATGAGATCACATGGACACGGGAAGGAGAATATCACACTCTGGGGACTGTTGTGGGGTGGGGGGAGGGGGGAGGGATAGCATTGGGAGATATACCTAATGCTAGATGACGAGTTAGTGGGTGCAGCGCACCAGCATGTCACATGTATACTTACGTAACTAACCTGCACATTGTGCACATGTACCCTAAACTTAAAGTATAATAAAAAAAATCCCTCTAATTTCTGTAAACATTTATAATTACATATATATTTTCTATACCTAATACACTACTTTGGAATTCTTTGAGGCCTAATGGCATCGGGGTGCTCTGGTTTTGTTGTTGTTATTTCTGAATGACATTGACTTTGGTGCTCTTCATTTTGAGTATTTAAAAGTACTAGATTGTGTGATTACATTTCACAGGACTTAATTGATGTGCTGTTCAGTGCTTTGAGTTGAGCTTTGGGTTTAGTTGAGCTGTGGGTTGGAGAATTTTCTTCCACTGGATTGTCCTGGATTTTTCTTTTTCTCCCTCAATATGCACCTGGAAAACATCTGAATTAATTTATATTCACTTAAATATTTCTGCAAAAACTGTACACAAAAGCCCCAAAGTATAATTTGCACAGTTGAGCACATATTCTGTTGTCCAGCATTATGGTGGTTTGTAGCGGAAAAGATTTTTAGAGTATGTGGAGTTTTGGAATATTCCCAGAAGCCCAGAGAGTCACACTTTAGCTTTGCAGGAATTAATTCTCAGAAAACTGCACAAAATCGCCTTTGGATGGAGAATATAACCCCAGCAAAAGCTCTGATTTTTTGAAGTCTGTAGTATGTGTTATTTCCAGAATACACACACAATCATGGCGATGTTATTAAATGATTCAAATATGAAATGCTGTTATGCCTAACATAACGATTCTATGTGATCATGCCTTTTGGCTGAGGACACTATTGCTGTCTTGGAATTATTGATAATTAGATTCTAATTGCTAATAAGTCAGAAAATTAGGAACACCAAATTTCAGTCTTCTCAAGAGCACTCCTCTTATTAAATTTGAATTTTTACCTTTATGGCATGCAAAAGAATTACTGTTAGAAGAGTGTTTAATGTTTTCCAGATTATAGATTACTGTTATTAGTTATCATTAAATTGTTAGTTTTTAAAACAATAGAGTTGGGAGTATCAATATGTCTTTCAATATCCCTTAGTGGAATTTATTAAATTTTCATGGATGTCCTTTAGGAGGTTGAGGAATTTACTTCTGTTGCTAGATTTCTGGAAGATTTATCAGGAATGAGTGTCAGACTTTGTCAGATGTCCGTTGAAATCATCATGGTCTTTTCCTTTATTCTATTAATATGGTGTATTACACTGATAGATTTTTAAATTTGTATTGGTAAGATAATTCCACTGGGTTATATTGCCTCACATCTTTTCTAATTTTTCTTAATTTTTATTAGAGATGAGGCCTCACTCTGTCATCCAGGTTGGGGTGGAGTGGCACAGTCACAGCTCACTATAACCTCAAACTCCTGGGCTCAAGTGATCCTGCCACCTCAGCCTCCTAAGTAGCTGAGACTGTAGGTGTGCACCATCATTCCAGGCTTATCTAACGTTTTTATGTGTTGCTTCATCCAGTTTTCTAGAGATTTTGAAGATTTCTCTGTTTGTTCATGAGGGATAATAGTCTGCACATTTATTTTCTTGTGATGTTTTAGTCTGATTTGTTATCTGGGTAATACAGTCCTCAAAAATGAATTGATGTTTTCCTGATTCTCTGTTTTCCAAGTGTCTGTGAAGTATTGGTTATTCATGAAGTGTTTAATAGAATTCACTAGTAAAGCTATGTGGGCCTGGGCTCAACTGATGAAGAGTTTTCATTAGTCTAGTCTATTTGCTTGTAGTGTGAGTATGCATATATTCTCTTTCTTCTTGAGTTTATTTTTAAAATTTGTGTATATCAGAGAATTTGTTTCTAATTTGTAGTATTTCATGCTTCTAGGCAGTTGAGATGGAAGAATAAAAATAATGTTAGGTGAAGGAAGTTGTGGACAATCCATGAATATCTCAACATCTGTTGTAGGAAGGTTAAGATTATTCTTCTTGCTGTACTTAAAACTCACACTTATAGTGTGAGGTAAATGTAATGTTGTATATAAACAGAATTAGGAAAATGTGCCATTTTTCTTAGAATTTAATCAAGATGGAAGTCTGGGCCTACCTCCTCTCTTTTATTAAATTGTAGACAGGACACCAACACAAATTTGAATAAGGACAAACAAAATGTTAGCAAATGAAGAATGGTATGAACTGGTTAAAATGTGATGAAATAGAGTGGTGAATATTCACATAGAATCCATGATGTGCAAGGCACTATTTCAAGCTATTTGCACACACAGTTTTAATAAAAATGGCATTAAAATGTATAATTCAAAGATTCATATAAATAAAAATTACAACATTGAAAATAATATTAGGTGACACTAAAACTGTCATAGAAACACACATTTATATAAAACATAAAGTAACTTCAAGTATTAAATACATTTTAGAAAGGTTGATTACTAATCAGATGAACAAAGTGATTAGTCTTTTTATCTGGTAAACAAGGCATATACATTATTTGCAAATTCCAGAGACAAGTATTTTAAATATTGACATTTAACACCTAAAAATGTATCACTGACTTCATAGAAGTAGATATTCAATGGTGATATTTTCTAGGCTCTGTGAAATTCCATCAGAAAAATGTGAATTAGAATATAACCCATAAATAATATCTGTCCATGTACAAAGTAATTGAAGATCAATTTAAATAACTATTGGATTAAGAAATAGAGACTGAGGTAAATTTACAGGGTCAGGGAGGATCTAAGGAGGAAGCATTGACACTGGAGCCCAGGGACCTGGGATTACAGAACAGATTTTACCAGTGCTAACTTACTGCTCCAGAGAAAACATCAATTCTGTTCATATGCAGGTACTATTCATCAAGAAAGGGATTACAACTTCAGAAATGTGTTCTAAATGTGTCCATACTTTGACATATTAATGAAGTAATCACCTTCTATTCATAACTATTCCATATGGAATATTGAAGAGGGAGTGTTCCAAATAAAGAGACTGAGGATTTCTCATGAGAACTCAGTGTCTGCTTGAATATATCTAAGTAAAATATTTTATGTATGTGGAAAGTGTGGATATTTGTGCATCAAAAGTTTCAAGAATCCCTAAAATGTGCAATGGAGATGAGGGGAAAATATCAGATTTCCCCAGCACCAGAAATGAGGCAAGAAAAAATTTAGAGGAGTTGTAAATGTGAAAAGCCAGTGGCTTGTCACACAGCAACATTGCCAATCTTGTTCCAGGACAACTAGAATAAATATATAAACATACAAAGTGAAAACATTTAAATATTAGATCTCCCTCATGGGAGAAATAAATTATAAAGATTGAAGCATACAAGAAAATGAGCTACCAGGATTTAAGCTACCAGAATAAATTAGATTACACATAAATTTCTGATATTAAAATTGTCACAAATGTTTAAGTTGGTACTGGAAGACAAAGAAATATAATCTTGGGAGTTCTAGGGCCCTGCCCACTGCCAGTCCCTCTCCACACTACTACAGCTGGTGCTTTCTGGAAAGCACCACCATCTGGCAGCAGGCCAACCAGCACAAATACAGAACATTAAACCACCAAAGCTAAGGACTCTCACAGAGTCCATTGCACCCTTCACCACCTCCACTGGAACAGGCACTGTTATCCATTGCTGAGAGATCCATAGATGGTTCACATCACAGGAATCTGTGCAGACAACCCCTTGTGCCAGCCCAAAGCCAGGTAGACCTGCTAGGTGGCTACATCCTGAAGAGAGACAACAATCAATGCACTTCAGCTCACAGGAAGTCACACTCATGGGAAAAGGGGGAGAGTACTACATCAAGGAACACCCCATGGGACAAAAGAGCCTGAACAACAGTCTTCAGCCCTAGACATTTCCTCTGACAGTGTCTACTGAAATGAGAAGGAACCAGAAAACAAACCCTGGTAATCTGATGAAAAAGAATTCAGGTTAGTTATTAAAGTTATTAAGCTAATCAGGGAGGGGCCAGAGAAAGGCGAAGCCCAATGCAAGAAAATCCAAAAAATGATACAAGAAGTGAAGGGAGAAATATTCAAGAAAATAGATAGCTTAAAGAAAAAACAACAGTAAAAAATTCAGGAAACTTTGGATGCACTTTTAGAAATGTGAAATGCTCTGGAACGTCTCAGCAGAATTGAACAAGTAGGAGAAAGAAATTCAGAGTTCAAGGATAAGGTTTTTGAATTAACCCAATCCAATAAAGAACAAGAAAAAGAATAAGAAAATATGAGCAAAGCCTCCGAGGAGTCTGGCGTTCTGTTAAATGACAAATCTTAAGAATAATCAGTGTACCTGAGGAAGAAGTGAAATCTAAAAGCCAAGAAAACATATTTGGGGGAATAATCAAGGAAAACTTCCCTGGCCTTCTGAGAGACCTAGACATCCAAGTACAAAGAACACCTGGGAAATTTGTCACAATAAGGTCTTAGCCTAGGCACATTTTCATTAGGTTATCCAAAGTTAAGACAAAGGAAAAAAATCTTAAGAGCTGTGAGACAGAAGCACTAGGTAACCTATAAAAGAAAACTTATCAGATTAACAGCAGATTTCTTAGCAGAAACCTTAGAAGCTAGATGGGATTGGGGCCCTTTCTTCAGCCTCCTCAAACAAAACAATTATCAGCCAAGAATTTTGTACCCACTGAAACTAAGCATCATATATGAAGGAGAGATAGTCATTTTCAGACAAACAAATGCTGACAGAATTTGCCATTAGCAAACCAGCATTTTAAGAGCGGCTAAAAGGAGCTCTAAACCTTGAAACAAATCCTGGAAACACATCAAAACAGAGCCTCATTAAAGTATAAATCACACAGGGCCTAAAAAAAAAATACAAGTTAAAAAGCAAAAACAAAGTACAGAGGCAACAAAGAGCATGATGAAAGCAATGGTACCTCACATTTTCATACTAACATTGGATGTAAATGGCCTAAATTCTCCACTTAAAAGACACAGAACCTCAAAATGGATAAGAACTCAATAACTATCTGCTGCCTTCAGGAGATTCACCTAACACATAAGGACTTACATAAGCAAGGAAAGTGGTAGAAAAAGGCCTTCATGCAAATGGACACAAAAAGCAACCACACGTAGCTATTCTTATATGAGACAAAACTAATGTTATAGCAACAGTAGCTAATAGAGACTAAGAGACAGTATACAATGGAAAAAGGTCTCATGCAACAGAAACATATGACCATCTTAAACATATATGCACCTAACACTGGAGCTCCCAAATTTATAAAACAATGACTAGTAGACATAAGAAATGAGATAGAGAGCAACACAATAATAGTGGGGGACTTCTATACTCCACTGACAGCACTAGATACATCATCAAGACAGAAAGTCAACAAAGGGATAAATGGACTTAGCAGATATATACAGAACATTTCATCCAAAAACCACAGAATACACATTCTATTCAACAGCACACAGAACTTCTCCAAGATGGACCATATGATAGGCCATAAAATGAGTCTCAATAAATTTAGAAAATTGAAATTGTATCACACACTCTCTCAGATCGCAGTGGAATAAAACTGAAAATCAACTCCAAATGGAATCTTCAAAACCATGCAAATACATGCAAATTAAATAACCTGTTCCTGAATGAGCAATGGGTGAAAAACAAAATCAAGATGAAAATTTTAAAAAATTATTCGAACTGAATTACAATGACACAGCTTATCAAGACCTCTGAGACACAGCAAAGGCAGTGCTAATGGGAATTTTGTAGCCCTAAACACCTACATCAAAAAGTCTGAAAGAGCACAAACAGACAATCTAAGGTCACACCTCAAGGAACTAGAGAAGCAGGAACAAACAAAACCCAAACCCATCAAGCAAAGGAAATAACCAAGATCAGAACTGAACTAAATAAAGTTGCCACAAGAACAATAACAGAAAATACAAAAAATAAAAATAAAACAAAAAGTTGGTTCTGAAGGGGGCCAGCCCCCCACATCTGTGAGTATTTCTCATCAGGCAGGATGAGAGATTGAGAAAAGAAATAAGATACAGAAACAAAGTATACAGAAAGAAAAGTGGGCCCAGCATTTTAAGAGCTGGGTGCTCAGCATATGGAGGACCCGCACCAGCACCAGTCTCTGAGTTCCCTCAGTATTTATTGATTACTATTTCACTATCTCAGCAAGGGGAATGCAGCAGGAGATCAGGGTGATAGTGGGAAGAAAATCAGCAAGAAAACACGTGAGCAAAGGAATCTCTGTCACAAATAAGCTCAAGGGAAGGTACTGTGCCTCGATGTGCACGTAGGCCAGATTTATGCTTTTCTCCACCCAAACATCTCAGTGGAGTAAAGAGTAACAAAGCAGCATTGCTGCCAACATGTCTCACCTCCCACCACAGGGTGGTATTTCTCCTATCTGAGAATAGAACAAATATACGATCAGGTTTTACACTGAGACATTCTGTTCCCAGAGGCAGGCAGGAGACAGAGGCCTTCCTGTTATCTCAGCTGCAAGAAGCCTTCCTCTTTTGCAAATCCTCCTTAGCACAAATCCTCCATGGGTGTCAGGCTGGGGGGATGGTCAGGTCTTTCCCATCCCATGAGGCTGTATATCAGACTATCACCTGGATAGAAACCTTTGACAATACCTGGCTTTCCAGAGTGGAGTTCCCTGCAGCTTTCCACAATGCGTTGTGCCCCTGGTTACTCGAGAATGGAGAATGGTGATGACTTTTATCAAGCATACTGCCTGTAAATATTTTGTTAGCAAAGCACATCCTGCACAGCCCTAGATCCCTTAAACCTTGATTCCATACAATACATGTTTCTGTGAGCTAAAGGTTGTGGATAAAGTTACAGATTAACAGCATCTCAGGGCAAAGCAATTGTTCAGGGTACAGGTCAAAATGAAGTTTATTAAGTCTTCCTTTTCTACATAGACACAGTAACAGTTTGATCTCTCTTTCTTTTCCCAACATGGTTCTTTAAAAAGACAAGAAAAATGGATAGACCACTAGCAAGATTAAGAAAAGAGGAGAGAAAATACAAACAACCTCACTAAAAAATGAAACAGGGGATATTACAATGGACACCACTGAAATATTAAATAAAATTCAAGGGTACTATGAACACCTTTAGGCACCTAAATTAGGAAACCTAGAAGAGATGGATAAATTCCTGGAGAAATACAATCCTCTTATCTTAAATCAGGAAGAATTAGATACCCTAAACAGACCAATAACAAACATCAAGATTGAAATTGTAATTTAAAAATTACCAACAAAAAAGCCAAGGACTAGACGCATTCACAGTAGAATTCTACCAGACATTCAAAGAGTAATTGATACCAATCCTTTCATACAATTCCACAAGATAGAGAAAAAAATGCACCCTTCCTAATTCATTTTATGAAGCCAGCATCACCCTAATACCAAAACCATGAAAGGACATAACCAAAAAAGAAAACTACAGACCAATATCCTTGATGAACACAGATGCTAAAATCCTTAACTAAATACTAGCTAACTGAATCCAATAACATATCCAAAAGATAATCCACCATGATCAAGTGGGTTTCATAGCAGGTATACAGGAATGTTTTAACATATGTAAGTCAGTAAATGTTATACATCACATAAACAATTAAAGACAAACCTCACATGATCATATCAATAGATGGAGAAAAAGCATTCAACAAAATCTAGCATAGCTTTATGATTAAAGATCTCAGCAAAATAGGTGTACCAGGGACATACCTCAATGTAATAAAAGTCACCCCACAGCCACCATAATGCTGAATGGGGAAAATGTGAAAGCATTCACTCTGAGAATTGAAATAAGACGAGGATGCCCACTGTCACCACTCCTCTTCAACATAGTACTACGAGTCTTAGCCAAAACAATTGGAAAAAAGAAAGAAACAGAGAAAACCCAAATCAGTAAAGAGGAAGTCAAACTGTCATTGGTTGCTGACAATATGATCTTTCACCTTGAAAACCCTACAGACTCCTCTAGAAAGCTCCTAGAACTGACAAAAGAATTCAGCAAAGTTTCCAGATAAAAGACTAATGTAAACAAATCAGTATCTCTTCTATACACCAACAGTTACCAAGCAGAAAATCATATCAAGAACTCAACCCCTTTTACAATAGCTGCAAAAAACAAACAAACACTTAGGAGTATATCTAGCAAAGGAATCAAAAGACCTCTACAAGGAAAATTACAAAACACTGCTGAAAGAAATCATAGATGTAGCCATACATGGTGGTGTACACCTGTAATCCCAGCTACTCAGGAGGCTGAAGCAGGAGAATCACTTGGACCCAAGAAGTGGAGGCTGTAGTGAACTGAGTTCATGCCATTGCACTCTCACCTCAGCAACAGGAGCAAAACTCCCTCTAAAAAAAAAAAAAAAGAAAAGAAAGAAAGAAAAGAAAAGTAAACACAGATGGCACAAACAAATGGAAACATATCCCCATACTCATGGATAGGTAGAACCAATATTGTGAAAATTACCATTCTGCTAAAGGCAACCTACAAATTCAACACAATCCCCATCTGAATACAACCATCATTCTCCACAGAATTACAAAAACAATTCTAAAATTCATATGGATCCAAAAGAGTAATACAAAGCAAAATCAAGACTAAGCAAAAATAACAAATCTAAAGGCATCACACCACTGTACAATAAATCCATAGTTACCAAAGCAGCATGGTCTTGGCATAAAAATAGGCACATAGACCAATGGAACAGAATAGAGAACCCAGAAATTAACCCAAGTACTTACAACAAATGATCTTCACCAAAGTAAATGAAAACATAAAGTGGGGAAAGGACACCCTTTTCAACACATAATGTTGGGATAATTGGCAAGCCACATGTAGGAGAATAAAACTGGATCCTCAACTCTCACCTTATACAAAAATCTACTCAAGATAGGTTAAGAACTTAAACCTAATTCCTGAACCATAAAAATTCTAGAAGATGGATAAACCCTTCTAGACGTTAGCATAGGCAAGGATTTCATGACTAAGAACCCAAAAGCAAATGCAATAAAAACAAAGATAAATAGCTGGGACTTAGTTAAACTAAAGAGGTTTTGCATGGCAAAGGAAACTGTCAGCAGAGTAAATAGCCTGCAGAGTGGGAGAAAATCTTCACAATCTAAACATCTGACAGAGGACTACTATCCAGAATCTACAGCAAACTCAAACAATACAGCAAGAAAAAAACAAACAACCCCAACAAAAAATGGGCTAAGGACATGAATAGACAGTTCTCAAAAGAAAATATACAAATGACCAACAAACATAAGAAAAAATGCTCAACATCACTAAAGTTCAGGGAAATGCAAATGAAAAACACAATACAATACCACCTTACCTCCTGCAAGCCAAAAATAAAAAAACAGTAGATGTTGCCATGGATGCAGTAAATAGGCAACACTTCAACATTGCTTCTGGGAATGTAAACTAGTACAGCCACTATGAAAAACAATGTGGAGATTCTTTAAAGAACTAAAAGTAGAACTATCATTTGATCCAGCAATTCCACTACTAGGTATCTACCCATGGAAAAATAAGTCATTATTCAAAACAGATACTTGCACACGCATGTTTATAGCAGCACAATTCACAATCGCAAAATCATGGAACCAACCCAAATGTCCATCAATCAACAAGTGGATAAACAAACTTTGGTATATATATATACATATATACGTATATATATATGGAACGCATATATACGTATATATATGGAACACATATATACGTATATATATGGAACACATATATACGTATATATATGGAACACATATATACGTATATATATGGAACACATATATACCTATATATGGAACACATATATATACACCATATATGGAATATATATAGTGTGTGTGTGTATATACACACACACACTATATATATGGAATACTATGTAGCCATAGAAAGGAATGAATTAACAGCATTTGCAGTGACCTGGATGAGATTGGAGACTATTGTTCTAAGTGATGTAACCCAGCAATGGAAAACTCAATGTCATATGTTCTCACTGATACGTAGGAGACAAGCTATGAGGATGCAAAGGCATAAGAATGCTGCAATGGACTTTGGGGACTTGGGGTAAGAGTGGGAGGGAGGTGAGAGATAAAGGACTATGAAAATGTTGCAGTGTATACTACTTGGGTACTGAATGCAATGTAATCTCACAAATCACTGCTAACGAATTTTCTCATGTAACCAAATACCATCTGTGGCCCAATAACTTATGAAAAAATAAAATAAATGAAAAATAAAATATAACACACCAAGAAAGTGAAGAGATAACCCACAGAATGGGAAAAATATAATTGCAAACTACCCATCTGACAAACGATTAATAACCACAATATATAAAGAGCTCAAACAACTCTACAAGAAAAAATCTAATAACCTGGTCAAAAATGGCCAAAAATGTTTAAATATATATTTCTCCAAAGAAGACATACAAATGGCAAACAGGAATATGAAAAGGTGCTCAACATCGCTGATAGAGAAATGCAAATTCAAAGTGCAGTGCAATTTCATCTCACTGGAGTTAGCATGGCTTATATTCAAAATACAGGCAATAACAAATGCTAGGGAGAACTTGTTACTCTTGGTGGGATGTAAATTAGTACAACCACTCTAAAGAACAGTTGGGAGGTTCCTCAAAAACCTAAAAATTGAGATACCACATGATCCAGTAATCCTACTTTTGGGTATATACCCAAAAGAAAGGAAATCAGTATGTTCAGATATCTGTACTCCTGTGTTAGTTGCAGTGCTATTTACAACAGCTAAGATTTGGAAGCAAACTGAGTGTCCATCAAGAATGGGTTAAAAAATATGGTACATATACACAATAGAGTACTATTCAGCCTTAAAAAAGAATGAGAACCAGTCATTTGCAAGACCATGGATGGAACTGGAAATCACTATGTTAAGTGAAATAGCCAGGCACAGAAAGACAAACATCACATGTTCTCACTTATTTGTGGGATCTCAAAATCAACCCATTTGAACTCATGGGCATAAAGAGTAGAAGGATGCCTACCAGAGGCTTGGAAGGATAGCAGGGAGCTAGGGTGAGGTGGACATTATTCATGGGTACAAAAAATAATTAGAATGAATGAGAATCTCTATTTGATAGCAAAATAGGGTGACTATAGTCAATAATAATGTAATTGTACATTTTAAAATAAAGAGTGTAATTAGATTGTTTGCAACTCAAAAAATAAATTCTTGCAGGGATGGATATCCCATTCTTTGTTATGTGATTCTTTAACTTTGTCTGTCTGTATCAAAGCATTTTGTGTATGTTATAAATATATACATCTATGTACCCACAAAAATTAAAAATTAAAAAAACACGACTCAATTTGAATTTTGGGTAAGTAACATTACTTGGATAAATATCTTCCAATAATTGCTTAAACATATTGCACACAAATATGCAAATATTGCATAGCTCTACTAAAAATTATTTATTGCTTATCCCAATTTTAAAGTTTATGGTGTTTCTTATATTTTCTTTCAGTGAATCTGACACATCCATTATAGAAGTATCATAATACTTACAATAACATTGTACAGACCAGGGGAAACAAGAATAAAAGAAAAATGCTTAGAAGTCATATGGGTTGTTAAGAGTATAAAAGAAAACTGAGTCCCAAATTATACATTAAAAACATAAATTAGGATGTACATCTGAGCTCTCACCAGAAGATGTGGCAACCAGATTGTCCTTGGGCTGAGAATAAAGTCCCTGAGCACTCTCCAAGACAGACAATGCAAATCAAGTTCATTTTCATTGTGCTCCCTTTACCTTCAAAATTGTGTAAGTCCATAAGCATACATAAAATTATGAGTAAATGTGGGAAAAATAACACCATGAAATGTGCCAAAACAAAAGACTGTTTACAAATACTGCAGATGTTTAGATTAGGTGTCTGAAGCAAAGAAAGTGAGTGTAATAAAAATAATTTAAAGGAAAGAGAGCATGATAAATCTGTTTCTTCATCTTTATTATAACGCTAAATTTGTTGAAATTTTTTTTAAAACGGCATGATTTGTCTACAGATCTTTGTACTCTGGCTTAAATTAAATGTATATAAGGTTATATAATAAAACACTGGGCTGTTTTATTATTATATTGATAATTTCTTGGTCAGCACTACTTTGATCATATTCTAGAAATCGTGCTGTAAGACCTATGACTGATTATCAACAACATAAAGTGATTATGAGAGTCTCATGTGACAGATGAAGGAAGGTTGGTCAGTGCAGTGGCAATTGGCAACCTGAGAAACCAAGCTCATAATTTTAGAAAAGTATTATTCTTTCTAACCAGATATTTCCAGGAAAGGAACATTGTGAAATGCAGAAATGCCAAAAGAATAATTCTTAGTGTATAATAATAACTAAATAACTGAAATACATCTCAATTTCTTGACAATTTAACTTAATACAGGGTGCAGCCAGGATCAGAATGTTTACTAACATAGACATTTATGATCTCAATATATTTAACTCTTAGCTTGTTGAGGAAAACTGTAGTGGAACTGTTATTGCAGAAAGAAAAGACAGAAAACAGCGGAGGGGCTGGATCATAAGTCATGTATTACAATTTTTGGAAACCACTAAAAATCCTGCCTGGTGATAGGTTTTTCTTATCTCATTATTGAAGAATATATAAGCAGCATGGTCACGGTGGCTCATACCTGTAATCCCCACACTTTGGGAGGCCAATATTGGAGGATCACTTGAGGCCAGGAGCTCAAGACTAGCCTGGGCAACATAGCAATATCCTGTCTCTACAATTTCATTTCAAACTAGCCCACTGTGTTGTCATATGACTGTAGTCCCAGCTACTAGGGAGGCTGAAGTGAGAGAATTGTTTGAGCTTATGTGTTTGAATCTGGAGTGAGCTATGATTATGCCACTGCCCTCCAGCAAGAATGACAGAGCTAGATACTGTATACAAATATATACATATTGTATATATTGTCAATGACCCATCATAGGTCTTACATGCTGTGTATGCAATATGGTAAAAATTGTGTTGACAAAGAAATTATCAAAATAATAATAATAAAAGCCCAGTGTGTTATTTTATTATGTACATTGTTTATAAATTTAATATAAATGAGGTAGAGTATGAAGATTTGTAGACATACAACTTTTTTTTAATCTCAACATAATATAACTTTTTTTTATCTTTTTTTAGACAGAGTCTCACTCTGTCACCCAGGCTGGAGTGCAGCGGCTTGATCTCAGCACAACGCAACTTCTATCACCCTTGTTCAAGCAATTCCCCTGGCTCAGCCTCCTGAGTAGCTGGGACTACAGGTTCCTGCCAGGATGCTCGACTAATTTTTGTATTTTTTGTAGAGACAGGTTTTCACCATCTTGTTCAGGCTGGTCTTAAACTCCTGACCTGTTATCTACTGGGCTCAGCCTCCAAAAGTGCTGGGATTACAGACATGAGCCACTGCACTCAACCAGCATTTCCTTTTTAAAGTGTGCAAACTCTTTGACCATCATGTCTCTGCACATCACTGTAATAAGATAACCAGAGCAACTGTTTCCACTGTGGAGTTGGGAGGAGATAAAGACACATCCTTCGTACTTTGGGGGCTCTTATCAGGACCAGGTGAGGTCTCTGCACTCTGATTTTATGTCTCTTAAATGTGCAAAGTACAGAGATTTTTACCATGAATAATTTTAACAGAAATTAAAAATTCTATAATGTTCAGGGACATTCAGGTTTTCTATTGATCATGTTTCTTCTTGATATTTTTAGGCCCTGGCTGGCCACAAATGAATAATCTCTATCATCATCACTGTGTTCCTTTGTGTTTTAAACTTTCCCGATTCCATTCTCTCTACCTTTTATTTTGAAAAAGAATAGATGCCAGAAAATTCTATCCCTACCAAATGCAAAAAAAAAAGAAAAATTATAAATACTAACATCTACAAGTCACATTTGTGAATATATGTTTTAATTAGAAAATTACAATTTTAAACTTTCAGATGAAATGGTATAATATAAAACTGAGGACTTTTTTTTACAGCTGCTTGATAAAATTTACTGAACGGAGATGAATAACATAAAACAGACAACTACAAAACAAAAACAAAATGTCTTGAAGCATAAAATCCTCACATAAGAACCAAGAGAAACAAAATTTTCTTTTCTATTTCCCACCTGCCTCAAATATAGTACTGAATAATCATCTGAAGCAGAGAGTAGGGACTGCAAAACTTTGGTGAGGAACCATTTGAATTACATCCATGTACCACTTGTTGCCTCAGCTCACCAGTCCTGTTTTGCAAACAGCCAAATGACTATAACAAAAAATGCCTACCTCCCTCCTAGCAGAATGATTCAAGTTTTTGCTCAGGAAAGTTATTATGATCAAGCAGGATAATTTATAATATTTTGCAGTCCCTAAAATCTTGGGTATTATTACATCATTATTATAAAAATAATAAGCTGAAAAGAGCAGTATAAAACTTTTTCAAAAGTACTATACAAGATAAATTTTATACATATTAAAGGAGGAATTCTTCAAGGACACATAAAAAATTAACAAAAACTTTTTTGTATTACACAAATTTGCAAACATGAATTCTTTGATATAAGAAATCCAAAGAAATATCCAAATTAGAAAAATGGATGGTGATAGTGGTTGCACAACATCATGAACACATTTAATATCACTGAACTGCATATTTAAAAATAGTTAAGGTGGTACATTTTCTGAGTATTTTACCACAATAAAAAAATTGGGAAAATATATTAAAACAGTGAAACTAAATTGTTTAAAAGGAACTGGTAGGTGGAAGGTACAGCAAAATGACTGACTAGAAGCCTCAACCAATCATTCCTTAGAAAAACAAGTACTTAACAAAAAAAAAAAAACACAAAAAAACACCTTCATAAGAATCAAAAATCAGGTGAGCACTCACAGTACCTGGTTTTTAACTTATCGCTGAAAGAGACACTGAAAACATAGTAGTAACAGTCTTGAATTGCTGATGCCATCCCTACCTCATCCCCTGGCAGCTGCAGAGTGGTAGAGAGAGTATTTCTATGTGCTGCAGGAGGAGAAACACAGCACTTGTGAAGTTCTGAACTCAGTGCTGTCCTGTTATAGCAGAAAGAAAAACTGGACCAAACTCAACTAATGCCTGCACACCAAGGGAGCATTTAAACCAGCCCTAACCAGAGGGGAATCGCTGGTGCCACTGGTTAGACTTTCAGTTCCACAAGCCTTGCCACCAAGCACTACAGTGCTCTGGGGCTATAAATAAACATGAAAGACAGTCTAGGCCACACAGACTGAAACTGCTGGAAGAGTCCAAGTACTGAACTGGGCCAAGAGACAGTGGACAAGGGGGCACATTACCTACTAAGACACCAGCAAAGCTGGCTAAGTGAGTGTTGGCCTTGCCTCCCCTAACCCCAGTCTGCACAGGTCATGGGTCCAAAGGAGATTCCTTTCTTCCACTTGAGGAGAGGAGAAGGGAAACTGTAGAGGACTTAGTCATGTTTCTTGGATAGCAGCTCAGCCACAGCAGGATAGGGAACCAGTCAGAGCTGTGAGGACCTCTTTCAAGGCCCTAGCTCTGGAAGACATTTCTAGATATACCCTGGACCAGAAAATAACCCACTACTTTGATAGAAGGTACCCAGTAGAGAGGGAATGAGTAGTGCCACACTTTTAAACCATTATATCTTGTAAGAACTCACCAGCTATCATGAAAACAATAAGGGAGGAACCACCCCCATGATCTAATCACCTCCCACCAGGTCCCTAACCCAACACTGAGAATGACAATTCAATATGAGATTTGGGTGGGGACACAAAGCCAAAAACCAAGGACATTTTTATAATAAGGAACTCTTATATTCTTAATATTTTGCAAATTATTATTCTCTCATCACCAAAGTTTTGCCTAAGGTAATATATAATGAATTTAATAAATTTAGTTTTAAAAAACACAGAATTACAAAACAATTAATACAATACTAGAAATCATGATGCACATTGCCAGCCTCCCTTAAGGTAAAGTTCTATTAACTCCACAAAAATTTTATAAATGGCAGACGATACATTTCCAGATAGTTTTGTGGTGATCCAAAAAGAACTGATTAATTAGCAATTTTTATGTCACAATTGAGACAAAATGTTACTTGTAATAAATATCATTATTGTTATGTATTTAAAGCATCTCACGTATTCAGAAATCATACTTTAGATGGGGCCAAGCTGGACGATTAGAAGCAGCTGTGGTCTGTGGCTCTCACGGAGAACAATGAAAACTGTGAGTGAATTCTGCACATTCAATTGAGGTATTCTTGCATTGGGACTGACTAGGAAGACAGCTCGACCCACAGAGAGTGAGGAAGAGCAAGTGGGGCAATGGCCCACCCAGATGTAGCATGGAGCTAGGGGAGCCCCCACTCACAGCCGAGTGAAGTGGTGAGTGATTGTGCAACTCTGCCCAGTAAACAATGCTTCTCCCATGGATCTTTGCAACCTGCAGATCAGGAGACCCCCTCTTGAGCCCAGCCACCATGGACATGGGTCTGAAACACAGAGCTGTGTGGGGTCTTGGCGGAGTGCTCGCTGGCTCACTAAGAGATGCATGGAAACCCAGGAATTTTGCATACTCTGCCTCGAGAATTCCAGCAAAGTGGGAGATACATCCATGCATTCCCCTAGGAAGGGGGCTGAATCCAGGGAGCCAAGTGGCATCATTCAGTGGGCCCCACTCCCACAGCACGTCATAAGTTAGGACCCATTGGCTTGGAATTCCAACTGGCCAGCGGCAGCAGGCTGCAGACAGCTGGAGATGGACAGAGTTCCCGGAGGGAGGGGAAGCCACTATATCTGTGCTTTCAGTTGGCCCCTCTAGCCTGATGGCACCAGGGACCAGGAGGAGTTCCCCATAACGCGGCACAGCTGCTGTTCCTGGTCGTGGCCAGTTTGCTTCTTTAAGCGAGACCACAATCCATCCCTCCTCACTGGACAGGACTTCCCTGTGAGTGACAGAATTTTAGCAGCTCCAGCCAGAGTTCTATGGACAGAACTCTGATTTCTGCCTGGTATGAAGTCTCCAGTTGCTGTCTTCTCAGTTCAGCTGACCTAGCCTTTCCAGCCTGCTGGCTCTGGAGACTCCCAGGGGTCAGCACAGCACACCATCACTGCCAAGGGGCAGCCAGACTGCTACTTTAGGCAGTCCCTGATCCTGTTCCTCCTGACTGGGCAAGGCCTCCCAACAGGGGTCTCTAGACACCTCCTCCAGGAGCATTCCAGGTGGCATCAAGCCAGTAACCCCTCAGACTGGTGTTCCCACAGGAAGGATCAGGCTGCCATCTTTGCTGTTTCACAGCCTTCACTGGTGATACCTCCAGGTGCAGGAGAGACTGAGGCAACTAGGGTCCAGAGTGAACCCCCAGAAAACCACAACGGCCCTAGGGAAGAGAGGTATGACTGTTAAAAACAAACAGCCACAACAACAATATCAACAAAAAAGACCCCATAAAAACCCTACTCAAAGGTCAGTAACATCAAAGATCAAAGGTAGATAAGCCCACAAAGATGAGAAAGCATCAATAGAAAAATGCTGAAAACTCCAAAAGGGAGAAAGCCTCTTCTCCTCTAAATGATAACAACACCTCCCCAGCAAGGGCACAGAATTGGCTGGAGGCTGAGATGGCTGAAGTGACAAAAGTAGGCTTTAGAAGTTGGGTAATAACAGACTTCACTGAGCCAAAGGAGCATGGTCTAACTTAATGCAAAGAAGCTAAGAATTATTTAAAAAATACAGGAGCTGATAACCAGAATATCCAGTTTAGAGAGGAATATAACTGACCAGATGGGGGTGAAAAACACAACATGAGATCTTCACAATGCAACCACAAGTATCATTAGCAGAATGATACATCCATTCTCCTCTCCTCAATGATAGGCAAATCTAAAATAAAAGATTTTTTTAATAAAAAAACTTGATGTTATAATAGTAGCTTTTCTTTTCATAAACCTATATATCTTAGCACAGAGCACCAGCTTAGTCTGTTTGGGCTTGGCATGGTGTGTTGCCATGTGTTGTCTTTGATTCTATAAGAAAAATGTCTTCCAGTTGGCCTCACTGAGGACACACTCACCCTCAGACTTCTACTGTCTGCAAATACAATTATGCCTCAATTCTGACTGTATCCATTCTATCATTAGCTGCCGTAACTACAACCTTAAAACTCAATCTTTGTTGTTTCTTAGCGCTTTATTTGTTTATTTAATTGCCTTATTTGAAGTTGCTCTATTTCTTCTTTTTAAACATTCCTTGGTCAGTACTCCCAGAAAAAAAAAATAAAACTGTCAACTAATAATCCTACACCTAGTGAAGCTATGTATCAAAATTGAGGATTGCTTGAGTTCAGGAGTTCAAGACAGACCTGGGCAACATAATGAGACCTCATCTCTGATAAAATTAAAAAATATATATTAGCCAGGTGTGGTGGTGTGCACCTGTAGTCTCTCAGCTACTTGGGAGGCTGAGGTAGGAGAATTGCTTGAGCTCAGGAGATCTAGGCTACAGTGAGCTGTGATTGTGCCACTGAACTCCAGCCTGATTGAGAGTGAGGTCCTGTCTCAAGCAAACAAACCAAACACCACCACCAATACAGAATCTTGGGGAATCTAACAAAAATGTATTTTTGGTCAATCTTTGCTATTTTAAATTCCTGATTTTTCCTTACATTCTAATGCAAAGGGAAATGAAGCACTGGTGAGACCTAGGCTGGAGGGATCTGCCCTAGGCTTAGTGTATATTATCTCTGGGCAACCCCTACAAAATCTCTAGAGACATCTGAGGTGAAGAATGAGCCAATGTCAGCATCTCAGAAAAGGTTTTCACTTTAGGCCTTCCTGAAGCAAGAGCCTAAGAGTGTTTGGATCTAGAAGGAGCATATTGTGCTCTCTTAAACATTTCCCACAAAGTGGCCTGGATACAGGGCTGTCTCTAGGATGTGGGTGCTTGGTTACCAGAGTTCTAAGTTCTGTTGGGGTCTGTCACCAAGGAAGTAAGGTCACTTTTTCAAAGTTTCATATTCTGGGCTCCTTGCTTTCTTCCATAAAACACATCCAAAGGCCCTGCTGGGCTATTGACTGCTCATTATCCCTCTATGCCAACTCTTTTTTTTTTTTTTTTTTTTTTTTGAGAGAGTCTCACTCTGTCACCCAGGCTGGAGTGCAGTAGCATGATCTCGGCTCACAGCAACCTCCACCATCTGGGTTCATGCCATTCTCCTGCCTCAGCCTCACAAGTAGCTGAGACTACAGGTGCCTACCACCATACCTGGCTAATTTTTTGTACTTTTAGTTTTAGCCAGGATGGTCTTGATCTCCTGACCTCATGATCTGCCTGCCTTAGCCTCACAAAGTGCTGGGATTAAAGACACGAGCCATCACACCCAGCCCACATGTCAACTCTTAACCTGTGCACAATTATGCAAGCACAGCCCTCCTCAGCTCCCTGAGAAGACCTGAATGAAGCCAGGGCCTCAGGTGTGAGGTATCAATTTGGGTAAGAACCTATTTTTTCTTATTAGTTCTGTGACACTAGAAAAGTTACTGTGGTTTTTGGGGCCCTTCAACCTGTACAGTGGGTAACATACCAGCATCTCCTTCCTAGGGAACTCATCAGAAGTGTATGAGATAAAACCTGTAAAACTCATGGTGTGGCATCCCATGTAGATAGATAATGCACACACTTAGAGATAAAAGAATTATAAGAAGGAATGGGAGGTAGCATAGAACACAACTCAAGCAGGCCTGTGTCCAGCAGCGTGATATTGGAAAGTCACTTCCCCTCTCAACCTCATTTTTCATTCTGCACCAGTAAGAGTTTGAGGAGAAATGAAATTCAGGTGTCATTCTCTGATGTTATTCCTTTCAGTGCCTTCTCATTATATTCAGAATCAGATCCATGTCCTTCATTTTGGCCTATGTGGTGGGCAGACTACAGGAAGGCTCACAACACTAAAGGGGTCTGTGGCTCACTTCTGACTAATGGAATGCAATAAACATGTTGGGATACCACTTCTGTCTTTCATCAGGCTGTTACAGCAAAGATAGACTGAGCCACTCTATCAACAATAGAATGTTCTTTGTCACAGTTCTGGAGGACAGAAGTTGAAGATCAGAATGCCAGCATGGTTGAGCTCCAGTGAGAACTCTCTCTTCTGAGTTTCAGACTCTAGACTTTACATTGTATTTTTACCTGACATATAGTGGAGGATGGAGCTCTCTGGTTTTTTGTTTGTTTGTTTTTAATACAGCCAGTAATCCTGTTCCTAAGGGTTTCACCTTCAGGACCTAATTACGTCCCACTTCCTAGTACTGTTACACTGGGGGCTAGGATTTTGAAAATACACAATTTTTGTTGCAGAAATATTCAATCTATTGCAACTCTCATTATGTCATTATTGAAAAAACTGTCATTTTCTCCTAGTCTCTTTCTTCTGTGCTTCCTCCCTCAATGAATTTATCTCATCTCTTCTACTTACTCTGTCCAGTGTTTTCTCCCTCATTTTCTGCGAATGTCTCTCTTTCTCTGTCAATGTGTATTTCTTTCCCTGTCTTTCTACTGCATTCCTCAAGTTCAGAAAGCAAGATCCAGTGTTATGAGCTGTCTGTGCAGTGACCTATGCAACAGAGAATGAGGGAGTGCCCAGGCCCTGGGAAACACTCAGGCTGTCAGTCTACACTGAATCTGGACATTACCCACATGACTGTGTTTGGAAGGCAATCCTCTCAGCCCAGCTTCAGCTGAGAACACAGCCCCAGCCTCACGGAGCCCCATGTGCAGGCAACAAGTGAAGCTGTGTCCAGATTCTGGTCCACATAAATTGTGAGATAGTTAGCATTTGTTGTTAAAGGTGCTAAGTTTGGGGACACTGTTGTCAGACAGAAGCAGATCACTATCTTATTCTTCCAGGCCCCAGAGTCCTCCTTCCCTCTCCTTTTCTCTTCCCCAGGCTCCCTCTAGCCCCACTAGCCTCTTTCTCACATCCTCTGTCAAAGTCACTTCTCCCTGCATGCCTCTGCACCAGGAATAAAATCTACCTGACACACTGTTCCCAGAGTAATGCAGGGCTGGCCCTCTGTTGTCATCCTGGTCATGACATACATGACATCTCAGGGCTGGGTGCAGTGGCTCACGCCTGTAATCCCAGCACTTTGGGAGGCTTAGGTGGGCAGATCATGAGATCAGGAGATTGAGACCATCCTGGCTAACACAGTGAAACCCCGTCTCTACTATAGAAATACAAAATATTAGCTGGGTATGGTGGCGGGTGCCTGTAGTCCCCGCTACTTAGGAGGCTGAAGCAGCAGAATGGCATGAACCCGGGAGGCAGAGCTTGCAGTGAGCCAAGATGGTGCCACTGCACTCTAGGCTGCACTCCAAGATGGAGACACAGCGAGACTCCATCTAAAAACAACAACAACAACAACAAAAGGCACCTCAGTGAGGCATTTATTTCCCTCAAATGCTATGAGCCCCCTTCCCTCCCTCCCAACATGCTACTTTATTTTAATTATGACATTTACTATTCCTTCACATGTACTTGCTTTACCTAGTGGTTTTGTCCATATATTCTCAGACTGTGGGCTCCTCAAGTGGGGGAAAAGGCCAATCATTTCTCAACACCACATGCTGGGCCCACCAGGGCACTTGGCACTGGTTTAGTTCTGCGGCAGGATTGCTGAGTGAATAAATGAGGAAATGTCTAACCTCCTTTTCTGCCTCTGATCACCTCATAATGTTATATTTATTTCATTTAAGGAACACAATAATTATAGTTGATAGTAAAATATAAATGTCAAAATTAGTATAATTTCTGAAGTTTCCTGTTGAGTATTTGTGATAGCTTTTATTATATAATTATCCCTATTATTAAAGTTTTATAACTTTTACATAAATATTGATTTTTCATAAAAACCTGTTTTAACTCTGAGTTGTTACAATAAATTTTATAGCCTATCTCCAAATTCTTCTATAGTTTAATAATTTTATTATTGTTTTTATGAATAATTTTGACCCTGATATTTTAGAAAGAGGAATTCTACAATTTTCATAGCAGGTCAGGCCAATCACACTTTTTCATCCAGGATTTAGCATCTGATGTTCCATTTAACAGGAGTACAAGTTGATATGTCAAGTAACCCTGTGCCATATGTGCCCTAAATAATTCTAAATTATTTGATTATTTAATTTTCTTGTTTAGTTTTTAAAAATCATTAATTGTAACTTGTTAGTTCATGTACAACTCTGAATTCATGCGCTAGATTTAAATTAGGCAGTTGCTTACAAATCTGGCTCATGGTAAAGGTCGATCTTTAGGTGAAACAAACAATTTGGGAACGTATGACAGTTGGGAAAATAATTTCAGAACAAAAAACAAGAAGGAGAAGTCAATGGTGGGGCAAAAGAAGAGATATCAGAACCAGAAGGCACAGCAGGGAGATCCCTACACCAGGAGACAACCAAAGGACAAGGAGAGGAAGGATTCACTAAAAAATGTGTCTAGTTTTTGTTGCTTATGATTGTAAATTTTGTCATCTTTAGCCATCCTTAGGCACAGAATGTTTTAGTGCAGCAACATTTAGTTCAGAATTATATGTAGACTCTTCTGCCTACCAACTAAAGATACTGCCCATTGGACCTGAGGAATCCTTGTTTTTCTAAAGTGCCTCTCAATGGAACAATGTTTCTCTAGTCAACATTCATTAATGTGGTCATTAAAGGTCCAAATAATCCTTGAAGTAATGCTATTCAGAGAAATAAGTGTAAGAATTGTAATTAAAGTATATATAAGTACCAATAGTGTTATCCTAAAACGAAGAGTATTTAGAGAACAGTTTGTGTGTAATCCTGTGCACCCAATGTCTCAGCCCTAATGCAATGGTTGGCCATATCTTAAAGGAGAAAAAAACCTATGATCCTAGTGGGTATAAAACCAGAGAAAACATGCTCTTGGATTAAAGATGTTTTCTTAAGATGAAAAAAGTGAAAGGAGAATGTAACCAGTTTCACAGTAACTGACAGCAACATTTTCCCAAATTGATGCTGATTGAGGGAAAACCACTAACTGTCCTCTC
This sequence comes from Gorilla gorilla gorilla, assembly GCF_029281585.2. Lineage (NCBI taxonomy): Eukaryota > Metazoa > Chordata > Mammalia > Primates > Hominidae > Gorilla > Gorilla gorilla. The sequence continues at coordinate 25,026,090 of NC_073248.2, read as the reverse complement.
TGTCAGGGTGGCTGAAACAATAGGCACAAAGGTCCTATGCCTATGGTCTACCCTCAGATTGTTCTTTAAAAAAATAACTTTACACATTATAACATATGACAGTAACACAAGGATAGCACAATGGGATGAAGTTGGCCTGATTCTACCAGAATGTCAATGAAATGGGGTCTAGAAAATCTAGGTACCAAACTAATAATAAATAGCTGCAGAACTCAATAGAAAGAGAACAGAGTTCAGCTCTTGTGCTGACTTACCACATCATCACGCACTTAACAAGTCAGGAAAAGCAAGGGAAAGGTGACCTTCATGGGTGGTGCACATAGTCAAGGCTGCCACCTATAGCAGTGGGTAGTGCAGAATATATTTCAGTGTAATCTTCATGTGACCATGAAAATTAGCAGACCGCCTGAGGTAAGTGCCCAATTCAACTGTACCATTTTTAAGTCTTTTATAACGTAATTTTACTGTGCCTTTTCCATTTATGTACACAAGTGCTGACCATTGTGTTACAATTGCTTATAGTATTCAGCATGGTAACATGCTGTACTGGTTTGCAGTTTAGGAGCAATAGGCTGTATCATATAGTCTAGGTCTGTGATAGGCTGTACCACCCAGGTTTGTGTAAGTACATTCTATGAAGTTCACACAGCAATGATATTACACAATGGTGCATTTCTCAAGATACATCCCCCTTATTAAAAATGCATGATTGTATAAAAAATAAAACAGATGTTGAAAGAGTGAAATTGCTATCTATTGTTTCATAACATGTGACCCCAAAACTTTGTGGCATAAAATCACAATATTTATTACCTGAGTTTCTGTAAATGAGAAATTCAAGAACAATTTATCATGGTGGTTGTGCCTCAGAACACCTCATGTGGTTACAGTCAGATTTCAGTTGGGGCTGTCATCCAAAGGCTTGACTGAAACTAGAAGATCCACTTTCACATTTGCTAACATTCATGGCTGCAAGTTGGTGGGTTTTGTAATTGAAGGTCTCAGGTTCTCTCCACATAGATATTTTTGTAGGGCTGTTTGACTGTTCTCACCAAATAGCAGCTGGTTTCTTCCAGAGTGAGTGGCTTAGGAAAAAGCAATGCAATAGTGGCAAAATCTTTTATGACCTAGACTTAGCCATCACACATGGTTATTTCCATCACACTGTATTCACCAGAAAGGATTTTTAAGCTTGACATACCTTGAATTAGGGTCTCTGAAAGGACTTCAATAAGTTTGTGAAAAAATGAAAGTAAAACACAAAAATAAAATATATAAACTTTATTTGTCAGCATAAGCTTCATCAAGTTCAAGACACTTTTATAAGCAATAATACCAGCCTTTAGTCTATCCCTACAAAAAGCAAGCTCCTGGGAATTTAACCATATCAGGAAAGTCTTTTTTACATTATTAACTGAAGAAAAATGAGTGTCCTTTATTTTTTTAAAATCAGAAAAGAAAAGGAAGTTAGAGGGAGCCAAATCAGGGTTAAAAGGTGGATGCTTAATAGTTTTCCATGGAAACTCTGGAAAAATTTTCTTTTTTTAATCAGAGGAATTAGGAGTAACGTTGTGGTGGAGAAGAATTGTCTGATAAAATTTCTGGAAATTTTGCTAACTTTCTCGAAATACTCCATAATAGCATGTGTTATTGGGTTTTTTGTTTTGTTTTTGGCCCTCTAGAAATCCAACAGGCAAAATGCCTTGAGCATCCTAAGACACTGTTGTTATGACCTTTGTTCTAGACCAGTAACCTTTTGCTGAGACTGGACCACATTCACCTCTTGATAGCCATTGTTTTAATTGTGTTTTGTCTTGAAAATTTCACTGAAACAGCTGTGTTTGACTTCCTCACACAATTATTTGAAGAAATGCTTCAGGATCTTGATTACATTTATGTGCAATTTCAGTTGAAAACTCTGCTCTTGCCTGCAGCTGATCTAGAAACAAGAGTTTTTGAATCTATTGGTGGAAAATTTTTCAAAATTGGTGTAAATTTAACTAATTGAGATGGCGATGGTGTTGACTGTTGTTTATACTGTTTTCATTCCTAGAGCATGGCATGAACAACATTAATTTCTTTTCTGGAGAATTAATGTGAATTGTCTTCCACTGCAGGCTTTATCTTCAACACCTTATTATCCCTTCTTAGAATCAGTTATTCATTTGTATATATGTGAATATTGGGGGGCATTGTACTCATAAATTGTTATAAAGAATCAGTGATTTTACTATTCTTTCACCCAAAATTGCCATAAATTTGATGTTTATTCTTGCTTTAATTTTAGCCGAATTCATGTTGCTCTAATAGGATCTTTTTTCAAATTGGTGTCTTAGTTTCCTTATTACAATTCCTCAAATTATATCCTGTTCAGAATGCTACAATGAAGGTAGTACAAGTTTATTTAGTTGCAAAATATTTTTGAAATCTGCACAGTTTCTTCATAATATGCATTTCCCATAAACTTTTTGAAGATCCTTCATACTTTTTGAAGAATTTCAAATAATTTTTGAACATATTTTTAAATGATTACAAGAGAATTATCTATAGAACCAAATTTCAGATTTGTCAAGTTTGTGATAGGTATAATAAGAAATGGAAATCCCAGAGGGACAGCTTAGCTATTGAAGTACAATTGGCGTTAAATGATTATAAAAGTATTCAGTAAAAACCTGCAGGCATTGAAGAGCATTAAAAAATTTAGAGATAAAATAATAGGATTGTATGTACCATTTAAGAGGAGATATACTAGAAAACATATAAGAACAGGGAGAAGAACCAATAATAGCAAATGTTATATAAAATTTAAGGGTAGTGAAGCCACTGCTGGTCTCCACAGGAACACTGACATTTCTTTGTCAATAGTATGACTGAAACTCTGGTTTCCATTTCCAAAATCCTGTCTTTGTGAAGCAGGATTTTTTGTTTTGCAGTGACAGCAATCAAAATAAAATTATGAACTAGACTGGCCATAAGCACCAAATTTTGGGTGTCACTGTCTCCCATGACCCTCTGATGGAACTGTCTAGTTGCTGGAAAACAAGCTCAGGGCTCCTACTGATCCTACATTATAGTGAGTTGTATAATTATTTCATTATATATTACAATGCAATATAATAAATAATGAAATAAATGTAATGTACTTGAATCATCCTGAAACCATCCCCCTGTCCAGTCCATGAATAAGTTGTCTTCCATGAAACTAGTCCCTGGTGCCAAAAAGTTTGGGGACTGCTGCAATATAGAAAGAAAATTATAAACAGTAGAAAACACACAATCTGTAACACCTTTATTAATATATGCACTGATGCTGTACAGAATACACTAATTACATTCATTTATTTAAGTATCAATCACTACCCACAAACCAATACAAATGTCTGGAATTGTTTTAGGAGAACAGCGAATGAAACTGCAAGAGAGAAAGGTATCAAATTAAAAATATACACATATGATTATCAAAGAAAGACCCCATCTCTATAAAAAAATAATCTACACACGCATGTCAAGTTGTAATGAGTAGTAAGAACAAAAATGAAGAATGAGAGAAGAAAGAGACAGATAAGTTAATTCACGTAGAATGATCAAGGAAGTTTTTCTGCAATTACAGTGGTTACTATCACAGGTTTTAGAGTCAGACAGGCACCAGTTTTAATCCTGACTCTGCGTCTTATACCTGGGTGTGCCATGGAAAATTTATTCCACTTTTAAATCTCAGTTTTCAAATTTCTGATTTCTAAATGTTTATTAGAAATAAAAGCACATGAACAAACATAAACATACATAAAGAATCAAACACAGAAAAATGATGACTATAATGAATCAAGAATAATTGTTATAAAAATAGAGATAATAAAACTGCCAAACTTAGACAATACTGAAGACTAGAAGATAAATATACATAAACAATTTCACATGTCATGTGGCATATAGTTAGCTCATGGTAACTACAATTATTATCTTCATATTACTAAAGGAAAATATGTATCATACTTGGGCATTAAAAAAGCTGTGAGGCATACTTTTTCGAATTTTGTGAACACATACTTAAAGATTCAATTTTATGTTAAATTAAATAGTTCTACCTTCAACATTTTTAAAAGAGATTCCTTGAAAGCATATGTCAAAAATCTCATGTAATGCTTTCTGCTTCTTAACCGAAGTTTAGAGAAACTTAACAACCAAACTCTTAAAATGTAGTTACATTAAATAAACTATTTAAAGCAAGAATAAGCACAACAGCTTTAACTTCTTAAAACTGCTTAAGCATTTCAACTAAAAAATCATTTGTCTTTCAAATACACAGGAATCTGTCTAGAAAAATTTTAAGTAGAAAAAGTTGGAATTCTAAAGTAAAAAGTGCCTAAGGCCATAAAATTGCTTATAGCTGTTAATTTCGATGTCAACTAGGGGGAAAAAAATACCATTCTCGGAAGTTTGCTTTTATACCATTACAGACTTGTTTTATTTTATTATCAGCAATACAGCATGACTCATTCCAGTTGAATCTTGAAGGTAAACCTTAACTTAATTTTAAGTTTTGGCTAATTTTTAAGGATTTCTCAGTCACCTACCATGATTTAATCTCAGAAATCAAGATCTCAATTTCATATAGACATTTGGAATATTTAAACAGAAGGCTAAATGCTTCAAAATAATATTCTTGTAGAGACTTGCACATGTGGACCAGGAATCTCCATGTATTACAAAATTTATGAGAACATAATGAATGTTGATATACACATTTAATTCTGAAATAAAAACTTACAACAAATAAAATTGTAACAAATCAAGAAAATTCTGTAGGTTACACATTTTGTGTCTAAAAATACAGGTATTAAACACTCAAGGATGGATAAAAGAAGAAATCACAAGAGAATACAGAAAATATCTAGAGACAAATTAAAAATATGAAATACCAAAAGTTAAGAGATACATCAAAAACAGTAACATAAGAGAAAAATTTATAGTGACAAATGATTATAAAAAGTCAGATATCAGATGAACAACTTGACTTTTTACCCAGTGAACTAAAAACAGAGTAAAAAAGAGAGAACAACTGAAAGCTAGCAAAATTTTAAAAAAATGATGAATATAGCAGTGGAAATAAGTGAAATAGAGAATAGAAAAATATCAAAAATCAACAAAACTGAGTTTGTTCTCTGAAAAAGTTCAACAAAACTGACAAACCTTTAACTAGATTGACTAAGAAAGAAAAGAGAATACTCAAATTACAAAACTCAAAAGTAAAATGGGTACATTACTACCAAACTTTAGGAGTAAAAAAAGAATGTAAGAGAGTACCATAAGAAACTGTACACCTAAAAATTGAATAACCTAAATAAAATGAACAAATTCCTACCAACAAAAAACCTGCTAAGACTGAATCAGAAAAGTTGAATAAACCTATTCAGCAAGGAGATTCAGCAAGAAGATTGCATCAGTAATCAAAAACACAGCAACAAAGAAAAGCCTGGACCAGATGGCTTCACTGTTGAATTCCACCCAACGTTTAAAGCAGCATTAACACCAGTTTTTCTCAAACTTTTTCAAAATGTTGAAGAGGAGGTAACATTTTCTAACTTATTCTTTGAGGCTAGTATTACCCTGACACCAAGCCAGACAAAGACACCATAAGAAAATGACAAATATCCCTTACAAATTCTGATGCAAAAATTCTCAACAAATTACCAGCAATTCAAATATAGCTAGCAGTACATTAAAAGGATTATGCACCATGAATGAGTATAGTTGACTCCTGAAATAAAAGTATGTTCCAACACATGAAAATCAGTGTAATATCACATTAACATAAAAAGGGAAAAAACCCTCATGTGATCATTTTAATCAAAGAAAAGCATTTGTCAAAATTTAACCCATATTCATGATAAAGTATACTTAATAAACAATAAAAAGAAAGAAAACACCTAGACATAAAATATTAATAACACACACACACACACACACACACACACACACACACACAGAGCTAACATTTTGGTGAAAGACTGAAAACTTTTACTCCAAGAGCAAAAACAAGGATGCCTGCTTTTACTACTTCTGTATAATATAGTGCTGAAGGTTCTAGTTAGTTAAAACAATAAGACAAGTAAAATAATAAAAGATATTCCAATTTTTAAAAAAGTAAAATTATCTGTTCACAGATGACATAATCTTATATGTAAAAATCATTTAGTTTCTGTGAGTTAAACTGTCAGATGCAATAAATAAAATTCAGCAAATCTGCAGGATACAAAATCAATACACAAAAATCAGTTGTATTTCTACAATAACAAACTATCTGAAGAAGAAATCAAGACAACAGTATCATTTATGATAGCATCAAAAGAATAAAATACTTAGAAACCAACTTAACCAAGGAAATGAAAAACTTTTACAGCAAAAACTATAAACATTGCAGAAAAATATAAAAGATGACACAAATAAATGAAAAGACTTCATGTGTTTATGGATTAGAAGACAAAACCTTGTCAAGATGCCATTGCTATCAATAGTCTCAATAAAATCACTATAAAAATTCCAATACTTGCAAAAATAGAAAAACCTATTCTAAAATTCAGATGAAATCTCAAAAAATCCCAAGAAGCCAAATCAATCTTAAAAACGAATGAAGTTAGAGGACTAACACCTGCTGGTTTCAAACTTACTGCAATACTTCAGTACCCAAAACAATGTTGTACCAGCATAGAGACAGACAAAAAGACTAATGCAATAGAAATAAAGAATCAAAAAATATGATCATGATTTTTAACAAGTGAGTCAAAACTATTCAATGGGAAAGGGCAGTATTTTTAAAATTGTGTTAACAAATGAATATTTACATGGAGAACAATGAAGTTGGACCCTTACTTTATACAGTACAAAAGACTTAATTTAAAATGGGCCAATCATCTAATTGTAAGAGCTAAAACTATAAAACTCTTAGAAGAAAATATGGGAAAACAGTTTCATAACATAGAATCTGGCAATAATTTCTTGGATATGACAGTGAAAGCACAGAAAACAATAACAACAAAAATACATAAAAAGAAATTCATCAAAGTGAAAAGCTTTTATGTATCTGCAGATACAATCAATAGATTGAAAATACAATTCATGGAGGGGGAGAAAATATTCATACATTCTATATTTGAAAAGTAATTAATATCCAGGCTATATAAAGACCTCAGCAACAACAACAAAATCTAATTTAAACATGAGCAAAGGTTTTAAAATACACATTTCCTTAAAGAAAATATACAAATGACCAGTAAGCAGTGTATAAGGAGCTCAGCATCACTAATCATGAGAAAAATGTATATCCAAACCACAATGCAACACCAACTGACACGTATAAGTATAGTTGCCATCAAGAAAACCACCACCAACAAGCCAAAACAAACAACAAAGCCTGAGAAGACAGCAAATGTTGGATGTGGAGAAGTCAGGACTCATGCACACTGCTGGTGGGAAAGTAACATGGCACAGCCACTGTGGAAAAGAGTAATCACCATATGATCCAGTAATTCCACATCTGGGTATGTACTCCAAAAAACTGAAAGTGGGAATTTGAACACCCATGTTTATAGCAGCATTCACAATAACTAAAAGGTAGAAAAAGCCAAAAGGTCCATCTACAGATGAATGGATAAGCAAATATGATCAATACACACAATGATGTATTATTCAGCCTTAAAAAGAAAACAAATTCTAATACTTGCTACAACATAAACCTTGAAAAGAGTAAAACAAAAAATGCAAATACTCTATGCTTTCCACTTTTATAACGTACCTAGAGCAGTTAAATCCATAGACACAGAAAGTAGGATATGGTTTCCAGGGTATGGTGGAAGGGAAACGGGGAGCTATGGAGATAGAGTTTCACTCTGGCATTATAAAACAGGTTTGAAAATGGATAGTGGTGATAGCCGCAAAACAATGTATTTTTACTTAATGTACTTAAATTTTCTGTTATATATATTTTACCACAGTAAAAATGAAATAGCAAATATTTTTTAAACCTACATGTTTCTTTGAAATGTTTCTTTGCATCCCTTGTCCATTTTTCAATTTGGCTGCTGGTCTTTTAGTAATTTAGGATATATATATTACCCAAATTAGCTTTTTGTCTGTCATGTATGTTGTATATCTATTTCCCCAGTCTATTTGAGGCATTTTTCTCTCATATAAAGTTTTAATTTTTATGGAGTTGAATGCATCAATCTTCTATTTGAAGACATTTATTGGTTTGGTGTTTCAGTTTAGGATGATAAGGAAGTTGTAGATATGGATAAAGGAGATGGTTTTACAACACTGTGAATATACTGAACTGTACATTTAAACATGGTAAAAATGGTAAGTTTTATGTTATCTATATTTTACCACCAAAAAAGGGCCAGGTTAGATGTTTATAGGTTAGGGGTTTATTGTACCTTTAACATTTATTCCCCTCCAGGGCTCTAATTTATAAAACACCCACACAAGAAAAGTAGATACTGACAACAAATCTCCTTACAAGTCCCACAGCAGAGGCTGCCTTGGAAAGCAGAGGTGGAAAAAGTCACATAAACTTGAGGTCACTGTGAGACCTCCCATCCCCTACTCAGAAATCAGATGGAAGAAGGAGGAACCAATAAAGCAGGCTAGAAGGGTAACACATCTACCTATATACAGGGAGCTATGAAATATCTGACCTGAGCAAGTGATGCACAAGGAGACAGAGAAGCGTGACCTTTACACAGTGACCTGGCTGAAATAATTTCAGGCTGTCATTAACCAGGCAAGTTCCTCTTTTTCTCTGAGGTAGATAAACTTGAGGGGGTAAAATGGGAGTTGGGGATAATGGAAAAGAAAGCCTGGTAGTATTTCTTCTAACTCTGTTATAAATAAAAACTAAAACATAAATGCTCTTTCTCAGGTCCCAAATGTTAGGTGAAAAAAAAAATTTTTGTCAACTCAGTTATGTGATGTGGACTTTAGCAGAGCAGTACACACATGATCATTTGTCCTTTCCCTCTGCCTCTTGTGTGCTTTTTCAGTTTATAATGTACCTGATCCACTTGTCTCATACTAGCTGCAAACAAGGGCACCGAATATCACACCAGGTGGCCAGCATGTCTGTGAAGGGTAGAAACTGGGGTAGACAAACAGCTGGCAGAGGCCAGCTAGTAAGTGCCCAATGCTCACTCCATAGGACTAAACACTTAAAAAACAAGATAAACAAGTGTCAGGCTGCCTCACTAGTTATTCCCCCAAATAAAAAAAATAAAAGTAACCTTCCAGGGAATGCATGTGTGTGTACACACCAAAGTACATGCACACAGCTACATGCAAAGGGGAAAGGCTGGGAAGGAAGCAAATCCACCCCTGAACACCAGTTACTTGTGGGGAAGGGGCAGGAGAAGCTGTCAGCATTACTCACCTTTTCAACAGATGAGCTTGCATCAATTTTGACAATTTCTCATAAAAAGGCAATTTTCACTCCTTTGGGTGATCACCCACGTCCTGCAAAACTGAGCCACCAACAACCGCTTGCACAACTTCCCATGAGGCCAAATAATGGCTTCCCTCAAAGCTCAGCCCTCCCACCCACCTCCCAGTCCTGTCCCACACAGGGGGGTACTGGCCTCCTGGGGTCCAGGGGTCCAGGCCAAACCCAACCTACAGATTGTTGGTGAAATCAGCATGCATCCAAGTGCCTTTACCCGGACTGGGCCATGTGCCCACTGCACAAATATGCCTGTGCTTGTTCCCCTAGGACAGACTCCCTTTTCTTACAGTTGGAATGAGGGATGGGGATATTCGATGCTGTCCTTTACAGATTGGATATTAATCTGATGTGCTGTTCTTGAGGAAGCTTTCTGAGTTAGACACTTTCTCAGCACCTGGTGTGTGCTGCCCCTTAAAGCTGCAGAAGTCCCAGAAGGTAAGTGCTAATGCAACCCCCTTTTACTGGTGAGCAGAGTTCAGGTGATCTGCAGCCAGCCAAGCAGCTGCTAAGTGGCCAACAGGCTGGATCTGCATCTCACTTGCAGAGGCCCTGTGTGGCTGCTGGGGCTGCCCTGAGACTTGTTCTGCCTCCTCCTCCTCTTCCCTCCACAGCTTTCCCAGCTTCTATCCAGAGCTGCGTTCCAAGTGAGGAACACTTATGGATGCACCGGGCTGCAACTACTCAGACTCCAGCGTGCAGAGGGGCCCCTGATCCATGCTGTTTCCATATCCAAGCCCAAGCTTGTCTAGAGCTTCAGCAAATCCAAGCCTCCCTGAATTCCCTGCAGGACCAAACTGACCCCTACAATCCCCCCTACACTGGTCAGCTGCCAGCCCCTGCTCCCTCCTGGGCCCCTGTCTGTACAGTTCTGAAGTCCTACAAGAAAGTGGAGTTCCTAAGCCAACTCTCACCCAAACAGGTAAACAACCAGGGGCCTCCAGGGTTAGAGAACATACCCAGACAGGTTCTGCTGCCTGTAGGCTTGATGTCCTTCCCCAATAACATGCCATGCTTGCCAGGCTGGAAGGGGGGCTCCAGATACTTGGGAAATCTGGGCCTGCAGCTGGCATATGGAAGAGGCCTGGAAAGCACCATTCCTGTCCATGAAGCCCCCAGATGGAACCAGCTAATTGGGAAATACATGGATACCAAGCCTGACCCCACACTCAGACCCAGGTGGGAACTGCAGCAACGACTTGCCCCCTTTGCCACTCTGGCTGTACCACTGCAGGAGGAACATCTGACCCCACGCATGAGTGGAGACACTAGATGTGGTCAGGTTCCAGTTGTTACTGCAGCTGAACCTTCCCAACCAGGTCCATGCAAGGCCTTTTCAGATGGGTGGGTGTCTGGGCTGGGCAAGGACACCCCTCAGATAGTGAGAACCACTGAGGAGGGCTGTCACAGAGGCCCCTTTTCCTGCTCTGAGAACAGGTTGGGGGCATATGGAGGACCTCTCCCACCTCCCAACTGCTTCCAGGAACCACTTCTTTCAAGATGAGGCACCCCCCCTACTCTGCCTGCCTGTTCCCATTTGGCTGCAATAGGCCATTGCCAACATTCAGAGAACAAAAAGAAAGGGGCCTCACCTGTTTTCCCCAACACATCTGAGGTATGCCCACATCAGGTAGGTATGCCCAGGAGACCTGGGATAGAATCTGTGCATCTGCCCACCCCCAGACTATGCTGACTTCTTCTTATCTGTGTGATGTGGGTGGGGTGGGAATTACCCCACAGAGGTCATCACACAGGCCATCGACAAATTTTACAACAACCATGTAGAGGGGCACTGTCCAGGCATGCGGCCCAGCACCCAGCCAACACACACATCTCTTGACAGCTCCTCCAAAACAGGTTTTGAAGTCCAGACTCCCCAAGAAACCTGGGGAAGAGACTCTGCCAGGTTAAAGGGCCCCAAAGGTGCCACCCTCACGAGTCTTGTCCTGACACTTTTGGATTACTTTTGCTCTGAAATTTTGGAGTGGGGCACAGTGAGACAGCAGACAGTGTGCATTAGCCACCTTTCCAGAGAGCATCAGCGCTCCAGACTGGGGCAGTTCAGACCTCCACTCAGGCATTTTTCTCACTGGTTGCCAGTTGTGGGAAGCAGCACTTTTGGGCATCTGCCCGTCTCCCCAGATCCTGTTCAGAAACCCCATCTGTGCCTTTGGAGAGACTGCCCTGAGCACACAGGCCCAGCAACCACCATCTATGCCCCCCAGGACATAAATCCCCTTCTGCATAGTGTTCAATGCATGTGAGCAGACACTGGGCTTGATTTCTGCCCAACAGTCCCTACCAGATACCCCATGCCCACATCATTAAGAGAATGAGGCCACACGTACACACCCAGGCCATCATGGTGATGGAATGGCTGGGGTCCTACTTTCCCACCCTTCATTGCTGGTTCAGAACCAGCTGTCTGACCACATTCCTACCCTGAGGTGGGGCTTTGGGACATTGTCCATCAGGGTCACTGACCACTCTTAAAGTTCCAGAAACAGAGGCCCAGCTGTTCCCCTGGAAGTTTGCTACATGGGATAAGCCAAGGCTTGCCTTCAGGAACAGGTTTCCCACCACATACCTGGCCAAGGCCCAGGGCATCCCCAAGTTCATGTGAAGCCTGCCTACCACATCCGCAGCCCATTCTGACTCCTCCCGGAGCCACCAGAATGCTTTTTCCTGTGCATGTGATAAGCCCAGATAGCTTCAGCCTTGCAGGATGACTATGCACATTGGCAGCAGTAGCCAGAGGGCCTATAGAAAGAAGTTGGAGGTGAAACCAGATGTTATGAGAATACTTTAGTAGGCAAAATCGCATATATAAAATGCTTTAATATGCATCGGGAGCAGGTGTGAAGACACAAATGAAAAAGTGCGTAGTGACACATGGCTGTCAGAACACACTAAAGGATCCACAAAGTTTCCCTCCTTTACCCAGAAAAGGAAAGTTCTAGGCCACCTCCTCCTCAGCACACTCCTCAAACTCCTCCTCTTCAGCTGTGGCATCGTGGTACTGCTGGTATTCAGATACAAGGTCATTCATGTTGCTCTTGGCCTCGGTGAACTCCATCTCATCCCTGCCCTCACTTTTGTACCAGTGGAGTAAGGCCTTGCACCTGAACATTGCTGTAAACTGCTCTGAGACATGCTTGAAGAGTTCCTGGTTAGCCGTATTGTTCCCAATGAAGGTGGCTGACATTTTTAGCCCCTGGGGTGGGATGTGACAGATAGCTGTTTTTACGTTGTTGGGGAGCCAGTCAGCAAAGTAGCTGCTGTTCTTATTTTGAATGTTGAACATTTGTTCATCCACCTCCCTCATGGACATGGGACCCCTGAAAATGGCAGCCACCATCAGGTAGTGGCCATGATGGGATTCACAGACAGCCATCATATTCTTAGCATCAAACATCTGCTGGGTAACCTCAGCCATGGTCAGGGCCCGGTACTGCTGGCTGCCCTGGCTGGTCAGTGGGGCAAAGCCAGGCATGAGGAAATGCAGCCGGGGAAATGGGACCAACTTCACGGCCAGCTACCATAGGTCAGCATTCAGCTGGCCTGAAAAGTGCAGGCTCATGGTAGCAGACACCAGGTGGTTCAGGTCACCATAGGTGGGTGTGGGCAGTTTTAGGGTTCTGGAACAGATGTCATATAGAGCTTCATTATCTAGGCAAAAGGTCTCATCTACATTTTCTATGAGCTGGTGGACTGAGAAGTTGGCATTGCAGGCCTCCACCACGGTGTCTGACAACTTGGGCAAGGACAAGATGCTGAATGTGTTTATGATCCTCTCTGGATACTCCTCCTGGATCTTACTAATGAGAAGGGTACCCATTCCAGACCCAGTACTCCCACCCAGGGAGTGGGTCAGCTGGAAACCCTGCAGGCATTCACAGCTCTGAGACTTCTTTCTGACAATTTCGATCACTGACTCCATCAGCTCCTCATCTTTTGTATAGTGCCCCTTGGTTCCGTTGTTTCTGACCCCACACTGACCTGTAAGACAGCACAGCCAGTCACTTGATGGCCAGGTACATGGTCATCAGTGGTCACCACCACAATACAAAGTGGGCCAAGTGTCAAGTGTAAGGTGAAAGCACCATTCACCCTGCATGTGGAGCAAATGGAAGCCCCTACCAGAGTTACAGGACAGCAGCCTCCCCTGTTAGAAATTAAGTCAGCAGTCAAACCATGGACATGCCAGCAGACCTCGCTGCAAGTGGCTCCTGACCATTTTCAGGGAAAGCAGTAGCCACAGCACCAGCTCAGCTCCCTGCAGGGAGTTTACATCAGTAGCTCCTCACCTTGATGAGACACCTGGGCCTTCCTCCCAAAGCCCATTTAGGAGAGGCAGATTGAGTGACTTGGAGGATAGGAGGATGTTCAGGGGCCCTGGTTCCACAGTTCCCACAGCGATGACCTTGGGGCACTCCTAAATGAGCTGCCCTCATTAAGGAGTTGCACCCAGGTCCTCACCTGTAGCTCAACAAAGATGAAGTTGTCTGGCCTGAAGATCTGCCTGAAGGGCCCCAAGTGCACAGAGTCCATGAGGCCTGGCTCCAGATCCATGAGAACAGCCCGGATTAAGTATCTGCCACCTGATAGGACAGGAAGGCATTAGCAAGGGGAGGGCTGCCATTCCCTGGAGGGCGATCAGAGAAGGACTGGGGTCTCACTGCTGGCCTCTTTGTAGTACACGTTGATGTGCTCCAGGTGCAGGTCACTGTCCCTGTGGTAGGTGCCAGTGGAGTCGATGGCAAGGTCATCAGAGATTACCTCCCAGAACTGCAAGAGATGGGAGGAGCCAGACAGGCCAGGGCTCAGTCACAGAGGCCAGGGAGCCAGAGGTGCCCCAGACCCTATTCTATCTCCTTTACCACCCACACCCTCATCCACACCCCCATCCCTAGGCTGCCTTGTACCTGGGGTCCACCCCAGCTGCCTTGCCAGCCTCCCAGTTCCACCATGTCCCTGGCAGGAAGCCCAGGGACCACAGTGCAAGGGCAACACCCCCACCACTGCCACTGCCAACATCTCCCCTGGCCACCAGGCAGGCCGGAGCTGGGCCCTCAGAGCCCCGGATGCCAATCTTGGCACCAATCTTGTTCCCACGCTGCCTGGTCTGCATGAGCACAATCTCCCTCATGGCAAAGGCTGGATTAGGGCGGCAGGAGAAATGCGAGAAGGAGGAGCACACGTGCAGCAACCCAGCATGCCCACAGCCAGTGTTTACCCATCTGCGAATTCCTTGGACTTGAACATCTGTTGGAGAGCTCAGGTGACCTTGCTGTGGTCCTTTCCACATTGGGGAAAGCTGGTCAGCTGGAGAATTTCCTCCCAAGTCTTTAGTAAGACTAAATCCCTAGCTGACCTGAAACTGAATTTTCCTCCCATGTGGGACAGGAGGACTCTTGTTTCAATATTCACAGAGTGCCTTGCACCTGTTGCAGACTGATGGCATATTTTTGTAACTGATGAGTCTTTTCATCTATTAGGATATCTATGGTTAGGAAAGGCTTCCCATATGTTAACTCAACAGGACTTAATTAATAGTTTTACTTTGGAGCAGTTCAAACCCTCAGTAAGCTATGGGGGTTAGAGATAGGCCTCTGGTTTAGCAGGTCTTCTTTAGAGTAGGATTAGCCCTTTCATCTTTCAGAGAATGCAGTCTCCAATGCGGAGTGAAGGTAATATTGGATTCCTAAAGCTAAGGACAGGTGTTGGGATATGCCTGCTGTGAAAGATGGGCCATTGTCACTTTGAAGCCTTTTAGATTACCCAAACTGAGGAGTTGTTTCTTCTGGTAAACACTTTTCAGATGGGGTGGGGAATGCCTCAATCCAACCAGTGAAGGTATCACTAAGCATTAGCAAATATTTGAATCTCCTGTAGAAAGCCATCTGAGTAAATTAGGGTTGCCAGTTCTCACCTGGATAGATTCCTCAATGTTGGATAGGTTTAACTGGAGAAAAAGAAAATTGCTGGCCTTTTGGGTCATGTCAGGCACAGAGCTCACAGGGCTGAGCCACCTGTTTTGAAAAGATTTATCCCTATAAACAAATGAGACATTAACAGAAACCAAGAATCCCTTCTAGGGTGAAAAGAATCATGAAAGTGCTGAATTATATTCCTGTGATTGGTACTTGGTATTAATGATTTTTTACCATCATTCAACCAGCCAGAGGGCCCTGGACTGAACTGCAATTTCAGTTCAGTGCAATTGGCCCATTTTTGCACTTCTTCAGAGAATTCTGGCTCAGCTCTATTTATGCTGACCAGCATGCCCATAGCTTAATTGGCCCTTTCAATGCAGGGGTCTTGGCTGCGGGATCTACAAGGGCATTTGCTTCTACATGGTCAGTCTCTCTTTTGATGTCCTCTGCAATTAATTATAGTCAGTTTTTGGCAGCAGAGCAGCATTGTAACAAGCTCAAAATCTGAATGATGTATGGAAAAGCCCTTGGGAATCAGGAGTCCCTGCCCATTCCAAATTGCAGCATAAGCATGAAGCACTAAAAAATCATACTTGGAATCAATGTAAAGGTTAACTTTTAAATCCTTTCCCAACTGCAGGGGCCTAGTCAGTTCAATTAACTCAGCTTTTTGAGCTGAGGTAGAGGTTGGCAATGCTTGTGCCTTTATTCTCCTGTGCTGACTAGTGAATATATCTAGCCCTTCTGTTTTCCTGATTCATAAAACAACTTGCATCTGTTAACCACTCTTCCTTGGGATGGTCAAAGGGCTCATCTCTCTTATGTCTGGCTTCCTAGAAGGAACTTGTTTTATAACCTGTGACATGCTTTGGCTGTGTCCCCAGTCAAATCTTATCTTGAGTTGTAGCTCCCACAATTAACATATATCATGGGAGGGAACCAGTGGGAGGTAATTGATCAGGGTATGGGTCTTTCCCATGATGTTCTCATGATAGTGAATAAGCCTCATGAGATCTGGTGGTTTTATTTATTTGTTTGTTTATTTATTTATTTATTTTTGAGACATAGTCTTTCTCTGTTCCCAGGCTGAAGTGCAGTAGCATGATCTTTGCTCACCGCTACCTCTGACTCCCGGGTTCAAGCGATCTCCTGTCTCAGCCTCATGAATAGCTGGGATTACAGGCATCCACCACCATGCCTGGCTAATTTTTGTACTTTTAGTATAGACAGGGTTTCACCATGTTGGCCAGGCTGATCTCAAACTCCTGACTTCAGGTGATCCACACCTTGTCCTCCCAAAGTGAATGGATTACAGCTGGTGGTTTTATAAAGGGGAGTTTCCCTACACAACCTCCTTTGCCTGCTGCCAAGTAAGAGACATGACTCTGCTCCTCGTTTGCCTTCTGCCATGAGTGTGAGGCCTCCCCAATCATATGGAACTGTGAGTCAATTAAACCTCTTTTCTTTATTAGTTACCCAGCCTCAGACATATCTTTATTAGCAGCATGAGAATAAACTAATACAACCTGTATGCCAGAAAGGCTGGGAGCACTTGTGGACTCTGGCAGATAAGTAGCTGGCTTTATGGTTTGGCAGGCTTTAAGGGTTATGTCTGGAGTGTCTAGCAATAAGGCCCGATACTATCATAAATATTCTCCTATTATCCACTGGTGACCTTTACCTTCTAGGACCACCTTCCTTTGGTGTGGGGTCAAAAACATGTATGTGCTGTCCTAATGTTAGTTTATTAGCTTTGCCTACTAGAAAAGTTGTAGCAGCAATAGCTCTAAGACATCAAGGCCACCCTGAGGCCACCTGGTCTATCTGCTTAGAAAATTAAGCTAATGACCTTGGAATATTCCTATTTTGGGACAAGATTACCCAAGGCCTATGTCTTGCTTTTTGGCCTCATAAATTAAAAAATGGTTCATACAACTTGGGGACACCCACAGCTGCAGCAGAGCCCAAATTCTCCTTAAGAGTATTGAAGCCTTGCTTGCAGTTCTAATTACATTCTAGGACCTCTATATCTTTCCCTTTAGTATGTCATATAAATGGTTGGCTACATGTCCAAATCTGGGCACCCATAATAAGGAGCAGTACCCAGCCTTCTCCTAAAAAAGCCCACAATCATTTGTTGGACTGGGACCCTTGGATGATTGAAATAATTTTTTTATCTTCTAGGGATACTGATCAGTTCCACAGGTTAAGACAGATTTCAAATATTTAAGTCTTTCCATCAAAATCTGAGCCCTCTATGGTGATACCCTAACATCTGCAAGTTCCCAGGAAATTTACCAATTTAACAGTATTATTATTTGAGTCTTCTTTAGGTGGGCTAGCAATGAGCAAGTCACCTGCATACGGAATAAGTGTGTCCCTTTCCAATTGTAGATTTCTTAAGTCCTTAGCTAGAGCATTTTCTAATAAGTGGAGGCTATCCCAGAACCCTTCAGAGATTACTGTCCAAGTTAGTCTTGAGGCTGAATGCATATCTGGATCAGTCTGTTCAAAGGGAAATATATTGTGAATCTGGATGCATTGAGATACAGAAAAATGCATCTTTCAGGTTTGAGAATGTAAACCAGCTTGCTTCCCCTGGGACTTGGGTAAATATTGGGGACAATGTGGTATATGGAGACAACTGCATTTATTAATGCTCTAAGGTTTCTGACAAATCTATACTTGCCATTAGGCTTTTCATCTGGTAACATGCAAGTATTGTAAGGAGACTCTCATGGCCTTAATAACTCATATGGCAAGAATTTGGCAGGGTTTGAATTTCCCCTCATGCTTCTTGCCTTAAAATGTCTTGTTTCTTCTGAGGGCAAGGAGCACTAGGCTGAAGTTGGATTTGAATGGGAGAGGTGTTTAGTGTCTTTCCCAGAGCCTGTGTGGCCCAAACCTCAGGATTTACTTGAGACAACACCTCAGGTGGTAAATGTGACAGCTTATTCTTAACTTATTTTTTCCCCTGAGGGGTCAGGAGCAAAAGTAACACTTTCTCTGCTTTATGATCTGTGAAGGTGACCTTGACTTGGTCTGCTGAGCCAATAAACCTCTCTCCAGCAAGAAGTCAGGCATTCAGACAGTACTAAAAAGGCAGGTGAGAAACACAGATGCCCTGAAGGACAACTTAGAAGATAAAAAAGCAGTGTTTTGGGGCTTGTCCATCATGAGAAGACAGGAGCCCATTGTATTGAATCAGGACAGAGTCATCTGCTCCCACACCTAATAAGAAGCTAATAATCCTACCTGCCACTTCAAGAGTCAGCTGATCCTCCTCCATCTCTCAATAACTAATAGTCCAATGGGAGCAGATGCATTAAGTATCAGGCCCTACCACTTTTGGGTCTGCTGGGCTCTGATGATGGCTCCCTTGGAAGCACAGTGCATTTCCTTCAGCAGTGGCCGACCTTCTTACAGAAGGCACATTGGTTTATATCCAAGGCACAGTGACCCAGAGGCACAGACTGGGTCTTTTATCTTCTCATTTCCTTTGTGAGGGCCAGGAGTTAAGGGGCTGCCTCTGAAGCAGTGGAGAGCACAAGGCTGCAGCTAGAAGCAGGGCCTCTTGGGAGGTTTGCTTTATTTTATATTTTCTCTGCCCTATTCCTGTGATGGAAAACTGCAAAAGCCAAGTCCAAAAGCTGATCCATGGGAGTCTGGAAGCCTAGGGCTGCTTTGGTGGCTTCCTGCAGATATCAGAAGCAGAGTGGGCTATAAAATAAACTCCTAGCAATGCCAAAGTGTTAGTCCCTTCTTGGATTCTGGGGCAGTGTTAGTGTATTTCCTCAAGGTCTAAAGTATCGACCCTTGGAATAAGGCTAGGATTTTATATTTTCCCTGAGTAATTTTCTAGACTTTATAAAAATTAAAAAGTTGTATCATGCATTTTTTATTCCTTCAAGGAGTCAAATGATCATCTTTTTTCTCTCTATATTCCACTTTCTTCCCATTCATTTCTCCTTTTTAGATCCTAATTCTATTTTGGGTCCTGATCAGGAACTGCTGTGCCTCCTACTTGATAGGTGCCATGTCCCTGGTTGCAGGCTGCCACCCTATTAGCATGTACTGTAGCCACTCCTATAATACACTGCTTTTCTACCATGCAGCAGATAAACATAAAGGTATGCAAATCTTGCATGATCAGAACATATATCAAGGTTGGCCTCTTAAATTTTTCTAAGAATTTTCCTGGAGTTTCTGAAAACTGTTTTAGTTTTTCATTGTATACAGCTGATTCAGACATAGAAAAGGGTACTTATACCTATATAGTGTCCCTATCATCATCTGCCACTTTCTAGAGAGGGCAAAGATTCAACTTTGCCAGCTGATAAGAGGTTCCACTGCATGTTGTTCTGGTGAAGCTCAGGTGTTTCGGGGAATGTAGGTAAGACAGCACTCGAAGGGCAGGGAGAAGATGATGACTGGACACAAGATAACCCTGGAAAACTAGAAAGAATTAATAACATGTTGCACACCTCACCAGAACTGGAAGGAGTCTGACTGTGTTCTTATGGGGTGCTTGGACTGGCAGTGAAGAGTTCAGCCTCAGCTAAGAAAAGCTTAATATTAAGAGGCACTTGCATTAAAAGGGTAATCAATTATGTGCCATCCCTATTTTGCCTTTTCCTCTTTCAAACATATACAAGCCGATTTTGATTTTTTATCCTGACCAAGCATCAGAGAAGCCTGTGTATAATGTATTTCCTCCTATTTAGTTTCTCATCGAGAAAACAAATTAAGCTGCAAAACAAGGAGTCAGGTTAAACAGGGGAAATGGGAAGACTGTAACTTGTATATTGAGATGTATTAGTCCATTTTCACACTGCTATGACAAAACTGACACACTTTCAGGGAAAAAGTGACATGCTGGGTTTAGAAAGTAGGGCACAGCTGCCCTATACCAGCTCTTCAAAGATGACCTTATGCTTAAGAAATGAGATAAAACTGTTAAGAAAAAGTCTCATGTTCTCCATCTCAATGCTAATTGTTTGCAGAGGGTTGTCATAAAAGAGGTTGTCACTAAACAGGCATAGCTGATCTTACCACTGTTAAATGCCACATTTCAATTTCTACTCATAATGATGGAGAGGTTACTGCTGATCTTTTCTGATAATTAAGGTACAAAAATACTAGGTTCCAATACATCTTTTTTTTCAGTGTCACTTCTACCAGTGGCAAATTAAATAAGCAATTAGCTAAAAGTCAGAGGATCATTCGGAAAGTAAAAGCTAAACTGTTTGGGCCCTCTTTCCTGGGGCAGCCTGTAGGCTACTACAAAACACAGGTGTTGAGCAGAAAGGTGACAAGATGCAGAGCACTCAGGTAAGGGACAGAGAGCACAAGGTGGACAGTCCAAAAAGACAAAGTGGCAAACATCTTGTTTAGCCAAATCCATTTTTCTCAATATACCCCAGGTCCTCTAACCTTGTGAGCTTGACCTCTAATCTGAGTATGACACCCCCAGGTCTCTAACTTTTTGGGCTAAGTCTCTCCCCCTAACATTATACACTAGGGCCTCTCACTTAAGTAGTAGTGGGTAATAATTCTTGCCCACCAGAATGGCTTCACGACTCTAAAAGATGGCCTACTTGCCAGCTGACTGATTCTGCATGGATTGTTTTCCTTGGAGTGGGGGTCTTGTCTTTCTGTCCCTTCATGGTGTTGCTGAAAGATATTGCTAGAAAGGAGGGTCCTGATACTGACCACAAAGTAGGATTCTTAGGTCTTGTGCAGGAAAAAATTTGAGATGAGTCAGAGAGCACAGTGAAAGAAGCAAGTTTATTAGAGATGACTCCATTACAGAGTTGGACATCCTCAGAAAACAAGCGCAGGAATGCATTGTCTTTTATTAGTGTGTCTACTTATGCATAAGTATAAAGAGAAAGAATTATTGTTAAACTTGGAAGGTGTAGATATACTCACTAAAGTCAGGGGGTATTAGTTTTTACAATGACCATTAACCCATTGACCTAAGCTAGCTCATTAATATTATCTTTAAGAAAAAATGCTGCACTCTTAGGACACATACCTTTTTCAGGCTTGCTGGAAGATGTATTGTATGGCCATAAATATTCTGCAATTGTAATTTGTGGCCAGCTAAAAAATGTGGCTATTTTCAGACCATAAGTATTAACCTTCTGGATGCCTGGTGAGTACCTAGGTAGTCATATTAAGATAGAGTATTCTAGTCATGTTTGTTAAACTAGAAGCTTGGTAACCATGAGTTCCTCTAACACAGCAAGTATGCTCCTCAAGGATAAAATTTATTTCTCAGGAATTTTGTGTATTTTGTTTGATGGAATTTGATATTTACCAAAATGGCAGAAAAGAGTGAAATTAGTCCTCAAACATTTATCAGGGTTGGATATAAAGTAAACAAAACAATAATAGCTAATGGGCAAGTTGATACAGTTGATATTCAAAAGAAATTTTGTTTGAAACACAATGAGATTTTTATTTTTATTTATTTATTAATTATTATTATTATTATTTTGAGACAGACTCTTTCTCTGTTGCCCAGGCTGAAGTGCAGTGCAACATCTTGGCTCACTGAAGCCTCCACCTCCCAGGTTCAAGTGATTCTCCTGCCTCAGCCTCCCAAGTTGGTGTGATTACAGGCGTGTATCACCACACCCAGCTAATTTTTGTATCTTTAGTAGAGATTGGGTTTCACTTTGTGAAACCAGCAGGGCTGGTCTCAAACACCTGACAACAAGTGATCTACCCACCTTGGCATCCCAAATTGCTGGGATTACAGGCATGAGCCACTGCTCCCAGCCACAATGAGGTTTTTAAGTAATTCTAACTGATTTCCTGCTGTTGATCAGGGAGCCAAGAAAATTCAATGGATCATTGGCCTAAAAAGTAGGAGACGAATGAGGGCAAACACTGCAACATATGTGATTAAATTAAGTATAATTGAAACTAAATCAAATTTAATAAGACTGTACCTTTTAGTTTCAAGATGTTTCCATCATTTTGAAATGTGGTGTTATTCAGTGGAAAAGAAAAATAGTGTTTATCTCCAGAGTAAAGAACAGGGTTCCCTGCAGGGATTGATTGAGAGCTATGGCTCAGGATTAGAAATCCTTCTTTTTTCCACTTATAAATTAAAAATAAATTTCTAAACCCCTATTGACTAAATGGACCTCTTTTCTTGGATAAGGACATTCCAAAGTTAATCTGAAAAGCTAGCTGAAACCATGGGTTACACATGCCTCATTATACTTTCCTCCATTTAGTTTTAATTTTAATTTTAATTTTTAATTTATTTTTGTGGGTACATAGATGGTGTATATATTTATAGGGGTACATTACATACTTTGATACAGGCATGCAATGAGTGACACATAATAAAAAAATCTCCTCAAGCATTCATAGCTTCTGTTATAAACCATCCAATTATACTCTAAGTTTTTATAAAATTTATAAATTATTTTTGACTATAATTGCCTTGTTGTGCTCTCAAATACTGTCTTATTCATTCTTTCTAACAATTTTTTGTACCCATTTAGCATCTCCACTATCCTCCTCTTCCCCCACTGCCCTTCCCAGCCTCTGGTAACTATCCTTATACTCTCTATCTCTATGACATCAATGATTTTGAATTTTAACACCCACAAATAAGTGAGAACATGTGACATTTGTCTTTCTGTACTTGACTTACTTCACTTAACATAAAGACTTTCAGTTCCATTTATGTTATTGCAAATGACAGACTCTCACTCTTCCTTATAGCTGAATAATACTCCATTGTGTATATATACCACATTTTCTCTATCCAGTCATCTGTTGATTGACATTTAGATTTCTTCCAAATCTTGGCTGTTACCAGCACTTGTTTTTGACTGACTTCTGTATAAAAGCCACTTAACTGGGGTGAAAGGAAGTGTCATTTTGGGTTTGATTTGCATTTCTGTGATGGTCAGTAATGTGGAGCACCTTTTCATTTGCCTGTTTGCCATTTGTATGTCTTCTTTTCATAAATGTCTATTTAAATTTTCTGTCCACTCTTTAATTAGATTACTACTTTTTTAATATAATTTTTTGAACTCAATATATTGTAGTGTATTATTCTGTTTCTGCAATGCTATTAAAAAAAAACAGGCACTGGGTTATTCATTATCTATTTATTTACTGAAATGAAGTCTTGCTCTGTTGCACAGGCTGGAGTGCAGTGGCACAATCTTGGCTCACTGCAAACTCTACCTCCCAGCTTCAAGCAATTATCTGCCTCAGCCTCCTGAGTAGCTGGGATTACAGGCACCCACCACCATGTCCAGCTAATTTTTGTATTTTTAGTAGAGGTGGTTTCACCATCTTGGCCAGACTGGTCTTGAACTCCTTACCTCATGATCCAACCACCTTGGCCTCCCAAAGTGCTGGGATTATAGCCATGAGCCACTGCACCTGGTGAGACTGGGTAATTTTTAAGGAAATAGGTTTAATTGACTCACAGTTCCACATGGCTGAGAGGCCTCAGGAAACTTACAATCATGGCAGACGGGGAAGTAGGCACCTCTTACATGACAGCAGGTGAGACACCATGTATGTGAAGCAAAGGGGTAAGAGTCCCTTATAAAACCATCATATCTCTTGAGAACTCAATATCAGAAGAACAGGCTGGGGGACACCTCTTCCATGATCCATTCACCTTTTACCAGGTCACTCCCTCAACACCGGGGATTACAATTCAATATGAGATTTGGGTGGGGACAAAATGCCTAACAATGTCATGTAGCTATTAATTGCTTTTCAGATGGGTAATTCACAAATGTTTCCTCCCATTCTGTGGGTTTTCTCTACACTATGTTTATTGTTTCCTTCACTTTCAAAAAAGGTTTCTGACTTGCTGTATTCCATTTGTCCATGTTTTCTTTGGTTGTCTGTGCTTAAGGGGTATTATTTAAGAAAGTTTTGCCCAAACCAATGCCCTAAAGAGTTTCCCCCATGTTTTTTGTTTTTTGGAAAATTTGATACTTTGAGGTGTTACATTTACATCTTTAATTCATTTTAATTTGATTTTTATGTGGCAAGAAATGTGGTTCTAGTTTCATTCTTCTGCCTATGGCTTGCCAGTTTTCCCAGCCCTATTTATTATACAAACTGTCTCTTTTTGTTGTATATTCTTGGCACTTTTGTTGAAAATAACTTAAGAAGATGGCTGAATAGGAACAGCTCCAATCTACAGCTCCCAGAATGAGTGACGCAGAAGATGGGTGATTTATTCATTTCCAACTGAGGTACCAGGTTCATCTCACTGGGGATTGTCAGAAAGTGGGTGAAGGACAGTGGGTGCAGTGTACTGAGCATGAGCTGAAGCAGGGTGAGGCATCGCCTCACCCAGAAAATGCAAGGGGTCAGGGAATTCCCTTTCCTAGTCAAGGAAATGGGTAAGACAGCACCTAGAAAATCAGGTCACTCCCATTGTAATACTGTGCTTTTCCAACAGTCTTAGCAAATGGCACACCAGGAAATTATATCCTGCACATGGCTTGGGAAGTCCTACACCCACAGAGCTTCACTCATTGCTAGCACAGCAATCTGAGATGAAACTGCAAAGCGGCAGCGGGGCTGGGGGAGGGGTGCCTGCTATTCCCCAGGGTTAAGTAGGTAAACAAAGCGGCCTGGAAGCTCTAACTGGGTGGAGCCCAGTGCAGCTCAAGGAGGCCTGCCTGCCTCTGTAGACTTCACTTCTGGAGGCAGGGCACAGCCAAACAAAAGGCAGCAGAAACCTCTGCAGACTTCAGTGTCCCTGTATGACAGTCTTGAAGAGAGTAGTTGTTCTCCCATCATGCAGCTGAATATCTGAGAATGGACAGACTGCCTCCTCAAGTGGGTCCCTGGCCGCTGAGTAGCCTAACTGGGAGGCACCCCCCAGTAGGGGCAGACTGACACCTCACATGGCTGGGTACTCTTCTGAGACAAAACTTCCAGAGGAGCCATCAATGATGGAAGGTGAGATGAATGAAAAGAATGAAATGAAGTGAGAAGAGAAGTTTAGAGAAAAAAGAATAAAAAGAAACAAACAAAGGCGCCAAGAAATATGGTACTATGTGAAAAGACCAAATCTACCTCTGATTGGTGTACTTGAAAGTGACGGAGAGAATGGAACCAAGTTGGAAAACACTCTGCAGGATATTACCCAGGAGAACTTTCCAAATCTACCAAGGCAGGCCAACATTCAAATTCAGGAAATAGAGAGAACGCCACAAAGATACTCCTTGAGAAGAGAAACTCCAAGACACATAATTGTCATATTCACCAAAGTTGAAATTAAGGAAAAAATGTTAAGGGCAGCCAGAGAGAAAGGTCGGGTTACCCACAAAGGAAACCCATTGGACTAACAGCTGATCTCTTGGCAGAAGTTCTACAAGCCCAAAGAGAGTGAGGGTCAATATTCAACATTCTTAAAGGAAAGAATTTTCAACCCAGAATTTCATATCCAGCCAAAATTAGCTTCAAACGTGAAGGAGAAATAAAATCCTTTACAGACAAGCAAATGCTGAGATTTTGTCACTATGAGGCCTGCCCTAAAAGAGCTTCTGAAGGAAGCACTCAACATGGAAAGGAAAAACCAGTACCAGCCACTGCAAAAACCTGCCAAATTGTAAAGACCACCTAGGCTAGCAAGAAACTATGTCAACTAACAAGGAAACTTACCAGCTAACATCATAATGACAGGATCACGTTCACACAAAACAGTATTAACCCTAAGTATAAATGGGCTAAATGCTCCAATTAAAAGATACGGACTGGCAAATATGACAAAGAGTCAAGACCGATCAATGTGCTATATTCAGGAAACACATCTCACGTGCAGAGACACACATAGGCTCAAAATAAAGGGATGGAGGAAGATCTGCCAAGCAAATGGAAAACAAAAAAAGGCAGGGGTTGCAATCCTAGTCTCTGATAAAACAGACTTTAAACCAACAAAGTTCAAAAGAGACAAAGAAGGCCATTACATAATTGTAATGGGAACAATTCAACAAGAAAAGCTAATTATCCTAAATATATATGCACACAATACAGGAGCACCCATATTCATAAAGCAAGTCCTTAGAGACCTACAGAGAGACTTAGACTCCCACACAATAATAGTAGGAGACTTTAATACCCCACTGTCAACATTAGACAGATCAATGAGACAGAAAGTTAACAAAGACATCCAGGAATTGAACCAAGCTCTGCACCAAGTGGACCTAATAGGCATCTACAGAACTCTCCACCCCAAATCAACAGAATATACATTCTTCTCAGCACCACATTGCACTTATTCTAAAATTGACCACATAGTTGGAAGTAAAGCACTCCTCAGCAAATGTAAAAGAACAGAAATTATAACAAACTGTCTCTCAGACCACAGTGCAATCAAACTAGAACTCAGGATTAAGAAACTCACTCAAAACCACTCAACTAAATGGAAACTGAATAACCTGCTCCTGAATGACTACTGGGTACATAACGAAATGGAGGCAGAAATAAAGATGTTCTTTGAAATGAATGAGAACAAAGACACAACATACCAGAATCTCTGGAACACATTCAAAGCAGTATGCAGAGGGAAACTTATAGCACTAAATGCCTACAAAAGAAAGCAGGAAAGAGCTAAAATTGACACCCTACATCACAATTAAAAGAACTAGAGAAGCTAGAGCAAACACATTCCAAAGCTAGCAGAAAGCAAGAAATAACTAAGATCAGAGCAGAACTGAAAGAAATACAGACAAAAAAATGCTTCAAAAAAAATCAATGAATCCAGGAGCTGGTTTTTTGAAAAGATCAAAATTGACAGACCACTAGCAAGACTAATAAAAAAAGAGAGAAGAATCAAATAGACCGAATAACAAATTATACATGGGCTACCACCACCAATCCCAAAGAAATACAAACTAACATCAGAGAATATTATAAACACCTCTATGCAAATAAACTAGGAAATCTAGAAGAAATGAATGAATTCCTCAACACATACACCCTCCCAAGACTAAACCAGGAAGAAGTTGAATCTCTGAATAGACCAGTAACAGGCTCTGAAATTGAGGCAATAATTAATAGCTTACCAACAAAAAAATTCCAGGACCAGATGGATTCACAGCTGAATTCTACCAGAGGTACAAGGAGGAGCTGTTATGATTCCTTCTGAAACTATTCCGATCAATGAAAAAAAGGGAATCCTCCCTAACTCATTTTCTGAGGCCAACATCATCCTGATACCAAAGCCCGGGGGAGACACAACAAAAAAAGAGAATTTTAGACCAATATCCCTGATGAACATTGATGTAAAAATCCTCAACATAATACTGGCAAACCAAATCCAGCAGCACATCAAAAAGCTTATCCACCATGATCAAGTGGGCTTCAACCTTGGGATGCAAGGCTGGTTCAACATACACAAATCGATAAATGTAATCCAACATATAAACAGAACTGAAGACAAAAACTACATGATTATCTCAATAGATGCAGAAAAGGCCTTTGACAAAATTCAACAATGCTTCACCCTAAAAGCTCTCAATAAATTAGGTATTGATGGGATGTATCTCAAGATAATAAGAGCTATCTATTGAAAACCCACAGCCAATATCATACTGAATGGGAAGAAACTAGTAGCATTCCCTTTGAAAACTGGCACAAGACAGGGATGCCCTCTCTCACCACTCCTGTTAAACATAGTGTTGGAAGTTCTGGCCAGGGCAATCAGGCAGGAGAAGGAAATAAAGGGTATTCAATAAGGAAAAGAGGAAGTCAAATTGTCCCTGTTTGCAGATGACATGATTGTATACCTAGAAAACCCCATCGTCTCAGCCCAAAATCTTCTTAAGCTGATAAGCAACTTCAGCAAAGTCTCAGGGTACAAAATCAATGTGTAAAAATCACAAGCATTCTTACACACCAATAACAGACAGAGAGCCAAACTATGAGTGAACTCCCATTCACAATTGCTTCAAAGAGAATAAAATACCTAGGAATCCAACTTACAAGGGATGTGAAGGACATCTTCAAAGAGAACTACAAACCACTGCTCAATGAAATAAAAGAGGATACAAACAAATGGAAGAACCTTCCATGCTCATGGGTAGGAAGAATCAATGCCATGAAAATGGTCATACTGCCCAAGGTAATTTATAGATTCAATGCCATCCCCATCAAGCTACCAATGACTTTCTTCACAGAATTCAAAAACACTAATTTAAAGTTCATATGGAACCAAAAAAGAGCCCACATCGCCAAGTCAATCCTAAGCCAAAAGAACAAAGCTGGAGGCATCACTTTACCTGACCTCTAATTATACTACAAGGCTACAGTAACTTAAACAGCACAGTACTTGTACCAAAACAGAGATATAGAACAATGGAACAGAACAGAGCTCTCAGAAATAATGCTGCATATCTACAACTATCTGATCTTTGACAAAACCTGACAAAAACAAGCAATGGAGAAATGATTCCCTATTTAATAAATAGCGCTGGGAAAACTGCGTAGCCAAATATAGAAAGCTGAAACTGGATCCCTTCCTTACAACTTATACAAAAATTAATTCAAGATGGATTAAAGACTTACATGTTAGACCTAAAACCATAAAAACCCTAGAGGAAAACCTAGGCAATACCATTCAGGACATAGGCGTGGGCAAGGACTTCATGTCTAAAACACCAAAAGCAAATAGCAACAAAAGACAAAATTGACATATGGGATCTAGTGAAACTAAAGAGCTTCTGCACAGCAAAAGAAACTACCATCAGAGTGAACAGGAAACCTACAGAATGGGAGAAAATTTTTGCAATCTGCTCATCTGACAAAGGGCTAATATCCAGAATCTACAATGAACTCAAACAAATTTACAAGAAAAAAACAAACAACCCCATCAAAAAGTGGGTGAAGGATATGAACAGACACTTCTCAATTGAAGACATTTATGCAGCCAAAAAACACATGAAAAAATGCTAATCATCACTGGCCATCAGAGAAATGCAAATCAAAACCACAATGAGACACCATCTCACACCAGTTAGAATGGTGATCATTAAAAAGTCAGGAAACAACAGGTGCTGGAGAGGATGTGGAGAAATAGGAACACTTTTACACTGTTGGTAGGACTCTTAACTACTTCATCCACTGTGGAAGTCAGTGTGGCAATTCCTCAGAGATCTAGAACTAGAAATACCATTTGACCCAGCCATCCCATTACTGGGTATATACCCAAAGGATTATAAATCATGCTGCTATAAAGACACATGCACACATATGTTTACTGTGGCGCTATTCACAATAGCAAAGAGTTGGCACCAACGCAAATGTCCAAAAATGATAGACTGGATTAAGAAAATATGGCACATATACACCATGGAATACTATGCAGCCATAAAAAATGATGAGTTCATGTCCTTTGTAGGGACATGAATGAAGCTGGAAACCATCATTCTCAGCAAACTATCACAAGGACAAAAAACCAAACACTGCATGTTCTCATTCATAGGTTGGAATTGAACAATGAGAACACATGGACACAGTAAAGGGAACATCACACACCAGGGCCTGTTTTGGCGTGGGTAGAGCGGGGAGAGATAGCACTGGAAGGCATATCTAATGCTAGATGATGAGTTAATGGGTGCAGCACATCAACATGGCGTATGTATACATATGTAAAAAACCTGCAAGTTGTGCACAAGTACCCTAAAACTTAAAATAAAATAAAATAAAATAAACTGCTTTTTGTGATGTGTGGATTCATGACATGTGCTAAATCTTCTTTTGATTCAGCAGGTTGGAAACATTCTTTCTAGAGAATCTATGAAAGGACATTTCAGAGCCAATTGGGGCCTATGGGAAAAAAAACAATATCCTTAGGTAAAAACTAGAAAGAGTCTATCTGTGAAACTGCTTTGTGATATGTGGATTCATCTCACAGAGGTAAACATTTCTTTTGATTCAGCAGGTTAAACACCCTTTTTGGAGAATCTGTGAAGGGACATTGGGTGCCCACTGAGGCCCATGGGGAAAGTCCGAATATCTGCAGGTAAAAACTAGAAAAAAGGTACCTGTGAAACTGATTTGTGATGCGTCACTTCATCTTACAGAGATAAGCATTTGCTTTGATTCAGCAGATAGGAAACTCTCTTTTTGGATAATCTGCAGAGGGATATTTGGGAGCCCAAGGGGTAAATTGGGATAAACCCAATGTCTTGAGGTAAAAACTAGAATCTCTCTGTGAACACGCCTTGTGATGTGTGCTTTTATGTCACAGATTTAAACATTTCTTTTGATTTAGCAGGTTGGAAACACTTTTTTTGGAGAATGTGCAAAGGGCCATTTCAGAGGTTGTTGAGGCCTATGTGGTAAAAGTGAATATCCCCAGAAAAAAAATAGACAGAAGGTATCTGTGAAACTGTTTTGTGAGGTGTGGCTTCAACTCACGGAGATAAACGTTTGTTTTGATTCAGCAGGTTGGAAACACTCCTTTTGGAGAATCTCTGAAGGGACATTTGGGAGACTATTGAGGCCCTTGGGTAAAAACAGAATATCCCTAGATAAAAACTAGAAAGAAGCTGTCTGTGAAACTGCTTTGTGATGTTTGGATTCAGGTCATTGAGTTAAACCTTTCTTTTGTTCTGCAGGTTGGAAACACTCTTTTTGGAGAATTGTTGAAGGGACACTTGGGAACCCATTGAGGCCTAAAGAAAAAACGGAATATCCCTGGGTAAAAACTAGAAAGAATCTCTCTGTGAAACTTCTTTCTCATGTTCAGATTCATCTTAGAGAGTAAATGTTTCCTCTGATTCAGCAGGTTGCAAACCCTGTTTTTAGAGAATCTGCTATGGGACATTTGAGAACCCATTGAGGCAGATGAGGAAAAACAAAATATCCCAAGGTAAAAACTAGAACGAATTCATCTGTAAAACTCCTTTGTGATGTGTGTATTCATCTCACAGTGTTAAACTTTTCTTTTGATTCAGCATGTTGGAAAAACTGTTTTTGAAGGATGTGTTAAGGGACATTTGGAAGCCCATTGAGGCCCATGGGGAAAAACCAAATTTCCCCTGGTAAATACTAGAAAGAAGCTATCTGTGGAACTGGTATGGGATGTGTGGATTCATCTTACAGAGTTAAACGTTTCTTTTGATTCAGCAGGTTGGAAACACTTTTTGTAAAACGTGCAATGGAACATTTGGAGCCCATTTACACCCATGGGGTCAAACGAAATATCCCTCAGTAAAAACTAGGAAGAAGCAACCTGTGAAACTGATTTGTGATGTGTGGATTCATCACAGAGGGTTAAACCATATTTTTATTCAGCAGGTTTCTAAAAACACTTTTTGGAGAATCTGCAAAGGGAAAAACCTATGGGGAAAAGCAGAATATCCCCAGGTAAAACCAGAAAAAACTATCTGTGAAACTGTTTTCAAGTGCATATATTCATCTCACAGAGGTTAATGTATCTTTTGATTCAGCAGGTTGGACACACTCTTCTTAAAGAATCAGTGAAGGGACATTTGGGAGCCCATTGAGGCCAATTGGGAAAAACGAAGTATCCCTGGTTAAAAACTAAAAAGAAGCTATCTGCGAAACTGCTTTGTGGTGAGTGGATTCATCTCATGGAGTTTAACTTTCCTATTGATTCAGCAGTTTAGAAACAGACTTTTTGGAGAATCTGTGAAGTGACATTTGAGAGCCATTTGAGGCCCATGGGGAAAATTGAATATCCCCAGAAAAACATGAGAAAGAAACTATCTGTAAAACTGCTTTATGATGTATTGATTTATCTCACAGTGTTTAAACTTTCTTTTGATTCAACAGGTTGGAATCTCTCTTTTTGGAGAATGTACTAAAGGACATTTGAAAGCCTATTGAGGCCTGTGAGGAAAAATCATATATCCCCAGATAAAAATTGGAAAGAAGATATCTGTGAAACTGCTTTGAGATGTGTGGATTCACCTCACACATTTAAAACTTTATTTTGGTTCAACAGATTGGAAGCACTCTTTTTGGAGAAACTGTGAAGGGACATTTGGGAGCTGATTGAGGCCTATGGGGAAAAACCAAATATCTCTAGGTAAAAACTAGAAAGAAGCCATCCCTGGAGATGGATTCATCTCACAGAGTTAAATTGTTCTTTTGATTCAGCAGGTTGAAAACACTCTTTTCAGAGAACCTGTGGAGGGACATTTGTGAGCCCATTGAAGCCAATGTGAAAAACCAAATATTCCAAGACAAAAACTAGGAAGAAGCTATCTGTAAAACACATTTTTGGTTTCTGGATTCATCTCACAGAGATAAAGCTTTCTTTGGCTCTGCAAGTTGGAAACATTCTTTTTGGAGAACCCACAAGGAGACATTTCAGAGCCCATTGAAACCTATAGGGAAAAATTGAATATCCACAAGTAAAACTATAAAGAAGCTGTCTATGAATCTATTTTGTTATGTGTGGATTAATCTCACAGAGTGAAAGCTTTTTTTCAATTCGGCAGGTTGGAACCCCTCTCTTTGGAGAATCTGCAAATGGACACTAAAGAGCTCATTGAGGCCTAAAGGGAAAAAAAATGAATATACACAAGTAAAAACTGAAAGAAGCTATCTGGGAAACTGCTCTGTGATGTGGTGTCATCTCACAGAGTTTAACATCTCTTTTGATTCAGCTGGTTGGAAACACTTTTTTTGGAGAATGCACAATGACATTTGAGAGCCCCTTGGGGCCCATGTGGAAAACACAATTTCCCCAGATAAAAACTAGAAAGAAGCCATCTGTTAAACAATTTTGTGACATGTTGATTCATCTCACAGAGTTAAAACTTTCTTTTGATTCAACACATTGGAAACTGTGTTTTCAGAAGCTGTGCTAAGGGACATTTGGGAACCCATTGAGGCCTATGGGGAAAAAACGAATATAATCAGACAAGAACTGGAAAGAAACTATCTGTGAAACTTCTTTGTGAGGTGTGGATTCATCTCACAGAGTTAAACCTTTCTTTTGACTCAGCAGGTTGGACATACTCTTTTTGCAGACTCTGCAAAGGGACACTGGGAGCCCATTGATGCTCATGGGGAGAAACTGAATCTCTGCAGATAAAAACTAGGAAAAAGCTATCTGTGAAACTGCTTTGTGATGCATGGATTCATCTTAGAGATAAACATTTCCTTTGATCAGCAGGTTGGAAATTCTCTTTTTGGAGAATCTGTGAAGGGACATTTGGGAGCCCATTGATGGCAACAGGGATAAACCGAATTTCCCGAGGTAAAAACTAGAAAGAAGCTATCTGTGAACCTGCTTTGTGATGTATGCATTCATCTGACAGATTTAAACGTTTATTTTTATTCAGCAGATGGGAAACACTCTTTTTGAAGAATCTGCAAAGGAACATTTGGGAGGTCATGGAGACCGAGGGGCAGAACTGAATACGCTGCAGTAAAAACTAGAAAGAAGCTATCTGTGAAACTGCTTGGTAATCTGTGGATTAATGTCACAGAGGTAAACCTTTCTTTTGAGTCAGCAAGTTGGACGCACTCTTTTTAGAGTATGTGCAAAGGGATATTTGGGCACCAGTTGAGGCCCATGTGGAAAAACAGAATATCCCCAGGTAAAAGCAAGAAAAAAGCTATCTATGAAACTGCTTTGTGATGTGTGGATTCATCTCACAGAGTTAAAAGTTTTGTTCAGCAGGTTGGAAACAAGCACTCTATTTTGGAAGTTCTAAGGGACATTTGGGGGCCCATTGAAGCTTTTGGGGAAAAATCCTAATATCCCCAGGTAAAACTAGATAGAAGGTATCTGTGAAGCTGCTCGTGATGTGTGGATTCATCTCACAGAGACAAACCTCTGTTTTCACTCAGCAGGTTGAAACACTCTTTTTGGAGAATCTGCAAACGGACTTTGGAAGCCCAATGAGGCCAATGTGGAAAGCTGAATATCGCCAGGTAAAAACTAGAAAGAAACTATCTGTAAAACTACTTTGTGGTTTGTTGATTCTTCTCACACAGTTAACCATTTCCTTTGATTCAACAGGTTGAAAACAATCTTTCTGGAAAATTTGCCAAGGGACATTTGGGAGCCCGTTAAGGCGTACCAGAAAAAGCAATATCCCCAGGTAAAAACTAGAAAAAAGATTTCTTTGAAACTGCTTTTTGATGTGAGGACTCAACTTACTGAATTAAACATTTCTTTTGATTCAACATGTTGGGAACACTCTTTTTGGAGAATCTGCAAAGGGATTTTTGGGAGCCCATTGTGGCCCATGAGGAAATACAGAAGTTCCACAGGTAAAACTAGAAAGAATATATCTGTGTAACTGCTTTGTGATGTGTAGATTCAACTCACAGAGTTAAAACTTTCTTTTATTTGGCAAGTTGGAAAATTATTTTTGGAGAAGATAAAAACTAGAAAAAAGTTGTGAAACTGCTTTGTGATGTGTGTATTCATCTCGCAGAGTTAAGTGTTTCTTTGAATTCAGCAGTTTAAAAACATGCTTTTTGAAGAATCTGCACAGATACATTTGGGAGCCCATTCAGGCCTATGTGGAAAAACTGAATATCCCCAGGTAAGTACTAGAAAGAAGCTATCTTTTAAACTGCTTTCTGACGTTTGGATTCATCTCACAGAGTTAAAACTTTCTTATAATTTGTCAGGTTTGAAATATTTTTTTTGGAGACTCTGTGAAGGGAAATTTTGCAGCCCATTACAGCCTATGTGGAAAAGCCAAATATCCTCAGAGAAAAATTAGAAAGAAGCTATCTCTGAAATTGCTTTCTGATGTGTGGATTCATCTCACAGTGTTAAAACTTTCTTTTGATTTATCAGGTGGGAAATGTGGGAAAGAGAGTTCTGGGGTGCCAGTAGAGTTGGTCTCCCCTGTGTGACACACCTGTGGGAAGCTATGGGCAGTCTCTGAGGAGAAGTCTTCTTATTGCCTTCATGTCTTTATGCTCAGAGAGCACAACCACTCAGTGGGATTGCACAGTTTGCTCAGGGAGCTAACACTCCCTCAAAGTAGTTGAGTCTAATCAAACATCTTGGCTCCTTCTTAGACCCACTTCCACCTGT
The DNA here is from genome assembly GCF_029281585.2 of Gorilla gorilla gorilla. Lineage (NCBI taxonomy): Eukaryota > Metazoa > Chordata > Mammalia > Primates > Hominidae > Gorilla > Gorilla gorilla. The sequence continues at coordinate 24,990,620 of NC_073248.2, read as the reverse complement.
TTCAGTCCTGATAAGTTAAAGATCTATAAGTAGTTTAGACATATGCCTTTGCTCAAGGAAATTCACAGAAACTGCAACTGTTATACATCTTATCAAATGACTCATGAGTTCCCCTTTACTGATTAACTTTTCCTTATTCCTTTCTCCCCCTCCCAATTTCCCTAAGGACAAAGAACATGGAAACAAATAAATTGGGTGGGGCCTGAGAGTTCTAGGCTGTGAGCAAACCTCTGATGCTCCAGTCTCCTGGACCCACCTTTTAAATGATTATTCTGTCTCTTTCTAACTCTTTTGTCTCCATCAGAGTCAGGGTACTGGTTGGGTGGTGTGGGGATTGTTTACCCAACATCTGGCACCCAATCTGTGACTCCCCATAATCTCTACAAATAATCCAGTGAAGGAATGCCAGAGCATGGAAAGTGGAGCACGACTGATGAAGGATGACTGAGTATATTTCCACTTCAGGCTCTATGGGTAAGTAGGGTGCTCAGAGAATTCCATGGTCACCTTGGGAAAATATGGGTCAGGCTGAAAGTAAGTTTGCTAATTACTTAAGCGTGGTGCAGCAGTTATTGTGCCACAGCGGGGTAATGTTGAGTATCCAAAATCCCACATCTTTGTTCCACCTCTTAAAAAAGTATTCTCCTTGGTTCCCAGAACATGGAACCATGAATGTAAAAGACTGGGACAAGGTCGGATCAGACTTAAAATGAACACATCAAGAGGGCCACGATATTCCCTTCATGACTTGGTCTGTGTGATTGGTAGTTAAAACAGCACTGGGTTCCTTCCACACTGAGGAGGAGGAAGAGGAGTTTCAGGATGACATAGAAAAGTTTAATCAGGTGTCTGGTCTGATGATCAGCAAAGTGAACCATCACAATCTAGCTTAAAAAGGGGGGAGAAGCAGGAAGCTATATATGCTAACCTCCAAAAACTTATGAAAGAAACAGTTCCACTTATTGCAGAAACAGTGCCACCTACTGCATCTTTAGGGCCACCCCCACCTCAGCCTTATTAATTTTTGGAACAGGAGCCTGAGATGTGGCTTGCCACTCCTAATGTTGCATGCCCCAACATTAAGTATGGCAAAGGGAGGCTTCAGGCTTGCCCAACAGCCAATTACAGTGAGGGAATGATCCAGGCTTGTCCACTTGTTAATTATGATAGAGGAATGTTGTGAGCCAGCCCAAATACAAATTATGGCACAGGGACAATCCAGGCAGCCATTCACTAGGCATGAGAAATAGGGGATTTGGATGCTTGGCATTTCCATTAATTATTTTGCCAGCTAAGGAGCCCAGAGAAGATGCTCAAGCACACAGGGAGACATTTTCTTTTAAACTATTAAAAGACTTAAAGCAAGCAATTGGACAAGATGGGCCAAATTCTCCTTATGTTCCTTCCTTATTACAATCTATGGCTTATAACCAGGTTTTAATACCTATAGATTGGGAGTCACTAGCCTGATCCACCCTGTTCCCCTCTCAATTTCTCCAATTTAAAACCTGATGGAAGAATAATGCAACAAATCAGGCATGCAGAAAGGCTCAAGACAAAACTCCCATTAATATCACATCTGACCAACTGCTTCAAATTGGTCATGTATGGGGTACTTGAAATCAACACATGCTAATGGATGATGAAGCTGTTGATCATCTCAGAACTATATGTCCAAGAACCTGGGAAAAAATTCATGACCCTGGTACTACTTATCCTTCTTTTAACTCAGTTCAACAGGTTCCAGGGGAGCCTTATCCAGATTTTATCACCCATTTCCAAGACACGGCCATTTTGGATTATCATGCCAGGAAAGCGATTTTTCAGCTGCTTGCTTATGAAAATGCTAATACAGATTGTCAGGCAGCAATTAGGCCTATTGAGGGAAAAGCAGGTCAAAATTACACTCATTGGGCCTACATTCCATTCCCACCACAGATTAGGCCTGTTACATGGTTGGACACCCCTGGTGGACGTTTACATTAATGATAGTGCCTGGATGCATGGTCCAACAGATAACTGAGGTCCTACTCATCCAGAGGAGAAAGAAATGTTAATGAATGTTTCCAATGGTTATCACTTTCCAGCCATCTGCCTGGGGCCAGCAGCAGGATGTTTAAGTTATGATAAAGTTGGATGGTTTATGACCCTGCACATAATGGATCAAAAGCCTCTATTCATGCAATCAGTGGAAGAACATTTCAATCTTTGGACACTATTAAATACTTAGCACATAGCTATGTCATGACTCACCTCCAGATTAATAAATTTAAACCTAATAAGAAACCCTGCCCTATGCAGGCCACTAAATGGTTTTGAAACCTGGAACTGCTAACCTAAGAAGACTGTAGTGAAAACAGCTCTGCTGTACTGCAAAATAATTCCTGTGGAATCGTCAATGATTAGATTCCTAGGGGACACTTTGCAGTAAATTGTATTCAGCAGTGCAAACATTGTAGAGGCTCCTTTTTCAAGTGGCTACCCAGATAATGCACCAAAATTATCTAGAAGAATTGAAACATATTACCCTATTAAGTGTGAGGAGAAAGGTATGGCTCTTGCAAGCCCAGAAGTGATTGATCCAATTATATGTCCAGAACGTCCAGAATTGTGGAAATTAATGATGGCTCAAACCCCAATTTGATTTGAAAAAGCAAATATAAAACAGAGACCAACAGTAAAAACTTTGATTTTTTGTAACCATGACTTCTAATCAGATAGTCCCATTGCAGAGTTGTGTTAAACCTCGTTTTCTGTTGGCAGTGGAAAAAATTAATATCCTACCTGCCTCTCAAACCATATCATGCCTCAACTGTCTTCTTTTTACCTGCATTAATTCTACCTTTAATAAAGATAATAGCAATTTACTGGTAAGAACCCAAGAAGGGGTCTGGAAAACTGTTTCCATCAATAGATCTTGGGCAGCCTCTCCCTCCATACATATTATCACTGAAGTACTAAAAGGAGTTCTTAGTAGATCAAAGAGATTCATATTTACTTTAATAGCTGTGATCATGGGCCTTATACCTCTCACAGCTATGGCTGCTGATCCTGGTGTTTCTTTACTCTCTTCTATTCAAACTGTGGGCTTTGTGGTAGCTGGCAGAAATACTTTTCTAAGCTTTGGAATTCCTAAAGCCAAATAGATCAGACTAATTACCTCCATCAAACAGTAACTTGGATGGGAGATTGGATTATGAGCTTGGAGTGTAGGATTCAAATTCAATGTAATTTGAATACTTCTGATTTTTGTGTTATTCCTAGCTCTTATAATGCCACTAAACACCACTGGAAGATGATTAGACATCATCTATGAGGAAAAGAAGATAATTTAACACTAGGTATTGCTAAACTGAAAAAACAAGTTTTTGAGGCATCTCAAGCTTATCTCACCCTGTTGCCTGGGGCTGATATTCTTGCTGGAGCTGCTTATGGCCTTTCTAATACCAATCCTTTAAAGTGGATTAAAATCATAGGTGGATCAACAATTGAAATTTTATTTTGGTTTGTGTCCGTTTATGCTGTTTGTTTTTAGTCTACACATACAGATGCCTTGGGAGAGAAGAGAGACACCGTGAATGAGCCATGATACCAATGATGGTTATTAATTAAAAAAAAAAGACAAAAAAGGGGGATATGTGGAAAAGAGAGTTTCTGGGGTGCCAGTTGAGTTGTTCTGCCCTGTGTGAGACACCCATGGGAAGCCATGGGAAGGCTCTGGGGAGAAAAGTCTCCTTACTACCTTCATGTCTTCATGCCCCAAGAGCATAACCACTCAGTGGCATTCCACAGGTTACTCAGAAAGACACTTCCTTGAAGCAAAGGAGTATAGTCAAACATCTTGTCTCCTCCTGAAACCTGCTCCCACCTATTATAGTCCTGATAAGTTAAAGATATTAAGTAGTTTAGACTTTCATCTTTGCTCAAGGAAATTCACAGTAGCCACCACTGCTATACATCTTATTGAATGACTAATGGGTTCTCCTTCATGATTAATACTTTTCCTCATTGCTTCCTCTCCTTCCCATCTGCCCTAAGAACATAGAACTTGTAAACCACTGACTTAGGTAGAGCCTGAGGGCTCTGGGACATGAGCAAGCCACCTAAGCTGGACCCATCTTTGAAATGCTTATTATGTCTCTTTCTACCTCTTTTGTCTCTGCCATACTCAGGGTACCTGCTGGGTGGTGTGGGGCTGGTTGCCCCCACAGGAAACACTTTTTCTAGAGAATCTATGAAGGCATATTTGGGAGCCAATTGCAGCATATGGGGAAAAACTGAATATCCCAATATAAAAAGAAGAAAGAAGCTATCAGCAAAACAGCTTTGTGAGGTCTGGATTCATCTCACAGACTTAATCCGTTTTTTTCATTCAGCAAAATGAACACACTATTTTTGGAGGACCTGAAAAGTGGCATTTTGGAGTCCTTTGAGGCATAGGGGGAAAAAATCCCCCCAGAAAAAGTTGAAAAGAAGCTGTATATGAAAGTTCTTTGTAATGTGTGGATTCATCTCACAAAGTTAAAATTTTCTTTTGAAAAACAGGTTAAAAACACACTTGTTGGAGAATCTGCAAAAGGATATTTTGGAGCCCACTGAGGCCTATGGGGAAAAACAAAATATCCCCAGGTAAAAACTAGAAAGAAGCTATATATAAAACTGCTTTGTGATATGTGAACTCCTGTCACAGAGTGAAAGGTTTTTTATGATTCAGCAGGTTGGAAACACTCTTTTGGAGAATCTGTGAAAGGACATTTGGGAGCCCATTAAGGCCAGTAGGGAAAAACCAAATATTCCCAGGTAAAAGCTAAAAAGAACCTACCTGCAAAAATGCTTTGTGATGTGTGGATTAGTCTCATAGAGTTTAACCTATCTTTTCATTCAGCCAGTTGGAAACACTCTTTTTGGAGAATCTCTGAAGTGACATTTGGGAGCCCATTGAGGCCCAAGGGGAAAACAAAATATCCCCAGATAAAAACTAGAAAGAAGCTATCTGTGAAACTGTTTTATGATGTGTTGATTCACTTCACAGAGTTAAAACTTTCTTTTGATTCAGCAGATTGGAAACTCCTTTTGAAGAATATGCTAAGGGACATTTGAAAGCCCATTGACACCTATGGGGAAAAACAAAATATCCTCAGATAAAAACTAGAAAGAAGCTATCTGTAAAACTGCTCTCTGATATGTGGATTCATCTCACAGAATTAAACTTTCTTTTAATTCAGCAGGTTGGAAATACTCTTTTTGGAGAATCTGTGAAGGGACATTTGGGAGCCCATTGAGGTCTATGGGGAAAACCCATATATTTCCAGGTAAAAACTAGAAAGAAGCCATCAGTGAAACTGTGTTGTGATGTGTGGATTCATATCACAAAGATAAACCATTCTTTTGATTCATCAGGTTGAAAACACTCTTTTTGGAGAATCTGTGAAGAGACATTTGAGAACTCATTGAGGCCAATGTGAAATACCAGAGAAGTTATCTGTAAAACAGCTTTTGGGTTTGTGGATTTATCTCACAGAGATACACATTTCTTTGTTTCAGCAAGTTGGAAACTCTTTTTGGAGGATCTGTGAAGGCACATTTTGGAGCCCATTGCAACCTATGGGGAAAAACCATATATCCATAGGTGAAAACTAGAAAGAAGCTCTCTGTAGAACTGCTTTCTGATGTGTGGATTCATCTCATAGTGTGAAAGTCTGTTTTGATTCAGCAGGTTGGAAATGCTCTTTTTGTAGCATGCGCGATGGGATATTTAGAAGCCCATTTACACCCATTGGTACAAATCGAATATCCCCAATAAAAAACAGAAAGAAGCTATATATGAAACTGCTTTATTGTGCCCATTCATCTCACAGTGTTCAGCCATCCTTTGGTTCAGCCAGTCTGGAAATCTCCTTTTGGGGAATCTGCAAAGGGACATTCTAGAGTCCATTGAGGCCTTTGGGAAGAAACAGAATATCTCCAGTTACAAACTAGAAAGAAGCTATCTGTGAAACTGCTTTGTGATGTGTGGATTCCTGTCACACAGCTAAATATTTCTATTGATTCAGCAGGTGGTTACACTCTTAGGTAGAACTTCAAAGTTACATTTGGGAACCCATTGAGGACAATGGGGAAATACAAACATTCCCAGATAAAAACTAGAAAAAAGCTATCTGTGAAAGTGCTTTGTGATATGTAGATTCATATCACAAAGTTGTGAAATTGCTTTGTGTTGTATGGATTCATCTCACAGAGTTAAACCTTTCTTTTGATGCAGCAGTTTGGAAACATACTCTTTATGGAGAATCTGTGAAGGGAGGTTTGGAAGTCCATTGAATCCAAGGGGGAAAATCCAAATATCCCCAGGCAAAAACTTGAAAGAAGCAATCTGTGTAACTGCTTTGTTGTGAGTGGATTCATCTCACAAAGGTAAAACTTTCTTTTGATGCAGCAGGTGGGAAACACTTTTTTTGTGTGTGAAACTGCTTTGTGATCTGTAGATTCTTCTCACTGAGTTAAACCTTTCTTTTGATTCAGCACATTGGAAACACACTTTTTGGAGAATATGCAAAGGGGCATTTGGGAGCCCATTAACGTCTATGGGGAATAACTGACTATCTCCAGATAAAAAGTACAAAGAAACTATCTGTGTAGCCAATTTGTGATGTGCGGATTCATCTCACAGAGTTAAACCTTTATTTCGATTCTCCAGGTTGGAAACACTCTTTTGCAGAATCTGTGAGGGGACATTTTGGGGCCTATTGAGGCCTATGGTGAAAAACTGAATATCCCTAGATGAAAACTAGAAAGAAGTTATCTATGAAACTTCTTCATGCTGTGTGGATACATCTCACAAAGTTAAAACTTTCTTTTAATTCAGCAGGTTGGTAACACCATATTTGGAGAACTTCTGAAGGGACATCTGGGAGCCCTTTGAGGCCTATCGGGAAAAACAGAATATCCCAAGAAAAAAAATGAGAAAGCAGCTATCTGTGAAACTGCTTTGTGATGTGTGGATTCACCTTACAGGGTTAAACTTTTCTTTTATTCATTTTATTAGTTTGGAAACAATCATTTGTAGAAACAGCAAAAGAACATTTGGGATCCTGTTGAAGCCTATGGGGAAAAACAGAATATCTCAAGATATAAACCAGAAAAAATCTATCTGTGAAACTGCTTTGTGATATGTGGATTCATTTCACAGAGGTAAACCTTTCTGTTGATTCTGGAGGTAGGAAACTCTTCTTATAGAATATGAAGGGACATTTCTGAGCCCATTGAGGGCTATGTGTAAAAACCGAATATCACCAGAGAAAAACTAGAAAGAAGCTATCTGTGAAACTTTTGTGATGTATGGATTCATCTCACAGAGTTAAACCTTTCTTTTGATTCAGCAGGTTGAAACACTCTCTTTGGAGAATCTGTGAAAGGACATTTGGGAGCCAATTGAGGCCTGTGGGGAAAAACTGAATATTCCCACACAAAAAGTAGGAAGAAGCTATCTGTGAAACTGCTTTGTGATGTGTGGATTCATCTCACAGGGTTAAACTTTTCTTTTATTCAGCAGGTTGGAAATGATCATTTGTAGAATGAGCAAAAGAACATTTGGGATCCCATTGAAGCCTATGGAAAAATACAGAATATCCCAAGATAAAAACTAGAAAGAAGCTATCTGTGAAACTGCTCTGTGATGTGTAGATTCATTTCACAGAGCTAAACCTTTCTTTTGACTCAGAAGGTTGGAAACACACCTTTTATAGAATCTGCAAAGGTACATTTTGGAGCCCATTGAGGGCTATGAGGAAAAGCTGTATATCACCAGAGAAAAACTTTGTCTGTGAAACTACTTTGTGATGTGTGGATTCATCTCACAGACTTAAACCTTTCTTTGATTAAGAAGGTTGGAAACACTGTATTTGGAGAATCGGAGAAGGGACATTTGGGTGCTTATTGGGGCTTATGGGGAAAAACTGAATATCCCCAGATAAATACCGGAAAGAAGCAATCTGTGAAAATGCTCTGTGATGTGTGGATTTACCTAAAACAGTTAATCCTTTCTTTTGATTCAACAAACTGGAAACACTGTTTTAGGCAGATATATGAAGGGGCATTTGGAGCCCTTTGTAACCTATGGAGAAAAACAGAATATCCCCAGCTAAAAAGTAGAAAGATGCTCTCTGTGAAATGCATTGTGATCTGCAGATTCCTCTCACAGAGTTAAACCTTTCTTTTGATTAATCATGTTTGAAACACTCTTTAAGGAGGACGTGCAAAGGGACAATTTGGTGTCCACTGAGGTCTATAAGAAAAAATAAAATATTCCCAGGTAAAATCTAGAAGGAAGACATCTGTGAAACTACTGTGTGATGGGTGGATTCATGTGACAGGGATAAACCTTTCATTTGATACAGCAGCTTGGAAAGTGTTTTTGTAGAATATGCAAAGGGCAATTTTGGAACCTATTGAGGTCTATGGAAAAAATCAGATATCCTCAGATGAAAACTACAAAGAAGCTATCTGTGAAACTGTTTTGTGGTGTGTAGATTCATCTCACAGAGTTAAACTTTTTCTTTCATTCAGCAGGTGGGAAACACTGTATTAGTAGAATATGCAAAGGGCCATTTGGGAACCTATTAAGGCCCATGGGGAAAAACTGATTATCTCCAGATAAAAACTAGAAAGAAAGGGTCTATGTAACCACTTTGTGATGTATGGATTAATCTCACAGAGTTAAACCTTTCTTTTGATTAAGCAAGTTTGAAACACTCTTTAAGGAGGACGTGCAAAGGGACATTTTGGTGTCCATTGAGGCCTATAAGAAAAAACAGAATATTCCCAGGTAAAATCTAGAAGGAAGGCACCTGTGAAACTGCTGTGTGATGGGTGTATTCATCTGACAGAGATAAACCTTTCATTTGATTCAACAGCTTGGAAATGCTGTTTTAGTAGAAACTGCAAAGTGATATTTGGGAGCCCATTGAGGCCTATGGGGAAAACCTGAATATCCCCAGATAAAAACTAGGAAGAAGCTTCATGTGAAACTGCTTGGTAAGGCTGGATTCATGTCACTGAGTTAAAACATTCTTTTGCTTCAGCAGGTTTGAAAAACTCTTTTTGGAGAATCTATGAAGGGTCATTTGGGAGCCTATTTTGGCCTATGTGGAGACACAATATATCCCCAGAGAAAAACTACAAAGAATCTATCTGTGAAATTGCTTTGTTATGTTTTGATTCATCTCACTGTGTTAAAACTTTCTTTTGATTCAGCAGGTTGGAAACACTCTTTTTTTTCAAACTTTTTTTTTATTATTATACTTTATGATTTAGGGTACATGTGCACATTGTGCAGGTTAGTTACATATGTATACATGTGCCATGCTGGTGTGCTGCACCCACTAATTTATCATCTAGCATTAGGTATATCTCCTAATGCTATCCCTCCCCGCTCCCCCAACCCCACAACAGTCCCCAGAGTGTGATATTCCCCTTCCTGTGTCCATGTGATCTCATTGTTCAATTCCCACCTATGAGTGAGAATATGTGGTGTTTGGAAACACTCTTTTGGAGAATCTGTGAAGGGATATTATTGAGGTCATTGAGGCCTATGGAAAAAAAAAAAAAACAGAATATCCCCGGACAAAAACTAGAAAGAAGCTAGCTGTGAAACTGCTTTTTGATTTTTGAGTTAATCTCACAGAGTTAAACCTGTCTTTTGATTTAGCAGGTTGGAAGTGCTCTTTATGGAGAATTGGTGAAAGAATATTTGGGAGCCACTTGAGGCCTACAGTGAAAAATTGAATATCTCCAGATGAAAATTGGAAGGAATATATCTGTGAAACTGTGTTGTTATGTGTGGATTCAACTCACAGAATTAAGCCATTCTTTTAATTTTGCACTTTGAAAACACACTTTTTATACAATCTGAGATGGGAAATTTTGGAGACCCTTGAGGTCTATGGGGAAAAACAGAATATCCCCAGATAAAAACTAGAAAGAAGATATCTGTGAAGCTGCTTTCTGATGTGTGGATTCATCTCACCGAGTTAAAACTTTCCTTTGATTCAACAATTTGGAAACACTGTTTTTGGGGAATCTATGAAGGGACATTTGGGAGCTCATTGATGCCTATGGGGAAAAAACAAATATCTCCAGATAAAACTAGAAATAACCGGTCAGTGTAACAGCTTTGTGACGTGTGGATGCATCTGACAAAGTTAAAACTTTTTTTGATTCCGCCAGTTGAAAACACTCTTTTAGCAGAATCTGCAAAGCGACACTTGAAAGCCCATTGAAGCCTATGGGGCAAAAGGGAATATCCCCAGATAAAACTAGGAAGAAGCTATTTGGGAAACTACTTAGTTATGTGTGGATTCACCTCACAGAGTTATATCTTTTTCTTATTCAGCAGATTGGAAACACACTTTTTGAAGGATCTGAAAAGGGACATTTGGAAGCCCAGTGAGGCCTGTAAGGAAAAACCAAATATCTTAAGACAAAAATGAGAGAGAATCTATCAGTGAAATTTCTTGTGATTTGTGGATTCATCTCACAGAGTTAAAACTATCCTTTTATTCAGCATGCTGGAAACACCCTTTTTGTATGACCTGTGAGGGGACGTTTTGAGCCCATTGAGGCCTATGGGGAAAAACTGAATATCCCCAATAAAAAATTGAAAGCAGATATCTTTGAAACCGCTTTGTGATGTATGGAGTCACCTCACAGAGTTAAATTTTCTTTTGATTCAGGAGATTGTAAACACTCTTTTTGTAGAATCTGTGAAGGGACATTTGAGAGCTCACTGTGGCCTATGGGGAAAACTGAATATCCCCAGATCAAACCTAGAAAGAAGCTATCTGTGAAACTGCATTTTGATGTGTGCATTTATCTCACACAGTTACCTTACTTTTACTTCAGCAGGGGAAAAAGCAAATATCCCCAGATAAAAACTAGAAAGACAGTATCTGTGAAACTGTATTATGATGTGTAAATTCATCGCACAAGCTTAAAACTTTCTTTTGATTCAGCAGGCTGGAAACACTCTTTTTGGAGTATCTGTGAAGGGATATTAGAGAGCCCCTGGGGTGCTATGGGGAAAAATCAAATATCTCCAGGTAAACACTAGAAAGAAGATATCTGTGAAACTGCTTTTTGATTAGTCAATTCAACTCAGAGAGGTAAACATTTCTTTTGATTCAACATGTTGGAAACTCTCTTTAAGGAGAATCTGCAAAAGGATATTTGGGAAAATATTGAGGCCTTTGTGGAAAAACAGAATATCCCCAGGAAAAACTGAAAAGAAGCTACCTGAGAAATTGTTCTGTGATGTATGGATTCATTTCACAGAGTTAAAAGTTTCTTTTCATTCAAAGGGTTGGAAACACTCTTTTCAGAGAATCTACCAAGGGACAATTTGTAGCCCATTGTGGCCCATGGTAAAAAACAAATTATCCCCAGGTAAAAACTAGAAAGAAGCTATCTGTCAAACTGCTTTGTGTTGTGTGGATTTATCTCACAGAGGTACACCTTCCTTTTGATTCAGCAGGTTGGAGACAGTCTTTTTGTGAGATGGGCAAAGGGACATTTGGAATTCCATTGAGGAACATTTCACATAACTGAATGTCCCCAAATAAAAACTGGAAAGAATCTGCCTGGGAAACTGCTTTGTAATATGTGGATTCATCTCACAGACCTAAGCTTTTTTTTTTTTTTTTTTTTGATTCAACAGGTTTGAAAGACCCTTTCTGGAGAACCTGTGAAGGGAGAGTGGGAGTCCATTGAGGACCTTGGGGTAAAACAGAATATACACAGATAAAAACTAGAAAGCAGTTATCTATGAAACTGCTTTGTGAAGTGTGGATTCCTCTCACAAAATTAAACCTTTCTTTTGACTCAGCAGGTTGGAAACACTTTTTGTAGAACCTGCAAAGGGACGTTGGAAGCCCATTGAGGACTATGAAGCAAAACAAAATATTCCCAGGAAATAACTAGAAAGAAGCTATCTGTGAAAATGCTGTGTGATGTGTGGATTCATCTCTCATAGTTAATCCTCACTTTTGATTCAGCAGGTTGAAAAAACTCTTTTTGGAAAATCTACAAAGGGACAATTTGGAGCCCATTGAAACCTACGGGGAAAAATCTAATATCTCCAGATAAAAACTACAAAGAAGCTATCTGTGGACCTAATTTGTAATGTGTGAATTCATCTCACAGAATTCAACTTTTCTTTTGATACAGCAGGTTGGAAACACTCTTTTTGGAGCATCTGTGAAGGTATATTTCAGTGCCCATTCAGGCGTGTGGGGGGAAACAGAATATCCATAGATAAAAAACTAGAAACAAACTATCTGTGAAACTCCTTTGGATGTATGGATTCACCCCACAGAGTTAAACCTTTCCTTTAAGTTAAGAGGTTGGAAACAGTCTTTTTGGAGAATCTATGAAGGGACACTTCGAAACCACTTGAGGCCCATGGAGTAGAAATGAATATCCCCAGGTAAAAACTTGAAACAAGCTATATGTGAAGCTGCTTTGTGATGTTGGATTCATCTGACAGAGTTAAACATTTGTTACAATTCAGTAAGTGAAAAACGCTCTTTTTGCAGAAATTGTGAAAAGACATTTGGGAGCCCATAAGTCCTATGGGGAGAATCTGAATATCCCTTGGTAAAAGCTAGAAAGAAGCTATCTGTGAAATTGCTTTGTGATATGTGGATTCATCTCACAGAGATAGAACTTTATTTTGATTCAGCAGGTTGGAAACACCCTTTTTGGAGAATCTCCAAGGGACATTTGGGGGCCCATCGAGGCCTATGGGGAAAAACCAAATATCCCCAGGTAAAAATTAGAAAGATGTTATCTGTGAAATTCCTTTATGATGTCAATTCATCTCACAGAGCTAAACATTTCTTTTGTCTCAGCAGGTTGGAAACACTCATTATGGAGAATCTGCAAAGAGACCTTTAGAGCTCACTGAGGCCAGTAGGGAAAAAGCCTATCATACCCCAGGTAAAAACTTGAAAGAAGAGATCTGTGAAACTCCTTTGTAATGTGTGGATTTATCTCACCAAATTAAACCTTTCTTTTGATTCAGCAGGTTGGAAACACTCTATTTGGAGAATCTGTGAAGGGACATTTGAAAGCACATTGAGGCCAATGGGGAAAAATGGAATATTCTCAGGACAAAACTAGAAAGACTCTGTCTGTGAAACCACTTTGTGATGTCTGGATTCATGTCACAGAATTCAACCTTTCTTTTCATTCAACAGGTTGGAAACACTCTTTTTGGAGAATCTGAGAAGGAATATTTGGGAGCCCATAGAGGCCTATGGGAAAAAAACTAATATCGCCATGTAAAACTACAAAGAAACTGTCTGTAAAACTGCTTGTGACGTGTGGATTCATGTCGGAGTTAAACCTTTCTTTGGATTCAGCAGGTTGGAAATGCACTTCTCGGAGCAACTGCAAAGGGACGATAGTGAGCTCATTGTGGCCTATGGAGAAAACCCAAATATCCCCAGGTAAAAACTGCAAAGAAGCTATCTATGAAAACAGTTTGTGATGGTTGGATTCATCTCATAGAATTAAGCCTTTGTTTTGTTTCAGCAGGTTGGAAACATGCTTTTTGGAGTATCCATGAAGAGATATTGGGAGCTCATTGTGGACTATTAAAACAAAATCTGAATATCCCCAGATAAAAACTAGGAAGCAGCTATCTCTAAAACTGCTTTGTTACATGTGGTTTCATCTCACGCAGTTAAACCTTTACTTTCTTTCAGCAGGTTGGAAAGACTCTTGTTGGAGAATCTGCCAAGGAACTTTTGGGAGCCCCTTTATGCTTAAGAGAAAAAAACCAAATGACCCCGTAGGGTCTCTGAAGGGACATTTGGGAGCTCATTGAGGCCTATGGGGAAAAGATAATATCCCCAGATAAAAACTAGAAGAAGCTCTCTGTGAAAGTGCTTTGTGATGGGTGGATTCGTCTCACAAAGTTAAACCTTTCTTTAGATTCAGCCTGTTAGAAACACTCTTTTTGAAGAATTTATGTAGAGACATTTGGTAGTCATTTGAGGCCTATGGGGAAAACTGAATATACCCAGGTAAAAATTAAAGTGAAGCTACCTGTGAAACTGCTTTTTGATGTGTGGATGTATCCCACAGAGCTAAATCTTTCTTTTGATTCAGCAGATTAGAAATACTCTTTTTGTAGAGTCTGCAAAGGGACATTTGGGGGCTCATTGAGGTCTATGGGGACAAACTGAATATTCCCAGATAAAAAACTAGAAAGAAGTTATCTGTGAAACTGCTTTGTGATGGGTGGGTTCATATCATAGAGTTAATCCCTTCTCTTGATTCAGCAGGATAGAAACACTCTTTTCAGAGAATCTGCGAAGGGATACTTGGGAGCTCATAATTGCCTATGGGGAAAAAAATTAATATTTCCAGATAATAACAAGACAGAAGCTATCTGTGAAACTGCTTTGAGATGTGTGGATTAATCTCACAGAATTAAAACTTTCTCTTGATTCAGCAGGTTGGAAATGCTTTTTTCAGAGAATCTGTGAAGGGATGTTCTGGGTCCTTTGGGGCCGAAGAGGAAAAACCAAATATGTCCAGATAAAAGAAGAAAGAAAGAAGTTATCTTTGCAACTGATTTGTGATATGTGGATTCAACTGATAGAGTCAAACATTACTTTTCATTCAGCAGGTTGGAAACGGTCTTCTTGGAGTATCTGCAAAGGGACATTTGATAGCCCATTGATGCCTATGGAGAAAAACAGAATATCCCCAGATAAAAACAAGCAAGAAGCTCTCTGTGAAACTGCTCTGTGAGGTGTGGATTTATCTCACAGAGTTAAATCTTTCCTTTGATTCAGCAGGATAAAAACACTCTGTTTGGAGACTGCAAAGGGACATTTGGGAGTCCATTGAGGCCTATGGGGAAAACCCTCCTAAACCCATATAAATAGTGGAAAGAAATTCTCTCTGAAACTGCTGTATGACGTGTGGATTCATCTCACAGAGTTAAACCTTTCTTTTGATTCAGCACGTTAGACACAATCTTTTTGTACAATCTGTGAAGTGACATTTGGGAGGCCATGTAGTCCCATGGGGAATAATGGAATATCCCCAGGTGAAACCTAGAAAAAAACTAACTGTGAAACTGCTTTTTAATGTGTAGATTAATCTCACAGACTTAAACATTTATTTTGATTCAGCAGGTTGGAAACACTTTTTTTGGAATATCTGCAAAGAGACAACTCAGAGCCTAAAGAGGCCTATGGGGAAAAACCGAATATCCCCGGGTAAAAACTGGAAAGAATGTATTTGTGAAACTGCTTTATGATGTATGGATTCATCTCACTGAGTTCCTTTTCATTCAGCAGGTTGGAAACACTCTTTCTGGAAAAATCTGTGAGGGGACATTTGGGAGCCCATTAAGGCCTATGGAGAAAAAATGATTATAACCAAATAAAAATTGGAGGGAAGCTATCTGTGAAGCTAATTTGTTACTTGTGGACTTATGGCACAGAGTGAGACTTTTATTTGATTCAGCAGGTTGGAAACCCCCTTTTTGGAGGATCTGTGAATGTCCATTTGGGAGCCCATTGAAGCCTAAAGGGAAAAACCGAATATCCTAAGGTAAAAGCTATAAAAAAGCTATTTGTGAGACTGCTTTGTCACGTGTGGATTCATCTCACAGAGTTAAACCCTTCTTTTGATTCAGCAGCTTAGAAACACTCTTTTCAGAGAATCTACAAGGGGAAATTTGCTAGCCCATTTAGCTCTTGGAGAGAAAAGGAATATTCCCAGATAAAAACTAGAAAGAAGCTATCTGTGAAACTTCTGTGTGGTGCATGGGTTCAATACACAGAGCTAAACCTTTCTGTTGATTCACCAGTTGGAAACACTCTTTCTGGAGAATCTTAGAACCAGCATTTGGGATCCTAATGAGGCCTACGGGGAAAAATTGAATATCCCCAGATATAAACTAGAAAGAAGCTATCTGTGAAACTGCTTCCTGATGCGTGGATTCAGCTCACAGAATTAAGCCTTTCTTTTGATTCAGCAGGTTGGAAACACAATATTTCAATAATCTGCAAAGGGACATTTGGGACCCAATTTATGATGGTGGGATAAAACTGAATATCCACAGATAAAAACTAGAAAGAAACTATCTGTGAATCTGCTTTGTGATGCATGGATTCATCTCACAGAGTTAAAGTTTCTTTGGATTCAGCAGGTGGGAAACTCTCTTTTTGGAGAATCTGTGAGGAAATATTTGGGAGCTTATTGAAGAATGTGAAGAAAAACAGATTATCCCCAGCTAAAAACTAGAAAGAAGCTATTTGTGAAGCTGCTTTGTGATGGGTGGATTCATCTCACAGAGTTAAACCTTTCTATTGACTAAGCAGATTGGAAGTCCTCTTATTGCAGAATCTGTGAAGAAACATTTCAGATCTCATTGAGGCCTATGGGGAAAAACAGAATATCCCCAGATAAAAACTAGAAAGAAACTATCAGTGAAACTACTCTGTGATGTGTGGATTCATCTCACAGAGTCAAACTTTTTATTGATTCTGCAAGTTAAAACACTCTTTTTGTAGAAATGCAAAGCATTATTTCAGAGCCCGTTGTGTCCTATGGAGAAAAACTGAATATCCCCAGTTAAAAAGTAGAAAGAAGCTAATTGTGAAACTGCTTTGTGATGTGTGTTTTCATCTCACAGAGTTAAACCTTTCCTTTGATTCAGCATGTTGGAAATACTTTTTTTTTTTTCAGAAATCTGTGAAGGAACATATGGGAGCCCTTTGATGTCCATGGGAAAAAACTGAATATACCCAGATAAAAATTTGAGAGTACCTATTCATGAAACTGCTTCATGGTGAGTGAGTTCATCTCACAGAGTTAACCATTTCTTTTGATCAGCAGGTTGGAAACACCCATTTTGTGGATACTGTGAAGGGACATTTGGGAGACCATTGAGGCCTATGGGGAAGAATAGAATACCCCCAGAAAAAAACTAGAAAGAAGTTATCTGTGAAACTGGTTCATGATGTGTGGATTCATCTCACAAAGTTAAACCTTTCTTTTGACTCAGCACGTTGGAAACACACCTTTCAGAGAATCTGTGAAGGGACATTTGGGAAACTATTGAAGCCTGTGAGGAAAAACTGAATATTCCCAGATAAAAACTAGAAATAAGCTATCTGAGAAACTGGTTTGTGATGTGTTGATTCGTCTCATGGAGCTAAAACTTTTTTTGATTCAGCAGTTGGAAATACTCTTTTTGTAGACTCTGTGAAGGGATACTTCAGAGCTCCTTGGGGCCTATGGTGAAAAATGGAATATCCTGAGATAAAAACTAGAAAGACAGTATCTGTGAAACTGCTTTGAGATGTGTGGATTCATATACAGAGTTACACCTTTCTTTTGATTCATCAGGTTGAAAACACTGTATTTGGAGAATCTGTGAAGGGACATTTGAAGGCCCATTGAGGCAAATGGGGGACAATGAAACATCCCCAGATAAAATCTAGAAAGAAGCTATCGGTGAACATGCTTTTTCATGTATGGATTCATCTCACAGAGTTAAATCCTTTTTTTTTTGATTCAGCAGGTTGGAAACACTATTTTTAAGAATCGGTGAAGAGACATTTGGGAGCCCATTGAGGTCTTTGGGGATAAAGAGAATATCCTCAGATAAAAACTAGAAAGACATTATCTGTGAAATTGCTTTTTGATGTGTGGATTCATCCACAGAGTTATGCTTTTCTTTTGATTCAGCAGGTTGAAAACACTGTATTTGGAGAATCTGTGACAGGACACTTGAAAGCCCATTGAGGCAAATGGGGAAAAACCAAATATCCCCAAATAAAAACTAGAAAGAAGTTATCAGTGAATCTGCTTTTTGATTTGTGGATTCATCTCACAGAGTTAAATCTTTCTTTTGATTCAGCAGGTTGGAAACACTATTTTTAAGAACAAGTAAAGAGACATTTTGGAGCCTATTGAGGCCTTTGGGGATAAACAGAATATCCCCAGCTAAAAAATAGAAAGAAACTATCTGTGAAACTTCTTTTTGATGTGTGGATTCATCCAGAGTTATACTTTTCTTCTGATTCAGCAGGTTGGGAAAACTTTTTGGAGAATCTGTGAAGGGGCATTTAAGAGCCCATTGAGGCAAAAGGGGAAAAACAGAATGTCCCTAGATAAAAACCAGAAAGAAGCTATCTGTGCAACTGCTTTTTGATGTGTGGATTCATCTCACAGAATTACACTGACCTTTCATTCAGCACGTTGGAAACAATCTTTTTTGGAGAATCTGTGAAGGGACATTTGGGAGCCTTTTGGGGTCAATGTGTAAAAACAGAATACCCCAGATAAAAACTAGAAAGAAGCTATCTGTGAAACAGCTTTGTGAGGTATGCTTTCATCTCACAGAATTAAAAGTTTCTTTTGATTCAGCATGTTTTAAACACTGTTTTGGGAGATTCTGTGAAGGGACGTTTGAAAGCCCTTTGAGACCTATTGGGAAAAACTGAATATGTCCAGGTAAACTAGAAAGAAGCTATCTGTGAAACAGCTTTGTGATATATTGATTCAGCTCACAGAATTAAACCTTTCTTTTAATTCAGCAGTTTGGAAACACTGTTTTTGTAGAATCTGCGAACGGACATTTTAGAGCTCATTAAGGCATATGGTGAAAAAGCAAATATCCCTAGATAACAACTAGAAAGAAGCTGTCTGTGAAACTGCTTTGTGATATGTGGATACATCTGACAGAAATAAACTTTTCTTTTTATTCAGCAGTTTTGACACACTGTTTTTGAAGAATCTGTGAAGGGACATTTGGGAGCTTATTGAGGCCTATGATGACAAACTGAATATGCCCAGATAAAAATTAGAAAAAATCTGTTTGTGAAACTGCTTTGTGATGCATGGATTCATCTCACAGAGTTAAACCTTTCTTTTCATTCAGCATATTGGAAACCCTATTTTTGTAGAATCTGCACAGGGACATTTATGAGATCATTGAGCCCTATGTTATAAAAGGGAATATCCCCAGATAAAACTAGAAAACACTTATCTGCAAAACTGTTTTGTGATGTTTGGATTCATCTGAGAGGGGTAAATGTTCCTTTTGATCAGCCATTTGAAAACACTGTTTTTGTAGAATCTGCAAAGAGACATTTGGGAGTGCATTGAGGCCTATGGTGACAAATGGACTATCCCCAGACAAAAACTAGATGAAGCTATCATGAAACTGCCTTCTGGTGAGTGGATTCATCTCACTGAGTTAAAAAGTATTTTTATTTAAGAGTTCGGAAATACTGTTTTTGTAGAACATCTGAAGGGACATTTGGAAGCTCATTGAGGCCTTTCTTGAAAAAGAGAATATCCAAAGATAAACCTAAATAGAAGCAATCTGTGAAACTGTTTTGTGATGTGTGCATTCATCTCACAGAGTTAAACATTGCTTTTGATTCAGCAGTTTGGAAACATTGTTTTTCTATTATCTGTGAAGGGACATTTGGGAGTGTGTTGAGGCCTATGGTGAAAAAGTGAATACCCACAGATAAAAACTAGAAAGAAGCTATCTGTGAAACTGCTTCATGATTTGCGAATTCATTTCACAGAGTTAAGTTTTTCTTTCAATTCAGCAGTTTGGAAACACTGCTTTTGTACAACCTGTGAAGGGACATCTGAAATCACAGTAAGGCCTGTGGTAAAAAAGTGAATATTCCCAGAAAAATACTAGAAAGAAGCTATCTGTGGAAAATGCTTTGTGATGTGAGGATTAATCTCACAGAGTTAAACCTTTCTTTTGATTTAGCAGGTTGGAAACAGTCCTTGTGGAGCATTTGCAAAGGGACATTTCAGAGCCCATCAAGGCCTATGGGGAAAAATCGAGTATCCCTAGAAAAAAACTAGAAAGAAGCTATCTGTTACACTGCTTTGTTATGTGTGGAATCATCTCACATAATTAAATCGTTCTTTAGATTACAGAGGTTGGAAACATTCTTTTTGGAGAATTTGCGTAGTGACATTTGGGAGTCCTTTTAGGCCTATGGGGAAAAACTGAATGTCCCCAGATAAAAACTAGAAAGAAGATATCTGTGCAATGGCTTTGTGATGTGTGGATTCATCTCACAGATTTAAACCTTTATTTTGATTCAGCAAGTTGGAAACATTCTTTTTGTAGATTCTGCGAAGGGACATTTGGGAACCTATTGAGGCTTATGGGGAAAAAATGATTATTCTCAAGATAAAAACAAGAAAAAGCTATCGGTGAAACTGCTTTATGATATCTGGATTCATCTCATGGAGTTAAACTTTCTTTTGATTCAGCATGTTGGAAATACTCAATTTAAGGAATCTGCAAAGGGACAATTGGGAACCCTATGCAGCACACAGGGAAAAATAGAATATTCCCAGGTTATAACTAGAAAAATCCATCTGTGAAACTGCTTTCTGATGTGTGGATTCATCCCACAGAATTAAAAATTTCTTTTGATACAGGAGATTGGAAACACTCTTTGAAGAATCTGTGAAGAGACATTTGGGACCTTATTGAGGCCTAAGGGGAAAAACTGAATATTTCCAGAAGAAAAAAGCTGTCTGTGGAATTGTTTGTGATGTATGGATTAATCTCACAAAGTTAAACCATTCTTTGAGACATTTGGGAGACCATTGAGGCCTATAGGGAAAAATTGAATATCCGCAGATGTAAACTAGAAAGAAGATACCTGTGAAACTGCTCTGTGATGTGTGGATTCATCTCACAGAATTAAACTTTTCTGTCAATTCAGCAGACTGGAAACACTTTTTTTGGAGAATCTGTGTAGGGACATTTGGGAGTCTATTGAGACCTATGTGGGAAAGCCAAATATTCCAGTAAAAACTAGAAAGAAGCTACTGTGAAACAGCTGTATGATGTGTGGATTAATCTTACAGAATTAAACGTTTATTTTGATTCAGCAGGTAGTTAACCCTCCTTTTGTAGAACCTGCAAACGGATATTTGGGAGCCCATTAAGGCCTGTGGAGAAAAAGAGAATATACACAGATAAAAACTAAAAAGAATCTATATGTGAAACAGCTTTGTGATATGTTGATTCATCTCAAAGAGAAAAACATTTCTTTTGATTCAGCAAGTTGGAAACAATGTTTTTGGAGAATCTGCAAAGGGACATTTGGGAGCGATTTGAGGAGAGTAGAGAAAAACCAAACATTCCCAGGTAAACACTAGAAAGCAGATACCCGTGAAACTGATTTGTGATGTGGATATTCATGTCACAGAGATAAAGCTTTCTTTTGATTCAGCAGGTTGGAAACCCTTTTTTAGGAGTTCTGCAAAGAAACATCGGGAACCCAATGAGGCCTATGGAAAACAAGAAGGAATCTCCCCAGATAAAAACTAGAAAGAAGATATCTATGAAGCTGCTTTGTGATGTGTGGATTTACCTCACAGAAGTAAACCTTTCTTTTGATTCAGCGATTAGAAACACTCTTTTTGGAGAATCAGTGAAGGGACATTGGAAGCCCATTGAGGCCAAAAGGGAAAAATTGAACATCCCCAAAGAAGCTATCTGTAAAATGGTATTGTGATGTGTGGATTAATCTCACAAAGTTAAACCATTTTTTAATAAGCAGGTTGGAAAAACATTTCTTGGAAAATCTATGAGGGGACATTTGGGAGCCCATTGGTGCCCATGGGGAAAAACAGAATATCCCCAGGTAAAAACTAGAAAGAAGCTATCCATGAAACTCCTTTGTGATGTGTGGATTCATCTCACAGAGTTAAATTTTTCTTTTAATTTAGCAGGTTGAAACACTCTTTGTGAAGAATCTGTGAATGGATATTTGGGATACCATTGAGGCCTATGGAGAAAAACCGAATATCTTCAGACAAAAACTAGAAAAAAGCTACCTGTGAAACTGCCTTGTGATGTGTGGATTGATCTCACAAAGTTTAACATTTCTTTTGATTCAGCAGTTTGGAAACACTTTTATTGGAGAATCTGTGAGGGGACATTTGGGATCCCATTGAGAGCTATGGGGAAAAACCGATTATCTCCAGATAAAAACTAGAAACCAACTGTCCATGTAACCAGTTTCAGATGTGTGGACTCAATTCTCAGAGTAAAAACCTTTCTTTTGATTCAGCAGGTTGGAAACATTCTTTTTGGAGAATCTTCAAAAGAACATTTGGGAGCCCATTTTGGCCTATCAGAAAAACTGAATATCCCCAGATAGAAACTAGAAAGAAGCTATCTGTGAACTGTTTGTGATGTGTGAATTCATCTCACAGAATTAAATCTTTCTTTTGATTTAGGAGGTTGAAAACACTCTTTTTGGAGAATCTGCAAAGTAACATATTAGAGTCCTTTGAGGACTATAGGGAAAAACTGAATATCCCCAGATAAAAGCTAGAAAGAAGCTATTTGTGAAACTGCTTTGTGATGTGTGGATGCATCTCACAGAGTTAAAGCTTTCTTTTGTTTCAGCAGGCTGGAAGCACTCTTTTTGGAGGATCTTCAAGGGGACATTTGGGAGCCAATTGAGGCCTATGGGCAAAAATCAAACACCTGCAGATAAAAATTAGAAAGAAATTATCTGTGTTACCACTTTGGGATGTGTGGGTTCATTTAACAGAGTGAAATCTTTTTTTATTTAGCAGGTTGGAAACACATTTTTAGTAAAATCTGTGAAGTGACATTTCAGTGGTCCATTGAGGTCCATGTGGAAAAACTGAATATCCCCAGATAAAAACCAGAAAGAAACTATCTGTGAAACTGCTTTCTGACGTTTGGATTTATCTCACACAGATAAGCCTTTCTTTTGATATTGCAGGTTGGAAACACTTCTTTTGAGATTCTGCAAAGGGATATTTGGGAGCACATTGAGGCCTATGGGAAAAAAATCCCCAGATAAATGCTAGAAAGAAGCTATCTGTGAAACTGCTTTGTGATGTGTGGATTCATCTCACAGGTTTAAAGTTTTCTTTTGATGCAGCATGTTAGAAACACTCTCCTTGGAGAATCTGCTAATGGACATTTGGGAGCCCATTGAGGCCTGTGGAGAAAAACTGAATATACCCGGATATAAACTAGAAAGAAGCTGTTGGCGAATCTACTTTGTGACCTGTGGCTTCATCTAACAGATTTCAGCCTTTCTTTTGACTCAGCAGTTTGGAAACACTCTTTTTGGAGAATCTGTAAAGTGGCATTTAGGAGCCCATTTAGGCCTAGGGGGAAAAAAGAATATGCTCAAATAGAAACTAGAAACAATCTGTCTATGCAACTGCTATGCAATGTGTGGATTCATCTCACAGAGTTAAAGCATTCTTTTGAGTCAGCCAGTTGGAAACAATCTATGTAGAATCTGTGAAGGGATATTTGGGAGCCCACTGAAGCCTGTAAGAAAAATGGAATATCACCAGATAAAAACTAGAAAGAAGCTATCTGTCAAACTGCTTTCTGATGTGTGGATTCATCTTACGGTTAAACTTTCTTTCATTCAGCAGGTTGGAAACACTTTTTGGAGAATCTGCGAAGGGACATTTTGGATGCCATTGAGACCTATGGGGAAAAATAGAATATTTCCTGAAAAAACAAGATAGATGCTATCTGTGAAACTGCTTTGTGATGTGTCAATACACCTCACAGAAGTTAAACCTTTCTTTTCATTCAGCATGGTCTAAAAACTGCAATTTGAGAATTTGTGAAGGGACATTTAAGAGCCCATTTTAGTCTTTGGGGAAAAACAGGATATCCCCAGTTAAAAACTAGAAAGAAGCTATCTGTGAAACTGCTCTGTGACATGTGGATTCATCTCACATTGTTAAACCTTGTTTTTGATTCAGCAGGTTAGAAATACTATTTTAGTAGAATACACAAAGCTACATTAGGGAGCCCATAGAGGCCCATGGGAAAAACTGAATATAAAAACTGGAAAGAGTGTATCTGTGAAATTGCTTTGTGATATATCAATTCCTCTCACAGAGTTAAACTTTTCTTTTGCTTCAGCAGGTTGGAAACACTGTTTTTGGATAATCTGCAAAGGGACGTTTGGGGAACAATTTTGGCCTATGTAGAGACACAAAATATCCCCAGTAAAAACTAGCAAGAAGCTATCTGTGAAACTGCTTTGTGATGTGTGGATTCATCTCACAGGGTTAAAACTTTCTTTCAATTCATCAGATTGGAAACAATGTTTTTGTTGAATCTGTGAAGGGACATTTGAAAGCCCATTTAGGCCTATGGAAGAAAACAGAATATCCCCATATAAAAACTAGAAAGAACCTATCTGCTTTGGGATGTGTGGATTCATCTCATTGAGTTAAACATTTCTCTTTATTCAGCATGTTAGAATCACTCTTCTTATATAATCTGCAACGGGACATCTGGGAGACCTTTCAGGACTATGTGGAAAAAACAAGCATCCCTAGATAAAAACTAGAAAAATCTATCAGTGAAACTGCTTTGGATGTGTGGATTCATCTAACAGAGTAAATTTTTTCTTGGATTAAGCAGGATGGAAATACTCTACTTGGAGGATCTGTGAAGGGACATTTGGGAGCATATTGAGGCCTGGTGGGAAACAATGAGTAGCCCAGATAAAAACTAGAAAGAAGCTATCCATGAAACTGCTTTGTGATGCGTGGAGTCATCTAACAGAATTAAGCATTTCCTTGGATTCAGCAAATTGGAAACTCTTTTTGGAGAATCTGTGAAGGTAAATTTGGGAGCCCATTTTGTCCTATGAGGAAAAACCAAAAATTCCCAGATGAAAAGTGGAGAGAAGATATCTGTGAAACTCCTTTATTATGTGTGGGTTCATCTCACAGAGTTAAACCGTTCTTTTGATTCAGTGGGTTGAAAACCTTTTTTTGGAGAATCTGTAAGAGACATTTGGAGCCCATTGAGACCTATGGGGAAAAACCAAATATTTCCAGAAAAAAAACTAGACAGATGCTATCTTTGAAACTACTTTGTGATGTGTGGATTCATCTCGCAGAGTTAAACTTTTTGTGATTCAGCAGGTTGGAATCACTCTTTTTGAAATATCTGTAAAGAAACACTTCAGAGCCTATTGCAGCCTGTTAGGAAAAACTGAATATTTCCAGGTGTACTGGACAGAAAATATCTGTGATACTGTTTTGTGATCTGTGGATTCCTCTTACAGAGTTAAACCTTTTTTTTTGATACAGCAGGTTGAAAGCACTCTTTTGGAAGAATCTGAAAGGAACAATTAGGAGCCCATAGAGGCCTATGGGGAATAATTAATATCTCCAGATAAAAATAAGAAAGAAATTCTCTGTGTAACTGCTTCACGACATGTGGATTCACCTCACAGAGTGAAACCTTTCCTTTGATTCAGCAGGTTGGAAACACTCTTTTTGCAGATTCTGCAAAGAGACATTTAAGAGCCCATTGAGGCCTAAGTGAAAAAATTGAATATCCCCAAATAAAAACTAGAAAGAAGCTATCTGTGAAACTGCTTTGGTTGTGAGGATTTACATAACAGAGTTAAAACTTTCTTTTGATTCAGGAGGTTGGAAACACTCTTTTTGGAGAATCTGCGAAGAAATATTTGGGAGCCCATTGTTGCCTATCCGCAAATACCCAATATCTCCAGATGAAAATTGGATAGATGCTATCTGTGAAACTTCTTTGTGATGTGTGGATTCAGAGCAGACTTAAATCTTTCTTTTGATTGAGCAGGTTAGAAAAATTTATTTCAAGAATCTGCAAATGGTTATTGGGAGCCCATTGAGGTCTCTGGGAAAAAACTGAATATCCCCAAATAAAAACTTGAAAAAAGCTACCTGTGAAACTCTTTTGTGATGTGTGGATTCATCTGACAGAGTTAAAACTTTCCTTTGATTCAGCAGGTTGGAAACACTCTGCTGGGATAATCTGCAAAGGGATATTTGGGGACACATTGTGACCTATGTGGAAAAACAGAATATCCCCAAATAAAAACTAGACAGAAGCTATCTGTGAAACTGCTTTCTTGTGTGAAGATGCATTTCATAAACACTTATTTTCATTCAGCAGGTTTGAAACACTGTTTGTAGAATCTGTGAAGGGACATTTGGGATCCATTGAGGCCTTTGGGGAAAGACTGAATATCCCAAGATATAAACTAGAAAGGCGCTATCTGTGAAGCTGCTTTGGGATGCAAAGATTAATCTAACAGAATTTAACCTTCCTTTTCATTCAGCAGGTTGGAAACAATTATTTTGGAGAATGTACAAAGGGACATTTTGGACCCCATGGAGGCCTGTGGAGAAAAACCAAACATCCCTGGGTGAAAACTAGGAGTTATCTGTGAAATTGCTTTGTGATGTGTGGATTCATCTCATAGAGTAAAATCTTTCTTTGATTAAGCAGGTTGGATATACAGTATTCGGAGAATCTACAAATGGACATTTGGGAGTCCATTGAAGCCTACATTAAAAAAAAGAATATTCCCAGATAAAAACAAAAAACTATCTGTGAATCTGCTTTGTGATGGGTGGACTCATCTCATATTGATTAATTTTTCTTTGATTCAACAGGTTGGAAACATATTTTTTGATGAATCTCTGAAGGGACATTTAGGAACCCAGTGAGGCCTATTGGGAGAAACTGAATATCTTCAGATAAAAACGAGAGAGAAGCTGTCTGTGAAACAGCTTTGTGATGTTTGGATTCACCTCACAGAGTTGAACCTTTCTTTTCATTCAGCAGGTTGAAAACACTATTTTTGTAGAATCTGCGGAGATATTTCAGAGACCATTTAGGACTATGGAGTAAAATTTAATATTCCTTGATAAATCTAGAAAGCAGCTGTCTGTAAAACTTCTTTGTGATATGTGGTTTCATCTCACTGAGTTAAACTTTTCTTTTAATTCAGCAGGCTGGATACACTCTTTTTGTATAATCTGCAAAGGGATATTTTGGAGCCGATTGAGGTCCAAGGGGAAAAACAGAATAATAAAAATGAGACGCGATCTGTCAAACTGCTTTGTGATGTGTGGATTCATCACAAAGAATTAAACCTTTCTTTTGATTCAGCAGGTTAGAAATCCATTTTTGTAGAATCTGCAAAGGGATATTTTGGAGCCCATTGAGGCATGAAGAATAAAACTGAGTATCTTCAGGTGAAAACTAGAAAGAACCTATCAGTAAAACTGCTTTGTGATTTGTGATTCCTTCCACAGAGCTAAACGTCTTTTTGATTCAGCAGGTTGGAAAAACCCTTTTAGGAGAATCTATGAAGAAATGCTTTGGAGCCTACTGAGGCCCATGGGGAAAAGGGGAATATCTCCAGTTAGAAAACTAGTAAGAGACTATCTGTGTAACCCCTTTGTGATGTGTGGATTCACTTCACAGAGTTAAACCCTTCGTGAAACTGCTTTGTAATGTGTGCATTACAAAGTTATATCTTTCTTTTGATACAGCAAATTGGAAACACTGTTTTTGTTGAATCTGTGAAATTATGTTTCACAGCACACTAGGCATTTACTTAAAACCTGACTGTAATGAGAAAACTTTAGGAATGAGCTGTCTTTGAAACTGTTTTGTGATGTCTGCATTCAGCGCACAGTCTTAAACACTTCTTTTGGTTCAATAGGTTTGAAACACTCTTTTCATAAAATCTGGGAAAGGCAATTTTTGAGGCCACTGAAGCCTATAGTGAAAACTGAATATTCTGTGATAAAAACTAGAAAGAAGTTATCTGTGAAACCACTTTCCAATGTGTGGATTCAGCTCACATAGTTAAATATTTCTTTTGTTTCAGCAGGTTGGAAACTCTCTTTTTGTAGAATCTGGAGAGGACATTACAAAGTTCACTGAGGCCTGTTGTGGGAAATGGAATATCACACGATAGAAACTAGAAAGAATGTATCAGTAAAACTGCTTGTGATGGATGGATTCAGCTCACAGAGTTAAATGATGCTTTTGATTCAGCAGTTTGGAAACCCTTGTGGTAGAATCTGTGAAACAACATTTGAAAGTGCACTGTGGCCTATAATGAGAAACTGAATATCCCACTATAAAAATTAGAAAAAAAATCTGTGAAATTGCTTCGTGATGAATGGATTCAGCCCACAGCGTTAAAACTTTCTTTCAAGTGAGCAGGTTGGCAACACAGTTTTTGTATAATCTGTGAGGGGATAATTTGGAGCACACTGAGGCAAACAGTGAAAATGGAATACCTCACAATAAAAGAAAGAAGGAAGCTATCTGTGAAACTACTTTGTGATGTGTGGATGCAGCTCATAAATTATTACTTTCTTTGATTCACCAGGTTGGAAACACTTGTTTTGTGGAATCTGTGAAGTGACATTTAGGAACGTGTGGAGGCCTGTAGTGAAAATCTGAATATCCTGTGATAAGAACTAGGAAGAATACAACTGTGAA
Organism: Gorilla gorilla gorilla; assembly: GCF_029281585.2. Lineage (NCBI taxonomy): Eukaryota > Metazoa > Chordata > Mammalia > Primates > Hominidae > Gorilla > Gorilla gorilla. The sequence continues at coordinate 24,962,221 of NC_073248.2, read as the reverse complement.
ACTGCTTTGTGATGCATAGATTCAGTCCACATAGTTAAACCTTTTTGTTGGTGTTGTTCTTTCAGCAGTTTGGAAACACTTCTTTTGTAGAATCAGTGAAGGGACATTTCAGAGCGCAGTAAGTCCCATTTTGAAAACAGAATATCTCACGATAAAAACTGGAAAGAAGCTATCTGTGAAACTGCTTTGTGAGGTCTGCATTCAGCTCACAGAATTAAACCTTTCCTTTTATTCAGAAGTTTGAAAAAGCTCTTTTTATGAAATCTGCAAAGAGAGATTTCAAAGCCCACTTGGCCAGTAGTGAAAAACTGAATATCCTGTGAAAGAAGTCATGTGTGAAACTGTTTTTTAATGTCTGCCTTCAGCTCACAGAGTAGAAAATTTGTTTTGATTCAGAGAGTTGGAAACACCTTTGTGGTACAATCTGTGAAGGGACATTTCAAAGGGCCATAAGGCCTACAGTGAAAAACTGAAAAGACTGTGATAAAATCTTGAAAGATGTTCTTTGTGACTGTTCTGTGATGCCTGCATTCTGCTCACAGAGTTAAACCTAGCCTTTTTTTCATCCGTTTGGAAACACTTTTTTGTAGAATCTTTGAAGGGACATTTTGGAACTCACTAGGCCTTTTGTGAAAATGCTAATATACCCAGATAACAACTGGAAATACACTATCTATGAAACTGCTTTTTCATATGTAGATTCACCTGAGTTATATCCTTTCTTTGATTCACCAGGTTGAAATCTCTCTTTTTGTAATGCAAAGGGACACTTCTGACTGTGGTAAGCCCTAAGTTAAAAACTCAATATCCCTAGAAAAATGCTAAAAGTTATCTGTGAGACTGCTTTGTGACGTCTGCATTCAGCTCACAAAGTTAAACCTTTATTTTTCTTAAGCAGTTTGGAGAAACTCTTTCTATAGAATCTGGAAAGAGGCATATCAGAGTGCAGGGATTCCTGTTGTAAAGAAAATGAGAATCCTGCCATAAAAACTAGAAAGAAACTGTCTAGGAGACTGCTCTGTGATGTATGGATTCAGCTAATGGAGTTCAATATTCCTTTTGATTAAGCTGGTTGGAATCACTTTTTATAATATGAGAATGGGAATTTCAGAGCACTGTAAATCCTTTAGAGAAAAACTGAATATCTCACAATAAAAATAAGAATAAACTATCTGTGAAACTGCTATGTGATGTGTGCATTCAGTTCACAGAGGTAAATATTTCTTTTGGTTCAGCAGTTTGGAGACAATCTTTTTGTAGAATCTTCGAAGGGACATTTCAGAGTGCAGAGAAGCCTATAATGAAAAACTGAGTATCCCACAATTAATACTAGCAAGTATATATCCACAAAACTACCTTTTAATGTCTGTATTAAGCTCACCCAGCTAAAGCTTTCTATAAATTCAACAGTTTGGAAACAGCCTTTTTGTAGGATCGTCCAAGGGACAATTCTGAACCTACTAGGCCTATAGTGAAAAGCAGAATATCCTGCTAAGACATCTAGAAAGATGTTATCTGGGAAACTGCTTTGTGATGTTTGGATTCACCTCTCTGATTTAAGCCATTCTTTTGATTCATCAGATTGGAAACACTCTTTTTATGGAATCTGTGAAAGGGCATGTCAGAGCACAAGAAGGCCTTTAGGGAAAAGCTGAATATCTGGCAATAAAAACTAGAAAAACTGAATATCCCACAATTAAAACTTGAAGAAAGCTAAGAAAGCTATCTCTGCAACTACTTTGTGATGTGTGGATTAAACTCACTTTCTTAAACCTTTATTTTGATTCAGCAGTTTGGAAAATACTGTTTTGCAGACTCTTCAAATGGACATTTCAGAGCATAGTAAGGACTGTAGTGAAAAACCGAATATCCCTAGGTAAAAACAGAAAGGATTTATCTGTGAAACTGCTTTGTGATGTCTGCACTTAGGTCACAGACCTAAAACTCTCATTAGATTCAGCAGTTTTCAAACACTCTTCTTGTAGAATCTGTGCAGGGACATTTTTGAGCCCATTAGTCCTATGGGGAAAAATCGACAATCTCTGAAACTGCTTTGTGATACCTGCATTCTTCTCACAGAGTTAAAACTTGCTTTTGATTCAGCAGTTTGGAAACAATCTTTTTGAAGGATTTGCTGGTGGAAACTATGGAGCAATGTAAGGCCTATAGTGGAAAAGGGAATATCCTGCAAAAACCAAAAAAACTACAAAAAAGTTTTCTGTGAAACTGCTGTGTGGTGTGTGCATTCAGCTCAAAGAGATACAACATTCTTTTCATTCAGCAGTTTGGAAAAACTCTTCTGTAGAATCTGCATAGAGATGTTTTGGAGAACAGTAAAGCCTATAGTTAAAAACTGAACATCCCATGATAAAAACTAGAAAAAAGTTGTGTGTGAAACTAATTTGTGATATGTGTTTAACTCCCACCGAGTTAAACTTTTCTTTTGATTCAGAAGCTTTCAAACACTGTTTTTGAGGTATCGGTATCTGTGAAGGGGCATTTCTGAGGGCATTGATGCATGTAGTGGAAAACCCAATATCCTGTGATAAAAACTTGAAAGAAGCTATCTGTAAAACTGCTTTGTGATGTGTGGATTCAACTCATCGAGTTAACCATGGTTTTGATTCAGCAGTTTGGAAACATTCTTTTTGTAGGATCTGTGAAGGGACATTTCAGAGCTCAGTAAGGCCTATAGTGAAAAACCAATTATCTCGTGACAAAAACTGAAAAGATATTGTATGTAAAACTGCTTTGTTATGTCGGCATTCAGCTCACAGAGTTAAACCTTTCTTTTTATTCAGCAGTTTGTAAGTACTCATTATGTAGAATCTGTGGAGAGACATTTCGTAGCACAGTTAGTCCTATGGCAAAAAATTGAATAGTTAGCAATAAACACTAGAAAGAAGCTATTTATGAAACTGCTTTGGATTGTGTAGATTCAGCTCACAGAGTTAAACGTTTCCTTTTATTCAGCATTTTGGAAACCTTTTCATAAAATCTGCAAAGGAACATCTCGAAGCCCCCTAGTCCTATAGTGAAAAACCAATATCTCTCAAGAATATCTAGAAATAAACTTTCTGTGAAACTGCTTTATGGCCTGAGGATTCACCTCACAGAGATAAATCTTTCTTTTGATTCAGCAGGTGGGAAACACTCTTTTTTAGAATATGGGAAGGACCATTTCAGAACACAAGTCCTGTAGTGAAAACCTGAATATCCCATGATAAAAACTAAAAAGAAGCTATCTGTGAAACGGCTCTGTGATGTATAAGTTCAGCTCAGAGAGGTGAACTATTTTCATTCAGCAGTATGGAAACACTCTATTTGTAGAATCTGCTAAGAGACATTTCAGAGTGATGTAAGGCTTATTGTGAGAAATGGAATATGTCATGATAAAAAGTAGAAGTTATCTGTAAAATTGCTTTGTGATATCTGCATTCAGCTCACAATGAACCATTCTTTTTATTCAGCAGTTTGGAACCACTCTTTATGTAGAATCTGTGAGGAAACATTTCAAAGTGCAGTAAGGCTTATAGTAAAACACCAAATATCCTGTGATAAAAACTAGAAAGAAGTTATTTGTGCAACTGCTTTGTCATGTTTATATTCAGCTCACAGAGTGACGTATTTCTATTGACTTAGCAGATTGGAAACACTCTTTCTTTAGACTAGGCAAAGGGACATTTCAGAGCATAGTAAGGCCTATAGTGATAACAGAATACCCCACAATAAAAACTGGCAAGAAGCTACCTGTTTAACTTCTTTCTGTTTTGTAGATTTAGCTCATGGAGTTAAACCTTTCTTTTGATTCAGCCGTTTGGAAACACTCTTTTTGTGGATTGTGTGACGGGACATTTCAGAGCCCTCTAAGCCCTATAGTGAAACACAGAATATCTTGTGACAAAACTCAGAAAGATGCTGTGAAACTGCTTTGTGATGTCTGTATTCAGCTCACAGAGTTAAGCCTTTCTTTTTATTCCTTAGTTGGGAAACACTCTTTATGTAGAATCTAAGAAGAGACATTTCAGAGCCCACCATGCCTATAGGAAAAAATTGAATATCTTGTGATAAAATCTAGAAAGAAGCTATCTGTGAAACTGAACTGTGAAGTGTGGATTCAGTTCACAGAGTTAAGCCGTTTTTTTGATTCAGCAGTTTTGAAACACTGTTTTTGTACAATCAGTGAAGGGACATTTCGGTGCACAGTAAGGCCTATAGTGAAAAACCGAATATTGCACGATAAAAACTAGAAAGAAGAGATCTTTGAAACTGCTTTGTGATATGTGCTTTCAATTCACAGAGTTAAACCATTCTTTTGATTCAGCAGTTTGGAACACTTTTTGTAGAACGTGCTAAGGGACATTTTGGAGGGCATTGAGAAACATCAAATATTCCTCGATAAAAACTTGAAAGAAACTGTGAAACTGCCTTGTGAGGTGTGGATTCAGTTCACAGAGTCAAACCTTTGTTTTCATTCAGCAGTTTGGAAATACTCTTTTTGTAGAATCTGTGAGAGACATTTCAAAGTGCAGTAAAGCCTATAGTGAAAAACTGATTATCATGCAATAAAAACTATAAAACAGTTAACTCTGAATCTGATTTGTGATGTGTGCATTCAGCTCACAGAGTTAAGCCATTCTTTCTATTCAACGTTTTGGAAACACTGGTTTTGTAGAATCTACCAAGGGACATTTTGGAGTACATTGAGGTCTGCAGTAAAAACCGGAAAAGCCCAGGATAAAAACTAGTAACAAGCTATCTGTGAAACTGCTTTGTGATGTGTGGAGTCAGCGCACAGAGTAAAGCTTTTCTTTTGATGAGGCAGGTTGGAAATACTTTTTAGTAGAATCTTCTAAGGGACATTACAGAGTGAAGTAAGATCTATAGTGAGAAACCAAATATTCCGTGATGGAAACCACATAGAAGTTGTCTGTGAAACTGCCTGGTGATGACAAATTCACCTCACAAGGTTATACATCTCTTTTGATTCAGCAGTTTGAAAACACTTTTTTTTTTTTTTTGGAATCTCCAAAGGGACATTTTGCAGCCTAGTAGGCCTTTATTGAAAAACTGAATATCCCACGATAAAATCCAAAAAGAAAGTATCTGTGAAACTGCTTTGTTATGTGTGGATTCAGCTCATAAACTTAAACTGTTCTCTTGATTCAGCCGTTTGGAAACACTGTTTTGTAGAATCTGCAAAGGGACATTTCAGAGTTCAGTAAGGCCTACAGTGAAACACACTATATCTCTAGATAAAAACTAGAGAGAAGTTATATGTGAAACTGTTGTGTGCTTTCAGCTCAGAGAGTTAAACATTACTTTTAACTCAGCAGTTTGGAAAAATACTTCCTGTAGAATCTCTGTAGGGACATTTCAGAGGGTATGGAGGCCAATAAATGGTAAAAAAAAAAGTCATGCAATAAAAACTTGAAAGAAGTTACCTGTGAAACTGCTCTGTGATGTATGGATTCAGCTCACAGACGTAATCTCTTCTTTTGATCCAGCACTTTGGAAACACTCTTTTTCTAGAATCTGTGAAGAGACATTTCAGAGTGCAGTGGGCTCTATAGTGTAAAACCAAATATCCAGAAATAAAAACTAGAAAGAAGCTGTCTGTGTAACTACTTTGTGATATGTGGATTCAGCTCACAGAGTTACACTGTTCTTTAGATTCAGCAGTTTGGAAAAACTCCTTTTGTAGCATTGGCAGAAAGACATTTTTAAGCTCAGTAAGGTCTACAGTGAAAAATTAGATGGTCCTGTGATACAAGCTAGGGATAATTTATCTGTGAATCTGCTTTGGGAAGTGTGCATTCAGCTTACACATTTAAACATTTGTTTTCATTCAGCAGTTTGGAAACACTCTTTTTGTAGGATCTGCAAGGGGGTATTTCAGAGGACATTGTGGCCTACAGAGAAAAGGGAATAGCCCACAATAAAAAACAGTAAGGAGCTATCTGTGATACTCCGTTGTGACGTGTGGATTCAGCTCACAGTGTTTAGCCTTACTTTTGATTCAGCAGCTTGTAAACACTCTTTTTGTAGAATCTGCAAAGGGATATTTCAGAGCCAACTAGACGTGGAATGAAAAACAAAATATCCCACCATAAAATATAGGAAGACGCTGTCTGTGAAACTGCTTTGTGATGTGTGGATTCAGCTCACAGAGTTAAAACATTCTTTGATTCAGCAGCTTGAAAATACTCTTTTTGAAGAATATGTGAAGCGACATTTCAGAGTATAGTAAGGCCTGTAGAAAAAAACTAATATCCCTAGATAAAAACCAGAAAGAAATTATCGGTGAAACTGCTTCTGATGTCTGCATTCAGCTCCCAGAGTTAAACCTTTCTTTGGTTCAGAAGTTTGGAAACACTCTTTATGTAGAATGTGTGAAGAGACATTTCAAAGCATAGTGAGTCCTATATGAAAAAACAGATATCCTGTCATAAAAACTATAAAGAAGGTATCTGTGAAACTACTTTGTGATGTGCGCATTCAGCTCACAGAGTTAAGCCTATTGATTCAGCATGTTGGAAGCACTCTTTTTGTAGAATATGTGAAGGGATATTTCAGAGTACAGTAAGACCTATAGTGAAAAACAGAATATCCCACAATAAAAACTAAAAAGAATCTATCTGTGAAAATGCTTTGTGATGTGTGGATTCAGCTCACAGAGTTAAACCTTTATTTTGATCCAGCAGTTTAGAAACTCTTTTTTCTGCACACTGTGAAGGGACATTTCAGAGCCCACTAGGCCTATAGTGAAAAACTGAATATCCCATGTTAAAAACTCAAAAGAAGTTATTTGTGAAACTGCTTTGTCATGTGTTGATTCAGCTTGCAGCTTTAAACCTTGCTTTTGATACAGCAGTTTGGAAACACTCTTTATGTAGTATCTGCAAAGGAACATTTCAGAGCACAGTAAGGCCTATAGTGGAAAACAGAATATCCCGTGAAAAACTAAAATGAAACTATCTTTGAAACTGCTTTGTGATGACTGCATTCAGCTCTCAAAGTTAACCTTTCTTCTTATTTTGCAGATTGGAAAAACGGTTTTGTAGAATCTGAGAAGGCCTCCAGGGAAAATCAAATGTCTTGCTATAGAATCTAGAAAGGGGCTACCTCTGAAACTGCTTTGCGATTTATGGATTCAACTTACAGCGTTAAAGCTTTCTTTTGATTCAGCAGTTGGAAAATACTCTTTATGTGCAATCTGTGAAGGGACATTTTAGTGAAAAGTAAGGGATCTATCTTGCTATAAATACTAGAAAAAAGTAATCTGTTAAACTGTCTCATTGATATAAGCATTCAGCTCACAGACTTAAACCTTTATTGTTACTCAGCAGGTTGGAAACACTCTTTTTGTAGAATCTGCAAAGGGACATTTCAGAGTGCTAAAAGGTCTATATTGAAAAGCTGAATATCCCTAGATAAAAAGTAGACAGAATTTATCTGTGAAACTGCTTTGTGATGTCTGCTTTCAGCTCACAGAATTAAACCTTACTTTTGATTCAACTGTTTGGAAACAACCTTTTTGTAGAATCTGCTAAGGAACGTTTCAGAACGCAGTAAGGGCTATAGTGAAAAATTGAATATCCTGAGATAAAAGCTAGAAAGACACTATCTATGAAACTTCTTCATGATGTCTGCATTTACTTTACAGAGTTAAATCTTTGTTTTGATTCAGCAGTTTGGAAACACTTTTTTTGTAAAATCTACAGAGACATTTTGGAATTCAGTGAGGCCTACAGTGAATAAATGAATATTCCATGATAAAAAATAAAAATAAGCTATGTGTGAAACTCCTTGTTGATGTGTGCTTTCAGTTCACAGAGTGAAACCTTTCTTTTGAGTTGGCAGATTGGAAACACTCTTTTTGTAGAATCTGAAAGGACATTGCAAAGTGCATCGAGGCCTATAGTGAAAAACTGAATATTCTGAAATAAAAACTAGGAAAAAGGTGTCTGTGAAACTGCCTTAGGATGTGTGCATTCAGCTCACAGAATTAAAACTTCCTTTTAACTCAGCAGTTTGGAAACATTCTTTATGTAGAATCTGCATAGGAGACACTTCAGAGGGCATTGAGGCATACAGTGAAAAACACAATATCACACAATAAAACCTAAAAAGAATCTACCTGTGAAACTGCTTTGTAATGTGTGGATTCACCTCACAGAGTTAAACCTTTCTTTTGATTCAGCAGGATTGGGAACACTTATTTTTCTATAATCTGTGAGGGGACATTTCAAGGCACAGTAAGACCTATAGTAAAAAACTGAATATCACACACACACACACACACACACACACACACTAGGAAAACCTGTGAAACTGCTTTGTGATGTGTGCATTCAGTTCACAGAGTGAAATCTTTCTTTTGATTCAGCAGGTTGGAAACATTCTCTTTGAAGAATCTGCCAAGGGATATTTTGGAGCTTATGAAGGTCTATAGTGAAAAACCAAATATTTCTAGATGAAAACTAGAAAGAAGCTATCCATGAGACTGCTTTGTGACATGTTCATTCAGTTCACACAATTAAACGTCACTTTTGATTCACCAGTTTGGAAACACTGTTTTTGTAGAATCTGCAAAAAGACATTTCAAAGGGCATTGAGGCCTGTAGTGAAAACCAAACATCCCTGATAAAAGAAAGAAAAAAGCTTTCTGTGAAACTGCTTTGTGGTGCATGCATTCAGTTCACAGAGTTAAACCTTACTTTTGATTCAGCAGTTTGAAAACACTCCTTTTGTAGAATCTGCAAAGGGATGCTTCAGAGGGTATTGAGGCCTATATTGAAAAACTGCATATCCCAAGATAAAAACTTGAAAGAAGTTGTCTGTGATAAGTGGCTTCAGCTCACAGAGCTAAACCTTTCTTTTTAATCAGTGGGTTTGTAACTCTCTTTTTGTGGAATCTGTGAAGGGACATTTGGGAGCCCATTGAGGCCTATAGTGAAGAACCAAATGTCTCCAGATAAAAACTAGAAAGAAGCTGCTTTGTGATGTGTGAATTCAAAACTATTTTAGTAGGGTCTGTGAGGGGACATTTTGGGGCCAATAATGAAAAATGGAATATCCCGCTATAAAAACTAGAAAGCAGCTATCTGCAAAACTGCTTTGTAATGTGTGCAATCAGCTCACAGAATGAAACCTTCCTTTTGATTCGGCAGGCATGAATACTCTTTTTGTAGGTCTGTGAAGGGACATTTTTGTGCCCACTGAGGCCTATAGAGAAAAACCAAATAACCCTAGATAAAAACTGGAAAGAAACTGTGAAGCTGCTTTGTGATAGGTTCGTTTAGTTCACAGAGTTAAACCTTACTTTTGATTCAGCAAGTGGGAAACTTTTTTTGGTAGAATCTGTGAAGGGACATTTCAGAGCTGACTAAGGCCCATAGTAAAAAACTGAATATCCTGAAATAAAAACTAGAAATAAGCTATCTTGAAGCTGCTTTACAATGAGTGCATTCAACTCACAGAATTAAACCCTTCGATTCCACAGTTTGGAAACACTCTTTTCCTAGAAAATGTGAAAGGACATTTCGGAGGGCATTGAGGCCTATAGTGAAAAGAAAATATCCTCAATTCAAAACCAGAAAGAAGCTATCTGTGAAATTGCTTTGTAATGTGTGCAATCAGCTCAAGAGTTAAATCTTACTTTAATTCACCAGTTTGTAAACACTCTTTTTGCAGTATTGCTGAAGGGACATTTTGGAGTCCACTGAAGTCTTTAGTGAAAAATAGAATATTTGGAAATAAAAAATAAAAAGAAGCTATCCGTGAAAGTGCCTTTTGATGTGTGCATTCAGCTAACAGAGTGAAACTTTATTTTTAATTCAGCAGTTTGGAAACACCCTTCTTGTAGAATCTGCAGAGGGACATTTCAGATGGCATTGAGGTCTACAGTGACAAACTGAATATCCTGAAATAAAAACTGAAAGAAAGCTATCTGTGAAAATGCTTTGTGATGTGTGCATTTAGTTCACAGAGTGAATCCTCTTTTGGTTCAGCAGGCTGGGATCAATATTTGTAGAATCTACGAAGGGACATTTCAGAGCCCACTGAAGCCTATAGTGAAAAACAGAATATTTCTAGATGAAAACTAGAAAGCACCTATCTGTGAAGCTGCTTTCTTTCCTGTTTATTCACTTCACAGAATTAAACATTATTTTGGAATCACCAGTTTGGAAACACTCTTTTTGTAGAATCTGCAAAGGGACATTTCGGTGCCCACTGAGGCCTATAGTGAAAAACCGAACATCCCAAAATAAAAACCAGAAAGAAGTTATCTGTGAAACTGTTTTATGATGTGTGCATCCAGCTCACAGAATTCAACATTAGTTTGATTCAGCAGATTAGAAACACCTTTTTGTAGAATCTAGGAAGGGTATTTAAGATGTCATTGAAGTCTAGAGTGAAAAACCAAGTATCCTGAACTAAAAACTAGAAGGAAGCTATTTGTGAAACTGCTTTGTGATGTGTGCCTTCAGCTCACAGAGTTAAAGCTTATGTTTAATTTAACCATTTGGAAACACTCTTTTGGTAGAATCTGTTAAGGGACATTTCAGAGGGCGTTGAGGCATATGGTGAGAAATTGAATATCCTGCAACAAAAACTAGAGAGAGGCTATCTCTGAAACTTCTTTGTGATGTGTGGATTCAGCTGGCAGAGTTGTCAGCAACACCCTTCTTTTGATTCAGCATGTTGGAGCCACTCTTCTAGTAGCATCTACAAAGGGACAATTTCAAGTGCAGTAAGCCCTATAGTAAATAATCAAATATGCCATGATAAAGACTAGAAAAAAGCTTTCTTTGAAACTGGTTTGTTGCCAGGCATGGTGGCTTATGCCTGTAATCCCAGCACTGTGGGAGGCCGAGGTGGGCAGATCACGAGGTCAGGAGATCAGGACAATCTGGCCAACATAGTGAAACCCGTTTTTACTAAAAAAAATAAAAATAAAAATAAAATAAAAAATTTAGCCAGGCATGGTGATGGGCGCTATCAGCTACTCAGGAGGCTGAGGCAGGAGAATGGCATGAACCCAGGAGGTGGAGCTTGCAGTGAGCCGAGATCGCGCCACTGCACTCCAGCCTGGGCAACAGAGTGAGACTCTGTCTCAAAAAAATAATAATAATAAAATAAGCAAAGAAACTGGTTGGTGATGCGTGCATTCAGTTCACAGAGTGTGAAATATTTATTTTGATTCAGCAGGTTGGAAACACTCTTTTTTCTTTTCCTTTTTTTTTTCTTGCAGTTGCAAGCTTTAACAGAGTGAAGACAGAGCTCCCATACAAAGGGAAGGGACCTAAAGGGGGAGCCAATGCTGGCCCGAATGCCTGGGTTTATATTCCGGTCATTTCCCTCCCAGTGTGCTCTCAGGCAATAGATGATGGGCTATTTCTTTATGTCCAGTTTTTGCCTAATTAGCATTTTTGAGAGCTGTCTTTACTATCTGAGAGCTAAGTTGCAAACCCCATGTTTAAAGGTGGAAGCAGTCACCTTCCCAGATGGGCCTAGTTGGCCTAGGAAATACAGCTAGTTCTGCCTCTCAGTTACCCCTCTCAATAGGAAAACCCACATGCTGTTGGGGAGGTTGGCCAATGACCACTCTAACTGCTTCCTGTTAAATTGGGGCATAGTAGGGATTGTGCATTGAGATTTTCTCAGGAGGGATGCCTTCAATGTCATTAACATCAGAGCATAGGCTAGCAGGCCAGTCCAGGGGTCTGTGGTAGATTTTAGTCATGGATTGCATCTGGGGCTCCATTTGAAGAACTATTTGTAGCTTTACAGCTTCGATTCTGGAAGAGACAAACTTAACAAAGAGGTAAAAGATACAGGGTCCAAAGAGGAGTAGGAATATTATAGCTGCTAGAGGTCCTAAGAAGGGGAGAATCCAGGTCCTCCTTTGGCTGAGGAGGCCTCTGGGTCCAGTGTTTTGAAGCTCCTCTGCTCTATGTTTATTCAATCTTGAATTTCTTTAACTTTCTCAGGATGACTCCAGATTGATTAACATAATAACAGCATTCTTCCCTAAAAATAAACAGGATCCCCCTCTTCCAGCGGTTAGCAAGTCTGAAGCTCTTCAATTTTGAAGGACTACTGCTGCTAGGGAGTTAAGTTCATCTTGCAAGGTGACCAGGGAGTCAGCAACCCATTCCATGTCACCATTTAGTTCTTGAGATTACTGCCAATGCCAGTACCTAGTCTACAGCCAATGCAAGTACCCAGTCCACCCAGCATTCCTGCTCCAATAACAAAGAGAAGAATGTGTGTTCTTTTGTTGCGGGACTTAGATATGTGACTGTATAAATCTTGTTCAGCGTAGATGGTCATAGGGGACATGAAGAATGAAAGGAAGCACACAGATTCTGAAGAGCCATTCAAACAATGATGGGCTGAGGTACCACAGACAGAAAATATTCCTGAGGGTAGGCAGACTATTCGTGTGGGAGGAGTTACCCACCTGATGCGTTGGGAGTTAATTGTGTCTATAGTATTGCTAAATTTGACACAGGTAAGGTTTGAGGTATCGGTTATTTCCTGATTGGAAACAAGAGGTCCTACTAAAATGGAAGTGGTGTTTATTTCTGTGCTGAAGATTTTCCATTTTTCAGGTACAGAGATTGAAATTTATGGCCTGAGGTGCAGGGGGAGGCACATCCAACAGTTAGTAGGGTTTTGGGCCAAGACTTCATGGAGACCAGTGAGGGTGGTATTAAATAGACTTAGCAGGTCAGTATGGGTATGGAGGTTTTTAAGTAATTTCCATTGGTTAGTTGCAGGCAAAAGTCTTTGTCCTTCTTCAATGGCTAGCCATCCTGAGGGGATGAAACTCTGTCCTTGTGAAGTTCCCCATTCTATTTCTTCTTCTGAGTACTGGGGCTTGGTTTTCCAGAGGGGATTATCCCCATACTAGGGGTCCTTCTCTAAGCATTTCTAATGGAGGTTCCTGCCTTGTGGCGCTTTTGGCTTCAATATCCGCTTGGCCATTCCATTCTATTTCCCTTTCCTTTCCTTTCCTTTCCTTTCTTTTCTGATGACCCCAGAAGTATAAGACTGCACATTTTTAGGTTTCTGTACAGCCAATAATAATCTGATGGCTTCCTGATGTTTGATAGATGTTCCCTTGGAAGTTAGCAATTCCTTTTCTCTCTATATTGCTGCATGGGCATAGAGGACTAGGAAAGCACATTTAGAGTCTGTATATATATTTACCCTTTTTCCTTTTTCTAATTCTAGTGCCCGAGTGAGGGCTATTAGTTCTGCCAGCTGAGCACTAGTTCATGGAGTGAGGGGATTACTTTTAAGTTTTCCATTATCACTGACCACCACATACCGTGCTTTTCAAAGTCCTTTTTCTACAAAGGAACTTCCATCAGTATACAAGTTGAAGTCAGTATCAGTCCAGGGAACCTCTGAAAGGTCCCCTTGAGTGGCATAGGTTTGAGCAATTACTTATTGACAGTTACGGTCTATCTTTATTGTCTGGAAGAAACGTGGCTGGGTTAAGAGTTGCACAAGTGTGCACTCACCACACTGGCACTTTAAACTTTATTTAAAACATTTTGTAATTAAAAGCAGAGTTGTCACAAACTGCATTGAAAAGTAAATAAGTAGTATATCTCAAATTTTAGTTGATTGAATTTGTTTTCTTTTCTTTTTAGAATGATAACTAACACTGTCTCTTTGGCTGGAGTGCAGGGGTGCAATCTTAGCATGCTGCAGCCCCCTGCCTCCCAGCTTCAAGAGTTTATTCTTCCTCAGCTTCTTGAATAGCTGAGATTACAAGTGTGCACCACCACACCTGATGTGTTTTTACAATATTGGCCATGCTTTTCTCAAGCTTCAGACCTCAAGTACTCTGCCTGCCTTGGCCTCTAAAAGTACTGGAATTACATGTGTAAATCACCATGCCTGGCCCCTGGTTGAATTTCCAATTGAAAAAAAAAATCCATCTTGCAAAACCTTATTTTCTATACCATATTTTTATGAGTTTCTTTATGTCTCATAATTCAAGAAAAATGATATAATTTTAATGTATGGTACCTGGAAATGAATTTATTTTTAGTAACATGTAATTAAAATAGTGGGTATATATAGAATGTTATTTTGCTTTGATGTAAAGTTCTGAAGTTTTAGAAATTTCTTTAAAACATGATGGATAATTAATCAATGGATAATTAGTTACAGTAGTTGATTGCATTCAGATTTTTTTCCTCAGGATTTTCTTTTTTTTCTTTATTATTATTATTATTATACTTTAAGTTTTAGGGTACATGTGCACATTGTGCAGGTTAGTTACATATGTATACATGTGCCATGCTGGTGCGCTGCACCCACTAACTCCTCATCTAGCATTAGGTACACCTCCCAATGCTATCCCTCCCCCTCCCGCACCCCACAACAGTCCCCAGAGTGTGATGTTCCCCTTCCTGTGTCCATGTGTTCTCATTGTTCAATTCCCACCTATGAGTGAGAATATGCGGTGTTTGGTTTTCTGTTCTTGTGATAGTTTACTAAGAAAGATTTCCAGTTTCATCCATGTCCTGACAAAGGACATGAACTCATCATTTTTTATGGCTGCATAGTATTCCATGGTGTATATTTGCCACATTTTCTTAAACCAGTCTATCATTGTTGGACATTTGGGTTGGTTCCAACTCTTTGCTATTGTGAATAATGCCACAATAAACATACGTGTGCATGTGTCTTTATAGCAGCATGATTTATACTCCTTTGGGTATATACCCAGTAATGGGATGGCTCGGTCAAATGGTATTTCTAGTTCCAGATCCCTGAGGAATCGCCACACTGACTTCCACAATGGTTGAACCAGTTTACAGTCCCAGCAACAGTGTAAAACTGTTCCTGTTTCCCCACATCTTCTCCAGCACCTGTTGTTTCCTGACTTTTTAGTGATTGTTATTCTAGCTGGTGTGAAATGGTATCTCATTGTGGTTTTGATTTGCATTTCTCAGATGGCCAGTGATGGTGAGCATTTATTCATGTGTTTTTTGGCTGCATAAATGTCTTCTTTTGAGAAGTGTCTGCTCATGTCCTTTGCCCACTTTTTGATGGGGTTGCTTGTTTTTTTCTTGTAAATTTGTTTGAGTTCATTGTAGATTCTGGATATTAGCCCTTTGTCAGATGAGTAGGTTGTGAAAATTTTCTCCCATTTTGTAGGTTGCCTGTTCACTCTGATGGTAGTTTCTTTTGCTGTGCAGAAGAAGCTCTTTAGTTTAATTAGATCCCTTTTGTCAATTCTGGCTTTTGTTGCCATTGCTTTTGGTGTTTTAGACATGAAGTCCTTGCCCATGCCTATGTCCTGAATGGTAATGCCTAGGTTTTCTTCTATGATTTTTATGGTTTTAGGTCTAATGTTTAAGTCTTTAATCAATCTTGAGTTGATTTTTGTATAAGGTGTAAGGAAGGGATCCAGTTTCAGCTTTCTACATATTGCTAGCCAGTTTTCCCAGCACCATTTATTAAATAAGGAATCATTTCCCCATTGCTTGTTTTTCTCAGGGTTGTCAAAGATCAGATAGTTGTAGATATGTGGCATTATTTCTGAGGGCTCTGTTCTGTTCCATTGATCTATATCTCTGTTTTGCTACCAGTACCATGCTGTTTTGGTTACGGTAGCCTTGCAGTATAGTTTGAAGTCAGGTAGTGTGATGCCTCCAGCTCTGTTCTTTTGGCTTAGGATTGACTTGGCAATGCAGGCTCTTTTTTGGTTCCATATGAACTTTAAAGTAGTTTTTTCCAATTCTCTGAAGAAAGTCATTGTAGCTTGATGGGGATGGCATTGAATCTGTAAATTACCTTGGGCAGTATGGCCGTTTTCACCATATTGATTCTTCCTACCCATGAGCATGAAATGTTCTTCCATTTGTTTGTATCCTCTTTTATTTCCTTGAGCAGTGGTTTGTAGTTCTCCTTGAAGAGGTCCTTCACATCCCTTGTAAGTTAGAGTCCTAGGTATTTTATTCTCTTCAAAGCAATTGTGGATGGGAGTTCACTCATGATTTGGCTCTCTGTTTTTCTGTTGTTGGTTTATAAGAATGCTTGTGATTTTTGCACATTGATTTTGTATCCTGAGACTTTGCTGAAGTTGCTTATCAGCTTAAGGAGATTTTGGGCTGAGACAATGGGGTTTTCTAGATATACAATCATGTCATCTGCAAACAGGGACAATTTGACTTCCTCTTTTCCTAACTGAATACCCTTTATTTCCTTCTCCTGCCTAATTGCCCTGGCCAGAACTTCCAACACTATGTTGAATAGGAGTGGTAAGAGAGGGCATCCCTGTCTTGTGCCAGTTTTCAAAGGGAACGCTTCCAGTTTTTGCCCATTCAGTATGATATTGGCGGTGGGTTTGTCATAGATAGCTCTTATTATTTTGAGATACATCCCATCAATACCGAATTTATTGAGAGTTTTTAGCATGAAGTGTTGAATTTTGTCAAAGGCCTTTCCTGCATCTATTGAGACAATCATGTGGTTTTTGTCTTTGGTTCTGTTTATATGCTGGATTACATTTATTGATTTTTGTATGTTGAACCAGCCTTGCATCCCAGGGATGAAGCCCACTTGATCATGGTGGATAAGCTTTTTGATGTGCTGCTGGATTCAGTTTGCCAGTATTTTATTGAGGATTTTTGCATCAATGTTCATCAAGGATATTGGTCTAAAATTGTCTTTTCTGGTTGTGTCTCTGCCCAGCTTTGGTGTCAGGATGATACTGGCCTCACAAAATGAGTTAGGGAGGATTCCCTCTTTTTCTATTGATTGGAATAGTTTCAGAAGGAATGGAACCAGTTCCTCCTTGTACCTCTGGTAGAATTCGGCTGTGAATCCATTTGGTCCTGGACTCTTTTTGGTTGGTAAGCTATTGATTATTGCCAAAATTTCAGATCCTGTTATTGGTCTATTCAGAGATTCAAATTCTTCCTGGTTTAGTCTTGGAAGAGTGTATGTGTTGAGGAATTTATCTATTTCTTCTAGAATTTCTAGTTTATTTGCATAGAGCTGTTTGTAGTATTCTCTGATGGTAGTTTGTATTTCTGTGTGATCAGTGGTGATACCCCTTTATCATTTTTTATTGCACCTATTTGATTCTTCTTTCTTTTTTTCTTTACTAGTCTTGCTGGTGGTCTATCAATTTTGTCAATCCTTTCAAAAAACCAGCTCCTGGATTCGTTAATTTTTTGAAGGGTTTTTTGTGTCTCTATTTCCTTCAGTTCTGCTCTGATTTTAGTTATTTCTTGCCTTCTGCTAGCTTTTGAATGTGTTTGCTCTTGCTTTTCTAGTTCTTTTAATTGTGAAGTTGGGGTGTCAATTTTGGATCTTTCCTGCTTTCTCTTGTAGGCATTTAGTGCTATAAATTTCCCTCTACACACTGCTTTGAATGCGTCCTAGAGATTCTGTTATGTTGTGTCTTTGTTCTCATTGGTTTCAAAGAACATCTTTATTTCTGCCTTCATTTCATTATGTACCCAGTAGTCATTCAGGAGCAGGTGGTTCAGTTTCCATGTAGTTGAGTGGTTTTGAGTGAGATTTTTAATCCTGAGTTCTAGTTTGATTGCACTGTGGTCTGAGAGATAGTTTGTTATAATTTCTGTTCTTTTACATTTGCTGAGGAGAGCTTTACTTCCAACTATGTGGTCAATTTTGGAATAGGTGTGGTGTGGTGCTGAAAAAAATGTATATTCTGTTGATTTGGGGTGGAGAGTTCTGTAGATGTCTATTAGGTCCGCTTGGTGTAGAGCTGAGTTCAATTCCTGGGTATCCTTGTTGACTTCTGCCTTGTTGATCTGTCTAATGATGACAGTGGGGTGTTAAACTCTCCCATTACTAATATGTGGGAGTCTCAGTCTCTTCGTAGGTCACTCAGGACTTGCTTTATGAACCTGGGTGCTCCTGTATTGAGTGCATATATATTTAGGATAGTTAGCTCTTCTTGTTGAATTGATCCCTTTACCATTATGTAATGGCCTTCTTTGTCTCGTTTGATCTTTGTTGGTTTAAAGTCTGTTTTATCAGAGACTAGGATTGCAACCCCTGCCTCTTTTTTTGTTTTCCATTTACTTGGTAGATCTTCCTCCATCCTTTTATTTTGAGCCTATGTGTGTCTCTGCCCGTGAGATGGGTTTCTTGAATATGGCACACTGATGTGTCTTGACTGTTTATCCAATTTGCCAGTCTGTGTCTTTTAATTTGAGCATTTAGTCCATTTACATTTAAAGTAAATATTGTTATGTGTGAATTTGATCCTGTCATTATGATGTTAGCTGGTTATTTTGCTTGTTAGTTGATGCAGTTTCTTCTTAGTCTTGATGGTCTTTACATTTTGGCATGATTTTGCACCGGCTGGTACCGGTTGTACTTTTCCATGTTTAGTGCTTCTTTCAGGAGCTCTTTTAGGGCAGGTCTAGTGGTGACAAAATCTCTCAGCATTTGCTTGTCTGTAAAGTATTTTATTTCTCCTTCACTTATGAAGCTTAGTTTGGCTGGATATGAAATTCTGGGTTGAAAATTCTTTTCTTTAAGAATGTTGAATATTGGCCCCCACTCTCTTCTGCCTTGTAGAGTTTCTGCCGAGAGATCCGCTGTTAGTCTGAGGGGCTTCCCTTTGAGGGTAACCTGACCTTTCTCTCTGGTTGCCCTTAACATTTTTTCCTTCATTTCAACTTTGTTGAATCTGACAATTATGTGCCTTTGAGTTGCTCTTCTCGAGGATTACCTTTGTGGCATTCTCTGTATTTCCTGAATCTGAATGTTGGCCTGCCCTGCTAGATTGGGGAAGTTCTCCTGGATAATATCCTGCAGAGTGTTTTCCAACTTGATTCCATTCTCCCCGTCACTTTCAGGTACACCAATCAGACATAAATTTGGTCTTTTCACATAGTCTCATATTTCTTGGAGGCTTTGCTCATTTCTTTTCATTCTTTTTTTCTCTAAACTTCCCTTCTCACTTCATTTCATTCACTTCATCTTTCATCACTGATACCCTTTCTTCCAGTTGATCACATCGGCTCCTGAGGCTTCCGCATTCTTCACGTAGTTCTGAAGCCTTGGTTTTCAGCTCCATCAGCTCCTTTAAGCACTTCTCTGTATTGGTTATTCTAGTTATACATTCTTCTAAATGTTTTTCAAAGTTTTCAACTTCTTTGCCTCTGGTTTGAATGTCCTCCCATAGCTTGGAGTCATTTGATTGTCTGAAGACTTCTTCTCTCAGTTTGTCAAAGTCATTCTCCATCCAGCTTTGTTCCATTGCTGGTGAGGAACTGCGTTCCTTTGGAGGAGGAGAGGCACTCTGCTCTTTAGAATTTCCAGTTTTTCTGCTCTGTTTTTTCCCCATCTTTGTGGTTTTGTCTACTTTTGGTCTTTGATGATGGTGATGTACAGATGGGTTTTTGGTGTGGATGTCCTTTCTGTTTGCTAGTTTTCCTTCTAACAGACAGGACCCTCAACTGCAGGTCTGTTGGAGTTTGCTAGAGGTCCACTCCAGACCCTGTTTGCCTGGGTACCAGCAACAGTGGCTGCAGAACAGCAGATTTTCATGAACTGCCAATGCTGCTGTCTGATCATTCCTCTGGAAGTTTTGTCTCAGAGGAGTACCTGGCCATGTGAGGTGTCAGTCTGCCCCTACTGAGGGGTGCCTCCCAGTTAGGCTACTTAGGGGTCAGGGGTCAGGGACCCACTTGAGGAGGCAGTCTGCCTGTTCTCAGATCTCCAGCTGCATGCTGGGAGAACAACTGCTCTCTTCAAAGCTGTCAGAAAGAGACATTTAAGTCTGCAGAGTTTACTGCTGTCTTTTTGTTTGTCCATGCCCTGCCCCCAGAGGTGGAGCCTACAGAGGCAGGCAGGCCTCCTTGAGCTCTGGTCGGCTCCACCCAGTTCGAGCTTCCCAGCTGCTTTGTTTACCTAAGCAAGCGTGGGCAATGGTGGGTGCCCCTCCCCCAGCCTGGCTGCCTCCTTGCAGTTTGATCTCAGACTGCTGTGCTAGCAATCAGTGAGACTCCATGGGCGTAGGACCCTCCGAGTCATGTGGGGGATATAATCTCCTGGTGTGCCATTTTTTAAGCCTGTCAGAAAAGCGCAGTATTCGGGTGGGAGTGACCTGATTTTCCAGGTGCCATCTGTCACCACTTTCTTTGACTAGGAAAGGGAACTCCCTGACCCCTTGTCCTTCCCGAGTGAGGCAATGCCTCACCCTGCTTCAGCTCACACATGGTGTGTGCACCCACTGGCCTGTGCCCACTGTCTGGCACTCCCTAGTGAGATGAACCCAGTACCTCAGATGGAAATGCAGAATCACCCGTCTTCTGCGTCACTCACACTGGGAGCTGTAGACCGGAGCTGTTCCTATTCGGCCATCTTGGCTCCCCCCCCCCAGGATTTTCTTTTGTAAGAAAATTCAAAATTGTTTCAAGATACATTGAGATGTTTAATTATGTGAAATAAAGGTATTTTCTTTGAAAAGAAAGTTTTCATAACCTATCTTTTCTACTAATAATATATGATTACTTTTTCTTACTTACTAGAAATTAGTTTGTTTTCATCTTCCCGGCATCAAAATTTCACCTACAATATATAAGAAGTAAAGAACTGCTAGCAGAGAAGGCCGTTCTAGTCTGTAACTCACCCACTACCATCAAGCCTCATTTTGAGCTACTTGCAGTGCCAGCTATTGGCTGTGTAAAAAATCTCACAATGATGCTAGACTGTTTGACCAAAACATATTACAAAGACAAAGCAATAACTAGTGAGTATTTTAAATTTTAAAGCATTTTTTGTTCATTAATCACACTTTTTTGTTTAAAATTCTATTATTTCATTTGGCAAAATTAACTCATGGTTCTTTTGTTTTTGATCAACTAATTTATCATTCTGTAGTCATCAGATATATAATTAAAATCATTTAAGTAAGAGAACATTAATTTTTGTAATTAGCATGTATTTCTTGACTTCTCTTCTATAGCTGGTTTTGGTAATTTACCACAGTAGGTTTTATTTAGTCATATGTGAAAAAAATTACTAACCTTTTAGAGTAACAAGAAGCTGAATTTAATGCTACAGAAAGTTAATATTTAAAATGTGTGCATTAAAAAGATTTTCATAACCCAAATATTGAAGTTGTTTAATGGTATTTTAGTTATATTCTAAGACAGGTATTGTTTTAAAATTCATAATGTGAGAAGAGAACGTTTGAGTGCATTTTGTTACTTTTAAATGTTCATATTAGTTAAAGAAAATCAGTAGCCATGTTGAAATCTTACACAAAACTGAAACTCAGAGTGGGAGCCAAAGAAAGTAAATTAACAAGTAATAACATGGAATTTAGTTGATTTCAAGAGAAATCTGAGGGTTAAGAATATAATTAACAACAGCATTCTGTACAGATATTTAATTGGAAAATGCAAAATTATATTTGTTTATATTTTTCTCTGTGTGTGTATATTTTTTAGTACATTGTAGGAGTTTCTAGCTAAACTCAGTACTTAAAATGTGTCCTGGTGGGATCTATGTAAAGAGAAGAGTTTCCTTTTTGAAAACACTTTTTTTGTTGTTAATTTGTTTAACTATTGTATTGGAATAGTAAATATATATTTTCAAAAGATTTTTTAAAAATAAACACTATTGTTGTTAAACTATTTAGCCAATGTTTTCTTGTGATTGATATATATTTTCAAATATATAAGAGGACATGCACTAAAAACTATTAACTTGCCACCAATATTGTATTTCTGGCCCAGATATTTTCTTTGAGGTATACGCACATCCTCATACACTTAGCTATTTTTTTTTTTACAGAAGTGAGCGTATGCAATGTACAATATGGTTAACCTTGTTTTATACTTAGTCACACACCTGTCAATACATCAAGATCTGTTTAATTCTGTTTTGTAGCTACATAACTTGCAGCTCAATGGGCTCTAATTTATGTAATCCATCTCTAAGGTGGATTGATGTGTAGGTTGTATTCAGTTTTACAAAAAGTAGCATTTACAATTTTCACAGCTATTTTAAGGACACCATCTAATTGACTTCATCTCACAATAAAACTGAACATAGATAAAGCAATTATCACTATTAGCTGAGGAAGAAAGTGATGTTTATGTGAAGGTCATAGTTTTTATGAGTCAGAACAATAATTTATAAGAAGTGCTCAATTAAAACTGAGAAAACTCGAATGTTCTATTTATATAAAGTTCTGATGAAAGTGTATTGAATACACTTATTTTAAGTGCAAAAGTTTTTTTAACATGTAATGTCATAATGATTAATGCTAAGTCTCTGTGTAACACATGAGAATTTACTATTATACCATCATGTATGACCTTTTCTAAGAAAACTGTTACAGAAGTAATGTCATTAAAAATGTCGACTTAAGAAGTCTGTAATTAATAATTCTGTGATCCAGCAACTATACGTAATCCCAGTCATCAGAAACAGTATTTCTACAATTGAAAACACAGAGATAAGGATGATGATTGTTCAAAGATGAGAAACAAAATTGTGAGGTAAGTTTTAATGATCATTTTTTGAATATTCTGACAGTAAATACTGTTGTTCTCCCTGAGATTTGTGTACTTTCATGAGATTTTTATCACGACTGCGTTTTGATGATATGGCTAGAATATCTGAGATACTGTGACTGGCATATTTATTGTGCTATCTAGTAACTTGAAATTTTAGTTAATAATATGTACCAGTTTTTTTTTGTTTTCAAAGCATGGTTGATATAATCACATTTCTATGACATGGTAAATGCAAGTCAGTCTTTGAATAATGAGAAACTTTTACCTTTAATAATTATATTCTCATCTTGTTTTTTAAAGTAGGCTTTTTTTTTACTGTTGTTCTATCTGTGTTATATAAGTTGTGCTTATTTTTAGCATTCTCTGAATATTTTTCTCAAATTAGGGATTTTTCTGCTAAGGAAAAGAATTGTTTTTCAGCTAATGCTACATGGACCTCTTAGCAACGTGGTATAACTATTAC
Organism: Gorilla gorilla gorilla; assembly: GCF_029281585.2. Classification (NCBI taxonomy): domain Eukaryota; kingdom Metazoa; phylum Chordata; class Mammalia; order Primates; family Hominidae; genus Gorilla; species Gorilla gorilla. The sequence continues at coordinate 24,939,208 of NC_073248.2, read as the reverse complement.
AATCAGGCTGCTAAGAGTATAAAAGCATCTGGTTGAAAATAAAGCAGCAAAAATGTTGGGTTTTAGTGGCAGATTACATATTTAAGATATAGCTATTAAATAAGTGAATACAGAAAACTTGAATTTTGAAAATGTTTGTACTGAAGCAATTCATTATTCCTTTACTTTTTGCATAGATATTGATAGAAACCAATTAAAGAAATTAGAATATATTATCTTCAGTAAATAATTCTTAAATTTCTACATTACTCTTCCTCGGTGATCAGGAAAAAATTGGTTTTCAAATAGCATCTCAGCACTTACCATTTACGGAGATTAAAAACATACTTGCCTCTCCCTTTCTAGATCTGATAGATCACACCATGCAGGCATTACAACCTTGGTAGCATTTCTTTTAGTAGAATGTCCATATGGGATGTTCACTAATATTTGGTTAACAGCCACTAATGAAAAAGAAAGCAAAGAAAAAAAGAAACAACAACGAAAAAGTAAAATTTAAGTCCTGGTACTGTAGTCGGTTTTCCCCTAGGGTTTTGGATTTAAAACAGATAGAGATGGTTAATTATACTGGCAAGAAGTGAATGAGGCAGACAGAATATAAAATTCAAATTAAGTCCCCACCTTTGTGCTTGGTTGCTTGTGCTTTATGTTGTCTCAGCACTTTACTGTGGCACCACTTTTTCTGCCTCGCTACTTTTTCTATGTGGTGATCTCCATCAGGACACAAACTGGATGTTGTTCATTTTTGTACCAAAAACCTCAGATGTAGAGACAAATATATAAAAACGTGATAGATATGTGTAAAACAATTGTATTTTGCTCTGTAACTACAAGGAAATATGACCTTTGGAGCTCCCGTGTGTGCTCTCTTTCCTTCCACAACTACTTTCAATAGCCATAACTATTGTGTGGTAATAATTCCAAATACATCACATAAATTATATCATGAAATCTGTAAAACTGCATTATACTCACAAGAAGACACTGAATTCTAGGAGAACAAAGTATCTTATTCCTCATAAGTTATTTATGGCAGAGCACTGATTTGTTTTTAATCTTGTCTACTTGACTATATTGTAGTATATATTATTAGCTGCCATATATGCTATTGTTTTATTATTTCTAATGATAACTTTTCTGTGAGGTCTCTCTAATGGTCCCCCTGTGAAATAACCACTAACGCTAAACATTAAAAACAATAAGTTCTTTCAAAATAATATTTAAAAATGCATATAGTTTTATTAACTAAGTTTTTGTGTTTATTTCAACCCCTTTTACTATACTTTTAAAGTTAGATTAGTGCATCAACAGTGTATTTTGGTCTCTAGAGCAATGCTCATCTCCAAAATTATGTATTTAGTTATCATTATAAATTTAAAGATGAGCCCACATTAAACAAGACAGAAGATAGGAAAAGAGTACAATATTCGTGTCCAAAGACACCTTCAAGCTGTCTTTTACATTGAGTTGCCTTCTGATTACAATACTGTTGTACCCAAAATTTTTGGAAACAGTTCAGGTAAATTATGGGTGATTTATCAATTTAATTTTTGTCCACTAAATTTTTTAAGTATACTTTTAAAATACATAATTTATTTGGTGTGTAATATTTAAACAATAGTAATACTCTAGCTGCATTTCTTGGTCATTATTATTATTATATTAATACAAAACTGTTAAAATGGTCACAGCAAAGACAGGCACTGTATTCTTTCATCTCTTAAGATATAATTAACTTCTTATAAGATTTATCATCCATATAATCAAAATATTAAAATGAAGTCATCTCCTTGATTTAACTGTTCTCAAACAAAGCAAATGTCAAGTACATTTTTTAACTGTGTAGATATTTTAATGCATATCTAAAGTTTTTTCAAAAATATATGACCAGGGTACTGTTATCACACATAATACAAATTATTTTACAACCTTGGGCAATGTGACAAAACCCTTTCTCTACAAAAAAAAAAATACAAAAATTATTCAGGTAAGGTGATATAAGCCTGTAGTATTGGCTACTTGGAAAGATAAAATACCGTTTCTTTTATTAACTTTTGATATTTGATTACACTTTCTTCATTATACTGTTCAATTTAGATTACTGCATCAATGATGCCTTTTAGTTTCCAGAATAATGTTTCTCCCTGAGAATATGTATAATAATCACCTCAAAAATCAATATTTTTCATCATCAAATAAACATTTTTATTATCAAATGAACATTTTAATCACTGACAAAAAAGTATCACTTCCTAGTCCTGCAAGAAAAAATATATATAATATGCTTATATATAAACATATGATGTGTAACTTTATATAATATACATGTAATTTTTGCAAGCCTGAATGTAATCTTATAGTTTTTGAGCCTCTTAGATTTGAAAAATTTCAATTAGGCCAGGCCCTGTCACTCACACTGATCGCCTTAGCACTTTGGGAACCCAAGGCAGGCAGATTACTTGATTCCAGGGGTTCAAAACCAGCAACATGGTGATATCCCATCTCTACTAAGATGCAATAAATTAGCTGCGTGTAATGGTCTGCACAAGTAGTCCCATCTACTTAGGACTCTGAGGTGAAAACGTCTGAGCTGTAATTGTGTTGCTTGCTGCATTGCAGACTGAGTAATGTAGAGAAGCCATGCCACACAAACGCACACACACAACCACACACGCACACAAAACCACACACACACACACAAACACACACACACATAGAGAGAGAAAGAGTGTAGTGTTCTTTCAAGAAGGTATTTCTTGGATAGCTCAGAGGTAGGAAGAAAAAGGGGTCTTCTGATTTCAGGGCTGCCTTCTGTTTTACTCACAGCAGTTCCCCTTCTATGTATTAGCACATCACTTAGACTTCTTTTAAAAGTCATTAGTGCACCTGTAATGCACTGACTCCCCATTATATCTTCAGTATAAGTTTCTAAATGTCACAGCTAAACTGTAAGCCTAGGTTATAAGCATGATTTGCATATATAACTCTAATTTACATATTTCAGTTCTCTATCCTCACACGTCCCTCACTCTCGTTTTTTCTTGTCAACAATTTATTTTCATTAGCTTTCTCTACTCAAAACATTTCTTTTTCTGCAATCTAGTCAACATTTCTGTTCTTATTCTTTCAAATTATTATAACACTTTGAGTTTCTGTCTTCAAAACTTTCACTCAAAAATTTATGTGTGCATGCATCTATGTGTGATCATTTGCGACCATTTGGCACCAGGGACCGCTTTGCGAAAGACAAGATTTTCATGAACTGGAGTTGTGGAGACAGTTTTGGGAAGATTAGAGTGCCCTCCATTGATTTTGCACTTTATTTCTGTTATTATTATTATATTATAATATTTAATGAAATAATTATACATCTTACCATAATGTAGAATCAGTGGCAGCCCTGAACTTATTTTTCTGCAGCTACATGGTTCTATCTGTGATTGATGGGAGACAGTTATGGGTGATCACTTTTTTTGATTCTTATAAACAGTGCAAAAGCTAAATTTCTCACATGTGCAGTAAATAGTAGGGTCCTTGCTTCTATAAAAATCTGATGCTGCCACTGATCTTACATAAAGTGGATCTCAGGCGGTAATGTGAAGTATAGACTGTTTTAAATAGAGATAAAGCTTCTGTGCTTGGTCACCACTCACCTGTTGATGCGCAGCCCAGTTCGTAACAATACACAGATGGATACTGATTAGGGAAACCTCAGTTCAAGCCAGAGAGTTTGAGACCACAGTGAACTGGAATTGTGTGATTACATTTTAGCTTCAGTGACAAAGAAAGAACCTGTCTTCACAGGAAAAAAAGTAAAGAATACATTTTATAATTTGTATCTTAAATAATATCTTCTGAAACAGATATGAGAAATCTTTTACAACTTTAAATGTAGACATGAACAGTCATCAAAATCTTCCTGATTCTTTGGAACAGTGCATCAAATGGAAGGTGCAAATGCATATCATTGTAAAATGTGATAAAAAGTATGCTTTGTTCAGTTTTGAAAAAAAATTATCTATTTGAAAACAAAGAGAAGACGATTAGAAGTGTTTGTGCTTATCCGCAAAACTACTTTCTGCCTTCCGTTTACTATTTTAGTGGTATCAGACAGGTAGTCAAGATGATAACTCTTTTAAAGGAAAATGTTATTGACAAAATAGAGTGATGGACTAGGGAAAAAAAAGTTATGCTTATTAGGTGAATAACTTGGAATGTAAAAGAATCTCCCAGATTGTTTTCATCTCTACTCTAAAATAAATTGCAATTTAATGATGGAAGCTTGAACAGTTGATAGAAGGAAGCATTATTCTTTTTCTACTATAGATCTCTCTTGAAGCAAAAATGTTCCTTAATTTTCTGGGATTACAACGGATTTTAACAATCACTTGTAGTTTCACAAGCATGTTTCTTTCTTTAGGCCTAGCCAGCTAATTTTATTTCTTTGCAGTTTGATTGGGAGATGTAATGGTAAAATGTCTTTGAAGATATTATATGTTAAATAACATGTATGTCTTTCTTGACCTTCATAGCATCTCACCTCCAAGCTGTGTGCGTTATTTTGCCCTTAGCTGCCATTTAAATTGTGGTTTATTTTTAGCAGCATACTGCCTGCTATTTACACCTCTGAGACTTGGAACAATTTCTTTTCACCCTACCTACCACTCTTAATCCACACTTTTTAAAGTATTATATATAGGTTTTACATTTTTCTAAGACAGAGAGTCCCACTTTGCCAACAGGGTGCAGCCCCATCTCTACTAAAAATATGAAAATTAGCCAGGCGTGGTGGCAGATGCCTGTACTACTAGCTACTGGGGAGGCTGAGACAGGTGAATCGCTTGAATCTGGGAGGTGTCGGTTGCAGGGAGCCGAGATCCTGCGATTGCACTGCAACCTAGGTGAAGAGAGTGAAACTGTCACACAGAAAGAAAGGACAGGGAGGATTAAATTTATTAATATGTGTGCAGCTCTAGTGTATTATCTGGTCTTTAAGCAGTATAATTATTAGCTGCTATTATTATTTCTTTGTATGTATCTTTAATTTACTCACACCCAATTCTGCTTCTTCTCAGGAAAGAAAATTTTAGAGAAGTAACACAGATAGTAGTGGCTATATGAAACCACATAGCCATCGCTGTCTCTGTCAGTAATATTTTCTGATTGGTAACAAATAAGAGACCTTTTACATACACAGTTTCTGCAAAGGGATTTTCTAAACATATATTAAAATATTTGAAAAGAAAAACAAAAAAATCAATACTACAGTAAAATGTAACAAATTTAAAGCTGTTAGAGTACAATATCTGTCTACATGGCATTTACATTTTGTTAATTATTCACGTAGAGATAAAATAAACTACACAGGAGGATGGGTGTGCATTATATTTATGTACTGCATTATTGTAAATCAGAAGCTTGAGCAGACACAAATTTTAGTATTTAAGATGGTTCTGGAGCCAATGCCCTACAGATACCAAAGCATTACTATATATAAATATTTTAAGCTTTGGTAAGAAAGTATTGCTTAAGCTACTTATGGCATAATTACCCCAATGATGTTAATGATTATTTACTTATCTTTCCATAAATAATTTTAAAAGATTATAAACTTTAAAATTATCATTAAATTCTTTTAATATTTGCTCAGGAAAGAGAACATTTGTACATGTTGTCTGTTCATGGTATGGTAACACAATGAAGCACTTGCTATTTAAATAATTTTTCTTTTGTTTTTGTGGCCAACACAGATGATTTGAGTATGATTTTTAAAATGTGCAGTTACATTTAGTGATTATTTTGAATTTCCTTGGGAGCTGGATATGGGACCTTACACAGCAGCAGGCATTGCAAAGCTGTAACAGAATAATGCCAAAGCAGAAAATAGTTGATTCAACAGAAAGAGTGACCTGAAAATAAAACTACAAAGATCACAAAATCCAGACTTGTAGATGTGCCTGTACACAGTGGTCAAGCAAGCAGTGGGCATTATGATTCTTACATTGTTCAAAAAATAGTAGGATGATGACTGAGATTCCTGGTATAAGTTTGATGATGAAGATTTAGCAGAATTTAAAATGGATGATGATAAAGAAATTTTAAAAATCAGTGTTTTGGTGGAGAGTGCATAAATATATTTGATCACATCCTGAAGTTCATGTCATATAGATGGCAGAAGAGGTGGTAAAATGTTTATGTACTTTTAGACCAATAAACAGATGGACATGATAGATGAAGACGATCAGATGATAAGATATAAAGTATGGCTAACTCTTGCAAGAGTGCATCCCATCATCACATCACCAGCCTTTCAGAAAAGTGTACGGTAACAAAATGTGACATTTATGCATAAATGAAAGTAATAAAGTTGAGAGTATTTGCAGTTTGTGAAAAAACTGCTTATATATAACGGTGGTTATTTAAACTCTGCTCATGGCAAGCTTTTAGATTTGCTTCTCAGTAATAAAAATAATGTGTGCTTGGCTTGTAGGGTTCTTCACAAGGCATCAACATGTGTTTAATACTTTTCTTCAGTCTTCTTTTACCTTTTTTCATGGAATCATTAGCCTTAACATATGTGAATGTGTTGCCGTTCTGGTTTAGTTGTTTTAAAGTAAAAAATTTAAGATATCTGTACCTTAGAAGAGTGGACCTTAATGTATGGAAATACAAAGAGATTTTATTTATTGCATACAGTATTATTTTTTACTCATGCATTGGTTTGAAATATGGGTCAGTGAAGTGTCAAGATAATCACTAAAGAAAGGTCTTACCCAACAAAAATTTTATTAAGAAAGAGCTTGAAAATACAAATGTTTTTGACTGTATATGTACTTTTTGTTTAAAGAGCAGAATTATTTTTCTGCCTGAATCAAAATAAATGACTATGATTAGTGTACAGACTGCTGCTGTATTCCTCATTACCACTGGATTTTGCATGAAGAAAAGTAGTTTATGTTCCTGCCCGTGACTGGTACATGGCTTTCGATTTTATTCATAGGGAACTTAAAACTGGTTTGGTTGTCTATTATACTGCTTTACATTTTCCTAACCATAAGAATATTATTTCAAATTTTTAATATGCAATAAACATTTTTGCAGTAATTGTGAGTGAATTCTTAGTAAACCTAAAATCATCTAATCTAAATGTGTTTATTAGTTAAAAATTGGTTCCTACTCCAATAAATTTGTATCACACACCTCATTCCACTTTGTATGAAGCTTTACCTTTACTAGATAAAATATTAAGTGATAATTAAAAAGATACAGCATATATTAGATGAAGTCTTCTGGCTCATATTCATAATTACAATAATATGGAAGGCCAGCGCAAAAAGAATGCTTAAGGCCAGGAATTTTGAACCTTGCTTGGCAAAATAGTGAAACACCATCTCTACAAAAAGTTTTTAAAAATTAGGAAGGTACCGTGGCTCACACCAGTAACCTTAGCAATTTACATGTCCAAGGTGGGTGGATCACTTCAGGCCTATAATTTGAGGCCAGCCTGAACAACATAGCAAGATTCTGTCTCTAAAAAAATTAAAATAATTAAAGAAATTGAACAATTATCTGAGCCTACTGGCCTTCTCCTGGAGAACCTGCTAATTGGGAGGCTGCAGCAGCAAGAACATGGGTATCACAGGCTGTCACTAAGGAGATCAGACAGAAATCTTATTCTTTTATGCAGCTAAGTGGATACAGCCTACTTCACATTTATGGTTTTCATATAAAAATGCTTATTTTCTTGCCTTTTTATGACTAAAGATAGGCTTGCAGTTTGGAGTCCGGGGACAGCTTTAGCTGAGCCATCTCCCCCTGAAAACATCAAGGCATTCTTCCTCCCTAAACAGTGAGTCACCCATTTTAGCTCCCCAAAATGCTCAACCACAATTTGACTTAGAATTTCCTACATTTAATGTGATTTTGTCTTCTGATCCTCCCATGAACTCCCTCTTTTCTCCACACCCATGTCCCATCTTTTGTTGCTGTCAGAAATCATTCATCCCCTCCCATCACAAAACAAGCCTGTACTCCCTTCAGATGAGCAACTTGAAAATTCCCCGGAAAAGCAAAAAATTGAAAATATATTAATTTTGCAGTTTTTAAATTTAAAAAACTGTGAAAATTGAGGAACCACATGCACCTGGTAGGAGCACATGTTCTATCTTCACAGAGTTTACTGACATGAACATTTTTGTCGCATAATGTTAATATGGAAAATTCTGAATTAAACAAGCACAAATAAACCCCAAAGCCTAAACTATATTAAATCAAGACAATCTTCTAACAATGACACTTCTTTCCAGTATGAGAGAACTGCCTCCTATCAATATTATATTTCTTTTTTCTATAATATTGATATTGAAATATCAATATTATATTTCTTTCTTCCACACATATTCAACACTTACCAATGCCAAGGAGTTTGAATATCAATATCTCAACTTTCAACCATGAACATATAAAAATTCTTACAGTAAATTAAGCATGGTTATTTTATTCAATACTAAAATTACTTAACAAATTCAAGTCCTGTTTTATAATGATACTAATATTTGCAGGACACAAATATTATTCCTTAGAAAACCTATTCTTTAATACAGATTTGGTTCTTGGAGCCAAATTAAAAAAAAATGCTGCTTAGACACACATACATATTTACTTTTCTTAAAACTTCTTGTTTTTGTTATTATTATTATTATTATTTTTATTTTTACATCTCCCACTCTTTGGGAATCTCCCTACAAGTAAAACATCTGCTTTTAAAATCTCTTTCATCATTAACATTTGTCAGATATTTACAGACACACCAAATAAAATCATTATATATTTTTCTTATATGACTGAAAAATGTTTTGAAGAGATAGGTACATAAATAACTTTTCATTCTGAAATTTAATCAGTTTTATTAACATTGGTTTTCACCTTAATTTCTCGAGGTAAGTTTCACATAACATAAAATTACGTTTGAATGTACAATTCAATGGAATTTAATATGTTTATGATGTTGTACATTTCATCATCTATCTCTAGTTCCTAAATATTTCTATCACCCAAAAGGAAACTCCAATTCTACTAAACAGTTCTTTTTATTTCCCAACCCCTGACAGCCAGTAACCTAACTTTTATTCCTATGGCCATGTCTTTTTACCACATAGGTTTTGCACTGCCTCAGTTTTCAGTCAAACTTGCCAGAGTAGTTTTAAAATTGTTCATTTTTCTTTTTCTTCTTCTTCTGTTTTTTTTTTTTTTTTTAATTTTGCAATTACCAGGCCTTATGCTCCTCTCACCAATCTAGTAAGAGTGTGTGTGTCAGGGAGAAAATTACATTTATTTCAGGGATTGAGGACATTATTTTCTTATTTATTTAAATGATCCTGAAGGGATGAGATTTTTGCAGCGTACACCGTGTTAGTGTGCAGTCTATATTTTGTGTTCACTGGATACATTTCTCAGACTGGGAAGGAAACACTTTTGGACAGATTTTTGTTGGTTGTTACGAGACCAAAGTTCTCTTGTGATGTCATTGCTACTCAGCTTGGGAACCACTGCGATGGTCTAGATTTCTTTACCTGCCTAGGCCTTCTGAAGCAGCATTTGAAGCTGCAGTCTTGAAAACCATGCAGGCTGGAAGAGTAGCTAAAGAAATGTTTACCTGAGATGGCACATGTTTCTTCAGATGTTTCTCCCAAAGATGAATTAGCTGGTTCAGAAGCCTCCACTAGGTCTCCATTGTGTAAACACACATTCCGTGGGATTCAGACTTAAGGTCAATGATTGAAGAAAATGCTTTTCAGGTTTTGCCACAAGGATATTTGTTAAAAAGGCCACATTACACAGTTTGTGTCTCTGAGCCAGATAATGATAATGAACTTTTTGTCTGACCTTTCCCAGGAAACTTTGGACAATAGTTGAAAATGACCAGTTCAAGTCTATTTCATTGGATGAGAATGGAACCTGCATGGTGATTAATGAAGAACTCTTCAAGAAAGAAATTTTGGAAAGAAAGTCACGTTACAGACTATTTCAAACTTACTGTAGCCACCTTTCTGGTAGAAGAGAAAGAATCCAATGTCTTAAGCAAGGTATTTAACATATTTCATTAACCATTTTACATAAAGTATACACGTAATTTTGCTTTGAACATCAGAAAATATATTAATACATGCAGTAAGACCCGATTTTGAAAATTATATAAAATATTAAGGTAGAAATTGTTTACATTTTTGAAATTATTGAGTTCAGCTTGAGCATCAGCTTTTCAGGGTTTTAAGAAATTTTGCTAAAACTTTGAATCTTACCAGTGAATTCCAAATAAACGTACCAAAGCCACGTAATGTAATGTTACTATTAGTACATAACATGTTTTCACTTGAGGGCTTAATAAATTGAGTGCTTTTTTTTTTTTGCTCAAAAAGCACATTCTTAAAAATAGTAAATAATGCTCATGAATTATTTGATGACATTGTTTGTGTGATGAAACAGAAATCTGACATTTTATGTGTTACATTTGTTATTGCCATTTGTCTCCTGGTTTAAAATGGCACTGAATTATCTTTTTCTTTGGTTTTAGTTAAAGTTTTATTATAATCCAAATTTCAAACGTGGCCGTCCCCAACTTTTAGTAAGAGTGAAAAGAAGAATTGATGTTAAAAAATGCTTCACTTATACCTACTTTATTCAGTGAAGATTTCAACAAGAAGCATTTTAGAGCAGGGACTAACATGGAGATTCATGATTCTGCCTTAGCTGCTGAAGCTAGTGAAGAAAGTTTATTTTCAACCTCTAAAAATTTAAATATGCCTCTAACAAGGGAAATTTTTGTCAGACAGATAATTGCAAGTTCATCCAACCCAATTAGAAGCCTTTTCCATCCTGCGTCACCTTCAACCTCAGTTGGGCCATCAGAACAAATTGCCACAGATCAACATGCTATTTTTAATCAGTTGACCACTATTCACAAGCACTCTCATTGCACCTACATGCAAGCAAGGGGCCACATTGTGAATGTTATTACAACCACAACTTCTCAATACCATGCAATATCTCCCTTACAAAACCATTATTAGGGGCTGATAGTGGAACCGTCTGCTGTTCCAACAAGACATCTTGTGGTATCAGTCAATGAGGCTCCATATCCTAACCTGCTACCAGCAGGCAACCAGTGGTTGCTAATGCCTGTGGTAGCTGATACATCAGCTGCCCCTCATTCCAGGTGAGTTCTTCAACTATCACCACTGGATGAATATCACCCTAATTACAACTGATCTTCCTTTAAAAGAGTACCAGATTATGCATGACAACCGAGACTAGCATTTACATTGACAAAAAAATTAAAAATTTCTGCAATTATCTTATTGAACAATAAAACTGCATGTTTACTTTTATGTTTGCTTTTTCTTTATTTCTAAAAGTATGGTTAAGAGTAAAATGGTGTTTTGTTTCAGCGGTAGGCTAGTGTAGTACTTTTTATAAAAATATATATGCACTTTTTGATCATTTGAAAGGAAATCTGACAGGCGCCTTCAAAAGTTAACTAATTTAGTTCTCTGAAGGGGAAGAAATAATAAAGTCTTTGGGTCCTTTTGCTGCTGAAACAGCACAACACCAGTACCTGGTTAACGTGTAAAGACTTATTTTGCTCATGCTTCTGGAGGCAGGGAAGTCGAAGGGGCTGCATCTGCTGAGATCTTCTTTCTATGTTACAACATGGCATGTTGGCCTCATGTGGTGTAGGGCATGCAATGAATAGAAAATCGGGGCCAAACTCATCCTTTGATTCAAAGCACACTCACACAATAACTAACTTGTTCTCCAGATAATACCATCAATTTAGTCATGAGGTTTCAACCACATGGATAATCACCTCTTAAAAGTCCTACCTCACAACACTATCACAATGGACACAGAATTTCAATGTGAAATTTGGAGGGGACAAACAAAACAATGACAGCAGGCCAAGGAAAAGAAGCAACTGGAGTTAGGAAAAACTAATAAGTGACTTCTCAAGTAATCTGGCATAAATCAAATGAGGGCATAAATTTGGATGGCATAAAGGGACTAGATGCTCACATAAACACACACAGACACACAGACACAGACACACACACACAGAAATTCTAGGGAAAGGTTAACACACAATATATACTTCAGTGTTTTCTCAATTACCTTACCCCAGTTATTTTAAACTTGGATTTTAGTTGGCAAAGATTTTCTTCATTGCAGTTCATACCTAATGAGCTCAGTGACCATGATCACAATCACTTATGTCATCACTTAAATAATAAAGTTTACATCCTATTATGCTCATGGATTGCATCACTGTCAGCACATGGTGAAATTTTACACGTGACATTAACAGTACACCCTTTTGATCTTACATTAAAGCATTCCAACATGTTTTTGCCTTTAATTACCTCCTGTTAGAGTCCACCTGTCATGTTTTCTAATGCACATTTCCTTGCTTGTTTTATTTTTTTTTCTCTGAGAGGGTCTTGCTGTGTTAACCTGGCTGGAGAGCAGTGGGACTATTTCAGTTCACTGATATCTCAACCTCTGGGTTCAAGCAATTCTTGTGCCTCAAACTTTTGAGTAGGTAAAATTATATATGCAGACCATGCTGGGCTGATTTTTGTATTTTTAGCAGAAATGGGGTTTCACTATGTTGGCCAGGATGGTCTTGAACTCCTGGCCTCAGGTGATCCACCCACCTTGGCCCCCAAAAGTACTCAGATTACAAGCTTCATCCACCAAACCCCATCTCTAATGCAGATTTTCATCACATTGGTTTCATGCTCCATACAAAGTCAGATTTAATTGCTTTTGTCAGGAATTAATACCTTTTAGATTCTGAGTCCAGATCCTCAGCATGGCTGAACAAATCCCTTCCAGACCTGACATTTCTTTTCCATTCAGCTTCATGTCTTTCTGTTTCACCACAGTCCATTTGGAGCAACATTTGGACAACTGCCCTTTCAGCCATGCCCTTTCCCATCTGGTAAATTGGGTCCCGTTTTTTTTCTTGGAGATAAAAGTCTCTCTCCCTATTTGCCTACTTAAGACTCCTACAACACAGGCATCACTCCTTCCAGGAGGTACTTCTTATCTGTCACATTAGTTTTCTTGTCTCTCTGACTGCCTGTTGTGCACAACCTGCATTGATGTAACGCTGTACCTAATACATATATGTATGTGTGTGTGTGCACACACACACACGTATGTGAATTAGTCAATGTTGACTGTGGACTTACAACCATAAGATCTATTTTCATTGTCAAAAATGAACATTCTTGGTGTTCTGGCATTACTTATTATTCTCTGTTACTCACCACCACTTTTCGTAAAACGGTAGATGACAGTATCCTTCACTAGAGATGCAATAATTTTTACTTACTGAGACTAGCGTCCCTGGTTATTACTTCAACTATCATGCTTTCTTTTTAGATGTAGTTATGATTTTTCCACGCTTCATCTAAAAATTCTTTTTCATCTTCTGCTTTGACTGGCTGGTCCTTGCCTGAAAGAACTAGCTGTATCCTTACCACTCCTTCCTTTAATTGCAGTAGAGATTCCCAGTTGTTGTGCTGAAATGGGTTACACTGGGGATACAGCTGCACAACTTTTCAGAAGCAGCATTCACTGTGGATTTGGTGTATTCTGCAATTTTTGGTGTCACAAGATAAGGCCTGACAAGACTCATCACTCAGTTTTCTGGAAAAGCTGAATCGGAATGGAGTATGGATTTGGACAGCCAGATTCCTCATGATGGAAACATAGTGGAGACATCTTACCGTATGCATGTATTTTCAAGTTATGCGTAAGTAGAAAAAGTTTAGAATCAATAATCTAAGAAGGGAATCCTGATTTCCTTTCCTGGAAGACCATGACACAAGACAAATGTCATTTCACCTATGTCCACATGCTATTCACTTTTTAGTTCTCTAACTGGATTTTCAGAAGGTAGTGTGATTGACATGTTTAAGTGGTTAACATGAAGAATGTTTAAAAAAAAATCAGGCTGGGGTGGTGGCTCAGGCCTGTAATCCCAGCATTTTGGGAGGCCAAGATGGGTAGAACACCTGAGGTTAGGGGTTCGAGACCAATCTGGCCAACATGGTGAAACCCCATCTTATCTAAAAATTCAAAAATTGTGAAGCATGGAGACGGGTGCCTGTAATACAAGCTAGTGAGGAAGCTGAAGCAGGAGAATCACTTGAACCCAGGAGGCAGAGGCGGCAATAAACTGAGATCCTGCCTTTGCACTCCAGCCTGGGTGACAGAGTAACAGAGTAAGACTTCATCTCAAAAGGATCAACACCAATAAAAACGCTAATGCTGAATACAATAAAAAGTGAAAGGATTAACTTGGGTGAATGGCAAGACAACAAAGATAAAAGAAAATTACATTTTGGAAAGGGAGGATAAAGTAATGAAAGACGGAATGAGACAGGTTAAAATGTGGAATACATTATTGTAAGTTTAAGGCCAGAACAAGGCAAGTGTCAAGCAACAAAAGCAACAATAAAACAAGCACAGGGAGGAGGAGAGGGAGGGTGAAGGAGGAAAAACAGTAAGCGAATGCCAAACTTAAAGTGATCAGCATGATTAGAATATCAGTCCATTCCCACTGTCTGCAAATTCTTTGTATTTTCTAACCCAGAAAATATCCTAGTTTCCTCTAAGGTTCAAACAAAGACACTGTAGCTTCTTAAGTATTCTCTCTCTATCTAGGTTAAACTAGCTTAAACTTTTTCAACAACAGAAATTACTCTTAATTTTCTGCCCAAAAGGAACATCATGGACGTTCTTCATCTTGAGTCATCACTTGAGTAATAAAGTAGATGGAGCAGAGGTACTTTCACCCTCACATAAATACAATTAATGTCCCTGCATGATATATATAAAGCAAACAAAAGAGTGAAAGATGGAGCAAGAAGATAAACTGGTGAGGAAATTTAAGATGCAACAAGGGATAAGATGGGTGAGTTCTCTGGATTCTTTTTGTCTGGTGTTATCACAGACTTGATCCTGAAGGAGCTGGTACCCAAAAATGTAAATCGGTACAGACAATAACGTACAGCAAAAGCCCAAATTCTATAGCCGCAGGGCTATGAAAGGGACACCTTACTAAGACAAAAATCTTTTTCAACAGCCATCCTAATTTAGTCAATTGTGACAACATAAAACAAAGCAAATCAACAAAGCTAACCAGGACAACAAAGTTTAAGTTGGAACATAGAGAGAACCAGGCAGTAATAAAGCATCGCAACCCTCTGCTGGGGTGGAATCGGAGAAGGTAAAGTAGAGAGCTAGAGTTTTCATGTGGTAACAAAACATGTGGTAACATGCCACCTGGTAATAAGACACCCTTCTGCTTCTAGCCAGGGAAGCACAAGTAACACCCAGGTTGAAGCTGCAATCTGCATATTTATTTATCAGTAATGAGGAGCACGCCTCGGGTGTCAAAGGAAATGAAGAAGGGAATTTGGAATTGTGCCCCTACTTGACAAGCGTATACTATCCTCTGTTAAGATGACCTCAGACAAAGCCAACTACAAATGAACAAATATGTCGTCATAATATGGTCCAGAGTCTCCCAACAGTCCCTCAAATATTTAACTGTCAAATAAAAATCTCACACAGAAGTGTTAGTGCTACTGTTACGGGATCACTGTGGTGTCAATTTTTCTCGCCAGACACTTCTGTGGCCATGACACCTTTCCTTGAGTTCTTCACCTGTGTGCAGGAAGAATGAGGTACACAAGCAAGTAAAAGGTAAAGAAGAAGAAGAGTTCTATTTAGTGTTAAAATGGTTCAAAGTGTTGGGGTTCACTCAGGATGGTGGCAGAAACATTAAAGGGAAATATTAGAGAAAGATATAGGGAATAGTCCTAACCTTTTGGAAGGCTAAAAGGTTACATAGCTTGTAATAATTGAAGAGGCTGAAGGCAGCCAGCTCTTACCTTAGAGCATTAGGTCATAGGATAAATACTAGGGACAATAGAGGCTTTCCCAGTTAAGCCTGTTTACCCTACCTCCACTAACTAACCTGTAAGCCCGATTGCCCTCTTGGAGGGAGGTTGGCCAAAGGTAGTGCCCCTTAATGGAATTTACTTCAGACCATGGTACCTGAGTTTTAATCATTCATAGAACTACTCTCTCAGCCATATTAATTATCCACAAGTGTGCTGACTCAGAGCTTCTGTTGTTAATCCCATACTAAATAAATTCCTGGAGTGTGAGCTGCTCAGGGCCAGCCCCAGTAACAAACTTTTCTTGGTGTGCAGGCAATCGGACACTCAGCTGTACTGGCAAAGCAGAATATCTATGTGTCAGTTTGTGATTTATTCTTCTGTCATTTGGGTCAGGGCCTATAGGCAGACCCCTACAGCTAATGCCCTCTTGTGAGGAGCAATACCTCACAGAGGAATGGGTAGGTCTTTTCTATAGGCAGGTCTTCCCATGGTGTGTGCACTCTAGAGAGGGAGGCTTCTCTCTGTAGGCAAGTCTTTTAGATGTCTCTGCAGGTCTCTGAAGCTCTCTGCTGCCACTGCTGCTCTCAGCGGAGAGGGTACTGCTCTCCTCCCACTGTCTGCAGTGATCCGGAAGAAGTGTACTCCTTTCTGTAGCAGATTGGCTCTTTAGTGTCTTCATAAGATCCTTCACAGAGCTGCAGTTTTTAATTTTGATTTGATCAAGTTTAACAGTTTTCCTTTTATGGCTTATGCATTTGGTATCAAATGTAATAACGTCTTGCTACAACTAAGAGGCTTGAATTTTTTTATGATTCTTTTTTTTCTGAAACCGTTTAATAAAACATGTTATAATTTTGTATTACATTGAAGTTCACAAGCCATTTTGAGTTAATTTCTTTAGAGTAAGGTTTATGTTAAGGCTTTATTCCTTAAATTTGTGGATGTCCACTTGCCCTGCACCATTTGTTGAAAGGCTGTTTTTCCTCCACTGATTTTTGCTTGCCAGATTTATGTCATATCACTTGGTCATAACCACACCAGTGTGGATCTATTCCTGGGCTTTGTCTTCTGCTCCATTTTTATATGAATCTATCTCTATGCCAATACAAAACTGTTGTGACCACTTTAGCTGTGTAATAAGTCTTTGAAACGTTGTTGACAGTTTTCTCCCACCATATACTTATATACTCCTGATCATCTTAGCTATCCTAGTGAGTAAGTTTGCTTTGTCTGCAGAAATTCTTGCTGAGATATTGACAGGAATTGCGCCAAATATATAGATCAAGCTGGGGAAAATTAACATGATACATTATGTTTTCATATCCATGAACACAGTGTATTTCTCATTGTTTCTATTTGATTTCTTTCATCAGTGTTTTATATGTTTCAGCATACAGATCTCATACCTGTTTTGTTTAAATGCATATCAAAACATTTGATGTTCTTTGGAGCAGTTGTAGGTGGTACAGTTGCTAATTTGGGGTCCTTCTGACCTGTAGTGTGTGGAAATAGCAGAGCGCTCACTGGTTTTGATTAACTTCAACTGTTCAGTTCCTAGGAGGGTGGGTGGTGGTACATGGTTAACTCCCCACTGAAGCCCACTGACAGGATAGGGTAGAAGAGGGTAGTGGGGAGGGTAGGCAAGACACACAGTGCAATATCTCCTACTTAGCTCTGGCTCCTTAAAAGCTGTTGTTGTTGGGTCGACCTGGAAGCTCAGCTTGCTACCGGAGTCTCCTGACATAGGGAAATTGGAATGTTCTCCTCTGCTTTCTCCAGGAGGGTGATAGAAGATTTTCTCGGGCCAGGTGTGGTGGCCCATGCCTGTAATCACAGGACTTTGAGAGGCCAAGGCGGGTGGACCGCCTGAGGTCAGGAGTTTCTGACCAGCCTGACCAACATGGAGAAACACCGTGTCTACTAAAAATACAAAATTAGCCAGGTGTGGTGGCACATGCCTGTAATCCCAGCTACTTGGGAGGCTGAGGAAGAATAGCTTCAACCTGGGAGGTGAAGCTTGCAGTGAGCTGAGATTGTGTACCATTGCACTCCAGCCTGGTCAACAAAAGAGAAACTCTATCTTAAAAAATAAATAAATAAAAATAAAGATTTGCTGCCAACTTTGACTTTATGGGAAATGAGAGTATCCCTGATCTGTGAGACGATTGTCTCTGTACATGGCTCCACAGAAATGGCAGTACTAGTTTTTCTTTTTTTTTTTTTTTTTTTCTTTTCTGGTAGTGTTTGTCTGGAATAGCTTCATTAATACCCTTAGAAGTGTTCTGTGTGATTGTGTGTTGTTAGGTCATCTTCTCCTGGTCCTTTGGCTGAGAGAGAAGAGGATTTCCCTGAAGTCCTTTTTATCTGTGCCTATTGGAGATTCTGGATTGGAAGCTTCTACAATCCATTATCTGGAATATATGGGAGACAATAGGAAATCCCAGTAAAGTGACCATGTTATCACTCTTCAAGTCCTAAGTTCCCTAGAGAAACTGCCTTCCTCTTTCTACATTTCAGAGCCTGTCCTTGTTTTTTGTCATTACATCTGTGGTGTTTTAGTTGTTCAGAGGAAACACCGTTGTGTTGCACTGTAACTGGAAATCCTAGAAAGTGAAAGTTTGACAATGGCTTTCTTAAAGGACCATGCAAACCAAATCTCAGAATGCAGAACATGGGAAGATATGATTACAGAGAATGACATGATCTGATTTACCTACAATAAAGTGATTTTTATAAAATAAAGTATTCACTAAAATTAAATAACCTCAAAGAAGTCTGCTGAGACTAGATTTGTCATGGAGACCCTAACCCAGTGGTTCTAGATGAATTAAAGACACACACACACAGAGAAATATAAACTGCAGAGCGGGAATCAGAGGGCTGACATCCTTCAGAGCTGAGGGCTAGGAAGAGAGCTTTACCTACATATTTATTGACAGCAAGCCAGTGGTAAGCATTGTTTCTGCAGATCATAGATTCAGTAAAATGGAAGACAAAGGGATGGGTTCTTACTAGTTATCTGCAGTAGAGACATGTCCTTGAGGCACAGATTGCTCATGATGTTTGTGGTTCAGGAACACCTTAAGTGGTTTTCAGCCCTGGGTGGGCCAGGTGTTTCTTGGTGTCATTCCAGTAAACCCACAGCCTTCAGTGTGGGCATCATAGCTAGCCATCACCAGAATGTCATAGTGCTTCAGTGATTTTGTTTGTGGCCAGTTTTGGGGCCTGTTCCCAACATGTTCCCCTTTTTGTTTTTCCAAGATGATAAAAGCAAAGGTGGCTTTATCACTGAGCTACTTATTGCAGGAATCGGGATCTGTATCTGCAGACTATACAGAGACAAACAACACAGATTAAAAGCACCATTGTCATTGAAATCACAGAGCCTCCAAGTGTTTTTATCCATTTTAATGGGTTAATAGCTGCTAATCCGTCTGCAGCTCCTTCAGGTACTACTGTTCCTGGCATTAAGATCAAGTGTGCCTGGGATACTTTAAATATTTGTTCTTCTTAATCTTGTGGTATCCAAAAACATGTTTGTAGAGTGTCCTTCTAGATGCTTTTTTATTCTTTCTCAAATTTTGATCTTATTAAGAGCCATTAATAGTTTCCACAAATCCTTATGTTTAGCTCCTAGAGGGGGCTATATCATGTCATTTGATGTTGAGGTGCACACCTGCCTGTTCTGCAATGCAATTTTCCCTAACAAGTACGTTCATTTTTTCTGACCATGTCCAATTCTGCTTACAAATAGATTTTTGAGGGCAGTATGCCTCAATTATAGGAGCAGATTTATTATGACAAATACTGAGACCAGAAAGCATGTGTAACTGTGTCAGCCCTGCTAAAGGAGTACTCATGGCAATGGTGATCACCGCTATCATAGCTAATCATTAAATTACTCATTGTGATTGGTTGTCCCACTTTCTTCAGGTTTTCTTCCACCATCTGTGACAGCTTCTTGGTCTGTCCCCAAGTACGTGGCTGTGTTCCATGGGTGTTGCTTGTGATAGTTGGGGTACTCCTCAGCATCAACTTAGACAATGCTGCCACTGACGGGTCTTTGGGATCCTCCCAAAACCTCTTCCTGGGTATGTGGCTCATAATAGGGTTTTAGATTCCTCAATGGCACCCACACTGGTAGTTGATTCTGTCCTGGAGAAACACAAGCATAACCTCTACCCCATTATTTTACCTATTTCCCAACTTTCTGTTATTGGATCTCTTCACCAAACCAGTTTTTCTGCTTCTGGTTTTGCAGCTGACTTCTGTAGATGCCGTTCCGCTGCTGATAACCTCTGGCCTCTAGACAGGCTCAAAAAATTTAAAGCCAATAATGCTAGATTCAGTTTCATATGTAGTGTCCCATAGTCCGTGTTTCCCACTTTCACTTTTGCAACTGCTGTTTCATGGAGAGATTCATTTTTTCCACTATGGCTTGTCCTTGAAGATTATATGAAATACCAGTAATGTGTTTAATATTCATATAAACACATTATATGTTTATAAATATAAACATATTTATATTTCTCTAAATATACATATAGAGAAAAATGTAGCTAGAGCTTCGCTAGTATAGCCTGTGGCACTGTGCATTTTAATAGAAGCTGGAATGCCCATCACCATGAAACGCTGTAAAATGTGACATTTAACACAGGCAGAAGACTCTCCTGATTGGCGTGGTAGCCCAGACAAAGTGAGAAAAGGTGTTAACACGTACACATACATAAGCTAGTCTCCCAAATGAGCGAACATGTGTGACATCCATTTGCCAAAGAGAATTAGGTTTCAATCCCTGAGGATTAACTCCTCCTGTAAAAGATGAGAAGTGCACCATTTGGCAAGTTGAGTATCATTCGATAATAGCTTTAGCTTCTTTCCAGGTAAAGCTGTATCTGCATTTGAGACCAAAGGCATTAACATGGGCTAAGTTGTGAAAGTGTTTGGCATTAGATATTACAGTAGCAACTAGGTGATCAGGTATTTGATTCCCTGCACTCAAAGGTAATGGAAGAGTTGTATGAGCTCTAATGTGAGTAATGTAAAAAGGGTACATTTTACTCCTAGCTGCTGTTTGTACTTGGGTAAATAAAGTCATCAGTTGCTCGTCTGTGTGGAATCATAGCTCAGCATTTTCAACTAACTGTGTAGAATGAACCACATATCAAGTATCAGAAATGACATTTATAGGTGTATTAAAAGCAGTCCATACCTCAGTTACAACTACAAGCTCTGCCTTTTGACCTGAAGCATAGGGCATCCAAAAACTTTACATTTCAAGCCAGAATAAGAAGCTTTACCATTACCAGACCCATTTGTGAAGACATTTTTAGCATTTTCAATGGGCTTAAATTTGGTTATTTTAGGGAGAATTCAATTAGATAATTTCAAAAATTGAAATAATTTTGTTTTTGGAAAATGGTTATCAAGAATACCTGCAAAGTCAGCTAAATGGGTTCTTCAGGTAAGACTATTTATAAAAGCTTGTTATATTTGTGCCTTTTCTATGGGGGACCATAATTTTTCCAGGATCATATCCAGGTAATTTAACAATCCGAGTTCTTCCATTTCCTATCATAGTAGCAATTTTATCCAAATGAGGAGTGAAAGTCCATGAATTTCTATGTGGAAGAAAAATCCATTCTACAAGATATTGCCCTTGAACAACAACACCAGTAGGTGAATGCTGAGTTGAAAAAATTAACAAATCTAGAACCAGAACCCACACTTGTCCCATTGTTACCCTGATGCTTCTGAGCTCCCTTTCTTACTCACCATGGGGATTGCTTAAGAGTACCCAGATGTCCTCCAGTGTCATTCCACATTCTCCAACCATCGCTCTGGTGATGCTTTGACCTGGGTTTGAGCCCTGCATGTGGTCACCAATTGCCAGGGCCAGCTCAGTCATGGAGACCATAACCCAGTGGCGCTCATGGCATTAAAGACACACACATTGAAATATAGAGTGCAGAATGGGAATCAGGGGACTGCCAGCCTTCAGGGTTGACAGCCATGAACAGAGTTTTACCCACACATTTGTTGACAGCAAGCCAGTGATAAGCATTGTTTCTGTAGATTATAGATTAACTAAAATGGGAGACAAAGGATGGACTCTTGATACTTATCTGCAGCAGGAATATATCCTTGAGGCACAAATTGCTCATTCTATTGTTTGTGGTTCAGGAATGCCTTAAGTGGTTTTCTGCCCTGCTTGTGCCAGGTGTTCCTTGCCCTCATTCTGGTAAACCAAAACCTTCAGCATGGGCATCATAGCAATCACGAGCATGGCACAGTGCTGCAGAGATACTGTTAATGGCCAGTTTTGGGGCCAGTCTATGGCCAGATTTGGGGAACTCTTCTCAACAAAGTCTTCATAATGTATGTAAAATAGCCAGTGGTTTATAGCATATTAATAATATAGATCAATGAAGAAATGATAAAATACCTGCCCTACACTTGGAAATAAAATGAAGTTGGCAAGCCTTCCAGAAAATATAAGCAAAAACATGTACTTCCTCAACTACAGAAGGGTTATAGTAAAAATATCTTTGTCAGAGGTTTTATTTGATAAGTGACAAATGACTGAATAGAAATCAAGCACTTATTTCTAGTTCACTGGAGCAAAGCTAAAAGTTGCAAAAGCAACTCTTATGAAAGCCAGAGATTATAGGTGTAAGACAAATTAAAAAAAAAATCACACTGACTATCAAGAAGAGAAAAATCTCTGAGGTTTGGACTACAACAATATTAGTTTGAGATTAAACTTGGTATTTCATTGAAGCAGTCAACTGAGGAGTAAATTTAAATATTTTCCCAGGAAAGAGAACATTTCTGTGTTCAATGGAGTTGGGCTCCCTGCCTACATAATTGGTGAAAGAAAGTGTGGCTCAGATATTTAGGTAAAATATTTAAGTCAGTATGGAAGGTCATGACCTACAGATATTAGGGTCTAAGACAGAATGAGGTTTTATTAAAATCCATGAGAAAAAAAGATTTTTATTTCAACCTCTACCCTGTGGGATATTCAAGACTGAGGTTAGATTTTTCATGTTACCTACAAAATATAACTACCCCCAAAGCAGAAATGGGCATAAAACACTAGATTGAACAATTAAGTTCCTAAAAACCTGAAAAGATTAACATAGAACTGCCCCTGTAAGAATCACTTTACATTCAAGAACTGAAGATTGCTTTACCACTTCACAGACAACGCTAACAATTCATTGATGGGTATTCCATGTCCTAAGAGGTAGCCAAGGAAGACACACTTAGGGGTCATACTCAAGGATAAAAAGTTGAATCAAAAATGAACAGGTTTAGGTGTTCTCTGAGAAGAAGAAATGGAATCTAAAGGCAAAAACAGGTGGGTAGGAGGACAAAAATAAATTTTTTAAATAGATAATTATAAATTATTTAAAAATGAACCATACATGAGTGTTTATGAAGCATATATTAAAGGAACTCAAATTTTCTTTGTTTGTTTGTTTCTTATGCAGTAGATTCCACACAAGTATAGCAAGAATTAGTACTTTCCTAAGTAGATCTCTAAGTAAGTTTGCCAGGTTCAGGGTGATAATAATAAAATTGAAATGTCACATTTCAATTTAAAATTTAATTACAATAAAGTTGAAATGTCACATTTCAATTTTAAATTTAATTACTTGTTTTCAGTATGAGCCTGTCCCATGCAATATTGAGAATATTACTAAATTAGTAGAATATTGAGATTATACTAAAATGCGATTTGTTGCTTATTTAAAATGAAAATGTAACTGGTAATCCTGTGTTATATCTCATGACCATAGATGAAACAGAAGTTAGGAAAGTTGAACTCAGTAGTTGAAGCTTTTCCATACAGAAGACAAAAATATGTAGAAAGGGAAACACACAGATTATGAAAATAATCTCTACACAAAATACTTACATAAGTTATCATTTACTAACACATACATTTTTAACTTACAGAGATTATGCCAATACTAAAGATTTATCAAAAGACCAAGGAAAAGAAACATAAAGGCTATTTTATTTTAGCAAAGAGAAAAATAAATCTCAAAATAAAAGAGGTATGCAGGAAGCTTTTTTGTTTGTTTGTTTGTTTCTTTCTTTGTTTACTGAACGGGGCTAGAAATATGTTTCACTTTGTTAAAAAAATGCCAACCTATTGTGTCCTTCTGATTAACTACAGAAAGTGTAGAAATATGGCGATGAATGTAAAAAGCAGGAAAAGAAAAAAATATCAGTAAGAAAAGTAAACGAATACAACTAGAAAAGCAGGCGCTGGGTGCGGAGAGGGACAGAAGAACAAAAGCAGATAGGATGCAAAGACAGAGACAAAGAAAATGTAGGGTAAATAAAAAAACCGCCTAAGCAGGTATTAGTTATGTGGATAAGAGTGTAACCATATTAGACGTAAGCTGTTTAAACTCATGTGTTAAGATATAAAATACTCTAACATTAGATGGATAAAAATGTGCTTTCACCTAGGAATAATCACACTGAAATATTGAAAGCAAAGTTTTGGAGAAAATTAACAAGTATTTATCAAAAAAATCACTGTTATTATATAAGGCAAACGAGAATTTTAGAGAAAATGCAAAGAATAAAGAGGGACAACTATAGATAACTTAAAAGGCAACAGACAAAATATGAAATATCAAAATATAAAAAAATTAGAGATTTTTAATCTTTAAACAGTCACAAATGTAAACTCCTCAGTAGCATTGTCTTGATATACACCTGAGGCAAATTTTATGAATATCTATTTATGTAGACAAGTCCCAGTTGCAGTGAGAGGTGTTACATATATATTACTAATCTAGACTGATGAGTGTACAGACGATTAGTAGTTAATAGAAATACTTTGCCATGTTTGTGTACCTACTTTTCTTCAGTTTTTAATGCGAAGCCAAGTAGTAGGGTACGTTTCCAGGATTTCACAGCTCTGCAAGTAGAGCCAGTATTAATACCGAATATCCCTTGTCCTGTTTAATGTCAAGTCCATCTAATCTAACTAGCACCATGCTTTGCCTTCTCACATGCTCTTTAGACATCATACTCACCCTTCTCTTCCAGATCCTCTTCCTCATGATACTGTCTTCAAACAGGTCTTACTCAGATGCCAGCATAATATAGGCTTGCCAGGATTTCCAAGCAAAGAATGAACAGAAACTGTGAGATATCCAGTCATAGTAAAATGGACAACTCAACTCTTACACAAAAAATATTTGCCAGAGTGTTTCATCTGAAGCATTTACAGCTCTGACAAATCATCACACAGCTGCTCTGCAGTACTGGTGCATATTCCACCAAATGAATGTAGACGTTCAAGTACCTCACTTTCTGTCTCAAGCTGCCGGGATATATCTCCAAGGAAAATTTTCCAGTGGTTAAATCTTTTTCTTTAGAACAAATATTGGAAGTTGTAAGCTAGCATTTACAAAAGGCAACACTTTGTCAAAATAATTATTCATACTTTGGAAATTTGTGGCATGTTCACAATTATTGCTAGGGCAGTTCTACCAAGACACTCATTGGAATATGTGATACTCCTTTATAGGGACATGTGACATGCCATCATCAAGGGATGAGACCACAAATTCACATATATGGCATCTGTCCTCAAATAACTGCTATCAACATAGAAATAAAATGGAATTGGTGTGAAGTTTCAATTCTTACAGCTGATATTTATGAATCTTTCCTCAAAGATAATGTGATTTTTACGACTGACTTTTCAAATTGGCTTTTCTTCCCAAGTCCAGGCCTTGTTAATTTCCTCAGCCAATAAGAAAATATTTTTCAAAAACGCAAAAATTAGCTAGAGTTATGCTGATTCTACTACTAAAGAATTTGGATTCTGACCCATTGATAAGCTTTTCAGAAGCAATTTTATAACCTACTAGTAAAGGATCTGGATTCTAACTCATTGACAAGCTTTCCAAAAGCAATTTTATAATAGGTTATATTTCAACAGCATCCTCATCCAGTTTTCATTATCCTTGGGAAATAAATGCCAGCTCCACCTTAAAGAGTACTTGTTAAATTTCTGAGAATTTATATCACAACCACAGACCCAAGTATCTTTCACAGAATTTTGTTCCATAAATATTTTTCTTAATTAAAGAGTGTTACCCTATGAAAATGACCACTATTTTTAACCATTTTTCAGTGGTCTGCGTAAACAGTTTCATACCAACTCTCTAAAACCTAATTTCAAACTGACCACAGACCACTAATCTCTTACTTTTATAGACTTGAAGACATAATTTAAATCAGGGTTAATATTTAATTTTTAAATCTAAATCTTAGTTTCCTGGAATAATAAAGTTTGATGTTCAGTGAGGAAACTAGTTGAGTTTAAGCCACCTTCAAAACAAGCTTGCCTTCTGCATTATTATTCTGTTCTTGACATTAAGTGACTATAGGTACTGAGTTTCAGTGACGGCAAACTTTGTGTTTTTCATTATGAAATAATCTATGTAACTTTTGGGTACACGTGTGCTTTTAAATGGGCTGCTTAATATAGGATTAACTATGTATATTCATGCTAAGAATTAACTTGTGATTTGGCTGTTCCCTGGATTTTATAATATACATGGGGAGAAATGTATTCAAAATTGAGGAAGGAAGCAAACCTTTATCAGCGTGCTATTAAACTTGAACGGTGGAGGTTTGTGTTTTTTTTTTGTTTTTGTTTTTTTCTGTTACTCTGTAAAAACGCCTGTTTGGGATTTCTTTCTTTCTTTCTTTTTTTTTTTAATTGGGAGAATCTCCCTTCTGTGTAGAACAGCTATTTCAAAATATCTCATGTTTTGTTTTCCTGTTGCATGAGAGATTTAACTATTTTTTTCCAGCAGTGGTGGTGCATCAGAGTCCATTGTTCTAGAAGAGGCAGTGTCTCAACCCTAATTTTACTTTTCTAATTCTAGTAGCTACAGGAATGTTTGAAAGTTCTGTTTAAGTAGTCTAATACTTTTTACATAAGGAGCATTAAATTTTGCTATGTATAGGTTTTCATAATCTAAAAGTGAATCAATATTTTCAATCCTTGAATTTTAGCGCTTTTGGGAGGCTGTGGTGGGTGGATCACGAGGTCAGGAGATCGAGACCGACCTGGCTAACATGGTAAAACCCCGTCTGTACTAAAAAGACAAAAAATTAGCCAGGCCTCGTGGCAGACACCTGTAGTCCCAGCTACTCGAGAGGCTGAGGGCAGAGGATGGCATGAACGCGGGAGGCAGAACTTGCAGTGAGACGAGATCACACCAGTGCAATTCATCCTGGGCAACAGAACGAGACTCTGTCTCAAAAAAAAAAAAAAAAAAAAAAAAACATTTTCAATCAGTGCCAAAGACTTCCTGAAGTGAAGTTGTAATCAAGTGTTACAATAAATATTTGTAGTTAATAGTCAATACTTATGCCTGCTTATTTTAAAGATCTATTTAGGTGGAAATAGTTGTGGATATACTAAGAGTAATGAAATAAAATTATAGCTTCATTTACTTGCCTTTTTACCATATATAAATCCTATCTTTCTTTGTCCTCAGTATGGTGTCAGTTTTGAATAATGTGCATAGAAAAGATTTCACATTGTTATAAAAATCAGTCTGTGAATGCTACTTGTTTTATTTCTGGCAAAAATCTCTTCAGTAATTTAAGAAAATATTATAATCCACTGGTGCTCTATTGGGCATAAAAGTGCCAGTAGCACTTCTGTAGTTCTCTGTATAAAGCTTTAAGTTTTCTTGCTAGTATTGCAACAAATAAGATCCATCTGCCTGTAAGATTAACAAGGTTTAAACTTGGGCAAAGTACAACAGTAAGGGCCTCTGTGTAGTTGGTTATTTTTTCAAATTGATGGTACAAAAGTCTATGGAAAGATGTACTCAGGAATATAGAGAAACCTAGTTCTAACAGTTACCCTCTAGAGTAGCAGAGCTAAACGTGTTATTCAGGATTTTATTTAGTAATCCGTTTGAGCTCCTTATCTGTCAACATGATTCTAAATTTGGGTTCTCTGAATCTGACGTTTGTTAGTGAGTCCTAGTTTTGTCACTGTTGACAGGTGGCCATTCCTAATTGAGGTGCTGACTCTGGATCATCACCCTTCATTCATGCATGGCAGGAGAAGAGTCTGCAGTTAAATTGGTGTGCTATTTGTCACACTACTTACTACCTTCTGTTTAGCATTTTGTGAAATTGTTTAATTCACATGAATCAACATAGGAAAGTGCAAACAATAGATAAGATCACCAGCAGTCTCTAAATTTCAAAAGTGATCTTGCCACAAAACCCAGGACCCTCTACAGGTTGGAGTAGAGTTTTTATTCCAGGTCTGCCTTGTAAAATTTGACTTTTAAGAGATGAAAATGAAGTGAATTATAGGACAGAAACCCTATATTTATAAACTAATGAAATACTTGAAGCCCACTCGTGGAGTATGAGGACCAAAGTTTACACAATAAAGATGCTATCTCAGTATGTTCCTGCTGCTATAACACAATACCTTAGACTGGGTAAGTTATAAAACCAGAAATGTGTTTCTTACAGTTTTAGAGTCTGGGAAGCCCAAGATCAAGGCACTGGCAGGTTCAATGTCTGATGAAGTCTTGGTCTCTGCTTCCAAGATGGCACCTTGTTGATGTGATGTGTTCTCCTGAGAGGACAAATACGGTGTCCTCAAATGGTGGAAGGTCAGAATGGCCTAGTTAGTTTCATTGAGCCCTTTTATAGGGTTGCTAATTGCACTTTTAATTGCCTCCCAAAGCCCCCACTTTTTAATTCTATCACAGTGGAGGGTTTAAATTCCAACAAACGAATTCTGGAGGGACACACACATTCAGACCACAGGTATCAAATATAAAGACCAGAGGCAGTATCATACTATTCATAATCCCCAGGAAAATCTGTGTTTTTATGTTCAGGGAGAAAACAGAAAAGTGCTGGGAGAAAATGATCTCCTGTTTTACAGATGGCAGCCCTTCACTGGAGAGGAAAGGAAATAGTTTAGTTTCCAAATAGTAGGCCTGGAGTTGACCAATAGGATACTCATTTAAAAATTAAGGAAAAAAATAGTAACGTTAATAAAACAGCTCTTTTTAGTGTAGTGAATGATAAATTCTGTGACTAGAGAAGGTGTCTAACATGACTATATTATTCTTGGTTAATACACTGTAGCACCGCATAAAATTAATGGAAAAAGACACACTGGAGAACACACAGATATTTATTGAGAGTTATCTGATGACAGAGAAACATTCACAGAGGAGTAAATGTTATGTAACTTATCATCATATGTAAGTTAGAAGCTGGGTGGTAAACGTGGTTACCAAGAGTCATCTGGTTCTTCATGAGAAAAACCTGTTAAATTATTAAGGGAAAGACCACAGTTATAATATTAAAAAAACTAAAACTGTGTCTCAGGTTTATTTGGTATCTTCACAGTGTTCTCAATTTCTTCTGTGGGGAGTTTCTGGCTTAGCTTACAAGTTATATTATGATCAATTTCACAAGTTAAAAAACTCAATCAATTGTTTACATAGTAATTGTTAATGATTCAATAACTCCTTTCAGGTAAATTACTAACCGTTTCTCTTGACCGACAAAATGAACTATTAACAGTCTGCGTATGGAACACGGTGTGTTGGGAAACCAGGTACATTTTGACCTTGTCACTAGATTGAAGCATGTCCGTAGGGAGACTTCTTGGACCATCCTTCTTGAGCTCTGTTTACATGGGGGAAAGGGAAGAATTCTGAAATTAGGTATGCACTAATTTTACAAAATACTTTGCTCTGAGAACCATTATTGGAACATATATGTAATTTAAAAGCCTAAAAAAATGTGGTGACATATAAATGAAATTTAGCAAGCACATCAAAATAAACCATCAGGTATGCATTTAACCGCAGGATACTTCAGACTTACACAAAATATTAATGTCAGTACTCATGTACTTGTTATATGATGATAGGTCTTTTTTTTCTTATTCCTAAAATAATGAGCCATCCCAACCTTTACAAACTATGACAAATCAAAATCTCTTAAATATTTTACCTTAAGCAAAAAGATATAAATTTTTCTCAAAAGAGTGAAACATTTAAAAGACTCAAGGATCCATAGAAAGTTTGGATTTTTAATGCTTTTTACCTTCTTGTCTTCAATGGAGAAGAAAGATTCCCATTCCAAGAAGTTAAAATAAACCACAGACGCCCTGGGTGTCTTGCACCCACAGAATCCCCTGTCCTTGGGCATTGGCAACTTATCTGCTGAATCCTGGTCTTGCTTCCACTGGATGATTTTTATGTATTCCTCTGAAGGATTTTCACTGTGAGCAGATTTGTCTTTAGTTTCTTCATTACTCGTTCTTAACTCATTTTTTAAATCTAATTCATTGTTTTCAATCTTTACTGATTCCTGAATCATCTTCTTTAAAACAGATGGGTATCAAAGCAGAAAATACACAAATACATTTGTAAAACATTTTGAATGTTTAAAAATGCAGTAATGTAATCCCAATTCTTCAATTACAGTGTGTATGCCAGTGAAATAATTTTTAAAATTGAAGTCATTGCTATCATCAATAGAAGACAAATAGGTCATCTCAATGAAGGAAGAAATTAATTTCCCTCAAGTGTCCTGTGCTTTAGATTTGAATTAACCAAGAATCTAGGGAACATTCATATGTTGCTGTAATTCAAACAAGACTTAGCAGATGTGTTAATTGGACAGAGAAATTTATCTGCTAGGCCAAAATCAGAACACAGAAGGGAATAAGATAACCAGAGGAACGAGGGAGGCAGTGCTTGCCCCTGGAAACAACCTGGGACTGACAGCCACCTCCACCCTTGGGTTCTTCTACTGCCAGCTAGCTGACATTGACAGCCTTTTCTTTAAGCTCTGTTTTTTGTTTATTTGTTTTTTGTTTGTTTGTTTTGTTTTGCAATGGAGTCCTGCAAGTGGACAGCAGCCCTTCCTAGTGTTTTAGTGATTACTCAGATGTGGATCCTTTCCATATCTTTCCCTCTACTCCTGATCTCTATACGTAGCCTTGCATCCACATTTCTGATAGTTTCATTCCATAGACATGTAGAAACTCCACAGCACCAGCTTCATCCCAGGTGTGATCGTCCCTGTCCATCGATCATTCTCTATCTTCCATCCACCCAGTAACCCTCACTGGCACATTCACACCCGCTGTCCTGTGGCTGCAACAGGGCTGTTCCTCACCATCTCCCTGGAATACTGAAACAGCCCTGCCAAGGTTCTCCCTGAATTCAGTCTCTGCCTGCCAGACACCTGTGGTCATCTGTACCAGGCATTCCCTGAGGGGAAGATGTGTATCTCATGTGCAATGTCTCTGCTTCTGGTAGAGTCCAAAGCCATGGTATTCTGGGCTCTGATAATCTGCCTTTTTCTTTCAAGATTGATTTCCTATAACACCATCAATGTTGTACTAGAAATGTTTCATCTGTACCAACCCACTTGCTGGGGCCTGGCTATGGCTGTATCTTCCTTGCTTGACATTTGCCTTCACTGTGTCCTCAGCCTGTGGCACTCCCATTCTGTCATAAAGGCTGATATGCTGTTGGAGACCCAACTGAAATCCCATCTCCTCCTTATTTCTAAAGCGAAAAGTAACCACTCCAGCACCTTACTTGCACAATATCTTGTAACTGCTTCTTGAAAATATACACATTCTTGTTTCTTCTACTTCCCTTTTTTCCAGGGAAGGCCCATATTTTAACAAATTGTCTGCTCCCTCTCCACCTTGACACGAGTCCCTACATCTCAAATGTTTAAATAGATCTCATTCTCAGAGACAATTATGCTGATCTTTCTCTTCTGGTTCTGACCCATAAACTTTTTTTATATCTTAGCAATACAAATAAGCAGAAAAATTTATAGGTTCACCAGAGGACTCTGAAACTTTTTGCTCTGCCTTGTTCTAAAGTCATCAGCAGGGACAGAGTTAGTTTCAAAAATAGGAGAAAAGTAACACAGTTTTTTTCTGAATCTCCACCCGCTATCTCTTCTCAATCCTTCTCATGAGATTAAAACACCTGAAGAGACAGTTGATCATTTCTGCAGGCAGAAATGCAACTTCCTCTGTGCTAGAAGAAGAAGAAAAAAGCTACCTGTAAATGAGATTGCTTTCTTATATGGAGTAGTAACTTCAAGATAGCAATGTTGTCTTAGCACCTCTTTATTAAGAAAGAAAGAGGAAGAAAAACTACTTCTCTGCTCTGGTGTATATTTTGTACCTACGTGGTGGAAAACTGAAACCTCTTTGGATACAACAGAAAGAAATGAAGCATGTCCATTGGACACCTTATATCAGAGACAGCAAATTTCAGCCCTTCCAATTTCCTTTGAGCCCAGATGAAGAAGTAAAATGATAAATATAGAAATTTCTCAATAACACCAAGGTTACTCACTATGTTGCTTAATAATTTCTTCTTATTATTATTATTGAGATGGAATCTCACCTGGGCAACAGCCCAGGCTGGAGTGCAGTTGAGCAGTCAGCTCAGTGCAACCTCTGCCTCCCCAGTCCAAGTGATTCTCCTGCCTCAGCCTCCCAAGTAGATGGGACTACAGGTGCATGCCACCACACCTGACTAATTTTTGTATTTTTAGTAGAGGTAGTGTTTCACTATGTTAGCCAGGATGGACTCGATCTCCTGACCCCGTGATCCACTTGCCTCAGCCTCCCAAAGTGCTAGGTTTACAGACATGAGCCACTGCACCCGGTCAATAATTTTTAAAGCCAGTATTAGAATATACATTCCATCTCAGAGGCAGAAAACCAAGTTATTCAGTTGAATTCCCTTATCTTATTACATATTTTTACTCTCTTTCCCAAGTCTGTGACCAATGGCTACCCATCACAAACTCCCTCTTGTGGCCATGGCCCCTACTCATCTGTTTCAGCCCATCCCTGCTGCAGTCCTGGGTAATCACTTGCTGACCATCTGCCTCAGTGACTAGAAATTCAAGATGGCATGAGCTTGGTTTAATTCACTATTGTATGATCAGCCCCAAGGAAACTGCCCAGCAGAGACAGGCTCTAGATCAGGTCTTACAGAATGTTTCCAAGGCACATTTACTCTGGAATCAGCAAAATCAAACTTCTCAAAATCCCTTGCCTCTTTAAGTAATTCTATATGTTCCTGAATGCCATGACTATAACCAAGAAACTGCTAACCACACGTTTTGGAAATGTTTTTAAGATGATGTATTTCCAATGTTGCGGAGGGACTAAGTGGTGGCTTTACTTGAGAAAATTTCTTTCATATTTGAGGATTAAACACTTTGGTCCCAAAAGAAAAGGGCCTGGCTGTTCACTCATCCCTGGAACAAAGGACAGAGCTCCCACTGTTGTAGGAATTAAGGGACAGCAGAGACCAGTGGGTGGAACAGGAGGACTTTATTGGTTGTACCTTGACTTAGTGGAATAGCATTTAAAAGCTAAGCCCTGAACAAAGACAGGGATTGACTTTTATACATGCAACCAAAGAGGATTGGCCAGCTAGTGGCATGAAATCTGCAGGATGGGCAAGCAAGCTTACAGAAGCTGGACAAAGACAGTTTTTTGAAAAGTGACAGGTGTTGTAACTCAGGCATATCTCATGACCTCTGCAATAATACATGGATGGGAAAATAGAAACTTACACAATTTTTGTAAACTTCCAGAAGTAGTTAGAAAAATAGCTGTGAGAGCAGAACAAACAATAATGGTATGGGGTGGGAGTTCTAAAGAGGGGAAACTGATAAGAGGAACAGTTTTTCTCATTCCTGCTACAGGAACCCATTCATTACAGGCCCTGGCTCCACTGATAGTGCTGTGAGAACCCCAACAGGGCCTGTCTTATCACTGGGTTTGGAGTGAGTCAGCTCAGTACAGAGAAAATGGTTTCTTATTTAATTGAACATTCCCTGCTTCATTTCCCCCTTTGATGCTTTTTTTTTTTTTTTTTTTTGAGACAGAGTCTCACTCTGTCACCCAGGCTAGAGTACAGTGGCACAATCTCAGCTCACTGCAACCACCACCTTGCAAGTTCAAGTGATTCTCCCTCCTCAGCCTCCCAAGTGACTGGGATTATAGGCACTTGCCACCATGCTGGGCTAATATTTGTAATTTTAGAAGAGATGGGGTTTCATCAGGTTGGCCAGGCTAATCTCAAACTCCTTACCTCAGGTGATCTGCTGGCCTCGGCCTCCCAAAGTGCTGGGATTACAGGCATGAGCCACTGTGCCTAGCCCCTTTGACGCCTTTTGTAAATGAGGTTTAACAGACAGCATCATCACCATTTAATTATTCAAGTGGGTGCAGTTCCCTATTTGGCAAGGGTTGATATTCAGTTAGAGCCATTAGCTGA
Organism: Gorilla gorilla gorilla; assembly: GCF_029281585.2. NCBI lineage: Eukaryota > Metazoa > Chordata > Mammalia > Primates > Hominidae > Gorilla > Gorilla gorilla. The sequence continues at coordinate 24,904,851 of NC_073248.2, read as the reverse complement.
GTGGTTGTGTGTTTGTTCACAAGAGCCTCCATGGCTGCTTGAATGTTTTTAACAAGGAGAGTAAAAGACAAGTGAGAACAAGACAGAATCCTAGCATGACTAGAACTATTTTTATTAAGTTCTTAAATTCTTCAAAGGAGAAACCAGCCACCAAAGAGGGAAACTGGAGACTACCATTTCCAGGTCTGGGCTGTAACATGGGCCAATTTTGGGATTTGGGCAGTTATATTCTTGATGACCTTTCATGTGATATTAATTTCTAGGCAGAAATTAGTTAGACTGAACTTTCCACATATCCCTCCTTCCTGGACTAGGAGGTAGCTTAGGGCCAACCTATTTTGATGAATAGCACTCTTCATTTTTGTGGCTTGTTGGGCCAGCAGATTTAGGGCCTTTACAGTGTTATTAGTAATGTTTTAGTAATTAGTAATGGTTATGTCTTCCATTTGTTTCTTTGTTTGTTTGTTTGTCTTATATTTGTTTTATCACAGACTGGGTAGGTACCACATAGATTCTCCCTGTTCTAAGGGGATTAGAAGGAAGACAGCATAATTGTTCCTAGGACACAGGTCTGTGACCATCTAGCCATCAATGGCCAATATGCCCATGGCCCACAGATCCAGTAGAGGCCAGAGGGCACCTGACAGGTATTGGGAGTGTTAAGTTGGTACCAAGAATGATTTAAAGAAGGAAATCAGGAAAATGGGCCTGGTTTGGGTGGTTTGGAATTATTTTCACCAAAACACAGTTTTTCCCGGCGTTTTATTGTAATATTGTTGTTCCAGGAAAGTCGACTTTCCTACTGGGTCTGTAGAGGTTTTTCTCCAATAAGCAATGCAGAATTTTCTGAGAATGGAGGTCTTTAAGAACCAGATGCTCTGGCTTGTGAACACAGGTTTGGGGGAAGAGACAGTAAGAGTGAAGTTATCTTGGGGCATTAGCTTTCTTGTCTCCCATGGCCATTGGTGCCCCATGTTGGTCCCTCCACAAACACAGCATGAGGAGATATGTAGGCTGCTGGCTATGTTTTCATCCAGTTGAGCAAACAGGATTCTGGTTAAGGGAGAGGGCTCAAACAATTTCTGGTTGATATTTTTATAGAATGATTTAAAAACTAGTAGTTTTGGGGTGGAATGGATCCGAGATTTCTTGATAATATATAAATAGACTTTTGAGTCTGTTTTTTGGCCACTAGCTTGTATTTCTAGTGGAGTCTTTAAACCTGTAGTCCATATGGGCAGTCCAGTTTTAAGATGGTGAGATTTACAATAATTGCTAGTGCTTGTCTTACAATTCGTTTTTGCTGGTATTTTGGTAAGTATGACTGGCCCCAGTGATTGTAGGTTAGAGGACTGAATTATGCAGTTCCAGCACGTTGTCTCTGGGAAACTGGCCAAGCAAGCAAGGGGTGCACATATATTTTTGTGGCAACTTTTACAGTGCTCTTCAGAATTGGAGATTATGGGAAAGGTTGAGCCCATGCATGTTAACTGGCACATATTAAAGCATAAGGACATAACTCCCCCGTGGGAGGGAGAGACCTCCGTTTGGTGTAGCAGGTTTCCTTCTTTTGAACCATGAATATTAAAAGAGGTCCCAGGTAGGAATTTCAGGTTATAACATGCATAATGCTGGCCATTTCCTGGGTAACAGACTGAGTAGGTTGTCTGGTAGTGAGTACAAATTCCTAGGCGGGTCCCTGTACAGTTTTAATAAGTGTGATATAACAGGGTTTTGGTTATGGTGCTCCCTGACCGAGTATTGTGAGTGCAGTGGGGGCACTCTTGTATGGTCTCCTTTTCTGACACAAATAAGGGGAGTAATACAGTTAGGTGGAAAAGAGGTGGGCTTAGTTTTCCTTTTGCCTGGAGTAGGAACTAAGTGAAGAGTAAACCCAGGAGGAAAAGAAGAGGTTTTTACAAAGTGACAGAACAATAGTAAAACAACAATTGGATATAAGATTGTTATCATTATTTTATTACTATTTTATTCCAGATTCGACCATACATAGTCACCCAGCTTTCAGGGTGGCTAGAGCAGGGTTGTTGACTCCTCAAGTTTTAGCTGAGCATAGACTGGTCACCATTCAGAGTAACCAGAGCAGGGCTGTCACTTTTTCTCACGGCAACTTGGTGCTGTCGTAGGATTAGCTGGCTCAGTTGGTCTGGGTCATGTTGGCTGGTTCACTTGTCTTGGGCTGCCAGTTTTAGTTGACTGTGGTGGATCCAACGCACAATTTATGCAACTTTAACAGCAGTGGAAGTGCACAAGCTTACAGTGTGAGGGCCATCCCATGTGGGTCCTAGAGTGGCTGGATTTTATTTCTGACACACACAGAGTCCCTGGGTCTAAAGTGGTGTGCTGGGTTTGTTAGGCTTATGGGCAATCTTTCCCATACCCAGCCATGGATCTTTTGCATGGCTGTCTTTAAGGCCTGCATTTGCCTTCTTAAAGTTAATTTCCCTAGTTCACAAAGGTCACCCCTAATATGAGCTATGATTGGGGGTGGCCGGTGGAAGATTCCATGGGACAAATATCCAGTTTGTTTTGTGGGGGGTGTACCTGACTCAGAGGAGGACCATGGGCAGGACTTGATTCCATCCCAGATGGGTTTGTTGGCAATATTTTTTTAGTAACTGTCTGAGTGTCTGGTTCATGCACTTCTACTTTTCCTGAGCTTTGCGGCAGGTAGGCTCTGTGTAGTTTCCATTTTATTTTTAACAGCTGTCTCAGCCAGAAATGCCAGTCCATTTTCTGACCCTAGAGTTAGAGGCAGTCTGAATCTGGGGATAATGTCTCTTAACAGCACTTCAGTTAGTTCTCATGATTTCTCTATTTGGGTAGGGAAAGCCTCAACCCATCCCAAAAAAGTGCAGACAAGAACCAGTATGTACTTGTAGCCCCGTGATTGGGGCAGCTCAGGGAAGTTGGTAAGAAGGTTTTCACAGGATGTGGCTCCCATTTCCTGAACTCCTAGGGGCCAAGTGTACCCTTGTCATGGGTTGTTCTGGGCACAAGTTAGACATTGTTTGCAGATGGATCAAGTGATGGCTGTGAGCTGCTGTGCATAGAAATGGTGTCCTAATAGTGTTTTCAGTACCGTTTTTCCCATATGGGTTCCCTGACGGAATTGTCTTACAAATTTTAGGGCCACTATTTCATGGTTGACTAGCTTCCTATTGGAGAATTTTCACCATAATTTTCCAGACTCTTGGGCAAAGCAGGGCGTCTCATTTGGTGGTAACTTGAAACCTCTGAGAGGACAGGATTTGGGAGGAGGGGCATAGCTACAGCTTTCTTCTTAAAATGCAGGTTAGTCATTGCTGCCCCTTTTGCCTCCCTGTCTGCCTTTTTGTTCCTTTTGGCCTCCAGTGTTCTTGACATCTGTGACTCCTGGCAGTGCATAACAGCCATCTTCTTTGGAGCCCATAGAGCATCTAAGGGTTGCAGAATTTTTTCCTTGTACTTTGTTTTTGTGCCCACAGCAGTTAAGAGTCCTTTTTCTTTATATGTAGCCCCATTATCATGCAACGTGGCAAAAGTATATTTGGAATCAGTATAAACATTGACCATTTTGACTTTTGCCTGCAGAATGCTCTCCTTAGGGCTATTAGCTCTGCCTTTTGGGCTGATGTTCTGGTGGGAAGTGGCTGAGCTTCTACCACTGAGTCTGATGTTATCATTACATACCCAGCTTGGTGGACCCCTTTCAGCATAAAGCTGTTTCTATATGAAAAGTACTTAACATCTGGGTCACAGAGGGGTTGCACTGCAAAGTCTCTCTGGCTTGAGAATATCGTGTCTACTGTTTCCATAGAGTCATGAAGGGGGACTCCTGGTTGGATCAGGATCAGGGTAGCCAGGTTATGGGTGTTTATTATTTCCAAAGTTATGTGGGGACTTTTGCATAAGAGCCCCTGTTACTGAGTCATTATCGGATTTCATAACTTATAGTGCCCTGTCTAATCCATTAAAGTTAGAACTGAGTGCAGGAGCTGGACGGTCAGTTGACTTAGAGTCAGTTTTTTTAGCTTCTTGTACGAATAGGGCTGTGGCAGCTAGTGCCCTAAGGCAAAGAGGCCACCCTAGGGCCATGGAGTTCAATTGTGTGGATAAGCACATCACCCAGCGATGTCATGATTTCATGACTTGAGTCAGGACACATATAGCCAATCCCTTTTGTTCATGGACCTATAGAAAGAAAGCCTTAGTTACATTTTGCAGTCCTATGGCTGGGGCCTGAGTTAAGGCTTCTTTCATTTGTTTAAACAGCTTCTTCTCCTGGACAGTCTCCCAAAGGAGGAGTTGCCTTTCCCCCCCTCTTTGTGCCTTTATATAAGGGCTTAGCCATTGGTGAGAAATTTGGGATCCAGATATGGCAGAACCCTGCCTTCCCGAAGAATTTTCTTATTTGGCACGGGGTGGTTTGAGTTGGGAGCGCATAAATGCATTGCATTTGCTCACTGCGGAGCCAGTGTTCCCCTTGGCTTAGTATGAAGCTCAGATATTTAGCACTTTCTTGGCAAATTTGGGCCTTCTTTCTGAATACCTCATAACCAGTTTTCCATAAAGATGGTGGAGAAAGTCTTGGGTTCCTTGGTAGCAGTCCCCTGGGGTTAGGGCTGCCAGGAGAATGTCATTTACATATTGTAGCAAGGAACAGTTGTCATTTGGTGTGTTCTAGGTCTTGAGGTCTGATGCCAGTGTGTCTCCAAAGATTGTGGGAGTGTTTTTGGATCCTTGTGGGAGCCTAGTCCATGTGAGCTGCTACCCTGTGCCTGTGATTGAATTTTCCCATTGAAATGTAAAGATGGGCTGACTAATTGGTGCCAGGTGAAGAGAAAAGAAAGTATTCTTTAAGTCCAGGCAAGTAAATTAAGCAGCACTTTTGCCAGAATGAGTCCTGCTAGTGTGTATAGGTTTGGTACCACCAGCTGGATGGTTACAGTAGCCTGGTTCACGTCATTAGGTTTTGCACTGGCTTATCTTTACCATACCCTGGATTTTTTATTGGTAGGAGTGCAGTGTTCCAGGGTGACTGGCATGAGACTAAGATTCTGTGTTTGAAGATTCACTTTAAATATTTGTGAATGCCCCCTGAGTCTTCTCAGGGAAATGGGTATTGGTGAACCTCAACTGGAGTTGCTCCCAGTTTTAGCTTTACTATTACCACTGTATGATTTACAGCCAGCCCCAGTGGCTTATTCTTAGCCCATACTCCAAAAGTTTTACGAAGCAGCCTAAACAGTTTCTCCAGCCCTGGCTTATGAGACAGTTCCAGTGACTGTTTTGTGTATGTTCTTTATTCCTCAGCCTGTGGAATGATGAGGGTTAACACCATGACCTTTTGGTGAGTTAGGCTTAAAGTTATATCCTCATGTGGCCCCAAAGCAATCTGTGCTTGCAGTGTCTGGAGCAGGTCTCTTCCAAGTAGGGGAACTGGGCAATTTGGGATGCATAGGAATTCATGTTGGACTTCTTGTCCCCTTATGACACACCTCCTTGGCTTGCAAAATGGCCTCTTTTCTGGGACCACTGTAGCCCCAATACTAGTTGTATCATGTTTAGATAATGGCCCTATGGGCTGTGTCCCTACTGAGTGTTCAGCGCTGGTGTTTGCCATAAAGTCCATCTGTTGCTCCCCTACTTTTACTGTGAATACAGGCTCCTGGGAGCCTTGGGAGATGGAGCCCAGTCTTGCACAGTCTTCATATTTTTCAGTCTCTGCCAGCCTGATCAAGTTGATGCCTGGCTCCCTCAGGGTGTGGTGGCAATTGGCTGGCCATTTTATAGTTTTATTTCCTCTGCTATTTCTTTTACTGCCCTCTAAACACTTATTTTTCCATTGCATTGTGCACATTGAACCCATCTAGTTTAAGCTGACATTCGGGTCTCTGCCCTGCTTGGCCCCTTCCACATCTACATCTGCATCTGCTTGTGATGATAGCTTCCCTCTCCATGAGGGCTACCACTAGCACATCAGCCTTCTTCCTGAGTCTCCAATCAGCCTCCCTTTGTGCCTCCTGGTCACAGTTAAGGTATGTCTTGGTGGCCAGTTCTAAAAGCTGGGTGGTATTCATGCCTGCAAAACCATCCAGCTTTTGCAGTTTTCACCTGATGTCCCCCTGGGCTTGTCCAACAAATGCTGCATTTACCATCTGCTGGTTCTTAATATCCTTGGGGTCAAATGGAGTGTAAAGCCAGAATGCCTCACAGAGTTTCTAATAAAACTCGCCAGGGCTCTCATCAGTTTCTTGAAGCATTTCTGAGATTTTTCCTATATTGATTGCCTGTTTTCTGCCTTCTTTTCGGCTTTGCAGGAGTGCTTCTCCGTACCCCTGCAGATGCTGAAAATGGGTCAAATCATGTAGGTCCAGATGGGGGTCTGTTTCTGGGAACTGGATCTGCATGTATACCTGGAAATTCATTGTGCTTTCTGGCACATTGGCTTCCAGCCAGTGGAGGGCTGACTGAGTCATCGTTCGGTGCTCTTTGGTGTGAAACCACGTCAGGAGAAGCTGTTTAGTATCTGGCCAAGTTGGATTATGTGTCTGGAAAATGGACTGCATCAGATCAATGAGGGCCTGGGGCTTCTCTGTGCAGGAGGGAATATGGTGTTACCAGTTTAGGGGATCAGTGATTGATAGGCTGGTTGATGAAGTTCCATTGCCCCCATTGAATATGGCCATGTTCATCACAGTAGAGGGCTCCCCAGGTCACTCGATTATTCTGACACTCCTCCTTGACCTTCTGGGGCAGGGGCTCTGATTTCTCCATTTGTGGGGAAACCCGGGCTGTGTCACTTTCTGAATTTGACTCCTCAGTGGCCGTTGGCCTTGGCAAAGAGGGACAGATTGGGGTAGAGGGAGGAGGGATTTCTGTCTCCTCTGCTGGCTTCTGTAAAGCCAGTTTTTCTTGCCTTTCTTGTGGCTTTCCCTTTTTCTCCATAGCTGCTGGTGAAGCTTATTCCTCTTTCTCTTTAGGCTTGGCTTGAGCCACAAGTGTTTTGTAATAAGACGTCAGGCAGGACTGTAGCCATGCTGTTCAAGTTTGGACAATATTTAGCCATGAGCAATATATGAAAATTGGTTTGGATGCCCTGGCTGTCCTCCGACAACAGTCACCACTCAATGTACATGGCCAATTGCTCCCCTATCTATTGTTCTTTCAGCTGGCCAACCAACACTAAAAGAGGGCCACTCTATTTCAGAAAGAGTCTTTTACCTGTGGGGAGTCAACTTGATCCTACAATTCCGAGTACAAACTTTCTTAAACTTTTTAACATACATTCTAATAGGGTGGGTTTTGATGATTTCCCTCCCATGTCCTCCCAGCTATGGCACCATACATTTACTCTTTTACTTTTGCTCCAGCCTCCCTTATGGGAGTATTTCAGATGCTGCTTAGCTTTTACGGAGGGTTTGTATAAACCCTGAACCCAGACCACCACAATCACTAAAATGTGTGTGCCTCACTAAGCTGAATTTGGTAGTTCCGGAGGACGTTAGCCAGTAGTCCTGAGTCCCACACTTCAATCAGGATGTATGATCTGCACTAAGAGACCTGCAGCCCCACACACATCACCCCACTCTTGCACATGCATTCACACACTTTCTCATTCTCAGTTTCTCTTCATAGGTTGGGGCGTAGGTTTCATTTCAATTAGTGACCAAATCTTGCATCCTGGGTTGGGTAACTAGATACATCCTGGGAGGTGATCAGGCTCCTGTTCCGTCTTTATGGGATGGGTCCTTCCTTGGGCCTCAAACCTTCCCATGGTTCCTGGAAACATCCTGTAGCTCCTTAGGTTCCATTGTGCTGTCAGGGGGTTCACAGGGTCATGGGACAGCTGATCTCTCTTTTGGGTTGAAGTTCTCCCAATGGCGCACCTGGGTTCACAGGTCATTCCTGGCCTGGGGCTCCAGCCCGACAGGCAAAAAGACAGCACACCTGTCATCTCCAGTAACAGACGAGCTCCCATAAAATGTTGCAAGAATTAAATAACAGTAGAGGCCAGTGAGTAAAAAAGGCAGATTTTATTGTGTGCCCCCTGATTTAGAGGATTTAACATTTAAACGCTGAGCCCCAAACAAAGACAGGGGTTGACTTTTGAGTAGCTTGGTTATTCCCTCTGGAAGTGTTTTTTTTTTGATTTGTGAGTGGGTGGGTCATCCTCTCCTGGTACTTTGACTGGGAGAGAAGATTTCCTTGAAGCCCTTTTCATCTGTGCCTATTGGAGATTCTCAATCTACAGTCCATCATTTGGGATACATGGAAGACCTAAAGAAAACCCAGTAAATTTACCATACTATCACTCTTCAAGTCGTGAAGTCCTTAGAGAAACTGGTTTCCTCTTTCTACATTTCAGAGCACGTCTTTATTTTCTGGTGTTATGTCAGAAACATTGGAGTGTTGCATTGTAACTGGAAATTCTAAAAAGTGAAAGTTATAGAAAGGCTTTTCTCATAATGCACAACATGGGTAGATACTGTTACAGAGTATTACATGATGTGATTTACCTACAATAAAGTGGTTGTATAAAATCAAGTCTCCACCAAAATTAAATAATCTCAAAGAAGTCTTTATAACATATGTGAAATAGCCAATGATCTATAACATATATATATAATATAGGTCAATGAAGAAAACAGAGAATACCTGCAATACACTTGGGAAAATAAAATAGTTGGCAATGCTTCCAGAAAATATAAGCAAAAATATGTCTTTCCTCAGTTGCAGAAGGGATATAGTAATAATACCTTTCTCAGAGTTTATTTGTTAAGTAAGAAGTGATTTAATAGAAATCAAGCACTTATTTCTACCTCGCAGAAGAAAGTGAAAATTTGCAAAAGCAACTCTTATGAAACCCAGGAATACAAGTCTAAGAAAAAATTATTTAAAAAAAATCAAACTCACTATCAAGAAAGAAATCATTTCTGAGGTTTGGACTCCAATAACATCAGTTTGAGATCAACCTTGGTAGTTTGTTGAAATAGTCAACTGAGGAGTAAAGTTGGGTATATTCCCAGGAAAGAGACGATTTCTTTGTTCGGTGGGCCTGGACCCTCTGCCAAAATAATTGGTGAAAGTAGGTACTGTTCAGATATTTAGTGAGAACATTTGAGTTAGTAGTGAAAGCCATGCCCACAGATACTAGGATCTAACACCGAATGTGGTTTTTATTCAAAGCCATGAGAGAAAAGACTCCTATGTCAACTTCTATCCTGTGTGATATTCTAGATGGAGGAGAGGATTTTCATATTACCTAAAGGATATAACAACCTCAAAATCAGAAACTGCTATAAAATACTAGAGTGAAAAATTAAGTCCTGAGAAACCTCCAAAGATTAACATAAAACTGCTCCCTCCACCCAGAATAACTTTGCATTCAAGAACTTAAGTTTGCTTTACCACTACAAAGACAACATTGCTAATTCAATGGTGGATGTTCCATGCCCTAAGAGATAGTCAAGGAAGACAATTAAGGGTCACACACGAAAATAAAAATTTAAATCAAGAAGGTTTTCATTATAAGTAGGCTTAGGCGTTGTTTGAGATGAAGAAATGGAATCTAAAGGCAAAAACAGGCAGGTAGCATGACAAAAATAAATTTTTTAAATAGACAATTATTCATTGTTGAAAAATGAAACATATACTAAAGGAAATCAAATAATTTTTCTTTATTTGTTTCTTATACAGTAGATTCAACATAAATATAGCAAGAAAATGTAGTTTCCTAAGTAGATATGAAAGTAAGGTTGCCAGATGTAGGGGGAAAATACAGGCATTTAAATGTCACATTTTAATTTGAAATTTGACAATTTATTGACAAATAACAAATAATTATTTTTTAGTATAAGTCTGTCCATGCAATACTGAGAATATTACGAAATTACAAGAATATTGAGAATTACACTGAAATGTTGTTTGTTGTTTATTTAAAATGAAAAGGTAACTGACAATCCTTCATTTTACCTGGTGGCCATTTATGAAAGAGAAGTTATGAAAGTTGAGCTCAGAGTAGGAAGCTTTCATGTACATTTATAAAAAACACCATAAGACAAAAATGTGTAGATAGGGCAACAGGCAGAATACAAAAGTAATCTCTACACAGAATATTATTCCACATATGTTATTGTTATTTAAAAATATGTTTTTCAACCCACAAAGATTATGTAAATGTCAAAGACTTATCAAAAGACCAAGGAAAAGAATAAAAGTTTCCTTGTTTCTTATTTTAGCAAGAAGAAAAATAAATTTCCAAATCAAAGAGGTATTACAGGAAGTTTTTTTTTTTTTTAATGGGGCTAATACATGTTTTAGTTTGTTCGCAAAAAATCAACTAACTGGGTCCCAGTGATTAACTACAGAAAGTGTAGAAATATCATGATTAATGTCAAAAGTGGGAAAAGAAATACGTATCAGTGAGAAAATGAAATCAAAACAATTAGGAAATCAGGTGGTGGGTGGGGAGAGGGAGAGAAGAACTAAGGCAGATGGAGGGGAGGCAAAGGCAGAGGCAAAGAAAATCTAGGGTAGAATAACTGTTCAATAAGATATTAGTTATATAGATAAGAGAGAAATCATATTAGATGTAAACTGTTTAAATTTCTGCGTTGAAATATAAAATACTCTAATAGTACATTGAGAAAAAAAATGCTTTTACCTAGAAGTAATCACACTGAAATACTGAAAAAAAGGTTTAGAGAAATTTAACAGGGATTTATCAAAAAAGTAAGGCCACTGATATTGTATGAGGCAAAGGAGAGTTTTAAGAAAAATGCAAGCAGTAAAGAGACATAATAATATATAAGTTATAAGGTGACAGAGAAAATAAGAAATATCAAAATATGAAAAAACTTTTAAAGTTAACCTAACAGTCACAAATTTAAATGCCTCAGTAGCATTGTCTCAATATATATCTGAGGCAAATTTTATGCATATGTATTTATGTGGACAAATCCCAACTGTAGTGACAGGTGTTTAATATATTACCCACCTAGACTGATACTCATCAGTATACAGACACTTAATAGTTAATAGAAATACTTTGCAATGTTTGTGTACTTACTTTTCTTCAGTTTTTTAATGTGAAGCCAAGTAGTAGAGCCACTTTCAGGATTTGACAGCTCTGCTAGTAGAGCAAGTATTAATACAGAATAACCCTCATTCCCTTTAACGCCAGGTCCATCTAGTCTAACTAGCACCTTGCTTTACCTTCTCACGTGCTCACTAGCCATCATGCTCACCCTTCTCTTCCAGATCCACTTCCTCATGATACTGTCTTCTAACTGGGCTTATTTGGATGCCAACAAAATGCAGGCTTACCAGGATATCAAAGCACAGAAAGAGCAGGAACTGCAACATACACAGTTTCAGTAAAAGGAGTAACTCAATTCTTACACATTAATGTTTGCTGGAGTGTTTCAGCCAACACATTTACAGCTCTGACAAATTATCAGACAGCTGCTCTGCATTACAGAGGCGTATCCCACCAAAGTAATGTAGACATTGAAACACCTCACTTTCTGTCTCAAGCTGCTGGGATGTAGCTCCTGGAATACCTTCCAGTGAGTACATCTTTTTCTTTAGAACAAATATTGGAGGTTATATGTTAGTCATTTTAAAAGGCCACACTTTGACAAGATGACCTGTAACTCTTTGGAAATTTGCGGCACATTCACACTTACTGCTAGAACATTTCTGCCAAGACACTCAATGGAATATATGGTACTCTTTGATACGGACCTGTGACATGCCAGAATCAAAAGATGAGATCATAAATTCACATATATGCAATTTATTCTCAAATAAGTGTTATCAACATAAGAAATAAAGTGGAATTGGCGTGAAGTTTCAATTCTGACTGCTGACATTTATTAAACTTTGGCTCAAAGGTAATGTGATTCGTCTCATGACTGACTTTTTAAATTAGCTTTCTCTCCCAAGTCCACGACCCATAAATTTCCTCAGCCAATAAGAAAATATTTTTCAGTAACCCCAAAATTAGCTGCAGTCCTGCTGACTCTACTACTAAAGAATCTGTATTCGGACTCATTGACAAGAATTTCAGAAGCACTTTTATAATAGTTTTTATTTCAACAAAATAGTGATCCAGTTTTTATTATCCTTGAGAAATACATGTCAGCTCTGCCTTAAGGAGTACTTGGTATACATTTTTCAGAATTTATATCGTAACCAAAGACCCAAATATCTTTCACAGAATTTTCTTCTATATATTTTTTTAATTAAGAATTGTTACCTCACCAAAATGACCACCAATTTAAACCATTTTTCAGTGGCCTGGGTAAACAGCTTCAAATCAACTATCTAAAACCTCATTTCAAATTGGCCACAGACCTCTAACCTCCTACTTTTATAGACTTGAAGGTGTAAGTAATTTAAATGAGGATTCGAATTTCGTTTTTCTTATCTAAATCTTAATTTCTTGAAATAATAAATTTTGATGTTCCACAAGAAAACTGCTTGAGTCCAAGCCATTTTCAAAAGAAATTTACCTTCTGCAGTACTGTGTTCCAGACATTAAGTGACTATAGGTACCGGGTGTTAGTGATGGTAAACTCTGTGCAGTTCTTTATGAAATGATCTATACAACTGTTGGGTAAAGCAGTGCTTTTCAAATGGGCTGCTTAATATAGTATCCACTATGTATGTACACGTTAAAAGTTAACTTGTGTTGGCTGTTTCCTGGATTTTAGAACACCACATGTGCAGGAATGTATTCAAAATTAAGAAAGGAATTACACTTTTATCTGGATGCTATTAAATTTGAAGATGAAGTACCATATATATCAGTGGATTTTTATTTTTTTTTTTTGTTTACTCCATAAAAATGCCTGTTTGGAATATTTTCTTTTAACTGAAAGACGCTCTCTTCTGTAGAGAACGACTATTCCAAAATAGCTACATATTTTGTTTTCCGTTGCATGACAGATTTCACTATTGTTTCCAGCAATAGTGATGCCTTCAGAGTCCAGTATTCCAGAAGAGGTAGGGTCTCAAGCCGAATTTTACCTTTCTAATTCCGGTAGATATTATCAGAAAATTTTGAAAGTTTTGTTTATGTAGCCTAATGTTTTTTATGTAAAGAGAATTAAATTTTGCTATGTATAAATTTTTGTAATCTGACAGTGAATCCATATTTTCAATCAGTGTCAAGGGTTTCCTATAGTTGTACTCAAGTGTGGCAATAAATATTTGTAAATAATAGTCAATACTTGTGTATGCTTATTTTAAAGCTCTATAGTGGTGAAAATAGTTGTGGATGTATTAAGAGAAATGAAATATATGTATAACTTCATTCACTTACTTTTTACCATATATAAATACTATCTTTCTTTGGCTTCAGTATGGTGTCACTTTTGAATAATGTGCGTAGTAAAGATTGCACATTGGTATGGTAATCAAGTCTGTGTGTGCTACTTGGTTTATTTCTGGCAAAAATCTCTTCAGCAATTTAAGAAAATATTAAAATCTACTGGGCTGTATTGGGCATAAAAGTACCACTAGCACCTTTGTAGATTTTCTGTATAAAGTAAGAACTTTTCTGACTAGTTTTCAAACAAATAAAAGCCATCTGCCTATGAGATTAACATGGCTTAAACTTGTGCAAATTAGAAATGATCAGGATCCATGTTTAGTTGTTTATTTTTCAAATAGAAGGTACAAAAACAGAAAGATTTACTCAGAAATATATAGAAACCCACTTCTAACAGTTACTCTCTAGAGTTACAGAGCTAAATATGTTTCCCATAATCTTATTACATAATCTGTTTGAACTCCTTATCTGTCAACGGAATTCTGAATTTGGATTCTCCGCGTCTGACCTTTCTTGGTGAGGCCTAGCCTTTGTCACTATTGACACATGGCCACTCCTCATTGAGGTGCTGACCCTGGATAATCACCCTTTATTCGTGCATGACAGAAAAACTGTTAGCAGTTCAATTAGTGTGTTATTTGTCACATTCCTTTCTGCCTACTGCTTAAGTAGCCTCTAAATTATCCACAGTGATTCTGCCACAAAACCTAGGACACCCTACAGGTTTGAGTAGACATTATTTTTCCAGTTCTACGTTGCAAAAGTTGACTTTTAAAAAATAAAAATGAAGTCAATTGCAAAGGAGGAGCCCTGTGTTTAAAAACTAATGAAATACTTGAAGCCCATTCATTAAATATGAGGACCAAAGATTCCACAAAAAAGATGATATCTCAGTATGTTCCTGCTGCTATAACACAGTATCTTTGACTGGGTAACCTATGAAACCAGAAAATTTTTTTTTACAGTTTTAGAGACTGGGAACTCCAAGATCAAGGCACTGATAGGTTCAATGCCTGGTGAAGTCCTGGTCTCCGCTTCCAAGACAGCACCCTGTTTTTGTGTTCTCCAGAGAGGACAAATACAGTGCACTCTAATGATGGAACGGCAAAAAAGCCTAGTTAGTTCCACCGAGTTCTTTCATAAGGTCACTAATTGCACTCTTAATTGCCTCCCAAAGTCCCCACCTTTTAACTCTATCACACTGGGTTTTTTAAATTCCAACATATAAATTCTGGAGGGACCCATGTATTCAAGCTACAAGCATCAAGTGCAAAGACCAGAGGCAATATTGTACTATTTCTAATGCCTAGAAAAATCTGTATTTTAATGTTCAGGTAGAAAACAGAAATGTGCTGGAAAAAATGGCCTCTTGTTTTACAGATGGCAGCCCAACTCTTCAGAGGAAAAAACACGCTTACCTTTCCCAAATGTAGGCCTACATTTGACCAATGAGATGGGTTATACTCATCTAAAAATTTAAGACAAAAATTAGAAAGTTTTTAAAAAAGAACAGCTCATTTTAGTATAATGAATGAGACATTTTATGACTGGAAAAGGGGTTTTTCACTTGACTCAGTTATTCTTGGTTCATACGCTATAATACCAAATACAATTAGGAAAAATCAAATACACTGGATTACACACTGATTTATATTGAGAGTTTTGTCTGATGACAGAGAAACGTTTACAAAGAAGTAAATGTTATGTAACTTCTCATCATATTTGAATTAGAATCTGAGGAGCAACCCTGGTTACCAAAAGTCATCTGGTTCTTCATGAGAAAAACCTGTTACATTACCAAAGGGAAGACAAAAATTAAAATATAAAAATCTTGAAAATTTGTGTCAGATTTATTTGGTATCTTCATAATGTTCTCAATTTATTTCCTGGGGAGTTTCTGGCCTAGCTTATAGATTATATTAGGATCAATTTCACAAGTTAAAAAACTCAATCCATTCTTTTTATAGCCAGTAATTCTGACTGATTCAATAACTTCTTACAGGCAACCTCAAATTCTTAACTGTTTCTTTTGGCTGACAAGGTGAGCAATTAACTGTTCACATATAAAACACCGTGTGCGGGGAAACCAAGTCCATTTCAATTTCATCACTACATTGAAGCATGTCTATAGGGAGCCTTCCTGAGCCACCTTTCTTGAGCTCTGATTGCATGTGGGAAAGGGAAGAATTTTGAAATTAGGTATGCATTAATTTTATGAAATATTTTTCTCTAAGAACCACTTTGAAACACATATGTCATTTAAAAGCCTAAAAAAGTGGTGACTTATAAACAAAAAATTTAGCAAGCACATCACAATTAACCATCAGGTATGCATTTAACACCATGATACTTCAGACTTATATAAAATATTAATGTCACTACTAAGGTACTTGTTATATGATAATAGCTTTTTTCTCTCTTGATCCTAAAACAAAGAACCACCCTACCTTTACAAACTTTGACAAACCAAAATCTCTTAAATATTTTATCTTAAGAAAAAAATCTATAAATTTTTGTCAGAAGAGTAATACCTTTAAAAGACTCAAGGTTCCAACTGAACTTCTGATTTTTTATGCTTTTCACCTTTTTGTCTTCAATGAAGAAGAAAGAGTACTCGGATGTGGATTCCTGTTCCAAGAAGTTAAAATAAACCACAGAAGCCCCGTGTGTCACCCACAGCATGTATGCCAGTGAACTAATTTTTTATAATGGAAGTCATTCCTAGCATCAGTGGAAAACAAATAGGTCATCTCAATGAAGGAAGTGATTAATTTCCCTGAAGTGTCCTGTGCTTTAGACTTGAATTAACCAGAAATCCAGGGAACATTCATATGCTATGAATATGAATATTCATATTCATATGTTAAAGCAAGACTTAACAAGTGTGTTAAGTGGAAAAGTAATCCATCTGACAGGACAAGAATCAGAATGCAGAAGGGAAGAAGAGAACCTGAGGAAAAAGGGAGGCAGCCTATGCCCCTGGAAGAAAACTTGGACTGGCAGCCATCTCTGCCCTTGGGTTCTTCTAGTGCCAGCTATCTGATGTTGAAAGCCTCTTCTTTAAACATATGTGATTCAAAGCAATATTCTGAAGCAAAGCACAGTCTACCTTTTTTACAGCCTTATTAAGGATCAGATTAGAATGCACAAAAATTACCTCCAAAAACAATCATTTACTACCAAACTCCTGAGTTGCATAGTCTATGCAGACGTTCTCAGTGTTTGTAAGACAAGAAGAGAACAGGGATGTTTTTTTGGGCACCTGCCACTGCTTTGACTTTGAACACTAATTGACTCCCTTCACTCACCTCAGTGTACTTACTAAAGATGTACAATGCAGCAACTTGTACAGAGAATTAAGTCATAATTACTATCCTTTCTGAATCCAGTTTTTCTAGTTCCCCTTGTTCCCTTCCTAAAATGTAGGTTACTCTGCATTTTTTCTTCTCTCTGCCTTCATTCTTTCACTTGCTGTTTCCATATTGTTTTTCTTCTTCCTTTTGTTCTTCAACTTCTTTCTGATCTACACCCAACAGGATGGAAAATAAAGAGTTGCTGCGCGTATCAGATTCCTCAGATGAATGTGGGACAAGTCTGCAGGAGTCCTTGCCAATACCCGGGGAGAATCTACTTGGCTTTTGGTTGACATGTGTCCTGCTTCAAGTCGCTGTCCCATGTTCATTGACTTCAAGACCCCAATCCCGCTCCTTGCCATGGCATTCCACTTCACTTGGCTGAGATGAAGACAAGTCACCCTCAGCATGACCGACTCCAACTGACATATCCTCCCTCTATGTCACAGGTTCTCATCTTTCACACAGATTTCCTTTCTCTTTTTGAAAGCAAAGACTACATTTCTGCCTCAGCTTTTGATTATAATCCCTCTCTTATCTTTAGGACACTTCCTGAGCCACTGATCCCTATTTCTGCAAGCAGTTTTATAACTCTTATTCCCACAAAGATGCTCAAGTCTGTTCCACCCTGAAAGAACTGACATGACACCCCTGCACTCCCCCAGCCATTCTAGCCATCTCAGTGTTCATTCTCTACTTCCTCCAAATGGACGGCAGCCTTTCCTGGGGTTTTTGTGATTACTCAGATGTGGATCCTTTCCATATCTTTTCCTCTACTCCTGGTCTCTCTACCTATACTCGCGTCCACAGTTCTGACAGGTTCCTGCCACACACACGTGAAACTGGCACAGCACCACCTTCGTCCCAGGCGTGATCATCCCAGTGTTTTTCATCATGCTCTTTCTATCCTCTATCCACCCTGCAAACAGCGCTGGCACATTCACATTCCCTGTCCTTCGGCTGCGACAGGTGCCTTCTTCACCGTCTCCCTGGAATACCTAATCAGCCCAGTCAAGACTCTCCGTGAAGTCAGTCTCTGCCCTCCAGTAACTTGTGGTCACCTGCACCAGGCATTTCCTGAGAGGAAGGGGTGTATCTGCTGTGCAGTGCCTCTGCTCTGCTAGAGTTCAACACCATGGTAGTCTGGGCTCCAATAATCTGCCTTTATCTTTCCATATTGATTTCCTATAACACCACCAGTTGTGTACTAGAAATATTTCATCTGTGTCAACCCACTCACTGGGGCCTGGCCATGGCTGTGTCTTCCTTGCTTGGCATTTGCCTTTACTGTCTCCTCAGCCTGTGTTACTCCTGAACAGTCATTAAGCCTGGTATGCTACTTGAGACCCAACTGCAATGCCATCTCCCCCTTATTTCTGAAATAATAAGTAACCAAACCACCCCAGCACATTACTTGCACGATATCTTGCACCTGCTTCTTGAAAACCTACACATACTTGTTTCATCCACTTCTATTTTTTCCAGGGAAGGCCCATATTTTAATAAACTGTCTGTTCCCTTTGCGTCTTGGCACAGATCCCTACATCTCATGTGTTTAATTAGACTTCATTCTCAGAAACTATTATGCTGACCTTTCTCTTTCAGTTCTGACCCATAACCTATTTTTTTAAGCTAGCAATGCTAATGAGAAGAAAAATTCATAGGTTTACTGGAGGATTCTGAACCTTTTTGCTCTGCCTTGTTTTAAGTCACCAGCAGGGACTGAGTTAATTTCATGAATAAGAGAGAAGCAATGCAGTTTTTTTCTCCCTCTCCAACACCTGTCTCTTCTCAATCCTTCTCGTGAAATTAAAATACCAAAAGGGACGCTTGATTTCTGCAGGCAGAAATGCAACTTCCTCCTTGCTAGAAGAAGAAACAGAAGTTACTCTAAAATGAGATTGCTTTCTTATATGGAATAGTAATCTCAAAATAGCAATGTTGTTTCAGAACCTCTATATTGAGAGGTCTTCAACAAACTACTTTTCTGTTCTGGTGTATATTTCACACCTGCACGGTGGAATACAGAAACCTCTTTGGAAACAAAGACAAAGAAATAAAGCATGTTTATTGAGCACCTCGTATAAGAGACACCAAATTTCAGCCTTTTCAATTCCATTTGTGCCCAGATGAAGAGGTGAAATGATGAATATAAATATTCTCAATAACAACAGTGTTACTCACTATGTTGCTTAATAATTTTATAGCCACTATTATAATGTACATTCTCTCTCAGAGGCAGTTGATTTCCTTTATTCTACTCAGTTGATTTCCTTTATTCTGTCACATTATTTTTATTCCCTTGCTCAGGCCTGTGACAAATGGCTGCCTGTCAGAAACTCCCTCTTGTGGCCATGTCCGCTACTCATCAGCTGCAGCCCATTTCTTCTGCAGTCCTGCTTAATGGCTTGCTGACCATCTACCTCAGTGACTAGAAATTCAGGAAGACTAGGGCTTGGTTTTGTTCACTGTTGCATGTTCAGCCCCAAGGAAAGTGCCCAGCAGAGACAGGCTCTAGATCAAGTCTCACTAAGTGCTTTCCAAAGCAGATTTACTCTGGAATCAGTAAAATCCAACCTCTCAAAATTCCTTGCCTCTCTAAGTAATTCTATATGTTCCCGAGTGCCACGACTATAAGCAAGAAACTGCTAACAAGAGGTTTTGGAAATGTTTTGAAGATGACGTATTTTCAATGTTTTGGGAAAACTAAGAGGTGGCTTAACTTGAGAAATTTTCATATTTGAGGCTTAAACACTTTGATCCCAAAAGAATAGAGCCTGGCTGTTTGCTCAGCCCTGGAATAAACTGCAAAGCTCCCACAGCTCTCTTCCCATCTCCCTCCACCTCCAGCAAGGGAAGTGGGTAATCTCAAAGAAGACTGGAATGAAAAAGTAGGCCAGATGAGAGAAGTCTGATGGCCAGTTTTTCTCCAGTCCTAAGTTAACTCAGCATCACAGCTTTTCCAAAAAATTGAAATACAAAGTTTCTCCTCCCTTAATTTCTTAAGACAGGAGGGAAGCACACAGATGGAAAAAGAAATATTTAAATGTTTCAATCACAATAAAGTTATATAATGGGAGTTACCTTTTATTCCAGTGTTTCATCATGATTTCTCAAGATGATTTCTCAAGACCTGCAGGAAATAGTTTTTGCAGATGAGTTTTGTGGAAAAGTCCACCTAGTATGCCAGACACTGAATAGTTAATGAAAACATTTTTAAGCAACTGACCTGGGAAGCCTAAATAAGAAGTCCTTCATTGCCATATGTCCTTTCCTCAGCAGGGTCTTTACATGTTAACACAGAAATTACTTGAGGAATGTTATTAACAACATAATGACACTATAACTCCCAAGCCTATACTTTGACTATTTTACACCTACAAAAAGACCTTCAGTGACACATGAAATAATTCACAGAGTACACACTACACAGAGTACACAGACGTGACCCTGCTGACTGTTAGTTAAAATAAAACACTTTCTTGGGTGCTGATATTAGATGGGCACAGCACCTGCAGCACCGCCCACATGAGGCATATCTTCTGATATGCGCCCATGTGAGGCATATCTCCAGAAGAGAACTCATCCATTTCAAGGTGCCTGGGCACGTTTCCTGCATCTGCATGAGGCACAAATGGTTTTCCCATGAGTCATTAACAACAACAGCAAGAACAAAGGAGAGTAGTACCATGTGGGGGCAACTGGCTACAGCATGGCAACTTCAGCCAGAGTAATGAGGTGCACTTTTTCCTGGGAGGATTTTGTGAAGTTCCAGACATAACCACTTGCCAATGTATTTGCTTGTCAGAGTGTTCTTGTACTTGAAAGAATTAACTTCCTTTACAAAATTGGATTTCCCAACAGGAAAGTGACAGCGAAGAATTCAAATGGCTTGTCGATAATCATTTGAATTCTATTGAAATGTCAATGATTGAACACAAAGGCTTTAAGAAATATTCACAAAATTTACTAAGCCCTCTCATTTAACTTTGCAAAATATTATACTTCCAGATTAGAAGATGACTTTTACAAGACTAACCAATGGGTTACATAAAAATATAAAGATTTCTCAAGCTGGGAAGAACCTTAGAGATGATAGGCTCTACGTGCTTATTCTACACTTACAAAGTGACTACAAATTGAGACAGTCTAGGGCAGGCCCATAGCCAGGACACCAGTTTCTGGATTCTTAATGTTCTTTTATCACCACCCTTTCACTAAAAATGAGGCCTCCTAGATCGGAGGAAATCCACAGAATCAGTAAATTTAAAGAAAAATAACATCCCTGAATTCCATATAAGGGAAGAAAGACATTTTTAAATATCACTTATTTTAAATCTGATAAGTTAATGATGTATTTATGAGCTTAGCTGAAACTCTGAAATTAGTCATGCTGAAATTTTTTAAAAGTGAGAGACACAAGCATAAAAAGCTTCATGATAGGAAAATGAGGTGATACAGCTGTACTTGCAGTTTATCCAAAATAAAAATGTTTCAATTTGTAACTGCTGTTTTTTTTTTTTAACACCAATAGGTATCTTTCACCAAAACTAAGTTTTCTACATCTTCAACTTATGAAAACTGGTACTTATGTGGAACTTAATATTTAAAAGATGAGTCAAATTACTCATTATCCTTAAAAGATAGCTTCTCCACATCTGGAAATTCACTTTTATCTTGAAGTTCCATCTGTCTCTGGTAAAGACTAGATTGGAAGAATAAAATTCAAGAATGTGAAGATTTAATAAGGGAGAACCCAAGAGCATCAGGTGGTAAAAAAAAAAAAGCCTTCTGTTATTCAAGAAAATGCTCTGAAAAATTCCTTTTCTCCTTTTTTTGGTAAAGATTAGCTCCACCTCACCACCACCATGAGGCATTGTTCTCAGCAATTAATACCTGCTTACTCAGTAACTCCTTGTAACTATGTTATGCTGTGAAGTAGGTACTACAGTTGTTAAAGAAGAATAATGTTGGACTCTGAATGCTCTTCCTAGGAGTTTAGTTTTTCAATAAAAATAAAATATTTCCCAAAAAATCCTGCACATTTTCAGCATGAACCAGCTGAGGAGGCAATAGCACAAGCTGGAGTGAGCAGAGTACCCCACTCAGCATGTGTGTGTGTCTTATCATTCTTTTCGGCTTATCACAAGTACCCAAAAAGAAAAAACCTGGCCATGTGTGGTGTGGATCATGCCTGTAATCCTAGGACTTTTGGAGGCTGAGGCTGGCAGATCACGAGGTCAGGAGCTTGAGACAATCCTCGTCAACAGGGTGAAAACCCGTCTCTACTAAAAATACAAAAATTAGCAAAACATGGTGGTGTGTATCTGTAGTCCCAGCTATTCAGGAGGCTGAGGCAGGAGAACTGATTGAACCCAGGAGGCAGAGGCTCAGTATGATGAGACTGCACTCCAGCCTGGGTGACAATTCAAGACTCTGTCTCAAAAAAAAAGGGAAATCTTTGGGAACATGACTGGTGTTGCTGGAAACAGAGGACCAGAGAGGCCGATATGGGGAAAGAGGAGGATTTATTTAGGTGCACCAGCTCAGCGAACATATATCCAAAAACGCTGAGTATTGAATAAAGACTAAGCAGGGATTTTATAAGCAAACTTACAGAAGCAGAACCAATGCAGCTGATTATAGAATAAAAGGGTATGTAATTTATAGTGTAATTGCTGACTTAGCATAACTTCTTGTCTTGTGTAGCTGGGTTTTGCAGCTGTGATGAAAGAAAAACAGGAACCTACAAATTTTACTAAATACAAGCATTGGTAAACATAGCCATAATTAATGTTTCAGAGAAGGAGAGACGGTAATTTGCTTTTCTTTTCAACTTTGCTCCAGTGGGACCTATTTGCAACCCATTCCCTTGGCCTCAACTTTTTAGACAGTGTTATTTTATAACTGTCCTTGGAGTCAGCTAGCTACACAGTGAAAAACTTGTTTTTCTTTTCGTCTTGACACTTGTCTTGCCACATTTTTCTCTGTTTTTTTTTTTGTTATGCCTTTTACAGGAGAAATTTAATAGAAGGCAATAGTATTATTTTATTCTTTATGGGAAAGCATGTTTTCTTCTTTGGGCAAGGGTTGACATTTAGTTAGAGCCATTAACTGAGTAGCAGTGTGGCTGGTTATATTGTTTTTGGACTAGGTAGTATGTCTAGAGGGTGGGCAACATTATGGGGTGTTTTTTTTATATCAAGGTTAAGTGGGGAAATGACTGCAAAGCAATGAATAGCATATTTATGTTTAGCATGGTTAGAAGAGATTCATACCCAGGGGAGGAGGTTGAGCATAGTGACAGAATAACAGTAAAGTAATTAGTATTACAGTGCAAGTTATTAGACTGATGATTTTTAATTATATTTACTTGCTTGATGAATTTTATAGTTTTGGCTGTGCATAGACTAGTTATTTTCTGGAGTGTGAGAAGAGCAGGGTGTGTTGTCTTCTTATTAAACTTTTCTTGCATAGATTGGTCAGCTTTTGGAGTGACCAGAGCAGGGCTGTTGTTCTCAGTGACAATTCCATCTTGTTGCATATTAGCCAGGTTGGATGGTTTGGGTCCTGTGGTTCATTTACTCATCTTGGGCTGCCTGTTTTAGCCAACCATGATGGATCTAAGCCATGATTCCTGCAATTTTAACAGCAGTGGGAGTGGATAAGATTACAGTATGGGGCCCATCCCACATGGTTTCTAGAGAAGTTGGATTTCATTTTTATAACCCAAACAGAGTCTTTAGATTTAAAGAAGCATGCTGGAGCTGTCTGTCTTACAGGCATGCATTTTTTTTTGTGTACCTAACTATGAATACTTCATGTGGCTATTTTTAAATCCACAATTTGCTTTTCTAAGGTTAATTTCCTTGGTTTAAAGAGATTACTTTTAATTTGACTTATGATTGGGTGTGGCTGATTGAATGAAATTTTATAGGGTCAATACCTAGTTTGTTTAGTGGGGGTGCACCTGACTGGAATGACCACCATGGGCAGGATTTGATTTTATTATAGTGAGATTTTTGATAATTTATTTTAGTAACTGCTTATTTCCCTTATGCATTTTTATTTTCTTTTTTTAACTTTGTGATTAGTAGGGTGTGTGTAACTTTCATTTTTCTTCATGCCAGTTTGCTAGATTTTAAATTGTTCCAATTATAATTGCTGAACTAGTATTTGACTTCACAGTTAGAGGCAGTTTAAACCTGGGGATAATGTTTTGTTTTTTTTTTAACAGTTTTTTAACTACTTGTTTGCTTTTTCTGTCCTGGTGGGAAAGCCTTAACCTATGTTGAAAAGGTGTAAATAAGTGCTAGTATATACCAATAGCCCCTGGCATGGGACAGTTTGGTGAAG
Source organism: Gorilla gorilla gorilla (assembly GCF_029281585.2). Classification (NCBI taxonomy): domain Eukaryota; kingdom Metazoa; phylum Chordata; class Mammalia; order Primates; family Hominidae; genus Gorilla; species Gorilla gorilla. The sequence goes on along the minus strand of NC_073248.2, from coordinate 24,880,803 downwards.
TTTACAAGTAATACTTCCAAGGCATAGCTTTTATTTTTTGGATTCCTGGAGGTCGGGTAGGCTCTTGTCTTTGGTTGTTTTGAGCATAAGTTAAGCACTGCTCACAAACCACTTGAGCGATGGCAGTGAGTCCTGCCATGTAGAAGTGGCATTTCAGTAAGTTTTTAGTGCTGTTTTTCTTATATGAATTTTTTGATGAATTTGCTTTACAAATTTAAGGGTTATTACTTCTGGAATGGCTAATTTACTATTATACAAATTTTACTAATTTTTCTTAATATATTTTCTAGTTTTTTGGGTAAACCAGACCCCCTCGTTTGGAGTGTAAGTTGGGATCTTTTGGTGTGGATATTCTGGGATAAGAGGCATATTTAAGTTTCATTTTTTAATTGTGGCATAATTATTTCTTCCTGTTTTCCTTCCTGTTAGCTTTCCTGTTTCTTTTGGCTTTTGACATCCCTGTCTTTTGGTGCCCCCGATAATGCACTATTGCTAATTTTTCCAGAGCCTATACCACTGTTAAGAGTTGTAGAATTTTTTTCCTTGTACTTTATTTCTTTGCTTCCAGCTGTTAAGAGATTTTCTTTTTATATACAGTTCTATGTACGTGTAGTGTAGTAAAAGTATATTTAGAGTCTGTATAAGTATTGACCTTTTTGTCTTTTGTTAGCAAAAGGGCTCTTGTTAGGGCTATTAATTTTGCCTTTTGGGCTCATGTTTCAGCAGGCAGAGATTGAGCTTCTACCATTGAGTTTAATGTTACCACTGCATACCCAGCTTGTTGGATTTTTTTCCTAGCTCGAAAGTATTTTCGTTTATGAAGTATTCAACATCTGAGTTATTGCGGGGTTGATCTATAACACCTCCCTGTCCAGAAAATACCTCATCCACTGTTTAGACACAGTTATAGAGGGGAGCTTCATGTCCAACTGGGAGCAGCATGGTCAGGCTTAAGGTGTTTACTGTTTTTTAAATAATGTAAGAGTTTTTGTATAGAAGCGGTTTGTACTGCATTATTCTCAGATTTGATAACCAGTGGTGCCTTCTTTGGGTGAGTCAAAGTTTTGACTGAGTGTGGCACCTGGACAATTATCTGCTGTCTCAAAGTAATTTTGTTAGCCTCTTGTATTAGTAAGGCAGTGGTGGCTAATGTCTTAAGGCAAGGAGGCCATCCCAGTGCCACAGAGTCTAATTGTTTAGATAAGTATGCCACTGGACAATGCTATAGTTTTATAATTTGAGTTAAGAAGCCCATAGCCCTTTCTTTTCATTTACGGATGTACAGAAAGAAAGGCTTAGTTATATTTGGCAGCACAAATGCTAGGGCTTGAGTTAAGGCTTTTTTTGATTTGTTATATAATGGCTTAGCCATCAGTCAGAAATTCTGGATTTAGATATGGTGGAATTTTTCAGCTTCTAAGAATTTTTTATTTAATGCCTAGTGGTTGGGGTTGGGAGTGTACAAACAGCCTACTGCAGCTTATGGCCAAGCTGGCATTCCACGTGGCTTACTATGAAACCAACATATTTGACATTTTTATGAAAAATTGAGACTTTTTAAAAGGATAATTTGTAACTTGTTTTTCATAGGAGATGGAAGAGGTCTTGGGTTTTTTGATACCAGTCCTCCAGGGTTGGGGCTGTGAAAGGAAGGTCATCCACATACTGCAACAAGGTGCAGTTATCATTTGGCAGGTAGTAGGCTTCAAGGTCAGTGCCTCCCCAAAGATTGTGGGACAGTCTTTGAACTTGTGGGAGCCTGGTGCAGGCGAGTTGCATAACTTTCTTGTTTTCTTGAAATGCAAATATAGGTTGACTGACTGGGGCTAAGCAGATATAACAGAAAACATTCTTAAATTTAGGACTGTAAATCAGGTAGCACTTGCTGGAATGAGATTTATTAAAATATATGCATTTGGTACCACTGAGTGGATGGTCACTGTGGCCTGGTTTACAGCACACAAGTCCTGCACTGGCCTATGCTTATTAGACTCTGGTCCCGACAATGCTTTTCATATTGGCAAAAGTGGAGTGTTCTAGGGTGATAGACATCAAACTAAGATTTCGTGTTGGTAAATCCAGTTTAAATGTTTACAGACACCCTGAATAGCTTCTTGGGGGACTGGGTACTGATGAACCCAAATCGGAGTTTCTTCTGCTTTTAAAATGACTACCACCTGTGAGTGATTTACAGCTAACCAGGAGGGTTGTCTTTAACCCATACTCCAGGAATGTTATTAACTAATTGAAAGAATAGTTTTTTTTCCATCCCACCTGCAAGTCTGATCTGCTGCTTGCACTTTCTTTGCATAAAGTTTCCATTTCTTAGCGTGTAGGATGATAAGGGTTAACACCATGATTTTTGGGTGAGTCAGATTTAAAGTTATATATGTTTTGCAGCTGAAAAAACATAATTTGTGCTTGCAGATTTTGGAGTAAATTTTTTTCTTAAGAAGGGAAATGGACAATTCAGGAGGTATAGGAATTTATGTTGGACTTCTTGGCCTTTTATAACACACCTCCTTGAATGACACAACAGCTTTTTTCCTGAGACTCCCATGGCTTTTATAACAGTTTTATAGCTTTTTGATAGTGGCCCTATGGGTTGAGTCACTAGTGAATGTGTAGCCCTGGTGGTTACCATAAAGTCCGTCAGCTGGCCTTCAACTTTTAATGTGATCATGGGCTCATGGAGGTTTAACAAGAATGTGCCTAGTCTGTCCTTGTTCTCATATCTTTTAGTGCCAGCCAGCCTGTTTAGATTAGTATTTGACTTTCCCACAGTGAGGTAGGCCTTAGCTGGTGACTTTTTATACCACAGTCCTTATTATATTTTTTATTACCTCTGGACACTTATTCTTTCAGTATTTTGTTTCCCATCACACACATTGTTCTCTCTCTAGCCTCGACCGGCTTTTCAATTTTTGACTAACTTGACCTCTTTCGCATGCACATCAACGTCCTTTTATATTGCTGGTCACTTTTTTAATGAGGGCTGCTGCTAAGAGATTGGCCTTTTGTTAAGCCTCTGATTTGCTTTTTTTTTCTTCCTGGTAATGGTTAACATACACTTAGGTGGCCATTCTATAAGCTGGGTTGAATTCATGCCTCCAAAATCATGCAGCTTTTATAGCTGGTGCATTGGCTTCTAGACAGTGAAGGACTGCTTGAGATATCCTCTGGCACTCCTCCATCTTAAACAACGTTAAGGGAAGTTGCCTGCAATTTAGCCATGTTGGATTGTGTGTTAGAAAGATGGACTGGATTAGATTTATGAAAGCTTGGGGCTTTCCCATGTACGAAGGAGTGTGATGGTTTAAATTTAGTAGATTGGTGGTTGAAGTGGGCTGATAGGTGAAGGTTCCTTGCCCCACCCCCCCAACACACAGATGTGGCACTGGTCATTATAATAGATGAGTCCTTGCATTTCCCTGAGAGGCATTCGCATAGCTTGAGCACTAACAGATTTGAGACAGCCTGGTTGACTATCCTGACTTCCTTCCCTGGCTTCTGAAGTCTGCAATTATTTCCTGTGGGGTGAAACATGGGGTGTGCTGGCAATGGAACCTGGCTCCTGGGGTGCTGTTGGTCTCAGCAAAGGGAGGTAGGCTGTGACATATTTTATTTTCCCCTTGTGGTTTTTCTGAAACTGGCTTTCCTTGCTCTCATTGGCACTTTGCCTTTAACTCAGTGTTTGCTTGTGAGGGGGCTTTTACTTTCACTTTTAGCTTGGCCTGTGCTACAGATGTTTTGCAGTAAGCTGTTAAACAGGGCTGGATTCATGCTATTTTTCTTTTTGTTATGTTTAATTATGAGTTAATATAAGAAAATTGGTCGAGGTGCCCTGGCTGTCCTCAGACCCCTGTCTTTACCTCAAACCCATGGCCAATTGTTTCCCTGTGTATAGTTTTTTCAGCCATCTATTTAACACCAAAAGAGGGCCATTTTAGTGTATAGAGAGTTTTTCACTTTTGTGAGGTTAGCTTAATTTTATAGTTCCCTGTAAAACCTTTCTTAAAGATTTTCTTAGCATATATTTGAATAGTGTAGGTTTTGATGACTCTCTTCCCATTTCCTCCTAGTTATGATGCAGTACACTCATGGTCACTTTTTACTTTTGTTTCAGACCAACTAGACCATCTCCTACTATGGGGGCTTTTAGATACCACTTAGCTTTGAAGAGTCTCTCTTTTTTTTTTTTTTTTTTTTTTTTTTGGGACAGAGCCTCACTCTGTCACCCAGGCTGGAGTGTAGTGGTGTGATCTTGGCTCAATGCAACCTCCACCCCTTCAGTGTTAAGGAATTCTCTGCCTCAGCCTCCAGAGTAGCTGGGATTACAGGCATGCACCATCATGCCCAGCTAATTTTATTGTATTTTTAGTAGAGACAGGGTTTCACCATCTTGGCCAGGCTGCTCTTGAACTCCTGACCTCGTGATCCACCCACCTCAGACTCCCAAAGTGCTAGGATTACAGGCATGAGCCACCATGCCCAGCTGGAGAGTTTTGTAAGCCCACCACAATTGCTGAAGTTGTGGGGTAGCTTCTATTAGCCATAGGCAGATCGCCACTAGCCTTGGTCGGCCCCACACTTGGCTTGAAGCACAGTCTTCACAAAGAGACTTCACAAAGAGACTTCCTTTCTTCATGGCTGATTAGCCTAGTTAGGCCTCTCCATTCACACATTGCACACAACACCCCACTACCAGTTCCTGTGATCCTGGTTGGGGTGGTGAGCCACTTTCACCACCTCCAGTTTCCTTCTGAGCTGACTTAGTGAACCACTCCCACATGCTGTGTTATTTGGGGTGTAAGTTTCTTCTGAGTTGGTGGGCCACTCTCACCACCTGCAGCCTCTCTGGGCCGGACTACCAGTTACACCCTAGGAGGTCATCTGGCTCCCTCTTGGTCCTTATGGGATAGGTCCTGCCTTGGGTCCCAATACCTTACTGCAGTTTCTGAAGTGAGCTGTTCCTGGAATTGTCCTGTAGCCCTTTGGTATCGTTGCACTGCTGGGTAGGGGCACCGGGTCACAAAAGGGCTGATTTCTCCTGCAGCTCAGTGTGGTGACCCATGCCTGTAGTGTGGGCTACTTGGGAGGCTGAGGCAGAAGAAACACTTGAAACTGGGAGGCAGAGGTTGCAGTGAGTGGAGATCATGCCACTTCACTCCAGCCTGCGTGACAGAGTAAGACTGCCCTCACTCACCAAAAAACAAAAACAAAAACTTATCTGTTTATATTTCAATGCCAAAATGTTTTTAAATGACTTTTTAATGATGTGTATAATTGTTCCAGCTTTAGAAATAACCTCCATTTTTTGCTTTCACAGATTTTGTACATTTGTTTTTTATCTTAATAAATGGAGTCTGTTCACAGAACTATGAAGATGCCTATTAATACCACATTGCATGGTCTATATGTCCAGCTTAGCAAATATGCATTATCTACTTATTTGCTAAAAGCCATCCCCTTTTCTCCTCGTAATTTAGATGATTGTCAAAGATGACACTTTATTTTGCAATCTGATTCTAACTTCTATACTGCCACATAGTCTGCAAAATTCATCTCAAAAAAAAAAAACGGTAAAATGAGTGAAGGCTGAGAGAGTAAGTAACTTGATTCAGCTGAAGCCAGTCAATCAGGAAGCTGTGGTGTACTTACCACAACGTCTGGACTGGAGGGATGGAGAGGCTGTGCTTTTACTCAGTGGGTGATTGCTGGGGCATTCTGTCAGAACAAGGACTTGTGGAGGCACCGTGTGATCTGCCCAGGCCTAAGGTTCAGAATGAACCAAGGCAAGAATATTATCAATTGCCCAAAGATACCGAGAGGCTTCTAAAGAGCTCCATTGGCTTGGAAGTAAATTGTTATCCTTACAAATAGCAAATTATGATGCCTAAGATACAAAAAGCTAATGATCCAAGCACCTAAGTTAATTGCAGTAGCAATAATAAAATGCATGAGAGCAACAGGCAGCAAAGGAAAGGCAACTCTCAGTATCTAAACACCTCTCTGTGTTAAGAAAACACTAGACCTTGCCAGTGTGTCCCGCTGACCCTCACAGCAGCCCTGTATCATGGGTGGGGGGAGGGGAAGGGAGCTACCCAACTCCAGAGCAGGACACAACCTTTTGTCCAGGTGGCTAACCTTCCAGATACATTACACTTTTAAGGCTTCTTTTTGCTTTTGGAAAGGGTGTGAAGAAGAGGTGTCTGGAGGAATTGTTCCTGTGTAGCCTCGGGGCTGCACTGCCTGTGAGGGCTTCCAAGTTTCCATTCTTTTATTCTTTTGTTTTTATTATTGTACTTTAAGTTTTAGGGTACATGTGCACAACGTGCAGGTTTGTTGCATATGTATACATGTGCCATGTTTGTGTGCTGCACCCATTAAGTCGTCATTTAGCATTACATATATCTCCTAATGCTATCCCTCCCCCCTCCCGCCTGCCCCACAACAGGCCCTAGTGTGTGATGTTCCCCTTCCTGTGTCCATCTGTTCTCGTTGTTCAATTCCCAACTATGAGTGATAACATGCAGTGTTTGGTTTTTTGTCCTTGTGATACTTTGCTGAGAATGATGGCTTCCAGCCTCATCCATGTCCCTATGAAGGATATGAGCGCATCATTTTTTATGCCTGCATAGTATTCCATGGTGCATATGTACCACATTTCCTTAATCCAGTCTATCATTGTTGGACATGTGACTTGGTTCCAAGTCTTTGCTATTGTGAATAGTGCCGCAATAAACATACGTGTGCATGTGTCTTTATAGCAGCACGTTTTATAATCCTTCGGGTATATACCCAGTAATGGGATGGCTGGGTCAAATGGTATTTCTAGTTCAAGATCCCTGAGGAATCACCACACTGACTTCCACAATGGTTGAACTAGTTCACAGTCCCACCAACAGTGTGAAAGTGTTCTTATTTCTCCACTCCTCTCCAGCACCTGTTGTTTCCTGACTTTTTAATGATTGCCATTCTAACTGGTGTGAGATGGTATCTCATTGTGGTTTTGATTTGCATTTCTCTGATGGCCAGTGGTGATGAGCATTTTTTCATGTGTCTTTTGGCTGCATAAATGTCTTCTTTTGAGAAGTGTCTGTTCATATCCTTCGCCCACTTACTTGTGGGGTTTTTTGGGTTTTTTTTCTTGTAAATTTCTTTGAATTCATTGTAGATGATTGATATTAGCCCTTTGTCAGATGAGTAGATTGCAAAAGTTTTCTCCCATTCTGTAGGTTGCCTGTTCGTTCTGATGGTGGTTTCTTTTGCTGTGCAGAAGCTCTTCAGTTTAATTAAATCCCATTTGTCAATTTTGGCTTTTGGTGCTGTCGCTTTTTGTGTTTTAGACGTGAAGTCCTTGCCCATGCCTATGTTCTGAATAGTATTGCCTAGGATTTCCTCTAGGGTTTTTATGGTTTTAGGTCTGACATTTAAATCTTTAATCCATCTTGAATTAATTTTGTTATAAAGTGTAAGGAATGGATCCAGTTTCAGCTTTGTACATATGGCTAGCCAGTTTTCCCAGCACCATTTATTAAATAGGGAATCCTTTCCCCATTTCTTGTTTTTATCAGGTTTGTCAAAGATCACATAGTCGTAGATTTGTGGCATTATTTCTGAGGGCTCTGTTCTGTTCCGCTGGTCTATATCTCTGTTTTGCTACCAGTACCATGCTGTTTTGGTTACTGTAGCCTTGTAGTACAGTTTGAAGTCAGGTTGCGTGATGCCCCCAGGTTTGTTCTTTTGGCTTAGGATTGACTTGGCTAATGCGGGCTCTTTTTTAGTTCCCTATGAACTTTAAAGTAGCTTTTTCCAATTCTGTGAAGAAAGTCATTGGTAGCTTGATGGGGATGGCATTGAATCTGTAAATCACCCTGGACAGTATGGCCATTTTCACGATATTGATTCTTCCTGCCCATGAGCATGGGATGTTCTTCCATTGGTTTGTATCCTCTTTTATTTCATCGAGCAGTGGTTTGTAGTTCTCCTTAAAGAGGTCCTTCACATCCCTTGTAAGTTGGACTCCTAGGTATTTTATTCTCTTTGAAGCAATTGTGAATGGGAGTTCACTCATGATTTGGCTCTATGTTTGTCTGTTACTGGTGTATAAGAATGCTTGTTACTTTTGTACATTGATTTTGTATCCTGAGACTTTGCTGAAGTTGCTTATCAGCTTAAAGAGATTTTGGGCTGAGATGATGGCATTTTCTAGATATACACTCATGTCATCTGCAAACAGATACAATTTGACTTCCTCTTTTCGTAATTGAATACCCTTTATTTCCTTCTCCTGCCAGATTGCCCTGGTCAGAACTTCCAACACTATGTTGAATAGGAGTGGTGAGAGACGGCATCCCTGTCTTGTGCCAGTTTTCAAAGGGAATGCTCCCAGTTTTTGTCCATTCAGTATGATACTGGCTGTGGGTTTGTCATAAACAGCTCTTATTATTTTGAGATACGTACCATCAATACCTAATTTACTGAGAGTTTTTTAGCATGAAGGGCTGTTGAATTTAGTCAAAGGCCTTTTCTGCATCTATTGAGATAATCATGTGGTTTTTGTCTTTGATTCTGTTTATAAGTTGGATTACATTTATTGATTTGCATATGTTGAACCAGCCTTGCATCCTACGGATGAAGCGCACTTGATCATGGTGGATAAGCTTTTTGATGTGCTGCTGGATTCAGTTTGCCAGCATTTTATTGAGTAATTTTGCATCGCTGTTCATCAGGGACATTGGACTAAAATTCTCTTTTTTGGTTGTGTCTCTGCCCGGCTTTGGTATCAGGATGATGCTGACCTCATAAAATGAGTTAGGGAGGATTCCCTCTTTTTCTATTGATTGGAATATTTTCAGAAGGAACGGTACCAGCTCTTCCTTGTACCTCTGGTAGAATCTGGCTGTGAATCCAGCTGGTCCTGGACTTTTTTGGTTGGTAAGCTATTAATTATTGCCTCAATTTCAGAGCCTCTTATTGGTCTATTCAGAGATTCAAATTCTTCCTGGTTTAGTCTTGGGAGAGTGTATGTGTTGAGGAATTTATCTATTTCTTCAATATTTTCCAGTTTATTTGCATAGAGGTGTTTATAGTATCCTCTGATGGTAGTTTTTATTTCTGTGGGATCAGTGGTGATATCCCCTTTATCATTTTTTATTGCACCTATTTGATTCTTCTCTCTTTTCTTCTTTGTTAGTCTTGCTAGTGGTCTATCAATTTTGTTGATCTTTTCAAAAAAGCAGCTCCTGGATTCATTGATTTTTTGAACGGTTTTTTTGTGTCTCTATTTCCTTCAGTTCTGCCCTGATCTTAGTTATTTCTTGCCTCCTGCTAGCTTTTGAATGCGCTTGCTCTTGCTTCTCCAGTTCTTTTAATTGTGATGTTAGGGTGTCAATTTTAGATCTTTCCTGCTTTCTCTTGTGGGCATTTAGTGCTATAAATTTCCTTCTACACACTGCCTTGAATGTGTCCCACTGATTCTGGTATGTTGTGTCTTTGTTCTTGTTGGTTTCAAAGAACATCTTTGTTTCTGCCTTTATTTCATTATGTACCCAGTAGTCATTCAGGAGCAGGTTGTTCAGTTTCCATGTAGTTGAGTGGTTTTGAGTGAGATTCTTAATCCTGAGTTCTCGTTTGATTGCACTGTGATCTGAGAGACAGGTTATTTTAATTTTTGTTGTTTTCCATTTTCTGAGGAGTGCTTTACTTCCAACTATGTGGTCAGTTTTGGAATGGGTGTGGTGTGGTGCTGAGAAGAACGGATATTCTGTTGATTTGGGGTGGAGAGTTCTGCAGATGTCTGTTAGGTCCGCTTGGTGCAGAGCTGAGTTCAATTCCTGGATAACCTTGTTAACTTTCTGTCTCGTTGATCTGTGTAATGTTGACAGTGGAGTGTTAAAGTTTCCATTATTATTGTGTGGAAGTCTAAGTCTCTCTGTAGGTCTCTAAGGACTTGCTTTATGAATCTGGGTGCTCCTGTATTGGGTGCATATATCTTTTATTCTTTAAGTGTTTTCACTTGGGGATTCTCAGAGACAACTCCGTCCTCTGCAAATATGTTTTTCTGGAGAACTGGAAGTAATGTTTTGGGAAGCTTGCAGCAAGTGCAGGGATGGTGAGCTCTTTGCTGGTAGTGGGCTTTTGGTGGTGATGTTAATGACTCTCTGATGACAACTTCTGAAAGCCTTTTCCAAATGTCTGGCCTCTTGCTTAAGCTCTTTGACTCTTGCTTAAGCTCTTTGAACCTTGCTTAGTATTAACTACAAACTCAAGGTCAGAATTGGAAGGACTACCCTCCACACCTCCATTTGGATAATTTGGGATCCTTGATGTAATCGTACCTGCTAGAACTCTTTTCTGTTTAAAAGAATTGTTCAAGAAATCCTGATGTATAGCACCATTGCAAGGCACCATTTTGCCACTTATTAATCCACCGACAGTATGATCTATCAGAGACTGCTTTGGATTGCAGTACACCTTATTCTCTGGGGTTGCAGAGTACAAAACACTAATTTCAGAAGTGAGTGGACAAGGAAGAGAAGAAAATTCATATGCTTGAGATTTTTCTTTGAAAGATTGAAGAGAACGGTAATAAGGACAAACTTGTACAATAAACAGTTTCTGAAGCCATGGTAGTAATAACCAGTAACATTTACTGAGGGCTTATTGTACCAGCTACAGCTTCATATGTCTGGGTAACGTGGTATAATTTCAGAATTCATGATGCACAGTTTTCACATCCCCAAAGCTCTGAAAACTGAAAATTTATTCATTACTTATTTTTTGGCAAAGTCTAGCCAGACTTGAACTCATTTGGTTAAAAAGTTTGACCTCAACTGATGTGAACTCATTTTTTATCTTCATTTATCCCAGCATGAATATTCATAGAGGTGACTGGAAAATAATTAATGCATTTCACTACAGCAGGCGCTTCAGAACTCGCATGCCATGAATTTCATATGCTGTGAAATCCACAGCATATGGCATGAGTTTCAGGCCAAAAAGTAAGAACGTGCATTCCCAGCAACACTGTGGCCAAGGAACTCTCACAGCTCCCATTTTATAGATGGGAGACTACAGCTTACTGATGCTGGGTCACACCATTAGCAGGTCCAAGAGCTACTGGACTTTCCTAAGGCAAAGCCTGTGCATGCGTCTCACTCTCCTGCAATGCCTCGCTATGATGCTATTAGAAAGAAGCTTGCCCTCAGTAATGCATACACATGCAAAAGTTCTATTCTCATTCAACTATTCTTATTAACATGAGACTCTGGTCTCAGCTGTGAGGAATTTCACAAAGAGAACTGAAAAAAATGAAAAACAGAAATAAGTAGAAATGAGTAAAGAGATAACAGTAAGTCAAGTGCTGGTAGTAGATAGCAAGGGGCTGATGAGGAAAGAGTGCAAATGGCAACAAGGAAGGTTCAGAACTATTGTGAGGAACCAGTTAACTGGCGACACACACACACTTTCTTTGAGCTTGAAAGCAACTGAAGAAGAAAGCATCTAAGCTTCAGTATCCTTCTTACAAAGTAGGAAGGGGCAAAGATGTATCCACAGTGAAGACACAATAATAAAATCATACCACTCACCATTTATTGAGTGTTTTCTTATGTCTCCAGCACTGCAGTGCAACCCATCTCATTTCATCATTTTCATCACGGCTCACTAGGCATTATTTTCCCCATTACAAATGAGGGAACTGAGGCCCAAGGAAATTAAGGTAACATGTTCAAGATCAAACAGCTGACTTCAAAACGGGGATCCAAAAGAACAGTTCTCTGATTCTGAAGGCAACGTTCTCTTTGCTAAACCACCCTGCTCCTCCTGTGTATGCATATATCTTGTCTATGAAGGAATCCATAAAACTACTGAACTGGTGTTAACATTGGGGTAACAAATAGAAAAGAAAATTCTAAGATAAACCTGGAGACTTCTATGTCACCACCACACCATTCCCATTTGGGACACGAGGCTCTCCCAAGCCATGAGGCCCTTATGAAGCAAGTCAATTTTGCTGATGATCCAGATGGTATTATCAAAATGGATAGGGAGCTTTTCTTCTGTGATGACACATTTTTCTGTGGCTTTTTCTCTAACATAATAATTACTTAATATTCGATAAATTAGGATCATTACATTTTCACAAGCCTCAGAAGCTTTACACACAGAAAAATATTCATGGGTTTAAAATGTCTCTAACCCATCTAGGTTTGCCTCAGTTGCAATTTCAGATGGGCCACCAGAATAGTTAACTTTTTTATAGAAGCTTCATAACGTAGCCTCTGGGCCTTCAGCCATGCAGAATGCTCAACCTCAAAAGATTCAGAATAGGAAAGGAAATTACTGTAAAACAAATCACAGCTTGCTTCACAAGGAAAAGATTTTTTTTAATACTGTTTGTACTCTTTTAGTCAAGAAGATTTATGCCAGTAAACAACAGGGTCCCTATGTTAAAAAGGACAAACAGAACACAAACAAGGTGTGTTTCGCAGATTCCATCATCTTTTTCAGTCATACACAAAAATTCTAGGGCATGCGGGCAGAAGACACAGTGAATGTTCATAATCCTCAGGGTGAGAATCAAGAGATAACAGTGGATACAATCAGGCATTCCAAAAATTTTACGTTTAGGTGTGTTTGCTTTCTTCTCCATGTTATTACTATTATGAATATAAGATCATATTATCACTAGAGAATTTTCTCAGATGACAAAGAATACCTTTATTATATTTGGGGGAGTAATGTTTGTTGTTAAAATCAGTCTGATTTACACAGGTGTGACTTCTGTCAAGTTTGCATATTGAGGAAGTGTTCTGGTATCACACTGGAACTGGCAAGGAGCAACACTCACTGCATCTTGCAGTTGTTTGCAGAGCTGGCCTGTGGTTTTTGAACTCCTCATGCTCAGCTATGATGGCATTTCCTGCTTTCTGCAGTTCTTTCTGAAATACCATAATTTCACAAGCCAGCTGATCTAGACCTAAGAAGATCAAAAGAAATCCTGTTCATTATCTACCTTACATTTTCTTATTTCATTTAACAAAAACATTTAAAGGGGTTTTACATTGTTCTTCCTTTTCTTGGTGCTCATGCAATAAATACAATATTAATTTTACTTAATGAGCTCAGAGTAATCCTGACACTCAAATTTCAGAACAAAAGAATTTGGTATATTTTAATGCAAACATTATTACTCTAGGAATCCTACTCCAAGTAAAAGACCCCTTTCAAATCCTCCAATTAACCTGAAAGGCTGTTTCTCTCCTCAGAAGGAGCTCTCTATCTGGTCTACCTGTTGATGATGTCCCCAAGATCCAATATAATCTGTGCATGTGTCAGCAGCCATTGGGATCCAGGCTCTTCGTATAAAAACTAGACAGAATCATTGTCAGAAACTTCTTCGTGATGTGTGCGTTCAAATCACAGAGTTTAACCTTTTTTTTCATAGAGCAGTTTGGAAACACTCTCTTTGTTAAGTCTGCAAGTGGATATTTGGACCTCTTTGAGGACTTCGTTGGAAACGGGATTTCATAACATAATGCTAGACAGAAGAATTCCGAGTAACTTCTCTGTGTTGTGTGTATTCAACTCAGAGAGTTGAACCTTCCTTTAGACACAGCAGTTTTGAAACACTCTTTTTGTGGAATTTGCAGCTGGAGATTTCAAGCGATTTGAGGTCAATCTTAGAAATGAAAATATCATCTTATAAAAAGTAGACAGAATCATCCTCAGAAACTACTTTGTGATGTGTGCGTTCAACTCACAGAGTTTGACCTTTGTTTTCATAGAGCAGTTTGGAAACACTCTGTAAAGTCTGCAACTGGATATTTGGACCTCTTTGAGGCCTTCTATGGAAACGGGAATTCTTCATATAATGGTAGACAGAAAAATTACCAATAACATCTTTGTGTTGTGTGTGTTCAACTCACAGAGTTGACCACTCCTTTAGACACAGCAGATTTGAAACACTCTTTTTGTGGAATTTGGAAGTGGAGATTTCAAGCGATTTGAGGCCATTGGGAGAAAAGGAAATGTCTTCCTATAAAAACTAGACAGAATCATTCTCAGAAACTACTTTGTGATGTGTGCGTTCAACTCACAGAGTTTAACCTTTTTCTTCATAGAGCAGTTTGGAAACACTCTCTTTCTTAAGTATGCAAGTGGATATTTTGACCTCTTTGAGGACTTCATTGGAAAAGGGTTTTCATCATATAATGCTAGACAGAAGAATTCCCAGTAACTTCTATGTGTTGTGTGTATTCAATGCAGAGAGTTGAACCTTCCTTTAGACACAGCAGTTTTGAAACACTCTTTTTGTGGAATTTGCAACTGGACATTTCAAGCGATTTGAGGCCAATCTTAGAAATGAAAATATCATGGTATGAAAACTAGACAGAATCATTCTCAGAAACTACTTTGTGATGTGTGCGTTCAACTCACAGAGTTTGACGTTTCTTTTCATAGAGCAATTTGGAAACACTCCGTTTGTAATGTCTGCAAGCGGATATTTGGAACTCTTTGAGGCCTTCATTGGAAACGGGATTTCTTTATATAATGCTAGACAGAAGAATTCTCAGTAACTTCCCTGTGTTGTGTGAATTCAACTCAAAGAGTTGAACCTTCCTTTAGACACAGCAGATTGGAAACACTCTTTTTGTGGAATTTGCAACTGGAGATTTCACGCGATTGGAGGCTAATCTTAGGAATGAAAATATCATCGTATAAAAACTAGACAGAATCATTCTCAGAAACTACTTTGTGAAGTGTGCGTTCAACTCACAGTTTCACCATTCTTTTCATAGAGCAGTTAGGAAACACTGTTTGTAAAGTCTGCAAGTGGATATTTGGACTTCTTTGAGGCCTTCGTTGGCAACAGGATTTCTTCATATCATGCTAGACAGAAGAATTGTCAGTAACTTCTTTGTGCTGTGTGTGTTCAACTCACAGATTGAACATTCCTTTAGACAGAGCAGATTTGAAACACTCTTTTTGTGGAATTAGGAAGTGGAGATTTCAAGCGATTTGAGGCCATTGGGAGAAAAGGAAATATCATCATATAAAAACGAGACAGAATCATTCTCAGAAACTACTTTGTGATGTGTGCGTTCAACTCACAGAGTTTACCCTTTTTTTTTCATAGACCAATTTGGAAACTCTCCCTTTGTTAAGTCTGCAAGTGGATATTTTGACCTCTTTGACAACTTCGTTGGAAACGGGATTTCATCATATAATGCTAGACAGAAGAATTCCCAGTAACTTTTCTGTGTTGTGTGTATACAACTCAGAGAGATGAACCTTCCTTTAAACACAGCAGTTTTAAAACACTCTTTTTGTGGAATTTGCAACTGGAGATTTCAAGCGATTTGAGGCCAATCTTAGGAATGAAAATATCATCGTATAAAAACTGGACAGAATCATTCTCAGAAACTACTTTGTGATGTGTGCGTTCAACTCACAGAGTTTGACCTTTCCTTTCATAGAGCAGTTTGGAAACACTCTCTTTGTAAAGTCTGCAAGTGGATATTTGGACCTCCTTGAGGCCTTCGTTGGAAACGGGATTTCTTCATATAATGCTAGACAGAAGAATTCTCAGTAACTTCTTTGTGTTTTCTGTGTTCAACTCCCAGAGTTGAACATTCCTTTAGACAGAGCAAATTTGAAACACTCCGTTTGTGGAATTTGGAAGTGGAGATTTCAAGCGATTTGAGGCCATTGGGAGAAAAGGAAATATCTTTGTATAAAAAATAGACAGAATCATTCTTAGAAACTACTTTCTGATGTCCGCGTTGAACTCACAGAGTTTAACCTTTCTTTTCATAGAGCATTTGGGAAACACTCTCTTTGTTATGTCTGCAAGTGGATATTTGGACCTCTTTGAGGATTTTGTTTGAAATGGGTTTCTTCATATAATGTTAGGCAGAAGAATTCTCAGTTACTTCTGTGTGTTGTGGGTATTCAACTCTCTGAGTTTAGACACAGCAGTTTTCAAACACTCTTTTTGTGGAATTTGCATCTGGAGATTTCAAGTGATTTGAGGCCAATCTTAGCAATGAATATATGATCGTACAAAAACTAGACAGAATCATTCTCAGAAACTACTTTGTGATGTGTGCATTCAACTCACAGAGTTTAACCTTTCTTTTCATAGAGCAGTTTGGAAACACTCTGTTTGTAAAGTCTGCAACTGGATATTTGGACCTCTTTGAGGACTTCGTTGGAAATGGGATTTCTTCATATAATGTTAGACAGAAGAATTCTCAGTAACTTCTTTGTGTTGTGTGCGTTCAACTCACAGAGTTGAACACTCCTTTACACAGAGCAGATTTGAAACACTCTTTGTGGAATTAGGAAGTGGAGATTTCAAGCGATTTAAGGCCATTGGGAGAAAAGGAAATATCTTCGTATTAAAAACTACACAGAATCATTCTCAGAAACTACTTTCTGATGTGCCCGCTCAGCTCACAGAGTTTACCCTTTCTTTTCATAGACCAGTTTGGAAACACTCTCTTTGTTATGATCTGCAAGTCGATATTTGGACGTCTTTCAGAACTTCTTTGTAAACGGGATTTCTTTATATAATGCCAGACAGAAAAATTCGCAGTAACTTCTCTGTGTTGGGTGTATTCAACTCAGAGAGTTGAATCTTCCTTTAGACACAGCAGTTTTGAAACACTCTTTTTGTGGAATTTGCAACTGGAGATTTCAAGCGATTTGTGGCCAAAATTAGAAATGAAAATATCATCGAATAAAAAGTAGACAGAATCATTCTCAGAAACTACTTTGTGATGTGTGCCTTCAACTCACAGAGTTTAACCTTTTATTTCATAGAGCAGTTTGGAAACACTCTCTTTGTTAACTCTGCAAATGGATATTTGGACCTCTTTGAGGACTTCCTTGGAAACGGGATTTCAGCATATAATGCTAGACAGAAGCATTCCCAGTAACTTCTCTGTGTTGTGTGTATTCAACTCAGAGAGTTGAACTTCCTTTAGACACAGCAGTTTTGAAACACTCTTTTTGTGGAATTGGCAACTGGAGATT
The DNA here is from genome assembly GCF_029281585.2 of Gorilla gorilla gorilla. Taxonomy (NCBI): domain Eukaryota; kingdom Metazoa; phylum Chordata; class Mammalia; order Primates; family Hominidae; genus Gorilla; species Gorilla gorilla. The sequence goes on along the minus strand of NC_073248.2, from coordinate 24,863,757 downwards.
TCAAGCGACTTGAGATCAATCTTAGAAATGAAAATATCATCTTATAAAAACTAGACAGAATCATTCTCAGAAACTACTTTGTGATGTGTGCGTTCAACTCACAGAGTTTGACCTTTCTTTTCATAGAACAGTTTGGAAATACTCCGTTTGTGAACTCTGCAAGTGGAAATTCAGACCTCTTTGAGGCCTTCATTGGAAACGGGATTTCTTCATATAATGCTAGACAGAAGAATACCCAGTAACTTCTCTGTGTTGTGTGTATTCAACTCTGAGAGTTGAACCTTCCTTTAGACACAACAGTTTTGAAACACTCTTTTTGTGGAATTTGCAACTGGAGATTTCAAGCGATTTGAGGCCATTGGGAGAAAAGGAAATATCTTCATATAAAAACTAGTCAGAATCATTCTCAGAAAGTACTTAGTGATGTGTGCATTCAACTCACAGAGTTTGACCTTTTTATTCATAGAGCAGTTTGGAAACACTCTCTTTGTTAAGTCTGCAAGTGGATATTTGGACCTCTTTGAGGACTTCGTTGGAAACGGGATTTATTTATATAATGCTAGACAGAAGAATTCTCAGTAACTTCTTTGTGTTGTGTGTGTTCAACTCAGAGTTGAACCTTCCTTTAGACACAGCAGATTTGAAACACTCTTTTTGTGGAATTTGGAAGTGGAGATTTCAAGCGATCTGAGTCCATTGGAGGAAAGGAAATATCTTCGTGTAAAAACTAGACAGAATTAATCTCAGAAACTACTTTGTGATGTGTGCGTTCAATTCATAGAGTTTGAACTTTTTTAATAGAGCAGTTTGCAAACACTCTCTTTGTTAAGTCTGCAAGTGGATATTTGGACCTCTTTGAGGACCTCGGTGGAAACGGGATTTCATCGCATAATGCTAGACAGAAGAATTCACAAGTAATTTCTCTGTGTTGTGAGTATTCAACTGAGAGAGTCGACCCTTCCTTTAGACACAGCAGTTTTGAAACACTCTTTTTGTTGGATTTGCAAGTGGAGATTTCAAGCGATTTGAGGCCAATTTTAGAAATGAAAATAGCATCGTATAAAAACCAGACAGAATCATTCTCAGAAACCACTTTGTGATGTGTGCCTTCAACTCACAGAGTTTGACCTTTCTTTTCATAGAGCAGTTTGGAAACACTCCGTTTGTAATGTCTGCAAGTGAATATTTGCAACTCTCTGAGGCCTTCGTTGGAAAAGGGATTTATTTATATAATGCTAGACAGAACAATTCTCAGTAACTTCTTTGTGTTGTGCGAATTCAACTCATAGAGTTGAACCTTCCTTTAGACACAACAGATTTAAAACACTCTTTTTGTGGAATTTGCAACTGGAGATTTCAAGCGCTTTGAGGCCAATCATAGGAATGAAAATATCATGGTATAAAAACTAGACAGAATCATTCTCAGAAACTACTTTGTGAAGTGGGCGTTCAACCCACAGAGTTTGACCTTTCTTTTCAAAGAGCAGTTTGGAAACACTCCGTTTCTAAAGTCTGCAAGTGGATATTTGGACCTCTTTGAGGCGTTCGTTGGAAACGGGATTTCTTCATAAAATGCTAGACAGAAGAGTTCTCAGTAACTTCTTTGTGTTGTGTGTGTTCAACTCACATAGTTGAACATTTGTTTAGACAGAGAAGATTTGAAACACTCTTTTTGTGGAATTTGGAAGTGGAGATTTCAAGAGATATGAGGCCGTTGGAAGAAAAGGAAATATCTTCCTATATAAACGAGACAGAATCATCCTCAGAAAGTACTTTGTGATGTGTGAGTTCAACTCAAAGAGATTGACCTTTCTTTTCATACAGCAGTTTGGAAACACTCTCCCTGTAAAGTCTGCAAGTGCATATTTGGACCTCCTTGGGGCCTTCATTGGAAACGGGATTTCATCATGTAATGCTAGACAGAAGAATTCCCAGTAATTTCTCTGTGTTGTGTGAATTCAACTCAAAGAGTTTAACCTTCCTTTAGACACAGCAGCTTTGAAACACTCTTTTTGTGGAATTTGCAACTGGAGATTTCAAGCGATTTGAGGACAATCTTAGGAATGAAAATATCATCGTATAAAAACTAGACAGAATCATTCTCAGAAACTACTTTGTGATGTGTGCGTTCAACTCACAGAGTATGACCTTTCTTTTCATACAGCAGTTTGGAAACCGCTGTTTGTAAACTCTGCAAGTGGATATTTGGACCTCGTTGAGGCCTTCGTTGGAAACGGGATTTCTTCATATAATTCTAGACAGAAGAATTCCCAGTAACTTCCTTGTGTTGTGTGTGTTCAACTCACAGAGTTGAACATTCCTTTAGACAGAGCAGATTTGAAACACTCTTTTTGTGGAATTTCGAAGTGGAGATTTCTAGCGATTTGAGGCCATTGTGAGAAAACGAAATATCTTCGTACAAAAACGAGACAGAATCATTCTTAGAAACTACTTTTTGATGTGTGCATTCAACTCACGGAGTTTAACCTTTTCTTTCATAGAGCAGTTTGGAAACACTCTCTTTGTTAACTCTGCAAGAGGATATTTGGACCTCTTTAAGGACTTCGTTGGAAACGGGATTTCATCATATAATGCTAGACAGAAGAATTCCCAGTAACTTCTCTGTGTTGTGTATATTTAACTCAGAGGGTTGAACCTTCCTTTAGACACAGCAGTTTCAAAACACTCTTTTTGTGGAATTTGCAACTGGAGATTTCAAGCGATTTGAGGCCAATCTTAGAAATGAAAATATCATCGTATATAAACTAGACAGAATCATTCTCAGAAACTACTTTGTGATGTGTGTGTTCAACTAACAGAGTTTGACCTTTCTTTATATAGAGCAGTTTGGAAACACTCTGTTTGTAAAGTCTGCAAGTGGATATTTGGACCTCTCTGGGGCCTTCGTTGGAAACGGGATTTCTTCATATAATGCTAGACAGAAGAATTCCCCGTAATTTGTTTGTGTTGTGTGTGTTCATCTCACAGAGTTGAACATTCCTTTTGACAGAGCAGATTTGAAACACTCTTTTTGTGGAATTTGGAAGTGGAGATTTCAAGCGATTTGAGGCCATTGGGAGAAAAGGAAATATCTTCATATAAAGAAGAGACAGAATCATTCTCAGAAACTAATTTGTGATGTGTGTGTTCAACTCACAGAGTTTAACCTTCTTTTCATAGAGCAGTTTGGAAACACTCTCTTTGTAAAGTCTGCAGATGGATACTTGGACCTCTTTGTGGCCTTTGTTGGTAACAGGATTTCATCCTATAATGCTAGACAGAAGAATTCCCAGTATCTTCTCTGTGTTGTGTGTATTCAGATCAAAGAGTTGAACCTTCCTTTAGACAGAGCAGTTTTGAAACACTGTTTGTGTGGAATTTGCATCCGGAGATTTCAAGCGATTTGAGGCCAATCTTAGAAGTGAAAATATCTTCGTATAAAAACTAGACAGAATCATTCTGAGAAACTACTTTGTGATGTGTGCGTTCAACTCACAGAGTTTGACCTTTCTTTTCATAGGGCAGTTTGGAAACACTCCGTTTGTAAAGTCTGCAAGTGGATATTTGGACCTCTTTGAGGCCTTCATTGGAAACGGGATTTCTTTATAAAATGCTAGACAGAAGAATTCTCAGTAACTTCTTTGTGTTGTGTGAATTCAACTCAAAGAGTTGAACCTTCCTTTAGGCACAGCAGATTTGAAACACTCTTTTTGAGGAATTTGCAACTGGAGATTTCAACCGAATTGAGGCCAAACAGGAATGAAAATATCATCGTATAAAAACTTGACAGAATGATTCTCAGAAACTACTTCGTGATTTGTGAGTTCAAATCACAGAGTTTGACCTTTCTTTTCATAGAGCAGTTTGGAAACACTCTGTGTGTAATGTCTGCAAGTGGATATTTGGACCTCTTTGAGGATTTCGTTGGAAACGGGATTTCTTCATATAGTGCTAGAAAGAAGAATTCTCAGTAACTTCTTTGTGTTTTCTGTGTTCAACTCCCAGAGTTGAACATTCCTTTAGACAGAGCAGATTTGAAACACTCCGTTTGTGGAATTTGGAAGTGGTGATCTCAAACGACTTGAGGCCACTGGGAGAAAAGGAAATATCTTTGTATAAAAAATAGACAGAATCATTCTTAGAAACTGCTTTCTGATGTTCGCGTTCAACTCACAGAGTTTAACCTTTCTTTTCATAGAGCAGTTGGGAAACACTCTCTTCGTTATGTCTGCAAGTGGATATTTGGACCACTTTGAGGATTTTGATTGAAATGAGTTTCTTCATACAATGCTAGGCAGAAGAATTCTCAGTTACTTCTGTGTGTTGTGTGTATTCAACTCTATGAGTTTAGACGCAGCAGTTTAGAAACACTCTTTTTGTGGAATTTGCAAGTGGAGACTTCAAGCGATTTGAAGCCAAACTTAGAAATGAAAATATCATTGTATAAAAACCAGACAGAATCATTCTGAGAAACTACTTTGTGATGTGAGCGTTCAACTCACAGAGTATGACCTTTCTTTTCATAGAGAAGATTGGAAACCCTCTGGTTGTAAGGTTTGCAAGTGGATATTTGGACCTCTTTGAGGCCTTCGTTGGAAACGGGATTTCGTCATATAACGTTAGACAGAAGAATTCCTTGTGTTGTGTGTGTTCAACTCACAGAGTTGACCCTTACTTCAGACACAGCAGATTTGAAACAGGCTTTTTACGGAATTTGCAAGTGGTGATTTCAAGTGCTTAGGGACCAATGGTAGAAAAGGAAATATCTTCGTATAAAATCTAGAGAGAATCATTCTCAGAAACCACTTTGTGATGTGTGCCTTCCACTCACAGAGTTTTACCTTTCTTTTCATAGAGCAGTTTGGAAACACTCTGTTTGTAAAGTCTGCAAGTGCATATTTGGACCTCTTGGAGGATTCGTTGGAAACGGGATTTCTTCATCTAATGCTAGACAGAAGAATTCTCAGTAACTTTTTGGGTTGCGTGTATTCAACTCACAGTGTTGAACCTTCCTTTAGACAGAGCAGATTTGAAACACTCTTTTTGTGGAAATTGCAAGTGGAGATTTCAAGCACTTTGGGGCCAATGGTAGAAAAGGAAATATCTTCGTATAAAAACTACAGAGAATCATTCTCAGAAATGACTATGTAATGTGTGCGTTCCACTCAAAAAGTTTAACCTTTCTTTTCATAGAGCAGTTTGGAAACACTCTGTTTGTAAAGTCTGCAAGTGGATATTTGGAGTTCTTAGAGGATTTCGTTGGAAACGGGATTTCTTCATCTAATGCTAGACAGAAGAATTCTCTGTAACTTCTTTGGGTTGCCTGTATTCAACTCACAGAGTTGAACCTTCCTTTAGACAGAGCAGATTTGAATCACTCTTTTTGTGGAAATCGCAAGTGGAGATTACAAGCACTTTGGCGACAATGGTAGATAAGGAAATATCTTCATATAAAAACTACAGAGAATCATTCTCAGAAACCAATTTGTAATGTGTACGTTCCACTCACAAAGTTTAACCTTTCTTTTCATAGAGTAGTTTGGAAACACTCTGTTTTTAAAGTCTGCAAGTGGATATTTGGACCTCTTTGATGATTTCGTTGGAAACGGGATTTCTTCATCTAATGCTAGACAGAAGAATTCTTAGTAACTTCTTTTGGTTGCGGGTATTCAACTCACAGAGTGGAACCTTCCTTTAGACAGAGCAGATATGAAACACTTTTTTTGTGGAAATTGCAAGTGGAGATTTCAAGCACTTTGTGGCCAATGGTAGAAAAGGAAATATCTTCATATAAAAACTACAGAGAATCGTTCTCAGAAGCCACTTTTTGATGTGTGCGTACCACTCACAGAGTATAGCCTTTGTTTTCATAGAGCAGTTTGGAAACAGTCTGTTTGTAAAGTCTGCAAGTGGATATTAGGACCTCTTGGACGATTTCGTTGGAAAAGTTATTTCTTCATCTAATGCTAGACAGAGGAATTCTCAGTAACTTCTTTGGGTTGCGTGTATTCAACTCACAGAGTTGAACCTTCCTTTAAACAGAGCAGATTTGAAACACTCTTTTTGTGAAAATTGCAACTGGAGATTTCAAGCACTTTCGGGCCAATGGTAGAAAAGGAAATATCTTCATATGAAAACTAGAGAGAATCATTCTCAAAAACCACTTTGTGATGTGTGCCTTCCACTCACAGAGTTTAAACTTTATTTTCATAGAGCAGTTTGTAAACACTCTGTTTGTTAAGTCTGCAAGTGGATATTTGGACCTCTTTGAGGATTCGTTGGAAACGGGATTTCTTCATCTAATGTTAGACAGAGGAATTCTCAGTAACATTTTGGGTTGCATGTATTCAACTCACAGAGTTGAACCTTCCTTTAGACAGAGCAGATGTGAGACACTCTTTCTGTGGAAATTGCAAGTGGAGATTTCAAGCAATTTGGGGCCAAAGGTAGAAAGGGAGTATCTTCGTATAAAAACTACAAAGCATCATTCTCAGAAACCACTTTGTGAAGTGTGCGTTCCACTCACACTGTTTAACCTTTCTTTTCGTAGAGCAGTTTGGTAGCATTCTGATTGTAAAGTGTGCAAGTGGATATTTGGATTTCTTTGAGGATTCGTTGGAAACGGGATTTTTTCATCTAATGCTAGACAGAAGAATTCTCAGTAACTTCTTTTGCTTTCAGGTATTCAACTCACAGAGTTGAACCTTCCTTTAGACAGAGCAGATTTGAAACACTCCTTTTGTGGAAATTGCAAGCAGAGATTTCAAGCGCTTTGGGGCCAGCGGTAGAAAAGCAAATATCTTTGTATAAACACAAGAGAGAATCATTCTCAGAAACCACTTTGTGATCTGTGCGTTCCACTCACTGAGTTTAACCTTTCTTTTCACAGAGCAGTTTGGAAACACTCTGTTTGAAAAGTCTGCTAGTGGATATATGGACCTCTTTCTCGATTTTGCTGAAAACGGGATTTTTCATCTAATGCTAGACAGAGAAATTCTCTGTAACTCCTTTGGGTTGCATGTATTCAACTCACAGAGTTGAACCTTCCTTTAGACAGAGCAGATTTGAAACACTCTTTTTTTTGGAATTTGCTAGTGGAGATTTCAAGCGCTTTGGTTCCAATGGTCAAAAAGGAAATATCTTCCCATAAAAACTGAAGAGAATCATTCTGAAAAACCATCACTTTGTGATGTGTGTGTTCCACTCACAGAGTTTAACCTTTCTTTTCATAAAGCAGTTTGGAAACACTCTGTTTGTCAAGTCTGCAAGTACATATTTGGACATCTTTGAGGATTCGTTGGAAACGGGATTTCTTCATCTAATGCTAGACAGAAGAATTCTCAGTAACTTTTTGGGTTGTGTGTATTCAACTCACAGTGTTGAACCTTCCTTCAGACAGAGCATATTTGAAAGACTCTTTTTGTGGAAATTGCAAGTGGAGATTACAAGCACTTTGGGGCCAATGGTAGATAAGGAAATATCTTCGTATAAAAACTACAGAGAATCATTCTCAGAAACCACTTTGTAATGTGTGCGTTCCACTCACAAAGTTTAACCTTTCTTTTCATACAGCAGTTTGGAAACACTCTGTTTGTAAAGTCTGAAAGTGGATATTTGGACCTCTTTGACGATTTTGTTGGAAACAGGATTTCTTCATCTAATGCTACGCAGAAGAATTCTCAGTAACTTCCTTGGGTTGCCTCTATTCAACTCACAGAGGTGAACCTTCCTTTACACAGAGCAGATTTGAAACTCTCTTTTTGTGGAATTTACAAGTGGATATTTCAAGTGCTTTGGGCCAATGGTATAAAAAGAAATCTCTTCGTATAAAAACTACAAGGAATCATTCTGAGAAACCACTTTGTGATGTGTGCGTTCCACTCACAGAGTTTAACGTTTCTTTTCAGAGTGCAGTTCGGAAACACTCTGTAAAGTATGCAAGTGGATATTTGGAACTCAGAGCATTTCGTTGGAAACGGCATTTCTTCATCTAACGCTAGACTGAAGAATTCTCAGTAACTTCTTTTGGTTGTGGGTATTCAACTCACAGAGTTGAACCTTCCTTTAGACAGAGCAGATTTGAATCGCCCTTTTTGTGGAAATTGCAAGTGGAGATTTCAAGCACTTTGTGGCCAATGGTAGAAAAGGAAATATCTTCGTATAAAAACTAGACAGAATCAGTCTCAGAAACCACTTTTGATTTGTGCGTTCCACTCACAGAGGTTAACCTTACTTTTCATAGAGCAGTTTGGAAACACACTGTTTGTAAGGTCTGCAATTGGATATTTGGACCAGTTTGAGGATTTCGTTGGAAACGGGATTTCTTCATCTGATGCTGGACAGAAGAATTCTCAGTCACTTCTTTGGGTTGCCTGTATTCAACTCACAGAGTTGAACCTTCCTTTAGACAGAGCAGATTTGAAACACTCTTTTTGTGGAATTTACAAGTGGAGATTTCAAGCCCATTGGGCCAATGGTGGAAAACGAAATATCTTCGTATAAAAATTAGAGAGAATCATTCTCAGAAACCACTTTGCAATGTGTGCGTACCACTCGCAGAGTTTAACCTTTGTTTTCATAGAGCAGTTTGGAAACACTCTGTTTGTAAAGTCTGCAAATGCATATTTGGACCTCTTTGAGGATTTCATTGGAAACATTATTTCTTCATCTAATGCTGGACAGAAGACTTCTCAGTAATTTCTCTGGGTTGCATGTATTCAACTCCCAGAGTTGAACCTGCCTTTAGACAGAGCAGGTGTGAGACACTCTTTCTGTGGAAATTGCAAGTGGAGATATCAAGCACTTTGTGGCCAAAGGTAGAAAAGGAAATATCTTCGTATAAAAACTACAGAGAATCATTCTCAGAATCCACTTTGTGATGTGAGCGTTCCACTCACACAGTTTAACCTTTCTTTTCATAGAGCAGTTTGGAAACATTCTGATTGTAATGTCTGCAAGTCGATATTTGGAACTCTTTGAGGATTTCGATGGAAACGGCATTTCTTCATCTAATGCTAGACAGAAGAATTCCCAGTAACTTCTTTTGGTTGCGGGTATTCAGCTCACAGAGTTGAACCTTCCTTTAGACAGAGCAGATTTGAAACACTCTTTTTGTGGAATTTATAAGTGGATATTTCAAGCGCTTTGGGCCAGTGGTAGAAAAAGAAATATCTTCCTATAAAAACTACAGAGAATCATTCTGAGAAACCACTTTGCGATGTGGGCGTTCCACTCACAGAGTTTAACCTTTCTTTTCAGAGAGCAGTTTGGAAACACTCTGTTTGTAAAGTCTCCAAGTGGATATATGGAACTCTTTGAGGATTTCATTGGAAATGGCATTTCTTCATCTAATTCTGGACAGAAGACTTCTCAGTAATTTCTCTGGGTTGCATGTATTCAACTCCCAGAGTTGAACTTGCCTTTAGACAGAGCAGGTTTAAGACACTCTTTCTGTGGAAACTGCAAGTGGAGATATCGAGCACTTTGGGGCCAAAGGTAGAAAAGGAAGTATCTTCGTATAAAAACGAGAGAGAGTCATTCTCAAAAACCACCTCTTTGTGATGTGTGCGTTCCACTCACAGAGTTTAACCTTTCTTTTCATAGAGCAGTTTGGAAACACCCTGTTTGTAAAGTCTGCAAGTGGATATTTGGACCTCTTTGAGGATTTCTTTGGAAACTGGATTTCTTCATCTAATGCTAGACAGAAGAATTCTCAGTAACTTCTTTGAGTTGCGTGTATTCAACTCACAGAGTTGAACCTTCCTTTAGACAGTGCAGATTTGAAACACTCTTTTTGTGGAATTTGCAAGTGGAGATTTCAAGCCCTTTGGGGCCAATGGTAGAAAAGGAAATATCTTTACATAAAAACTAGACAGAATCATTGTCAAAAACCATCACTTTGTAATGTGTGCGTTCCACTGACAGAGTTTAACCTTTCTTTTCATAGAGCAGTTTGGAAACACTCTGTTTGTAAAGTCTGCAAGTGGATATTTGGAGCTCTTTGAGGATTTCATTGGAAACGGGATTTCTTCATCTAATGCTAGACAGACGAATTCTCAGTAACTTCTTTGGGTTGGGTGTATTCAACTCACAGAGTTGAACCTTCCTTTAGATAGAGCAGATTTGAAATGCTCTTTTGTGGAATTTGCAGGTGGAGATTTCAAGAGCTTTCGGGCCAATGGTAGAAAAGGAAATATCTTCATATAAATACTAGACTGAATCATTCTCAGAAACCACTTTGTGATGTGTGCGTTCCAGTCACAGAGTTTAACCTTTCTTTTCATAGAGCAGTTCAGAAACACTCTGTTTGTAAAGTCTGCAAGTGGATATTGGGACCTCTTTGAAGATTTCGTTGGAAACGGGATTTCCTCATCTAATGCTAGACAGAAGAATTCTTAGTAAATTATTTGGGATGCCTGTATTCAACTAACAGAGTTGAACCTTTCTTTAGGCAGGGCAGATTTGAAACACTTTTTTTGTGGAATTTACAAGTGGAGCTTTCAAGCGCTTTGGGACCAATGGTAGAAAAGGAAATATCTTCATATAAAAACTAGAGACAACCATTCTCAGAAACCACTTTGTGATGTGTGTCTTCCACTCACAGAGTTTAACCTTTCTTCTCACAGAGCAGTTTGGAAACACTCTGTTTGTAAAGTCTGCAAGTGGATATTTGGACCTCTTTGAGGATTTCGTTGGAAACGTTTTTTCTTCATCTAATGCTAGACAGAAGAATTCTCAGAAACTTCTTTGGGTTGCGTGTATTCAACTCACAGAGTTTAATCTTCCTTTAGATAGAGCAGATTTGAAACACTCCTTTTGTGGAAATTGCAAGTGGATATTTCAGGCGCTTTGGGGCCAATGGTAGAAAAGGAAATATCTTCGTATAAGAACTAGAGAGAATCATTCTCAGAAACCACTTTGTGATGTGTGTGTAACACTCTCATAGTTTAATCTTTGTTTTCATAGAGCAGTTTGGAAACACTCTGTTTGTAAAGTCGGTAAGGTGATATTTGGACGTCTTTGAGGATTCGTTGGAAACGGGATTTCTTCATCTAATGCTAGACAGAGGAATTCTCAGTAACTTCTTTGGGTTGCATGTGTTCAACACACAGAGTTGAACCTTCCTTTAGACAGAGCAGATTTGAAACACTCTTTTTGTGGAATTTGCAAGGGGAGATTTCAATCGCTTTGGGGAAAATGGTAGAAAATGTAATATCTTCATATAAAAATTAGAGAGAATAATTTTCAGAAACCACTTTGTGATGTGTGCATTCCACTCACAGAGTTTAACGTTTCTTTTCACAGAGCAGTTTGGAAAAACTCTGTTTGTAAAGTCTGCAAGTGGATATTTGGACCTCTTTGAGGATTCGTTGGAAACGGAATTTCTTCATCTAATGCTAGACAGAAGAATTCTCAGTTACTTTTAGGGTTGCGTGTATTCAACTCATAGAGTTGAACTTTCCTTTAGACAGAGAATATTTCAAACACTCTTTTTGTGGAATTTACAAGTGGAGATTTCATGTGCATTGTGCCAGGGGTGGAAAAGGAAATATCATCATATAAAAACTACAGAGAATGATTCTCAGAAACCACTTCGTGATGTGTGCGTACCACTCACATAGTTTAAATTTTGTTTTCATAGATCAGTTTGGAATCACTCAGTTTGTAAAGTCTGCAAGTGGATATTTCGACCTCTTTGAGGATTTCGTGTTAAACGTTATTTCTTCTTCTAATTCTAGACAGAAGAATTCTCAGTATCTTATTTGGGTTGTGTGTATTCAACTCACAGAGTTGAACCTTCCTTTAGACTGAGCAGATTTGAAACACTCTTTTTGTGGAAATTGCAATTGGAGATTTCAAGCACTGTGGGCCAATGGTAGAAAAGAAATATCTTCGTATAGTAACTAGACAAAATCATTCTCAGAAACCAGTTTGTGATGTGTGCATTCCACTCACAGAGTTTAACCTTTCTTTTCATAGAGCAGTTTGGAAATACTCTGTTTGTAAAGTCTGCAAGTGGATATTTGGACCTCTTTGAGGATTCGTTGGAAACGGAATTTCTTCATCTAATGCTAGACAGAAGAATTCTCAGTAACTTTTTGGGTTGCGTGTATTCAACTCACAGTGTTGAACCTTCCTTTAGACAGAGCAGATTTGAAGCACTCTTTCTGTAGAAATTGCAAGTGGAGATTTCAAGCACTTTGGGGCAAATGGTAGAAAACGAAGTATCTTCGTATAAAAACTACAGAGAATCATTCCCAGAGACCACTTTGGATTTGTGCATTCCACTCACAGATTTTAACCTTACTTTTCAAAGAGCAGTTTGGAAACACTCAGTTTGTAAATTCTGCAAGTGGATATTTGGACCACTTTGAGGATTTCGATGGAAACGGGATTTCTTCATCTATTGCTAGACAGAAGAATTCTCAGTAACTTCTTTGGGTTGCGTGTATTCAACTCACAGAGTTGAAAGTTCCTTTAGACAGAGCAGATTTGACCACTCTTTTTGTGGAAATTGCAAGTGGAGATTTCAAGCACTTTGGGGCCAATGATAGGAAAGGAAACATCTTCGTATAAAAACTAGAGAGAATCATACTCAGAAACCACTTTGCAATGTGTGCGTTCCACTCACAAAGTTTAATCTTTCTTTTCATAGACCAGTTTGTAAACACTCTGTTTGTAAAGTCTGCAATTGGATATTTGGGCCTCTTGGAGGATTTCGTTGGAAACGGGATTTCTTCATCAAATGCTAGACAGAAGAATTCTCAGTAACTTCTTTGGGTTGCTTCTATTCAACACGCAGAGCTGAACCTTCTTTAGAGAGAGCATAATTGAAACACTCTTTTTGTGGAATTTACAAGTAGACATTTCAAGGGCATTGGGCCAATGGTACAAAAGGAAATATCTTCGTATGAAAACTACAGAGAATCATTCTCAGAAACTGCTTTGTGATGTTTGGGTACCACTCACAGAGTTTAAGCTTTGTTTTCATAGAGCAGTTTGGAAACACTCTGTTTGTAAAGTCTGCAAGTGGATATTTGGACCTCTTTGAGGATTTCGTTGGAAACGTTATTTCTTCATCTAATGCTAGACAGAAGAATTCTCAGTAAGTTCTTTGGGTTGCGTGTTTTCAACTCACAGAGTTGAACCTTCCTTTAGACAGAGCAGATTTGAAACACTCTTTTTGTGGAAATTGCAATTGGAGATTTCAAGCACTGTGGGCCAATGGTAGAAAAGAAATATCTTCGTACAAAAACTACAGAGAATCATTCTGAGAAACCACTTTGTGATGTGTGTGTAGCACTCACAGAGTTTAACCTTTGTTTTCATACAGCAGTTTGGAAACACTCTGTTTGTAAAGTCTGCAAGTGGATATTTGGACCTCTTTGAGGATTTCGTTGGAAACGTTTTTTCTTCATCTAATGCTAGACAGAAGAATTCTCAGAAACTTCTTTGGGTTGCGTGTATTCAACTCACAGAGTTTAATCTTCCTTTAGACAGAGCAGATTTGAAACACTCCTTTTGTGGAAATTGCAAGTGGATATTTCAGGCGCTTTGGGGCCAATGGTAGAAAAGGAAATATCTTCGTATAAGAACCAGAGAGAATCATTCTCAGAAACCACTTTGTGATGTGTGTGTAACACTCTCATAGTTTAACCTTTGTTTTCATAGAGCAGTTTGGAAACACTCTGTTTGTAAAGTCGGCAAGTTGATATTTGGACGTCTTTGAGGATTCGTTGGAAACGGGATTTCTTCATCTAATGCTAGACAGAGGAATTCTCAGTAACTTCTTTGGGTTGCATGTGTTCAACACACAGAGTTGAACCTTCCTTTAGACAGAGCAGATTTGAAACACTCTTTTTGTGGAATTTGCAAGGGGAGATTTCAAGCGCTTTGGGGAAAATGGTAGAAAATGTAATATCTTCATATAAAAACTAGAGAGAATAATTTTCAGAAACCACTTTGTGATGTGTGCATTCCACTCACAGAGTTTAACGTTTCTTTTCACAGAGCAGTTTGGAAAAACTCTGTTTGTAAAGTCTGCAAGTGGATATTTGGACCTCTTTGAGGATTCGTTGGAAACGGAATTTCTTCATCTAATGCTAGACAGAAGAATTCTCAGTAACTTTTTGGGTTGCGTGTATTCAACTCACAGAGTTGAACTTTCCTTTAGACAGAGAATATTTCAAACACTCTTTTTGTGGAATTTACAAGTGGAGATTTCATGTGCATTGTGCCAGGGGTGGAAAAGGAAATATCATCATATAAAAACTACAGAGAATGATTCTCAGAAACCACTTCGTGATGTGTGCGTACCACTCACATAGTTTAAATTTTGTTTTCATAGATCAGTTTGGAATCACTCAGTTTGTAAAGTCTGCAAGTGGATATTTCGACCTCTTTGAGGATTTCGTGTTAAACGTTATTTCTTCTTCTAATGCTAGACAGAAGAATTCTCAGTATCTTATTTGGGTTGTGTGTATTCAACTCACAGAGTTGAACCTTCCTTTAGACAGAGCAGATTTGAAACACTCTTTTTGTGGAAATTGCAATTGGAGATTTCAAGCACTGTGGGCCAATGGTAGAAAAGAAATATCTTCGTATAGTAACTAGACAAAATCATTCTCAGAAACCAGTTTGTGATGTGTGCATTCCACTCACAGAGTTTAACCTTTCTTTTCATAGAGCAGTTTGGAAATACTCTGTTTGTAAAGTCTGCAAGTGGATATTTGTACCTCTTTGAGGATTTCGTTGGAAACGTTTTTTCTTCATCTAATGCTAGACAGAAGAATTCTCAGAAACTTCTTTGGGTTGCGTGTATTCAACTCACAGAGTTTAATCTTCCTTTAGACAGAGCAGATTTGAAACACTCCTTTTGTGGAAATTGCAGGTGGATATTTCAGGCGCTTTGGGGCCAATGGTAGAAAAGGAAATATCTTCGTATAAGAACTAGAGAGAATCATTCTCAGAAACCACTTTGTGATGTGTGTGTAACACTCTCATAGTTTAACCTTTGTTTTCGTAGAGCAGTTTGGAAACACTCTGTTTGTAAAGTCGGCAAGTTGATATTTGGACGTCTTTGAAGATTCGTTGGAAACGGGATTTCTTCATCTAATGCTAGACAGAGGAATTCTCAGTAACTTCTTTGGGTTGCATGAGTTCAACACACAGAGTTGAACCTTCCTTTAGACAGAGCAGATTTGAAACACTCTTTTTATGGAATTTGCAAGGGGAGATTTCAAGCGCTTTGGGGAAAATGGTAGAAAATGTAATATCTTCATATAAAAACTAGAGAGAATAATTCTCAGAAACCACTTTGTGATGTGTGCGTTCCACTCACACAGTTTAACGTTTCTTTTCACAGAGCAGTTTGGAAAAACTCTGTTTGTAAAGTCTGCAAGTGGATATTTGGACCTCTTTGAGGATTCGTTGGAAACGGAATTTCTTCATCTAATGCTAGACAGAAGAATTCCCAGTAACTTTTTGGGTTGCGTGTATTCAACTCACAGTGTTGATCCTTCCTTTAGACAGAGCAGATTTGAAGCACTCTTTCTGTAGAAATTGCAAGTGGAGATTTCAAGCACTTTGGGGCCAATGGTAGAAAACGAAGTATCTTCGTATAAAAACTACAGAGAATCATTCCGAGAGACCACTTTGGATTTGCGCATTCCACTCACAGAGTTTAACCTTACATTTCAAACAGCAGTTTGGAAACACTCAGTTTGTAAGTTCTGCAAGTGGATATTTGGACCACTTTGAGGATTTCGATGGAAACGGGATTTCTTCATCTATTGCTAGACAGAAGAATTCTCAGTAACTTCTTTGGGTTGCGTGTATTCAACTCACAGAGTTGAAAGTTCCTTTAGACAGAGCAGATTTGACCACTCTTTTTGTGGAAATTGCAAGTGGAGATTTCAAGCACTTTGGGGCCAATGATAGGAAAGGAAATATCTTCGTATAAAAACTAGAGAGAATCATACTCAGAAACCACTTTGTAATGTGTGCGTTCCACTCACAAAGTTTAATCTTTCTTTTCATAGACCAGTTTGTAAACACTCTGTTTGTAAAGTCTGCAATTGGATATTTGGGCCTCTTGGAGGATTTCGTTGGAAACGGGATTTCTTCATCAAATGCTAGACAGAGGAATTCTCAGTAACTTCTTTGGGTTGCTTCTATTCAACACGCAGAGCTGAACCTTCTTTAGAGAGAGCATAATTGAAACACTCTTTTTGTGGAATTTACAAGTAGACATTTCAAGGGCATTGGGCCAATGGTACAAAAGGAAATATCTTCGTATGAAAACTACAGAGAATCATTCTCAGAAACTGCTTTGTGATGTTTGGGTACCACTCACAGAGTTTAAGCTTTGTTTTCATAGAGCAGTTTGGAAACACTCTGTTTGTAAAGTCTGCAAGTGGATATTTGGACCTCTTTGAGGATTTCGTTGGAAACGTTATTTCTTCATCTAATGCTAGACAGAAGAATTCTCTGTAAGTTCTTTGGGTTGCGTGTTTTCAACTCACAGAGTTGAACCTTCCTTTAGACAGAGCAGATTTGAAACACTCTTTTTGTGGAAATTGCAATTGGAGATTTCAAGCACTGTGGGCCAATGGTAGAAAAGAAATATCTTCGTACAAAAACTACAGAGAATCATTCTGAGAAACCACTTTGTGATGTGTGTGTAGCACTCACAGAGTTTAACCTTTGTTTTCATACAGCAGTTTGGAAACACTCTGTTTGTAAAGTCTGCAAGTGGATATTTGGACCTCTTTGAGGATTTCGTTGGAAACGTTTTTTCTTCATCTAATGCTAGACAGAAGAATTCTCAGAAACTTCTTTGGGTTGCGTGTATTCAACTCACAGAGTTTAATCTTCCTTTAGACAGAGCAGATTTGAAACACTCCTTTTGTGGAAATTGCAAGTGGATATTTCAGGCGCTTTGGGGCCAATGGTAGAAAAGGAAATATCTTCGTATAAGAACCAGAGAGAATCATTCTCAGAAACCACTTTGTGATGTGTGTGTAACACTCTCATAGTTTAACCTTTGTTTTCATAGAGCAGTTTGGAAACACTCTGTTTGTAAAGTCGGCAAGTTGATATTTGGACGTCTTTGAGGATTCGTTGGAAACGGGATTTCTTCATCTAATGCTAGACAGAGGAATTCTCAGTAACTTCTTTGGGTTGCATGTGTTCAACACACAGAGTTGAACCTTCCTTTAGACAGAGCAGATTTGAAACACTCTTTTTGTGGAATTTGCAAGGGGAGATTTCAAGCGCTTTGGGGAAAATGGTAGAAAATGTAATATCTTCATATAAAAACTAGAGAGAATAATTTTCAGAAACCACTTTGTGATGTGTGCATTCCACTCACAGAGTTTAACGTTTCTTTCCACAGAGCAGTTTGGAAAAACTCTGTTTGTAAAGTCTGCAAGTGGATATTTGGACCTCTTTGAGGATTCGTTGGAAACGGAATTTCTTCATCTAATGCTAGACAGAAGAATTCTCAGTAACTTTTTGGGTTGCGTGTATTCAACTCACAGAGTTGAACTTTCCTTTAGACAGAGAATATTTCAAACACTCTTTTTGTGGAATTTACAAGTGGAGATTTCATGTGCATTGTGCCAGGGGTGGAAAAGGAAATATCATCATATAAAAACTACAGAGAATGATTCTCAGAAACCACTTCGTGATGTGTGCGTACCACTCACATAGTTTAAATTTTGTTTTCATAGATCAGTTTGGAATCACTCAGTTTGTAAAGTCTGCAAGTGGATATTTCGACCTCTTTGAGGATTTCGTGTTAAACGTTATTTCTTCTTCTAATGCTAGACAGAAGAATTCTCAGTATCTTATTTGGGTTGTGTGTATTCAACTCACAGAGTTGAACCTTCCTTTAGACAGAGCAGATTTGAAACACTCTTTTTGTGGAAATTGCAATTGGAGATTTCAAGCACTGTGGGCCAATGGTAGAAAAGAAATATCTTCGTATAGTAACTAGACAAAATCATTCTCAGAAACCAGTTTGTGATGTGTGCATTCCACTCACAGAGTTTAACCTTTCTTTTCATAGAGCAGTTTGGAAATACTCTGTTTGTAAAGTCTGCAAGTGGATATTTGTACCTCTTTGAGGATTTCGTTGGAAACGTTTTTTCTTCATCTAATGCTAGACAGAAGAATTCTCAGAAACTTCTTTGGGTTGCGTGTATTCAACTCACAGAGTTTAATCTTCCTTTAGACAGAGCAGATTTGAAACACTCCTTTTGTGGAAATTGCAGGTGGATATTTCAGGCGCTTTGGGGCCAATGGTAGAAAAGGAAATATCTTCGTATAAGAACTAGAGAGAATCATTCTCAGAAACCACTTTGTGATGTGTGTGTAACACTCTCATAGTTTAACCTTTGTTTTCGTAGAGCAGTTTGGAAACACTCTGTTTGTAAAGTCGGCAAGTTGATATTTGGACGTCTTTGAAGATTCGTTGGAAACGGGATTTCTTCATCTAATGCTAGACAGAGGAATTCTCAGTAACTTCTTTGGGTTGCATGAGTTCAACACACAGAGTTGAACCTTCCTTTAGACAGAGCAGATTTGAAACACTCTTTTTATGGAATTTGCAAGGGGAGATTTCAAGCGCTTTGGGGAAAATGGTAGAAAATGTAATATCTTCATATAAAAACTAGAGAGAATAATTCTCAGAAACCACTTTGTGATGTGTGCGTTCCACTCACACAGTTTAACGTTTCTTTTCACAGAGCAGTTTGGAAAAACTCTGTTTGTAAAGTCTGCAAGTGGATATTTGGACCTCTTTGAGGATTCGTTGGAAACGGAATTTCTTCATCTAATGCTAGACAGAAGAATTCCCAGTAACTTTTTGGGTTGCGTGTATTCAACTCACAGTGTTGATCCTTCCTTTAGACAGAGCAGATTTGAAGCACTCTTTCTGTAGAAATTGCAAGTGGAGATTTCAAGCACTTTGGGGCCAATGGTAGAAAACGAAGTATCTTCGTATAAAAACTACAGAGAATCATTCCGAGAGACCACTTTGGATTTGCGCATTCCACTCACAGAGTTTAACCTTACATTTCAAACAGCAGTTTGGAAACACTCAGTTTGTAAGTTCTGCAAGTGGATATTTGGACCACTTTGAGGATTTCGATGGAAACGGGATTTCTTCATCTATTGCTAGACAGAAGAATTCTCAGTAACTTCTTTGGGTTGCGTGTATTCAACTCACAGAGTTGAAAGTTCCTTTAGACAGAGCAGATTTGACCACTCTTTTTGTGGAAATTGCAAGTGGAGATTTCAAGCACTTTGGGGCCAATGATAGGAAAGGAAATATCTTCGTATAAAAACTAGAGAGAATCATACTCAGAAACCACTTTGTAATGTGTGCGTTCCACTCACAAAGTTTAATCTTTCTTTTCATAGACCAGTTTGTAAACACTCTGTTTGTAAAGTCTGCAATTGGATATTTGGGCCTCTTGGAGGATTTCGTTGGAAACGGGATTTCTTCATCAAATGCTAGACAGAGGAATTCTCAGTAACTTCTTTGGGTTGCTTCTATTCAACACGCAGAGCTGAACCTTCTTTAGAGAGAGCATAATTGAAACACTCTTTTTGTGGAATTTACAAGTAGACATTTCAAGGGCATTGGGCCAATGGTACAAAAGGAAATATCTTCGTATGAAAACTACAGAGAATCATTCTCAGAAACTGCTTTGTGATGTTTGGGTACCACTCACAGAGTTTAAGCTTTGTTTTCATAGAGCAGTTTGGAAACACTCTGTTTGTAAAGTCTGCAAGTGGATATTTGGACCTCTTTGAGGATTTCGTTGGAAACGTTATTTCTTCATCTAATGCTAGACAGAAGAATTCTCTGTAAGTTCTTTGGGTTGCGTGTTTTCAACTCACAGAGTTGAACCTTCCTTTAGACAGAGCAGATTTGAAACACTCTTTTTGTGGAAATTGCAATTGGAGATTTCAAGCACTGTGGGCCAATGGTAGAAAAGAAATATCTTCGTACAAAAACTACAGAGAATCATTCTGAGAAACCACTTTGTGATGTGTGTGTAGCACTCACAGAGTTTAACCTTTGTTTTCATACAGCAGTTTGGAAACACTCTGTTTGTAAAGTCTGCAAGTGGATATTTGGACCTCTTTGAGGATTTCGTTGGAAACGTTTTTTCTTCATCTAATGCTAGACAGAAGAATTCTCAGAAACTTCTTTGGGTTGCGTGTATTCAACTCACAGAGTTTAATCTTCCTTTAGACAGAGCAGATTTGAAACACTCCTTTTGTGGAAATTGCAAGTGGATATTTCAGGCGCTTTGGGGCCAATGGTAGAAAAGGAAATATCTTCGTATAAGAACCAGAGAGAATCATTCTCAGAAACCACTTTGTGATGTGTGTGTAACACTCTCATAGTTTAACCTTTGTTTTCATAGAGCAGTTTGGAAACACTCTGTTTGTAAAGTCGGCAAGTTGATATTTGGACGTCTTTGAGGATTCGTTGGAAACGGGATTTCTTCATCTAATGCTAGACAGAGGAATTCTCAGTAACTTCTTTGGGTTGCATGTGTTCAACACACAGAGTTGAACCTTCCTTTAGACAGAGCAGATTTGAAACACTCTTTTTGTGGAATTTGCAAGGGGAGATTTCAAGCGCTTTGGGGAAAATGGTAGAAAATGTAATATCTTCATATAAAAACTAGAGAGAATAATTTTCAGAAACCACTTTGTGATGTGTGCATTCCACTCACAGAGTTTAACGTTTCTTTTCACAGAGCAGTTTGGAAAAACTCTGTTTGTAAAGTCTGCAAGTGGATATTTGGACCTCTTTGAGGATTCGTTGGAAACGGAATTTCTTCATCTAATGCTAGACAGAAGAATTCTCAGTAACTTTTTGGGTTGCGTGTATTCAACTCACAGAGTTGAACTTTCCTTTAGACAGAGAATATTTCAAACACTCTTTTTGTGGAATTTACAAGTGGAGATTTCATGTGCATTGTGCCAGGGGTGGAAAAGGAAATATCATCATATAAAAACTACAGAGAATGATTCTCAGAAACCACTTCGTGATGTGTGCGTACCACTCACATAGTTTAAATTTTGTTTTCATAGATCAGTTTGGAATCACTCAGTTTGTAAAGTCTGCAAGTGGATATTTCGACCTCTTTGAGGATTTCGTGTTAAACGTTATTTCTTCTTCTAATGCTAGACAGAAGAATTCTCAGTATCTTATTTGGGTTGTGTGTATTCAACTCACAGAGTTGAACCTTCCTTTAGACAGAGCAGATTTGAAACACTCTTTTTGTGGAAATTGCAATTGGAGATTTCAAGCACTGTGGGCCAATGGTAGAAAAGAAATATCTTCGTATAGTAACTAGACAAAATCATTCTCAGAAACCAGTTTGTGATGTGTGCATTCCACTCACAGAGTTTAACCTTTCTTTTCATAGAGCAGTTTGGAAATACTCTGTTTGTAAAGTCTGCAAGTGGATATTTGTACCTCTTTGAGGATTTCGTTGGAAACGTTTTTTCTTCATCTAATGCTAGACAGAAGAATTCTCAGAAACTTCTTTGGGTTGCGTGTATTCAACTCACAGAGTTTAATCTTCCTTTAGACAGAGCAGATTTGAAACACTCCTTTTGTGGAAATTGCAGGTGGATATTTCAGGCGCTTTGGGGCCAATGGTAGAAAAGGAAATATCTTCGTATAAGAACTAGAGAGAATCATTCTCAGAAACCACTTTGTGATGTGTGTGTAACACTCTCATAGTTTAACCTTTGTTTTCGTAGAGCAGTTTGGAAACACTCTGTTTGTAAAGTCGGCAAGTTGATATTTGGA
This sequence comes from Gorilla gorilla gorilla, assembly GCF_029281585.2. NCBI lineage: Eukaryota > Metazoa > Chordata > Mammalia > Primates > Hominidae > Gorilla > Gorilla gorilla. Next base: position 24,841,913 of record NC_073248.2, on the reverse strand, counting down.
CGTCTTTGAAGATTCGTTGGAAACGGGATTTCTTCATCTAATGCTAGACAGAGGAATTCTCAGTAACTTCTTTGGGTTGCATGAGTTCAACACACAGAGTTGAACCTTCCTTTAGACAGAGCAGATTTGAAACACTCTTTTTGTGGAAATTGCAATTGGAGATTTCAAGCACTGTGGGCCAATGGTAGAAAAGAAATATCTTCGTATAGTAACTAGACAAAATCATTCTCAGAAACCAGTTTGTGATGTGTGCATTCCACTCACAGAGTTTAACCTTTCTTTTCATAGAGCAGTTTGGAAATACTCTGTTTGTAAAGTCTGCAAGTGGATATTTGTACCTCTTTGAGGATTTCGTTGGAAACGTTTTTTCTTCATCTAATGCTAGACAGAAGAATTCTCAGAAACTTCTTTGGGTTGCGTGTATTCAACTCACAGAGTTTAATCTTCCTTTAGACAGAGCAGATTTGAAACACTCCTTTTGTGGAAATTGCAGGTGGATATTTCAGGCGCTTTGGGGCCAATGGTAGAAAAGGAAATATCTTCGTATAAGAACTAGAGAGAATCATTCTCAGAAACCACTTTGTGATGTGTGTGTAACACTCTCATAGTTTAACCTTTGTTTTCGTAGAGCAGTTTGGAAACACTCTGTTTGTAAAGTCGGCAAGTTGATATTTGGACGTCTTTGAAGATTCGTTGGAAACGGGATTTCTTCATCTAATGCTAGACAGAGGAATTCTCAGTAACTTCTTTGGGTTGCATGAGTTCAACACACAGAGTTGAACCTTCCTTTAGACAGAGCAGATTTGAAACACTCTTTTTATGGAATTTGCAAGGGGAGATTTCAAGCGCTTTGGGGAAAATGGTAGAAAATGTAATATCTTCATATAAAAACTAGAGAGAATAATTCTCAGAAACCACTTTGTGATGTGTGCGTTCCACTCACACAGTTTAACGTTTCTTTTCACAGAGCAGTTTGGAAAAACTCTGTTTGTAAAGTCTGCAAGTGGATATTTGGACCTCTTTGAGGATTCGTTGGAAACGGAATTTCTTCATCTAATGCTAGACAGAAGAATTCCCAGTAACTTTTTGGGTTGCGTGTATTCAACTCACAGTGTTGATCCTTCCTTTAGACAGAGCAGATTTGAAGCACTCTTTCTGTAGAAATTGCAAGTGGAGATTTCAAGCACTTTGGGGCCAATGGTAGAAAACGAAGTATCTTCGTATAAAAACTACAGAGAATCATTCCGAGAGACCACTTTGGATTTGTGCATTCCACTCACAGAGTTTAACCTTACATTTCAAACAGCAGTTTGGAAACACTCAGTTTGTAAGTTCTGCAAGTGGATATTTGGACCACTTTGAGGATTTCGATGGAAACGGGATTTCTTCATCTATTGCTAGACAGAAGAATTCTCAGTAACTTTTTGGGTTGCGTGTATTCAACTCACAGAGTTGAACTTTCCTTTAGACAGAGAATATTTCAAACACTCTTTTTGTGGAATTTACAAGTGGAGATTTCATGTGCATTGTGCCAGGGGTGGAAAAGGAAATATCATCATATAAAAACTACAGAGAATGATTCTCAGAAACCACTTCGTGATGTGTGCGTACCACTCACATAGTTTAAATTTTGTTTTCATAGATCAGTTTGGAATCACTCAGTTTGTAAAGTCTGCAAGTGGATATTTCGACCTCTTTGAGGATTTCGTGTTAAACGTTATTTCTTCTTCTAATGGTAGACAGAAGAATTCTCAGTATCTTATTTGGGTTGTGTGTATTCAACTCACAGAGTTGAACCTTCCTTTAGACAGAGCAGATTTGAAACACTCTTTTTGTGGAAATTGCAATTGGAGATTTCAAGCACTGTGGGCCAATGGTAGAAAAGAAATATCTTCGTATAGTAACTAGACAAAATCATTCTCAGAAACCAGTTTGTGATGTGTGCATTCCACTCACAGAGTTTAACCTTTCTTTTCATAGAGCAGTTTGGAAATACTCTGTTTGTAAAGTCTGCAAGTGGATATTTGTACCTCTTTGAGGATTTCGTTGGAAACGTTTTTTCTTCATCTAATGCTAGACAGAAGAATTCTCAGAAACTTCTTTGGGTTGCGTGTATTCAACTCACAGAGTTTAATCTTCCTTTAGACAGAGCAGATTTGAAACACTCCTTTTGTGGAAATTGCAGGTGGATATTTCAGGCGCTTTGGGGCCAATGGTAGAAAAGGAAATATCTTCGTATAAGAACTAGAGAGAATCATTCTCAGAAACCACTTTGTGATGTGTGTGTAACACTCTCATAGTTTAACCTTTGTTTTCGTAGAGCAGTTTGGAAACACTCTGTTTGTAAAGTCGGCAAGTTGATATTTGGACGTCTTTGAAGATTCGTTGGAAACGGGATTTCTTCATCTAATGCTAGACAGAGGAATTCTCAGTAACTTCTTTGGGTTGCATGAGTTCAACACACAGAGTTGAACCTTCCTTTAGACAGAGCAGATTTGAAACACTCTTTTTATGGAATTTGCAAGGGGAGATTTCAAGCGCTTTGGGGAAAATGGTAGAAAATGTAATATCTTCATATAAAAACTAGAGAGAATAATTCTCAGAAACCACTTTGTGATGTGTGCGTTCCACTCACACAGTTTAACGTTTCTTTTCACAGAGCAGTTTGGAAAAACTCTGTTTGTAAAGTCTGCAAGTGGATATTTGGACCTCTTTGAGGATTCGTTGGAAACGGAATTTCTTCATCTAATGCTAGACAGAAGAATTCCCAGTAACTTTTTGGGTTGCGTGTATTCAACTCACAGTGTTGATCCTTCCTTTAGACAGAGCAGATTTGAAGCACTCTTTCTGTAGAAATTGCAAGTGGAGATTTCAAGCACTTTGGGGCCAATGGTAGAAAACGAAGTATCTTCGTATAAAAACTACAGAGAATCATTCCGAGAGACCACTTTGGATTTGCGCATTCCACTCACAGAGTTTAACCTTACATTTCAAACAGCAGTTTGGAAACACTCAGTTTGTAAGTTCTGCAAGTGGATATTTGGACCACTTTGAGGATTTCGATGGAAACGGGATTTCTTCATCTATTGCTAGACAGAAGAATTCTCAGTAACTTCTTTGGGTTGCGTGTATTCAACTCACAGAGTTGAAAGTTCCTTTAGACAGAGCAGATTTGACCACTCTTTTTGTGGAAATTGCAAGTGGAGATTTCAAGCACTTTGGGGCCAATGATAGGAAAGGAAATATCTTCGTATAAAAACTAGAGAGAATCATACTCAGAAACCACTTTGTAATGTGTGCGTTCCACTCACAAAGTTTAATCTTTCTTTTCATAGACCAGTTTGTAAACACTCTGTTTGTAAAGTCTGCAATTGGATATTTGGGCCTCTTGGAGGATTTCGTTGGAAACGGGATTTCTTCATCAAATGCTAGACAGAGGAATTCTCAGTAACTTCTTTGGGTTGCTTCTATTCAACACGCAGAGCTGAACCTTCTTTAGAGAGAGCATAATTGAAACACTCTTTTTGTGGAATTTACAAGTAGACATTTCAAGGGCATTGGGCCAATGGTACAAAAGGAAATATCTTCGTATGAAAACTACAGAGAATCATTCTCAGAAACTGCTTTGTGATGTTTGGGTACCACTCACAGAGTTTAAGCTTTGTTTTCATAGAGCAGTTTGGAAACACTCTGTTTGTAAAGTCTGCAAGTGGATATTTGGACCTCTTTGAGGATTTCGTTGGAAACGTTATTTCTTCATCTAATGCTAGACAGAAGAATTCTCTGTAAGTTCTTTGGGTTGCGTGTTTTCAACTCACAGAGTTGAACCTTCCTTTAGACAGAGCAGATTTGAAACACTCTTTTTGTGGAAATTGCAATTGGAGATTTCAAGCACTGTGGGCCAATGGTAGAAAAGAAATATCTTCGTACAAAAACTACAGAGAATCATTCTGAGAAACCACTTTGTGATGTGTGTGTAGCACTCACAGAGTTTAACCTTTGTTTTCATACAGCAGTTTGGAAACACTCTGTTTGTAAAGTCTGCAAGTGGATATTTGGACCTCTTTGAGGATTTCGTTGGAAACGTTTTTTCTTCATCTAATGCTAGACAGAAGAATTCTCAGAAACTTCTTTGGGTTGCGTGTATTCAACTCACAGAGTTTAATCTTCCTTTAGACAGAGCAGATTTGAAACACTCCTTTTGTGGAAATTGCAAGTGGATATTTCAGGCGCTTTGGGGCCAATGGTAGAAAAGGAAATATCTTCGTATAAGAACCAGAGAGAATCATTCTCAGAAACCACTTTGTGATGTGTGTGTAACACTCTCATAGTTTAACCTTTGTTTTCATAGAGCAGTTTGGAAACACTCTGTTTGTAAAGTCGGCAAGTTGATATTTGGACGTCTTTGAGGATTCGTTGGAAACGGGATTTCTTCATCTAATGCTAGACAGAGGAATTCTCAGTAACTTCTTTGGGTTGCATGTGTTCAACACACAGAGTTGAACCTTCCTTTAGACAGAGCAGATTTGAAACACTCTTTTTGTGGAATTTGCAAGGGGAGATTTCAAGCGCTTTGGGGAAAATGGTAGAAAATGTAATATCTTCATATAAAAACTAGAGAGAATAATTTTCAGAAACCACTTTGTGATGTGTGCATTCCACTCACAGAGTTTAACGTTTCTTTTCACAGAGCAGTTTGGAAAAACTCTGTTTGTAAAGTCTGCAAGTGGATATTTGGACCTCTTTGAGGATTCGTTGGAAACGGAATTTCTTCATCTAATGCTAGACAGAAGAATTCTCAGTAACTTTTTGGGTTGCGTGTATTCAACTCACAGAGTTGAACTTTCCTTTAGACAGAGAATATTTCAAACACTCTTTTTGTGGAATTTACAAGTGGAGATTTCATGTGCATTGTGCCAGGGGTGGAAAAGGAAATATCATCATATAAAAACTACAGAGAATGATTCTCAGAAACCACTTCGTGATGTGTGCGTACCACTCACATAGTTTAAATTTTGTTTTCATAGATCAGTTTGGAATCACTCAGTTTGTAAAGTCTGCAAGTGGATATTTCGACCTCTTTGAGGATTTCGTGTTAAACGTTATTTCTTCTTCTAATGCTAGACAGAAGAATTCTCAGTATCTTATTTGGGTTGTGTGTATTCAACTCACAGAGTTGAACCTTCCTTTAGACAGAGCAGATTTGAAACACTCTTTTTGTGGAAATTGCAATTGGAGATTTCAAGCACTGTGGGCCAATGGTAGAAAAGAAATATCTTCGTATAGTAACTAGACAAAATCATTCTCAGAAACCAGTTTGTGATGTGTGCATTCCACTCACAGAGTTTAACCTTTCTTTTCATAGAGCAGTTTGGAAATACTCTGTTTGTAAAGTCTGCAAGTGGATATTTGTACCTCTTTGAGGATTTCGTTGGAAACGTTTTTTCTTCATCTAATGCTAGACAGAAGAATTCTCAGAAACTTCTTTGGGTTGCGTGTATTCAACTCACAGAGTTTAATCTTCCTTTAGACAGAGCAGATTTGAAACACTCCTTTTGTGGAAATTGCAGGTGGATATTTCAGGCGCTTTGGGGCCAATGGTAGAAAAGGAAATATCTTCGTATAAGAACTAGAGAGAATCATTCTCAGAAACCACTTTGTGATGTGTGTGTAACACTCTCATAGTTTAACCTTTGTTTTCGTAGAGCAGTTTGGAAACACTCTGTTTGTAAAGTCGGCAAGTTGATATTTGGACGTCTTTGAAGATTCGTTGGAAACGGGATTTCTTCATCTAATGCTAGACAGAGGAATTCTCAGTAACTTCTTTGGGTTGCATGAGTTCAACACACAGAGTTGAACCTTCCTTTAGACAGAGCAGATTTGAAACACTCTTTTTGTGGAAATTGCAATTGGAGATTTCAAGCACTGTGGGCCAATGGTAGAAAAGAAATATCTTCGTATAGTAACTAGACAAAATCATTCTCAGAAACCAGTTTGTGATGTGTGCATTCCACTCACAGAGTTTAACCTTTCTTTTCATAGAGCAGTTTGGAAATACTCTGTTTGTAAAGTCTGCAAGTGGATATTTGTACCTCTTTGAGGATTTCGTTGGAAACGTTTTTTCTTCATCTAATGCTAGACAGAAGAATTCTCAGAAACTTCTTTGGGTTGCGTGTATTCAACTCACAGAGTTTAATCTTCCTTTAGACAGAGCAGATTTGAAACACTCCTTTTGTGGAAATTGCAGGTGGATATTTCAGGCGCTTTGGGGCCAATGGTAGAAAAGGAAATATCTTCGTATAAGAACTAGAGAGAATCATTCTCAGAAACCACTTTGTGATGTGTGTGTAACACTCTCATAGTTTAACCTTTGTTTTCGTAGAGCAGTTTGGAAACACTCTGTTTGTAAAGTCGGCAAGTTGATATTTGGACGTCTTTGAAGATTCGTTGGAAACGGGATTTCTTCATCTAATGCTAGACAGAGGAATTCTCAGTAACTTCTTTGGGTTGCATGAGTTCAACACACAGAGTTGAACCTTCCTTTAGACAGAGCAGATTTGAAACACTCTTTTTATGGAATTTGCAAGGGGAGATTTCAAGCGCTTTGGGGAAAATGGTAGAAAATGTAATATCTTCATATAAAAACTAGAGAGAATAATTCTCAGAAACCACTTTGTGATGTGTGCGTTCCACTCACACAGTTTAACGTTTCTTTTCACAGAGCAGTTTGGAAAAACTCTGTTTGTAAAGTCTGCAAGTGGATATTTTGACCTCTTTGAGGATTCGTTGGAAACGGAATTTCTTCATCTAATGCTAGACAGAAGAATTCCCAGTAACTTTTTGGGTTGCGTGTATTCAACTCACAGTGTTGATCCTTCCTTTAGACAGAGCAGATTTGAAGCACTCTTTCTGTAGAAATTGCAAGTGGAGATTTCAAGCACTTTGGGGCCAATGGTAGAAAACGAAGTATCTTCGTATAAAAACTACAGAGAATCATTCCGAGAGACCACTTTGGATTTGTGCATTCCACTCACAGAGTTTAACCTTACATTTCAAACAGCAGTTTGGAAACACTCAGTTTGTAAGTTCTGCAAGTGGATATTTGGACCACTTTGAGGATTTCGATGGAAACGGGATTTCTTCATCTATTGCTAGACAGAAGAATTCTCAGTAACTTCTTTGGGTTGCGTGTATTCAACTCACAGAGTTGAAAGTTCCTTTAGACAGAGCAGATTTGACCACTCTTTTTGTGGAAATTGCAAGTGGAGATTTCAAGCACTTTGGGGCCAATGATAGGAAAGGAAATATCTTCGTATAAAAACTAGAGAGAATCATACTCAGAAACCACTTTGCAATGTGTGCGTTCCACTCACAAAGTTTAATCTTTCTTTTCATAGACCAGTTTGTAAACACTCTGTTTGTAAAGTCTGCAATTGGATATTTGGGCCTCTTGGAGGATTTCGTTGGAAACGGGATTTCTTCATCAAATGCTAGACAGAAGAATTCTCAGTAACTTCTTTGGGTTGCTTCTATTCAACACGCAGAGCTGAACCTTCTTTAGAGAGAGCATAATTGAAACACTCTTTTTGTGGAATTTACAAGTAGACATTTCAAGGGCATTGGGCCAATGGTACAAAAGGAAATATCTTCGTATGAAAACTACAGAGAATCATTCTCAGAAACTGCTTTGTGATGTTTGGGTACCACTCACAGAGTTTAAGCTTTGTTTTCATAGAGCAGTTTGGAAACACTCTGTTTGTGAAGTCTGCAAGTGGATATTTGGACCTCTTTGAGGATTTCGTTGGAAACGTTATTTCTTCATCTAATGCTAGACAGAAGAATTCTCAGTAAGTTCTTTGGGTTGCGTGTTTTCAACTCACAGAGTTGAACCTTCCTTTAGACAGAGCAGATTTGAAACACTCTTTTTGTGGAAATTGCAATTGGAGATTTCAAGCACTGTGGGCCAATGGTAGAAAAGAAATATCTTCGTACAAAAACTACAGAGAATCATTCTGAGAAACCACTTTGTGATGTGTGTGTAGCACTCACAGAGTTTAACCTTTGTTTTCATACAGCAGTTTGGAAACACTCTGTTTGTAAAGTCTGCAAGTGGATATTTGGACCTCTTTGAGGATTTCGTTGGAAACGTTTTTTCTTCATCTAATGCTAGACAGAAGAATTCTCAGAAACTTCTTTGGGTTGCGTGTATTCAACTCACAGAGTTTAATCTTCCTTTAGACAGAGCAGATTTGAAACACTCCTTTTGTGGAAATTGCAAGTGGATATTTCAGGCGCTTTGGGGCCAATGGTAGAAAAGGAAATATCTTCGTATGAGAACCAGAGAGAATCATTCTCAGAAACCACTTTGTGATGTGTGTGTAACACTCTCATAGTTGAACCTTTGTTTTCGTAGAGCAGCTTGGAAACACTCTGTTTGTAAAGTCGGCAAGTTGATATTTGTACGTCTTTGAGGATTCGTTGGAAACGGGATTTCTTCATCTAATGCTAGACAGAGGAATTCTCAGTAACTTCTTTGGGTTGCATGTGTTCAACACACAGAGTTGAACCTTCCTTTAGACAGAGCAGATTTGAAACACTCTTTTTGTGGAATTTGCAAGGGGAGATTTCAAGCGCTTTGGGGAAAATGGTAGAAAATGTAATATCTTCATATAAAAACTAGCGAGAATAATTTTCAGAAACCAATTTGTGATGTGTGCATTCCACTCACAGAGTTTAACGTTTCTTTTCACAGAGCAGTTTGGAAAAACTCTGTTTGTAAAGTCTGCAAGTGGATATTTGGACCTCTTTGAGGATTCGTTGGAAACGGAATTTCTTCATCTAATGCTAGACAGAAGAATTCTCAGTAACTTTTTGGGTTGCGTGTATTCAACTCACAGAGTTGAACTTTCCTTTAGACAGAGAATATTTCAAACACTCTTTTTGTGGAATTTACAAGTGGAGATTTCATGTGCATTGTGCCAGGGGTGGAAAAGGAAATATCATCATATAAAAACTACAGAGAATGATTCTCAGAAACCACTTCGTGATGTGTGCGTACCACTCACATAGTTTAAATTTTGTTTTCATAGATCAGTTTGGAATCACTCAGTTTGTAAAGTCTGCAAGTGGATATTTCGACCTCTTTGAGGATTTCGTGTTAAACGTTATTTCTTCTTCTAATGCTAGACAGAAGAATTCTCAGTATCTTATTTGGGTTGTGTGTATTCAACTCACAGAGTTGAACCTTCCTTTAGACAGAGCAGATTTGAAACACTCTTTTTGTGGAAATTGCAATTGGAGATTTCAAGCACTGTGGGCCAATGGTAGAAAAGAAATATCTTCGTATAGTAACTAGACAAAATCATTCTCAGAAACCAGTTTGTGATGTGTGCATTCCACTCACAGAGTTTAACCTTTCTTTTCATAGAGCAGTTTGGAAATACTCTGTAAAGTCTGCAAGTGGATATTTGTACCTCTTTGAGGATTTCGTTGGAAACGTTTTTTCTTCATCTAATGCTAGACAGAAGAATTCTCAGAAACTTCTTTGGGTTGCGTGTATTCAACTCACAGAGTTTAATCTTCCTTTAGACAGAGCAGATTTGAAACACTCCTTTTGTGGAAATTGCAGGTGGATATTTCAGGCGCTTTGGGGCCAATGGTAGAAAAGGAAATATCTTCGTATAAGAACTAGAGAGAATCATTCTCAGAAACCACTTTGTGATGTGTGTGTAACACTCTCATAGTTTAACCTTTGTTTTCGTAGAGCAGTTTGGAAACACTCTGTTTGTAAAGTCGGCAAGTTGATATTTGGACCTCTTTGAAGATTCGTTGGAAACGGGATTTCTTCATCTAATGCTAGACAGAGGAATTCTCAGTAACTTCTTTGGGTTGCATGAGTTCAACACACAGAGTTGAACCTTCCTTTAGACAGAGCAGATTTGAAACACTCTTTTTATGGAATTTGCAAGGGGAGATTTCAAGCGCTTTGGGGAAAATGGTAGAAAATGTAATATCTTCATATAAAAACTAGAGAGAATAATTCTCAGAAACCACTTTGTGATGTGTGCGTTCCACTCACACAGTTTAACGTTTCTTTTCACAGAGCAGTTTGGAAAAACTCTGTTTGTAAAGTCTGCAAGTGGATATTTGGACCTCTTTGAGGATTCGTTGGAAACGGAATTTCTTCATCTAATGCTAGACAGAAGAATTCCCAGTAACTTTTTGGGTTGCGTGTATTCAACTCACAGTGTTGATCCTTCCTGTAGACAGAGCAGATTTGAAGCACTCTTTCTGTAGAAATTGCAAGTGGAGATTTCAAGCACTTTGGGGCCAATGGTAGAAAACGAAGTATCTTCGTATAAAAACTACAGAGAATCATTCCGAGAGACCACTTTGGATTTGTGCATTCCACTCACAGAGTTTAACCTTACATTTCAAACAGCAGTTTGGAAACACTCAGTTTGTAAGTTCTGCAAGTGGATATTTGGACCACTTTGAGGATTTCGATGGAAACGGGATTTCTTCATCTATTGCTAGACAGAAGAATTCTCAGTAACTTCTTTGGGTTGCGTGTATTCAACTCACAGAGTTGAAAGTTCCTTTAGACAGAGCAGATTTGACCACTCTTTTTGTGGAAATTGCAAGTGGAGATTTCAAGCACTTTGGGGCCAATGATAGGAAAGGAAATATCTTCGTATAAAAACTAGAGAGAATCATACTCAGAAACCACTTTGCAATGTGTGCGTTCCACTCACAAAGTTTAATCTTTCTTTTCATAGACCAGTTTGTAAACACTCTGTTTGTAAAGTCTGCAATTGGATATTTGGGCCTCTTGGAGGATTTCGTTGGAAACGGGATTTCTTCATCAAATGCTAGACAGAAGAATTCTCAGTAACTTCTTTGGGTTGCTTCTATTCAACACGCAGAGCTGAACCTTCTTTAGAGAGAGCATAATTGAAACACTCTTTTTGTGGAATTTACAAGTAGACATTTCAAGGGCATTGGGCCAATGGTACAAAAGGAAATATCTTCGTATGAAAACTACAGAGAATCATTCTCAGAAACTGCTTTGTGATGTTTGGGTACCACTCACAGAGTTTAAGCTTTGTTTTCATAGAGCAGTTTGGAAACACTCTGTTTGTAAAGTCTGCAAGTGGATATTTGGACCTCTTTGAGGATTTCGTTGGAAACGTTATTTCTTCATCTAATGCTAGACAGAAGAATTCTCTGTAAGTTCTTTGGGTTGCGTGTTTTCAACTCACAGAGTTGAACCTTCCTTTAGACAGAGCAGATTTGAAACACTCTTTTTGTGGAAATTGCAATTGGAGATTTCAAGCACTGTGGGCCAATGGTAGAAAAGAAATATCTTCGTACAAAAACTACAGAGAATCATTCTGAGAAACCACTTTGTGATGTGTGTGTAGCACTCACAGAGTTTAACCTTTGTTTTCATACAGCAGTTTGGAAACACTCTGTTTGTAAAGTCTGCAAGTGGATATTTGGACCTCTTTGAGGATTTCGTTGGAAACGTTTTTTCTTCATCTAATGCTAGACAGAAGAATTCTCAGAAACTTCTTTGGGTTGCGTGTATTCAACTCACAGAGTTTAATCTTCCTTTAGACAGAGCAGATTTGAAACACTCCTTTTGTGGAAATTGCAAGTGGATATTTCAGGCGCTTTGGGGCCAATGGTAGAAAAGGAAATATCTTCGTATAAGAACTAGAGAGAATCATTCTCAGAAACCACTTTGTGATGCGTGTGTAACACTCTCATAGTTTAACCTTTGTTTTCATAGAGCAGTTTGGAAACACTCTGTTTGTAAAGTCGGCAAGTTGATATTTGGACGTCTTTGAGGATTCGTTGGAAACGGGATTTCTTCAACTAATGCTAGACAGAGGAATTCTCAGTAACTTCTTTGGGTTGCATGTGTTCAACACACAGAGTTGAACCTTCCTTTAGACAGAGCAGATTTGAAACACTCTTTTTGTGGAATTTGCAAGGGGAGATTTCAAGCGCTTTGGGGAAAATGGTAGAAAATGTAATATCTTCATATAAAAACTAGCGAGAATAATTTTCAGAAACCACTTTGTGATGTGTGCATTCCACTCACAGAGTTTAACGTTTCTTTTCACAGAGCAGTTTGGAAAAACTCTGTTTGTAAAGTCTGCAAGTGGATATTTGGACCTCTTTGAGGATTCGTTGGAAACGGAATTTCTTCATCTAATGCTAGACAGAAGAATTCTCAGTAACTTTTTGGGTTGCGTGTATTCAACTCACAGAGTTGAACTTTCCTTTAGACAGAGAATATTTCAAACACTCTTTTTGTGGAATTTACAAGTGGAGATTTCATGTGCATTGTGCCAGGGGTGGAAAAGGAAATATCATCATATAAAAACTACAGAGAATGATTCTCAGAAACCACTTCGTGATGTGTGCGTACCACTCACATAGTTTAAATTTTGTTTTCATAGATCAGTTTGGAATCACTCAGTTTGTAAAGTCTGCAAGTGGATATTTCGACCTCTTTGAGGATTTCGTGTTAAACGTTATTTCTTCTTCTAATGCTAGACAGAAGAATTCTCAGTATCTTATTTGGGTTGTGTGTATTCAACTCACAGAGTTGAAACTTCCTTTAGACAGAGCAGATTTGAAACACTCTTTTTGTGGAAATTGCAATTGGAGATTTCAAGCACTGTGGGCCAATGGTAGAAAAGAAATATCTTCGTATAGTAACTAGACAAAATCATTCTCAGAAACCAGTTTGTGATGTGTGCATTCCACTCACAGAGTTTAACCTTTCTTTTCATAGAGCAGTTTGGAAATACTCTGTTTGTAAAGTCTGCAAGTGGATATTTGTACCTCTTTGAGGATTTCGTTGGAAACGTTTTTTCTTCATCTAATGCGAGACAGAAGAATTCTCAGAAACTTCTTTGGGTTGCGTGTATTCAACTCACAGAGTTTAATCTTCCTTTAGACAGAGCAGATTTGAAACACTCCTTTTGTGGAAATTGCAGGTGGATATTTCAGGCGCTTTGGGGCCAATGGTAGAAAAGGAAATATCTTCGTATAAGAACTAGAGAGAATCATTCTCAGAAACCACTTTGTGATGTGTGTGTAACACTCTCATAGTTTAACCTTTGTTTTCGTAGAGCAGTTTGGAAACACTCTGTTTGTAAAGTCGGCAAGTTGATATTTGGACCTCTTTGAAGATTCGTTGGAAACGGGATTTCTTCATCTAATGCTAGACAGAGGAATTCTCAGTAACTTCTTTGGGTTGCATGAGTTCAACACACAGAGTTGAACCTTCCTTTAGACAGAGCAGATTTGAAACACTCTTTTTATGGAATTTGCAAGGGGAGATTTCAAGCGCTTTGGGGAAAATGGTAGAAAATGTAATATCTTCATATAAAAACTAGAGAGAATAATTCTCAGAAACCACTTTGTGATGTGTGCGTTCCACTCACACAGTTTAACGTTTCTTTTCACAGAGCAGTTTGGAAAAACTCTGTTTGTAAAGTCTGCAAGTGGATATTTGGACCTCTTTGAGGATTCGTTGGAAACGGAATTTCTTCATCTAATGCTAGACAGAAGAATTCCCAGTAACTTTTTGGGTTGCGTGTATTCAACTCACAGTGTTGATCCTTCCTTTAGACAGAGCAGATTTGAAGCACTCTTTCTGTAGAAATTGCAAGTGGAGATTTCAAGCACTTTGGGGCCAATGGTAGAAAACGAAGTATCTTCGTATAAAAACTACAGAGAATCATTCCGAGAGACCACTTTGGATTTGTGCATTCCACTCACAGAGTTTAACCTTACATTTCAAACAGCAGTTTGGAAACACTCAGTTTGTAAGTTCTGCAAGTGGATATTTGGACCACTTTGAGGATTTCGATGGAAACGGGATTTCTTCATCTATTGCTAGACAGAAGAATTCTCAGTAACTTCTTTGGGTTGCGTGTATTCAACTCACAGAGTTGAAAGTTCCTTTAGACAGAGCAGATTTGACCACTCTTTTTGTGGAAATTGCAAGTGGAGATTTCAAGCACTTTGGGGCCAATGATAGGAAAGGAAATATCTTCGTATAAAAACTAGAGAGAATCATACTCAGAAACCACTTTGCAATGTGTGCGTTCCACTCACAAAGTTTAATCTTTCTTTTCATAGACCAGTTTGTAAACACTCTGTTTGTAAAGTCTGCAATTGGATATTTGGGCCTCTTGGAGGATTTCGTTGGAAACGGGATTTCTTCATCAAATGCTAGACAGAAGAATTCTCAGTAACTTCTTTGGGTTGCTTCTATTCAACACGCAGAGCTGAACCTTCTTTAGAGAGAGCATAATTGAAACACTCTTTTTGTGGAATTTACAAGTAGACATTTCAAGGGCATTGGGCCAATGGTACAAAAGGAAATATCTTCGTATGAAAACTACAGAGAATCATTCTCAGAAACTGCTTTGTGATGTTTGGGTACCACTCACAGAGTTTAAGCTTTGTTTTCATAGAGCAGTTTGGAAACACTCTGTTTGTAAAGTCTGCAAGTGGATATTTGGACCTCTTTGAGGATTTCGTTGGAAACGTTATTTCTTCATCTAATGCTAGACAGAAGAATTCTCTGTAAGTTCTTTGGGTTGCGTGTTTTCAACTCACAGAGTTGAACCTTCCTTTAGACAGAGCAGATTTGAAACACTCTTTTTGTGGAAATTGCAATTGGAGATTTCAAGCACTGTGGGCCAATGGTAGAAAAGAAATATCTTCGTACAAAAACTACAGAGAATCATCCTGAGAAACCACTTTGTGATGTGTGTGTAGCACTCACAGAGTTTAACCTTTGTTTTCATACAGCAGTTTGGAAACACTCTGTTTGTAAAGTCTGCAAGTGGATATTTGGACCTCTTTGAGGATTTCGTTGGAAACGTTTTTTCTTCATCTAATGCTAGACAGAAGAATTCTCAGAAACTTCTTTGGGTTGCGTGTATTCAACTCACAGAGTTTAATCTTCCTTTAGACAGAGCAGATTTGAAACACTCCTTTTGTGGAAATTGCAAGTGGATATTTCAGGCGCTTTGGGGCCAATGGTAGAAAAGGAAATATCTTCGTATAAGAACCAGAGAGAATCATTCTCAGAAACCACTTTGTGATGCGTGTGTAACACTCTCATAGTTTAACCTTTGTTTTCATAGAGCAGTTTGGAAACACTCTGTTTGTAAAGTCGGCAAGTTGATATTTGGACGTCTTTGAGGATTCGTTGGAAACGGGATTTCTTCATCTAATGCTAGACAGAGGAATTCTCAGTAACTTCTTTGGGTTGCATGTGTTCAACACACAGAGTTGAACCTTCCTTTAGACAGAGCAGATTTGAAACACTCTTTTTGTGGAATTTGCAAGGGGAGATTTCAAGCGCTTTGGGGAAAATGGTAGAAAATGTAATATCTTCATATAAAAACGAGAGAGAATAATTTTCAGAAACCACTTTGTGATGTGTGCATTCCACTCACAGAGTTTAACGTTTCTTTTCACAGAGCAGTTTGGAAAAACTCTGTTTGTAAAGTCTGCAAGTGGATATTTGGACCTCTTTGAGGATTCGTTGGAAACGGAATTTCTTCATCTAATGCTAGACAGAAGAATTCTCAGTAACTTTTTGGGTTGCGTGTATTCAACTCACAGAGTTGAACTTTCCTTTAGACAGAGAATATTTCAAACACTCTTTTTGTGGAATTTACAAGTGGAGATTTCATGTGCATTGTGCCAGGGGTGGAAAAGGAAATATCATCATATAAAAACTACAGAGAATGATTCTCAGAAACCACTTCGTGATGTGTGCGTACCACTCACATAGTTTAAATTTTGTTTTCATAGATCAGTTTGGAATCACTCAGTTTGTAAAGTCTGCAAGTGGATATTTCGACCTCTTTGAGGATTTCGTGTTAAACGTTATTTCTTCTTCTAATGCTAGACAGAAGAATTCTCAGTATCTTATTTGGGTTGTGTGTATTCAACTCACAGAGTTGAAACTTCCTTTAGACAGAGCAGATTTGAAACACTCTTTTTGTGGAAATTGCAATTGGAGATTTCAAGCACTGTGGGCCAATGGTAGAAAAGAAATATCTTCGTATAGTAACTAGACAAAATCATTCTCAGAAACCAGTTTGTGATGTGTGCATTCCACTCACAGAGTTTAACCTTTCTTTTCATAGAGCAGTTTGGAAATACTCTGTTTGTAAAGTCTGCAAGTGGATATTTGTACCTCTTTGAGGATTTCGTTGGAAACGTTTTTTCTTCATCTAATGCGAGACAGAAGAATTCTCAGAAACTTCTTTGGGTTGCGTGTATTCAACTCACAGAGTTTAATCTTCCTTTAGACAGAGCAGATTTGAAACACTCCTTTTGTGGAAATTGCAGGTGGATATTTCAGGCGCTTTGGGGCCAATGGTAGAAAAGGAAATATCTTCGTATAAGAACTAGAGAGAATCATTCTCAGAAACCACTTTGTGATGTGTGTGTAACACTCTCATAGTTTAACCTTTGTTTTCGTAGAGCAGTTTGGAAACACTCTGTTTGTAAAGTCGGCAAGTTGATATTTGGACCTCTTTGAAGATTCGTTGGAAACGGGATTTCTTCATCTAATGCTAGACAGAGGAATTCTCAGTAACTTCTTTGGGTTGCATGAGTTCAACACACAGAGTTGAACCTTCCTTTAGACAGAGCAGATTTGAAACACTCTTTTTATGGAATTTGCAAGGGGAGATTTCAAGCGCTTTGGGGAAAATGGTAGAAAATGTAATATCTTCATATAAAAACTAGAGAGAATAATTCTCAGAAACCACTTTGTGATGTGTGCGTTCCACTCACACAGTTTAACGTTTCTTTTCACAGAGCAGTTTGGAAAAACTCTGTTTGTAAAGTCTGCAAGTGGATATTTGGACCTCTTTGAGGATTCGTTGGAAACGGAATTTCTTCATCTAATGCTAGACAGAAGAATTCCCAGTAACTTTTTGGGTTGCGTGTATTCAACTCACAGTGTTGATCCTTCCTTTAGACAGAGCAGATTTGAAGCACTCTTTCTGTAGAAATTGCAAGTGGAGATTTCAAGCACTTTGGGGCCAATGGTAGAAAACGAAGTATCTTCGTATAAAAACTACAGAGAATCATTCCGAGAGACCACTTTGGATTTGTGCATTCCACTCACAGAGTTTAACCTTACATTTCAAACAGCAGTTTGGAAACACTCAGTTTGTAAGTTCTGCAAGTGGATATTTGGACCACTTTGAGGATTTCGATGGAAACGGGATTTCTTCATCTATTGCTAGACAGAAGAATTCTCAGTAACTTCTTTGGGTTGCGTGTATTCAACTCACAGAGTTGAAAATTCCTTTAGACAGAGCAGATTTGACCACTCTTTTTGTGGAAATTGCAAGTGGAGATTTCAAGCACTTTGGGGCCAATGATAGGAAAGGAAATATCTTCGTATAAAAACTAGAGAGAATCATACTCAGAAACCACTTTGCAATGTGTGCGTTCCACTCACAAAGTTTAATCTTTCTTTTCATAGACCAGTTTGTAAACACTCTGTTTGTAAAGTCTGCAATTGGATATTTGGGCCTCTTGGAGGATTTCGTTGGAAACGGGATTTCTTCATCAAATGCTAGACAGAAGAATTCTCAGTAACTTCTTTGGGTTGCTTCTATTCAACACGCAGAGCTGAACCTTCTTTAGAGAGAGCATAATTGAAACACTCTTTTTGTGGAATTTACAAGTAGACATTTCAAGGGCATTGGGCCAATGGTACAAAAGGAAATATCTTCGTATGAAAACTACAGAGAATCATTCTCAGAAACTGCTTTGTGATGTTTGGGTACCACTCACAGAGTTTAAGCTTTGTTTTCATAGAGCAGTTTGGAAACACTCTGTTTGTAAAGTCTGCAAGTGGATATTTGGACCTCTTTGAGGATTTCGTTGGAAACGTTATTTCTTCATCTAATGCTAGACAGAAGAATTCTCAGTAAGTTCTTTGGGTTGCGTGTTTTCAACTCACAGAGTTGAACCTTCCTTTAGACAGAGCAGATTTGAAACACTCTTTTTGTGGAAATTGCAATTGGAGATTTCAAGCACTGTGGGCCAATGGTAGAAAAGAAATATCTTCGTACAAAAACTACAGAGAATCATTCTGAGAAACCACTTTGTGATGTGTGTGTAGCACTCACAGAGTTTAACCTTTGTTTTCATACAGCAGTTTGGAAACACTCTGTTTGTAAAGTCTGCAAGTGGATATTTGGACCTCTTTGAGGATTTCGTTGGAAACGTTTTTTCTTCATCTAATGCTAGACAGAAGAATTCTCAGAAACTTCTTTGGGTTGCGTGTATTCAACTCACAGAGTTTAATCTTCCTTTAGACAGAGCAGATTTGAAACACTCCTTTTGTGGAAATTGCAAGTGGATATTTCAGGCGCTTTGGGGCCAATGGTAGAAAAGGAAATATCTTCGTATAAGAACCAGAGAGAATCATTCTCAGAAACCACTTTGTGATGTGTGTGTAACACTCTCATAGTTTAACCTTTGTTTTCATAGAGCAGTTTGGAAACACTCTGTTTGTAAAGTCGGCAAGTTGATATTTGGACGTCTTTGAGGATTCGTTGGAAACGGGATTTCTTCATCTAATGCTAGACAGAGGAATTCTCAGTAACTTCTTTGGGTTGCATGTGTTCAACACACAGAGTTGAACCTTCCTTTAGACAGAGCAGATTTGAAACACTCTTTTTGTGGAATTTGCAAGGGGAGATTTCAAGCGCTTTGGGGAAAATGGTAGAAAATGTAATATCTTCATATAAAAACGAGAGAGAATAATTTTCAGAAACCACTTTGTGATGTGTGCATTCCACTCACAGAGTTTAACGTTTCTTTTCACAGAGCAGTTTGGAAAAACTCTGTTTGTAAAGTCTGCAAGTGGATATTTGGACCTCTTTGAGGATTCGTTGGAAACGGAATTTCTTCATCTAATGCTAGACAGAAGAATTCTCAGTAACTTTTTGGGTTGCGTGTATTCAACTCACAGAGTTGAACTTTCCTTTAGACAGAGAATATTTCAAACACTCTTTTTGTGGAATTTACAAGTGGAGATTTCATGTGCATTGTGCCAGGGGTGGAAAAGGAAATATCATCATATAAAAACTACAGAGAATGATTCTCAGAAACCACTTCGTGATGTGTGCGTACCACTCACATAGTTTAAATTTTGTTTTCATAGATCAGTTTGGAATCACTCAGTTTGTAAAGTCTGCAAGTGGATATTTCGACCTCTTTGAGGATTTCGTGTTAAACGTTATTTCTTCTTCTAATGCTAGACAGAAGAATTCTCAGTATCTTATTTGGGTTGTGTGTATTCAACTCACAGAGTTGAACCTTCCTTTAGACAGAGCAGATTTGAAACACTCTTTTTGTGGAAATTGCAATTGGAGATTTCAAGCACTGTGGGCCAATGGTAGAAAAGAAATATCTTCGTATAGTAACTAGACAAAATCATTCTCAGAAACCAGTTTGTGATGTGTGCATTCCACTCACAGAGTTTAACCTTTCTTTTCATAGAGCAGTTTGGAAATACTCTGTTTGTAAAGTCTGCAAGTGGATATTTGTACCTCTTTGAGGATTTCGTTGGAAACGTTTTTTCTTCATCTAATGCTAGACAGAAGAATTCTCAGAAACTTCTTTGGGTTGCGTGTATTCAACTCACAGAGTTTAATCTTCCTTTAGACAGAGCAGATTTGAAACACTCCTTTTGTGGAAATTGCAGGTGGATATTTCAGGCGCTTTGGGGCCAATGGTAGAAAAGGAAATATCTTCGTATAAGAACTAGAGAGAATCATTCTCAGAAACCACTTTGTGATGTGTGTGTAACACTCTCATAGTTTAACCTTTGTTTTCGTAGAGCAGTTTGGAAACACTCTGTTTGTAAAGTCGGCAAGTTGATATTTGGACCTCTTTGAAGATTCGTTGGAAACGGGATTTCTTCATCTAATGCTAGACAGAGGAATTCTCAGTAACTTCTTTGGGTTGCATGAGTTCAACACACAGAGTTGAACCTTCCTTTAGACAGAGCAGATTTGAAACACTCTTTTTATGGAATTTGCAAGGGGAGATTTCAAGCGCTTTGGGGAAAATGGTAGAAAATGTAATATCTTCATATAAAAACTAGAGAGAATAATTCTCAGAAACCACTTTGTGATGTGTGCGTTCCACTCACACAGTTTAACGTTTCTTTTCACAGAGCAGTTTGGAAAAACTCTGTTTGTAAAGTCTGCAAGTGGATATTTGGACCTCTTTGAGGATTCGTTGGAAACGGAATTTCTTCATCTAATGCTAGACAGAAGAATTCCCAGTAACTTTTTGGGTTGCGTGTATTCAACTCACAGTGTTGATCCTTCCTTTAGACAGAGCAGATTTGAAGCACTCTTTCTGTAGAAATTGCAAGTGGAGATTTCAAGCACTTTGGGGCCAATGGTAGAAAACGAAGTATCTTCGTATAAAAACTACAGAGAATCATTCCGAGAGACCACTTTGGATTTGTGCATTCCACTCACAGAGTTTAACCTTACATTTCAAACAGCAGTTTGGAAACACTCAGTTTGTAAGTTCTGCAAATGGATATTTGGACCACTTTGAGGATTTCGATGGAAACGGGATTTCTTCATCTATTGCTAGACAGAAGAATTCTCAGTAACTTCTTTGGGTTGCGTGTATTCAACTCACAGAGTTGAAAGTTCCTTTAGACAGAGCAGATTTGACCACTCTTTTTGTGGAAATTGCAAGTGGAGATTTCAAGCACTTTGGGGCCAATGATAGGAAAGGAAATATCTTCGTATAAAAACTAGAGAGAATCATACTCAGAAACCACTTTGCAATGTGTGCGTTCCACTCACAAAGTTTAATCTTTCTTTTCATAGACCAGTTTGTAAACACTCTGTTTGTAAAGTCTGCAATTGGATATTTGGGCCTCTTGGAGGATTTCGTTGGAAACGGGATTTCTTCATCAAATGCTAGACAGAAGAATTCTCAGTAACTTCTTTGGGTTGCTTCTATTCAACACGCAGAGCTGAACCTTCTTTAGAGAGAGCATAATTGAAACACTCTTTTTGTGGAATTTACAAGTAGACATTTCAAGGGCATTGGGCCAATGGTACAAAAGGAAATATCTTCGTATGAAAACTACAGAGAATCATTCTCAGAAACTGCTTTGTGATGTTTGGGTACCACTCACAGAGTTTAAGCTTTGTTTTCATAGAGCAGTTTGGAAACACTCTGTTTGTAAAGTCTGCAAGTGGATATTTGGACCTCTTTGAGGATTTCGTTGGAAACGTTATTTCTTCATCTAATGCTAGACAGAAGAATTCTCAGTAAGTTCTTTGGGTTGCGTGTTTTCAACTCACAGAGTTGAACCTTCCTTTAGACAGAGCAGATTTGAAACACTCTTTTTGTGGAAATTGCAATTGGAGATTTCAAGCACTGTGGGCCAATGGTAGAAAAGAAATATCTTCGTACAAAAACTACAGAGAATCATTCTGAGAAACCACTTTGTGATGTGTGTGTAGCACTCACAGAGTTTAACCTTTGTTTTCATACAGCAGTTTGGAAACACTCTGTTTGTAAAGTCTGCAAGTGGATATTTGGACCTCTTTGAGGATTTCGTTGGAAACGTTTTTTCTTCATCTAATGCTAGACAGAAGAATTCTCAGAAACTTCTTTGGGTTGCGTGTATTCAACTCACAGAGTTTAATCTTCCTTTAGACAGAGCAGATTTGAAACACTCCTTTTGTGGAAATTGCAAGTGGATATTTCAGGCGCTTTGGGGCCAATGGTAGAAAAGGAAATATCTTCGTATAAGAACCAGAGAGAATCATTCTCAGAAACCACTTTGTGATGTGTGTGTAACACTCTCATAGTTTAACCTTTGTTTTCGTAGAGCAGTTTGGAAACACTCTGTTTGTAAAGTCGGCAAGTTGATATTTGGACGTCTTTGAGGATTCGTTGGAAACGGGATTTCTTCATCTAATGCTAGACAGAGGAATTCTCAGTAACTTCTTTGGGTTGCATGTGTTCAACACACAGAGTTGAACCTTCCTTTAGACAGAGCAGATTTGAAACACTCTTTTTGTGGAATTTGCAAGGGGAGATTTCAAGCGCTTTGGGGAAAATGGTAGAAAATGTAATATCTTCATATAAAAACTAGAGAGAATAATTTTCAGAAACCACTTTGTGATGTGTGCATTCCACTCACAGAGTTTAACGTTTCTTTTCACAGAGCAGTTTGGAAAAACTCTGTTTGTAATGTCTGCAAGTGGATATTTGGACCTCTTTGAGGATTCGTTGGAAACGGAATTTCTTCATCTAATGCTAGACAGAAGAATTCTCAGTAACATTTTGGGTTGCGTGTATTCAACTCACAGAGTTGAACTTTCCTTTAGACAGAGAATATTTCAAACACTCTTTTTGTGGAATTTACAAGTGGAGATTTCATGTGCATTGTGCCAGGGGTGGAAAAGGAAATATCATCATATAAAAACTACAGAGAATGATTCTCAGAAACCACTTCGTGATGTGTGCGTACCACTCACATAGTTTAAATTTTGTTTTCATAGATCAGTTTGGAATCACTCAGTTTGTAAAGTCTGCAAGTGGATATTTCGACCTCTTTGAGGATTTCGTGTTAAACGTTATTTCTTCTTCTAATGCTAGACAGAAGAATTCTCAGTATCTTATTTGGGTTGTGTGTATTCAACTCACAGAGTTGAACCTTCCTTTAGACAGAGCAGATTTGAAACACTCTTTTTGTGGAAATTGCAATTGGAGATTTCAAGCACTGTGGGCCAATGGTAGAAAAGAAATATCTTCGTATAGTAACTAGACAAAATCATTCTCAGAAACCAGTTTGTGATGTGTGCATTCCACTCACAGAGTTTAACCTTTCTTTTCATAGAGCAGTTTGGAAACACTCTGTTTGTAAAGTCTGCAAGTGGATATTTGTACCTCTTTGAGGATTTCGTTGGAAACGTTTTTTCTTCATCTAATGCTAGACAGAAGAATTCTCAGAAACTTCTTTGGGTTGCGTGTATTCAACTCACAGAGTTTAATCTTCCTTTAGACAGAGCAGATTTGAAACACTCCTTTTGTGGAAATTGCAGGTGGATATTTCAGGCGCTTTGGGGCCAATGGTAGAAAAGGAAATATCTTCGTATAAGAACTAGAGAGAATCATTCTCAGAAACCACTTTGTGATGTGTGTGTAACACTCTCATAGTTTAACCTTTGTTTTCGTAGAGCAGTTTGGAAACACTCTGTTTGTAAAGTCGGCAAGTTGATATTTGGACCTCTTTGAAGATTCGTTGGAAACGGGATTTCTTCATCTAATGCTAGACAGAGGAATTCTCAGTAACTTCTTTGGGTTGCATGAGTTCAACACACAGAGTTGAACCTTCCTTTAGACAGAGCAGATTTGAAACACTCTTTTTATGGAATTTGCAAGGGGAGATTTCAAGCGCTTTGGGGAAAATGGTAGAAAATGTAATATCTTCATATAAAAACTAGAGAGAATAATTCTCAGAAACCACTTTGTGATGTGTGCGTTCCACTCACACAGTTTAACGTTTCTTTTCACAGAGCAGTTTGGAAAAACTCTGTTTGTAAAGTCTGCAAGTGGATATTTGGACCTCTTTGAGGATTCGTTGGAAACGGAATTTCTTCATCTAATGCTAGACAGAAGAATTCCCAGTAACTTTTTGGGTTGCGTGTATTCAACTCACAGTGTTGATCCTTCCTTTAGACAGAGCAGATTTGAAGCACTCTTTCTGTAGAAATTGCAAGTGGAGATTTCAAGCACTTTGGGGCCAATGGTAGAAAACGAAGTATCTTCGTATAAAAACTACAGAGAATCATTCCGAGAGACCACTTTGGATTTGCGCATTCCACTCACAGAGTTTAACCTTACATTTCAAACAGCAGTTTGGAAACACTCAGTTTGTAAGTTCTGCAAGTGGATATTTGGACCACTTTGAGGATTTCGATGGAAACGGGATTTCTTCATCTATTGCTAGACAGAAGAATTCTCAGTAACTTCTTTGGGTTGCGTGTATTCAACTCACAGAGTTGAAAGTTCCTTTAGACAGAGCAGATTTGACCACTCTTTTTGTGGAAATTGCAAGTGGAGATTTCAAGCACTTTGGGGCCAATGATAGGAAAGGAAATATCTTCGTATAAAAACTAGAGAGAATCATACTCAGAAACCACTTTGTAATGTGTGCGTTCCACTCACAAAGTTTAATCTTTCTTTTCATAGACCAGTTTGTAAACACTCTGTTTGTAAAGTCTGCAATTGGATATTTGGGCCTCTTGGAGGATTTCGTTGGAAACGGGATTTCTTCATCAAATGCTAGACAGAAGAATTCTCAGTAACTTCTTTGGGTTGCTTCTATTCAACACGCAGAGCTGAACCTTCTTTAGAGAGAGCATAATTGAAACACTCTTTTTGTGGAATTTACAAGTAGACATTTCAAGGGCATTGGGCCAATGGTACAAAAGGAAATATCTTCGTATGAAAACTACAGAGAATCATTCTCAGAAACTGCTTTGTGATGTTTGGGTACCACTCACAGAGTTTAAGCTTTGTTTTCATAGAGCAGTTTGGAAACACTCTGTTTGTAAAGTCTGCAAGTGGATATTTGGACCTCTTTGAGGATTTCGTTGGAAACGTTATTTCTTCATCTAATGCTAGACAGAAGAATTCTCAGTAAGTTCTTTGGGTTGCGTGTTTTCAACTCACAGAGTTGAACCTTCCTTTAGACAGAGCAGATTTGAAACACTCTTTTTGTGGAAATTGCAATTGGAGATTTCAAGCACTGTGGGCCAATGGTAGAAAAGAAATATCTTCGTACAAAAACTACAGAGAATCATTCTGAGAAACCACTTTGTGATGTGTGTGTAGCACTCACAGAGTTTAACCTTTGTTTTCATACAGCAGTTTGGAAACACTCTGTTTGTAAAGTCTGCAAGTGGATATTTGGACCTCTTTGAGGATTTCGTTGGAAACGTTTTTTCTTCATCTAATGCTAGACAGAAGAATTCTCAGAAACTTCTTTGGGTTGCGTGTATTCAACTCACAGAGTTTAATCTTCCTTTAGACAGAGCAGATTTGAAACACTCCTTTTGTGGAAATTGCAGGTGGATATTTCAGGCGCTTTGGGGCCAATGGTAGAAAAGGAAATATCTTCGTATAAGAACCAGAGAGAATCATTCTCAGAAACCACTTTGTGATGTGTGTGTAACACTCTCATAGTTTAACCTTTGTTTTCGTAGAGCAGTTTGGAAACACTCTGTTTGTAAAGTCGGCAAGTTGATATTTGGACCTCTTTGAAGATTCGTTGGAAACGGGATTTCTTCATCTAATGCTAGACAGAGGAATTCTCAGTAACTTCTTTGGGTTGCATGAGTTCAACACACAGAGTTGAACCTTCCTTTAGACAGAGCAGATTTGAAACACTCTTTTTGTGGAAATTGCAATTGGAGATTTCAAGCACTGTGGGCCAATGGTAGAAAAGAAATATCTTCGTATAGTAACTGGACAAAATCATTCTCAGAAACCAGTTTGTGATGTGTGCATTCCACTCACAGAGTTTAACCTTTCTTTTCATAGAGCAGTTTGGAAATACTCTGTTTGTAAAGTCTGCAAGTGGATATTTGTACCTCTTTGAGGATTTCGTTGGAAACGTTTTTTCTTCATCTAATGCTAGACAGAAGAATTCTCAGAAACTTCTTTGGGTTGCGTGTATTCAACTCACAGAGTTTAATCTTCCTTTAGACAGAGCAGATTTGAAACACTCCTTTTGTGGAAATTGCAGGTGGATATTTCAGGCGCTTTGGGGCCATTGGTAGAAAAGGAAATATCTTCGTATAAGAACCAGAGAGAATCATTCTCAGAAACCACTTTGTGATGTGTGTGTAACACTCTCATAGTTTAACCTTTGTTTTCGTAGAGCAGTTTGGAAACACTCTGTTTGTAAAGTCGGCAAGTTGATATTTGGACCTCTTTGAAGATTCGTTGGAAACGGGATTTCTTCATCTAATGCTAGACAGAGGAATTCTCAGTAACTTCTTTGGGTTGCATGAGTTCAACACACAGAGTTGAACCTTCCTTTAGACAGAGCAGATTTGAAACACTCTTTTTATGGAATTTGCAAGGAGAGATTTCAAGCGCTTTGGGGAAAATGGTAGAAAATGTAATATCTTCATATAAAAACTAGAGAGAATAATTCTCAGAAACCACTTTGTGATGTGTGCGTTCCACTCACACAGTTTAACGTTTCTTTTCACAGAGCAGTTTGGAAAAACTCTGTTTGTAAAGTCTGCAAGTGGATATTTGGACCTCTTTGAGGATTCGTTGGAAACGGAATTTCTTCATCTAATGCTAGACAGAAGAATTCCCAGTAACTTTTTGGGTTGCGTGTATTCAACTCACAGTGTTGATCCTTCCTTTAGACAGAGCAGATTTGAAGCACTCTTTCTGTAGAAATTGCAAGTGGAGATTTCAAGCACTTTGGGGCCAATGGTAGAAAACGAAGTATCTTCGTATAAAAACTACAGAGAATCATTCCGAGAGACCACTTTGGATTTGTGCATTCCACTCACAGAGTTTAACCTTACATTTCAAACAGCAGTTTGGAAACACTCAGTTTGTAAGTTCTGCAAGTGGATATTTGGACCACTTTGAGGATTTCGATGGAAACGGGATTTCTTCATCTATTGCTAGACAGAAGAATTCTCAGTAACTTCTTTGGGTTGCGTGTATTCAACTCACAGAGTTGAAAGTTCCTTTAGACAGAGCAGATTTGACCACTCTTTTTGTGGAAATTGCAAGTGGAGATTTCAAGCACTTTGGGGCCAATGATAGGAAAGGAAATATCTTCGTATAAAAACTAGAGAGAATCATACTCAGAAACCACTTTGTAATGTGTGCGTTCCACTCACAAAGTTTAATCTTTCTTTTCATAGACCAGTTTGTAAACACTCTGTTTGTAAAGTCTGCAATTGGATATTTGGGCCTCTTGGAGGATTTCGTTGGAAACGGGATTTCTTCATCAAATGCTAGACAGAAGAATTCTCAGTAACTTCTTTGGGTTGCTTCTATTCAACACGCAGAGCTGAACCTTCTTTAGAGAGAGCATAATTGAAACACTCTTTTTGTGGAATTTACAAGTAGACATTTCAAGGGCATTGGGCCAATGGTACAAAAGGAAATATCTTCGTATGAAAACTACAGAGAATCATTCTCAGAAACTGCTTTGTGATGTTTGGGTACCACTCACAGAGTTTAAGCTTTGTTTTCATAGAGCAGTTTGGAAACACTCTGTTTGTAAAGTCTGCAAGTGGATATTTGGACCTCTTTGAGGATTTCGTTGGAAACGTTATTTCTTCATCTAATGCTAGACAGAAGAATTCTCTGTAAGTTCTTTGGGTTGCGTGTTTTCAACTCACAGAGTTGAACCTTCCTTTAGACAGAGCAGATTTGAAACACTCTTTTTGTGGAAATTGCAATTGGAGATTTCAAGCACTGTGGGCCAATGGTAGAAAAGAAATATCTTCGTACAAAAACTACAGAGAATCATTCTGAGAAACCACTTTGTGATGTGTGTGTAGCACTCACAGAGTTTAACCTTTGTTTTCATACAGCAGTTTGGAAACACTCTGTTTGTAAAGTCTGCAAGTGGATATTTGGACCTCTTTGAGGATTTCGTTGGAAACGTTTTTTCTTCATCTAATGCTAGACAGAAGAATTCTCAGAAACTTCTTTGGGTTGCGTGTATTCAACTCACAGAGTTTAATCTTCCTTTAGACAGAGCAGATTTGAAACACTCCTTTTGTGGAAATTGCAAGTGGATATTTCAGGCGCTTTGGGGCCAATGGTAGAAAAGGAAATATCTTCGTATAAGAACCAGAGAGAATCATTCTCAGAAACCACTTTGTGATGTGTGTGTAACACTCTCATAGTTTAACCTTTGTTTTCGTAGAGCAGTTTGGAAACACTCTGTTTGTAAAGTCGGCAAGTTGATATTTGGACGTCTTTGAGGATTCGTTGGAAACGGGATTTCTTCATCTAATGCTAGACAGAGGAATTCTCAGTAACTTCTTTGGGTTGCATGTGTTCAACACACAGAGTTGAACCTTCCTTTAGACAGAGCAGATTTGAAACACTCTTTTTGTGGAATTTGCAAGGGGAGATTTCAAGCGCTTTGGGGAAAATGGTAGAAAATGTAATATCTTCATATAAAAACTAGAGAGAATAATTTTCAGAAACCACTTTGTGATGTGTGCATTCCACTCACAGAGTTTAACGTTTCTTTTCACAGAGCAGTTTGGAAAAACTCTGTTTGTAAAGTCTGCAAGTGGATATTTGGACCTCTTTGAGGATTCGTTGGAAACGGAATTTCTTCATCTAATGCTAGACAGAAGAATTCTCAGTAACTTTTTGGGTTGCGTGTATTCAACTCACAGAGTTGAACTTTCCTTTAGACAGAGAATATTTCAAACACTCTTTTTGTGGAATTTACAAGTGGAGATTTCATGTGCATTGTGCCAGGGGTGGAAAAGGAAATATCATCATATAAAAACTACAGAGAATGATTCTCAGAAACCACTTCGTGATGTGTGCGTACCACTCACATAGTTTAAATTTTGTTTTCATAGATCAGTTTGGAATCACTCAGTTTGTAAAGTCTGCAAGTGGATATTTCGACCTCTTTGAGGATTTCGTGTTAAACGTTATTTCTTCTTCTAATGCTAGACAGAAGAATTCTCAGTATCTTATTTGGGTTGTGTGTATTCAACTCACAGAGTTGAACCTTCCTTTAGACAGAGCAGATTTGAAACACTCTTTTTGTGGAAATTGCAATTGGAGATTTCAAGCACTGTGGGCCAATGGTAGAAAAGAAATATCTTCGTATAGTAACTAGACAAAATCATTCTCAGAAACCAGTTTGTGATGTGTGCATTCCACTCACAGAGTTTAACCTTTCTTTTCATAGAGCAGTTTGGAAATACTCTGTTTGTAAAGTCTGCAAGTGGATATTTGTACCTCTTTGAGGATTTCGTTGGAAACGTTTTTTCTTCATCTAATGCTAGACAGAAGAATTCTCAGAAACTTCTTTGGGTTGCGTGTATTCAACTCACAGAGTTTAATCTTCCTTTAGACAGAGCAGATTTGAAACACTCCTTTTGTGGAAATTGCAGGTGGATATTTCAGGCGCTTTGGGGCCAATGGTAGAAAAGGAAATATCTTCGTATAAGAACCAGAGAGAATCATTCTCAGAAACCACTTTGTGATGTGTGTGTAACACTCTCATAGTTTAACCTTTGTTTTCGTAGAGCAGTTTGGAAACACTCTGTTTGTAAAGTCGGCAAGTTGATATTTGGACCTCTTTGAAGATTCGTTGGAAACGGGATTTCTTCATCTAATGCTAGACAGAGGAATTCTCAGTAACTTCTTTGGGTTGCATGAGTTCAACACACAGAGTTGAACCTTCCTTTAGACAGAGCAGATTTGAAACACTCTTTTTATGGAATTTGCAAGGGGAGATTTCAAGCGCTTTGGGGAAAATGGTAGAAAATGTAATATCTTCATATAAAAACTAGAGAGAATAATTCTCAGAAACCACTTTGTGATGTGTGCGTTCCACTCACACAGTTTAACGTTTCTTTTCACAGAGCAGTTTGGAAAAACTCTGTTTGTAAAGTCTGCAAGTGGATATTTGGACCTCTTTGAGGATTCGTTGGAAACGGAATTTCTTCATCTAATGCTAGACAGAAGAATTCCCAGTAACTTTTTGGGTTGCGTGTATTCAACTCACAGTGTTGATCCTTCCTTTAGACAGAGCAGATTTGAAGCACTCTTTCTGTAGAAATTGCAAGTGGAGATTTCAAGCACTTTGGGGCCAATGGTAGAAAACGAAGTATCTTCGTATAAAAACTACAGAGAATCATTCCGAGAGACCACTTTGGATTTGTGCATTCCACTCACAGAGTTTAACCTTACATTTCAAACAGCAGTTTGGAAACACTCAGTTTGTAAGTTCTGCAAGTGGATATTTGGACCACTTTGAGGATTTCGATGGAAACGGGATTTCTTCATCTATTGCTAGACAGAAGAATTCTCAGTAACTTCTTTGGGTTGCGTGTATTCAACTCACAGAGTTGAAAGTTCCTTTAGACAGAGCAGATTTGACCACTCTTTTTGTGGAAATTGCAAGTGGAGATTTCAAGCACTTTGGGGCCAATGATAGGAAAGGAAATATCTTCGTATAAAAACTAGAGAGAATCATACTCAGAAACCACTTTGTAATGTGTGCGTTCCACTCACAAAGTTTAATCTTTCTTTTCATAGACCAGTTTGTAAACACTCTGTTTGTAAAGTCTGCAATTGGATATTTGGGCCTCTTGGAGGATTTCGTTGGAAACGGGATTTCTTCATCAAATGCTAGACAGAAGAATTCTCAGTAACTTCTTTGGGTTGCTTCTATTCAACACGCAGAGCTGAACCTTCTTTAGAGAGAGCATAATTGAAACACTCTTTTTGTGGAATTTACAAGTAGACATTTCAAGGGCATTGGGCCAATGGTACAAAAGGAAATATCTTCGTATGAAAACTACAGAGAATCATTCTCAGAAACTGCTTTGTGATGTTTGGGTACCACTCACAGAGTTTAAGCTTTGTTTTCATAGAGCAGTTTGGAAACACTCTGTTTGTAAAGTCTGCAAGTGGATATTTGGACCTCTTTGAGGATTTCGTTGGAAACGTTATTTCTTCATCTAATGCTAGACAGAAGAATTCTCAGTAAGTTCTTTGGGTTGCGTGTTTTCAACTCACAGAGTTGAACCTTCCTTTAGACAGAGCAGATTTGAAACACTCTTTTTGTGGAAATTGCAATTGGAGATTTCAAGCACTGTGGGCCAATGGTAGAAAAGAAATATCTTCGTACAAAAACTACAGAGAATCATTCAGAGAAACCACTTTGTGATGTGTGTGTAGCACTCACAGAGTTTAACCTTTGTTTTCATACAGCAGTTTGGAAACACTCTGTTTGTAAAGTCTGCAAGTGGATATTTGGACCTCTTTGAGGATTTCGTTGGAAACGTTTTTTCTTCATCTAATGCTAGACAGAAGAATTCTCAGAAACTTCTTTGGGTTGCGTGTATTCAACTCACAGAGTTTAATCTTCCTTTAGACAGAGCAGATTTGAAACACTCCTTTTGTGGAAATTGCAAGTGGATATTTCAGGCGCTTTGGGGCCAATGGTAGAAAAGGAAATATCTTCGTATAAGAACCAGAGAGAATCATTCTCAGAAACCACTTTGTGATGTGTGTGTAACACTCTCATAGTTTAACCTTTGTTTTCGTAGAGCAGTTTGGAAACACTCTGTTTGTAAAGTCGGCAAGTTGATATTTGGACGTCTTTGAGGATTCGTTGGAAACGGGATTTCTTCATCTAATGCTAGACAGAGGAATTCTCAGTAACTTCTTTGGGTTGCATGTGTTCAACACACAGAGTTGAACCTTCCTTTAGACAGAGCAGATTTGAAACACTCTTTTTGTGGAATTTGCAAGGGGAGATTTCAAGCGCTTTGGGGAAAATGGTAGAAAATGTAATATCTTCATATAAAAACTAGAGAGAATAATTTTCAGAAACCACTTTGTGATGTGTGCATTCCACTCACAGAGTTTAACGTTTCTTTTCACAGAGCAGTTTGGAAAAACTCTGTTTGTAAAGTCTGCAAGTGGATATTTGGACCTCTTTGAGGATTCGTTGGAAACGGAATTTCTTCATCTAATGCTAGACAGAAGAATTCTCAGTAACTTTTTGGGTTGCGTGTATTCAACTCACAGAGTTGAACTTTCCTTTAGACAGAGAATATTTCAAACACTCTTTTTGTGGAATTTACAAGTGGAGATTTCATGTGCATTGTGCCAGGGGTGGAAAAGGAAATATCATCATATAAAAACTACAGAGAATGATTCTCAGAAACCACTTCGTGATGTGTGCGTACCACTCACATAGTTTAAATTTTGTTTTCATAGATCAGTTTGGAATCACTCAGTTTGTAAAGTCTGCAAGTGGATATTTCGACCTCTTTGAGGATTTCGTGTTAAACGTTATTTCTTCTTCTAATGCTAGACAGAAGAATTCTCAGTATCTTATTTGGGTTGTGTGTATTCAACTCACAGAGTTGAACCTTCCTTTAGACAGAGCAGATTTGAAACACTCTTTTTGTGGAAATTGCAATTGGAGATTTCAAGCACTGTGGGCCAATGGTAGAAAAGAAATATCTTCGTATAGTAACTAGACAAAATCATTCTCAGAAACCAGTTTGTGATGTGTGCATTCCACTCACAGAGTTTAACCTTTCTTTTCATAGAGCAGTTTGGAAATACTCTGTTTGTAAAGTCTGCAAGTGGATATTTGTACCTCTTTGAGGATTTCGTTGGAAACGTTTTTTCTTCATCTAATGCTAGACAGAAGAATTCTCAGAAACTTCTTTGGGTTGCGTGTATTCAACTCACAGAGTTTAATCTTCCTTTAGACAGAGCAGATTTGAAACACTCCTTTTGTGGAAATTGCAGGTGGATATTTCAGGCGCTTTGGGGCCAATGGTAGAAAAGGAAATATCTTCGTATAAGAACTAGAGAGAATCATTCTCAGAAACCACTTTGTGATGTGTGTGTAACACTCTCATAGTTTAACCTTTGTTTTCGTAGAGCAGTTTGGAAACACTCTGTTTGTAAAGTCGGCAAGTTGATATTTGGACGTCTTTGAGGATTCGTTGGAAACGGGATTTCTTCATCTAATGCTAGACAGAGGAATTCTCAGTAACTTCTTTGGGTTGCATGAGTTCAACACACAGAGTTGAACCTTCCTTTAGACAGAGCAGATTTGAAACACTCTTTTTATGGAATTTGCAAGGGGAGATTTCAAGCGCTTTGGGGAAAATGGTAGAAAATGTAATATCTTCATATAAAAACTAGAGAGAATAATTCTCAGAAACCACTTTGTGATGTGTGCGTTCCACTCACACAGTTTAACGTTTCTTTTCACAGAGCAGTTTGGAAAAACTCTGTTTGTAAAGTCTGCAAGTGGATATTTGGACCTCTTTGAGGATTCGTTGGAAACGGAATTTCTTCATCTAATGCTAGACAGAAGAATTCCCAGTAACTTTTTGGGTTGCGTGTATTCAACTCACAGTGTTGATCCTTCCTTTAGACAGAGCAGATTTGAAGCACTCTTTCTGTAGAAATTGCAAGTGGAGATTTCAAGCACTTTGGGGCCAATGGTAGAAAACGAAGTATCTTCGTATAAAAACTACAGAGAATCATTCCGAGAGACCACTTTGGATTTGTGCATTCCACTCACAGAGTTTAACCTTACATTTCAAACAGCAGTTTGGAAACACTCAGTTTGTAAGTTCTGCAAGTGGATATTTGGACCACTTTGAGGATTTCGATGGAAACGGGATTTCTTCATCTATTGCTAGACAGAAGAATTCTCAGTAACTTCTTTGGGTTGCGTGTATTCAACTCACAGAGTTGAAAGTTCCTTTAGACAGAGCAGATTTGACCACTCTTTTTGTGGAAATTGCAAGTGGAGATTTCAAGCACTTTGGGGCCAATGATAGGAAAGGAAATATCTTCGTATAAAAACTAGAGAGAATCATACTCAGAAACCACTTTGTAATGTGTGCGTTCCACTCACAAAGTTTAATCTTTCTTTTCATAGACCAGTTTGTAAACACTCTGTTTGTAAAGTCTGCAATTGGATATTTGGGCCTCTTGGAGGATTTCGTTGGAAACGGGATTTCTTCATCAAATGCTAGACAGAAGAATTCTCAGTAACTTCTTTGGGTTGCTTCTATTCAACACGCAGAGCTGAACCTTCTTTAGAGAGAGCATAATTGAAACACTCTTTTTGTGGAATTTACAAGTAGACATTTCAAGGGCATTGGGCCAATGGTACAAAAGGAAATATCTTCGTATGAAAACTACAGAGAATCATTCTCAGAAACTGCTTTGTGATGTTTGGGTACCACTCACAGAGTTTAAGCTTTGTTTTCATAGAGCAGTTTGGAAACACTCTGTTTGTAAAGTCTGCAAGTGGATATTTGGACCTCTTTGAGGATTTCGTTGGAAACGTTATTTCTTCATCTAATGCTAGACAGAAGAATTCTCAGTAAGTTCTTTGGGTTGCGTGTTTTCAACTCACAGAGTTGAACCTTCCTTTAGACAGAGCAGATTTGAAACACTCTTTTTGTGGAAATTGCAATTGGAGATTTCAAGCACTGTGGGCCAATGGTAGAAAAGAAATATCTTCGTACAAAAACTACAGAGAATCATTCAGAGAAACCACTTTGTGATGTGTGTGTAGCACTCACAGAGTTTAACCTTTGTTTTCATACAGCAGTTTGGAAACACTCTGTTTGTAAAGTCTGCAAGTGGATATTTGGACCTCTTTGAGGATTTCGTTGGAAACGTTTTTTCTTCATCTAATGCTAGACAGAAGAATTCTCAGAAACTTCTTTGGGTTGCGTGTATTCAACTCACAGAGTTTAATCTTCCTTTAGACAGAGCAGATTTGAAACACTCCTTTTGTGGAAATTGCAAGTGGATATTTCAGGCGCTTTGGGGCCAATGGTAGAAAAGGAAATATCTTCGTATAAGAACCAGAGAGAATCATTCTCAGAAACCACTTTGTGATGTGTGTGTAACACTCTCATAGTTTAACCTTTGTTTTCGTAGAGCAGTTTGGAAACACTCTGTTTGTAAAGTCGGCAAGTTGATATTTGGACGTCTTTGAGGATTCGTTGGAAACGGGATTTCTTCATCTAATGCTAGACAGAGGAATTCTCAGTAACTTCTTTGGGTTGCATGTGTTCAACACACAGAGTTGAACCTTCCTTTAGACAGAGCAGATTTGAAACACTCTTTTTGTGGAATTTGCAAGGGGAGATTTCAAGCGCTTTGGGGAAAATGGTAGAAAATGTAATATCTTCATATAAAAACTAGAGAGAATAATTTTCAGAAACCACTTTGTGATGTGTGCATTCCACTCACAGAGTTTAACGTTTCTTTTCACAGAGCAGTTTGGAAAAACTCTGTTTGTAAAGTCTGCAAGTGGATATTTGGACCTCTTTGAGGATTCGTTGGAAACGGAATTTCTTCATCTAATGCTAGACAGAAGAATTCTCAGTAACTTTTTGGGTTGCGTGTATTCAACTCACAGAGTTGAACTTTCCTTTAGACAGAGAATATTTCAAACACTCTTTTTGTGGAATTTACAAGTGGAGATTTCATGTGCATTGTGCCAGGGGTGGAAAAGGAAATATCATCATATAAAAACTACAGAGAATG
The DNA here is from genome assembly GCF_029281585.2 of Gorilla gorilla gorilla. Classification (NCBI taxonomy): domain Eukaryota; kingdom Metazoa; phylum Chordata; class Mammalia; order Primates; family Hominidae; genus Gorilla; species Gorilla gorilla. Next base: position 24,806,489 of record NC_073248.2, on the reverse strand, counting down.
ATTCTCAGAAACCACTTCGTGATGTGTGCGTACCACTCACATAGTTTAAATTTTGTTTTCATAGATCAGTTTGGAATCACTCAGTTTGTAAAGTCTGCAAGTGGATATTTCGACCTCTTTGAGGATTTCGTGTTAAACGTTATTTCTTCTTCTAATGCTAGACAGAAGAATTCTCAGTATCTTATTTGGGTTGTGTGTATTCAACTCACAGAGTTGAACCTTCCTTTAGACAGAGCAGATTTGAAACACTCTTTTTGTGGAAATTGCAATTGGAGATTTCAAGCACTGTGGGCCAATGGTAGAAAAGAAATATCTTCGTATAGTAACTAGACAAAATCATTCTCAGAAACCAGTTTGTGATGTGTGCATTCCACTCACAGAGTTTAACCTTTCTTTTCATAGAGCAGTTTGGAAATACTCTGTTTGTAAAGTCTGCAAGTGGATATTTGTACCTCTTTGAGGATTTCGTTGGAAACGTTTTTTCTTCATCTAATGCTAGACAGAAGAATTCTCAGAAACTTCTTTGGGTTGCGTGTATTCAACTCACAGAGTTTAATCTTCCTTTAGACAGAGCAGATTTGAAACACTCCTTTTGTGGAAATTGCAGGTGGATATTTCAGGCGCTTTGGGGCCAATGGTAGAAAAGGAAATATCTTCGTATAAGAACTAGAGAGAATCATTCTCAGAAACCACTTTGTGATGTGTGTGTAACACTCTCATAGTTTAACCTTTGTTTTCGTAGAGCAGTTTGGAAACACTCTGTTTGTAAAGTCGGCAAGTTGATATTTGGACCTCTTTGAAGATTCGTTGGAAACGGGATTTCTTCATCTAATGCTAGACAGAGGAATTCTCAGTAACTTCTTTGGGTTGCATGAGTTCAACACACAGAGTTGAACCTTCCTTTAGACAGAGCAGATTTGAAACACTCTTTTTATGGAATTTGCAAGGGGAGATTTCAAGCGCTTTGGGGAAAATGGTAGAAAATGTAATATCTTCATATAAAAACTAGAGAGAATAATTCTCAGAAACCACTTTGTGATGTGTGCGTTCCACTCACACAGTTTAACGTTTCTTTTCACAGAGCAGTTTGGAAAAACTCTGTTTGTAAAGTCTGCAAGTGGATATTTGGACCTCTTTGAGGATTCGTTGGAAACGGAATTTCTTCATCTAATGCTAGACAGAAGAATTCCCAGTAACTTTTTGGGTTGCGTGTATTCAACTCACAGTGTTGATCCTTCCTTTAGACAGAGCAGATTTGAAGCACTCTTTCTGTAGAAATTGCAAGTGGAGATTTCAAGCACTTTGGGGCCAATGGTAGAAAACGAAGTATCTTCGTATAAAAACTACAGAGAATCATTCCGAGAGACCACTTTGGATTTGTGCATTCCACTCACAGAGTTTAACCTTACATTTCAAACAGCAGTTTGGAAACACTCAGTTTGTAAGTTCTGCAAGTGGATATTTGGACCACTTTGAGGATTTCGATGGAAACGGGATTTCTTCATCTATTGCTAGACAGAAGAATTCTCAGTAACTTCTTTGGGTTGCGTGTATTCAACTCACAGAGTTGAAAGTTCCTTTAGACAGAGCAGATTTGACCACTCTTTTTGTGGAAATTGCAAGTGGAGATTTCAAGCACTTTGGGGCCAATGATAGGAAAGGAAATATCTTCGTATAAAAACTAGAGAGAATCATACTCAGAAACCACTTTGTAATGTGTGCGTTCCACTCACAAAGTTTAATCTTTCTTTTCATAGACCAGTTTGTAAACACTCTGTTTGTAAAGTCTGCAATTGGATATTTGGGCCTCTTGGAGGATTTCGTTGGAAACGGGATTTCTTCATCAAATGCTAGACAGAAGAATTCTCAGTAACTTCTTTGGGTTGCTTCTATTCAACACGCAGAGCTGAACCTTCTTTAGAGAGAGCATAATTGAAACACTCTTTTTGTGGAATTTACAAGTAGACATTTCAAGGGCATTGGGCCAATGGTACAAAAGGAAATATCTTCGTATGAAAACTACAGAGAATCATTCTCAGAAACTGCTTTGTGATGTTTGGGTACCACTCACAGAGTTTAAGCTTTGTTTTCATAGAGCAGTTTGGAAACACTCTGTTTGTAAAGTCTGCAAGTGGATATTTGGACCTCTTTGAGGATTTCGTTGGAAACGTTATTTCTTCATCTAATGCTAGACAGAAGAATTCTCAGTAAGTTCTTTGGGTTGCGTGTTTTCAACTCACAGAGTTGAACCTTCCTTTAGACAGAGCAGATTTGAAACACTCTTTTTGTGGAAATTGCAATTGGAGATTTCAAGCACTGTGGGCCAATGGTAGAAAAGAAATATCTTCGTACAAAAACTACAGAGAATCATTCAGAGAAACCACTTTGTGATGTGTGTGTAGCACTCACAGAGTTTAACCTTTGTTTTCATACAGCAGTTTGGAAACACTCTGTTTGTAAAGTCTGCAAGTGGATATTTGGACCTCTTTGAGGATTTCGTTGGAAACGTTTTTTCTTCATCTAATGCTAGACAGAAGAATTCTCAGAAACTTCTTTGGGTTGCGTGTATTCAACTCACAGAGTTTAATCTTCCTTTAGACAGAGCAGATTTGAAACACTCCTTTTGTGGAAATTGCAAGTGGATATTTCAGGCGCTTTGGGGCCAATGGTAGAAAAGGAAATATCTTCGTATAAGAACCAGAGAGAATCATTCTCAGAAACCACTTTGTGATGTGTGTGTAACACTCTCATAGTTTAACCTTTGTTTTCATAGAGCAGTTTGGAAACACTCTGTTTGTAAAGTCGGCAAGTTGATATTTGGACGTCTTTGAGGATTCGTTGGAAACGGGATTTCTTCATCTAATGCTAGACAGAGGAATTCTCAGTAACTTCTTTGGGTTGCATGTGTTCAACACACAGAGTTGAACCTTCCTTTAGACAGAGCAGATTTGAAACACTCTTTTTGTGGAATTTGCAAGGGGAGATTTCAAGCGCTTTGGGGAAAATGGTAGAAAATGTAATATCTTCATATAAAAACTAGAGAGAATAATTTTCAGAAACCACTTTGTGATGTGTGCATTCCACTCACAGAGTTTAACGTTTCTTTTCACAGAGCAGTTTGGAAAAACTCTGTTTGTAAAGTCTGCAAGTGGATATTTGGACCTCTTTGAGGATTCGTTGGAAACGGAATTTCTTCATCTAATGCTAGACAGAAGAATTCTCAGTAACTTTTTGGGTTGCGTGTATTCAACTCACAGAGTTGAACTTTCCTTTAGACAGAGAATATTTCAAACACTCTTTTTGTGGAATTTACATGTGGAGATTTCATGTGCATTGTGCCAGGGGTGGAAAAGGAAATATCATCATATAAAAACTACAGAGAATGATTCTCAGAAACCACTTCGTGATGTGTGCGTACCACTCACATAGTTTAAATTTTGTTTTCATAGATCAGTTTGGAATCACTCAGTTTGTAAAGTCTGCAAGTGGATATTTCGACCTCTTTGAGGATTTCGTGTTAAACGTTATTTCTTCTTCTAATGCTAGACAGAAGAATTCTCAGTATCTTATTTGGGTTGTGTGTATTCAACTCACAGAGTTGAACCTTCCTTTAGACAGAGCAGATTTGAAACACTCTTTTTGTGGAAATTGCAATTGGAGATTTCAAGCACTGTGGGCCAATGGTAGAAAAGAAATATCTTCGTATAGTAACTAGACAAAATCATTCTCAGAAACCAGTTTGTGATGTGTGCATTCCACTCACAGAGTTTAACCTTTCTTTTCATAGAGCAGTTTGGAAATACTCTGTTTGTAAAGTCTGCAAGTGGATATTTGGACCTCTTTGAGGATTTCGTTGGAAACGTTTTTTCTTCATCTAATGCTAGACAGAAGAATTCTCAGAAACTTCTTTGGGTTGCGTGTATTCAACTCACAGAGTTTAATCTTCCTTTAGACAGAGCAGATTTGAAACACTCCTTTTGTGGAAATTGCAGGTGGATATTTCAGGCGCTTTGGGGCCAATGGTAGAAAAGGAAATATCTTCGTATAAGAACTAGAGAGAATCATTCTCAGAAACCACTTTGTGATGTGTGTGTAACACTCTCATAGTTTAACCTTTGTTTTCGTAGAGCAGTTTGGAAACACTCTGTTTGTAAAGTCGGCAAGTTGATATTTGGACCTCTTTGAAGATTCGTTGGAAACGGGATTTCTTCATCTAATGCTAGACAGAGGAATTCTCAGTAACTTCTTTGGGTTGCATGAGTTCAACACACAGAGTTGAACCTTCCTTTAGACAGAGCAGATTTGAAACACTCTTTTTATGGAATTTGCAAGGGGAGATTTCAAGCGCTTTGGGGAAAATGGTAGAAAATGTAATATCTTCATATAAAAACTAGAGAGAATAATTCTCAGAAACCACTTTGTGATGTGTGCGTTCCACTCACACAGTTTAACGTTTCTTTTCACAGAGCAGTTTGGAAAAACTCTGTTTGTAAAGTCTGCAAGTGGATATTTGGACCTCTTTGAGGATTCGTTGGAAACGGAATTTCTTCATCTAATGCTAGACAGAAGAATTCCCAGTAACTTTTTGGGTTGCGTGTATTCAACTCACAGTGTTGATCCTTCCTTTAGACAGAGCAGATTTGAAGCACTCTTTCTGTAGAAATTGCAAGTGGAGATTTCAAGCACTTTGGGGCCAATGGTAGAAAACGAAGTATCGTCGTATAAAAACTACAGAGAATCATTCCGAGAGACCACTTTGGATTTGTGCATTCCACTCACAGAGTTTAACCTTACATTTCAAACAGCAGTTTGGAAACACTCAGTTTGTAAGTTCTGCAAGTGGATATTTGGACCACTTTGAGGATTTCGATGGAAACGGGATTTCTTCATCTATTGCTAGACAGAAGAATTCTCAGTAACTTCTTTGGGTTGCGTGTATTCAACTCACAGAGTTGAAAGTTCCTTTAGACAGAGCAGATTTGACCACTCTTTTTGTGGAAATTGCAAGTGGAGATTTCAAGCACTTTGGGGCCAATGATAGGAAAGGAAATATCTTCGTATAAAAACTAGAGAGAATCATACTCAGAAACCACTTTGTAATGTGTGCGTTCCACTCACAAAGTTTAATCTTTCTTTTCATAGACCAGTTTGTAAACACTCTGTTTGTAAAGTCTGCAATTGGATATTTGGGCCTCTTGGAGGATTTCGTTGGAAACGGGATTTCTTCATCAAATGCTAGACAGAAGAATTCTCAGTAACTTCTTTGGGTTGCTTCTATTCAACACGCAGAGCTGAACCTTCTTTAGAGAGAGCATAATTGAAACACTCTTTTTGTGGAATTTACAAGTAGACATTTCAAGGGCATTGGGCCAATGGTACAAAAGGAAATATCTTCGTATGAAAACTACAGAGAATCATTCTCAGAAACTGCTTTGTGATGTTTGGGTACCACTCACAGAGTTTAAGCTTTGTTTTCATAGAGCAGTTTGGAAACACTCTGTTTGTAAAGTCTGCAAGTGGATATTTGGACCTCTTTGAGGATTTCGTTGGAAACGTTATTTCTTCATCTAATGCTAGACAGAAGAATTCTCAGTAAGTTCTTTGGGTTGCGTGTTTTCAACTCACAGAGTTGAACCTTCCTTTAGACAGAGCAGATTTGAAACACTCTTTTTGTGGAAATTGCAATTGGAGATTTCAAGCACTGTGGGCCAATGGTAGAAAAGAAATATCTTCGTACAAAAACTACAGAGAATCATTCAGAGAAACCACTTTGTGATGTGTGTGTAGCACTCACAGAGTTTAACCTTTGTTTTCATACAGCAGTTTGGAAACACTCTGTTTGTAAAGTCTGCAAGTGGATATTTGGACCTCTTTGAGGATTTCGTTGGAAACGTTTTTTCTTCATCTAATGCTAGACAGAAGAATTCTCAGAAACTTCTTTGGGTTGCGTGTATTCAACTCACAGAGTTTAATCTTCCTTTAGACAGAGCAGATTTGAAACACTCCTTTTGTGGAAATTGCAGGTGGATATTTCAGGCGCTTTGGGGCCAATGGTAGAAAAGGAAATATCTTCGTATAAGAACTAGAGAGAATCATTCTCAGAAACCACTTTGTGATGTGTGTGTAACACTCTCATAGTTTAACCTTTGTTTTCGTAGAGCAGTTTGGAAACACTCTGTTTGTAAAGTCGGCAAGTTGATATTTGGACGTCTTTGAGGATTCGTTGGAAACGGGATTTCTTCATCTAATGCTAGACAGAGGAATTCTCAGTAACTTCTTTGGGTTGCATGAGTTCAACACACAGAGTTGAACCTTCCTTTAGACAGAGCAGATTTGAAACACTCTTTTTATGGAATTTGCAAGGGGAGATTTCAAGCGCTTTGGGGAAAATGGTAGAAAATGTAATATCTTCATATAAAAACTAGAGAGAATAATTCTCAGAAACCACTTTGTGATGTGTGCGTTCCACTCACACAGTTTAACGTTTCTTTTCACAGAGCAGTTTGGAAAAACTCTGTTTGTAAAGTCTGCAAGTGGATATTTGGACCTCTTTGAGGATTCGTTGGAAACGGAATTTCTTCATCTAATGCTAGACAGAAGAATTCCCAGTAACTTTTTGGGTTGCGTGTATTCAACTCACAGTGTTGATCCTTCCTTTAGACAGAGCAGATTTGAAGCACTCTTTCTGTAGAAATTGCAAGTGGAGATTTCAAGCACTTTGGGGCCAATGATAGAAAACGAAGTATCTTCGTATAAAAACTACAGAGAATCATTCCGAGAGACCACTTTGGATTTGTGCATTCCACTCACAGAGTTTAACCTTACATTTCAAACAGCAGTTTGGAAACACTCAGTTTGTAAGTTCTGCAAGTGGATATTTGGACCACTTTGAGGATTTCGATGGAAACGGGATTTCTTCATCTATTGCTAGACAGAAGAATTCTCAGTAACTTCTTTGGGTTGCGTGTATTCAACTCACAGAGTTGAAAGTTCCTTTAGACAGAGCAGATTTGACCACTCTTTTTGTGGAAATTGCAAGTGGAGATTTCAAGCGCTTTGGGGCCAATGATAGGAAAGGAAATATCTTCGTATAAAAACTAGAGAGAATCATACTCAGAAACCACTTTGTAATGTGTGCGTTCCACTCACAAAGTTTAATCTTTCTTTTCATAGACCAGTTTGTAAACACTCTGTTTGTAAAGTCTGCAATTGGATATTTGGGCCTCTTGGAGGATTTCGTTGGAAACGGGATTTCTTCATCAAATGCTAGACAGAAGAATTCTCAGTAACTTCTTTGGGTTGCTTCTATTCAACACGCAGAGCTGAACCTTCTTTAGAGAGAGCATAATTGAAACACTCTTTTTGTGGAATTTACAAGTAGACATTTCAAGGGCATTGGGCCAATGGTACAAAAGGAAATATCTTCGTATGAAAACTACAGAGAATCATTCTCAGAAACTGCTTTGTGATGTTTGGGTACCACTCACAGAGTTTAAGCTTTGTTTTCATAGAGCAGTTTGGAAACACTCTGTTTGTAAAGTCTGCAAGTGGATATTTGGACCTCTTTGAGGATTTCGTTGGAAACGTTATTTCTTCATCTAATGCTAGACAGAAGAATTCTCAGTAAGTTCTTTGGGTTGCGTGTTTCCAACTCACAGAGTTGAACCTTCCTTTAGACAGAGCAGATTTGAAACACTCTTTTTGTGGAAATTGCAATTGGAGATTTCAAGCACTTTGGGCCAATGGTAGGAAAGAAATATCTTCGTACAAAAACTACAGAGAATCATTCTGAGAAACCACTTTGTGATGCGTGCGTAGCACTCACAGAGTTTAACCTTTGTTTTCATACAGCAGTTTGGAAACACTCTGTTTGTAAAGTCTGCAAGTGGATATTTGGAGCTCTTTGAGGATTTCGTTGGAAACGGGATTTCGTCATCTAATGCTAGACAGAAGAATTCTCAGAAAATTCTTTGGGTTGCGTGTATTCAACTCACGGAGTTTAATCTTCCTTTAGACAGAGCAGATCTGAAACACTCCTTTTGTGGAAATTGCAAGTGGATATTTCAGGCGCTTTGGGGCCAATGGTAGAAAAGGAAATATCTTCGTATAAGAACTAGAGAGAATCATTCTCAGAAACCACTTTGTGGTGTGTGTGTTACACTCTCATAATTTAACCTTTGTTTTCGTAGAGCAGTTTGGAAACACTCTGTTTGTAAAGTCGGCAAGTTGATATTTGGACCTCTTTGAGGATTCGTTGGAAACGGGATTTCTTCATCTAATGCTAGACAGAGGAATTCTCAGTAACTTCTTTGGGTTGCATGTGTTCAACACACAGAGTTGAACCTTCCTTTAGACAGAGCAGATTTGAAACACTCTTTTTGTGGAGTTTCCAAGGGGAGATTTCAAGCGCTTTGGGGAAAATGGTAGAAAATGTAATATCTTCATATAAAAACTAGAGAGAATAATTCTCAGAAACCACTTTGTGATGTGTGCATTCCACTCACAGAGTTTAACGTTTCTTTTCACAGAGCAGTTTGGAAAAACTCTGTTTGTAATGTCTGCAAGTGGATATTTGGACCTCTTTGAGGATTCGTTGGAAACGGAATTTCTTCATCTAATGCTAGACAGAAGAATTCTCAGTAACATTTTGGGTTGCGTGTATTCAACTCACAGAGTTGAACCTTCCTTTAGACAGAGAATATTTCAAACACTCTTTTTGTGGAATTTACAAGTGGAGATTTCATGTGCATTGTGCCAGGGGTGGAAAAGGAAATATCATCGTATGAAAACTACAGGGAATCATTCTCAGAAACCACCTCGTGATGTGTGCGTACCACTCACATAGTTTAAACTTTGTTTTCATAGAACAGTTTGGAAACACTCAGTTTGTAAATTCTGCAAGTGGATATTTGGACCTCTTTGAGGATTTCGTGTTAAACGTTATTTCTTCATCTAATGCTAGACAGAAGAATTCTCAGTATCTTATTTGGGTTGTGTGTATTCAACTCACAGAGTTGAAACTTCCTTTAGACAGAGCAGATTTGAAACACTCTTTTTGTGGAAATTGCAATTGGAGATTTCAAGCACTGTGGGCCAATGGTAGAAAAGAAATATCTTCTTATAGTAACTAGACAGAATCATTCTCAGAAACCAGTTTGTGATGTGTGCATTCCACTCACAGAGTTTAACCTTTCTTTTCATAGAGCAGTTTGGAAATACTCTGTTTGTAAAGTCTGCAAGTGGATACTTGGGCCTCTATGAGGATTTCGTTGGAAACGGGATTTCTTCATCTAATGCTAGACAGAAGAATTCTCAGTAACTTCTTTGGGTTACATGTATTCAAGTCACGGAGTTGAACCTTCCTTTAGACAGAGCAGATTTGAAACACTCTTTTTGTGGAATTTGAAAGTGGAGATTTCAAGCGCTTTGGGGACAATTGTAGAAAAGGAAATATCTTCATATATAAACTAGAGAGAATCATTCTCAGAAACCACTTTGTGATGTGTGCGTTCCACTCACAGAATTTAACCTTTCTTTTCACAGAGCACTTTGGAAACACTCTGTTTTTAAAGTCTGCAGGTGGATATTTGGACCTGTTTGAGGATTTCGTTGGAAACGGGATTTCTTCATCTAATGCTAGACAGAATAATTCTCGGTAACTTCTTTGCATTGCGTGTATTCAACTCACAGAGTTGAACCTTCCTTCAGACAGAACAGATTTGAAACACTCTTTTTGTGGAATTTTCAAGTGGAGATTTCATGCGCTTTGGGGCCAATAGTAGAGAAGGAAATATCTTCATATAAAAACTAGAGAGAATCATTCTCAGAAAACTCTTTGGGATGTGTGCGTTCCCCTCACAGAGTTTAACCTTTCTTTTCATAGCGCAGATAGGAAGCACTCTGTGTGTAAAGTCTGCAAGTGGGTATTTGGACCCCTTTGAGGATTTTGTTGGAAACGGGATTTCTTCATCCAATGCTAGACACAAGAATTCCTAGTAGCTTCTTTGTGTTGCGTGTATTCAACTCACAGAATTGAACCTTCCTTTAGGCAGAGCAGATTTGAAACACTCTTTTTGTGGAATTTCCAAGTGGAGATTTCAAGCGATTTGGAGACTATGATTGAAAAGGAAATATCTTCATATAAAAATTAGACAGAATCATTCCCAGAAACCACTTTGTAATGTGTCCGTTCCACTAACAGAGTTTAACCTTACTTTTCACTGTACAGTTTGGAAACACTCTGTTTGTAAAGTCTGGAAGTGGATATTTGGACGTCTTTGAGGATTTCGTTGGAAACGGGATTTCTTCACCTAATGCTAGACAGAAGAATTCTCAGTAACTTTTTTGTGTTGCGTGTATTCTGCTCACAGAGTTTAAACTTCCTTTAGACAGAGCAGATTTGAAACACTCTTTTTGTGGAATTTGAAATAGGAGACTTCAAGGTCTTTTGGGCCAATGGTAGAAAAGGAAATATATTCCTATGAAACCTAGAGAGAATTATTTTAAGGAACCACTTTGGGATGTGTGCATTCCACTCACAGAGTTTAACCGTTCTTTTCACAGAGCAGTTTGGAAACACTCTGTTTGTAAAGTCTGCAAGTGGATATTTGGACCTCTTTGAGGATTTCGTTGGAAAGGGTATTTCTTCATCTAATGCTAGACAGAAGAATTCTCAGTAACTTCTTGAGTTGCGTGTATTCACCTCCCAGATTTGAAACTTCCTTTAGACAGAGCAGATTTGAAACACTCTTTTTGTGGAATTTGCAAGTGGAGATTTCAAGCGCTTTGCGGCCAATGGTAGAAAAGGAAATATCTTCATATAAAAACTAGAGAGAATCATTCTCAGAATCCAGTTTTTGATGGGTGCGTTCCCCTCACAGAGTTTATCCTTTCCTTTCACAGAGCAGTTTGGAAACATTCTGTTTGTAAAGTCTGCAAGTGGATATTTGGACCTCTTTGACGATTGCATTGGAAACGGGATTTCTTCATCTAATGCTAGACAGAAGGACTCTTAGTAACTTTTTGGGTTGCCTGTATTCAACTTACGGGGTTGAACCTTCCTTTAGGCAGAGCAGATTTGAAACACTCTTTTTGAGGAATTTGCAAGTTGAAATTTCAAGCCATTTGCAGCCAAAAGTAGAAAAGAGAATACCTTCTTATAAAAACTAGAGAGAATCATTCTGAGAAGCCACTTTGTGATGTGTGCGTTCCACTCACAGAATTTAACCTTTCTTTTCACAGAGCACTTTGGAAACACTCTGTTTGTAATGTCTGCATGTGGATATTTGGACCTCTTTGAGGATTTCATTGGAAACGGGATATCTTCATCTTATGCCAAACAGAAGAATTCTCGGTAACTTCTTTGCATTGCGTGTATTCAACTCACAGACTTGAACCTTCCTTTAGACTGAGCAGATTTGAGACACTGTTTTTGTAGAATTTGCAAGTGGAGATTTCAAGCACTTTGTGGCCTATGGTAGAAAAGGAAATATCTTCATATAAAAACTAGAGAGAATCATTCTCAGAAACCACTTTGTGTTGTGTGCGTTCCACTCACAGAGTTTAAACTTTGTTTTCACAGTGCAGTTTGTAAACACTCTGTTTGTGACGTCTGCAAGTGGATATTTGGACCTCTTTGAGGATTTCGTTGGAAACGGGATTTCTTCACATAATGCAAGACGGAAGAATTTTTAGTAAGTTATTTGGATTGCATGTATTCAAGTCACAGAGTTGAACCTTCCTTTAGAAGGAGCAGATATGAAACACACTTTTTGTGTAATTTGCAGTAGAGATTTCAAGCGCTTTGAGTCCAATGGTAGAAAAGGAAATATCTTCGTATAAAAACTGGAGAGAATCATCCTCAGAAACCACTTTGCCATGTGTGTGTTCCACTCACAGTGTTTAATCGTTCTTTTCACAGAGCAGTTTGGAAACACTCTGTTTGTAAAGTCTGCAAGTGGATATTTGGACCTCTTTGAGGATTTCGTTGGAAACGGGATTTCTTCATCTAATGCTAGACAGAAGAATTCTCAGTAACTTCTTTGTGGTGCGTGTATTCAGCTCACAGTGTTTAAACTTCCTTTAGACAGAGCAGATTTGAAACACTCTTTTTGTGGAATTTGAAATTGGAGACTTCAACATCTTTTGGGCCAATGGTAGAAAAGGAAAAGTATTCCTATGAAAACTAGAGAGAATTATTTTCAGGAACCACTTTGGGATGTGTGCGTTCCACTCACAGAGTTTAACCTTTCTTTTCATAGAGCAGTTTGGAAACAAACTGTTTGAAAAGTCTGCATGTGGATATTTGTTCCTCTTTGTGGACTTCGTTGGAAACGGGATTTCTTCATATAATGCAAGACTGAAGAATTTTTAGTAAGTTATTTGGGTTGCATGTATTCAACTCACAGATTTGAACCTTCCTTTAGAAGGAGCAGATTTGAAACACTCTTTTTCTGGAATTTGCAAGTAGAGATTTTAAGCGCTTTTTTGCCAATTGTTGAAAAGGAAATATCTTCGCATAAAAACTACAGAGAATCATCCTCAGAAACCACTTTGCCATGTGTGCGTTCCACTCACAGAGTTTAACCGTTCTTTTCACAGAGCAGTTTGGAAACACTCTGTTTGTAAAGTCTGCAAGTGGATATTTGGACCTCTTTGAGGATTTCGTTGGAAAGGGTATTTCTTCATCTAATGCTAGACAGAAGAATTCTCAGTAACTTCTTGAGTTGCGTGTATTCACCTCCCAGATTTGAAACTTCCTTTAGACAGAGCAGATTTGAAACACTCTTTTTGTGGAATTTGCAAGTGGAGATTTCAAGCGCTTTGCGGCCAATGGTAGAAAAGGAAATATCTTCATATAAAAACTAGAGAGAATCATTCTCAGAATCCAGTTTTTGATGGGTGCGTTCCCCTCACAGAGTTTATCCTTTCCTTTCACAGAGCAGTTTGGAAACATTCTGTTTGTAAAGTCTGCAAGTGGATATTTGGACCTCTTTGACGATTGCATTGGAAACGGGATTTCTTCATCTAATGCTAGACAGAAGGACTCTTAGTAACTTTTTGGGTTGCCTGTATTCAACTTACGGGGTTGAACCTTCCTTTAGGCAGAGCAGATTTGAAACACTCTTTTTGAGGAATTTGCAAGTTGAAATTTCAAGCCATTTGCAGCCAAAAGTAGAAAAGAGAATACCTTCTTATAAAAACTAGAGAGAATCATTCTGAGAAGCCACTTTGTGATGTGTGCGTTCCACTCACAGAATTTAACCTTTCTTTTCACAGAGCACTTTGGAAACACTCTGTTTGTAATGTCTGCATGTGGATATTTGGACCTCTTTGAGGATTTCATTGGAAACGGGATATCTTCATCTTATGCCAAACAGAAGAATTCTCGGTAACTTCTTTGCATTGCGTGTATTCAACTCACAGACTTGAACCTTCCTTTAGACTGAGCAGATTTGAGACACTGTTTTTGTAGAATTTGCAAGTGGAGATTTCAAGCACTTTGTGGCCTATGGTAGAAAAGGAAATATCTTCATATAAAAACTAGAGAGAATCATTCTCAGAAACCACTTTGTGTTGTGTGCATTCCACTCACAGAGTTTAAACTTTGTTTTCACAGTGCAGTTTGTAAACACTCTGTTTGTAACGTCTGCAAGTGGATATTTGGACCTCTTTGAGGATTTCGTTGGAAACGGGATTTCTTCACATAATGCAAGACGGAAGAATTTTTAGTAAGTTATTTGGATTGCATGTATTCAAGTCACAGAGTTGAACCTTCCTTTAGAAGGAGCAGATATGAAACACACTTTTTGTGTAATTTGCAGTAGAGATGTCAAGCGCTTTGAGTCCAATGGTAGAAAAGGAAATATCTTCGTATAAAAACTGGAGAGAATCATCCTCAGAAACCACTTTGCCATGTGTGTGTTCCACTCACAGTGTTTAATCGTTCTTTTCACAGAGCAGTTTGGAAACACTCTGTTTGTAAAGTCTGCAAGTGGATATTTGGACCTCTTTGAGGATTTCGTTGGAAACGGGATTTCTTCATCTAATGCTAGACAGAAGAATTCTCAGTAACTTCTTTGTGGTGCGTGTATTCAGCTCACAGTGTTTAAACTTCCTTTAGACAGAGCAGATTTGAAACACTCTTTTTGTGGAATTTGAAATTGGAGACTTCAACATCTTTTGGGCCAATGGTAGAAAAGGAAAAGTATTCCTATGAAAACTAGAGAGAATTATTTTCAGGAACCACTTTGGGATGTGTGCGTTCCACTCACAGAGTTTAACCTTTCTTTTCATAGAGCAGTTTGGAAACAAACTGTTTGTAAAGTCTGCATGTGGATATTTGTTCCTCTTTGTGGACTTCGTTGGAAACGGGATTTCTTCATATAATGCAAGACTGAAGAATTTTTAGTAAGTTATTTGGGTTTCATGTATTCAACTCACAGATTTGAACCTTCCTTTAGAAGGAGCAGATTTGAAACACTCTTTTTCTGGAATTTGCAAGTAGAGATTTTAAGCGCTTTGTTGCCAATTGTTGAAAAGGAAATATCTTCGCATAAAAACTACAGAGAATCATCCTCAGAAACCACTTTGCCATGTTTGCGTTCCACTCACAGAGATTAACCGTTCTTTTCACAGAGCAGTTTGGAAACACTCTGTTTGTAAAGTCTGCAAGTGGATACTTGGACCTCTTTGAGGATGTCGTTGGAAAGGGTATTTCTTCATCTATTGCTAGACAGAAGAATTCTCAGTAACTTCTTTGAGTTGTGTGTATTCACCTCAGAGATTTGAAACTTCCTTTAGACAGAGCACATTTGAAACACGCTTTTTGTTGAATTTGCAAGTGGAGATTTCAAGCGCTTTGGGGCCAATTTTAGAAAAGGAAGTATCTTCGTATAAAAACTAGAGAGAATAATTCTGAGAATCCAGTTTGTGATGTGTGCGTTCCCCTCATAGAGTTTATCCTTTCCTTTCATAGAGCAGTTTGGAAACATTCTGTTTGTAAAGTCTGCAAGTGGATATTTGGACCACTTTGAGGATTTCTTTGGAAAGGGGATTTCCTCATCTAATGCTAGACAGAAGAATTCTTAGTAACTTTTTGGGTTGCATGTATTCAACTCACGGAGTTGAACCTTCCTTTAAGCAGAGCAGATTTGAAACACTCTTTTTGAGGAATTTGCAAGTGGAGATTTCAAGCCCTTTGCAGCCAAAAGTAGAAAAGGGAATACCTTCTTATAAAAACTAGAGAGAATCATTCTCAGAAACCACTTTGTGATGTGTGCGTTCCACTCACAGAATTTAACCTTTCTTTTCACAGAGCACTTTGGAAACACTCTGTTTGTAAAGTCTGCAGGTGGATATTTGGACCTCTTTGAGGATTTCATTGGAAACGGGTTATCTGCATCTTATGCTAGACAGAAGTATTCTCGGTAACTTCTTTGCATTGCGTGTATTCAACTCAGAGAGTTGAACCTTCCTTTAGACAGAGCAGATTGGAAACACTCTTTTTGTGGAATTTGCAAGTGGAGATTTCAAGCGCCTTGGGCCCAATGGTAGAAAAGGAAATATCTTCATATAAAAGCTAGATAGAATCATTCTCAGAAACCACTTTGTGATGTGTGCGTTCCACTCACAGAGTTTAAAATTTGTTTTCACAGTGCAGTTTGTAAACACTCTGTTTGTAAAGTCTGCAAGTGGATATTTGGACCTCTTTGAGGATTTCATTGGAAACGGGATTTCTTCATGTAATGCAAGACAGAAGAATTTTTAGTAAGTAATTAGGATTGCGTGCATTCAAGTCACAGAGCTGAACCTTCCTTTAGAAGGAGTTGATTTGAAACACAATTTTTGTGGAATTTGCAGGTAGAGATTTCAAGCGATTTGTGGCCAATGGTAGAAAAGGAAATATCTTCAAAAAAAATCTAGACAGAATCATTTTCAGAAACCAGTTTGTGATGTGTGAGTTGCAGACACGGAGGTTAACCTTTCCTTTCAAAGAACAGTTTGGAACCATTCTGTTTGTAAACTCTGCAAGTGGATATTTGGACCTCCTTGAGGATTTCGTTGGAAAGGGGATTTCTTCATCTAATGCTAGACAGAAGAATTTTCAGTAACTTCTTTGAGTTGCGTGTATTCAACTCAGAGATTTGAACCTTCCTTTAGAAAGAGCAGGTTTGAAACACCCTTTTTGGGGAATTTGCAACTGGAGATTTAAAGCGCTTTGGGGCCAATCTTAGAAAAGGATGTATCTTCGTATACAAACTACAGAGAATCATTCTCAGAATCCAGTTTGTGATGTGTGCGTTCCACTCACAGAGTTTAACCTTTCTTTTCATAGAGCAGTTTGGAAACATTCTGTTTGTAAAGTCTGCAAGTGGATATTTGGAGCTCTTTGAGGATTTCATTGGAAACGGGATTTCGTCATCTAATGCTAGACAGAAGAATTCTTAGTAACTTTTTGGGTTGTCTGTATTCAACTCAAGGAGTTGAACCTTCCTTTAGGCAGAGCAGATTTGAAACACTCTTTTTGAGGAATTTGCAAGTGGAGATTTCAAGCCCTTTGCAGCCAAAAGTAGAAAAGAGAATACCTTCTCATAAAAACTAGAGAGAATCATTCTCAGAAACCACTTTGTGATGTGTGCCGTCCACTCACAGAATTTAACCTTTCTTTTCACAGAGCACTTTGGAAACACTCTGTAAAGTCTGTAGGTGGATATTTGGACCTCTTTGAGGGTTTCATTGGAAACGGGATATCTTCATCTTATGCTAGACAGAAGAATTCTCAGTAACTTCTTTGCATTGCGTGTATTAAAGTCACAGAGTTGAACCTTCCTTTAGACAGAACAGATTTGAAACACTCTTTTTGTGGTATTTACAGGTGGAGATTTCAAGGGCTTTGGGGCCAATGGTAGACAAGGAAATATCTTCATATAAAAACTAGAGAGATTCATTCTCAGAAACGACTTTGGGATATGTGCGTTCCACTCACACAATTTAACGTTTCTTTTCATAGAGCAGTTTGGAAACACTCCGTTTGTAAACTCTGCAAGTGGATATTTGGACCTTTTTGAGGATTTTGTTGGAAACGGGATTTCTTCATCCTTTGTTAGACACAAGAATTCTTAGTAACTTCTTTGGGTTGCGTGTATTCAACTCACAGAATTGAACCTTCCTTTAGGCAGAGCAGATTTGAAACACTCTTTTTGTGGTATTTGCAATTGGAGATTTCAAGCGATATGGGGACTATGGTAGAAACGGTAATATCTTCATATAAAAATTAGACAGAATCATTCCAGAAACCACTTTGTGATGTGTGCGTTCCACTCACAGAGTTTAACCTTTCTTTTCACCGTGCAGTTTGGAAACACTCTGTTTGTAAAGTCTGCAAGTGGATATTTGGACTTATTTGAGGATTTCGTTGGAAACGGGATTTCTTCATCTAATGAAAGAGAGAAGAATTCTCAGTAACTTCTTTGGGTTGCGTGTATTCAACTCACGGAGTTGAACCTTCCTTTAGACAGACCAGATTTGAAACACTCTTTTTGTGGAATTTCCAAGTGGAGATTTCAAGCGCTTTGGGCCAAACGTATAAAAAGGAATATCTTCGTATGAAAACTAGACAGAGTCGTTCTCAGAAACCAGTTTGTGATGTGTGCGTTCCACTCACAGAGTTTAACCTTTCTTTTCACAGAGCAGTTTGGAAACACTCTGTTTGTAAAGTTTGCAAGTGGATATTTGGACCTCTTTGAGGATTTCGTTGGAAACGGGATTTCTTCATATAATGCAATTCAGAAGTATTCTCAGTAACTTCTTTGCATTGCGTGTATTCAGCTCACAGAGTTTAACCTTCCTCTAGAGAGAGCTGATTAGAAACACTCTTTGTGTGGAATTTGAAATTGGAGATTTCAAAGTCTTTGGGGCCAATGGTAGAAAAGTAAATATCTTCCTATGAAAACTAGAGATAATCATTTTCAGGAACCACTTTGGCATGTGTGCGTTCCACTCACAGAGTTTAACCTTTCTTTTCATAGAGCAGTTTCAAAACACTCTGTTTGTAAAGTGTGCAAGTGAATATTTGGACCTCTTTCAGGATTTGGTTGGAAACGGGATTTATTCATCTAATGCTAGACAGAAGAATTCTCAGTAACTTATTTGGGTTGCATGTATTCAACTCGCAGAATGAAACTTCCTTTAGACAGATCAGATTCGAAGCACTCTTTTTGGGAAATTTGCAAGTGGAGATTTCTAGCGCTTTGGGATCAATGGTAGAAAAGGAAATATCTTCGTATAAAAACTAGAGAGAATCATTCTCAGAAACCACCTTCTGATGTTTGCATTCCGCTCACACAGTTTAACATTTCTTTTCATAGAGCAGTTTGGAAACACTGCTTGTAAAGTCTGCAGGTGGATATTTGGACCTCTTTGAGGATTTTGTTGGAAACGGGATTTCTTCATGTAATGCTAGACAGAAGAATTCTCAGTAACTTCTTTGGGTTGCCTGTATTCAACTCACAGAGTTGAACCTTCCTTTAGACAGAGCAGATTTGAAACACTATTTTTGAGGGATTTGCAATTGGAGACTTCAAGCACTTTGGGGCCAATGTTAGAAAAGTAAATATCTTCTTATAATAACTGCAGAGAATCATTGTCAGATTCCACTTCCTGATGTGTGCGTTCCACTCACAGAGTTTAACCTTTCTTTTCATAGAGCAGTGTGGAAACACTGGGTTTGTAAAGTCTGCAAGTGGATATTTGGACCACTTTGAGTATTTCGTTGGAAACGGGATTTCTTCATCTAATGCTAGACAGAAGAATTCGTAGTAACTTCTTTGGGTTGCCTGTATTCAACTCACAGAGTTGAACATTCCTTCAGACAGAGCAGCTTTGAAACACTCTTTTTGTGGAAATTGCAAGTGGAGATTTCAAGCACTTTGGGGCCAATGGTAGGAAAGAAAATATCTTCATATAGAAACTAGAGAGAATCATTCTCAGAAACCACTTTGTGATGCGTGCCTTCCACTCACAGAATTTAAACTTTGTTCTCATAGAGCAGTTTGTAAACAAACTGTTTGTAATGTCTGCAAGTGGATATTTGGACCTCTTTGAGGATTCGTTGGAAACGGGATTTCTTCATCTAATGCAGGACAGAGGAATTCTCAGTAACTTTTTGGGTTGCGTGTATTCAACTCAAAGAGTTGAGCCTTCCTTTAGACAGAGCAGATTTGAAACACTCTTTCTGTGGAAATTGCAAGTGGCGATTTCAAGCACTTTGGGGCCAATGGTAGAAAACGAAGTATCTTCGTATAAAAACTACAGAGAATCATTCCCAGAGACCACTTTGGATTTGTGCATTCCACTCACAGAGTTTAACCTTACATTTCAAAGAGCAGTTTGGAAACACTCTGTTTGTAAGCTCAGCAAGTGGATATTTGGACCACTTTGAGGATTTCGTTGGAAAAGGGATTTCTTCATCTAATGCTAGACAGAAGAATTCTCAGTAACTTCTTTGGGTTGCGTGTATTCAACTCACAGAGTTGAACCTTCCTTTAGACAGAGCAGATTTGACCACTCTTTTTGTGGAAATTGCAAGTGGAGATTTCAAGCACTTTGGGGCCAATGATAGAAAAGGAAATATCTTCGTGTAAAAACTAGAGAGAATCATACTCAGAAACCACTTTGTAATGTGTGCGTTCCACTCACAAAGTTTAATCTTTCTTTTCATAGACCAGTTTGTAAACACTCTGTTTGTAAAGTCTGCAAGTGGATATTTGGACCTCTTTGAGGATTTCGTTGGAAACATTATTTCTTCATCTAATGTTAGACAGAAGAATTCTCAGTAAGTTCTTTGGGTTGCGTGTTTTCAACTCACAGAGTTGAACCTTCCTTTAGATAGAGCAGATTTGAAACACACTTTTGTGGAAATTGGAAGTTCAGATTTGAAGCACTTAGGGGCCAATGGTAGAAAAGGAAATATCTTCGTATAAAAACTACAGAGAATCATTCTGAGAAACCGCTTTGTGATGTGGGGGTAGCACTCACAGAGTTTAACCTTTGTTTTCATACAGCAGTTTGGAAACACTCTGTTTGTAAAGTCTGCAAGTGGATATTTGGAACTCTTTGAGGATTTCGTTGGAAACGATTTTTCTTCATCTTACGCTAGACAGAAGAATTCTCAGTAACTTCTTTGGGTTGCGTGTATTCAACTCACAGAGTTGAATCTTCCTTTAGACAGAGCAGATTTGAAACACTCCTTTTGTGGAAATTGCAAGTGGTTATTTCAGGTGCTTTGAGGCCAATGGTAGAAAGGGAAATATCTTCGTATAAAAATCAGGCAGAATCATTCTCAGAAACCACTTTGTGATGAGTGTGTAACACTCACATAATTTAACCTTTGTTTTCGTAGAGCAGTTTGGAAACACTCTGTTCGTAAAGTCGGCAAGTTGATATTTGGACCTCTTTGATGATTCGTTGGAAACGGGATTTCTTCATCTAATCCTAGACAGAAGAATTCTCAGTAACTTCTTTCGGTTACATATATTCAACTCACAGAGTTAAACCTTCCTTTAGACAGAGCAGATGTGAAACCCTCTTTTGTGGAACTTACAAGTGGAGATTTCAAGCGCTTTGGGCCAATGGTAGAAAAGGAAATATCTTCATATAAAAACCACAGAGAATCATTCTCAGAAACCACTTTGTCATGTGTGCATACCACTCACAGACTTTAAGCTTTGTTTTCATAGAGCAGTTTGGAAACACTCTGTTTGTAAATTCTGCAAGTGGATCTGTGGACCTCTTTGAGGATTTCGTTGGAAACAGGTTTCGTTGGAAAAGGGATTTCTTCATCTAATGCGAGACAGAATTATTCTCAGTAACTTCTTTGCGTTGCGTATATTCAACTCATCGTGTTTAACCTTCCTTTAGACACAGCAGATTTGATACACTCTTTTTGTGGAATTTGCAAGTGGAGATTTCAAGCGATTTGAGGCCAATGGTAGAAAAGGAATTATTTTCATATAAAAACTAGACAGAATCATTCTCAGAAACCACTTTGTGATGTGTGCATTCCACTCACGGAGTTTAACCTTTCTTTTCACAGTGCAGTTTGGAAACACCTTGTTTGTAACGTCTGCAAGTGGATATTTAGACGTCTTTGAAGATTTCATTGGAACCGGTTTCTTCATCTAATGCTAGACAGAAGAATTCTCAGTAACTTCTCTGGGTTGCGTGTGTTCAACTCACAGAGTTGAAACTACCTTTAGACAGAGCAGATTTGAAACACTCTTTTTGTGGAATTTGCAAGTGGAGATTTCTAGCGCTTTGGGGCCAATGGTATAAAAGGAAGCATCTTCGTATAAAAATTAGAGAGAATCATTCTCAGAATCCAGTTTGTGATGTGTGCATTCCACTCACAGAGTTTAACCTTTCTTTTCATAGAGCAGTTTGGAAACACTCTGTTTGTAAGTCTCCAAGTGGATGTTTGGACCTCTTTGAGGATTTCGTTGGAAACGGGATTTCTTCATTTAATGTTAGACAGAAAAATTTTCGTTAACGTATTTGTGTTGCGTGGGTTCAACGCACAGAGTTGAACCTTACTTTAGACCGAGCAGATTTGAAACACTCTTTTTGTCGAATTTGCAATTGGAGATTTCAAGAGGTTTTGGGGACAATGTTAGAAAAGGAAATATCTTCGTATAAAAACTAGAGAGAATCATTCTCTGAAACCACTTTTTGATGTGTACGTTCCAATCAGGGAGTCTAACCTTTCTTTTCATAGAGCAGTTTGGAAACACTCTGTTTGTAAAGTCTGCAAGTGGATATTTGGACCTCTTTGTGGATTTCATTGGAAACGGGATTTCTTCATCTAATCCTAGACAGAAGAATTCTCAGTAACTACTTTGGGTTGCGTGTGTTCAACTCACAGAGTTGAACCTTCTTTTAGACACAGCAGATTTGAAACACTCTTTTTGTGTAATTTGCAATTGGAGATTTCAAGCGCTTTGGGACCAATGGTCGAAAAGGAAATATCTTCGCATAAAAACTAGAGAGAATCATTCTCTGAAACCACTTTGTGATGTGTACGTTCCACTCACAGAGTTTAACCTTTCTTTTCATAGAGCAGTTTGGAAACACTCTGTTTGTAAATTCTGCAAGCGGATATTTGGACCTCTTTGAGGATTTCGTTGTAAACCAGTTTCGTTGGAAAAGGGATTTCTTCATCTAATGCTAGACAGAAGAATTCTCGGTAACTTCTTTGGGTTGCGTGTATTCAACTCACCGAGTTGACCCTTCCTTTAGACAGAGCAGATTTGAAACACACTTTTTTTGTGGAATTTGCAAGTGGCGATTACAAGCGCTTTGGGGCCAACGGTAGAAAAGGAAATATCTTCACAAAAAAACTAGACAGAATTATTCTCAGAAACTACTTTAGGATGTCTGCGTTCCACTCACAGAGTTTATCCTTTCTTTTCATAGAGCAGTTCGGAAACACTCCGTTTGTAAAGTCTGCAAGTGGTTATTTGGACCTCTTTAAGGATTTCGTTGGAAACGGGAATTCTTCATCCAATTCTAGACACAAGAATTCTTAGTAACTTCTTTGGGTTTTGAGGATGCAACTCACAGAATTGGACCTTCCTTTAGGCAGAGCAGATTTGAAACACTCTTTTGGTGGAATTTGCAATTGGAGATTTCAAGCGATTTGGGGACTAAGGTTGAAAAGGAAATATCTTCATATAAAAATCAGGCAGAATCATTCTCAGAAACCACTTTGTGATGAGTGTGTAACACTCACAGAGTTTAACCTTTGTTTTCGTAGAGCAGTTTGGAAACACTCTGTTCGTAAAGTCGGCAAGTTGATATTTGGACCTCTTTGAGGATTCGTTGGAAACGGGATTTCTTCATCTAATCCTAGACAGAAGAATTCTCAGTAACTTCTTTCGGTTACCTATATTCAACTCACAGAGTTAAACCTTCCTTTAGACAGAGCAGATATGAAACCCTCTTTTGTGGAACTTACAAGTGGAGATTTCAAGCGCTTTGGGCCAATGGTAGAAAAGGAAATATCTTCATATAAAAACCACAGAGAATCATTCTCAGAAACCACTTTGTCATGTGTGCATACCACTCACAGACTTTAAGCTTTGTTTTCATAGAGCAGTTTGGAAACACTCTGTTTGTAAATTCTGCAAGTGGATCTGTGGGCCTCTTTGAGGATTTCGTTGGAAACAGGTTTCGTTGGAAAAGGGATTTCTTCATCTAATGCGAGACAGAATTATTCTCAGTAACTTCTTTGCATTGCGTATATTCAACTCATCGTGTTTAACCTTCCTTTAGACACAGCAGATTTGATACACTCTTTTTGTGGAATTTGCAAGTGGAGATTTCAAGCGATTTGAGGCCAATGGTAGAAAAGGAATTATTTTCATATAAAAACTAGACAGAATCATTCTCAGAAACCACTTTGTGATGTGTGCATTCCACTCACGGAGTTTAACCTTTCTTTTCACAGTGCAGTTTGGAAACACCTTGTTTGTAACGTCTGCAAGTGGATATTTAGACGTCTTTGAAGATTTCATTGGAACCGGTTTCTTCATCTAATGCTAGACAGAAGAATTCTCAGTAACTTCTCTGGGTTGCGTGTGTTCAACTCACAGAGTTGAAACTACCTTTAGACAGAGCAGATTTGAAACACTCTTTTTGTGGAATTTGCAAGTGGAGATTTCTAGCGCTTTGGGGCCAATGGTATAAAAGGAAGCATCTTCGTATAAAAATTAGAGAGAATCATTCTCAGAATCCAGTTTGTGATGTGTGCATTCCACTCACAGAGTTTAACCTTTCTTTTCATAGAGCAGTTTGGAAACACTCTGTTTGTAAGTCTCCAAGTGGATGTTTGGACCTCTTTGAGGATTTCGTTGGAAACGGGATTTCTTCATTTAATGTTAGACAGAAAAATTTTCGTTAACGTATTTGTGTTGCGTGGGTTCAACGCACAGAGTTGAACCTTACTTTAGACCGAGCAGATTTGAAACACTCTTTTTGTCGAATTTGCAATTGGAGATTTCAAGAGGTTTTGGGGACAATGTTAGAAAAGGAAATATCTTCGTATAAAAACTAGAGAGAATCATTCTCTGAAACCACTTTTTGATGTGTACGTTCCAATCAGGGAGTCTAACCTTTCTTTTCATAGAGCAGTTTGGAAACACTCTGTTTGTAAAGTCTGCAAGTGGATATTTGGACCTCTTTGTGGATTTCATTGGAAACGGGATTTCTTCATCTAATCCTAGACAGAAGAATTCTCAGTAACTACTTTGGGTTGCGTGTGTTCAACTCACAGAGTTGAACCTTCTTTTAGACACAGCAGATTTGAAACACTCTTTTTGTGTAATTTGCAATTGGAGATTTCAAGCGCTTTGGGACCAATGGTCGAAAAGGAAATATCTTCGCATAAAAACTAGAGAGAATCATTCTCTGAAACCACTTTGTGATGTGTACGTTCCACTCACAGAGTTTAACCTTTCTTTTCATAGAGCAGTTTGGAAACACTCTGTTTGTAAATTCTGCAAGCGGATATTTGGACCTCTTTGAGGATTTCGTTGTAAACCAGTTTCGTTGGAAAAGGGATTTCTTCATCTAATGCTAGACAGAAGAATTCTCGGTAACTTCTTTGGGTTGCGTGTATTCAACTCACCGAGTTGACCCTTCCTTTAGACAGAGCAGATTTGAAACACACTTTTTTTGTGGAATTTGCAAGTGGCGATTACGAGCGCTTTGGGGCCAACGGTAGAAAAGGAAATATCTTCACAAAAAAACTAGACAGAATTATTCTCAGAAACTACTTTGGGATGTCTGCGTTCCACTCACAGAGTTTATCCTTTCTTTTCATAGAGCAGTTCGGAAACACTCCGTTTGTAAAGTCTGCAAGTGGTTATTTGGACCTCTTTAAGGATTTCGTTGGAAACGGGAATTCTTCATCCAATTCTAGACACAAGAATTCTTAGTAACTTCTTTGGGTTTTGAGGATGCAACTCACAGAATTGGACCTTCCTTTAGGCAGAGCAGATTTGAAACACTCTTTTGGTGGAATTTGTAATTGGAGATTTCAAGCGATTTGGGGACTAAGGTTGAAAAGGAAATATCTTCATATAAAAATCAGGCAGAATCATTCTCAGAAACCACTTTGTGATGAGTGTGTAACACTCACAGAGTTTAACCTTTGTTTTCGTAGAGCAGTTTGGAAACACTCTGTTCGTAAAGTCGGCAAGTTGATATTTGGACCTCTTTGAGGATTCGTTGGAAACGGGATTTCTTCATCTAATCCTAGACAGAAGAATTCTCAGTAACTTCTTTCGGTTACCTATATTCAACTCACAGAGTTAAACCTTCCTTTAGACAGAGCAGATATGAAACCCTCTTTTGTGGAACTTACAAGTGGAGATTTCAAGCGCTTTGGGCCAATGGTAGAAAAGGAAATATCTTCATATAAAAACCACAGAGAATCATTCTCAGAAACCACTTTGTCATGTGTGCATACCACTCACAGACTTTAAGCTTTGTTTTCATAGAGCAGTTTGGAAACACTCTGTTTGTAAATTCTGCAAGTGGATCTGTGGGCCTCTTTGAGGATTTCGTTGGAAACAGG
This sequence comes from Gorilla gorilla gorilla, assembly GCF_029281585.2. NCBI lineage: Eukaryota > Metazoa > Chordata > Mammalia > Primates > Hominidae > Gorilla > Gorilla gorilla. The sequence continues at coordinate 24,780,856 of NC_073248.2, read as the reverse complement.
TTTCGTTGGAAAAGGGATTTCTTCATCTAATGCGAGACAGAATTATTCTCAGTAACTTCTTTGCGTTGTGTATATTCAACTCATCGTGTTTAACCTTCCTTTAGACACAGCAGATTTGATACACTCTTTTTGTGGAATTTGCAAGTGGAGATTTCAAGCGATTTGAGGCCAATGGTAGAAAAGGAATTATTTTCATATAAAAACTAGACAGAATCATTCTCAGAAACCACTTTGTGATGTGTGCATTCCACTCACGGAGTTTAACCTTTCTTTTCACAGTGCAGTTTGGAAACACCTTGTTTGTAATGTCTGCAAGTGGATATTTAGACGTCTTTGAAGATTTCATTGGAACCGGTTTCTTCATCTAATGCTAGACAGAAGAATTCTCAGTAACTTCTTTGGGTTGCGTGTGTTCAACTCACAGAGTTGAAACTACCTTTAGACAGAGCAGATTTGAAACACTCTTTTTGTGGAATTTGCAAGTGGAGATTTCTAGCGCTTTGGGGCCAATGGTATAAAAGGAAGCATCTTCGTATAAAAATTAGAGAGAATCATTCTCAGAATCCAGTTTGTGATGTGTGCATTCCACTCACAGAGTTTAACCTTTCTTTTCATAGAGCAGTTTGGAAACACTCTGTTTGTAAGTCTCCAAGTGGATGTTTGGACCTCTTTGAGGATTTCGTTGGAAACGGGATTTCTTCATTTAATGTTAGACAGAAAAATTTTCGTTAACGTATTTGTGTTGCATGGGTTCAACGCACAGAGTTGAACCTTACTTTAGACCGAGCAGATTTGAAACACTCTTTTTGTCGAATTTGCAATTGGAGATTTCAAGAGGTTTTGGGGACAATGTTAGAAAAGGAAATATCTTCGTATAAAAACTAGAGAGAATCATTCTCTGAAACCACTTTTTGATGTGTACGTTCCAATCAGGGAGTCTAACCTTTCTTTTCATAGAGCAGTTTGGAAACACTGTGTTTGTAAAGTCTGCAAGTGGATATTTGGACCTCTTTGTGGATTTCATTGGAAACGGGATTTCTTCATCTAATCCTAGACAGAAGAATTCTCAGTAACTACTTTGGGTTGCGTGTGTTCAACTCACAGAGTTGAACCTTCTTTTAGACACAGCAGATTTGAAACACTCTTTTTGTGTAATTTGCAATTGGAGATTTCAAGCGCTTTGGGACCAATGGTCGAAAAGGAAATATCTTCGCATAAAAACTAGAGAGAATCATTCTCTGAAACCACTTTGTGATGTGTACGTTCCACTCACAGAGTTTAACCTTTCTTTTCATAGAGCAGTTTGGAAACACTCTGTTTGTAAATTCTGCAAGCGGATATTTGGACCTCTTTGAGGATTTCGTTGTAAACCAGTTTCGTTGGAAAAGGGATTTCTTCATCTAATGCTAGACAGAAGAATTCTCGGTAACTTCTTTGGGTTGCGTGTATTCAACTCACCGAGTTGACCCTTCCTTTAGACAGAGCAGGTTTGAAACACACTTTTTTTGTGGAATTTGCAAGTGGCGATTACAAGCGCTTTGGGGCCAACGGTAGAAAAGGAAATATCTTCACAAAAAAACTAGACAGAATTATTCTCAGAAACTACTTTGGGATGTCTGCGTTCCACTCACAGAGTTTATCCTTTCTTTTCATAGAGCAGTTCGGAAACACTCCGTTTGTAAAGTCTGCAAGTGGTTATTTGGACCTCTTTAAGGATTTCGTTGGAAACGGGAATTCTTCATCCAATTCTAGACACAAGAATTCTTAGTAACTTCTTTGGGTTTTGAGGATGCAACTCACAGAATTGGACCTTCCTTTAGGCAGAGCAGATTTGAAACACTCTTTTGGTGGAATTTGCAATTGGAGATTTCAAGCGATTTGGGGACTAAGGTTGAAAAGGAAATATCTTCATATAAAAATCAGGCAGAATCATTCTCAGAAACCACTTTGTGATGTGTGTGTAACACTCTCATAGTTTAACCTTTGTTTTCATAGAGCAGTTTGGAAACACTCTGTTTGTAAAGTCGGCAAGTTGATATTTGGACGTCTTTGAGGATTCGTTGGAAACGGGATTTCTTCATCTAATGCTAGACAGAGGAATTCTCAGTAACTTCTTTGGGTTGCATGTGTTCAACACACAGAGTTGAACCTTCCTTTAGACAGAGCAGATTTGAAACACTCTTTTTGTGGAATTTGCAAGGGGAGATTTCAAGCGCTTTGGGGAAAATGGTAGAAAATGTAATATCTTCATATAAAAACTAGCGAGAATAATTTTCAGAAACCACTTTGTGATGTGTGCATTCCACTCACAGAGTTTAACGTTTCTTTTCACAGAGCAGTTTGGAAAAACTCTGTTTGTAAAGTCTGCAAGTGGATATTTGGACCTCTTTGAGGATTCGTTGGAAACGGAATTTCTTCATCTAATGCTAGACAGAAGAATTCTCAGTAACTTTTTGGGTTGCGTGTATTCAACTCACAGAGTTGAACTTTCCTTTAGACAGAGAATATTTCAAACACTCTTTTTGTGGAATTTACAAGTGGAGATTTCATGTGCATTGTGCCAGGGGTGGAAAAGGAAATATCATCATATAAAAACTACAGAGAATGATTCTCAGAAACCACTTCGTGATGTGTGCGTACCACTCACATAGTTTAAATTTTGTTTTCATAGATCAGTTTGGAATCACTCAGTTTGTAAAGTCTGCAAGTGGATATTTTGACCTCTTTGAGGATTTCGTGTTAAACGTTATTTCTTCTTCTAATGCTAGACAGAAGAATTCTCAGTATCTTATTTGGGTTGTGTGTATTCAACTCACAGAGTTGAACCTTCCTTTAGACAGAGCAGATTTGAAACACTCTTTTTGTGGAAATTGCAATTGGAGATTTCAAGCACTGTGGGCCAATGGTAGAAAAGAAATATCTTCGTATAGTAACTAGACAAAATCATTCTCAGAAACCAGTTTGTGATGTGTGCATTCCACTCACAGAGTTTAACCTTTCTTTTCATAGAGCAGTTTGGAAATACTCTGTTTGTAAAGTCTGCAAGTGGATATTTGTACATCTTTGAGGATTTCGTTGGAAACGTTTTTTCTTCATCTAATGCTAGACAGAAGAATTCTCAGAAACTTCTTTGGGTTGCGTGTATTCAACTCACAGAGTTTAATCTTCCTTTAGACAGAGCAGATTTGAAACACTCCTTTTGTGGAAATTGCAGGTGGATATTTCAGGCGCTTTGGGGCCAATGGTAGAAAAGGAAATATCTTCGTATAAGAACTAGAGAGAATCATTCTCAGAAACCACTTTGTGATGTGTGTGTAACACTCTCATAGTTTAACCTTTGTTTTCGTAGAGCAGTTTGGAAACACTCTGTTTGTAAAGTCGGCAAGTTGATATTTGGACGTCTTTGAAGATTCGTTGGAAACGGGATTTCTTCATCTAATGCTAGACAGAGGAATTCTCAGTAACTTCTTTGGGTTGCATGAGTTCAACACACAGAGTTGAACCTTCCTTTAGACAGAGCAGATTTGAAACACTCTTTTTATGGAATTTGCAAGGGGAGATTTCAAGCGCTTTGGGGAAAATGGTAGAAAATGTAATATCTTCATATAAAAACTAGAGAGAATAATTCTCAGAAACCACTTTGTGATGTGTGCGTTCCACTCACACAGTTTAACGTTTCTTTTCACAGAGCAGTTTGGAAAAACTCTGTTTGTAAAGTCTGCAAGTGGATATTTGGACCTCTTTGAGGATTCGTTGGAAACGGAATTTCTTCATCTAATGCTAGACAGAAGAATTCCCAGTAACTTTTTGGGTTGCGTGTATTCAACTCACAGTGTTGATCCTTCCTTTAGACAGAGCAGATTTGAAGCACTCTTTCTGTAGAAATTGCAAGTGGAGATTTCAAGCACTTTGGGGCCAATGGTAGAAAACGAAGTATCTTCGTATAAAAACTACAGAGAATCATTCCGAGAGGCCACTTTGGATTTGTGCATTCCACTCACAGAGTTTAACCTTACATTTCAAACAGCAGTTTGGAAACACTCAGTTTGTAAGTTCTGCAAGTGGATATTTGGACCACTTTGAGGATTTCGATGGAAACGGGATTTCTTCATCTATTGCTAGACAGAAGAATTCTCAGTAACTTCTTTGGGTTGCGTGTATTCAACTCACAGAGTTGAAAGTTCCTTTAGACAGAGCAGATTTGACCACTCTTTTTGTGGAAATTGCAAGTGGAGATTTCAAGCACTTTGGGGCCAATGATAGGAAAGGAAATATCTTCGTATAAAAACTAGAGAGAATCATACTCAGAAACCACTTTGCAATGTGTGCGTTCCACTCACAAAGTTTAATCTTTCTTTTCATAGACCAGTTTGTAAACACTCTGTTTGTAAAGTCTGCAATTGGATATTTGGGCCTCTTGGAGGATTTCGTTGGAAACGGGATTTCTTCATCAAATGCTAGACAGAAGAATTCTCAGTAACTTCTTTGGGTTGCTTCTATTCAACACGCAGAGCTGAACCTTCTTTAGAGAGAGCATAATTGAAACACTCTTTTTGTGGAATTTACAAGTAGACATTTCAAGGGCATTGGGCCAATGGTACAAAAGGAAATATCTTCGTATGAAAACTACAGAGAATCATTCTCAGAAACTGCTTTGTGATGTTTGGGTACCACTCACAGAGTTTAAGCTTTGTTTTCATAGAGCAGTTTGGAAACACTCTGTTTGTAAAGTCTGCAAGTGGATATTTGGACCTCTTTGAGGATTTCGTTGGAAACGTTATTTCTTCATCTAATGCTAGACAGAAGAATTCTCTGTAAGTTCTTTGGGTTGCGTGTTTTCAACTCACAGAGTTGAACCTTCCTTTAGACAGAGCAGATTTGAAACACTCTTTTTGTGGAAATTGCAATTGGAGATTTCAAGCACTGTGGGCCAATGGTAGAAAAGAAATATCTTCGTACAAAAACTACAGAGAATCATTCTGAGAAACCACTTTGTGATGTGTGTGTAGCACTCACAGAGTTAAACCTTTGTTTTCATACAGCAGTTTGGAAACACTCTGTTTGTAAAGTCTGCAAGTGGATATTTGGACCTCTTTGAGGATTTCGTTGGAAACGTTTTTTCTTCATCTAATGCTAGACAGAAGAATTCTCAGAAACTTCTTTGGGTTGCGTGTATTCAACTCACAGAGTTTAATCTTCCTTTAGACAGAGCAGATTTGAAACACTCCTTTTGTGGAAATTGCAAGTGGATATTTCAGGCGCTTTGGGGCCAATGGTAGAAAAGGAAATATCTTCGTATAAGAACCAGAGAGAATCATTCTCAGAAACCACTTTGTGATGTGTGTGTAACACTCTCATAGTTTAACCTTTGTTTTCATAGAGCAGTTTGGAAACACTCTGTTTGTAAAGTCGGCAAGTTGATATTTGGACGTCTTTGAGGATTCGTTGGAAACGGGATTTCTTCATCTAATGCTAGACAGAGGAATTCTCAGTAACTTCTTTGGGTTGCATGTGTTCAACACACAGAATTGAACCTTCCTTTAGACAGAGCAGATTTGAAACACTCTTTTTGTGGAATTTGCAAGGGGAGATTTCAAGCGCTTTGGGGAAAATGGTAGAAAATGTAATATCTTCATATAAAAACTAGAGAGAATAATTTTCAGAAACCACTTTGTGATGTGTGCATTCCACTCACAGAGTTTAACGTTTCTTTTCACAGAGCAGTTTGGAAAAACTCTGTTTGTAAAGTCTGCAAGTGGATATTTGGACCTCTTTGAGGATTCGTTGGAAACGGAATTTCTTCATCTAATGCTAGACAGAAGAATTCTCAGTAACTTTTTGGGTTGCGTGTATTCAACTCACAGAGTTGAACTTTCCTTTAGACAGAGAATATTTCAAACACTCTTTTTGTGGAATTTACAAGTGGAGATTTCATGTGCATTGTGCCAGGGGTGGAAAAGGAAATATCATCATATAAAAACTACAGAGAATGATTCTCAGAAACCACTTCGTGATGTGTGCGTACCACTCACATAGTTTAAATTTTGTTTTCATAGATCAGTTTGGAATCACTCAGTTTGTAAAGTCTGCAAGTGGATATTTCGACCTCTTTGAGGATTTCGTGTTAAACGTTATTTCTTCTTCTAATGCTAGACAGAAGAATTCTCAGTATCTTATTTGGGTTGTGTGTATTCAACTCACAGAGTTGAACCTTCCTTTAGACAGAGCAGATTTGAAACACTCTTTTTGTGGAAATTGCAATTGGAGATTTCAAGCACTGTGGGCCAATGGTAGAAAAGAAATATCTTCGTATAGTAACTAGACAAAATCATTCTCAGAAACCAGTTTGTGATGTGTGCATTCCACTCACAGAGTTTAACCTTTCTTTTCATAGAGCAGTTTGGAAATACTCTGTTTGTAAAGTCTGCAAGTGGATATTTGTACCTCTTTGAGGATTTCGTTGGAAACGTTTTTTCTTCATCTAATGCTAGACAGAAGAATTCTCAGAAACTTCTTTGGGTTGCGTGTATTCAACTCACAGAGTTTAATCTTCCTTTAGACAGAGCAGATTTGAAACACTCCTTTTGTGGAAATTGCAGGTGGATATTTCAGGCGCTTTGGGGCCAATGGTAGAAAAGGAAATATCTTCGTATAAGAACTAGAGAGAATCATTCTCAGAAACCACTTTGTGATGTGTGTGTAACACTCTCATAGTTTAACCTTTGTTTTCGTAGAGCAGTTTGGAAACACTCTGTTTGTAAAGTCGGCAAGTTGATATTTGGACGTCTTTGAGGATTCGTTGGAAACGGGATTTCTTCATCTAATGCTAGACAGAGGAATTCTCAGTAACTTCTTTGGGTTGCATGAGTTCAACACACAGAGTTGAACCTTCCTTTAGACAGAGCAGATTTGAAACACTCTTTTTATGGAATTTGCAAGGGGAGATTTCAAGCGCTTTGGGGAAAATGGTAGAAAATGTAATATCTTCATATAAAAACTAGAGAGAATAATTCTCAGAAACCACTTTGTGATGTGTGCGTTCCACTCACACAGTTTAACGTTTCTTTTCACAGAGCAGTTTGGAAAAACTCTGTTTGTAAAGTCTGCAAGTGGATATTTGGACCTCTTTGAGGATTCGTTGGAAACGGAATTTCTTCATCTAATGCTAGACAGAAGAATTCCCAGTAACTTTTTGGGTTGCGTGTATTCAACTCACAGTGTTGATCCTTCCTTTAGACAGAGCAGATTTGAAGCACTCTTTCTGTAGAAATTGCAAGTGGAGATTTCAAGCACTTTGGGGCCAATGGTAGAAAACGAAGTATCTTCGTATAAAAACTACAGAGAATCATTCCGAGAGACCACTTTGGATTTGTGCATTCCACTCACAGAGTTTAACCTTACATTTCAAACAGCAGTTTGGAAACACTCAGTTTGTAAGTTCTGCAAGTGGATATTTGGACCACTTTGAGGATTTCGATGGAAACGGGATTTCTTCATCTATTGCTAGACAGAAGAATTCTCAGTAACTTCTTTGGGTTGCGTGTATTCAACTCACAGAGTTGAAAGTTCCTTTAGACAGAGCAGATTTGACCACTCTTTTTGTGGAAATTGCAAGTGGAGATTTCAAGCACTTTGGGGCCAATGATAGGAAAGGAAATATCTTCGTATAAAAACTAGAGAGAATCATACTCAGAAACCACTTTGTAATGTGTGCGTTCCACTCACAAAGTTTAATCTTTCTTTTCATAGACCAGTTTGTAAACACTCTGTTTGTAAAGTCTGCAATTGGATATTTGGGCCTCTTGGAGGATTTCGTTGGAAACGGGATTTCTTCATCAAATGCTAGACAGAAGAATTCTCAGTAACTTCTTTGGGTTGCTTCTATTCAACACGCAGAGCTGAACCTTCTTTAGAGAGAGCATAATTGAAACACTCTTTTTGTGGAATTTACAAGTAGACATTTCAAGGGCATTGGGCCAATGGTACAAAAGGAAATATCTTCGTATGAAAACTACAGAGAATCATTCTCAGAAACTGCTTTGTGATGTTTGGGTACCACTCACAGAGTTTAAGCTTTGTTTTCATAGAGCAGTTTGGAAACACTCTGTTTGTAAAGTCTGCAAGTGGATATTTGGACCTCTTTGAGGATTTCGTTGGAAACGTTATTTCTTCATCTAATGCTAGACAGAAGAATTCTCTGTAAGTTCTTTGGGTTGCGTGTTTTCAACTCACAGAGTTGAACCTTCCTTTAGACAGAGCAGATTTGAAACAATCTTTTTGTGGAAATTGCAATTGGAGATTTCAAGCACTGTGGGCCAATGGTAGAAAAGAAATATCTTCGTACAAAAACTACAGAGAATCATTCTGAGAAACCACTTTGTGATGTGTGTGTAGCACTCACAGAGTTTAACCTTTGTTTTCATACAGCAGTTTGGAAACACCCTGTTTGTAAAGTCTGCAAGTGGATATTTGGACCTCTTTGAGGATTTCGTTGGAAACGTTTTTTCTTCATCTAATGCTAGACAGAAGAATTCTCAGAAACTTCTTTGGGTTGCGTGTATTCAACTCACAGAGTTTAATCTTCCTTTAGACAGAGCAGATTTGAAACACTCCTTTTGTGGAAATTGCAGGTGGATATTTCAGGCGCTTTGGGGCCAATGGTAGAAAAGGAAATATCTTCGTATAAGAACCAGAGAGAATCATTCTCAGAAACCACTTTGTGATGTGTGTGTAACACTCTCATAGTTTAACCTTTGTTTTCATAGAGCAGTTTGGAAACACTCTGTTTGTAAAGTCGGCAAGTTGATATTTGGACGTCTTTGAGGATTCGTTGGAAACGGGATTTCTTCATCTAATGCTAGACAGAGGAATTCTCAGTAACTTCTTTGGGTTGCATGTGTTCAACACACAGAGTTGAACCTTCCTTTAGACAGAGCAGATTTGAAACACTCTTTTTGTGGAATTTGCAAGGGGAGATTTCAAGCGCTTTGGGGAAAATGGTAGAAAATGTAATATCTTCATATAAAAACTAGCGAGAATAATTTTCAGAAACCACTTTGTGATGTGTGCATTCCACTCACAGAGTTTAACGTTTCTTTTCACAGAGCAGTTTGGAAAAACTCTGTTTGTAAAGTCTGCAAGTGGATATTTGGACCTCTTTGAGGATTCGTTGGAAACGGAATTTCTTCATCTAATGCTAGACAGAAGAATTCTCAGTAACTTTTTGGGTTGCGTGTATTCAACTCACAGAGTTGAACTTTCCTTTAGACAGAGAATATTTCAAACACTCTTTTTGTGGAATTTACAAGTGGAGATTTCATGTGCATTGTGCCAGGGGTGGAAAAGGAAATATCATCATATAAAAACTACAGAGAATGATTCTCAGAAACCACTTCGTGATGTGTGCGTACCACTCACATAGTTTAAATTTTGTTTTCATAGATCAGTTTGGAATCACTCAGTTTGTAAAGTCTGCAAGTGGATATTTCGACCTCTTTGAGGATTTCGTGTTAAACGTTATTTCTTCTTCTAATGCTAGACAGAAGAATTCTCAGTATCTTATTTGGGTTGTGTGTATTCAACTCACAGAGTTGAACCTTCCTTTAGACAGAGCAGATTTGAAACACTCTTTTTGTGGAAATTGCAATTGGAGATTTCAAGCACTGTGGGCCAATGGTAGAAAAGAAATATCTTCGTATAGTAACTAGACAAAATCATTCTCAGAAACCAGTTTGTGATGTGTGCATTCCACTCACAGAGTTTAACCTTTCTTTTCATAGAGCAGTTTGGAAATACTCTGTTTGTAAAGTCTGCAAGTGGATATTTGTACCTCTTTGAGGATTTCGTTGGAAACGTTTTTCTTCATCTAATGCTAGACAGAAGAATTCTCAGAAACTTCTTTGGGTTGCGTGTATTCAACTCACAGAGTTTAATCTTCCTTTAGACAGAGCAGATTTGAAACACTCCTTTTGTGGAAATTGCAGGTGGATATTTCAGGCGCTTTGGGGCCAATGGTAGAAAAGGAAATATCTTCGTATAAGAACTAGAGAGAATCATTCTCAGAAACCACTTTGTGATGTGTGTGTAACACTCTCATAGTTTAACCTTTGTTTTCGTAGAGCAGTTTGGAAACACTCTGTTTGTAAAGTCGGCAAGTTGATATTTAGACCTCTTTGAAGATTCGTTGGAAACGGGATTTCTTCATCTAATGCTAGACAGAGGAATTCTCAGTAACTTCTTTGGGTTGCATGAGTTCAACACACAGAGTTGAACCTTCCTTTAGACAGAGCAGATTTGAAACACTCTTTTTATGGAATTTGCAAGGGGAGATTTCAAGCGCTTTGGGGAAAATGGTAGAAAATGTAATATCTTCATATAAAAACTAGAGAGAATAATTCTCAGAAACCACTTTGTGATGTGTGCGTTCCACTCACACAGTTTAACGTTTCTTTTCACAGAGCAGTTTGGAAAAACTCTGTTTGTAAAGTCTGCAAGTGGATATTTGGACCTCTTTGAGGATTCGTTGGAAACGGAATTTCTTCATCTAATGCTAGACAGAAGAATTCCCAGTAACTTTTTGGGTTGCGTGTATTCAACTCACAGTGTTGATCCTTCCTTTAGACAGAGCAGATTTGAAGCACTCTTTCTGTAGAAATTGCAAGTGGAGATTTCAAGCACTTTGGGGCCAATGGTAGAAAACGAAGTATCTTCGTATAAAAACTACAGAGAATCATTCCGAGAGACCACTTTGGATTTGTGCATTCCACTCACAGAGTTTAACCTTACATTTCAAACAGCAGTTTGGAAACACTCAGTTTGTAAGTTCTGCAAGTGGATATTTGGACCACTTTGAGGATTTCGATGGAAACGGGATTTCTTCATCTATTGCTAGACAGAAGAATTCTCAGTAACTTCTTTGGGTTGCGTGTATTCAACTCACAGAGTTGAAAGTTCCTTTAGACAGAGCAGATTTGACCACTCTTTTTGTGGAAATTGCAAGTGGAGATTTCAAGCACTTTGAGGCCAATGATAGGAAAGGAAATATCTTCGTATAAAAACTAGAGAGAATCATACTCAGAAACCACTTTGTAATGTGTGCGTTCCGCTCACAAAGTTTAATCTTTCTTTTCATAGACCAGGTTGTAAACACTCTGTTTGTAAAGTCTGCAATTGGATATTTGGGCCTCTTGGAGGATTTCGTTGGAAACGGGATTTCTTCATCAAATGCTAGACAGAAGAATTCTCAGTAACTTCTTTGGGTTGCTTCTATTCAACACGCAGAGCTGAACCTTCTTTAGAGAGAGCATAATTGAAACACTCTTTTTGTGGAATTTACAAGTAGACATTTCAAGGGCATTGGGCCAATGGTACAAAAGGAAATATCTTCGTATGAAAACTACAGAGAATCATTCTCAGAAACTGCTTTGTGATGTTTGGGTACCACTCACAGAGTTTAAGCTTTGTTTTCATAGAGCAGTTTGGAAACACTCTGTTTGTAAAGTCTGCAAGTGGATATTTGGACCTCTTTGAGGATTTCGTTGGAAACGTTATTTCTTCATCTAATGCTAGACAGAAGAATTCTCTGTAAGTTCTTTGGGTTGCGTGTTTTCAACTCACAGAGTTGAACCTTCCTTTAGACAGAGCAGATTTGAAACACTCTTTTTGTGGAAATTGCAATTGGAGATTTCAAGCACTGTGGGCCAATGGTAGAAAAGAAATATCTTCGTACAAAAACTACAGAGAATCATTCTGAGAAACCACTTTGTGATGTGTGTGTAGCACTCACAGAGTTTAACCTTTGTTTTCATACAGCAGTTTGGAAACACCCTGTTTGTAAAGTCTGCAAGTGGATATTTGGACCTCTTTGAGGATTTCGTTGGAAACGTTTTTTCTTCATCTAATGCTAGACAGAAGAATTCTCAGAAACTTCTTTGGGTTGCGTGTATTCAACTCACAGAGTTTAATCTTCCTTTAGACAGAGCAGATTTGAAACACTCCTTTTGTGGAAATTGCAGGTGGATATTTCAGGCGCTTTGGGGCCAATGGTAGAAAAGGAAATATCTTCGTATAAGAACCAGAGAGAATCATTCTCAGAAACCACTTTGTGATGTGTGTGTAACACTCTCATAGTTTAACCTTTGTTTTCGTAGAGCAGTTTGGAAACACTCTGTTTGTAAAGTCGGCAAGTTGATATTTGGACCTCTTTGAAGATTCGTTGGAAACGGGATTTCTTCATCTAATGCTAGACAGAGGAATTCTCAGTAACTTCTTTGGGTTGCATGAGTTCAACACACAGAGTTGAACCTTCCTTTAGACAGAGCAGATTTGAAACACTCTTTTTGTGGAAATTGCAATTGGAGATTTCAAGCACTGTGGGCCAATGGTAGAAAAGAAATATTTTCGTATAGTAACTAGACAAAATCATTCTCAGAAACCAGTTTGTGATGTGTGCATTCCACTCACAGAGTTTAACCTTTCTTTTCATAGAGCAGTTTGGAAATACTCTGTTTGTAAAGTCTGCAAGTGGATATTTGTACCTCTTTGAGGATTTCGTTGGAAACGTTTTTTCTTCATCTAATGCTAGACAGAAGAATTCTCAGAAACTTCTTTGGGTTGCGTGTATTCAACTCACAGAGTTTAATCTTCCTTTAGACAGAGCAGATTTGAAACACTCCTTTTGTGGAAATTGCAGGTGGATATTTCAGGCGCTTTGGGGCCAATGGTAGAAAAGGAAATATCTTCGTATAAGAACCAGAGAGAATCATTCTCAGATACCACTTTGTGATGTGTGTGTAACACTCTCATAGTTTAACCTTTGTTTTCGTAGAGCAGTTTGGAAACACTCTGTTTGTAAAGTCGGCAAGTTGATATTTGGACCTCTTTGAAGATTCGTTGGAAACGGGATTTCTTCATCTAATGCTAGACAGAGGAATTCTCAGTAACTTCTTTGGGTTGCATGAGTTCAACACACAGAGTTGAACCTTCCTTTAGACAGAGCAGATTTGAAACACTCTTTTTATGGAATTTGCAAGGGGAGATTTCAAGCGCTTTGGGGAAAATGGTAGAAAATGTAATATCTTCATATAAAAACTAGAGAGAATAATTCTCAGAAACCACTTTGTGATGTGTGCGTTCCACTCACACAGTTTAACGTTTCTTTTCACAGAGCAGTTTGGAAAAACTCTGTTTGTAAAGTCTGCAAGTGGATATTTGGACCTCTTTGAGGATTCGTTGGAAACGGAATTTCTTCATCTAATGCTAGACAGAAGAATTCCCAGTAACTTTTTGGGTTGCGTGTATTCAACTCACAGTGTTGATCCTTCCTTTAGACAGAGCAGATTTGAAGCACTCTTTCTGTAGAAATTGCAAGTGGAGATTTCAAGCACTTTGGGGCCAATGGTAGAAAACGAAGTATCTTCGTATAAAAACTACAGAGAATCATTCCGAGAGACCACTTTGGATTTGTGCATTCCACTCACAGAGTTTAACCTTACATTTCAAACAGCAGTTTGGAAACACTCAGTTTGTAAGTTCTGCAAGTGGATATTTGGACCACTTTGAGGATTTCGATGGAAACGGGATTTCTTCATCTATTGCTAGACAGAAGAATTCTCAGTAACTTCTTTGGGTTGCGTGTATTCAACTCACAGAGTTGAAAGTTCCTTTAGACAGAGCAGATTTGACCACTCTTTTTGTGGAAATTGCAAGTGGAGATTTCAAGCACTTTGGGGCCAATGATAGGAAAGGAAATATCTTCGTATAAAAACTAGAGAGAATCATACTCAGAAACCACTTTGCAATGTGTGCGTTCCGCTCACAAAGTTTAATCTTTCTTTTCATAGACCAGTTTGTAAACACTCTGTTTGTAAAGTCTGCAATTGGATATTTGGGCCTCTTGGAGGATTTCGTTGGAAACGGGATTTCTTCATCAAATGCTAGACAGAAGAATTCTCAGTAACTTCTTTGGGTTGCTTCTATTCAACACGCAGAGCTGAACCTTCTTTAGAGAGAGCATAATTGAAACACTCTTTTTGTGGAATTTACAAGTAGACATTTCAAGGGCATTGGGCCAATGGTACAAAAGGAAATATCTTCGTATGAAAACTACAGAGAATCATTCTCAGAAACTGCTTTGTGATGTTTGGGTACCACTCACAGAGTTTAAGCTTTGTTTTCATAGAGCAGTTTGGAAACACTCTGTTTGTAAAGTCTGCAAGTGGATATTTGGACCTCTTTGAGGATTTCGTTGGAAACGTTATTTCTTCATCTAATGCTAGACAGAAGAATTCTCAGTAAGTTCTTTGGGTTGCGTGTTTTCAACTCACAGAGTTGAACCTTCCTTTAGACAGAGCAGATTTGAAACACTCTTTTTGTGGAAATTGCAATTGGAGATTTCAAGCACTGTGGGCCAATGGTAGAAAAGAAATATCTTCGTACAAAAACTACAGAGAATCATTCTGAGAAACCACTTTGTGATGTGTGTGTAGCACTCACAGAGTTTAACCTTTGTTTTCATACAGCAGTTTGGAAACACTCTGTTTGTAAAGTCTGCAAGTGGATATTTGGACCTCTTTGAGGATTTCGTTGGAAACGTTTTTTCTTCATCTAATGCTAGACAGAAGAATTCTCAGAAACTTCTTTGGGTTGCGTGTATTCAACTCACAGAGTTTAATCTTCCTTTAGACAGAGCAGATTTGAAACACTCCTTTTGTGGAAATTGCAAGTGGATATTTCAGGCGCTTTGGGGCCAATGGTAGAAAAGGAAATATCTTCGTATAAGAACCAGAGAGAATCATTCTCAGAAACCACTTTGTGATGTGTGTGTAACACTCTCATAGTTTAACCTTTGTTTTCGTAGAGCAGTTTGGAAACACTCTGTTTGTAAAGTCGGCAAGTTGATATTTGGACCTCTTTGAAGATTCGTTGGAAACGGGATTTCTTCATCTAATGCTAGACAGAGGAATTCTCAGTAACTTCTTTGGGTTGCATGAGTTCAACACACAGAGTTGAACCTTCCTTTAGACAGAGCAGATTTGAAACACTCTTTTTGTGGAAATTGCAATTGGAGATTTCAAGCACTGTGGGCCAATGGTAGAAAAGAAATATTTTCGTATAGTAACTAGACAAAATCATTCTCAGAAACCAGTTTGTGATGTGTGCATTCCACTCACAGAGTTTAACCTTTCTTTTCATAGAGCAGTTTGGAAATACTCTGTTTGTAAAGTCTGCAAGTGGATATTTGTACCTCTTTGAGGATTTCGTTGGAAACGTTTTTTCTTCATCTAATGCTAGACAGAAGAATTCTCAGAAACTTCTTTGGGTTGCGTGTATTCAACTCACAGAGTTTAATCTTCCTTTAGACAGAGCAGATTTGAAACACTCCTTTTGTGGAAATTGCAGGTGGATATTTCAGGCGCTTTGGGGCCAATGGTAGAAAAGGAAATATCTTCGTATAAGAACCAGAGAGAATCATTCTCAGATACCACTTTGTGATGTGTGTGTAACACTCTCATAGTTTAACCTTTGTTTTCGTAGAGCAGTTTGGAAACACTCTGTTTGTAAAGTCGGCAAGTTGATATTTGGACCTCTTTGAAGATTCGTTGGAAACGGGATTTCTTCATCTAATGCTAGACAGAGGAATTCTCAGTAACTTCTTTGGGTTGCATGAGTTCAACACACAGAGTTGAACCTTCCTTTAGACAGAGCAGATTTGAAACACTCTTTTTATGGAATTTGCAAGGGGAGATTTCAAGCGCTTTGGGGAAAATGGTAGAAAATGTAATATCTTCATATAAAAACTAGAGAGAATAATTCTCAGAAACCACTTTGTGATGTGTGCGTTCCACTCACACAGTTTAACGTTTCTTTTCACAGAGCAGTTTGGAAAAACTCTGTTTGTAAAGTCTGCAAGTGGATATTTGGACCTCTTTGAGGATTCGTTGGAAACGGAATTTCTTCATCTAATGCTAGACAGAAGAATTCCCAGTAACTTTTTGGGTTGCGTGTATTCAACTCACAGTGTTGATCCTTCCTTTAGACAGAGCAGATTTGAAGCACTCTTTCTGTAGAAATTGCAAGTGGAGATTTCAAGCACTTTGGGGCCAATGGTAGAAAACGAAGTATCTTCGTATAAAAACTACAGAGAATCATTCCGAGAGACCACTTTGGATTTGTGCATTCCACTCACAGAGTTTAACCTTACATTTCAAACAGCAGTTTGGAAACACTCAGTTTGTAAGTTCTGCAAGTGGATATTTGGACCACTTTGAGGATTTCGATGGAAACGGGATTTCTTCATCTATTGCTAGACAGAAGAATTCTCAGTAACTTCTTTGGGTTGCGTGTATTCAACTCACAGAGTTGAAAGTTCCTTTAGACAGAGCAGATTTGACCACTCTTTTTGTGGAAATTGCAAGTGGAGATTTCAAGCACTTTGGGGCCAATGATAGGAAAGGAAATATCTTCGTATAAAAACTAGAGAGAATCATACTCAGAAACCACTTTGCAATGTGTGCGTTCCACTCACAAAGTTTAATCTTTCTTTTCATAGACCAGTTTGTAAACACTCTGTTTGTAAAGTCTGCAATTGGATATTTGGGCCTCTTGGAGGATTTCGTTGGAAACGGGATTTCTTCATCAAATGCTAGACAGAAGAATTCTCAGTAACTTCTTTGGGTTGCTTCTATTCAACACGCAGAGCTGAACCTTCTTTAGAGAGAGCATAATTGAAACACTCTTTTTGTGGAATTTACAAGTAGACATTTCAAGGGCATTGGGCCAATGGTACAAAAGGAAATATCTTCGTATGAAAACTACAGAGAATCATTCTCAGAAACTGCTTTGTGATGTTTGGGTACCACTCACAGAGTTTAAGCTTTGTTTTCATAGAGCAGTTTGGAAACACTCTGTTTGTAAAGTCTGCAAGTGGATATTTGGACCTCTTTGAGGATTTCGTTGGAAACGTTATTTCTTCATCTAATGCTAGACAGAAGAATTCTCAGTAAGTTCTTTGGGTTGCGTGTTTTCAACTCACAGAGTTGAACCTTCCTTTAGACAGAGCAGATTTGAAACACTCTTTTTGTGGAAATTGCAATTGGAGATTTCAAGCACTGTGGGCCAATGGTAGAAAAGAAATATCTTCGTACAAAAACTACAGAGAATCATTCTGAGAAACCACTTTGTGATGTGTGTGTAGCACTCACAGAGTTTAACCTTTGTTTTCATACAGCAGTTTGGAAACACTCTGTTTGTAAAGTCTGCAAGTGGATATTTGGACCTCTTTGAGGATTTCGTTGGAAACGTTTTTTCTTCATCTAATGCTAGACAGAAGAATTCTCAGAAACTTCTTTGGGTTGCGTGTATTCAACTCACAGAGTTTAATCTTCCTTTAGACAGAGCAGATTTGAAACACTCCTTTTGTGGAAATTGCAAGTGGATATTTCAGGCGCTTTGGGGCCAATGGTAGAAAAGGAAATATCTTCGTATAAGAACCAGAGAGAATCATTCTCAGAAACCACTTTGTGATGTGTGTGTAACACTCTCATAGTTTAACCTTTGTTTTCGTAGAGCAGTTTGGAAACACTCTGTTTGTAAAGTCGGCAAGTTGATATTTGGACGTCTTTGAGGATTCGTTGGAAACGGGATTTCTTCATCTAATGCTAGACAGAGGAATTCTCAGTAACTTCTTTGGGTTGCATGTGTTCAACACACAGAGTTGAACCTTCCTTTAGACAGAGCAGATTTGAAACACTCTTTTTGTGGAATTTGCAAGGGGAGATTTCAAGCGCTTTGGGGAAAATGGTAGAAAATGTAATATCTTCATATAAAAACTAGAGAGAATAATTTTCAGAAACCACTTTGTGATGTGTGCATTCCACTCACAGAGTTTAACGTTTCTTTTCACAGAGCAGTTTGGAAAAACTCTGTTTGTAAAGTCTGCAAGTGGATATTTGGACCTCTTTGAGGATTCGTTGGAAACGGAATTTCTTCATCTAATGCTAGACAGAAGAATTCTCAGTAACTTTTTGGGTTGCGTGTATTCAACTCACAGAGTTGAACTTTCCTTTAGACAGAGAATATTTCAAACACTCTTTTTGTGGAATTTACAAGTGGAGATTTCATGTGCATTGTGCCAGGGGTGGAAAAGGAAATATCATCATATAAAAACTACAGAGAATGATTCTCAGAAACCACTTCGTGATGTGTGCGTACCACTCACATAGTTTAAATTTTGTTTTCATAGATCAGTTTGGAATCACTCAGTTTGTAAAGTCTGCAAGTGGATATTTCGACCTCTTTGAGGATTTCGTGTTAAACGTTATTTCTTCTTCTAATGCTAGACAGAAGAATTCTCAGTATCTTATTTGGGTTGTGTGTATTCAACTCACAGAGTTGAACCTTCCTTTAGACAGAGCAGATTTGAAACACTCTTTTTGTGGAAATTGCAATTGGAGATTTCAAGCACTGTGGGCCAATGGTAGAAAAGAAATATCTTCGTATAGTAACTAGACAAAATCATTCTCAGAAACCAGTTTGTGATGTGTGCATTCCACTCACAGAGTTTAACCTTTCTTTTCATAGAGCAGTTTGGAAATACTCTGTTTGTAAAGTCTGCAAGTGGATATTTGTACCTCTTTGAGGATTTCGTTGGAAACGTTTTTTCTTCATCTAATGCTAGACAGAAGAATTCTCAGAAACTTCTTTGGGTTGCGTGTATTCAACTCACAGAGTTTAATCTTCCTTTAGACAGAGCAGATTTGAAACACTCCTTTTGTGGAAATTGCAGGTGGATATTTCAGGCGCTTTGGGGCCAATGGTAGAAAAGGAAATATCTTCGTATAAGAACCAGAGAGAATCATTCTCAGAAACCACTTTGTGATGCGTGTGTAACACTCTCATAGTTTAACCTTTGTTTTCGTAGAGCAGTTTGGAAACACTCTGTTTGTAAAGTCGGCAAGTTGATATTTGGACGTCTTTGAAGATTCGTTGGAAACGGGATTTCTTCATCTAATGCTAGACAGAGGAATTCTCAGTAACTTCTTTGGGTTGCATGAGTTCAACACACAGAGTTGAACCTTCCTTTAGACAGAGCAGATTTGAAACACTCTTTTTATGGAATTTGCAAGGGGAGATTTCAAGCGCTTTGGGGAAAATGGTAGAAAATGTAATATCTTCATATAAAAACTAGAGAGAATAATTCTCAGAAACCACTTTGTGATGTGTGCGTTCCACTCACACAGTTTAACGTTTCTTTTCACAGAGCAGTTTGGAAAAACTCTGTTTGTAAAGTCTGCAAGTGGATATTTGGACCTCTTTGAGGATTCGTTGGAAACGGAATTTCTTCATCTAATGCTAGACAGAAGAATTCCCAGTAACTTTTTGGGTTGCGTGTATTCAACTCACAGTGTTGATCCTTCCTTTAGACAGAGCAGATTTGAAGCACTCTTTCTGTAGAAATTGCAAGTGGAGATTTCAAGCACTTTGGGGCCAATGGTAGAAAACGAAGTATCTTCGTATAAAAACTACAGAGAATCATTCCGAGAGACCACTTTGGATTTGTGCATTCCACTCACAGAGTTTAACCTTACATTTCAAACAGCAGTTTGGAAACACTCAGTTTGTAAGTTCTGCAAGTGGATATTTGGACCACTTTGAGGATTTCGATGGAAACGGGATTTCTTCATCTATTGCTAGACAGAAGAATTCTCAGTAACTTCTTTGGGTTGCGTGTATTCAACTCACAGAGTTGAAAGTTCCTTTAGACAGAGCAGATTTGACCACTCTTTTTGTGGAAATTGCAAGTGGAGATTTCAAGCACTTTGGGGCCAATGATAGGAAAGGAAATATCTTCGTATAAAAACTAGAGAGAATCATACTCAGAAACCACTTTGCAATGTGTGCGTTCCACTCACAAAGTTTAATCTTTCTTTTCATAGACCAGTTTGTAAACACTCTGTTTGTAAAGTCTGCAATTGGATATTTGGGCCTCTTGGAGGATTTCGTTGGAAACGGGATTTCTTCATCAAATGCTAGACAGAAGAATTCTCAGTAACTTCTTTGGGTTGCTTCTATTCAACACGCAGAGCTGAACCTTCTTTAGAGAGAGCATAATTGAAACACTCTTTTTGTGGAATTTACAAGTAGACATTTCAAGGGCATTGGGCCAATGGTACAAAAGGAAATATCTTCGTATGAAAACTACAGAGAATCATTCTCAGAAACTGCTTTGTGATGTTTGGGTACCACTCACAGAGTTTAAGCTTTGTTTTCATAGAGCAGTTTGGAAACACTCTGTTTGTAAAGTCTGCAAGTGGATATTTGGACCTCTTTGAGGATTTCGTTGGAAACGTTATTTCTTCATCTAATGCTAGACAGAAGAATTCTCAGTAAGTTCTTTGGGTTGCGTGTTTTCAACTCACAGAGTTGAACCTTCCTTTAGACAGAGCAGATTTGAAACACTCTTTTTGTGGAAATTGCAATTGGAGATTTCAAGCACTGTGGGCCAATGGTAGAAAAGAAATATCTTCGTACAAAAACTACAGAGAATCATTCTGAGAAACCACTTTGTGATGTGTGTGTAGCACTCACAGAGTTTAACCTTTGTTTTCATACAGCAGTTTGGAAACACTCTGTTTGTAAAGTCTGCAAGTGGATATTTGGACCTCTTTGAGGATTTCGTTGGAAACGTTTTTTCTTCATCTAATGCTAGACAGAAGAATTCTCAGAAACTTCTTTGGGTTGCGTGTATTCAACTCACAGAGTTTAATCTTCCTTTAGACAGAGCAGATTTGAAACACTCCTTTTGTGGAAATTGCAAGTGGATATTTCAGGCGCTTTGGGGCCAATGGTAGAAAAGGAAATATCTTCGTATAAGAACCAGAGAGAATCATTCTCAGAAACCACTTTGTGATGTGTGTGTAACACTCTCATAGTTTAACCTTTGTTTTCGTAGAGCAGTTTGGAAACACTCTGTTTGTAAAGTCGGCAAGTTGATATTTGGACGTCTTTGAGGATTCGTTGGAAACGGGATTTCTTCATCTAA
This sequence comes from Gorilla gorilla gorilla, assembly GCF_029281585.2. Taxonomy (NCBI): domain Eukaryota; kingdom Metazoa; phylum Chordata; class Mammalia; order Primates; family Hominidae; genus Gorilla; species Gorilla gorilla. Next base: position 24,759,816 of record NC_073248.2, on the reverse strand, counting down.
TGCTAGACAGAGGAATTCTCAGTAACTTCTTTGGGTTGCATGTGTTCAACACACAGAGTTGAACCTTCCTTTAGACAGAGCAGATTTGAAACACTCTTTTTGTGGAATTTGCAAGGGGAGATTTCAAGCGCTTTGGGGAAAATGGTAGAAAATGTAATATCTTCATATAAAAACTAGAGAGAATAATTTTCAGAAACCACTTTGTGATGTGTGCATTCCACTCACAGAGTTTAACGTTTCTTTTCACAGAGCAGTTTGGAAAAACTCTGTTTGTAAAGTCTGCAAGTGGATATTTGGACCTCTTTGAGGATTCGTTGGAAACGGAATTTCTTCATCTAATGCTAGACAGAAGAATTCTCAGTAACTTTTTGGGTTGCGTGTATTCAACTCACAGAGTTGAACTTTCCTTTAGACAGAGAATATTTCAAACACTCTTTTTGTGGAATTTACAAGTGGAGATTTCATGTGCATTGTGCCAGGGGTGGAAAAGGAAATATCATCATATAAAAACTACAGAGAATGATTCTCAGAAACCACTTCGTGATGTGTGCGTACCACTCACATAGTTTAAATTTTGTTTTCATAGATCAGTTTGGAATCACTCAGTTTGTAAAGTCTGCAAGTGGATATTTCGACCTCTTTGAGGATTTCGTGTTAAACGTTATTTCTTCTTCTAATGCTAGACAGAAGAATTCTCAGTATCTTATTTGGGTTGTGTGTATTCAACTCACAGAGTTGAACCTTCCTTTAGACAGAGCAGATTTGAAACACTCTTTTTGTGGAAATTGCAATTGGAGATTTCAAGCACTGTGGGCCAATGGTAGAAAAGAAATATCTTCGTATAGTAACTAGACAAAATCATTCTCAGAAACCAGTTTGTGATGTGTGCATTCCACTCACAGAGTTTAACCTTTCTTTTCATAGAGCAGTTTGGAAATACTCTGTTTGTAAAGTCTGCAAGTGGATATTTGTACCTCTTTGAGGATTTCGTTGGAAACGTTTTTTCTTCATCTAATGCTAGACAGAAGAATTCTCAGAAACTTCTTTGGGTTGCGTGTATTCAACTCACAGAGTTTAATCTTCCTTTAGACAGAGCAGATTTGAAACACTCCTTTTGTGGAAATTGCAGGTGGATATTTCAGGCGCTTTGGGGCCAATGGTAGAAAAGGAAATATCTTCGTATAAGAACTAGAGAGAATCATTCTCAGAAACCACTTTGTGATGTGTGTGTAACACTCTCATAGTTTAACCTTTGTTTTCGTAGAGCAGTTTGGAAACACTCTGTTTGTAAAGTCGGCAAGTTGATATTTGGACCTCTTTGAAGATTCGTTGGAAACGGGATTTCTTCATCTAATGCTAGACAGAGGAATTCTCAGTAACTTCTTTGGGTTGCATGAGTTCAACACACAGAGTTGAACCTTCCTTTAGACAGAGCAGATTTGAAACACTCTTTTTATGGAATTTGCAAGGGGAGATTTCAAGCGCTTTGGGGAAAATGGTAGAAAATGTAATATCTTCATATAAAAACTAGAGAGAATAATTCTCAGAAACCACTTTGTGATGTGTGCGTTCCACTCACACAGTTTAACGTTTCTTTTCACAGAGCAGTTTGGAAAAACTCTGTTTGTAAAGTCTGCAAGTGGATATTTGGACCTCTTTGAGGATTCGTTGGAAACGGAATTTCTTCATCTAATGCTAGACAGAAGAATTCCCAGTAACTTTTTGGGTTGCGTGTATTCAACTCACAGTGTTGATCCTTCCTTTAGACAGAGCAGATTTGAAGCACTCTTTCTGTAGAAATTGCAAGTGGAGATTTCAAGCACTTTGGGGCCAATGGTAGAAAACGAAGTATCTTCGTATAAAAACTACAGAGAATCATTCCGAGAGACCACTTTGGATTTGTGCATTCCACTCACAGAGTTTAACCTTACATTTCAAACAGCAGTTTGGAAACACTCAGTTTGTAAGTTCTGCAAGTGGATATTTGGACCACTTTGAGGATTTCGATGGAAACGGGATTTCTTCATCTATTGCTAGACAGAAGAATTCTCAGTAACTTCTTTGGGTTGCGTGTATTCAACTCACAGAGTTGAAAGTTCCTTTAGACAGAGCAGATTTGACCACTCTTTTTGTGGAAATTGCAAGTGGAGATTTCAAGCACTTTGGGGCCAATGATAGGAAAGGAAATATCTTCGTATAAAAACTAGAGAGAATCATACTCAGAAACCACTTTGCAATGTGTGCGTTCCACTCACAAAGTTTAATCTTTCTTTTCATAGACCAGTTTGTAAACACTCTGTTTGTAAAGTCTGCAATTGGATATTTGGGCCTCTTGGAGGATTTCGTTGGAAACGGGATTTCTTCATCAAATGCTAGACAGAAGAATTCTCAGTAACTTCTTTGGGTTGCTTCTATTCAACACGCAGAGCTGAACCTTCTTTAGAGAGAGCATAATTGAAACACTCTTTTTGTGGAATTTACAAGTAGACATTTCAAGGGCATTGGGCCAATGGTACAAAAGGAAATATCTTCGTATGAAAACTACAGAGAATCATTCTCAGAAACTGCTTTGTGATGTTTGGGTACCACTCACAGAGTTTAAGCTTTGTTTTCATAGAGCAGTTTGGAAACACTCTGTTTGTAAAGTCTGCAAGTGGATATTTGGACCTCTTTGAGGATTTCGTTGGAAACGTTATTTCTTCATCTAATGCTAGACAGAAGAATTCTCTGTAAGTTCTTTGGGTTGCGTGTTTTCAACTCACAGAGTTGAACCTTCCTTTAGACAGAGCAGATTTGAAACACTCTTTTTGTGGAAATTGCAATTGGAGATTTCAAGCACTGTGGGCCAATGGTAGAAAAGAAATATCTTCGTACAAAAACTACAGAGAATCATTCTGAGAAACCACTTTGTGATGTGTGTGTAGCACTCACAGAGTTTAACCTTTGTTTTCATACAGCAGTTTGGAAACACTCTGTTTGTAAAGTCTGCAAGTGGATATTTGGACCTCTTTGAGGATTTCGTTGGAAACGTTTTTTCTTCATCTAATGCTAGACAGAAGAATTCTCAGAAACTTCTTTGGGTTGCGTGTATTCAACTCACAGAGTTTAATCTTCCTTTAGACAGAGCAGATTTGAAACACTCCTTTTGTGGAAATTGCAAGTGGATATTTCAGGCGCTTTGGGGCCAATGGTAGAAAAGGAAATATCTTCGTATAAGAACCAGAGAGAATCATTCTCAGAAACCACTTTGTGATGTGTGTGTAACACTCTCATAGTTTAACCTTTGTTTTCATAGAGCAGTTTGGAAACACTCTGTTTGTAAAGTCGGCAAGTTGATATTTGGACGTCTTTGAGGATTCGTTGGAAACGGGATTTCTTCATCTAATGCTAGACAGAGGAATTCTCAGTAACTTCTTTGGGTTGCATGTGTTCAACACACAGAGTTGAACCTTCCTTTAGACAGAGCAGATTTGAAACACTCTTTTTGTGGAATTTGCAAGGGGAGATTTCAAGCGCTTTGGGGAAAATGGTAGAAAATGTAATATCTTCATATAAAAACTAGAGAGAATAATTTTCAGAAACCACTTTGTGATGTGTGCATTCCACTCACAGAGTTTAACGTTTCTTTTCACAGAGCAGTTTGGAAAAACTCTGTTTGTAAAGTCTGCAAGTGGATATTTGGACCTCTTTGAGGATTCGTTGGAAACGGAATTTCTTCATCTAATGCTAGACAGAAGAATTCTCAGTAACTTTTTGGGTTGCGTGTATTCAACTCACAGAGTTGAACTTTCCTTTAGACAGAGAATATTTCAAACACTCTTTTTGTGGAATTTACAAGTGGAGATTTCATGTGCATTGTGCCAGGGGTGGAAAAGGAAATATCATCATATAAAAACTACAGAGAATGATTCTCAGAAACCACTTCGTGATGTGTGCGTACCACTCACATAGTTTAAATTTTGTTTTCATAGATCAGTTTGGAATCACTCAGTTTGTAAAGTCTGCAAGTGGATATTTCGACCTCTTTGAGGATTTCGTGTTAAACGTTATTTCTTCTTCTAATGCTAGACAGAAGAATTCTCAGTATCTTATTTGGGTTGTGTGTATTCAACTCACAGAGTTGAACCTTCCTTTAGACAGAGCAGATTTGAAACACTCTTTTTGTGGAAATTGCAATTGGAGATTTCAAGCACTGTGGGCCAATGGTAGAAAAGAAATATCTTCGTATAGTAACTAGACAAAATCATTCTCAGAAACCAGTTTGTGATGTGTGCATTCCACTCACAGAGTTTAACCTTTCTTTTCATAGAGCAGTTTGGAAATACTCTGTTTGTAAAGTCTGCAAGTGGATATTTGTACCTCTTTGAGGATTTCGTTGGAAACGTTTTTTCTTCATCTAATGCTAGACAGAAGAATTCTCAGAAACTTCTTTGGGTTGCGTGTATTCAACTCACAGAGTTTAATCTTCCTTTAGACAGAGCAGATTTGAAACACTCCTTTTGTGGAAATTGCAGGTGGATATTTCAGGCGCTTTGGGGCCAATGGTAGAAAAGGAAATATCTTCGTATAAGAACCAGAGAGAATCATTCTCAGAAACCACTTTGTGATGTGTGTGTAACACTCTCATAGTTTAACCTTTGTTTTCGTAGAGCAGTTTGGAAACACTCTGTTTGTAAAGTCGGCAAGTTGATATTTGGACCTCTTTGAAGATTCGTTGGAAACGGGATTTCTTCATCTAATGCTAGACAGAGGAATTCTCAGTAACTTCTTTGGGTTGCAAGAGTTCAACACACAGAGTTGAACCTTCCTTTAGACAGAGCAGATTTGAAACACTCTTTTTATGGAATTTGCAAGGGGAGATTTCAAGCGCTTTGGGGAAAATGGTAGAAAATGTAATATCTTCATATAAAAACTAGAGAGAATAATTCTCAGAAACCACTTTGTGATGTGTGCGTTCCACTCACACAGTTTAACGTTTCTTTTCACAGAGCAGTTTGGAAAAACTCTGTTTGTAAAGTCTGCAAGTGGATATTTGGACCTCTTTGAGGATTCGTTGGAAACGGAATTTCTTCATCTAATGCTAGACAGAAGAATTCCCAGTAACTTTTTGGGTTGCGTGTATTCAACTCACAGTGTTGATCCTTCCTTTAGACAGAGCAGATTTGAAGCACTCTTTCTGTAGAAATTGCAAGTGGAGATTTCAAGCACTTTGGGGCCAATGGTAGAAAACGAAGTATCTTCGTATAAAAACTACAGAGAATCATTCCGAGAGACCACTTTGGATTTGTGCATTCCACTCACAGAGTTTAACCTTACATTTCAAACAGCAGTTTGGAAACACTCAGTTTGTAAGTTCTGCAAGTGGATATTTGGACCACTTTGAGGATTTCGATGGAAACGGGATTTCTTCATCTATTGCTAGACAGAAGAATTCTCAGTAACTTCTTTGGGTTGCGTGTATTCAACTCACAGAGTTGAAAGTTCCTTTAGACAGAGCAGATTTGACCACTCTTTTTGTGGAAATTGCAAGTGGAGATTTCAAGCACTTTGGGGCCAATGATAGGAAAGGAAATATCTTCGTATAAAAACTAGAGAGAATCATACTCAGAAACCACTTTGCAATGTGTGCGTTCCACTCACAAAGTTTAATCTTTCTTTTCATAGACCAGTTTGTAAACACTCTGTTTGTAAAGTCTGCAATTGGATATTTGGGCCTCTTGGAGGATTTCGTTGGAAACGGGATTTCTTCATCAAATGCTAGACAGAAGAATTCTCAGTAACTTCTTTGGGTTGCTTCTATTCAACACGCAGAGCTGAACCTTCTTTAGAGAGAGCATAATTGAAACACTCTTTTTGTGGAATTTACAAGTAGACATTTCAAGGGCATTGGGCCAATGGTACAAAAGGAAATATCTTCGTATGAAAACTACAGAGAATCATTCTCAGAAACTGCTTTGTGATGTTTGGGTACCACTCACAGAGTTTAAGCTTTGTTTTCATAGAGCAGTTTGGAAACACTCTGTTTGTAAAGTCTGCAAGTGGATATTTGGACCTCTTTGAGGATTTCGTTGGAAACGTTATTTCTTCATCTAATGCTAGACAGAAGAATTCTCAGTAAGTTCTTTGGGTTGCGTGTTTTCAACTCACAGAGTTGAACCTTCCTTTAGACAGAGCAGATTTGAAACACTCTTTTTGTGGAAATTGCAATTGGAGATTTCAAGCACTGTGGGCCAATGGTAGAAAAGAAATATCTTCGTACAAAAACTACAGAGAATCATTCTGAGAAACCACTTTGTGATGTGTGTGTAGCACTCACAGAGTTTAACCTTTGTTTTCATACAGCAGTTTGGAAACACTCTGTTTGTAAAGTCTGCAAGTGGATATTTGGACCTCTTTGAGGATTTCGTTGGAAACGTTTTTTCTTCATCTAATGCTAGACAGAAGAATTCTCAGAAACTTCTTTGGGTTGCGTGTATTCAACTCACAGAGTTTAATCTTCCTTTAGACAGAGCAGATTTGAAACACTCCTTTTGTGGAAATTGCAAGTGGATATTTCAGGCGCTTTGGGGCCAATGGTAGAAAAGGAAATATCTTCGTATAAGAACCAGAGAGAATCATTCTCAGAAACCACTTTGTGATGTGTGTGTAACACTCTCATAGTTTAACCTTTGTTTTCATAGAGCAGTTTGGAAACACTCTGTTTGTAAAGTCGGCAAGTTGATATTTGGACGTCTTTGAGGATTCGTTGGAAACGGGATTTCTTCATCTAATGCTAGACAGAGGAATTCTCAGTAACTTCTTTGGGTTGCATGTGTTCAACACACAGAGTTGAACCTTCCTTTAGACAGAGCAGATTTGAAACACTCTTTTTGTGGAATTTGCAAGGGGAGATTTCAAGCGCTTTGGGGAAAATGGTAGAAAATGTAATATCTTCATATAAAAACTAGCGAGAATAATTTTCAGAAACCACTTTGTGATGTGTGCATTCCACTCACAGAGTTTAACGTTTCTTTTCACAGAGCAGTTTGGAAAAACTCTGTTTGTAAAGTCTGCAAGTGGATATTTGGACCTCTTTGAGGATTCGTTGGAAACGGAATTTCTTCATCTAATGCTAGACAGAAGAATTCTCAGTAACTTTTTGGGTTGCGTGTATTCAACTCACAGAGTTGAACTTTCCTTTAGACAGAGAATATTTCAAACACTCTTTTTGTGGAATTTACAAGTGGAGATTTCATGTGCATTGTGCCAGGGGTGGAAAAGGAAATATCATCATATAAAAACTACAGAGAATGATTCTCAGAAACCACTTCGTGATGTGTGCGTACCACTCACATAGTTTAAATTTTGTTTTCATAGATCAGTTTGGAATCACTCAGTTTGTAAAGTCTGCAAGTGGATATTTCGACCTCTTTGAGGATTTCGTGTTAAACGTTATTTCTTCTTCTAATGCTAGACAGAAGAATTCTCAGTATCTTATTTGGGTTGTGTGTATTCAACTCACAGAGTTGAACCTTCCTTTAGACAGAGCAGATTTGAAACACTCTTTTTGTGGAAATTGCAATTGGAGATTTCAAGCACTGTGGGCCAATGGTAGAAAAGAAATATCTTCGTATAGTAACTAGACAAAATCATTCTCAGAAACCAGTTTGTGATGTGTGCATTCCACTCACAGAGTTTAACCTTTCTTTTCATAGAGCAGTTTGGAAATACTCTGTTTGTAAAGTCTGCAAGTGGATATTTGTACCTCTTTGAGGATTTCGTTGGAAACGTTTTTTCTTCATCTAATGCTAGACAGAAGAATTCTCAGAAACTTCTTTGGGTTGCGTGTATTCAACTCACAGAGTTTAATCTTCCTTTAGACAGAGCAGATTTGAAACACTCCTTTTGTGGAAATTGCAGGTGGATATTTCAGGCGCTTTGGGGCCAATGGTAGAAAAGGAAATATCTTCGTATAAGAACTAGAGAGAATCATTCTCAGAAACCACTTTGTGATGTGTGTGTAACACTCTCATAGTTTAACCTTTGTTTTCGTAGAGCAGTTTGGAAACACTCTGTTTGTAAAGTCGGCAAGTTGATATTTGGACCTCTTTGAAGATTCGTTGGAAACGGGATTTCTTCATCTAATGCTAGACAGAGGAATTCTCAGTAACTTCTTTGGGTTGCATGAGTTCAACACACAGAGTTGAACCTTCCTTTAGACAGAGCAGATTTGAAACACTCTTTTTATGGAATTTGCAAGGGGAGATTTCAAGCGCTTTGGGGAAAATGGTAGAAAATGTAATATCTTCATATAAAAACTAGAGAGAATAATTCTCAGAAACCACTTTGTGATGTGTGCGTTCCACTCACACAGTTTAACGTTTCTTTTCACAGAGCAGTTTGGAAAAACTCTGTTTGTAAAGTCTGCAAGTGGATATTTGGACCTCTTTGAGGATTCGTTGGAAACGGAATTTCTTCATCTAATGCTAGACAGAAGAATTCCCAGTAACTTTTTGGGTTGCGTGTATTCAACTCACAGTGTTGATCCTTCCTTTAGACAGAGCAGATTTGAAGCACTCTTTCTGTAGAAATTGCAAGTGGAGATTTCAAGCACTTTGGGGCCAATGGTAGAAAACGAAGTATCTTCGTATAAAAACTACAGAGAATCATTCCGAGAGACCACTTTGGATTTGTGCATTCCACTCACAGAGTTTAACCTTACATTTCAAACAGCAGTTTGGAAACACTCAGTTTGTAAGTTCTGCAAGTGGATATTTGGACCACTTTGAGGATTTCGATGGAAACGGGATTTCTTCATCTATTGCTAGACAGAAGAATTCTCAGTAACTTCTTTGGGTTGCGTGTATTCAACTCACAGAGTTGAAAGTTCCTTTAGACAGAGCAGATTTGACCACTCTTTTTGTGGAAATTGCAAGTGGAGATTTCAAGCACTTTGGGGCCAATGATAGGAAAGGAAATATCTTCGTATAAAAACTAGAGAGAATCATACTCAGAAACCACTTTGCAATGTGTGCGTTCCACTCACAAAGTTTAATCTTTCTTTTCATAGACCAGTTTGTAAACACTCTGTTTGTAAAGTCTGCAATTGGATATTTGGGCCTCTTGGAGGATTTCGTTGGAAACGGGATTTCTTCATCAAATGCTAGACAGAAGAATTCTCAGTAACTTCTTTGGGTTGCTTCTATTCAACACGCAGAGCTGAACCTTCTTTAGAGAGAGCATAATTGAAACACTCTTTTTGTGGAATTTACAAGTAGACATTTCAAGGGCATTGGGCCAATGGTACAAAAGGAAATATCTTCGTATGAAAACTACAGAGAATCATTCTCAGAAACTGCTTTGTGATGTTTGGGTACCACTCACAGAGTTTAAGCTTTGTTTTCATAGAGCAGTTTGGAAACACTCTGTTTGTAAAGTCTGCAAGTGGATATTTGGACCTCTTTGAGGATTTCGTTGGAAACGTTATTTCTTCATCTAATGCTAGACAGAAGAATTCTCAGTAAGTTCTTTGGGTTGCGTGTTTTCAACTCACAGAGTTGAACCTTCCTTTAGACAGAGCAGATTTGAAACACTCTTTTTGTGGAAATTGCAATTGGAGATTTCAAGCACTGTGGGCCAATGGTAGAAAAGAAATATCTTCGTACAAAAACTACAGAGAATCATTCTGAGAAACCACTTTGTGATGTGTGTGTAGCACTCACAGAGTTTAACCTTTGTTTTCATACAGCAGTTTGGAAACACTCTGTTTGTAAAGTCTGCAAGTGGATATTTGGACCTCTTTGAGGATTTCGTTGGAAACGTTTTTTCTTCATCTAATGCTAGACAGAAGAATTCTCAGAAACTTCTTTGGGTTGCGTGTATTCAACTCACAGAGTTTAATCTTCCTTTAGACAGAGCAGATTTGAAACACTCCTTTTGTGGAAATTGCAAGTGGATATTTCAGGCGCTTTGGGGCCAATGGTAGAAAAGGAAATATCTTCGTATAAGAACCAGAGAGAATCATTCTCAGAAACCACTTTGTGATGTGTGTGTAACACTCTCATAGTTTAACCTTTGTTTTCATAGAGCAGTTTGGAAACACTCTGTTTGTAAAGTCGGCAAGTTGATATTTGGACGTCTTTGAGGATTCGTTGGAAACGGGATTTCTTCATCTAATGCTAGACAGAGGAATTCTCAGTAACTTCTTTGGGTTGCATGTGTTCAACACACAGAGTTGAACCTTCCTTTAGACAGAGCAGATTTGAAACACTCTTTTTGTGGAATTTGCAAGGGGAGATTTCAAGCGCTTTGGGGAAAATGGTAGAAAATGTAATATCTTCATATAAAAACTAGAGAGAATAATTTTCAGAAACCACTTTGTGATGTGTGCATTCCACTCACAGAGTTTAACGTTTCTTTTCACAGAGCAGTTTGGAAAAACTCTGTTTGTAAAGTCTGCAAGTGGATATTTGGACCTCTTTGAGGATTCGTTGGAAACGGAATTTCTTCATCTAATGCTAGACAGAAGAATTCTCAGTAACTTTTTGGGTTGCGTGTATTCAACTCACAGAGTTGAACTTTCCTTTAGACAGAGAATATTTCAAACACTCTTTTTGTGGAATTTACAAGTGGAGATTTCATGTGCATTGTGCCAGGGGTGGAAAAGGAAATATCATCATATAAAAACTACAGAGAATGATTCTCAGAAACCACTTCGTGATGTGTGCGTACCACTCACATAGTTTAAATTTTGTTTTCATAGATCAGTTTGGAATCACTCAGTTTGTAAAGTCTGCAAGTGGATATTTCGACCTCTTTGAGGATTTCGTGTTAAACGTTATTTCTTCTTCTAATGCTAGACAGAAGAATTCTCAGTATCTTATTTGGGTTGTGTGTATTCAACTCACAGAGTTGAACCTTCCTTTAGACAGAGCAGATTTGAAACACTCTTTTTGTGGAAATTGCAATTGGAGATTTCAAGCACTGTGGGCCAATGGTAGAAAAGAAATATCTTCGTATAGTAACTAGACAAAATCATTCTCAGAAACCAGTTTGTGATGTGTGCATTCCACTCACAGAGTTTAACCTTTCTTTTCATAGAGCAGTTTGGAAATACTCTGTTTGTAAAGTCTGCAAGTGGATATTTGTACCTCTTTGAGGATTTCGTTGGAAACGTTTTTTCTTCATCTAATGCTAGACAGAAGAATTCTCAGAAACTTCTTTGGGTTGCGTGTATTCAACTCACAGAGTTTAATCTTCCTTTAGACAGAGCAGATTTGAAACACTCCTTTTGTGGAAATTGCAGGTGGATATTTCAGGCGCTTTGGGGCCAATGGTAGAAAAGGAAATATCTTCGTATAAGAACTAGAGAGAATCATTCTCAGAAACCACTTTGTGATGTGTGTGTAACACTCTCATAGTTTAACCTTTGTTTTCGTAGAGCAGTTTGGAAACACTCTGTTTATAAAGTCGGCAAGTTGATATTTGGACGTCTTTGAAGATTCGTTGGAAACGGGATTTCTTCATCTAATGCTAGACAGAGGAATTCTCAGTAACTTCTTTGGGTTGCATGAGTTCAACACACAGAGTTGAACCTTCCTTTAGACAGAGCAGATTTGAAACACTCTTTTTATGGAATTTGCAAGGGGAGATTTCAAGCGCTTTGGGGAAAATGGTAGAAAATGTAATATCTTCATATAAAAACTAGAGAGAATAATTCTCAGAAACCACTTTGTGATGTGTGCGTTCCACTCACACAGTTTAACGTTTCTTTTCACAGAGCAGTTTGGAAAAACTCTGTTTGTAAAGTCTGCAAGTGGATATTTGGACCTCTTTGAGGATTCGTTGGAAACGGAATTTCTTCATCTAATGCTAGACAGAAGAATTCCCAGTAACTTTTTGGGTTGCGTGTATTCAACTCACAGTGTTGATCCTTCCTTTAGACAGAGCAGATTTGAAGCACTCTTTCTGTAGAAATTGCAAGTGGAGATTTCAAGCACTTTGGGGCCAATGGTAGAAAACGAAGTATCTTCGTATAAAAACTACAGAGAATCATTCCGAGAGACCACTTTGGATTTGTGCATTCCACTCACAGAGTTTAACCTTACATTTCAAACAGCAGTTTGGAAACACTCAGTTTGTAAGTTCTGCAAGTGGATATTTGGACCACTTTGAGGATTTCGATGGAAACGGGATTTCTTCATCTATTGCTAGACAGAAGAATTCTCAGTAACTTCTTTGGGTTGCGTGTATTCAACTCACAGAGTTGAAAGTTCCTTTAGACAGAGCAGATTTGACCACTCTTTTTGTGGAAATTGCAAGTGGAGATTTCAAGCACTTTGGGGCCAATGATAGGAAAGGAAATATCTTCGTATAAAAACTAGAGAGAATCATACTCAGAAACCACTTTGTAATGTGTGCGTTCCACTCACAAAGTTTAATCTTTCTTTTCATAGACCAGTTTGTAAACACTCTGTTTGTAAAGTCTGCAATTGGATATTTGGGCCTCTTGGAGGATTTCGTTGGAAACGGGATTTCTTCATCAAATGCTAGACAGAAGAATTCTCAGTAACTTCTTTGGGTTGCTTCTATTCAACACGCAGAGCTGAACCTTCTTTAGAGAGAGCATAATTGAAACACTCTTTTTGTGGAATTTACAAGTAGACATTTCAAGGGCATTGGGCCAATGGTACAAAAGGAAATATCTTCGTATGAAAACTACAGAGAATCATTCTCAGAAACTGCTTTGTGATGTTTGGGTACCACTCACAGAGTTTAAGCTTTGTTTTCATAGAGCAGTTTGGAAACACTCTGTTTGTAAAGTCTGCAAGTGGATATTTGGACCTCTTTGAGGATTTCGTTGGAAACGTTATTTCTTCATCTAATGCTAGACAGAAGAATTCTCAGTAAGTTCTTTGGGTTGCGTGTTTTCAACTCACAGAGTTGAACCTTCCTTTAGACAGAGCAGATTTGAAACACTCTTTTTGTGGAAATTGCAATTGGAGATTTCAAGCACTGTGGGCCAATGGTAGAAAAGAAATATCTTCGTACAAAAACTACAGAGAATCATTCTGAGAAACCACTTTGTGATGTGTGTGTAGCACTCACAGAGTTTAACCTTTGTTTTCATACAGCAGTTTGGAAACACTCTGTTTGTAAAGTCTGCAAGTGGATATTTGGACCTCTTTGAGGATTTCGTTGGAAACGTTTTTTCTTCATCTAATGCTAGACAGAAGAATTCTCAGAAACTTCTTTGGGTTGCGTGTATTCAACTCACAGAGTTTAATCTTCCTTTAGATAGAGCAGATTTGAAACACTCCTTTTGTGGAAATTGCAAGTGGATATTTCAGGCGCTTTGGGGCCAATGGTAGAAAAGGAAATATCTTCGTATAAGAACCAGAGAGAATCATTCTCAGAAACCACTTTGTGATGTGTGTGTAACACTCTCATAGTTTAACCTTTGTTTTCATAGAGCAGTTTGGAAACACTCTGTTTGTAAAGTCGGCAAGTTGATATTTGGACGTCTTTGAGGATTCGTTGGAAACGGGATTTCTTCATCTAATGCTAGACAGAGGAATTCTCAGTAACTTCTTTGGGTTGCATGTGTTCAACACACAGAGTTGAACCTTCCTTTAGACAGAGCAGATTTGAAACACTCTTTTTGTGGAATTTGCAAGGGGAGATTTCAAGCGCTTTGGGGAAAATGGTAGAAAATGTAATATCTTCATATAAAAACTAGAGAGAATAATTTTCAGAAACCACTTTGTGATGTGTGCATTCCACTCACAGAGTTTAACGTTTCTTTTCACAGAGCAGTTTGGAAAAACTCTGTTTGTAAAGTCTGCAAGTGGATATTTGGACCTCTTTGAGGATTCGTTGGAAACGGAATTTCTTCATCTAATGCTAGACAGAAGAATTCTCAGTAACTTTTTGGGTTGCGTGTATTCAACTCACAGAGTTGAACTTTCCTTTAGACAGAGAATATTTCAAACACTCTTTTTGTGGAATTTACAAGTGGAGATTTCATGTGCATTGTGCCAGGGGTGGAAAAGGAAATATCATCATATAAAAACTACAGAGAATGATTCTCAGAAACCACTTCATGATGTGTGCGTACCACTCACATAGTTTAAATTTTGTTTTCATAGATCAGTTTGGAATCACTCAGTTTGTAAAGTCTGCAAGTGGATATTTCGACCTCTTTGAGGATTTCGTGTTAAACGTTATTTCTTCTTCTAATGCTAGACAGAAGAATTCTCAGTATCTTATTTGGGTTGTGTGTATTCAACTCACAGAGTTGAACCTTCCTTTAGACAGAGCAGATTTGAAACACTCTTTTTGTGGAAATTGCAATTGGAGATTTCAAGCACTGTGGGCCAATGGTAGAAAAGAAATATCTTCGTATAGTAACTAGACAAAATCATTCTCAGAAACCAGTTTGTGATGTGTGCATTCCACTCACAGAGTTTAACCTTTCTTTTCATAGAGCAGTTTGGAAATACTCTGTTTGTAAAGTCTGCAAGTGGATATTTGTACCTCTTTGAGGATTTCGTTGGAAACGTTTTTTCTTCATCTAATGCTAGACAGAAGAATTCTCAGAAACTTCTTTGGGTTGCGTGTATTCAACTCACAGAGTTTAATCTTCCTTTAGACAGAGCAGATTTGAAACACTCCTTTTGTGGAAATTGCAGGTGGATATTTCAGGCGCTTTGGGGCCAATGGTAGAAAAGGAAATATCTTCGTATAAGAACTAGAGAGAATCATTCTCAGAAACCACTTTGTGATGTGTGTGTAACACTCTCATAGTTTAACCTTTGTTTTCGTAGAGCAGTTTGGAAACACTCTGTTTGTAAAGTCGGCAAGTTGATATTTGGACGTCTTTGAAGATTCGTTGGAAACGGGATTTCTTCATCTAATGCTAGACAGAGGAATTCTCAGTAACTTCTTTGGGTTGCATGAGTTCAACACACAGAGTTGAACCTTCCTTTAGACAGAGCAGATTTGAAACACTCTTTTTATGGAATTTGCAAGGGGAGATTTCAAGCGCTTTGGGGAAAATGGTAGAAAATGTAATATCTTCATATAAAAACTAGAGAGAATAATTCTCAGAAACCACTTTGTGATGTGTGCGTTCCACTCACACAGTTTAACGTTTCTTTTCACAGAGCAGTTTGGAAAAACTCTGTTTGTAAAGTCTGCAAGTGGATATTTGGACCTCTTTGAGGATTCGTTGGAAACGGAATTTCTTCATCTAATGCTAGACAGAAGAATTCCCAGTAACTTTTTGGGTTGCGTGTATTCAACTCACAGTGTTGATCCTTCCTTTAGACAGAGCAGATTTGAAGCACTCTTTCTGTAGAAATTGCAAGTGGAGATTTCAAGCACTTTGGGGCCAATGGTAGAAAACGAAGTATCTTCGTATAAAAACTACAGAGAATCATTCCGAGAGACCACTTTGGATTTGTGCATTCCACTCACAGAGTTTAACCTTACATTTCAAACAGCAGTTTGGAAACACTCAGTTTGTAAGTTCTGCAAGTGGATATTTGGACCACTTTGAGGATTTCGATGGAAACGGGATTTCTTCATCTATTGCTAGACAGAAGAATTCTCAGTAACTTCTTTGGGTTGCGTGTATTCAACTCACAGAGTTGAAAGTTCCTTTAGACAGAGCAGATTTGACCACTCTTTTTGTGGAAATTGCAAGTGGAGATTTCAAGCACTTTGGGGCCAATGATAGGAAAGGAAATATCTTCGTATAAAAACTAGAGAGAATCATACTCAGAAACCACTTTGTAATGTGTGCGTTCCACTCACAAAGTTTAATCTTTCTTTTCATAGACCAGTTTGTAAACACTCTGTTTGTAAAGTCTGCAATTGGATATTTGGGCCTCTTGGAGGATTTCGTTGGAAACGGGATTTCTTCATCAAATGCTAGACAGAAGAATTCTCAGTAACTTCTTTGGGTTGCTTCTATTCAACACGCAGAGCTGAACCTTCTTTAGAGAGAGCATAATTGAAACACTCTTTTTGTGGAATTTACAAGTAGACATTTCAAGGGCATTGGGCCAATGGTACAAAAGGAAATATCTTCGTATGAAAACTACAGAGAATCATTCTCAGAAACTGCTTTGTGATGTTTGGGTACCACTCACAGAGTTTAAGCTTTGTTTTCATAGAGCAGTTTGGAAACACTCTGTTTGTAAAGTCTGCAAGTGGATATTTGGACCTCTTTGAGGATTTCGTTGGAAACGTTATTTCTTCATCTAATGCTAGACAGAAGAATTCTCAGTAAGTTCTTTGGGTTGCGTGTTTTCAACTCACAGAGTTGAACCTTCCTTTAGACAGAGCAGATTTGAAACACTCTTTTTGTGGAAATTGCAATTGGAGATTTCAAGCACTGTGGGCCAATGGTAGAAAAGAAATATCTTCGTACAAAAACTACAGAGAATCATTCTGAGAAACCACTTTGTGATGTGTGTGTAGCACTCACAGAGTTTAACCTTTGTTTTCATACAGCAGTTTGGAAACACTCTGTTTGTAAAGTCTGCAAGTGGATATTTGGACCTCTTTGAGGATTTCGTTGGAAACGTTTTTTCTTCATCTAATGCTAGACAGAAGAATTCTCAGAAACTTCTTTGGGTTGCGTGTATTCAACTCACAGAGTTTAATCTTCCTTTAGATAGAGCAGATTTGAAACACTCCTTTTGTGGAAATTGCAAGTGGATATTTCAGGCGCTTTGGGGCCAATGGTAGAAAAGGAAATATCTTCGTATAAGAACCAGAGAGAATCATTCTCAGAAACCACTTTGTGATGTGTGTGTAACACTCTCATAGTTTAACCTTTGTTTTCATAGAGCAGTTTGGAAACACTCTGTTTGTAAAGTCGGCAAGTTGATATTTGGACGTCTTTGAGGATTCGTTGGAAACGGGATTTCTTCATCTAATGCTAGACAGAGGAATTCTCAGTAACTTCTTTGGGTTGCATGTGTTCAACACACAGAGTTGAACCTTCCTTTAGACAGAGCAGATTTGAAACACTCTTTTTGTGGAATTTGCAAGGGGAGATTTCAAGCGCTTTGGGGAAAATGGTAGAAAATGTAATATCTTCATATAAAAACTAGAGAGAATAATTTTCAGAAACCACTTTGTGATGTGTGCATTCCACTCACAGAGTTTAACGTTTCTTTTCACAGAGCAGTTTGGAAAAACTCTGTTTGTAAAGTCTGCAAGTGGATATTTGGACCTCTTTGAGGATTCGTTGGAAACGGAATTTCTTCATCTAATGCTAGACAGAAGAATTCTCAGTAACTTTTTGGGTTGCGTGTATTCAACTCACAGAGTTGAACTTTCCTTTAGACAGAGAATATTTCAAACACTCTTTTTGTGGAATTTACAAGTGGAGATTTCATGTGCATTGTGCCAGGGGTGGAAAAGGAAATATCATCATATAAAAACTACAGAGAATGATTCTCAGAAACCACTTCATGATGTGTGCGTACCACTCACATAGTTTAAATTTTGTTTTCATAGATCAGTTTGGAATCACTCAGTTTGTAAAGTCTGCAAGTGGATATTTCGACCTCTTTGAGGATTTCGTGTTAAACGTTATTTCTTCTTCTAATGCTAGACAGAAGAATTCTCAGTATCTTATTTGGGTTGTGTGTATTCAACTCACAGAGTTGAACCTTCCTTTAGACAGAGCAGATTTGAAACACTCTTTTTGTGGAAATTGCAATTGGAGATTTCAAGCACTGTGGGCCAATGGTAGAAAAGAAATATCTTCGTATAGTAACTAGACAAAATCATTCTCAGAAACCAGTTTGTGATGTGTGCATTCCACTCACAGAGTTTAACCTTTCTTTTCATAGAGCAGTTTGGAAATACTCTGTTTGTAAAGTCTGCAAGTGGATATTTGTACCTCTTTGAGGATTTCGTTGGAAACGTTTTTTCTTCATCTAATGCTAGACAGAAGAATTCTCAGAAACTTCTTTGGGTTGCGTGTATTCAACTCACAGAGTTTAATCTTCCTTTAGACAGAGCAGATTTGAAACACTCCTTTTGTGGAAATTGCAGGTGGATATTTCAGGCGCTTTGGGGCCAATGGTAGAAAAGGAAATATCTTCGTATAAGAACTAGAGAGAATCATTCTCAGAAACCACTTTGTGATGTGTGTGTAACACTCTCATAGTTTAACCTTTGTTTTCGTAGAGCAGTTTGGAAACACTCTGTTTGTAAAGTCGGCAAGTTGATATTTGGACCTCTTTGAAGATTCGTTGGAAACGGGATTTCTTCATCTAATGCTAGACAGAGGAATTCTCAGTAACTTCTTTGGGTTGCATGAGTTCAACACACAGAGTTGAACCTTCCTTTAGACAGAGCAGATTTGAAACACTCTTTTTATGGAATTTGCAAGGGGAGATTTCAAGCGCTTTGGGGAAAATGGTAGAAAATGTAATATCTTCATATAAAAACTAGAGAGAATAATTCTCAGAAACCACTTTGTGATGTGTGCGTTCCACTCACACAGTTTAACGTTTCTTTTCACAGAGCAGTTTGGAAAAACTCTGTTTGTAAAGTCTGCAAGTGGATATTTGGACCTCTTTGAGGATTCGTTGGAAACGGAATTTCTTCATCTAATGCTAGACAGAAGAATTCCCAGTAACTTTTTGGGTTGCGTGTATTCAACTCACAGTGTTGATCCTTCCTTTAGACAGAGCAGATTTGAAGCACTCTTTCTGTAGAAATTGCAAGTGGAGATTTCAAGCACTTTGGGGCCAATGGTAGAAAACGAAGTATCTTCGTATAAAAACTACAGAGAATCATTCCGAGAGACCACTTTGGATTTGTGCATTCCACTCACAGAGTTTAACCTTACATTTCAAACAGCAGTTTGGAAACACTCAGTTTGTAAGTTCTGCAAGTGGATATTTGGACCACTTTGAGGATTTCGATGGAAACGGGATTTCTTCATCTATTGCTAGACAGAAGAATTCTCAGTAACTTCTTTGGGTTGCGTGTATTCAACTCACAGAGTTGAAAGTTCCTTTAGACAGAGCAGATTTGACCACTCTTTTTGTGGAAATTGCAAGTGGAGATTTCAAGCACTTTGGGGCCAATGATAGGAAAGGAAATATCTTCGTATAAAAACTAGAGAGAATCATACTCAGAAACCACTTTGCAATGTGTGCGTTCCACTCACAAAGTTTAATCTTTCTTTTCATAGACCAGTTTGTAAACACTCTGTTTGTAAAGTCTGCAATTGGATATTTGGGCCTCTTGGAGGATTTCGTTGGAAACGGGATTTCTTCATCAAATGCTAGACAGAAGAATTCTCAGTAACTTCTTTGGGTTGCTTCTATTCAACACGCAGAGCTGAACCTTCTTTAGAGAGAGCATAATTGAAACACTCTTTTTGTGGAATTTACAAGTAGACATTTCAAGGGCATTGGGCCAATGGTACAAAAGGAAATATCTTCGTATGAAAACTACAGAGAATCATTCTCAGAAACTGCTTTGTGATGTTTGGGTACCACTCACAGAGTTTAAGCTTTGTTTTCATAGAGCAGTTTGGAAACACTCTGTTTGTAAAGTCTGCAAGTGGATATTTGGACCTCTTTGAGGATTTCGTTGGAAACGTTATTTCTTCATCTAATGCTAGACAGAAGAATTCTCAGTAAGTTCTTTGGGTTGCGTGTTTTCAACTCACAGAGTTGAACCTTCCTTTAGACAGAGCAGATTTGAAACACTCTTTTTGTGGAAATTGCAATTGGAGATTTCAAGCACTGTGGGCCAATGGTAGAAAAGAAATATCTTCGTACAAAAACTACAGAGAATCATTCTGAGAAACCACTTTGTGATGTGTGTGTAGCACTCACAGAGTTTAACCTTTGTTTTCATACAGCAGTTTGGAAACACTCTGTTTGTAAAGTCTGCAAGTGGATATTTGTACCTCTTTGAGGATTTCGTTGGAAACGTTTTTTCTTCATCTAATGCTAGACAGAAGAATTCTCAGAAACTTCTTTGGGTTGCGTGTATTCAACTCACAGAGTTTAATCTTCCTTTAGACAGAGCAGATTTGAAACACTCCTTTTGTGGAAATTGCAGGTGGATATTTCAGGCGCTTTGGGGCCAATGGTAGAAAAGGAAATATCTTCGTATAAGAACCAGAGAGAATCATTCTCAGAAACCACTTTGTGATGTGTGTGTAACACTCTCATAGTTTAACCTTTGTTTTCGTAGAGCAGTTTGGAAACACTCTGTTTGTAAAGTCGGCAAGTTGATATTTGGACCTCTTTGAAGATTCGTTGGAAACGGGATTTCTTCATCTAATGCTAGACAGAGGAATTCTCAGTAACTTCTTTGGGTTGCATGAGTTCAACACACAGAGTTGAACCTTCCTTTAGACAGAGCAGATTTGAAACACTCTTTTTGTGGAAATTGCAATTGGAGATTTCAAGCACTGTGGGCCAATGGTAGAAAAGAAATATCTTCGTATAGTAACTAGACAAAATCATTCTCAGAAACCAGTTTGTGATGTGTGCATTCCACTCACAGAGTTTAACCTTTCTTTTCATAGAGCAGTTTGGAAATACTCTGTTTGTAAAGTCTGCAAGTGGATATTTGTACCTCTTTGAGGATTTCGTTGGAAACGTTTTTTCTTCATCTAATGCTAGACAGAAGAATTCTCAGAAACTTCTTTGGGTTGCGTGTATTCAACTCACAGAGTTTAATCTTCCTTTAGACAGAGCAGATTTGAAACACTCCTTTTGTGGAAATTGCAGGTGGATATTTCAGGCGCTTTGGGGCCAATGGTAGAAAAGGAAATATCTTCGTATAAGAACTAGAGAGAATCATTCTCAGAAACCACTTTGTGATGTGTGTGTAACACTCTCATAGTTTAACCTTTGTTTTCGTAGAGCAGTTTGGAAACACTCTGTTTGTAAAGTCGGCAAGTTGATATTTGGACCTCTTTGAAGATTCGTTGGAAACGGGATTTCTTCATCTAATGCTAGACAGAGGAATTCTCAGTAACTTCTTTGGGTTGCATGAGTTCAACACACAGAGTTGAACCTTCCTTTAGACAGAGCAGATTTGAAACACTCTTTTTATGGAATTTGCAAGGGGAGATTTCAAGCGCTTTGGGGAAAATGGTAGAAAATGTAATATCTTCATATAAAAACTAGAGAGAATAATTCTCAGAAACCACTTTGTGATGTGTGCGTTCCACTCACACAGTTTAACGTTTCTTTTCACAGAGCAGTTTGGAAAAACTCTGTTTGTAAAGTCTGCAAGTGGATATTTGGACCTCTTTGAGGATTCGTTGGAAACGGAATTTCTTCATCTAATGCTAGACAGAAGAATTCCCAGTAACTTTTTGGGTTGCGTGTATTCAACTCACAGTGTTGATCCTTCCTTTAGACAGAGCAGATTTGAAGCACTCTTTCTGTAGAAATTGCAAGTGGAGATTTCAAGCACTTTGGGGCCAATGGTAGAAAACGAAGTATCTTCGTATAAAAACTACAGAGAATCATTCCGAGAGACCACTTTGGATTTGTGCATTCCACTCACAGAGTTTAACCTTACATTTCAAACAGCAGTTTGGAAACACTCAGTTTGTAAGTTCTGCAAGTGGATATTTGGACCACTTTGAGGATTTCGATGGAAACGGGATTTCTTCATCTATTGCTAGACAGAAGAATTCTCAGTAACTTCTTTGGGTTGCGTGTATTCAACTCACAGAGTTGAAAGTTCCTTTAGACAGAGCAGATTTGACCACTCTTTTTGTGGAAATTGCAAGTGGAGATTTCAAGCACTTTGGGGCCAATGATAGGAAAGGAAATATCTTCGTATAAAAACTAGAGAGAATCATACTCAGAAACCACTTTGCAATGTGTGCGTTCCACTCACAAAGTTTAATCTTTCTTTTCATAGACCAGTTTGTAAACACTCTGTTTGTAAAGTCTGCAATTGGATATTTGGGCCTCTTGGAGGATTTCGTTGGAAACGGGATTTCTTCATCAAATGCTAGACAGAAGAATTCTCAGTAACTTCTTTGGGTTGCTTCTATTCAACACGCAGAGCTGAACCTTCTTTAGAGAGAGCATAATTGAAACACTCTTTTTGTGGAATTTACAAGTAGACATTTCAAGGGCATTGGGCCAATGGTACAAAAGGAAATATCTTCGTATGAAAACTACAGAGAATCATTCTCAGAAACTGCTTTGTGATGTTTGGGTACCACTCACAGAGTTTAAGCTTTGTTTTCATAGAGCAGTTTGGAAACACTCTGTTTGTAAAGTCTGCAAGTGGATATTTGGACCTCTTTGAGGATTTCGTTGGAAACGTTATTTCTTCATCTAATGCTAGACAGAAGAATTCTCAGTAAGTTCTTTGGGTTGCGTGTTTTCAACTCACAGAGTTGAACCTTCCTTTAGACAGAGCAGATTTGAAACACTCTTTTTGTGGAAATTGCAATTGGAGATTTCAAGCACTGTGGGCCAATGGTAGAAAAGAAATATCTTCGTACAAAAACTACAGAGAATCATTCTGAGAAACCACTTTGTGATGTGTGTGTAGCACTCACAGAGTTTAACCTTTGTTTTCATACAGCAGTTTGGAAACACTCTGTTTGTAAAGTCTGCAAGTGGATATTTGTACCTCTTTGAGGATTTCGTTGGAAACGTTTTTTCTTCATCTAATGCTAGACAGAAGAATTCTCAGAAACTTCTTTGGGTTGCGTGTATTCAACTCACAGAGTTTAATCTTCCTTTAGACAGAGCAGATTTGAAACACTCCTTTTGTGGAAATTGCAGGTGGATATTTCAGGCGCTTTGGGGCCAATGGTAGAAAAGGAAATATCTTCGTATAAGAACCAGAGAGAATCATTCTCAGAAACCACTTTGTGATGTGTGTGTAACACTCTCATAGTTTAACCTTTGTTTTCGTAGAGCAGTTTGGAAACACTCTGTTTGTAAAGTCGGCAAGTTGATATTTGGACCTCTTTGAAGATTCGTTGGAAACGGGATTTCTTCATCTAATGCTAGACAGAGGAATTCTCAGTAACTTCTTTGGGTTGCATGAGTTCAACACACAGAGTTGAACCTTCCTTTAGACAGAGCAGATTTGAAACACTCTTTTTGTGGAAATTGCAATTGGAGATTTCAAGCACTGTGGGCCAATGGTAGAAAAGAAATATCTTCGTATAGTAACTAGACAAAATCATTCTCAGAAACCAGTTTGTGATGTGTGCATTCCACTCACAGAGTTTAACCTTTCTTTTCATAGAGCAGTTTGGAAATACTCTGTTTGTAAAGTCTGCAAGTGGATATTTGTACCTCTTTGAGGATTTCGTTGGAAACGTTTTTTCTTCATCTAATGCTAGACAGAAGAATTCTCAGAAACTTCTTTGGGTTGCGTGTATTCAACTCACAGAGTTTAATCTTCCTTTAGACAGAGCAGATTTGAAACACTCCTTTTGTGGAAATTGCAGGTGGATATTTCAGGCGCTTTGGGGCCAATGGTAGAAAAGGAAATATCTTCGTATAAGAACTAGAGAGAATCATTCTCAGAAACCACTTTGTGATGTGTGTGTAACACTCTCATAGTTTAACCTTTGTTTTCGTAGAGCAGTTTGGAAACACTCTGTTTGTAAAGTCGGCAAGTTGATATTTGGACCTCTTTGAAGATTCGTTGGAAACGGGATTTCTTCATCTAATGCTAGACAGAGGAATTCTCAGTAACTTCTTTGGGTTGCATGAGTTCAACACACAGAGTTGAACCTTCCTTTAGACAGAGCAGATTTGAAACACTCTTTTTATGGAATTTGCAAGGGGAGATTTCAAGCGCTTTGGGGAAAATGGTAGAAAATGTAATATCTTCATATAAAAACTAGAGAGAATAATTCTCAGAAACCACTTTGTGATGTGTGCGTTCCACTCACACAGTTTAACGTTTCTTTTCACAGAGCAGTTTGGAAAAACTCTGTTTGTAAAGTCTGCAAGTGGATATTTGGACCTCTTTGAGGATTCGTTGGAAACGGAATTTCTTCATCTAATGCTAGACAGAAGAATTCCCAGTAACTTTTTGGGTTGCGTGTATTCAACTCACAGTGTTGATCCTTCCTTTAGACAGAGCAGATTTGAAGCACTCTTTCTGTAGAAATTGCAAGTGGAGATTTCAAGCACTTTGGGGCCAATGGTAGAAAACGAAGTATCTTCGTATAAAAACTACAGAGAATCATTCCGAGAGACCACTTTGGATTTGTGCATTCCACTCACAGAGTTTAACCTTACATTTCAAACAGCAGTTTGGAAACACTCAGTTTGTAAGTTCTGCAAGTGGATATTTGGACCACTTTGAGGATTTCGATGGAAACGGGATTTCTTCATCTATTGCTAGACAGAAGAATTCTCAGTAACTTCTTTGGGTTGCGTGTATTCAACTCACAGAGTTGAAAGTTCCTTTAGACAGAGCAGATTTGACCACTCTTTTTGTGGAAATTGCAAGTGGAGATTTCAAGCACTTTGGGGCCAATGATAGGAAAGGAAATATCTTCGTATAAAAACTAGAGAGAATCATACTCAGAAACCACTTTGTAATGTGTGCGTTCCACTCACAAAGTTTAATCTTTCTTTTCATAGACCAGTTTGTAAACACTCTGTTTGTAAAGTCTGCAATTGGATATTTGGGCCTCTTGGAGGATTTCGTTGGAAACGGGATTTCTTCATCAAATGCTAGACAGAAGAATTCTCAGTAACTTCTTTGGGTTGCTTCTATTCAACACGCAGAGCTGAACCTTCTTTAGAGAGAGCATAATTGAAACACTCTTTTTGTGGAATTTACAAGTAGACATTTCAAGGGCATTGGGCCAATGGTACAAAAGGAAATATCTTCGTATGAAAACTACAGAGAATCATTCTCAGAAACTGCTTTGTGATGTTTGGGTACCACTCACAGAGTTTAAGCTTTGTTTTCATAGAGCAGTTTGGAAACACTCTGTTTGTAAAGTCTGCAAGTGGATATTTGGACCTCTTTGAGGATTTCGTTGGAAACGTTATTTCTTCATCTAATGCTAGACAGAAGAATTCTCAGTAAGTTCTTTGGGTTGCGTGTTTTCAACTCACAGAGTTGAACCTTCCTTTAGACAGAGCAGATTTGAAACACTCTTTTTGTGGAAATTGCAATTGGAGATTTCAAGCACTGTGGGCCAATGGTAGAAAAGAAATATCTTCGTACAAAAACTACAGAGAATCATTCTGAGAAACCACTTTGTGATGTGTGTGTAGCACTCACAGAGTTTAACCTTTGTTTTCATACAGCAGTTTGGAAACACTCTGTTTGTAAAGTCTGCAAGTGGATATTTGGACCTCTTTGAGGATTTCGTTGGAAACGTTTTTTCTTCATCTAATGCTAGACAGAAGAATTCTCAGAAACTTCTTTGGGTTGCGTGTATTCAACTCACAGAGTTTAATCTTCCTTTAGACAGAGCAGATTTGAAACACTCCTTTTGTGGAAATTGCAAGTGGATATTTCAGGCGCTTTGGGGCCAATGGTAGAAAAGGAAATATCTTCGTATAAGAACCAGAGAGAATCATTCTCAGAAACCACTTTGTGATGTGTGTGTAACACTCTCATAGTTTAACCTTTGTTTTCATAGAGCAGTTTGGAAACACTCTGTTTGTAAAGTCGGCAAGTTGATATTTGGACGTCTTTGAGGATTCGTTGGAAACGGGATTTCTTCATCTAATGCTAGACAGAGGAATTCTCAGTAACTTCTTTGGGTTGCATGTGTTCAACACACAGAGTTGAACCTTCCTTTAGACAGAGCAGATTTGAAACACTCTTTTTGTGGAATTTGCAAGGGGAGATTTCAAGCGCTTTGGGGAAAATGGTAGAAAATGTAATATCTTCATATAAAAACTAGAGAGAATAATTTTCAGAAACCACTTTGTGATGTGTGCATTCCACTCACAGAGTTTAACGTTTCTTTTCACAGAGCAGTTTGGAAAAACTCTGTTTGTAAAGTCTGCAAGTGGATATTTGGACCTCTTTGAGGATTCGTTGGAAACGGAATTTCTTCATCTAATGCTAGACAGAAGAATTCTCAGTAACTTTTTGGGTTGCGTGTATTCAACTCACAGAGTTGAACTTTCCTTTAGACAGAGAATATTTCAAACACTCTTTTTGTGGAATTTACAAGTGGAGATTTCATGTGCATTGTGCCAGGGGTGGAAAAGGAAATATCATCATATAAAAACTACAGAGAATGATTCTCAGAAACCACTTCGTGATGTGTGCGTACCACTCACATAGTTTAAATTTTGTTTTCATAGATCAGTTTGGAATCACTCAGTTTGTAAAGTCTGCAAGTGGATATTTCGACCTCTTTGAGGATTTCGTGTTAAACGTTATTTCTTCTTCTAATGCTAGACAGAAGAATTCTCAGTATCTTATTTGGGTTGTGTGTATTCAACTCACAGAGTTGAACCTTCCTTTAGACAGAGCAGATTTGAAACACTCTTTTTGTGGAAATTGCAATTGGAGATTTCAAGCACTGTGGGCCAATGGTAGAAAAGAAATATCTTCGTATAGTAACTAGACAAAATCATTCTCAGAAACCAGTTTGTGATGTGTGCATTCCACTCACAGAGTTTAACCTTTCTTTTCATAGAGCAGTTTGGAAATACTCTGTTTGTAAAGTCTGCAAGTGGATATTTGTACCTCTTTGAGGATTTCGTTGGAAACGTTTTTTCTTCATCTAATGCTAGACAGAAGAATTCTCAGAAACTTCTTTGGGTTGCGTGTATTCAACTCACAGAGTTTAATCTTCCTTTAGACAGAGCAGATTTGAAACACTCCTTTTGTGGAAATTGCAGGTGGATATTTCAGGCGCTTTGGGGCCAATGGTAGAAAAGGAAATATCTTCGTATAAGAACTAGAGAGAATCATTCTCAGAAACCACTTTGTGATGTGTGTGTAACACTCTCATAGTTTAACCTTTGTTTTCGTAGAGCAGTTTGGAAACACTCTGTTTGTAAAGTCGGCAAGTTGATATTTGGACCTCTTTGAAGATTCGTTGGAAACGGGATTTCTTCATCTAATGCTAGACAGAGGAATTCTCAGTAACTTCTTTGGGTTGCATGAGTTCAACACACAGAGTTGAACCTTCCTTTAGACAGAGCAGATTTGAAACACTCTTTTTATGGAATTTGCAAGGGGAGATTTCAAGCGCTTTGGGGAAAATGGTAGAAAATGTAATATCTTCATATAAAAACTAGAGAGAATAATTCTCAGAAACCACTTTGTGATGTGTGCGTTCCACTCACACAGTTTAACGTTTCTTTTCACAGAGCAGTTTGGAAAAACTCTGTTTGTAAAGTCTGCAAGTGGATATTTGGACCTCTTTGAGGATTCGTTGGAAACGGAATTTCTTCATCTAATGCTAGACAGA
Organism: Gorilla gorilla gorilla; assembly: GCF_029281585.2. Taxonomy (NCBI): domain Eukaryota; kingdom Metazoa; phylum Chordata; class Mammalia; order Primates; family Hominidae; genus Gorilla; species Gorilla gorilla. The sequence continues at coordinate 24,732,386 of NC_073248.2, read as the reverse complement.
AGAATTCTCAGTAACTTTTTGGGTTGCGTGTATTCAACTCACAGAGTTGAACTTTCCTTTAGACAGAGAATATTTCAAACACTCTTTTTGTGGAATTTACAAGTGGAGATTTCATGTGCATTGTGCCAGGGGTGGAAAAGGAAATATCATCATATAAAAACTACAGAGAATGATTCTCAGAAACCACTTCGTGATGTGTGCGTACCACTCACATAGTTTAAATTTTGTTTTCATAGATCAGTTTGGAATCACTCAGTTTGTAAAGTCTGCAAGTGGATATTTCGACCTCTTTGAGGATTTCGTGTTAAACGTTATTTCTTCTTCTAATGCTAGACAGAAGAATTCTCAGTATCTTATTTGGGTTGTGTGTATTCAACTCACAGAGTTGAACCTTCCTTTAGACAGAGCAGATTTGAAACACTCTTTTTGTGGAAATTGCAATTGGAGATTTCAAGCACTGTGGGCCAATGGTAGAAAAGAAATATCTTCGTATAGTAACTAGACAAAATCATTCTCAGAAACCAGTTTGTGATGTGTGCATTCCACTCACAGAGTTTAACCTTTCTTTTCATAGAGCAGTTTGGAAATACTCTGTTTGTAAAGTCTGCAAGTGGATATTTGTACCTCTTTGAGGATTTCGTTGGAAACGTTTTTTCTTCATCTAATGCTAGACAGAAGAATTCTCAGAAACTTCTTTGGGTTGCGTGTATTCAACTCACAGAGTTTAATCTTCCTTTAGACAGAGCAGATTTGAAACACTCCTTTTGTGGAAATTGCAGGTGGATATTTCAGGCGCTTTGGGGCCAATGGTAGAAAAGGAAATATCTTCGTATAAGAACTAGAGAGAATCATTCTCAGAAACCACTTTGTGATGTGTGTGTAACACTCTCATAGTTTAACCTTTGTTTTCGTAGAGCAGTTTGGAAACACTCTGTTTGTAAAGTCGGCAAGTTGATATTTGGACCTCTTTGAAGATTCGTTGGAAACGGGATTTCTTCATCTAATGCTAGACAGAGGAATTCTCAGTAACTTCTTTGGGTTGCATGAGTTCAACACACAGAGTTGAACCTTCCTTTAGACAGAGCAGATTTGAAACACTCTTTTTATGGAATTTGCAAGGGGAGATTTCAAGCGCTTTGGGGAAAATGGTAGAAAATGTAATATCTTCATATAAAAACTAGAGAGAATAATTCTCAGAAACCACTTTGTGATGTGTGCGTTCCACTCACACAGTTTAACGTTTCTTTTCACAGAGCAGTTTGGAAAAACTCTGTTTGTAAAGTCTGCAAGTGGATATTTGGACCTCTTTGAGGATTCGTTGGAAACGGAATTTCTTCATCTAATGCTAGACAGAAGAATTCCCAGTAACTTTTTGGGTTGCGTGTATTCAACTCACAGTGTTGATCCTTCCTTTAGACAGAGCAGATTTGAAGCACTCTTTCTGTAGAAATTGCAAGTGGAGATTTCAAGCACTTTGGGGCCAATGGTAGAAAACGAAGTATCTTCGTATAAAAACTACAGAGAATCATTCCGAGAGACCACTTTGGATTTGTGCATTCCACTCACAGAGTTTAACCTTACATTTCAAACAGCAGTTTGGAAACACTCAGTTTGTAAGTTCTGCAAGTGGATATTTGGACCACTTTGAGGATTTCGATGGAAACGGGATTTCTTCATCTATTGCTAGACAGAAGAATTCTCAGTAACTTCTTTGGGTTGCGTGTATTCAACTCACAGAGTTGAAAGTTCCTTTAGACAGAGCAGATTTGACCACTCTTTTTGTGGAAATTGCAAGTGGAGATTTCAAGCACTTTGGGGCCAATGATAGGAAAGGAAATATCTTCGTATAAAAACTAGAGAGAATCATACTCAGAAACCACTTTGCAATGTGTGCGTTCCACTCACAAAGTTTAATCTTTCTTTTCATAGACCAGTTTGTAAACACTCTGTTTGTAAAGTCTGCAATTGGATATTTGGGCCTCTTGGAGGATTTCGTTGGAAACGGGATTTCTTCATCAAATGCTAGACAGAAGAATTCTCAGTAACTTCTTTGGGTTGCTTCTATTCAACACGCAGAGCTGAACCTTCTTTAGAGAGAGCATAATTGAAACACTCTTTTTGTGGAATTTACAAGTAGACATTTCAAGGGCATTGGGCCAATGGTACAAAAGGAAATATCTTCGTATGAAAACTACAGAGAATCATTCTCAGAAACTGCTTTGTGATGTTTGGGTACCACTCACAGAGTTTAAGCTTTGTTTTCATAGAGCAGTTTGGAAACACTCTGTTTGTAAAGTCTGCAAGTGGATATTTGGACCTCTTTGAGGATTTCGTTGGAAACGTTATTTCTTCATCTAATGCTAGACAGAAGAATTCTCTGTAAGTTCTTTGGGTTGCGTGTTTTCAACTCACAGAGTTGAACCTTCCTTTAGACAGAGCAGATTTGAAACACTCTTTTTGTGGAAATTGCAATTGGAGATTTCAAGCACTGTGGGCCAATGGTAGAAAAGAAATATCTTCGTACAAAAACTACAGAGAATCATTCTGAGAAACCACTTTGTGATGTGTGTGTAGCACTCACAGAGTTTAACCTTTGTTTTCATACAGCAGTTTGGAAACACTCTGTTTGTAAAGTCTGCAAGTGGATATTTGGACCTCTTTGAGGATTTCGTTGGAAACGTTTTTTCTTCATCTAATGCTAGACAGAAGAATTCTCAGAAACTTCTTTGGGTTGCGTGTATTCAACTCACAGAGTTTAATCTTCCTTTAGACAGAGCAGATTTGAAACACTCCTTTTGTGGAAATTGCAAGTGGATATTTCAGGCGCTTTGGGGCCAATGGTAGAAAAGGAAATATCTTCGTATAAGAACCAGAGAGAATCATTCTCAGAAACCACTTTGTGATGTGTGTGTAACACTCTCATAGTTTAACCTTTGTTTTCATAGAGCAGTTTGGAAACACTCTGTTTGTAAAGTCGGCAAGTTGATATTTGGACGTCTTTGAGGATTCGTTGGAAACGGGATTTCTTCATCTAATGCTAGACAGAGGAATTCTCAGTAACTTCTTTGGGTTGCATGTGTTCAACACACAGAGTTGAACCTTCCTTTAGACAGAGCAGATTTGAAACACTCTTTTTGTGGAATTTGCAAGGGGAGATTTCAAGCGCTTTGGGGAAAATGGTAGAAAATGTAATATCTTCATATAAAAACTAGAGAGAATAATTTTCAGAAACCACTTTGTGATGTGTGCATTCCACTCACAGAGTTTAACGTTTCTTTTCACAGAGCAGTTTGGAAAAACTCTGTTTGTAAAGTCTGCAAGTGGATATTTGGACCTCTTTGAGGATTCGTTGGAAACGGAATTTCTTCATCTAATGCTAGACAGAAGAATTCTCAGTAACTTTTTGGGTTGCGTGTATTCAACTCACAGAGTTGAACTTTCCTTTAGACAGAGAATATTTCAAACACTCTTTTTGTGGAATTTACAAGTGGAGATTTCATGTGCATTGTGCCAGGGGTGGAAAAGGAAATATCATCATATTAAAACTACAGAGAATGATTCTCAGAAACCACTTCGTGATGTGTGCGTACCACTCACATAGTTTAAATTTTGTTTTCATAGATCAGTTTGGAATCACTCAGTTTGTAAAGTCTGCAAGTGGATATTTCGACCTCTTTGAGGATTTCGTGTTAAACGTTATTTCTTCTTCTAATGCTAGACAGAAGAATTCTCAGTATCTTATTTGGGTTGTGTGTATTCAACTCACAGAGTTGAACCTTCCTTTAGACAGAGCAGATTTGAAACACTCTTTTTGTGGAAATTGCAATTGGAGATATCAAGCACTGTGGGCCAATGGTAGAAAAGAAATATCTTCGTATAGTAACTAGACAAAATCATTCTCAGAAACCAGTTTGTGATGTGTGCATTCCACTCACAGAGTTTAACCTTTCTTTTCATAGAGCAGTTTGGAAATACTCTGTTTGTAAAGTCTGCAAGTGGATATTTGTACCTCTTTGAGGATTTCGTTGGAAACGTTTTTTCTTCATCTAATGCTAGACAGAAGAATTCTCAGAAACTTCTTTGGGTTGCGTGTATTCAACTCACAGAGTTTAATCTTCCTTTAGACAGAGCAGATTTGAAACACTCCTTTTGTGGAAATTGCAGGTGGATATTTCAGGCGCTTTGGGGCCAATGGTAGAAAAGGAAATATCTTCGTATAAGAACTAGAGAGAATCATTCTCAGAAACCACTTTGTGATGTGTGTGTAACACTCTCATAGTTTAACCTTTGTTTTCGTAGAGCAGTTTGGAAACACTCTGTTTGTAAAGTCGGCAAGTTGATATTTGGACCTCTTTGAAGATTCGTTGGAAACGGGATTTCTTCATCTAATGCTAGACAGAGGAATTCTCAGTAACTTCTTTGGGTTGCATGAGTTCAACACACAGAGTTGAACCTTCCTTTAGACAGAGCAGATTTGAAACACTCTTTTTATGGAATTTGCAAGGGGAGATTTCAAGCGCTTTGGGGAAAGTGGTAGAAAATGTAATATCTTCATATAAAAACTAGAGAGAATAATTCTCAGAAACCACTTTGTGATGTGTGCGTTCCACTCACACAGTTTAACGTTTCTTTTCACAGAGCAGTTTGGAAAAACTCTGTTTGTAAAGTCTGCAAGTGGATATTTGGACCTCTTTGAGGATTCGTTGGAAACGGAATTTCTTCATCTAATGCTAGACAGAAGAATTCCCAGTAACTTTTTGGGTTGCGTGTATTCAACTCACAGTGTTGATCCTTCCTTTAGACAGAGCAGATTTGAAGCACTCTTTCTGTAGAAATTGCAAGTGGAGATTTCAAGCACTTTGGGGCCAATGGTAGAAAACGAAGTATCTTCGTATAAAAACTACAGAGAATCATTCCGAGAGACCACTTTGGATTTGTGCATTCCACTCACAGAGTTTAACCTTACATTTCAAACAGCAGTTTGGAAACACTCAGTTTGTAAGTTCTGCAAGTGGATATTTGGACCACTTTGAGGATTTCGATGGAAACGGGATTTCTTCATCTATTGCTAGACAGAAGAATTCTCAGTAACTTCTTTGGGTTGCGTGTATTCAACTCACAGAGTTGAAAGTTCCTTTAGACAGAGCAGATTTGACCACTCTTTTTGTGGAAATTGCAAGTGGAGATTTCAAGCACTTTGGGGCCAATGATAGGAAAGGAAATATCTTCGTATAAAAACTAGAGAGAATCATACTCAGAAACCACTTTGTAATGTGTGCGTTCCACTCACAAAGTTTAATCTTTCTTTTCATAGACCAGTTTGTAAACACTCTGTTTGTAAAGTCTGCAATTGGATATTTGGGCCTCTTGGAGGATTTCGTTGGAAACGGGATTTCTTCATCAAATGCTAGACAGAAGAATTCTCAGTAACTTCTTTGGGTTGCTTCTATTCAACACGCAGAGCTGAACCTTCTTTAGAGAGAGCATAATTGAAACACTCTTTTTGTGGAATTTACAAGTAGACATTTCAAGGGCATTGGGCCAATGGTACAAAAGGAAATATCTTCGTATGAAAACTACAGAGAATCATTCTCAGAAACTGCTTTGTGATGTTTGGGTACCACTCACAGAGTTTAAGCTTTGTTTTCATAGAGCAGTTTGGAAACACTCTGTTTGTAAAGTCTGCAAGTGGATATTTGGACCTCTTTGAGGATTTCGTTGGAAACGTTATTTCTTCATCTAATGCTAGACAGAAGAATTCTCAGTAAGTTCTTTGGGTTGCGTGTTTTCAACTCACAGAGTTGAACCTTCCTTTAGACGGAGCAGATTTGAAACACTCTTTTTGTGGAAATTGCAATTGGAGATTTCAAGCACTGTGGGCCAATGGTAGAAAAGAAATATCTTCGTACAAAAACTACAGAGAATCATTCTGAGAAACCACTTTGTGATGTTTGTGTAGCACTCACAGAGTTTAACCTTTGTTTTCATACAGCAGTTTGGAAACACTCTGTTTGTAAAGTCTGCAAGTGGATATTTGGACCTCTTTGAGGATTTCGTTGGAAACGTTTTTTCTTCATCTAATGCTAGACAGAAGAATTCTCAGAAACTTCTTTGGGTTGCGTGTATTCAACTCACAGAGTTTAATCTTCCTTTAGACAGAGCAGATTTGAAACACTCCTTTTGTGGAAATTGCAAGTGGATATTTCAGGCGCTTTGGGGCCAATGGTAGAAAAGGAAATATCTTCGTATAAGAACCAGAGAGAATCATTCTCAGAAACCACTTTGTGATGTGTGTGTAACACTCTCATAGTTTAACCTTTGTTTTCATAGAGCAGTTTGGAAACACTCTGTTTGTAAAGTCGGCAAGTTGATATTTGGACGTCTTTGAGGATTCGTTGGAAACGGGATTTCTTCATCTAATGCTAGACAGAGGAATTCTCAGTAACTTCTTTGGGTTGCATGTGTTCAACACACAGAGTTGAACCTTCCTTTAGACAGAGCAGATTTGAAACACTCTTTTTGTGGAATTTGCAAGGGGAGATTTCAAGCGCTTTGGGGAAAATGGTAGAAAATGTAATATCTTCATATAAAAACTAGAGAGAATAATTTTCAGAAACCACTTTGTGATGTGTGCATTCCACTCACAGAGTTTAACGTTTCTTTTCACAGAGCAGTTTGGAAAAACTCTGTTTGTAAAGTCTGCAAGTGGATATTTGGACCTCTTTGAGGATTCGTTGGAAACGGAATTTCTTCATCTAATGCTAGACAGAAGAATTCTCAGTAACTTTTTGGGTTGCGTGTATTCAACTCACAGAGTTGAACTTTCCTTTAGACAGAGAATATTTCAAACACTCTTTTTGTGGAATTTACAAGTGGAGATTTCATGTGCATTGTGCCAGGGGTGGAAAAGGAAATATCATCATATAAAAACTACAGAGAATGATTCTCAGAAACCACTTCGTGATGTGTGCGTACCACTCACATAGTTTAAATTTTGTTTTCATAGATCAGTTTGGAATCACTCAGTTTGTAAAGTCTGCAAGTGGATATTTCGACCTCTTTGAGGATTTCGTGTTAAACGTTATTTCTTCTTCTAATGCTAGACAGAAGAATTCTCAGTATCTTATTTGGGTTGTGTGTATTCAACTCACAGAGTTGAACCTTCCTTTAGACAGAGCAGATTTGAAACACTCTTTTTGTGGAAATTGCAATTGGAGATTTCAAGCACTGTGGGCCAATGGTAGAAAAGAAATATCTTCGTATAGTAACTAGACAAAATCATTCTCAGAAACCAGTTTGTGATGTGTGCATTCCACTCACAGAGTTTAACCTTTCTTTTCATAGAGCAGTTTGGAAATACTCTGTTTGTAAAGTCTGCAAGTGGATATTTGTACCTCTTTGAGGATTTCGTTGGAAACGTTTTTTCTTCATCTAATGCTAGACAGAAGAATTCTCAGAAACTTCTTTGGGTTGCGTGTATTCAACTCACAGAGTTTAATCTTCCTTTAGACAGAGCAGATTTGAAACACTCCTTTTGTGGAAATTGCAGGTGGATATTTCAGGCGCTTTGGGGCCAATGGTAGAAAAGGAAATATCTTCGTATAAGAACTAGAGAGAATCATTCTCAGAAACCACTTTGTGATGTGTGTGTAACACTCTCATAGTTTAACCTTTGTTTTCGTAGAGCAGTTTGGAAACACTCTGTTTGTAAAGTCGGCAAGTTGATATTTGGACCTCTTTGAAGATTCGTTGGAAACGGGATTTCTTCATCTAATGCTAGACAGAGGAATTCTCAGTAACTTCTTTGGGTTGCATGAGTTCAACACACAGAGTTGAACCTTCCTTTAGACAGAGCAGATTTGAAACACTCTTTTTATGGAATTTGCAAGGGGAGATTTCAAGCGCTTTGGGGAAAATGGTAGAAAATGTAATATCTTCATATAAAAACTAGAGAGAATAATTCTCAGAAACCACTTTGTGATGTGTGCGTTCCACTCACACAGTTTAACGTTTCTTTTCACAGAGCAGTTTGGAAAAACTCTGTTTGTAAAGTCTGCAAGTGGATATTTGGACCTCTTTGAGGATTCGTTGGAAACGGAATTTCTTCATCTAATGCTAGACAGAAGAATTCCCAGTAACTTTTTGGGTTGCGTGTATTCAACTCACAGTGTTGATCCTTCCTTTAGACAGAGCAGATTTGAAGCACTCTTTCTGTAGAAATTGCAAGTGGAGATTTCAAGCACTTTGGGGCCAATGGTAGAAAACGAAGTATCTTCGTATAAAAACTACAGAGAATCATTCCGAGAGACCACTTTGGATTTGTGCATTCCACTCACAGAGTTTAACCTTACATTTCAAACAGCAGTTTGGAAACACTCAGTTTGTAAATTCTGCAAGTGGATATTTGGACCACTTTGAGGATTTCGATGGAAACGGGATTTCTTCATCTATTGCTAGACAGAAGAATTCTCAGTAACTTCTTTGGGTTGCGTGTATTCAACTCACAGAGTTGAAAGTTCCTTTAGACAGAGCAGATTTGACCACTCTTTTTGTGGAAATTGCAAGTGGAGATTTCAAGCACTTTGGGGCCAATGATAGGAAAGGAAATATCTTCGTATAAAAACTAGAGAGAATCATACTCAGAAACCACTTTGCAATGTGTGCGTTCCACTCACAAAGTTTAATCTTTCTTTTCATAGACCAGTTTGTAAACACTCTGTTTGTAAAGTCTGCAATTGGATATTTGGGCCTCTTGGAGGATTTCGTTGGAAACGGGATTTCTTCATCAAATGCTAGACAGAAGAATTCTCAGTAACTTCTTTGGGTTGCTTCTATTCAACACGCAGAGCTGAACCTTCTTTAGAGAGAGCATAATTGAAACACTCTTTTTGTGGAATTTACAAGTAGACATTTCAAGGGCATTGGGCCAATGGTACAAAAGGAAATATCTTCGTATGAAAACTACAGAGAATCATTCTCAGAAACTGCTTTGTGATGTTTGGGTACCACTCACAGAGTTTAAGCTTTGTTTTCATAGAGCAGTTTGGAAACACTCTGTTTGTAAAGTCTGCAAGTGGATATTTGGACCTCTTTGAGGATTTCGTTGGAAACGTTATTTCTTCATCTAATGCTAGACAGAAGAATTCTCTGTAAGTTCTTTGGGTTGCGTGTTTTCAACTCACAGAGTTGAACCTTCCTTTAGACAGAGCAGATTTGAAACACTCTTTTTGTGGAAATTGCAATTGGAGATTTCAAGCACTGTGGGCCAATGGTAGAAAAGAAATATCTTCGTACAAAAACTACAGAGAATCATTCTGAGAAACCACTTTGTGATGTGTGTGTAGCACTCACAGAGTTTAACCTTTGTTTTCATACAGCAGTTTGGAAACACTCTGTTTGTAAAGTCTGCAAGTGGATATTTGGACCTCTTTGAGGATTTCGTTGGAAACGTTTTTTCTTCATCTAATGCTAGAAAGAAGAATTCTCAGAAACTTCTTTGGGTTGCGTGTATTCAACTCACAGAGTTTAATCTTCCTTTAGACAGAGCAGATTTGAAACACTCTTTTTGTGGAATTTGCAAGGGGAGATTTCAGGCGCTTTGGGGAAAATGGTAGAAAAGGAAATATGTTCGTATAAGAACCAGAGAGAATCATTCTCAGAAACCACTTTGTGATGTGTGTGTAACACTCACTGAGTTTAACGTTTCTTTTCACAGAGCAGTTTGGAAACACTCTGTTTGTAAAGTCGGCAAGTTGATATTTGGACGTCTTTGAGGATTCGTTGGAAACGGGATTTCTTCATCTAATGCTAGACAGAGGAATTCTCAGTAACTTCTTTGGGTTGCATGTGTTCAACACACAGAGTTGAACTTTCCTTTAGACAGAGAATATTTCAAACACTCTTTTTGTGGAATTTACAAGTGGAGATTTCATGTGCATTGTGCCAGGGGTAGAAAAGGAAATATCATCATATAAAAACTACAGAGAATGATTCTCAGAAACCACTTCGTGATGTGTGCGTACCACTCACATAGTTTAAATTTTGTTTTCATAGATCAGTTTGGAATCACTCAGTTTGTAAAGTCTGCAAGTGGATATTTCGACCTCTTTGAGGATTTCGTGTTAAACGTTATTTCTTCTTCTAATGCTAGACAGAAGAATTCTCAGTATCTTATTTGGGTTGTGTGTATTCAACTCACAGAGTTGAACCTTCCTTTAGACAGAGCAGATTTGAAACACTCTTTTTGTGGAAATTGCAATTGGAGATTTCAAGCACTGTGGGCCAATGGTAGAAAAGAAATATCTTCGTATAGTAACTAGACAAAATCATTCTCAGAAACCAGTTTGTGATGTGTGCATTCCACTCACAGAGTTTAACCTTTCTTTTCATAGAGCAGTTTGGAAATACTCTGTTTGTAAAGTCTGCAAGTGGATATTTGTACCTCTTTGAGGATTTCGTTGGAAACGTTTTTTCTTCATCTAATGCTAGACAGAAGAATTCTCAGAAACTTCTTTGGGTTGCGTGTATTCAACTCACAGAGTTTAATCTTCCTTTAGACAGAGCAGATTTGAAACACTCCTTTTGTGGAAATTGCAGGTGGATATTTCAGGCGCTTTGGGGCCAATGGTAGAAAAGGAAATATCTTCGTATAAGAACTAGAGAGAATCATTCTCAGAAACCACTTTGTGATGTGTGTGTAACACTCTCATAGTTTAACCTTTGTTTTCGTAGAGCAGTTTGGAAACACTCTGTTTGTAAAGTCGGCAAGTTGATATTTGGACGTCTTTGAAGATTCGTTGGAAACGGGATTTCTTCATCTAATGCTAGACAGAGGAATTCTCAGTAACTTCTTTGGGTTGCATGAGTTCAACACACAGAGTTGAACCTTCCTTTAGACAGAGCAGATTTGAAACACTCTTTTTATGGAATTTGCAAGGGGAGATTTCAAGCGCTTTGGGGAAAATGGTAGAAAATGTAATATCTTCATATAAAAACTAGAGAGAATAATTCTCAGAAACCACTTTGTGATGTGTGCGTTCCACTCACACAGTTTAACGTTTCTTTTCACAGAGCAGTTTGGAAAAACTCTGTTTGTAAAGTCTGCAAGTGGATATTTGGACCTCTTTGAGGATTCGTTGGAAACGGAATTTCTTCATCTAATGCTAGACAGAAGAATTCCCAGTAACTTTTTGGGTTGCGTGTATTCAACTCACAGTGTTGATCCTTCCTTTAGACAGAGCAGATTTGAAGCACTCTTTCTGTAGAAATTGCAAGTGGAGATTTCAAGCACTTTGGGGCCAATGGTAGAAAACGAAGTATCTTCGTATAAAAACTACAGAGAATCATTCCGAGAGACCACTTTGGATTTGTGCATTCCACTCACAGAGTTTAACCTTACATTTCAAACAGCAGTTTGGAAACACTCAGTTTGTAAGTTCTGCAAGTGGATATTTGGACCACTTTGAGGATTTCGATGGAAACGGGATTTCTTCATCTATTGCTAGACAGAAGAATTCTCAGTAACTTCTTTGGGTTGCGTGTATTCAACTCACAGAGTTGAAAGTTCCTTTAGACAGAGCAGATTTGACCACTCTTTTTGTGGAAATTGCAAGTGGAGATTTCAAGCACTTTGGGGCCAATGATAGGAAAGGAAATATCTTCGTATAAAAACTAGAGAGAATCATACTCAGAAACCACTTTGTAATGTGTGCGTTCCACTCACAAAGTTTAATCTTTCTTTTCATAGACCAGTTTGTAAACACTCTGTTTGTAAAGTCTGCAATTGGATATTTGGGCCTCTTGGAGGATTTCGTTGGAAACGGGATTTCTTCATCAAATGCTAGACAGAAGAATTCTCAGTAACTTCTTTGGGTTGCTTCTATTCAACACGCAGAGCTGAACCTTCTTTAGAGAGAGCATAATTGAAACACTCTTTTTGTGGAATTTACAAGTAGACATTTCAAGGGCATTGGGCCAATGGTACAAAAGGAAATATCTTCGTATGAAAACTACAGAGAATCATTCTCAGAAACTGCTTTGTGATGTTTGGGTACCACTCACAGAGTTTAAGCTTTGTTTTCATAGAGCAGTTTGGAAACACTCTGTTTGTAAAGTCTGCAAGTGGATATTTGGACCTCTTTGAGGATTTCGTTGGAAACGTTATTTCTTCATCTAATGCTAGACAGAAGAATTCTCAGTAAGTTCTTTGGGTTGCGTGTTTTCAACTCACAGAGTTGAACCTTCCTTTAGACAGAGCAGATTTGAAACACTCTTTTTGTGGAAATTGCAATTGGAGATTTCAAGCACTGTGGGCCAATGGTAGAAAAGAAATATCTTCGTACAAAAACTACAGAGAATCATTCTGAGAAACCACTTTGTGATGTGTGTGTAGCACTCACAGAGTTTAACCTTTGTTTTCATACAGCAGTTTGGAAACACTCTGTTTGTAAAGTCTGCAAGTGGATATTTGGACCTCTTTGAGGATTTCGTTGGAAACGTTTTTTCTTCATCTAATGCTAGACAGAAGAATTCTCAGAAACTTCTTTGGGTTGCGTGTATTCAACTCACAGAGTTTAATCTTCCTTTAGACAGAGCAGATTTGAAACACTCCTTTTGTGGAAATTGCAGGTGGATATTTCAGGCGCTTTGGGGCCAATGGTAGAAAAGGAAATATCTTCGTATAAGAACCAGAGAGAATCATTCTCAGAAACCACTTTGTGATGTGTGTGTAACACTCTCATAGTTTAACCTTTGTTTTCGTAGAGCAGTTTGGAAACACTATGTTTGTAAAGTCGGCAAGTTGATATTTGGACCTCTTTGAAGATTCGTTGGAAACGGGATTTCTTCATCTAATGCTAGACAGAGGAATTCTCAGTAACTTCTTTGGGTTGCATGAGTTCAACACACAGAGTTGAACCTTCCTTTAGACAGAGCAGATTTGAAACACTCTTTTTGTGGAAATTGCAATTGGAGATTTCAAGCACTGTGGGCCAATGGTAGAAAAGAAATATCTTCGTATAGTAACTAGACAAAATCATTCTCAGAAACCACTTTGTGATGTGTGCATTCCACTCACAGAGTTTAACCTTTCTTTTAAAAGAGCAGTTTGGAAATACTCTGTTTGTAAAGTCTGCAAGTGGATATTTGTACCTCTTTGAGGATTTCGTTGGAAACGTTTTTTCTTCATCTAATGCTAGACAGAAGAATTCTCAGAAACTTCTTTGGGTTGCGTGTATTCAACTCACAGAGTTTAATCTTCCTTTAGACAGAGCAGATTTGAAACACTCCTTTTGTGGAAATTGCAAGTGGATATTTCAGGCGCTTTGGGGCCAATGGTAGAAAAGGAAATATCTTCGTATAAGAACCAGAGAGAATCATTCTCAGAAACCACTTTGTGATGTGTGTGTAACACTCTCATAGTTTAACCTTTGTTTTCGTAGAGCAGTTTGGAAACACTCTGTTTGTAAAGTCGGCAAGTTGATATTTGGACGTCTTTGAGGATTCGTTGGAAACGGGATTTCTTCATCTAATGCTAGACAGAGGAATTCTCAGTAACTTCTTTGGGTTGCATGTGTTCAACACACAGAGTTGAACCTTCCTTTAGACAGAGCAGATTTGAAACACTCTTTTTGTGGAATTTGCAAGGGGAGATTTCAAGCGCTTTGGGGAAAATGGTAGAAAATGTAATATCTTCATATAAAAACTAGAGAGAATAATTTTCAGAAACCACTTTGTGATGTGTGCATTCCACTCACAGAGTTTAACGTTTCTTTTCACAGAGCAGTTTGGAAAAACTCTGTTTGTAAAGTCTGCAAGTGGATATTTGGACCTCTTTGAGGATTCGTTGGAAACGGAATTTCTTCATCTAATGCTAGACAGAAGAATTCTCAGTAACTTTTTGGGTTGCGTGTATTCAACTCACAGAGTTGAACTTTCCTTTAGACAGAGAATATTTCAAACACTCTTTTTGTGGAATTTACAAGTGGAGATTTCATGTGCATTGTGCCAGGGGTGGAAAAGGAAATATCATCATATAAAAACTACAGAGAATGATTCTCAGAAACCACTTCGTGATGTGTGCGTACCACTCACATAGTTTAAATTTTGTTTTCATAGATCAGTTTGGAATCACTCAGTTTGTAAAGTCTGCAAGTGGATATTTCGACCTCTTTGAGGATTTCGTGTTAAACGTTATTTCTTCTTCTAATGCTAGACAGAAGAATTCTCAGTATCTTATTTGGGTTGTGTGTATTCAACTCACAGAGTTGAACCTTCCTTTAGACAGAGCAGATTTGAAACACTCTTTTTGTGGAAATTGCAATTGGAGATTTCAAGCACTGTGGGCCAATGGTAGAAAAGAAATATCTTCGTATAGTAACTAGACAAAATCATTCTCAGAAACCAGTTTGTGATGTGTGCATTCCACTCACAGAGTTTAACCTTTCTTTTCATAGAGCAGTTTGGAAATACTCTGTTTGTAAAGTCTGCAAGTGGATATTTGTACCTCTTTGAGGATTTCGTTGGAAACGTTTTTTCTTCATCTAATGCTAGACAGAAGAATTCTCAGAAACTTCTTTGGGTTGCGTGTATTCAACTCACAGAGTTTAATCTTCCTTTAGACAGAGCAGATTTGAAACACTCCTTTTGTGGAAATTGCAGGTGGATATTTCAGGCGCTTTGGGGCCAATGGTAGAAAAGGAAATATCTTCGTATAAGAACTAGAGAGAATCATTCTCAGAAACCACTTTGTGATGTGTGTGTAACACTCTCATAGTTTAACCTTTGTTTTCGTAGAGCAGTTTGGAAACACTCTGTTTGTAAAGTCGGCAAGTTGATATTTGGACCTCTTTGAAGATTCGTTGGAAACGGGATTTCTTCATCTAATGCTAGACAGAGGAATTCTCAGTAACTTCTTTGGGTTGCATGAGTTCAACACACAGAGTTGAACCTTCCTTTAGACAGAGCAGATTTGAAACACTCTTTTTATGGAATTTGCAAGGGGAGATTTCAAGCGCTTTGGGGAAAATGGTAGAAAATGTAATATCTTCATATAAAAACTAGAGAGAATAATTCTCAGAAACCACTTTGTGATGTGTGCGTTCCACTCACACAGTTTAACGTTTCTTTTCACAGAGCAGTTTGGAAAAACTCTGTTTGTAAAGTCTGCAAGTGGATATTTGGAGCTCTTTGAGGATTCGTTGGAAACGGAATTTCTTCATCTAATGCTAGACAGAAGAATTCCCAGTAACTTTTTGGCTTGCGTGTATTCAACTCACAGTGTTGATCCTTCCTTTAGACAGAGCAGATTTGAAGCACTCTTTCTGTAGAAATTGCAAGTGGAGATTTCAAGCACTTTGGGGCCAATGGTAGAAAACGAAGTATCTTCGTATAAAAACTACAGAGAATCATTCCGAGAGACCACTTTGGATTTGTGCATTCCACTCACAGAGTTTAACCTTACATTTCAAACAGCAGTTTGGAAACACTCAGTTTGTAAGTTCTGCAAGTGGATATTTGGACCACTTTGAGGATTTCGATGGAAACGGGATTTCTTCATCTATTGCTAGACAGAAGAATTCTCAGTAACTTCTTTGGGTTGCGTGTATTCAACTCACAGAGTTGAAAGTTCCTTTAGACAGAGCAGATTTGACCACTCTTTTTGTGGAAATTGCAAGTGGAGATTTCAAGCGCTTTGGGGCCAATGATAGGAAAGGAAATATCTTCGTATAAAAACTAGAGAGAATCATACTCAGAAACCACTTTGCAATGTGTGCGTTCCACTCACAAAGTTTAATCTTTCTTTTCATAGACCAGTTTGTAAACACTCTGTTTGTAAAGTCTGCAATTGGATATTTGGGCCTCTTGGAGGATTTCGTTGGAAACGGTATTTCTTCATCAAATGCTAGACAGAAGAATTCTCAGTAACTTCTTTGGGTTGCTTCTATTCAACACGCAGAGCTGAACCTTCTTTAGAGAGAGCATAATTGAAACACTCTTTTTGTGGAATTTACAAGTAGACATTTCAAGGGCATTGGGCCAATGGTACAAAAGGAAATATCTTCGTATGAAAACTACAGAGAATCATTCTCAGAAACTGCTTTGTGATGTTTGGGTACCACTCACAGAGTTTAAGCTTTGTTTTCATAGAGCAGTTTGGAAACACTCTGTTTGTAAAGTCTGCAAGTGGATATATGGACCTCTTTGAGGATTTCGTTGGAAACGTTATTTCTTCATCTAATGCTAGACAGAAGAATTCTCAGTAAGTTCTTTGGGTTGCGTGTTTTCAACTCACAGAGTTGAACCTTCCTTTAGACAGAGCAGATTTGAAACACTCTTTTTGTGGAAATTGCAATTGGAGATTTCAAGCACTGTGGGCCAATGGTAGAAAAGAAATATCTTCGTACAAAAACTACAGAGAATCATTCAGAGAAACCACTTTGTGATGTGTGTGTAGCACTCACAGAGTTTAACCTTTGTTTTCATACAGCAGTTTGGAAACACTCTGTTTGTAAAGTCTGCAAGTGGATATTTGGACCTCTTTGAGGATTTCGTTGGAAACGTTTTTTCTTCATCTAATGCTAGACAGAAGAATTCTCAGAAACTTCTTTGGGTTGCGTGTATTCAACTCACAGAGTTTAATCTTCCTTTAGACAGAGCAGATTTGAAACACTCCTTTTGTGGAAATTGCAAGTGGATATTTCAGGCGCTTTGGGGCCAATGGTAGAAAAGGAAATATCTTCGTATAAGAACCAGAGAGAATCATTCTCAGAAACCACTTTGTGATGTGTGTGTAACACTCTCATAGTTTAACCTTTGTTTTCGTAGAGCAGTTTGGAAACACTCTGTTTGTAAAGTCGGCAAGTTGATATTTGGACGTCTTTGAGGATTCGTTGGAAACGGGATTTCTTCATCTAATGCTAGACAGAGGAATTCTCAGTAACTTCTTTGGGTTGCATGTGTTCAACACACAGAGTTGAACCTTCCTTTAGACAGAGCAGATTTGAAACACTCTTTTTGTGGAATTTGCAAGGGGAGATTTCAAGCGCTTTGGGGAAAATGGTAGAAAATGTAATATCTTCATATAAAAACTAGAGAGAATAATTTTCAGAAACCACTTTGTGATGTGTGCATTCCACTCACAGAGTTTAACGTTTCTTTTCACAGAGCAGTTTGGAAAAACTCTGTTTGTAAAGTCTGCAAGTGGATATTTGGACCTCTTTGAGGATTCGTTGGAAACGGAATTTCTTCATCTAATGCTAGACAGAAGAATTCTCAGTAACTTTTTGGGTTGCGTGTATTCAACTCACAGAGTTGAACTTTCCTTTAGACAGAGAATATTTCAAACACTCTTTTTGTGGAATTTACAAGTGGAGATTTCATGTGCATTGTGCCAGGGGTGGAAAAGGAAATATCATCATATAAAAACTACAGAGAATGATTCTCAGAAACCACTTCGTGATGTGTGCGTACCACTCACATAGTTTAAATTTTGTTTTCATAGATCAGTTTGGAATCACTCAGTTTGTAAAGTCTGCAAGTGGATATTTCGACCTCTTTGAGGATTTCGTGTTAAACGTTATTTCTTCTTCTAATGCTAGACAGAAGAATTCTCAGTATCTTATTTGGGTTGTGTGTATTCAACTCACAGAGTTGAACCTTCCTTTAGACAGAGCAGATTTGAAACACTCTTTTTGTGGAAATTGCAATTGGAGATTTCAAGCACTGTGGGCCAATGGTAGAAAAGAAATATCTTCGTATAGTAACTAGACAAAATCATTCTCAGAAACCAGTTTGTGATGTGTGCATTCCACTCACAGAGTTTAACCTTTCTTTTCATAGAGCAGTTTGGAAATACTCTGTTTGTAAAGTCTGCAAGTGGATATTTGTACCTCTTTGAGGATTTCGTTGGAAACGTTTTTTCTTCATCTAATGCTAGACAGAAGAATTCTCAGAAACTTCTTTGGGTTGCGTGTATTCAACTCACAGAGTTTAATCTTCCTTTAGACAGAGCAGATTTGAAACACTCCTTTTGTGGAAATTGCAGGTGGATATTTCAGGCGCTTTGGGGCCAATGGTAGAAAAGGAAATATCTTCGTATAAGAACTAGAGAGAATCATTCTCAGAAACCACTTTGTGATGTGTGTGTAACACTCTCATAGTTTAACCTTTGTTTTCGTAGAGCAGTTTGGAAACACTCTGTTTGTAAAGTCGGCAAGTTGATATTTGGACCTCTTTGAAGATTCGTTGGAAACGGGATTTCTTCATCTAATGCTAGACAGAGGAATTCTCAGTAACTTCTTTGGGTTGCATGAGTTCAACACACAGAGTTGAACCTTCCTTTAGACAGAGCAGATTTGAAACACTCTTTTTATGGAATTTGCAAGGGGAGATTTCAAGCGCTTTGGGGAAAATGGTAGAAAATGTAATATCTTCATATAAAAACTAGAGAGAATAATTCTCAGAAACCACTTTGTGATGTGTGCGTTCCACTCACACAGTTTAACGTTTCTTTTCACAGAGCAGTTTGGAAAAACTCTGTTTGTAAAGTCTGCAAGTGGATATTTGGACCTCTTTGAGGATTCGTTGGAAACGGAATTTCTTCATCTAATGCTAGACAGAAGAATTCCCAGTAACTTTTTGGGTTGCGTGTATTCAACTCACAGTGTTGATCCTTCCTTTAGACAGAGCAGATTTGAAGCACTCTTTCTGTAGAAATTGCAAGTGGAGATTTCAAGCACTTTGGGGCCAATGGTAGAAAACGAAGTATCTTCGTATAAAAACTACAGAGAATCATTCCGAGAGACCACTTTGGATTTGTGCATTCCACTCACAGAGTTTAACCTTACATTTCAAACAGCAGTTTGGAAACACTCAGTTTGTAAGTTCTGCAAGTGGATATTTGGACCACTTTGAGGATTTCGATGGAAACGGGATTTCTTCATCTATTGCTAGACAGAAGAATTCTCAGTAACTTCTTTGGGTTGCGTGTATTCAACTCACAGAGTTGAAAGTTCCTTTAGACAGAGCAGATTTGACCACTCTTTTTGTGGAAATTGCAAGTGGAGATTTCAAGCGCTTTGGGGCCAATGATAGGAAAGGAAATATCTTCGTATAAAAACTAGAGAGAATCATACTCAGAAACCACTTTGTAATGTGTGCGTTCCACTCACAAAGTTTAATCTTTCTTTTCATAGACCAGTTTGTAAACACTCTGTTTGTAAAGTCTGCAATTGGATATTTGGGCCTCTTGGAGGATTTCGCTGGAAACGGGATTTCTTCATCAAATGCTAGACAGAAGAATTCTCAGTAACTTCTTTGGGTTGCTTCTATTCAACACGCAGAGCTGAACCTTCTTTAGAGAGAGCATAATTGAAACACTCTTTTTGTGGAATTTACAAGTAGACATTACAAGGGCATTGGGCCAATGGTACAAAAGGAAATATCTTCGTATGAAAACTACAGAGAATCATTCTCAGAAACTGCTTTGTGATGTTTGGGTACCACTCACAGAGTTTAACCTTTGTTTTCATAGAGCAGTTTGGAAACACTCTGTTTGTAAAGTCTGCAAGTGGATATTTGGACCTCTTTGAGGATTTCGTTGGAAACGTTATTTCTTCATCTAATGCTAGACAGAAGAATTCTCAGTAAGTTCTTTGGGTTGCGTGTTTCCAACTCACAGAGTTGAACCTTCCTTTAGACAGAGCAGATTTGAAACACTCTTTTTGTGGAAATTGCAATTGGAGATTTCAAGCACTTTGGGCCAATGGTAGGAAAGAAATATCTTCGTACAAAAACTAGAGAGAATCATTCTGAGAAACCACTTTGTGATGTGTGCGTAGCACTCACAGAGTTTAACCTTTGTTTTCATACAGCAGTTTGGAAACACTCTGTTTGTAAAGTCTGCAAGTGGATATTTGGAGCTCTTTGAGGATTTCGTTGGAAACGGGATTTCGTCATCTAATGCTAGACAGAAGAATTCTCAGAAAATTCTTTGGGTTGCGTGTATTCAACCCACGGAGTTTAATCTTCCTTTAGACAGAGCAGATCTGAAACACTCCTTTTGTGGAAATTGCAAGTGGATATTTCAGGCGCTTTGGGGCCAATGGTAGAAAAGGAAATATCTTCGTATAAGAACCAGAGAGAATCATTCTCAGAAACCACTTTGTGGTGTGCGTGTTACACTCTCATAGTTTAACCTTTGTTTTCGTAGAGCAGTTTGGAAACACTCTGTTTGTAAAGTCGGCAAGTTGATATTTGGACCTCTTTGAGGATTCGTTGGAAACGGGATTTCTTCATCTAATGCTAGACAGAGGAATTCTCAGTAACTTCTTTGGGTTGCATGTGTTCAACACACAGAGTTGAACCTTCCTTTAGACAGAGCAGATTTGAAACACTCTTTTTGTGGAGTTTCCAAGGGGAGATTTCAAGCGCTTTGGGGAAAATGGTAGAAAATGTAATATCTTCATATAAAAACTAGAGAGAATAATTCTCAGAAACCACTTTGTGATGTGTGCATTCCACTCACAGAGTTTAACGTTTCTTTTCACAGAGCAGTTTGGAAAAACTCTGTTTGTAATGTCTGCAAGTGGATATTTGGACCTCTTTGAGGATTCGTTGGAAACGGAATTTCTTCATCTAATGCTAGACAGAAGAATTCTCAGTAACATTTTGGGTTGCGTGTATTCAACTCACAGAGTTGAACCTTCCTTTAGACAGAGAATATTTCAAACACTCTTTTTGTGGAATTTACAAGTGGAGATTTCATGTGCATTGTGCCAGGGGTGGAAAAGGAAATATCATCATATGAAAACTACAGGGAATCATTCTCAGAAACCACCTCGTGATGTGTGCGTACCACTCACATAGTTTAAACTTTGTTTTCATAGAACAGTTTGGAAACACTCAGTTTGTAAATTCTGCAAGTGGATATTTGGACCTCTTTGAGGATTTCGTGTTAAACGTTATTTCTTCATCTAATGCTAGACAGAAGAATTCTCAGTATCTTATTTGGGTTGTGTGTATTCAACTCACAGAGTTGAAACTTCCTTTAGACAGAGCAGATTTGAAACACTCTTTTTGTGGAAATTGCAATTGGAGATTTCAAGCACTGTGGGCCAATGGTAGAAAAGAAATATCTTCGTATAGTAACTAGACAGAATCATTCTCAGAAACCAGTTTGTGATGTGTGCATTCCACTCACAGAGTTTAACCTTTCTTTTCATAGTGCAGTTTGGAAATACTCTGTTTGTAAAGTCTGCAAGTGGATACTTGGGCCTCTATGAGGATTTCGTTGGAAACGGGATTTCTTCATCTAATGCTAGACAGAAGAATTCTCAGTAACTTCTTTGGGTTACATGTATTCAAGTCACGGAGTTGAACCTTCCTTTAGACAGAGCAGATTTGAAACACTCTTTTTGTGGAATTTGAAAGTGGAGATTTCAAGCGCTTTGGGGACAATTGTAGAAAAGGAAATATCTTCATATATAAACTAGAGAGAATCATTCTCAGAAACCACTTTGTGATGTGTGCGTTCCACTCACAGAATTTAACCTTTCTTTTCACAGAGCACTTTGGAAACACTCTGTTTTTAAAGTCTGCAGGTGGATATTTGGACCTGTTTGAGGATTTCGTTGGAAACGGGATTTCTTCATCTAATGCTAGACAGAATAATTCTCGGTAACTTCTTTGCATTGCGTGTATTCAACTCACAGAGTTGAACCTTCCTTCAGACAGAACAGATTTGAAACACTCTTTTTGTGGAATTTTCAAGTGGAGATTTCATGCGCTTTGGGGCCAATAGTAGAGAAGGAAATATCTTCATATAAAAACTAGAGAGAATCATTCTCAGAAAACTCTTTGGGATGTGTGCGTTCCCCTCACAGAGTTTAACCTTTCTTTTCATAGCGCAGATAGGAAGCACTCTGTGTGTAAAGTCTGCAAGTGGGTATTTGGACCCCTTTGAGGATTTTGTTGGAAACGGGATTTCTTCATCCAATGCTAGACACAAGAATTCCTAGTAGCTTCTTTGTGTTGCGTGTATTCAACTCACAGAATTGAACCTTCCTTTAGGCAGAGCAGATTTGAAACACTCTTTTTGTGGAATTTCCAAGTGGAGATTTCAAGCGATTTGGAGACTATGATTGAAAAGGAAATATCTTCATATAAAAATTAGACAGAATCATTCCCAGAAACCACTTTGTAATGTGTCCGTTCCACTAACAGAGTTTAACCTTACTTTTCACTGTACAGTTTGGAAACACTCTGTTTGTAAAGTCTGGAAGTGGATATTTGGACGTCTTTGAGGATTTCGTTGGAAACGAGATTTCTTCACCTAATGCTAGACAGAAGAATTCTCAGTAACTTTTTTGTGTTGCGTGTATTCTGCTCACAGAGTTTAAACTTCCTTTAGACAGAGCAGATTTGAAACACTCTTTTTGTGGAATTTGAAATAGGAGACTTCAAGGTCTTTTGGGCCAATGGTAGAAAAGGAAATATATTCCTATGAAACCTAGAGAGAATTATTTTAAGGAACCACTTTGGGATGTGTGCATTCCACTCACAGAGTTTAACCGTTCTTTTCACAGAGCAGTTTGGAAACACTCTGTTTGTAAAGTCTGCAAGTGGATATTTGGACCTCTTTGAGGATTTCGTTGGAAAGGGTATTTCTTCATCTAATGCTAGACAGAAGAATTCTCAGTAACTTCTTGAGTTGCGTGTATTCACCTCCCAGATTTGAAACTTCCTTTAGACAGAGCAGATTTGAAACACTCTTTTTGTGGAATTTGCAAGTGGAGATTTCAAGCGCTTTGCGGCCAATGGTAGAAAAGGAAATATCTTCATATAAAAACTAGAGAGAATCATTCTCAGAATCCAGTTTTTGATGGGTGCGTTCCCCTCACAGAGTTTATCCTTTCCTTTCACAGAGCAGTTTGGAAACATTCTGTTTGTAAAGTCTGCAAGTGGATATTTGGACCTCTTTGACGATTGCATTGGAAACGGGATTTCTTCATCTAATGCTAGACAGAAGGACTCTTAGTAACTTTTTGGGTTGCCTGTATTCAACTTACGGGGTTGAACCTTCCTTTAGGCAGAGCAGATTTGAAACACTCTTTTTGAGGAATTTGCAAGTTGAAATTTCAAGCCATTTGCAGCCAAAAGTAGAAAAGAGAATACCTTCTTATAAAAACTAGAGAGAATCATTCTGAGAAGCCACTTTGTGATGTGTGCGTTCCACTCACAGAATTTAACCTTTCTTTTCACAGAGCACTTTGGAAACACTCTGTTTGTAATGTCTGCATGTGGATATTTGGACCTCTTTGAGGATTTCATTGGAAACGGGATATCTTCATCTTATGCCAAACAGAAGAATTCTCGGTAACTTCTTTGCATTGCGTGTATTCAACTCACAGACTTGAACCTTCCTTTAGACTGAGCAGATTTGAGACACTGTTTTTGTAGAATTTGCAAGTGGAGATTTCAAGCACTTTGTGGCCTATGGTAGAAAAGGAAATATCTTCATATAAAAACTAGAGAGAATCATTCTCAGAAACCACTTTGTGTTGTGTGCATTCCACTCACAGAGTTTAAACTTTGTTTTCACAGTGCAGTTTGTAAACACTCTGTTTGTAACGTCTGCAAGTGGATATTTGGACCTCTTTGAGGATTTCGTTGGAAACGGGATTTCTTCACATAATGCAAGACGGAAGAATTTTTAGTAAGTTATTTGGATTGCATGTATTCAAGTCACAGAGTTGAACCTTCCTTTAGAAGGAGCAGATATGAAACACACTTTTTGTGTAATTTGCAGTAGAGATGTCAAGCGCTTTGAGTCCAATGGTAGAAAAGGAAATATCTTCGTATAAAAACTGGAGAGAATCATCCTCAGAAACCACTTTGCCATGTGTGTGTTCCACTCACAGTGTTTAATCGTTCTTTTCACAGAGCAGTTTGGAAACACTCTGTTTGTAAAGTCTGCAAGTGGATATTTGGACCTCTTTGAGGATTTCGTTGGAAACGGGATTTCTTCATCTAATGCTAGACAGAAGAATTCTCAGTAACTTCTTTGTGGTGCGTGTATTCAGCTCACAGTGTTTAAACTTCCTTTAGACAGAGCAGATTTGAAACACTCTTTTTGTGGAATTTGAAATTGGAGACTTCAACATCTTTTGGGCCAATGGTAGAAAAGGAAAAGTATTCCTATGAAAACTAGAGAGAATTATTTTCAGGAACCACTTTGGGATGTGTGCGTTCCACTCACAGAGTTTAACCTTTCTTTTCATAGAGCAGTTTGGAAACAAACTGTTTGTAAAGTCTGCATGTGGATATTTGTTCCTCTTTGTGGACTTCGTTGGAAACGGGATTTCTTCATATAATGCAAGACTGAAGAATTTTTAGTAAGTTATTTGGGTTTCATGTATTCAACTCACAGATTTGAACCTTCCTTTAGAAGGAGCAGATTTGAAACACTCTTTTTCTGGAATTTGCAAGTAGAGATTTTAAGCGCTTTGTTGCCAATTGTTGAAAAGGAAATATCTTCGCATAAAAACTACAGAGAATCATCCTCAGAAACCACTTTGCCATGTTTGCGTTCCACTCACAGAGATTAACCGTTCTTTTCACAGAGCAGTTTGGAAACACTCTGTTTGTAAAGTCTGCAAGTGGATACTTGGACCTCTTTGAGGATGTCGTTGGAAAGGGTATTTCTTCATCTATTGCTAGACAGAAGAATTCTCAGTAACTTCTTTGAGTTGTGTGTATTCACCTCAGAGATTTGAAACTTCCTTTAGACAGAGCACATTTGAAACACGCTTTTTGTTGAATTTGCAAGTGGAGATTTCAAGCGCTTTGGGGCCAATTTTAGAAAAGGAAGTATCTTCGTATAAAAACTAGAGAGAATAATTCTGAGAATCCAGTTTGTGATGTGTGCGTTCCCCTCATAGAGTTTATCCTTTCCTTTCATAGAGCAGTTTGGAAACATTCTGTTTGTAAAGTCTGCAAGTGGATATTTGGACCACTTTGAGGATTTCTTTGGAAAGGGGATTTCCTCATCTAATGCTAGACAGAAGAATTCTTAGTAACTTTTTGGGTTGCATGTATTCAACTCACGGAGTTGAACCTTCCTTTAAGCAGAGCAGATTTGAAACACTCTTTTTGAGGAATTTGCAAGTGGAGATTTCAAGCCCTTTGCAGCCAAAAGTAGAAAAGGGAATACCTTCTTATAAAAACTAGAGAGAATCATTCTCAGAAACCACTTTGTGATGTGTGCGTTCCACTCACAGAATTTAACCTTTCTTTTCACAGAGCACTTTGGAAACACTCTGTTTGTAAAGTCTGCAGGTGGATATTTGGACCTCTTTGAGGATTTCATTGGAAACGGGATATCTGCATCTTATGCTAGACAGAAGTATTCTCGGTAACTTCTTTGCATTGCGTGTATTCAACTCAGAGAGTTGAACCTTCCTTTAGACAGAGCAGATTGGAAACACTCTTTTTGTGGAATTTGCAAGTGGAGATTTCAAGCGCCTTGGGCCCAATGGTAGAAAAGGAAATATCTTCATATAAAAGCTAGATAGAATCATTCTCAGAAACCACCTTGTGATGTGTGCGTTCCACTCACAGAGTTTAAAATTTGTTTTCACAGTGCAGTTTGTAAACACTCTGTTTGTAAAGTCTGCAAGTGGATATTTGGACCTCTTTGAGGATTTCATTGGAAACGGGATTTCTTCATGTAATGCAAGACAGAAGAATTTTTAGTAAGTAATTAGGATTGCGTGCATTCAAGTCACAGAGCTGAACCTTCCTTTAGAAGGAGTTGATTTGAAACACAATTTTTGTGGAATTTGCAGGTAGAGATTTCAAGCGATTTGTGGCCAATGGTAGAAAAGGAAATATCTTCAAAAAAAATCTAGACAGAATCATTTTCAGAAACCAGTTTGTGATGTGTGAGTTGCAGACACGGAGGTTAACCTTTCCTTTCAAAGAACAGTTTGGAACCATTCTGTTTGTAAACTCTGCAAGTGGATATTTGGACCTCCTTGAGGATTTCGTTGGAAAGGGGATTTCTTCATCTAATGCTAGACAGAAGAATTTTCAGTAACTTCTTTGAGTTGCGTGTATTCAACTCAGAGATTTGAACCTTCCTTTAGAAAGAGCAGGTTTGAAACACCCTTTTTGGGGAATTTGCAACTGGAGATTTAAAGCGCTTTGGGGCCAATCTTAGAAAAGGATGTATCTTCGTATACAAACTACAGAGAATCATTCTCAGAATCCAGTTTGTGATGTGTGCGTTCCACTCACAGAGTTTAACCTTTCTTTTCATAGAGCAGTTTGGAAACATTCTGTTTGTAAAGTCTGCAAGTGGATATTTGGAGCTCTTTGAGGATTTCATTGGAAACGGGATTTCGTCATCTAATGCTAGACAGAAGAATTCTTAGTAACTTTTTGGGTTGTCTGTATTCAACTCAAGGAGTTGAACCTTCCTTTAGGCAGAGCAGATTTGAAACACTCTTTTTGAGGAATTTGCAAGTGGAGATTTCAAGCCCTTTGCAGCCAAAAGTAGAAAAGAGAATACCTTCTCATAAAAACTAGAGAGAATCATTCTCAGAAACCACTTTGTGATGTGTGCCGTCCACTCACAGAATTTAACCTTTCTTTTCACAGAGCACTTTGGAAACACTCTGTAAAGTCTGTAGGTGGATATTTGGACCTCTTTGAGGGTTTCATTGGAAACGGGATATCTTCATCTTATGCTAGACAGAAGAATTCTCAGTAACTTCTTTGCATTGCGTGTATTAAAGTCACAGAGTTGAACCTTCCTTTAGACAGAACAGATTTGAAACACTCTTTTTGTGGTATTTACAGGTGGAGATTTCAAGGGCTTTGGGGCCAATGGTAGACAAGGAAATATCTTCATATAAAAACTAGAGAGATTCATTCTCAGAAACGACTTTGGGATATGTGCGTTCCACTCACACAATTTAACGTTTCTTTTCATAGAGCAGTTTGGAAACACTCCGTTTGTAAACTCTGCAAGTGGATATTTGGACCTTTTTGAGGATTTTGTTGGAAACGGGATTTCTTCATCCTTTGTTAGACACAAGAATTCTTAGTAACTTCTTTGGGTTGCGTGTATTCAACTCACAGAATTGAACCTTCCTTTAGGCAGAGCAGATTTGAAACACTCTTTTTGTGGTATTTGCAATTGGAGATTTCAAGCGATATGGGGACTATGGTAGAAACGGTAATATCTTCATATAAAAATTAGACAGAATCATTCCCAGAAACCACTTTGTGATGTGTGCGTTCCACTCACAGAGTTTAACCTTTCTTTTCACCGTGCAGTTTGGAAACACTCTGTTTGTAAAGTCTGCAAGTGGATATTTGGACTTATTTGAGGATTTCGTTGGAAACGGGATTTCTTCATCTAATGAAAGAGAGAAGAATTCTCAGTAACTTCTTTGGGTTGCGTGTATTCAACTCACGGAGTTGAACCTTCCTTTAGACAGACCAGATTTGAAACACTCTTTTTGTGGAATTTCCAAGTGGAGATTTCAAGCGCTTTGGGCCAAACGTATAAAAAGGAATATCTTCGTATGAAAACTAGACAGAGTCGTTCTCAGAAACCAGTTTGTGATGTGTGCGTTCCACTCACAGAGTTTAACCTTTCTTTTCACAGAGCAGTTTGGAAACACTCTGTTTGTAAAGTTTGCAAGTGGATATTTGGACCTCTTTGAGGATTTCGTTGGAAACGGGATTTCTTCATATAATGCAATTCAGAAGTATTCTCAGTAACTTCTTTGCATTGCGTGTATTCAGCTCACAGAGTTTAACCTTCCTCTAGAGAGAGCTGATTAGAAACACTCTTTGTGTGGAATTTGAAATTGGAGATTTCAAAGTCTTTGGGGCCAAAGGTAGAAAAGTAAATATCTTCCTATGAAAACTAGAGATGATCATTTTCAGGAACCACTTTGGCATGTGTGCGTTCCACTCACAGAGTTTAACCTTTCTTTTCATAGAGCAGTTTCAAAACACTCTGTTTGTAAAGTGTGCAAGTGAATATTTGGACCTCTTTCAGGATTTGGTTGGAAACGGGATTTATTCATCTAATGCTAGACAGAAGAATTCTCAGTAACTTATTTGGGTTGCATGTATTCAACTCGCAGAATGAAACTTCCTTTAGACAGATCTGATTCGAAGCACTCTTTTTGGGAAATTTGCAAGTGGAGATTTCTAGCGCTTTGGGATCAATGGTAGAAAAGGAAATATCTTCGTATAAAAACTAGAGAGAATCATTCTCAGAAACCACCTTCTGATGTTTGCATTCCGCTCACACAGTTTAACATTTCTTTTCATAGAGCAGTTTGGAAACACTGCTTGTAAAGTCTGCAGGTGGATATTTGGACCTCTTTGAGGATTTTGTTGGAAACGGGATTTCTTCATGTAATGCTAGACAGAAGAATTCTCAGTAACTTCTTTGGGTTGCCTGTATTCAACTCACAGAGTTGAACCTTCCTTTAGACAGAGCAGATTTGAAACACTATTTTTGAGGGATTTGCAATTGGAGACTTCAAGCACTTTGGGGCCAATGTTAGAAAAGTAAATATCTTCTTATAATAACTGCAGAGAATCATTGTCAGATTCCACTTCCTGATGTGTGCGTTCCACTCACAGAGTTTAACCTTTCTTTTCATAGAGCAGTGTGGAAACACTGGGTTTGTAAAGTCTGCAAGTGGATATTTGGACCACTTTGAGTATTTCGTTGGAAACGGGATTTCTTCATCTAATGCTAGACAGAAGAATTCGTAGTAACTTCTTTGGGTTGCCTGTATTCAACTCACAGAGTTGAACATTCCTTCAGACAGAGCAGCTTTGAAACACTCTTTTTGTGGAAATTGCAAGTGGAGATTTCAAGCACTTTGGGGCCAATGGTAGGAAAGAAAATATCTTCATATAGAAACTAGAGAGAATCATTCTCAGAAACCACTTTGTGATGCGTGCCTTCCACTCACAGAATTTAAACTTTGTTCTCATAGAGCAGTTTGTAAACAAACTGTTTGTAATGTCTGCAAGTGGATATTTGGACCTCTTTGAGGATTCGTTGGAAACGGGATTTCTTCATCTAATGCAGGACAGAGGAATTCTCAGTAACTTTTTGGGTTGCGTGTATTCAACTCAAAGAGTTGAGCCTTCCTTTAGACAGAGCAGATTTGAAACACTCTTTCGGTGGAAATTGCAAGTGGCGATTTCAAGCACTTTGGGGCCAATGGTAGAAAACGAAGTATCGTCGTATAAAAACTACAGAGAATCATTCCCAGAGACCACTTTGGATTTGTGCATTCCACTCACAGAGTTTAACCTTACATTTCAAAGAGCAGTTTGGAAACACTCTGTTTGTAAGCTCAGCAAGTGGATATTTGGACCACTTTGAGGATTTCGTTGGAAAAGGGATTTCTTCATCTAATGCTAGACAGAAGAATTCTCAGTAACTTCTTTGGGTTGCGTGTATTCAACTCACAGAGTTGAACCTTCCTTTAGACAGAGCAGATTTGACCACTCTTTTTGTGGAAATTGCAAGTGGAGATTTCAAGCACTTTGGGGCCAATGATAGAAAAGGAAATATCTTCGTGTAAAAACTAGAGAGAATCATACTCAGAAACCACTTTGTAATGTGTGCGTTCCACTCACAAAGTTTAATCTTTCTTTTCATAGACCAGTTTGTAAACACTCTGTTTGTAAAGTCTGCAAGTGGATATTTGGACCTCTTTGAGGATTTCGTTGGAAACATTATTTCTTCATCTAATGTTAGACAGAAGAATTCTCAGTAAGTTCTTTGGGTTGCGTGTTTTCAACTCACAGAGTTGAACCTTCCTTTAGATAGAGCAGATTTGAAACACACTTTTGTGGAAATTGGAAGTTCAGATTTGAAGCACTTAGGGGCCAATGGTAGAAAAGGAAATATCTTCGTATAAAAACTACAGAGAATCATTCTGAGAAACCGCTTTGTGATGTGGGGGTAGCACTCACAGAGTTTAACCTTTGTTTTCATACAGCAGTTTGGAAACACTCTGTTTGTAAAGTCTGCAAGTGGATATTTGGACCTCTTTGAGGATTTCGTTGGAAACGATTTTTCTTCATCTTACGCTAGACAGAAGAATTCTCAGTAACTTCTTTGGGTTGCGTGTATTCAACTCACAGAGTTGAATCTTCCTTTAGACAGAGCAGATTTGAAACACTCCTTTTGTGGAAATTGCAAGTGGTTATTTCAGGTGCTTTGAGGCCAATGGTAGAAAGGGAAATATCTTCGTATAAAAATCAGGCAGAATCATTCTCAGAAACCACTTTGTGATGAGTGTGTAACACTCACATAATTTAACCTTTGTTTTCGTAGAGCAGTTTGGAAACACTCTGTTCGTAAAGTCGGCAAGTTGATATTTGGACCTCTTTGATGATTCGTTGGAAACGGGATTTCTTCATCTAATCCTAGACAGAAGAATTCTCAGTAACTTCTTTCGGTTACATATATTCAACTCACAGAGTTAAACCTTCCTTTAGACAGAGCAGATGTGAAACCCTCTTTTGTGGAACTTACAAGTGGAGATTTCAAGCGCTTTGGGCCAATGGTAGAAAAGGAAATATCTTCATATAAAAACCACAGAGAATCATTCTCAGAAACCACTTTGTCATGTGTGCATACCACTCACAGACTTTAAGCTTTGTTTTCATAGAGCAGTTTGGAAACACTCTGTTTGTAAATTCTGCAAGTGGATCTGTGGACCTCTTTGAGGATTTCGTTGGAAACAGGTTTCGTTGGAAAAGGGATTTCTTCATCTAATGCGAGACAGAATTATTCTCAGTAACTTCTTTGCGTTGCGTATATTCAACTCATCGTGTTTAACCTTCCTTTAGACACAGCAGATTTGATACACTCTTTTTGTGGAATTTGCAAGTGGAGATTTCAAGCGATTTGAGGCCAATGGTAGAAAAGGAATTATTTTCATATAAAAACTAGACAGAATCATTCTCAGAAACCACTTTGTGATGTGTGCATTCCACTCACGGAGTTTAACCTTTCTTTTCACAGTGCAGTTTGGAAACACCTTGTTTGTAACGTCTGCAAGTGGATATTTAGACGTCTTTGAAGATTTCATTGGAACCGGTTTCTTCATCTAATGCTAGACAGAAGAATTCTCAGTAACTTCTCTGGGTTGCGTGTGTTCAACTCACAGAGTTGAAACTACCTTTAGACAGAGCAGATTTGAAACACTCTTTTTGTGGAATTTGCAAGTGGAGATTTCTAGCGCTTTGGGGCCAATGGTATAAAAGGAAGCATCTTCGTATAAAAATTAGAGAGAATCATTCTCAGAATCCAGTTTGTGATGTGTGCATTCCACTCACAGAGTTTAACCTTTCTTTTCATAGAGCAGTTTGGAAACACTCTGTTTGTAAGTCTCCAAGTGGATGTTTGGACCTCTTTGAGGATTTCGTTGGAAACGGGATTTCTTCATTTAATGTTAGACAGAAAAATTTTCGTTAACGTATTTGTGTTGCGTGGGTTCAACGCACAGAGTTGAACCTTACTTTAGACCGAGCAGATTTGAAACACTCTTTTTGTCGAATTTGCAATTGGAGATTTCAAGAGGTTTTGGGGACAATGTTAGAAAAGGAAATATCTTCGTATAAAAACTAGAGAGAATCATTCTCTGAAACCACTTTTTGATGTGTACGTTCCAATCAGGGAGTCTAACCTTTCTTTTCATGGAGCAGTTTGGAAACACTCTGTTTGTAAAGTCTGCAAGTGGATATTTGGACCTCTTTGTGGATTTCATTGGAAACGGGATTTCTTCATCTAAATCTAGACAGAAGAATTCTCAGTAACTACTTTGGGTTGCGTGTGTTCAACTCACAGAGTTGAACCTTCCTTTAGACACAGCAGATTTGAAACACTCTTTTTGTATAATTTGCAATTGGAGATTTCAAGCGCTTTGGGACCAATGGTCGAAAAGGAAATATCTTCGCATAAAAACTAGAGAGAATCATTCTCTGAAACCACTTTGTGATGTGTACGTTCCACTCACAGAGTTTAACCTTTCTTTTCATAGAGCAGTTTGGAAACACTCTGTTTGTAAATTCTGCAAGCGGATATTTGGACCTCTTTGAGGATTTCGTTGTAAACCAGTTTCGTTGGAAAAGGGATTTCTTCATCTAATGCTAGACAGAAGAATTCTCGGTAACTTCTTTGGGTTGCGTGTATTCAACTCACCGAGTTGACCCTTCCTTTAGACAGAGCAGATTTGAAACACACTTTTTTTGTGGAATTTGCAAGTGGCGATTACAAGCGCTTTGGGGCCAACGGTAGAAAAGGAAATATCTTCACAAAAAAACTAGACAGAATTATTCTCAGAAACTACTTTAGGATGTCTGCGTTCCACTCACAGAGTTTATCCTTTCTTTTCATAGAGCAGTTCGGAAACACTCCGTTTGTAAAGTCTGCAAGTGGTTATTTGGACCTCTTTAAAGATTTCGTTGGAAACGGGAATTCTTCATCCAATTCTAGACACAAGAATTCTTAGTAACTTCTTTGGGTTTTGAGGATGCAACTCACAGAATTGGACCTTCCTTTAGGCAGAGCAGATTTGAAACACTCTTTTGGTGGAATTTGCAATTGGAGATTTCAAGCGATTTGGGGACTAAGGTTGAAAAGGAAATATCTTCATATAAAAATCAGGCAGAATCATTCTCAGAAACCACTTTGTGATGAGTGTGTAACACTCACAGAGTTTAACCTTTGTTTTCGTAGAGCAGTTTGGAAACACTCTGTTCGTAAAGTCGGCAAGTTGATATTTGGACCTCTTTGAGGATTCGTTGGAAACGGGATTTCTTCATCTAATCCTAGACAGAAGAATTCTCAGTAACTTCTTTCGGTTACCTATATTCAACTCACAGAGTTAAACCTTCCTTTAGACAGAGCAGATATGAAACCCTCTTTTGTGGAACTTACAAGTGGAGATTTCAAGCGCTTTGGGCCAATGGTAGAAAAGGAAATATCTTCATATAAAAACCACAGAGAATCATTCTCAGAAACCACTTTGTCATGTGTGCATACCACTCACAGACTTTAAGCTTTGTTTTCATAGAGCAGTTTGGAAACACTCTGTTTGTAAATTCTGCAAGTGGATCTGTGGGCCTCTTTGAGGATTTCGTTGGAAACAGGTTTCGTTGGAAAAGGGATTTCTTCATCTAATGCGAGACAGAATTATTCTCAGTAACTTCTTTGCATTGCGTATATTCAACTCATCGTGTTTAACCTTCCTTTAGACACAGCAGATTTGATACACTCTTTTTGTGGAATTTGCAAGTGGAGATTTCAAGCGATTTGAGGCCAATGGTAGAAAAGGAATTATTTTCATATAAAAACTAGACAGAATCATTCTCAGAAACCACTTTGTGATGTGTGCATTCCACTCACGGAGTTTAACCTTTCTTTTCACAGTGCAGTTTGGAAACACCTTGTTTGTAACGTCTGCAAGTGGATATTTAGACGTCTTTGAAGATTTCATTGGAACCGGTTTCTTCATCTAATGCTAGACAGAAGAATTCTCAGTAACTTCTCTGGGTTGCGTGTGTTCAACTCACAGAGTTGAAACTACCTTTAGACAGAGCAGATTTGAAACACTCTTTTTGTGGAATTTGCAAGTGGAGATTTCTAGCGCTTTGGGGCCAATGGTATAAAAGGAAGCATCTTCGTATAAAAATTAGAGAGAATCATTCTCAGAATCCAGTTTGTGATGTGTGCATTCCACTCACAGAGTTTAACCTTTCTTTTCATAGAGCAGTTTGGAAACACTCTGTTTGTAAGTCTCCAAGTGGATGTTTGGACCTCTTTGAGGATTTCGTTGGAAACGGGATTTCTTCATTTAATGTTAGACAGAAAAATTTTCGTTAACGTATTTGTGTTGCGTGGGTTCAACGCACAGAGTTGAACCTTACTTTAGACCGAGCAGATTTGAAACACTCTTTTTGTCGAATTTGCAATTGGAGATTTCAAGAGGTTTTGGGGACAATGTTAGAAAAGGAAATATCTTCGTATAAAAACTAGAGAGAATCATTCTCTGAAACCACTTTTTGATGTGTACGTTCCAATCAGGGAGTCTAACCTTTCTTTTCATAGAGCAGTTTGGAAACACTCTGTTTGTAAAGTCTGCAAGTGGATATTTGGACCTCTTTGTGGATTTCATTGGAAACGGGATTTCTTCATCTAATCCTAGACAGAAGAATTCTCAGTAACTACTTTGGGTTGCGTGTGTTCAACTCACAGAGTTGAACCTTCTTTTAGACACAGCAGATTTGAAACACTCTTTTTGTGTAATTTGCAATTGGAGATTTCAAGCGCTTTGGGACCAATGGTCGAAAAGGAAATATCTTCGCATAAAAACTAGAGAGAATCATTCTCTGAAACCACTTTGTGATGTGTACGTTCCACTCACAGAGTTTAACCTTTCTTTTCATAGAGCAGTTTGGAAACACTCTGTTTGTAAATTCTGCAAGCGGATATTTGGACCTCTTTGAGGATTTCGTTGTAAACCAGTTTCGTTGGAAAAGGGATTTCTTCATCTAATGCTAGACAGAAGAATTCTCGGTAACTTCTTTGGGTTGCGTGTATTCAACTCACCGAGTTGACCCTTCCTTTAGACAGAGCAGGTTTGAAACACACTTTTTTTGTGGAATTTGCAAGTGGCGATTACAAGCGCTTTGGGGCCAACGGTAGAAAAGGAAATATCTTCACAAAAAAACTAGACAGAATTATTCTCAGAAACTACTTTGGGATGTCTGCGTTCCACTCACAGAGTTTATCCTTTCTTTTCATAGAGCAGTTCGGAAACACTCCGTTTGTAAAGTCTGCAAGTGGTTATTTGGACCTCTTTAAGGATTTTGTTGGAAACGGGAATTCTTCATCCAATTCTAGACACAAGAATTCTTAGTAACTTCTTTGGGTTTTGAGGATGCAACTCACAGAATTGGACCTTCCTTTAGGCAGAGCAGATTTGAAACACTCTTTTGGTGGAATTTGTAATTGGAGATTTCAAGCGATTTGGGGACTAAGGTTGAAAAGGAAATATCTTCATATAAAAATCAGGCAGAATCATTCTCAGAAACCACTTTGTGATGAGTGTGTAACACTCACAGAGTTTAACCTTTGTTTTCGTAGAGCAGTTTGGAAACACTCTGTTCGTAAAGTCGGCAAGTTGATATTTGGACCTCTTTGAGGATTCGTTGGAAACGGGATTTCTTCATCTAATCCTAGACAGAAGAATTCTCAGTAACTTCTTTCGGTTACCTATATTCAACTCACAGAGTTAAACCTTCCTTTAGACAGAGCAGATATGAAACCCTCTTTTGTGGAACTTACAAGTGGAGATTTCAAGCGCTTTGGGCCAATGGTAGAAAAGGAAATATCTTCATATAAAAACCACAGAGAATCATTCTCAGAAACCACTTTGTCATGTGTGCATACCACTCACAGACTTTAAGCTTTGTTTTCATAGAGCAGTTTGGAAACACTCTGTTTGTAAATTCTGCAAGTGGATCTGTGGGCCTCTTTGAGGATTTCGTTGGAAACAGGTTTCGTTGGAAAAGGGATTTCTTCATCTAATGCGAGACAGAATTATTCTCAGTAACTTCTTTGCGTTGCGTATATTCAACTCATCGTGTTTAACCTTCCTTTAGACACAGCAGATTTGATACACTCTTTTTGTGGAATTTGCAAGTGGAGATTTCAAGCGATTTGAGGCCAATGGTAGAAAAGGAATTATTTTCATATAAAAACTAGACAGAATCATTCTCAGAAACCACTTTGTGATGTGTGCATTCCACTCACGGAGTTTAACCTTTCTTTTCACAGTGCAGTTTGGAAACACCTTGTTTGTAATGTCTGCAAGTGGATATTTAGACGTCTTTGAAGATTTCATTGGAACCGGTTTCTTCATCTAATGCTAGACAGAAGAATTCTCAGTAACTTCTTTGGGTTGCGTGTGTTCAACTCACAGAGTTGAAACTACCTTTAGACAGAGCAGATTTGAAACACTCTTTTTGTGGAATTTGCAAGTGGAGATTTCTAGCGCTTTGGGGCCAATGGTATAAAAGGAAGCATCTTCGTATAAAAATTAGAGAGAATCATTCTCAGAATCCAGTTTGTGATGTGTGCATTCCACTCACAGAGTTTAACCTTTCTTTTCATAGAGCAGTTTGGAAACACTCTGTTTGTAAGTCTCCAAGTGGATGTTTGGACCTCTTTGAGGATTTCGTTGGAAACGGGATTTCTTCATTTAATGTTAGACAGAAAAATTTTCGTTAACGTATTTGTGTTGCGTGGGTTCAACGCACAGAGTTGAACCTTACTTTAGACCGAGCAGATTTGAAACACTCTTTTTGTCGAATTTGCAATTGGAGATTTCAAGAGGTTTTGGGGACAATGTTAGAAAAGGAAATATCTTCGTATAAAAACTAGAGAGAATCATTCTCTGAAACCACTTTTTGATGTGTACGTTCCAATCAGGGAGTCTAACCTTTCTTTTCATAGAGCAGTTTGGAAACACTCTGTTTGTAAAGTCTGCAAGTGGATATTTGGACCTCTTTGTGGATTTCATTGGAAACGGGATTTCTTCATGTAATCCTAGACAGAAGAATTCTCAGTAACTACTTTGGGTTGCGTGTGTTCAACTCACAGAGTTGAACCTTCTTTTAGACACAGCAGATTTGAAACACTCTTTTTGTGTAATTTGCAATTGGAGATTTCAAGCACTTTGGGACCAATGGTCGAAAAGGAAATATCTTCGCATAAAAACTAGAGAGAATCATTCTCTGAAACCACTTTGTGATGTGTACGTTCCACTCACAGAGTTTAACCTTTCTTTTCATAGAGCAGTTTGGAAACACTCTGTTTGTAAATTCTGCAAGCGGATATTTGGACCTCTTTGAGGATTTCGTTGTAAACCAGTTTCGTTGGAAAAGGGATTTCTTCATCTAATGCTAGACAGAAGAATTCTCGGTAACTTCTTTGGGTTGCGTGTATTCAACTCACCGAGTTGACCCTTCCTTTAGACAGAGCAGGTTTGAAACACACTTTTTTTGTGGAATTTGCAAGTGGCGATTACAAGCGCTTTGGGGCCAACGGTAGAAAAGGAAATATCTTCACAAAAAAACTAGACAGAATTATTCTCAGAAACTACTTTGGGATGTCTGCGTTCCACTCACAGAGTTTATCCTTTCTTTTCATAGAGCAGTTCGGAAACACTCCGTTTGTAAAGTCTGCAAGTGGTTATTTGGACCTCTTTAAGGATTTTGTTGGAAACGGGAATTCTTCATCCAATTCTAGACACAAGAATTCTTAGTAACTTCTTTGGGTTTTGAGGATGCAACTCACAGAATTGGACCTTCCTTTAGGCAGAGCAGATTTGAAACACTCTTTTGGTGGAATTTGCAATTGGAGATTTCAAGCGATTTGGGGACTAAGGTTGAAAAGGAAATATCTTCATATAAAAATCAGGCAGAATCATTCTCAGAAACCACTTTGTGATGAGTGTGTAACACTCACAGAGTTTAACCTTTGTTTTCGTAGAGCAGTTTGGAAACACTCTGTTCGTAAAGTCGGCAAGTTGATATTTGGACCTCTTTGAGGATTCGTTGGAAACGGGATTTCTTCATCTAATCCTAGACAGAAGAATTCTCAGTAACTTCTTTCGGTTACCTATATTCAACTCACAGAGTTAAACCTTCCTTTAGACAGAGCAGATATGAAACCCTCTTTTGTGGAACTTACAAGTGGAGATTTCAAGCGCTTTGGGCCAATGGTAGAAAAGGAAATATCTTCATATAAAAACCACAGAGAATCATTCTCAGAAACCACTTTGTCATGTGTGCATACCACTCACAGACTTTAAGCTTTGTTTTCATAGAGCAGTTTGGAAACACTCTGTTTGTAAATTCTGCAAGTGGATCTGTGGGCCTCTTTGAGGATTTCGTTGGAAACAGGTTTCGTTGGAAAAGGGATTTCTTCATCTAATGCGAGACAGAATTATTCTCAGTAACTTCTTTGCGTTGCGTATATTCAACTCATCGTGTTTAACCTTCCTTTAGACACAGCAGATTTGATACACTCTTTTTGTGGAATTTGCAAGTGGAGATTTCAAGCGATTTGAGGCCAATGGTAGAAAAGGAATTATTTTCATATAAAAACTAGACAGAATCATTCTCAGAAACCACTTTGTGATGTGTGCATTCCACTCACGGAGTTTAACCTTTCTTTTCACAGTGCAGTTTGGAAACACCTTGTTTGTAATGTCTGCAAGTGGATATTTAGACGTCTTTGAAGATTTCATTGGAACCGGTTTCTTCATCTAATGCTAGACAGAAGAATTCTCAGTAACTTCTCTGGGTTGCGTGTGTTCAACTCACAGAGTTGAAACTACCTTTAGACAGAGCAGATTTGAAACACTCTTTTTGTGGAATTTGCAAGTGGAGATTTCTAGCGCTTTGGGGCCAATGGTATAAAAGGAAGCATCTTCGTATAAAAATTAGAGAGAATCATTCTCAGAATCCAGTTTGTGATGTGTGCATTCCACTCACAGAGTTTAACCTTTCTTTTCATAGAGCAGTTTGGAAACACTCTGTTTGTAAGTCTCCAAGTGGATGTTTGGACCTCTTTGAGGATTTCGTTGGAAACGGGATTTCTTCATTTAATGTTAGACAGAAAAATTTTCGTTAACGTATTTGTGTTGCGTGGGTTCAACGCACAGAGTTGAACCTTACTTTAGACCGAGCAGATTTGAAACACTCTTTTTGTCGAATTTGCAATTGGAGATTTCAAGAGGTTTTGGGGACAATGTTAGAAAAGGAAATATCTTCGTATAAAAACTAGAGAGAATCATTCTCTGAAACCACTTTTTGATGTGTACGTTCCAATCAGGGAGTCTAACCTTTCTTTTCATAGAGCAGTTTGGAAACACTCTGTTTGTAAAGTCTGCAAGTGGATATTTGGACCTCTTTGTGGATTTCATTGGAAACGGGATTTCTTCATGTAATCCTAGACAGAAGAATTCTCAGTAACTACTTTGGGTTGCGTGTGTTCAACTCACAGAGTTGAACCTTCTTTTAGACACAGCAGATTTGAAACACTCTTTTTGTGTAATTTGCAATTGGAGATTTCAAGCACTTTGGGACCAATGGTCGAAAAGGAAATATCTTCGCATAAAAACTAGAGAGAATCATTCTCTGAAACCACTTTGTGATGTGTACGTTCCACTCACAGAGTTTAACCTTTCTTTTCATAGAGCAGTTTGGAAACACTCTGTTTGTAAATTCTGCAAGCGGATATTTGGACCTCTTTGAGGATTTCGTTGTA
Source organism: Gorilla gorilla gorilla (assembly GCF_029281585.2). Lineage (NCBI taxonomy): Eukaryota > Metazoa > Chordata > Mammalia > Primates > Hominidae > Gorilla > Gorilla gorilla. The sequence continues at coordinate 24,692,992 of NC_073248.2, read as the reverse complement.
AACCAGTTTCGTTGGAAAAGGGATTTCTTCATCTAATGCTAGACAGAAGAATTCTCGGTAACTTCTTTGGGTTGCGTGTATTCAACTCACCGAGTTGACCCTTCCTTTAGACAGAGCAGGTTTGAAACACACTTTTTTTGTGGAATTTGCAAGTGGCGATTACAAGCGCTTTGGGGCCAACGGTAGAAAAGGAAATATCTTCACAAAAAAACTAGACAGAATTATTCTCAGAAACTACTTTGGGATGTCTGCGTTCCACTCACAGAGTTTATCCTTTCTTTTCATAGAGCAGTTCGGAAACACTCCGTTTGTAAAGTCTGCAAGTGGTTATTTGGACCTCTTTAAGGATTTCGTTGGAAACGGGAATTCTTCATCCAATTCTAGACACAAGAATTCTTAGTAACTTCTTTGGGTTTTGAGGATGCAACTCACAGAATTGGACCTTCCTTTAGGCAGAGCAGATTTGAAACACTCTTTTGGTGGAATTTGCAATTGGAGATTTCAAGCGATTTGGGGACTAAGGTTGAAAAGGAAATATCTTCATATAAAAATCAGGCAGAATCATTCTCAGAAACCACTTTGTGATGAGTGTGTAACACTCACAGAGTTTAACCTTTGTTTTCGTAGAGCAGTTTGGAAACACTCTGTTCGTAAAGTCGGCAAGTTGATATTTGGACCTCTTTGAGGATTCGTTGGAAACGGGATTTCTTCATCTAATCCTAGACAGAAGAATTCTCAGTAACTTCTTTCGGTTACCTATATTCAACTCACAGAGTTAAACCTTCCTTTAGACAGAGCAGATATGAAACCCTCTTTTGTGGAACTTACAAGTGGAGATTTCAAGCGCTTTGGGCCAATGGTAGAAAAGGAAATATCTTCATATAAAAACCACAGAGAATCATTCTCAGAAACCACTTTGTCATGTGTGCATACCACTCACAGACTTTAAGCTTTGTTTTCATAGAGCAGTTTGGAAACACTCTGTTTGTAAATTCTGCAAGTGGATCTGTGGGCCTCTTTGAGGATTTCGTTGGAAACAGGTTTCGTTGGAAAAGGGATTTCTTCATCTAATGCGAGACAGAATTATTCTCAGTAACTTCTTTGCGTTGCGTATATTCAACTCATCATGTTTAACCTTCCTTTAGACACAGCAGATTTGATACACTCTTTTTGTGGAATTTGCAAGTGGAGATTTCAAGCGATTTGAGGCCAATGGTAGAAAAGGAATTATTTTCATATAAAAACTAGACAGAATCATTCTCAGAAACCACTTTGTGATGTGTGCATTCCACTCACGGAGTTTAACCTTTCTTTTCACAGTGCAGTTTGGAAACACCTTGTTTGTAATGTCTGCAAGTGGATATTTAGACGTCTTTGAAGATTTCATTGGAACCGGTTTCTTCATCTAATGCTAGACAGAAGAATTCTCAGTAACTTCTTTGGGTTGCGTGTGTTCAACTCACAGAGTTGAAACTACCTTTAGACAGAGCAGGTTTGAAACACTCTTTTTGTGGAATTTGCAAGTGGAGATTTCTAGCGCTTTGGGGTCAATGGTATAAAAGGAAGCATCTTCGTATAAAAATTAGAGAGAATCATTCTCAGAATCCAGTTTGTGATGTGTGCATTCCACTCACAGAGTTTAACCTTTCTTTTCATAGAGCAGTTTGGAAACACTCTGTTTGTAAGTCTCCAAGTGGATGTTTGGACCTCTTTGAGGATTTCGTTGGAAACGGGATTTCTTCATTTAATGTTAGACAGAAAAATTTTCGTTAACGTATTTGTGTTGCGTGGGTTCAACGCACAGAGTTGAACCTTACTTTAGACCGAGCAGATTTGAAACACTCTTTTTGTCGAATTTGCAATTGGAGATTTCAAGAGGTTTTGGGGACAATGTTAGAAAAGGAAATATCTTCGTATAAAAACTAGAGAGAATCATTCTCTGAAACCACTTTTTGATGTGTACGTTCCAATCAGGGAGTCTAACCTTTCTTTTCATAGAGCAGTTTGGAAACACTGTGTTTGTAAAGTCTGCAAGTGGATATTTGGACCTCTTTGTGGATTTCATTGGAAACGGGATTTCTTCATCTAATCCTAGACAGAAGAATTCTCAGTAACTACTTTGGGTTGCGTGTGTTCAACTCACAGAGTTGAACCTTCTTTTAGACACAGCAGATTTGAAACACTCTTTTTGTGTAATTTGCAATTGGAGATTTCAAGCGCTTTGGGACCAATGGTCGAAAAGGAAATATCTTCGCATAAAAACTAGAGAGAATCATTCTCTGAAACCACTTTGTGATGTGTACGTTCCACTCACAGAGTTTAACCTTTCTTTTCATAGAGCAGTTTGGAAACACTCTGTTTGTAAATTCTGCAAGCGCATATTTGGGCCTCTTTGAGGATTTCGTTGTAAACCAGTTTCGTTGGAAAAGGGATTTCTTCATCTAATGCTAGACAGAAGAATTCTCGGTAACTTCTTTGGGTTGCGTGTATTCAACTCACCGAGTTGACCCTTCCTTTAGACAGAGCAGATTTGAAACACACTTTTTTTGTGGAATTTGCAAGTGGCGATTACAAGCGCTTTGGGGCCAACGGTAGAAAAGGAAATATCTTCACAAAAAAACTAGACAGAATTATTCTCAGAAACTACTTTGGGATGTCTGCGTTCCACTCACAGAGTTTATCCTTTCTTTTCATAGAGCAGTTTGGAAACACTCCGTTTGTAAAGTCTGCAAGTGGTTATTTGGACCTCTTTAAGGATTTCGTTGGAAACGGGAATTCTTCATCCAATTCTAGACACAAGAATTCTTAGTAACTTCTTTGGGTTTTGAGGATGCAACTCACAGAATTGGACCTTCCTTTAGGCAGAGCAGATTTGAAACACTCTTTTGGTGGAATTTGCAATTGGAGATTTCAAGCGATTTGGGGACTAAGGTTGAAAAGGAAATATCTTCATATAAAAATGAGGCAGAATCATTCCCAGAAACCATTTTGTAATGTGCGCGTTCCACTCACAGAGTTTAACCTTTCTTTTCACAGTGTAGTTTGGAAACAGTCTGTTTGTAAAGTCTGCAAGTCGATATTTGGACCTCTTTGAGGATTTCGTTGGAAACGGGATTCCTTCATCTAATGCCAGGCAGAAGAATTCTCAGTAACTTTTTTGGGTTGCGTGTATTCAGCTCACAGAGTTTAACCTTCCTTTAGACTGAGCAGATTTGAAACACTGTTTTTGTGGAATTTGAAATTGGAGACTTCAAGATCTTTTGGGCCAATGGTAGAAAAGGAAATATCTTCGTATAAAAACTAGAGAGAATCATTCTCAGAATCTAGTTTGTCATGTGTGCGTTCCACTCACAGAGTTTAACCTTTCTTTTCATAGAGCAGTTTGGAAACATTCTGTTTCTAAAGTCTGCAAGTGGATATTTGGACCTCTTTGAGGATTTCATTGGAAACGGGATTTCTTCGTCTAATGCTAGACAGAAGAGTTCTTAGTAACTTCTTTGGGTTGTCTGTATTCAACTCACAGAACTGAACCTTCCTTTAGGCAGAGCAGATTTGAAACACTGTTTGTGAGGAATTTGCACGTGGAAATTTCAAGCCCTTTGCCGCCAATGGTACAAAAGGTAATACCTTCTTATAAAAACTAGAGAGAATCATTCTCAGAAACCACTTTGTGTTGTGTGCATTCCACTCACAGAATTTAACCTTTCTTTTCACAGAGCAGTTTGGAAACACTCTGTTTGTAAAGTCTGCAGGTGGATATTTGGACCTGTTTGAGGATTTCATTGGAAACAGGGTTTCTTCATCTAATGCTAGACAGAAGAATTCTCGGTAACTTCTTTTCATTGCGTGTATTCAACTCACAGATTTGAACCTTCCTTTAGACAGAACAGATTTGAAACACTCTTTTGTGGAATTTGCAAGTGGAGATTTCAAGCGCTTTGCGGCTAATGGTAGAAAAGGAAATATCTTCATATAAAAACTAGAGAGAATCATTCTCAGAAACCACTTTGTGATGTGTGCGTTCCACTCACCGAATTTAACCTTTCTTTTCACAGAGCACTTTGGAAACACTTTGTTTGTAAAGTCTGCAGGTGGAGATTTGTATCTCTTTGAGGATTCCATTGGAAACGGGATATTTTCATCTTATGATAGACTGAAGAATTCTCGGTAACTTCTTTGCATTGCGTTGATTCAACTCACAGATTTGAACCTTCCTTTGGACAGAACAGACTTGAAACACTCTTTTGTGGAATTTGCAAGTGGAGATTTCAAGCGCTTTGTGGCTAATGGTAGAAAAGGAAATATCTTCATATAAAAACTAGAGAGAATCATTCTCAGAAACCACTTTGGGATGTGTGCATTCCACTCACAGAGTTTAAACTTAGTTTTCACAGTGCAGTTTGTAAACACTCTGTTTGTAACGTCTGCAAGTGGATATTTGGACCTCTTTGAGGATTTCGTTGGAAACGGGATTTCATCATATAATGCAAGACGGAAGAATTTTTAGTAAGTTATTTGGATTGCGTGTATTGAAGTCACAGTGTTGAACCTTCCTTTAGAAGGATCAGATTTGAAACACTCTTTTTGTGGAATTTGCAAGTAGAAATTTCAAGCGCTTTGTGGCCAATGGTAGAAAAGGAAATATCTTCGTATATAAACTAGAGAGAATCATCCTCAGAAACCACTTCGCCATGTGTGCGTTGCACTCACACAGAGTTTAACCGTTCTTTTCACAGAGCAGTTTGGAAACACTCTGTTTATAAAGTCTGCAAGTGGATATTTGGACCTCTTTGAGGATTTCGTTGGAAACGGGATTTCTTCACCTAATTCTAGACAGAAGAATTCTCAGTAAGTTCTTTGGTTTGCAGTTATTCAAATCACAGAGTTGAAACTTCCTTTAGACATAGCAGATTTGAAACACTCTTTTTGTGGAATTTGCAATTGGAGATTTCAAGCGCTTTGGGGCCAATGGTAGAAAAGGAAATATCTTCATATAAAACCTAGACAGAATCATTCTCAGAAACGACTTTCTGATGTGTGCGTTCCACTCACAGAGTTTTACCTTTCTTCTCATAGAGCAGTTTGGAAACACTGTTTGTAAAGTCTGCAAGTGGATATTTGGACTTCTTTGAGGATTTCGTTGGAAACGGATTTCTTCATCTAACGCTAGACAGAAGAATTCTCGGTAACTTCTTTGGCTTGTGTGTATTCAACTCACAGAGTTGATCCTTCATTTAGACAGAGAAGATTTGAAACACTCTTTTTGTGGAATTTGCAAGTGGAGATTTCAAGCGCTTTGCGGCCAATGATAGAAAAGGTAATACCTTCTTATAAAAACTAGAGAGAATCATTCTCAGAAACCACTTTGTGTTGTGTGCATTCCACTCACAGAATTTCACCTTTCTTTTCACAGAGCAGTTTGGAAACACTCTGTTTGTAAAGTCTGCAGGTGGATATTTGGACCTGTTTGAGGATTTCATTGGAAACAGGGTTCCTTCATCTAATGCTAGACAGAAGAATTCTCGGTAACTTCTTTGCATTGCGTGCATTCAACTCACAGATTTGAACCTTCCTTTAGACAGAACAGATTTGAAACACTCTTTTTCTGGAATTTGCAAGTGGAGATTTCTAGCACTTTGGGGACAATGGTAGAAAAGGAAATATCTTTATGTAAAAACTAGAGAGAATCATTCTCAGAAAAGACTTTGGGATGTGTGCATTCCACTCACAGAGTTTAACCTTCCTTTTCAAAGAGTAGTTTGGAAACACTCTGTTTGTGAAGTCCGCAAGTGGACATTTGGACCTCTTTGAGGATTTCGTTGCAAACGAGATTTCTTCATCCAATGCTAGACACAAGAATTCCTACTGGCTTCTTTGTGTTGCGTGTATTCAACTCACAGAATTGAACCTTCCTTTAGGCAGAGCAGATTTGAAACACTCTTTTTGTGGAATTTGCAATTGGAGATTTCAAGCGATTTGGGGACTATGATTGAAAAGGGAATATCTTCATATAAAAATTAGACAGAATCATTGCCAGAAAACACTTTGTAAAGTGTGCGTTCCACTAACAGAGTTCAAACTTACTTTTCACAGTGCAGTTTGGAAACACTCTGTTTGTAAAGTCTGCAAGTGGATATTTGGACCTCTTTGAGGATTTCGTTGGAAACGGGATTTCTTCATCTAATGCTAGACGGAAGGATTATCAGTAACTTCTTTGTGTTGCGTGAATTCAGCTCACAGAGTTTAAACTTCCTTCAGACAGAGCAGATTTGAAACACTCTTTTTGTGGAATTTGAAATTGGAGACTTCAAGATCCTTTGGGCCAATGTTAGAAAAGGAAAAATATTCCTATGAAAACTAGAGAGAATCATTTTCAGGAACCACTTTGCGATGTGTGCGTTCCACTCACAGAGTTTAACCTTTCTTTTCATAGAGCAGTTTGGAAACAAACTGTTTGTTAATCTGCATGTGGATATTTGTACCTCTTTAAGGAATTCTTTGGAAACGGGATTTCTTCATATAATGCAAGACACAAGAATTTTTAGTAAGTTACTTGGGTTGCATGTATTCAACTCACAGAGTTGAACCTTCCTTTAGAAGCAGCAGATTTGAAACACTCTTTTTGTGGAATTTGCAAGTAGAGATTTCAAGCGCTTTGTTTCCAATTGTAGAAAAGGAAATATCTTCGCATAAAAACTACAGAGAATCATCCTCAGAAACCACTTTGCCATGTGTGCGTTCCACTCACAGAGTTTAACCGTTCTTTTCACAGAGCAGTTTGGAAACACTCTGTTTGTAAAGTCTGCAAGTGGATATTTGGACCTCTTTGAGGATTTCGTTGGAAAGGGTATTTCTTCATCTAATGCTAGACAGAAGAATTCTCAGTAACTTCTTGAGTTGCGTGTATTCACCTCCCAGATTTGAAACTTCCTTTAGACAGAGCAGATTTGAAACACTCTTTTTGTGGAATTTGCAAGTGGAGATTTCATGCACTTTGCGGCCAAAGGTAGACAAGGAAATATCTTCATATAAAAACTGGAGAGAATCATTGTCAGAAACCACTTTGTGATGTGTGCATTCCACTCACCGGATTTAACCTTTCTTTTCACAGAGCACTTTGGAAACACTTTGTTTGTAAAGTCTGCAGGTGGATATTTGTATCTCTTTGAGGATTTCATTGGAAACGGGATATCTTCATCTTATGATAGACTGAAGAATTCTCGGTAACTTCTTTGCATTGCGTGTATTCAACACACAGATTCGACCTTCCTTTAGACAGAACAGATTTGAAACACTCTTTTGTGGAATTCGCAAGTGGAGATTTCAAGCGCTTTGCGGCCAATGGTAGAAAAGGAAATATCTTCATATAAAAACTAGAGAGAATCATTCTCAGAAACCACTTTGTGATGGGTGCGTTCCACTCACCGTATTTAACCGTTCTTTTCACAGCGCACTTTGGAAACACTTTGTTTGTAATGTCTGCAGGTGGATATTTGTATCTCTTTGAGGATTTCATTGGAAACGGGATATCTTCATCATATGATAGACTGAAGAATTCTCGGTAACTTCTTTGAATTGCGTGTATTCAACTCACAGATTTGAACCTTCCTTTGGACAGAACAGATTTGAAACACTCTTTTGTGGAATTTGCAAGTGGAGATTTGAAGCGCTTTGCGGCTAATGGTAGAAAAGGAAATATCTTCATATAAAAACTAGAGAGAATCATTCTCAGAAACCACTTTGGGATGTGTGCGTTCCACTCACAGAGTTTAAACTTTGTTTTCACCGTGCAGTTTGTTAACACTCTGTTTGTAACGTCTGCAAGTGGATATTTGGACCTCTTTGAGGATTTCGTTGGAAACGGGATTTCTTCATATAATGCAAGACGGAAGAATTTTTAGTAAGTTATTTGGATTGCGTGTATTGAAGTCACAGTGTTGAACCCTCCTTTAGAAGGATCAGATTTGAAACACACTTGTTGTGGAATTTGCAAGTAGAAATTTCAAGTGCTTTTTGGCCAATGGCAGAAAAGGAAATATCTTCGTATGTAAACTAGAGAGAATCATCACCAGAAGCCACTTCGCCATGTGTGCGTTCCACTCACACAGAGTTTAACCGTTCTTTTCACAGAGCAGTTTGGAAACACTCTGTTTATAAAGTCTGCAAGTGGATATTTGGACCTCTTTGAGGATTTCGTTGGAAACGGGATTTCTTCATCTAATGCTAGACAGAAGAATTCTCAGTAACTTCTTTGTGTTGCGTGTATTCAGCTCACAGAGTTTAAACTTCCTTCAGATAGAGCAGATTTGAAAAACTCTTTTTGTGGAATTTGAAATTGGAGACTTCAAGATCTTTTGGGCCAATGTTAGAAAAGGAAAAATATTCCTATGAAAACTAGAGAGAATCATTTTCAGGAACCACTTTGCGATGTGTGCGTTCCACTCACAGAGTTTAACCTTTCTTTTCATAGAGCAGTTTGGAAACAAACTGTTTGTAAATCTGCATGTGGATATTTGTACCTCTTTGAGGAATTCGTTGGAAACGGGATTTCTTCATATAATGCAAGACAGAAGAATTTTTAGTATGTTATTTGGGTTGCATGTATTCAACTCACAGAGTTGAACCTTCCTTTAGAAGGAGCAGATTTGAAACACTCTTTTTGTGGAATTTGCAAGTAGAGATTTCAAGCGCTTTGTTTCCAATTGTAGAAAAGGAAATATCTTCGCATAAAAACTACAGAGAATCATCCTCAGAAACCACTTTGCCATGTGTGCGTTCCACTCACAGAGTTTAACCGTTCTTTTCACAGAGCAGTTTGGAAACACTCTGTTTATAAAGTCTGCAAGTGGATATTTGGACCTCTTTGAGGATTTCGTTGGAAACGGGATTTCTTCATCTAATGCTAGACAGAAGAATTCTCAGTAAGTTCTTTGGTTTGCAGTTATTCAACTCACAGAGTTGAACTTTGCTTTAGACATAGCAGATTTGAAACACTCTTTTTGTGGAATTTGCAATTGGAGATTTCAAGCGCTTTGGGGACTATGATTGAAAAGGAAATATCTTCATATAAAAATTAGACAGAATCATTCCCAGAAACCACTTTGTAATGTGTGCGTTCCACTAACAGAGTTCAAACTTACTTTTCACAGTGCAGTTTGGAAACAATCTGTTTGTAAAGTCTGCAAGTGGATATTTGGACCTCTTTGAGGATTTCGTTGGAAAGGGTATTTCTTCAACTAATGCTGGACAGAAGAATTCTCAGTAACTTCTTGAGTTGCGTGTATTCGCCTCCCAGATTTGAAACTTCCTTTAGACAGAACAGATTTGAAACACTCTTTTTGTGGAATTTGCAAGTGGAGATTTCAAGCGCTTTGCGGCCAAAGGTAGACAATGAAATATCTTCATATAAAAACTAGAGAGAATCATTCTCAGAAACCACTTTGTGATGTGTGCGTTCCACTCACCGAATTTAACCTTTCTTTTCACAGAGCACTTTGGAAACACTTTGTTTGTAAAGTCTGCAGGTGGATATTTGTATCTCTTTGAGGATTTCATTGGAAACGGTATATCTTCATCTTATGATACACTGAAGAATTCTCGGTAACTTCTTTGCATTGCGTGTATTCAACTGACAGATTCGACCTTCCTTTAGAGAGAACAGATTTGAAACACTCTTTTGTGGAATTCGCAAGTGGAGATTTCAAGCGCTTTGCGGCCAATGGTAGAAAAGGAAATATCTTCATATAAAAACTAGAGAGAATCATTCTCAGAAACCACTTTGTGATGTGTGCGTTCCACTCACCGTATTTAACCGTTCTTTTCACAGCGCACTTTGGAAACACTTTGTTTGCAAAGTCTGCAGGTGGATATTTGTATCTCTTTGAGGATTTCATTGGAAACGGGATATCTTCATCTTATGATAGACTGAAGAATTCTCGGTAACTTCTTTGCCTTGCGTGTATTCAACTCACAGATTTGAACCTTCCTTTGGACAGAACAGATTTGAAACACTCTTTTGTGGAATTTGCAAGTGGAGATTTGAAGCGCTTTGCAGCTAATGGTAGAAAAGGAAATATGTTCATATAAAAACTAGAGAGAATCATTCTCAGAAACCACTTTGGGATGTGTGCGTTCCACTCACAGAGTTTAAACTTTGTTTTCACCGTGCAGTTTGTAAACACTCTGTTTGTAACGTCTGCAAGTGGATATTTGGACCTCTTTGAGGATTTCGTTGGAAACGGGATTTCTTCATATAATGCAAGACGGAAGAATTTTTAGTAAGTTATTTGGATTGCGTGTATTGAAGTAACAGTGTTGAACCCTCCTTTAGAAGGATCAGATTTGAAACACACTTTTTGTGGAATTTGCAAGTAGAAATTTCAAGCGCTTAGTGGCCAATGGTAGAAAAGGAAATATCTTCGTATGTAAACTAGAGAGAATCATCCTCAGAAGCCACTTCGCCATGTGTGCGTTCCACTCACACAGAGTTTAACCGTTTTTTTCACAGAGCAGTTTGGAAACACTCTGTTTATATAGTCTGCAAGTGGATATTTGGACCTCTTTGAGGATTTCGTTGGAAACGGGATTTCTTCATCTAATGCTAGACAGAAGAATTCTCAGTAACTTCTTTGTGTTGCGTGTATTCAGCTCACAGAGTTTAAACTTCCTTCAGACAGAGCAGATTTGAAACACTCTTTTTGTGGAATTTGAAATTGGAGACTTCAAGATCTTTTGGGCCAATGTTAGAAAAGGAAAAATATTCCTATGAAAACTAGAGAGAATCATTTTCAGGAACCACTTTGCGATGTGTGCGTTCCACTCACAGAGTTTAACCTTTCTTTTCATAGAGCAGTTTGGAAACAAACTGTTTGTAAATCTGCATGTGGATATTTGTACCTCTTTGAGGAATTCGTTGGAAACGGGATTTCTTCATATAATGCTAGACAGAAGAATTTTTAGTAAGTTATTTGGGTTGCATGTCTTCAACTCACAGAGTTGAACCTTCCTTTATAAGGAGAAGATTTGAAACACTCTTTTTGTGGAATTTGCAAGTAGAGATTTCAAATGGTTTGTTTCCAATTGTAGAAAAGGAAATATCTTCGCATAAAAACTACAGAGAATCATCCTCAGAAACCACTTTGCCATGTGTGCGTTCCACTCACAGAGTTTAACCGTTCTTTTCACAGAGCAGTTTGGAAACACTCTCTATGTAAAGTCTGCAAGTGGATATTTGGACCTCTTTGAGGATTTCGTTGGAAAGGGTATTTCTTCATCTAATGCTAGACAGAAGAATTCTCAGTAACTTCTTGAGTTGCGTGTATTCACCTCCCAGATTTGAAACTTCCTTTAGACAGAGCAGATTTGAAACACTCTTTTTGTGGAATTTGCAAGTGGAGATTTCAAGCGCTTTGCGGCCAAAGGTAGACAAGGAAATATCTTCATATAAAAACTAGAGAGAATCATTCTCAGAAACCACTTTGTGATGTGTGCGTTCCACTCACCGAATTTAACCTTTCTTTTCACAGAGCACTTTGGAAACACTTTGTTTGTAAAGTCTGCAGGTGGATATTTGTATCTCTTTGAGGATTTCATTGGAAACGGGATATCTTCATCTTATGATAGACTGAAGAATTCTCGGTAACTTCTTTGCTTTGCGTGTATTCAACTCACAGATTTGAACCTTCCTTTAGACAGAACAGTTTTGAAACACTCTTTTGTGGAACTTGCAAGTGGAGATTTCAAGCGCTTTGCGGCCAGTGGTAGAAAAGGAAATATGTTCATTTAAAAATTAGAGAGAATCATTCTCAGAAACGACTTTGTGATGTGTGCGTTCCACTCACCGAATTTAACCTTTCTTTTCACAGAGCACTTTGGAAACACTTTGTTTGTAAAGTCTGCAGGTGCATATTTGTATCTCTTTGAGGATTTCATTGGAAACGGGATATCTTCATCTTATGATAGACTGAAGAATTCTCGGTAATTCTTTGCATTGCGTGTATTCAACTCACAGATTTGAACCTTCCTTTGGACAGAACGGATTTGAAACACTCTTTTGTGGAATTTGCAAGTGGAGATTTGAAGCGCTTTGCGGCTAATGGTAGAAAAGGAAATATCTTCATATAAAAACTAGAGAGAATCATTCTCAGAAACCACTTTGGGATGTGTGCGTTCCTCTCACAGAGTTTAAACTTTGTTTTCACAGTGCAGTTTGTAAACACTCTGTTTGTATCGTCTGCAAGTGGATATTTGGACCTCTTTGAGGATTTCGTTGGAAACGGGATTTCTTCATGTAATGCAAGATGGAAGAATTTTTAGTAAGTTATTTGGATTGCGTGTATTCAAGTCACAGTGTTGAACCTTCCTTTAGAAGGATCAGGTTTGAAACACACTTTTTGTGGAACTTGCAAGTAGAAATTTCAAGCGCTTTGTGGCCAATGGTAGAAAAGGAAATATCTTCGTATATAAACTAGAGAGAATCATCCTCAGAAACCACTTCGCCATGTGTGCGTTCCACTCTCACAGAGTTTAACCGTTCTTTTCACAGAGCAGTTTGGAAACACTCTGTTTATAAAGTCTGCAAGTGGATATTTGGACCTCTTTGAGGATTTCGTTGGAAACGTGATTTCTTCATCTAATGCTAGACAGAAGAATTCTCAGTAACTTCTTTGTGTTGCGTGTATTCAGCTCACAGTGTTTAACCTTCTTTTAGACAGAGCAGATTTGAAACACTCTTTTTGCGGAATTTGAAATTGGAGACTTCAAGATCTTTTGGGCCAATGTTAGAAAAGGAAAAATATTCCTATGAAAACTAGAGAGAATCATTTTCAGAAACCACTTTGCGATGTGTGCGTTCCACTCACATAGTTTAACCTTTCTTTTCATAGAGGAGTTTGGCAACAAACTGTTTGTAAATCTGCATGTGGATATTTGTACCTAGTTGAGGAATTCGTTGGAAACGGGATTTCTTCATAAAATGCAAGACAGAAGAATTTTTAGTAAGTTATTTGGGTTGCATGTATTCAACTCACAGAGTTGAACCTTCCTTTAGAAGGAGCAGATTTGAAACACTCTTTTTGTGGAATTTGCCAGTAGAGATTTCAAGCACTTTGTTTCCAATTGTAGAAAAGGAAATATCTTCGCATAAAAACTACAGAGAATCATCCTCAGAAACCACTTTGCCATGTGTGCGTTCCACTCACAGAGTTTATCCGTTCCTTTCTCAGAGCAGTTTGGAAACACTCTGTTTGTAAAGTCTGCAAGAGATATTTGGACCTCTTTGAGGATTTCGTTGGAAAGGGTATTTCTTCATCTAATGCTAGACAGAAGAATTCTCAGTAACTTCTTGAGTTGCGTGTATTCACCTCCCAGATTTGAAACTTCCTTTAGACAGAGTAGATTTGAAACACTCTTTTGTGGAATTTGCAAGTGGAGTTTTCAAGCGCTGTGCGGCCAAATGTAGACAAGGAAATATCTTCATATGAAAACTAGAGAGAATCATTCTCAGAAACCACTTTGTGATGTGTGCGTTCCACTCACCGAATTTAACCTTTCTTTTCACAGAGCACTTTGGAAACACTTTGTTTGTAAAGTCTGCAGGTGGATATTTGTATCTCTTTGAAGATTTCATTGGAAACGGGATATCTTCATCTTATGATACACTGAAGAATTCTCGGTAACTTCTTTGCATTGCGTGTATTCAACTCACAGATTCGACCTTCCTTTAGACAGAACAGATTTGAAACACTCTTTTGTGGAATTTGCTAGTGGAGATTTGAAGCGCTTTGCGGCTAATGGTAGAAAAGGAAATATCTTCATATAAAAACTAGAGAGAATCATACTCAGAAACCACTTTGGGATGTGTGCGTTCCACTCACAGAGTTTAAACTTTGTTTTCACAGTGCAGTTTGTAAACACTCTGTTTGTAACGTCTGCAAGTGGATATTTGGGCCGCTTTGAGGATTTCGTTGGAAACGGGATTTCTTCATATAATGCAAGACGGAAGAATTTTTAGTAAGTTATTTGGATTGCGTGTATTCAAGTCACAGTGCTGAACCTTCCTTTAGAAGGATCAGATTTGAAACACACTTTTTGTGTAATTTGCAAGTAGAAATTTCAAGCACTTTGTGGCCAATGGTAGAAAAGGAAATATCTTCGTATATAAACTAGAGAGAATCATCCTCAGAAACCACTTCGCCATGTGTGCGTTCCACTCACACAGAGTTTAACCGTTCTTTTCACAGAGCAGTTTGGAAACACTCTGTTTATAAAGTCTGCAAGTGGATATTTGGACCTCTTTGAGGATTCCGTTGGAAACGGGATTTCTTCACCTAATGGTAGACAGAAGAATTCTCAGTAAGTTCTTTGGTTTGCAGTTATTCAACTCACAGAGTTGAACCTTCCTTTAGACATAGCAGATTTGAAACACTCTTTTAGTGGAATTTGCAATTGGAGATTTCAAGCGCTTTGGGGCCAATGGTAGAAAAGGAAATATCTTCATATAAAACCTAGACAGAATCATTCTCAGAAACGACATTCTGATGTGTGCGTTCCACTCACAGAGTTTTACATTTCTTCTCATAGAGCAGTTTGGAAACACTCTGTTTGTAAAGTCTGCAAGTGGATATTTGGACCTCTTTGAGGATTTCGTTGGAAACGGATTTCTTCATCTAACGCTAGACAGAAGAATTCTCGGTAACTTCTTTGGCTTGTGTGTATTCAACTCACAGTGTTGATCCTTCATTTAGACAGAGAAGATTTGAAACACTCTTTTTGTGGAATTTGCAAGTGGAGAATTCAAGCGCTTTGCGGCCAATGGTAGAAAAGGTAATACCTTCTTATAAAAACTAGAGAGAATCATTCTCAGAAACCACTTTGTGTTGTGTGCATTCCACTCACAGAATTTAACCTTTATTTTCACAGAGCAGTTTGGAAACACTCTGTTTGTAAAGTCTGCAGGTGGATATTTGGACCTGTTTGAGGATTTCATTGGAAACAGGGTTTCTTCATCTAATGCTAGACAGAAGAATTCTCGGTAACTTCTTTGCATTGCGTGTATTCAACTCACAGATTTGAACCTTCCTTTAGACAGAACAGATTTGAAACACTCTTTTGTGGAATTTGCAAGTGGAGATTTCAAGCGCTTTGCGGCCAATGGTAGAAAAGGGAATATCTTCATATAAAAACTAGAGAGAATCATTCTCAGAAACCACTTTGTGATGTGTGCGTTCCACTCACCGAATTTAACCTTTCTTTTCACAGAGTACTTTGGAAACACTTTGTTTGTAAAGTTTGCAGGTGGATATTTGTATCTCTTTGAGGATTCCATTGGAAACGGGATATCTTCATCTTATGATAGACTGAAGAATTCTCGGTAACTTCTTTGCATTGCGTTTATTGAAGTAACGGATTTGAACCTTCCTTTGGACAGAACAGACTTGAAACACTCTTTTGTGGAATTTGCAAGTGGAGATTTCAAGCGCTTTGTGGCTAATGGTAGAAAAGGAAATATCTTCATATAAAAAGTAGAGAGAATCATTCTCAGAAACCACTTTGGGATGTGTGCATTCAACTCACAGAGTTTAAACTTTGTTTTCACAGTGCAGTTTTTAAACACTCTGTTTGTAACGTCTGCAAGAGGATATTTGGACCTCTTTGAGGATTTCGTTGGAAACGGGATTTCTTTATATAATGCAAGACGGAAGAATTTTTAGTAAGTTATTTGGATTGCGTGTATTCAAGTCACAGTGTTGAACCTTCCTTTAGAAAGATCAGATTTGAAACACACTTTTTGTGGAATTTGCAAGTAGAAATTTCAAGCGCTTTGTGGCCAATGTTAGAAAAGGGAATATCTTCGTATATAAACTAGAGAGAATCATCCTCAGAAACCACTTCGCCATGTGGGCGTTCCACTCACACAGAGTTTAACCGTTCTTTTCACAGAGCAGTTTGGAAACACTCTGTTTATAAAGTCTGCAAGTGGATATTTGAACCTCTTTGAGGATTTCGTTGGAAACGGGATTTCTTCATCTAATCCTAGAGAGAAGAATTCGCAGTAAGTTCTTTGGTTTGCAGTTATTGAACTCACAGAGTTGAAAATTCCTTTAGAAAGAGCAGATTTGAAACACTCTTTTTGTGGAATTTGCAATTGGAGATTTCAAGCGCCTTGGGGCCAATGGTAGAAAAGGAAATATCTTCATATAAAACCTAGACAGAATCATTCTCAGAAACGACTTTCTGATGTGTGCGTTCCACTCACAGAGTTTTACGTTTCTTCTCATAGAGCAGTTTGGAAACACTCTGTTTGTAAAGTCTGCAAGTGGATATTTGGACCTCTTTGAGGATTTCGTTGGAAAAGGATTTCTTCATCTAACGCTAGACAGAAGAATTCTCGGTAACTTCTTTGGCTTGCGTGTATTCAACTCACAGAGTTGATCCTTCGTTTAGACAGAGAAGTTTTGAAACACTCTTTTTGTGGAATTTTCAAGTGGAGATTTCAAGCGCTTTGCGGCCAATGGTAGAAAAGGTAATACCTTCTTATAAAAACTAGAGAGAATCATTCTCAGAAACCACTTTGTGTTGTGTGCATTACACTCACATATTTTAACCCTTCTTTTCACAGAGTAGTTTGGAAACACTCTGTTTGTAAAGTCTGCAGGTGGATATTTGGACCTGTTTGAGGATTTCATTGGAAACAGGGTTTCTTCATCTAATGCTAGACAGAAGAATTCTCGGTAACTTCTTTGCATTGCGTGCATTCAACTCACAGATTTGAACCTTCCTTTAGACAGAACAGATTTGAAACACTCTTTTTCTGGAATTTGCAAGTGGAGATTTCTAGCGCTTTGGGGACAATGGTAGAAAAGGAAATATCTTTATATAAAAACTAGAGAGAATCATTCTCAGAAACGACTTTGGGATGTGTGCATTCCACTCACAGAGTTTAACCTTCGTTTTCATAGAGTAGTTTGGAAACACTCTGTTTGTGAAGTCCGCATGTGGATATTTGGACCTCTTCGAGGATTTCGTTGCAAACGGGATTTCTTCATCCAATGCTAGACACAAGAATTCCTAGTAGCTTCTTTGTGTTGCGTGTATTCATCTCACAGAATTGAACCTTCCTTTAGGCAGAGCAGATTTGAAACACTCTTTTTGTGGAATTTCCAAGTGGAGATTTCAAGCGATTTGGGGACTATGATTGAAAAGGAAATATCTTCATATAAAAATTAGACAGAATCATTCCCAGAAACCACTTTGTAATGTGTGCGTTCCACTAACAGAGTTCAAACTTACTTTTCACAGTGCAGTTTGGAAACACTCTGTTTGTAAAGTCTGCAAGTGGATATGTGGACCTCTTTGAGGATTTCGTTGGAAACGGGATTTCTTCATCTAATGCTAGACAGAAGAATTCTCAGAAACTTCTTTGTGTTGCGTGTATTTAGCTCACAGAGTTTAAACTTCCTTCAGACAGAGCAGATTTGAAACACTCTTTTTGTGGAATTTGAAATTGGAGACTTCAAGATCTTTTGGGCCAAAGTTAGAAAAGGAAAAATATTCCTATGAAAACTAGAGAGAATCATTTTCAGGAACCACCTGGCAATGTGTGTGTTCCACTCACAGAGTTTAACCTTCCTTTTCATTGAGCAGTTTTGAAACATTCTGTTTCTAAAGTCTGCAAGAGGATATTTGGACCTCTTTGAGGATTTCGTTGGAAAGGGTATTTCTTCATCTAATGCTAGACAGAAGAATTATCAGTAACTTCTTGAGTTGCGTGTATTCACCTCCCAGATTTGAAACTTCCTTTAGACAGAGCAGATTTGAAACACTCTTTTTGTGGAATTTGCAAGTGGAGATTTCAAGCGCTTTGCGGCCAAAGGTAGAAAAGGAAATATCTTCATATAAAAACTAGAGAGAATCATTCTCAGAAACGACTTTCTGATGTGTGCGTTCCACTCACCGAATTGAACCTTTCTTTTCACAGAGCACTTTGGAAACACTTTGTTTGTAAAGTCTGCAGGTGGATATTTGTATCTCTTTGAGGATTTCATTGGAAACGGGATATCTTCATCTTATGATAGACTGAAGAATTCTCGGTAATTCTTTGCATTGCGTGTATTCAACTCACAGATTTGAACCTTCCTTTGGACAGAACGGATTTGAAACACTCTTTTGTGGAATTTGCAAGTGGAGATTTGAAGCGCTTTGCGGCTAATGGTAGAAAAGGAAATATCTTCATATAAAAACTAGAGAGAATCATTCTCAGAAACCACTTTGGGATGTGTGCGTTCCACTCACAGAGTTTAAACTTTGTTTTCACAGTGCAGTTTGTAAACACTCTGTTTGTATCGTCTGCAAGTGGATATTTGGACCTCTTTGAGGATTTCGTTGGAAACGGGATTTCGTCATATAATGCAAGACGGAAGAATTTTTAGTAAGTTATTTGGATTGCGTGTATTCAAGTCACAGTGTTGAACCTTCCTTTAGAAGGATCAGGTTTGAAACACACTTTTTGTGGAATTTGCAAGTAGAAATTTCAAGCGATTTGTGGCCAATGGTAGAAAAGGAGATATCTTCATATATAAACTAGAGAGAATCATCCTCAGAAACCACTTCTCCATGTGTGCGTTCCACTCTCACAGAGTTTAACCGTTCTTTTCACAGAGCAGTTTGGAAACACTCTGTTTGTAAAGTCTGCAAGTGGATATTTGGACCTCTTTGAGGATTTCGTTGGAAACGGGATTTCTTCATCTAATGCTAGACAGAAGAATTCTCAGAAACTTCTTTGTGTTGCGTGTATTTAGCTCACAGAGTTCAAACTTCCTTCAGACAGAGCAGATTTGAAACACTCTTTTTGTGGAATTTGAAATTGGAGACTTCAAGATCTTTTGGGCCAATGTTAGAAAAGGAAAAATATTCCTATGAAAACTAGAGAGAATCATTTTCAGGAACCACTTTGCGATGTGTGCGTTCCACTCACAGAGTTTAACCTTTCTTTTCATAGAGCAGTTTGGAAACAAACTGTTTGTAAATCTGCATGTGGATATTTGTACCTCGTTGAGGAATTCGTTGGAAAAGGGATTTCTTCATAAAATGCAAGACAGAAGAATTTTTAGTAAGTTATTTGGGTTGCATGTATTCAACTCACAGAGTTGAACCTTCCTTTAGAAGGATCAGGTTTGTAACACACTTTTTGTGGAATTTGCAAGTAGAAATTTCAAGCACTTTGTGGCCAATGGTAGAAAAGGAAATATCTTCGTATATAAACTAGAGAGAATCATCCTCAGAAACCACTTCGCCATGTGTGCGTTCCACTCTCACAGAGTTTAACCGTTCTTTTCACAGAGCAGTTTGGAAACACTCTGTTTGGAAAGTCTGCAAGAGGATATTTGGACCTCTTTGAGGATTTCGTTGGAAAGGGTATTTCTTCATCTAATGCTAGACAGAAGAATTATCAGTAACTTCTTGAGTTGCGTGTATTCACCTCCCAGATTTGAAACTTCCTTTAGACAGAGCAGATTTGAAACACTCTTTTTGTGGAATTTGCAAGTGGAGATTTCAAGCGCTTTGCGGCCAAAGGTAGAAAAGGAAATATCTTCATATAAAAACTAGAGAGAATCATTCTCAGAAACGACTTTCTGATGTGTGCGTTCCACTCACCGAATTTAACCTTTCTTTTCACAGAGCACTTTGGAAACACTTTGTTTGTAAAGTCTGCAGGTGGATATTTGTATCTCTTTGTGGATTTCATTGGAAACGGGATATCTTCATCTTATGAGAGACTGAAGAATTCTCGGTAACTTCTTTGCATTGCGTGTATTCACCTCACACATATGAACCTTCCTTTAGACAGAACAGATTTGAAACACTCTTTTGTGGAACTTGCAAGTGGAGATTTCAAGCGCTTTGCGGCCAATGGCAGAAAAGGAAATATGTTCATATAAAAACCAGAGAGAATCATTCTCAGAAACCACTTTGTGATGTGTGCGTTCCACTCACCGAATTTAACCTTTCTTTTCACAGAGCACTTTGGAAACACTTTGTTTGTAAAGTCTGCAGGTGCATATTTGTATCTCTTTGAGGATTTCATTGGAAACGGGATATCTTCATCTTATGATAGACTGAAGAATTCTCGGTAATTCTTTGCATTGCGTGTATTCAACTCACAGATTTGAACCTTCCTTTGGACAGAACGGATTTGAAACACTCTTTTGTGGAATTTGCAAGTGGAGATTTGAAGCGCTTTGCGGCTAATGGTAGAAAAGGAAATATGTTCATATAAAAACTAGAGAGAATCATTCTCAGAAACCACTTTGGGATGTGTGCGTTCCACTCACAGAGTTTAAACTTTGTTTTCACAGTGCAGTTTGTAAACACTCTTTTTGTATCGTCTGCAAGTGGATATTTGGACCTCTTTGAGGATTTCGTTGGAAACGGGATTTCTTCATATAATGCAAGACGGAAGAGTTTTTAGTAACTTATTTGGATTGCGTGTATTCAAGTCACAGTGTTGAACCTTCCTTTAGAAGGATCAGGTTTGTAACACACTTTTTGTGGAATTTGCAAGTAGAAATTTCAAGCACTTTGTGGCCAATGGTAGAAAAGGAAATATCTTCGTATATAAACTAGAGAGAATCATCCTCAGAAACCACTTCGCCATGTGTGCGTTCCACTCTCACAGAGTTTAACCGTTCTTTTCACAGAGCAGTTTGGAAACACTCTGTTTGGAAAGTCTGCAAGAGGATATTTGGACCTCTTTGAGGATTTCGTTGGAAACGGGATTTCTTCATCTAATGCTAGACAGAAGAATTCTCAGTAAGTTCTTTGGTTTGCAGTTATTCAACTCACAGAGTTGAACCTTCCTTTAGACAGAGCAGATTTGAAACACTCTTTTTGTGGAATTTGCAATTGGAGATTTCAAGCGCTTTGGGGCCAATGGTAGAAAAGGAAATATCTTCATATAAAACCTAGACAGAATCATTCTCAGAAACGACTTTCTGATGTGTGCGTTCCACTCACAGAGTTTTACCTTTCTTCTCATAGAGCAGTTTGGAAACACTCTGTTTGGAAAGTCTGCAAGTGGATATTTGGACCTCTTTGAGGATTTCGTTGGAAACGGATTTCTTCATCTAATGCTAGACAGAAGAATTCTCGGTAACTTCTTTGGTTGCGTGTATTCAACTCACAGAGTTGATTCTTCGTTTAGACAGAGAAGATTTGAAACACTCTTTTTGTGGAATTTGCAAATGGAGATTTCAAGTGCTCTGCGGCCAATGGTAGAAAAGGTAATACCTTCTTATAAAAACTAGAGAGAATCATTCTCAGAAACCACTTTGTGTTGTGTGCATTCCACTCACAGAATTTAACCTTTCTTTTCACAGAGCAGTTTGGAAACACTCTGTTTGTAAAGTCTGCAGGTGGATATTTGGACCTGTTTGAGGATTTCATTGGAAACAGGGTTTCTTCATCTAATGCTAGACAGAAGAATTCTCGGTAACTTCTTTGCATTGCGTGCATTCAACTCACAGATTTGAACCTTCCTTTAGACAGAACAGATTTGAAGCACTCTTTTTCTGGAATTTGCAAGTGGAGATTTCTACCGCTTTGGGGACAATGGTAGAAAAGGAAATATCTTTATATAAAAACTAGAGAGAATCATTCTCAGAAACGACTTTGGGATGTGTGCATTCCACTCACAGAGTTTAACCTTCCTTTTCAAAGAGTAATTTGGAAACACTCTGTTTGTGAAGTCCACAAGTGGATTTTTGGACCTCTTTGAGGATTTCGTTGCAAACGGGATTTCTTCATCCAATGCTAGACACAAGAATTCCTAGTAGCTTCTTTGTGTTGCGTGTATTCAACTCACAGTATTGAACCTTCCTTTAGACAGAGCAGATTTGAAACACCCTTTTTGTGGAATTTGCAATTGGAGATTTCAAGCGATTTGGGGACTATGATTGAAAAGGAAATATCTTCATATAAAAATTAGACAGAATCATTGCCAGAAACCAATTTGTAATGTGTGCGTTCCACTAACAGAGTTCAAACTTACTTTTCACAGTGCAGTTTGGAAACACTCTGTTTGTAAAGTCTGCAAATGGATATTTGGACCTCTGAGGATTTCACTGGAAACGGAATTTCTTCGTCTAATGCTAGACAGAAGAATTCTTAGTAACTTCTTTGGGTTGCCTGTATTCAACTCATAGAAGTTATCCTTCATTTAGGCAGAGCAGATTTGAAACACTCTTTTTGTGGAATTTCCAAGTGGAGATTTCAAGCGATTTGGGGACTATGATTGAAAAGGAAATATCTTCATATAAAAATTAGACAGAATAATTCCCAGAAACCACTTTGTAATGTGTGCGTTCCACTAACAGAGTTCAAACTTACTTTTCACAGTGCAGTTTAGAAACACTCTGTTTGTAAAGTCTGCAAGTGGATATTTGGACCTCTTTGAGGATTTCGTTGGAAACGGGATTTCTTCATCTAATGCTAGACAGAAGAATTCTCAGTAACTTTTTTGTGTTGCATGTATTCAGCTCACAGAGTTTAAACTTCCTTCAGACAGAGCAGATTTGAAACACTCTTTTTGTGGAATTTGAAATTGGAGACTTCAAGATCTTTTGGGCCAATGTTAGAAAAGGAAAAATATTCCTATGAAAACTAGAGAGAATCATTTTCAGGAACCACTTTGCGATGTGTGCGTTCCACACACAGAGTTTAACCTTTCTTTTCATAGAGCAGTTTGGAAACAAACTGTTTGTAAATCTGCATGTGGATATTTGTACCTCTTTGAGGAATTCGTTGGAAACGGGAATTCTTCATATAATGCAAGAGAGAAGAATTTTCAGTAAGTTATTTGGGTTGCAAGTATTCAACTCACAGAGTTGAACCTTCCATTAGAAGGAGCAGATTTGAAACACTCTTTTTGTGGAATTTGCAAGTAGAGATTTCAAGCGCTTTGTTTCCAATTGTAGAAAAGGAAATATCTTCGCATAAAAACTACAGAGAATCATCCTCAGAAACCACTTTGCCATGTGTGCGTTCCACTCACAGAGTTTAACCGTTCTTTTCACTGAGCAGTTTGGAAACACTCTCTTTGTAAAGTCTGCAAGTGGATATTTGGACCTCTTTGAGGATTTCTTTGGAAAGGGTATTTCTTCATCTAATGCAAGACAGAAGAATTCTCAGTAACTTCCTGAGTTGCGTGTATTCACCTCCCAGAGTTGAACCTTCCTTTAGACAGAGCAGATTTGAAACACTCTTTTTGTGGAATTTGCAATTGGAGATTTCAAGCGCTTTGGGGCCAATGGTAGAAAAGGAAATATCTTCATATAAAACCTAGACAGAATCATTCTCAGAAACGACTTTCTGATGTGTGCGTTCCACTCACAGAGTTTTACCTTTCTTCTCATAGAGCAGTTTGGAAACACTCTGTTTGGAAAGTCTGCAAGTGGATATTTGGACCTCTTTGAGGATTTCGTTGGAAACGGATTTCTTCATCTAATGCTAGACAGAAGAATTCTCGGTAACTTCTTTGGTTGCGTGTATTCAACTCACAGAGTTGATTCTTCGTTTAGACAGAGAAGATTTGAAACACTCTTTTTGTGGAATTTGCAAATGGAGATTTCAAGCGCTCTGCGGCCAATGGTAGAAAAGGTAATACCTTCTTATAAAAACTAGAGAGAATCATTCTCAGAAACCACTTTGTGTTGTGTGCATTCCACTCACAGAATTTAACCTTTCTTTTCACAGAGCAGTTTGGAAACACTCTGTTTGTAAAGTCTGCAGGTGGATATTTGGACCTGTTTGAGGATTTCATTGGAAACAGGGTTTCTTCATCTAATGCTAGACAGAAGAATTCTCGGTAACTTCTTTGCATTGCGTGCATTCAACTCACAGATTTGAACCTTCCTTTAGACAGAACAGATTTGAAGCACTCTTTTTCTGGAATTTGCAAGTGGAGATTTCTACCGCTTTGGGGACAATGGTAGAAAAGGAAATATCTTTATATAAAAACTAGAGAGAATCATTCTCAGAAACGACTTTGGGATGTGTGCATTCCACTCACAGAGTTTAACCTTCCTTTTCAAAGAGTAATTTGGAAACACTCTGTTTGTGAAGTCCACAAGTGGATTTTTGGACCTCTTTGAGGATTTCGTTGCAAACGGGATTTCTTCATCCAATGCTAGACACAAGAATTCCTAGTAGCTTCTTTGTGTTGCGTGTATTCAACTCACAGTATTGAACCTTCCTTTAGACAGAGCAGATTTGAAACACCCTTTTTGTGGAATTTGCAATTGGAGATTTCAAGCGATTTGGGGACTATGATTGAAAAGGAAATATCTTCATATAAAAATTAGACAGAATCATTGCCAGAAACCAATTTGTAATGTGTGCGTTCCACTAACAGAGTTCAAACTTACTTTTCACAGTGCAGTTTGGAAACACTCTGTTTGTAAAGTCTGCAAATGGATATTTGGACCTCTGAGGATTTCACTGGAAACGGAATTTCTTCGTCTAATGCTAGACAGAAGAATTCTTAGTAACTTCTTAGGGTTGCCTGTATTCAACTCATAGAAGTTATCCTTCATTTAGGCAGAGCAGATTTGAAACACTCTTTTTGTGGAATTTCCAAGTGGAGATTTCAAGCGATTTGGGGACTATGATTGAAAAGGAAATATCTTCATATAAAAATTAGACAGAATAATTCCCAGAAACCACTTTGTAATGTGTGCGTTCCACTAACAGAGTTCAAACTTACTTTTCACAGTGCAGTTTAGAAACACTCTGTTTGTAAAGTCTGCAAGTGGATATTTGGACCTCTTTGAGGATTTCGTTGGAAACGGGATTTCTTCATCTAATGCTAGACAGAAGAATTCTCAGTAACTTTTTTGTGTTGCATGTATTCAGCTCACAGAGTTTAAACTTCCTTCAGACAGAGCAGATTTGAAACACTCTTTTTGTGGAATTTGAAATTGGAGACTTCAAGATCTTTTGGGCCAATGTTAGAAAAGGAAAAATATTCCTATGAAAACTAGAGAGAATCATTTTCAGGAACCACTTTGCGATGTGTGCGTTCCACACACAGAGTTTAACCTTTCTTTTCATAGAGCAGTTTGGAAACAAACTGTTTGTAAATCTGCATGTGGATATTTGTACCTCTTTGAGGAATTCGTTGGAAACGGGAATTCTTCATATAATGCAAGAGAGAAGAATTTTCAGTAAGTTATTTGGGTTGCAAGTATTCAACTCACAGAGTTGAACCTTCCATTAGAAGGAGCAGATTTGAAACACTCTTTTTGTGGAATTTGCAAGTAGAGATTTCAAGCGCTTTGTTTCCAATTGTAGAAAAGGAAATATCTTCGCATAAAAACTACAGAGAATCATCCTCAGAAACCACTTTGCCATGTGTGCGTTCCACTCACAGAGTTTAACCGTTCTTTTCACTGAGCAGTTTGGAAACACTCTCTTTGTAAAGTCTGCAAGTGGATATTTGGACCTCTTTGAGGATTTCTTTGGAAAGGGTATTTCTTCATCTAATGCAAGACAGAAGAATTCTCAGTAACTTCCTGAGTTGCGTGTATTCACCTCCCAGAGTTGAACCTTCCTTTAGACAGAGCAGATTTGAAACACTCTTTTTGTGGAATTTGCAATTGGAGATTTCAAGCGCTTTGGGGCCAATGGTAGAAAAGGAAATATCTTCATATAAAACCTAGACAGAATCATTCTCAGAAACGACTTTCTGATGTGTGCGTTCCACTCACAGAGTTTTACCTTTCTTCTCATAGAGCAGTTTGGAAACACTCTGTTTGGAAAGTCTGCAAGTGGATATTTGGACCTCTTTGAGGATTTCGTTGGAAACGGATTTCTTCATCTAATGCTAGACAGAAGAATTCTCGGTAACTTCTTTGGTTGCGTGTATTCAACTCACAGAGTTGATTCTTCGTTTAGACAGAGAAGATTTGAAACACTCTTTTTGTGGAATTTGCAAATGGAGATTTCAAGCGCTCTGCGGCCAATGGTAGAAAAGGTAATACCTTCTTATAAAAACTAGAGAGAATCATTCTCAGAAACCACTTTGTGTTGTGTGCATTCCACTCACAGAATTTAACCTTTCTTTTCACAGAGCAGTTTGGAAACACTCTGTTTGTAAAGTCTGCAGGTGGATATTTGGACCTGTTTGAGGATTTCATTGGAAACAGGGTTTCTTCATCTAATGCTAGACAGAAGAATTCTCGGTAACTTCTTTGCATTGCGTGCATTCAACTCACAGATTTGAACCTTCCTTTAGACAGAACAGATTTGAAGCACTCTTTTTCCGAAATTTGCAAGTGGAGATTTCTACCGCTTTGGGGACAATGGTAGAAAAGGAAATATCTTTATATAAAAACTAGAGAGAATCATTCTCAGAAACGACTTTGGGATGTGTGCATTCCACTCACAGAGTTTAACCTTCCTTTTCAAAGAGTAATTTGGAAACACTCTGTTTGTGAAGTCCACAAGTGGATTTTTGGACCTCTTTGAGGATTTCGTTGCAAACGGGATTTCTTCATCCAATGCTAGACACAAGAATTCCTAGTAGCTTCTTTGTGTTGCGTGTATTCAACTCACAGTATTGAACCTTCCTTTAGACAGAGCAGATTTGAAACACCCTTTTTGTGGAATTTGCAATTGGAGATTTCAAGCGATTTGGGGACTATGATTGAAAAGGAAATATCTTCATATAAAAATTAGACAGAATCATTGCCAGAAACCAATTTGTAATGTGTGCGTTCCACTAACAGAGTTCAAACTTACTTTTCACAGTGCAGTTTGGAAACACTCTGTTTGTAAAGTCTGCAAATGGATATTTGGACCTCTGAGGATTTCACTGGAAACGGAATTTCTTCGTCTAATGCTAGACAGAAGAATTCTTAGTAACTTCTTTGGGTTGCCTGTATTCAACTCATAGAAGTTATCCTTCATTTAGGCAGAGCAGATTTGAAACACTCTTTTTGTGGAATTTCCAAGTGGAGATTTCAAGCGATTTGGGGACTATGATTGAAAAGGAAATATCTTCATATAAAAATTAGACAGAATAATTCCCAGAAACCACTTTGTAATGTGTGCGTTCCACTAACAGAGTTCAAACTTACTTTTCACAGTGCAGTTTAGAAACACTCTGTTTGTAAAGTCTGCAAGTGGATATTTGGACCTCTTTGAGGATTTCGTTGGAAACGGGATTTCTTCATCTAATGCTAGACAGAAGAATTCTCAGTAACTTTTTTGTGTTGCATGTATTCAGCTCACAGAGTTTAAACTTCCTTCAGACAGAGCAGATTTGAAACACTCTTTTTGTGGAATTTGAAATTGGAGACTTCAAGATCTTTTGGGCCAATGTTAGAAAAGGAAAAATATTCCTATGAAAACTAGAGAGAATCATTTTCAGGAACCACTTTGCGATGTGTGCGTTCCACACACAGAGTTTAACCTTTCTTTTCATAGAGCAGTTTGGAAACAAACTGTTTGTAAATCTGCATGTGGATATTTGTACCTCTTTGAGGAATTCGTTGGAAACGGGAATTCTTCATATAATGCAAGAGAGAAGAATTTTCAGTAAGTTATTTGGGTTGCAAGTATTCAACTCACAGAGTTGAACCTTCCATTAGAAGGAGCAGATTTGAAACACTCTTTTTGTGGAATTTGCAAGTAGAGATTTCAAGCGCTTTGTTTCCAATTGTAGAAAAGGAAATATCTTCGCATAAAAACTACAGAGAATCATCCTCAGAAACCACTTTGCCATGTGTGCGTTCCACTCACAGAGTTTAACCGTTCTTTTCACTGAGCAGTTTGGAAACACTCTCTTTGTAAAGTCTGCAAGTGGATATTTGGACCTCTTTGAGGATTTCGTTGGAAAGGGTATTTCTTCATCTAATGCAAGACAGAAGAATTCTCAGTAACTTCCTGAGTTGCGTGTATTCACCTCCCAGATTTGAAACTTCCTTTAGACAGAGCAGATTTGAAACACTCTTTTTGTGGAATTTGCAAGTGGAGATTTCAAGCGCTTTGTTGCCAAAGGTAGAAAAGGAAATATCTTCATATAAAAACTAGAGAGAATCATTCTCAGAAACCACTTTGTGATGTGTGCGTTCCACTCACCGAATTTAACCTTTCTTTTCACAGAGCACCTTGGAAACACTTTGTTTGTAAAGTCTGCAGGTGGATATTTTTATCTCTTTGAGGATTTCATTGGAAACGGGATATCTTCATCTTATGACAGACTGAAGAATTCTCGGTAACTTCTTTGCATTGCGTGTATTCAACTCACAGATTTGAACCTTCCTTTAGACAGAACAGATTTGAAACACTCTTTTGTGGAATTTGCAAGTGGAGATTTCAAGCGCTTTGCGGCCAACGGTAGAAAAGGAAATACCTTCATATAAAAACTAGAGAGAATCATTCTCAGAAACCACTTTGTGATGTGTGCGTTCCACTCACCGAATTTAACCTTTCTTTTCACAGAGCACTTTGGAAACACTTTGTTTGTAAAGTCTGCAGGTGCATATTTGTATCTCTTTGAGGATTTCATTGGAAACGGGATATCTTCATCTTATGATAGACTGAAGAATTCTCGGTAACTTCTTTGCATTGCGTGTATTCAACTCACAGATTTGAACCTTCCTTTGGACAGAACAGATTTGAAACAATCTTTTGTGGAATTTGCAAGTGGAGATTTCATGCGCTTTGCGGCTAAAGGTAGAAAAGGAAATATCTTCATATAAAAACTAGAGAGAATCATTCTCAGAAACCACTTTGGGATGTGTGCGTTCCACTCACAGAGTTTAAACTTTGTTTTCACCGTGCAGTTTGTAAACACTCTGTTTGTAACGTCTGCAAGTGGATATTTGGACCTCTTTGAGGATTTCGTTGGAAACGGGATTTCTTCATATAATGCAAGACGGAAGAATTTTTAGTAAGTTATTTGGATAGCGTGTATTCAAGTCACAGTGTTGAACCTTCCTTTAGAATGATCAGATTTGAAACACACTTTTTGTGGAATTTGCAAGTAGAAATTTCAAGCGCTTTGTGGCCAATGGTAGAAAAGGAAATATCTTCGTATGTAAACTAGAGAGAATCATCCTCAGAAACCACTTCGCCATGTGTGCGTTCCCCTCACACAGAGTTTAACCGTTCTTTTCACAGAGCAGTTTGGAAACACTCTGTTTATAAAGTCTGCAAGTGGATATTTGGACCTCTTTGAGGATTTCGTTGGAAACGGGATTTCTTCATCTAATGCTAGACAGAAGAATTCTCAGTAAGTTCTTTGGTTTGCAGTTATTCAACTCACAGAGTTGAACCTTCCTTTAGACAGAGCAGATTTGAAACACTCTTTTTGTGGAATTTGCAATTGGAGATTTCAAGCGCTTTGGGGCCAATGGTAGAAAAGGAAATATCTTCATATAAAACCTAGACAGAATCATTCTCAGAAACGACTTTCTGATGTGTGCGTTCCACTCACAGAGGTTTACCTTTCTTCTCATAGAGCAGTTTGGAAACACTCTGTTTGTAAAGTCTGCAAGTGGATATTTGGACCTCTTTGAGGATTTCGTTGGAAACGGATTTCTTCATCTAATGCTAGACAGAAGAATTCTCGGTAACTTCTTTGGCTTGCGTGTATTCAACTCACAGAGTTGATCCTTCGTTTAGACAGAGAAGATTTGAAACACTCTTTTTGTGGAATTTGCAAGTGGAGATTTCAAGCGCTCTGCGGCCAATGGTAGAAAAGGTAATACCTTCTTATAAAAATTAGAGAGAATCATTCTCAGAAACCACTTTGTGTTGTGTGCATTCCACTCACAGAATTTAACCTTTCTTTTCACAGAGCAGTTTGGAAACACTCTGTTTGTAAAGGCTGCAGGTGGATATTTGGACCTGTTTGAGGATTTCATTGGAAACAGGGTTTCTTCATCTAATGCTAGACAGAAGAATTCTCTGTAACTTCTTTGCATTGCGTGCATTCAACTCACAGATTTGAACCTTCCCTTAGAGAGAACAGATTTGAAGCACTCTTTTTCTGGAATTTGCAAGTGGAGATTTCTTGCGCTTTGTGGACAATGGTAGAAAAGGAAATATCTTTATATAAAAACTAGAGAGAATCATTCTCAGAAACGACTTTGGGATGTGTGCATTCCACTCACAGAGTTTAACCTTCCTTTTCATAGAGTAGTTTGGAAACACTCTGTTTGTGAAGTCCGCAAGTGGATATTTGGACCTCTTTGAGGATTTCGTTGCAAACGGGATTTCTTCATCCAATGCTAGACACAAGAATTCCTAGTAGCTTCTTTGTTTTGCGTGTATTCAACTCACAGTATTGAACCTTCCTTTAGGCAGAGCAGATTTGAAACACTCTTTTTGTGGAATTTCCAAGTGGAGATTTCAAGCGATTTGGGGACTATGATTGAAAAGGAAATATCTTCATATAAAAATTAGACAGAATAATTCCCAGAAACCACTTTGTAATGTGTGCGTTCCACTAACAGAGTTCAAACTTACTTTTCACAGTGCAGTTTAGAAACACTCTGTTTGTAAAGTCTGCAAGTGGATATTTGGACCTCTTTGAGGATTTCGTTGGAAACGGGATTTCTTCATCTAATGCTAGACAGAAGAATTCTCAGTAACTTTTTTGTGTTGCATGTATTCAGCTCACAGAGTTTAAACTTCCTTCAGACAGAGCAGATTTGAAACACTCTTTTTGTGGAATTTGAAATTGGAGACTTCAAGATCTTTTGGGCCAATGTTAGAAAAGGAAAAATATTCCTATGAAAACTAGAGAGAATCATTTTCAGGAACCACTTTGCGATGTGTGCGTTCCACACACAGAGTTTAACCTTTCTTTTCATAGAGCAGTTTGGAAACAAACTGTTTGTAAATCTGCATGTGGATATTTGTACCTCTTTGACGAATTCGTAGGAAACGGGAATTCTTCATATAATGGAAGAGAGAAGAATTTTCAGTAAGTTATTTGGGTTGCAAGTATTCAACTCACAGAGTTGAACCTTCCTTTAGAAGGAGCAGATTTGAAACACTCTTTTTGTGGAATTTGCAAGTAGAGATTTCAAGCGCTTTGTTTCCAATTGTAGAAAAGGAAATATCTTCGCATAAAAACTACAGAGAATCATCCTCAGAAACCACTTTGCCATGTGTGCGTTCCACTCACAGAGTTTAACCCTTCTTTTCACTGAGCAGTTTGGAAACACTCTCTTTGTAAAGTCTGCAAGTGGATATTTGGACCTCTTTGAGGATTTCGTTGGAAAGGGTATTTCTTCATCTAATGCTAGACAGAAGAATTCTCAGTAACTTCTTGAGTTGCGTGTATTCACCTCCCAGATTTGAAACTTCCTTTAGACAGAGCAGATTTGAAACACTCTTTTTGTGGAATTTGCAAGTGGAGATTTCAAGCGCTTTGCGGCCAAAGGTAGAAAAGGAAATATCTTCATATAAAAACTAGAGAGAATCATTCTCAGAAACCACTTTGTGATGTGTGCGTTCCACTCACCGAATTTAACCTTTCTTTTCACAGAGCACTTTGGAAACACTTTGTTTGTAAAGTCTGCAGGTGGATATTTGTATCTCTTTGAGGATTTCATTGGAAACGGGATATCTTCATCTTATGATAGACTGAAGAATTCTCGGTAACTTCTTTGCATTGCGTGTATTCAACTCACACATATGAACCTTCCTTTGGACAGAACAGATTTGAAACACTCTTTTGTGGAATTTGCAAGTGGAGATTTCAAGGGCTTTGCGGCTAATGTTAGAAAAGGAAATATCTTCATATAAAAACTTGAGAGAATCATTCTCAGAAACCACTTTGGGATGTGTGCGTTCCACTCACAGAGTTTAAACTTTGTTTTCACCGTGCAGTTTGTAAACACTCTGTTTGTAACGTCTGCAATTGGATATTTGGACCTCTTTGAGGATTTCGTTGGAAACGGGATTTCTTCATATAATGCAAGACGGAAGAATTTTTAGTAAGTTATTTGGATAGCGTGTATTCAAGTCACAGTGTTGAACCTTCCTTTAGAAGGATCAGATTTGAAACACACTTTTTGTGGAATTTGCAAGTAGAAATTTCAAGCGCTTTGTGGCCAATGGTAGAAAAGGAAATATCTTCGTATGTAAACTAGAGAGAATCATCCTCAGAAACCACTTCGCCATGTGTGCGTTCCACTCACACAGAGTTTAACCGTTCTTTTCACAGAGCAGTTTGGAAACACTCTGTTTATAAAGTCTGCAAGTGGATATTTGGACCTCTTTGAGGATTTCGTTGGAAACGGGATTTCTTCATCTAATGCTAGACAGAAGAATTCTCAGTAAGTTCTTTGGTTTGCAGTTATTCAACTCACAGAGTTGAACCTTCCTTTAGACAGAGCAGATTTGAAACACTCTTTTTGTGGAATTTGCAATTGGAGATTTCAAGCGCTTTGGGGCCAATGGTAGAAAAGGAAATATCTTCATATAAAACCTAGACAGAATCATTCTCAGAAACGACTTTCTGATGTGTGCGTTCCACTCACAGAGTTTTACCTTTCTTCTCATAGAGCAGTTTGGAAACACTCTGTTTGTAAAGTCTGCAAGTGGATATTTGGACCTCTTTGAGGATTTCGTTGGAAACGGATTTCTTCATCTAATGCTAGACAGAAGAATTCTCGGTAACTTCTTTGGCTTGCGTGTATTCAACTCACAGAGTTGATCCTTCGTTTAGACAGAGAAGATTTGAAACACTCTTTTTGTGGAATTTGCAAGTGGAGATTTCAAGCGCTCTGCGGCCAATGGTAGAAAAGGTAATACCTTCTTAAAAAACTAGAGAGAATCATTCTCAGAAACCACTTTGTGTTGTGTGCATTCCACTCACAGTATTTAACCTTTCTTTTCACAGAGCAGTTTGGAAACACTCTGTTTGTAAAGTCTGCAAGTGGATATTTGGACCTCTTTGAGGATTTCGTTGGAAACGGGATATCTTCATCTTATGATAGACTGAAGAATTCTCGGTAACTTCTTTGCATTGCGTGTATTCAACTCACAGATTTGAACCTTCCTTTAGACAGAACAGATTTGAAACACTGTTTTGTGGAATTTGCAAGTGGAGATTTCAAGCGCTTTGCCGATAATGGTAGAAAAGGAAATATCTTCATATAAAAACTAGAGAGAATCATTCTCAGAAACCACTTTGGGATGTGTGCGTTCCACTCACAGAGTTTAAACTTTGTTTTCACCGTGCAGTTTGTAAACACTCTGTTTGTGAAGTCCGCAAGTGGATATTTGGACCTCTTTGAGGATTTCTTTGCAAACGGGATTTCTTCATCCAATGCTAGACACAAGAATTCCTAGTAGCTTCTTTGTGTTGCATGTATTCAGCTCACAGTATTGAACCTTCCTTTAGGCAGAGCAGATTTGAAACACTCTTTTTGTGGAATTTCCAAGTGGAGATTTCAAGCGATTTGTGGACTATGATTGAAAAGGAAATATCTTCATATAAAAATTAGACACAATCATTCCTACAAACCACTTTGAAATGTGTGCGTTCCACTAACAGAGTTCAAAACTTACTTTACACAGTGCAGTTTGGAAACACTCTGTTTGTAAAGTCTGCAAGTGGATATTTGGACCTCTTTGAGGATTTCGTTGGAAACGGGATTTCTTCATCTA
This sequence comes from Gorilla gorilla gorilla, assembly GCF_029281585.2. Taxonomy (NCBI): domain Eukaryota; kingdom Metazoa; phylum Chordata; class Mammalia; order Primates; family Hominidae; genus Gorilla; species Gorilla gorilla. The sequence continues at coordinate 24,659,308 of NC_073248.2, read as the reverse complement.
ATGCTAGACAGAAGAATTCTCAGTAACTTTTTTGTGTTGCATGTATTCAGATCACAGAGTTTAAACTTCCTTCAGGCAGAGCAGATTTGAAACACTCTTTTTGTGGAATTTGAAATTGGAGACTTCAAGATCTTTTGGGCCAATGTTAGAAAAGGAAAAATATTCCTATGAAAACTAGAGAGAATCATTTTCAGGAACCACTTTGCGATGTGTGCCTTCCACACACAGAGTTTAACCTTTCTTTTCATAGAGCAGTTTGGAAACAAACTATTTGTAAATCTGCATGTGGATATTTGTACCTCTTTGACGAATTCGTTGGAAACGGGAATTCTTCATATAATGCAAGAGAGAAGAATTTTCGGTAAGTTATTTGGGTTGCAAGTATTCAACTCACAGAGTTGAACCTTCCTTTAGAAGGAGCAGATTTGAAACACTCTTTTTGTGGAATTTGCAAGTAGAGATTTCAAGCGCTTTGTTTCCAATTGTAGAAAAGGAAATATCTTCGCATAAAAACTACAGAGAATCATCATCAGAAACCACTTTGCCATGTGTGCGTTCCACTCACAGAGTTTAACCATTCTTTTCACTGAGCAGTTTGGAAACACTCTCTTTGTAAAGTCTGCAAGTGGATATTTGGACCTCTTTGAGGATTTCGTTGGAAAGGGTATTTCTTCATCTAATGCTAGACAGAAGAATTCTCAGTAACTTCTTGAGTTGCGTGTATTCACCTCCCAGATTTGAAACTTCCTTTAGACAGAGCAGATTTGAAACACTCTTTTTGTGGAATTTGCAAGTGGAGATTTCAAGCGCTTTGCGGCCAAAGGTAGAAAAGGAAATATCTTCATATAAAAACTAGAGAGAATCATTCTCAGAAACCACTTTGTGATGTGTGCGTTCCACTCACCGAATTTAACCTTTCTTTTCACAGAGCACTTTGGAAACACTTTGTTTGTAAAGTCTGCAGGTGGATATTTTTATCTCTTTGAGGATTTCATTGGAAACGGGATATCTTCATCTTATGACAGACTGAAGAATTCTCGGTAACTTCTTTCCATTGCGTGTATTCAACTCACAGATTTGAACCTTCCTTTAGACAGAACAGATTTGAAACACTCTTTTGTGGAATTTGCAAGTGGAGATATCAAGCGCTTTGCGGCCCATGGTAGAAAAGGAAATATCTTCATATAAAAACTAGAGAGAATCATTCTCAGAAACCACTTTGTGATGTGTGCGTTCCACTCACCGAATTTAACCTTTCTTTTCACAGAGCACTTTGGAAACACTTTGTTTGTAAAGTCTGCAGGTGCATATTTGTATCTCTTTGAGGATTTCATTGGAAACGGGATATCTTCATCTTATGATAGACTGAAGAATTCTCGGTAACTTCTTTGCATTGCGTGTATTCAACTCACAGATTTGAACCTTCCTTTGGACAGAACAGATTTGAAACAATCTTTTGTGGAATTTGCAAGTGGAGATTTCAAGCGCTTTGCGGCTAATGTTAGAAAAGGAAATATCTTCATATAAAAACTAGAGAGAATCATTCTCAGAAAACACTTTGGGATGTGTGCGTTCCACTCACAGAGTTTAAACTTTGTTTCACCGTGCAGTTTGTAAACACTCTGTTTGTAACGTCTGCAAGTGGATATTTGGACCTCTTTGAGGATTTCGTTGGAAACGGGATTTCTTCATATAATGCAAGACGGAAGAATTTTTAGTAAGTTATTTGGATAGCGTGTATTCAAGTCACAGTGTTGAACCTTCCTTTAGAAGGATCAGATTTGTAACACACTTTTTGTGGAATTTGCAGGTAGAAATTTCAAGCGCTTTGTGGCCAATGGTAGAAAAGGAAATATCTTCGTATGTAAACTAGAGAGAATCATCCTCAGAAACCACTTCGCCATGTGGGCGTTCCACTCACACAGAGTTTAACCGTTCTTTTCACAGAGCAGTTTGGAAACACTCTGTTTATAAAGTCTGCAAGTGGATATTTGGACCTCTTTGAGGATTTCGTTGGAAACGGGATTTCTTCATCTAATGCTAGACAGAAGAATTCTCAGTAAGTTCTTTGGTTTGCAGTTATTCAACTCACAGAGTTGAACCTTCCTTTAGACAGAGCAGATTTGAAACACTCTTTTTGTGGAATTTGCAATTGGAGATTTCAAGCGCTTTGGGGCCAATGGTAGAAAAGGAAATATCTTCATATAAAACCTAGACAGAATCATTCTCAGAAACGACTTTCTGATGTGTGCGTTCCACTCACAGAGTTTTACCTTTCTTCTCATAGAGCAGTTTGGAAACACTCTGTTTGGAAAGTCTGCAAGTGGATATTTGGACCTCTTTGAGGATTTCGTTGGAAACGGATTTCTTCATCTAATGCTAGACAGAAGAATTCTCGGTAACTTCTTTGGCTTGCGTGTATTCAACTCACAGAGTTGATCCTTCGTTTAGACAGAGAAGATTTGAAACACTCTTTTTGTGGAATTTGCAAGTGGAGATTTCAAGCGCTCTGCGGCCAATGGTAGAAAAGGTAATACCTTCTTAAAAAACTAGAGAGAATCATTCTCAGAAACCACTTTGTGTTGTGTGCATTCCACTCACAGTATTTAACCTTTCTTTTCACAGAGCAGTTTGGAAACACTCTGTTTGTAAAGTCTGCAAGTGGATATTTGGACCTCTTTGAGGATTTCGTTGGAAACGGGATATCTTCATCTTATGATAGACTGAAGAATTCTCGGTAACTTCTTTGCATTGCGTGTATTCAACTCACTTATTTGAACCTTCCTTTAGACAGAACAGATTTGAAACACTCTTTTGTGGAATTTGCAAGTGGAGATTTCAAGCGCTTTGCGGCTAATGGTAGAAAAGGAAATATCTTCATATAAAAACTAGAGAGAATCATTCTCAGAAACCACTTTGGGATGTCTGCGTTCCACTCACAGAGTTTAAACTTTGTTTTCACCGTGCAGTTTGTAAACACTCTGTTTGTGAAGTCCGCAAGTGGATATTTGGACCTCTTTGAGGATTTCTTTGCAAACTGGATTTCTTCATCCAATGCTAGACACAAGAATTCCTAGTAGCTTCTTTGTGTTGCATGTATTCAACTCACAGTATTGAACCTTCCTTTAGGCAGAGCAGATTTGAAACACTCTTTTTGTGGAATTTCCAAGTGGAGATTTCAAGCGATTTGTGGACTATGATTGAAAAGGAAATATCTTCATATAAAAATTAGACACAATCATTCCCACAAACCACTTTGAAATGTGTGCGTTCCACTAACAGAGTTCAAAACTTACTTTACACAGTGCAGTTTGGAAACACTCTGTTTGTAAAGTCTGCAAGTGGATATTTGGACCTCTTTGAGGATTTCGTTGGAAACGGGATTTCTTCATCTAATGCTAGACAGAAGAATTCTCAGTAACTTTTTTGTGTTGCATGTATTCAGATCACAGAGTTTAAACTTCCTTCAGGCAGAGCAGATTTGAAACACTCTTTTTGTGGAATTTGAAATTGGAGACTTCAAGATCTTTTGGGCCAATGTTAGAAAAGGAAAAATATTCCTATGAAAACTAGAGAGAATCATTTTCAGGAACCACTTTGCGATGTGTGCGTTCCACACACAGAATTTAACCTTTCTTTTCATGGAGCAGTTTGGAAACAAACTATTTGTAAATCTGCATGTGGATATTTGTACCTCTTTGACGAATTCGTTGGAAACGGGATTTCTTCATATAATGCAAGAGAGAAGAATTTTCGGTAAGTTATTTGGGTTGCAAGTATTCAACTCACAGAGTTGAACCTTCCTTTAGAAGGAGCAGATTTGAAACACTCTTTTTGTGGAATTTGCAAGTAGAGATTTCAAGCGCTTTGTTTCCAATTGTAGAAAAGGAAATATCTTCGCATAAAAACTACAGAGAATCATCCTCAGAAACCACTTTGCCATGTGTGCGTTCCACTCACAGAGTTTAACCATTCTTTTCACTGAGCAGTTTGGAAACACTCTCTTTGTAAAGTCTGCAAGTGGATATTTGGACCTCTTTGAGGATTTCGTTGGAAAGGGTATTTCTTCATCTAATGCTAGACAGAAGAATTCTCAGTAACTTCTTGAGTTGCGTGTATTCACCTCCCAGATTTGAAACTTCCTTTAGACAGAGCAGATTTGAAACACTCTTTTTGTGGAATTTGCAATTGGAGATTTCAAGCGCTTTGCGGCCAAAGGTAGAAAAGGAAATATCTTCATATAAAAACTAGAGAGAATCATTCTCAGAAACCACTTTGTGATGTGTGCGTTCCACTCACCGAATTTAACCTTTCTTTTCACAGAGCACTTTGGAAACACTTTGTTTGTAAAGTCTGCAGGTGGATATTTTTATCTCTTTGAGGATTTCATTGGAAACGGGATATCTTCATCTTATGACAGACTGAAGAATTCTCGGTAACTTCTTTGCATTGCCTGTATTCAACTCACGGATTTGAACCTTCCTTTGGACAGAACAGATTTGAAACAATCTTTTGTGGAATTTGCAAGTGGAGATTTCAAGCGCTTTGCGGCTAATGCTAGAAAAGGAAATATCTTCATATAAAAACTAGAGAGAATCATTCTCAGAAACCACTTTGGGATGTGTGCGTTCCACTCACAGAGTTTAAACTTTGTTTTCACCGTGCAGTTTGTAAACACTCTGTTTGTGAAGTCCGCAAGTGGATATTTGGACCTCTTTGAGGATTTCTTTGCAAACGGGATTTCTTCATCCAATGCTAGACACAAGAATTCCTAGTAGCTTCTTTGTGTTGCATGTATTCAGCTCACAGTATTGAACCTTCCTTTAGGCAGAGCAGATTTGAAACACTCTTTTTGTGGAATTTCCAAGTGGAGATTTCAAGCGATTTGGGGACTATGATTGAAAAGGAAATATCTTCATATAAAAATTAGACAGAATCATTCCCAGAAACCACTTTGTAATGTGTGCGTTCCACTAACAGAGTTCAAACTTACTTTTCACAGTGCAGTTTAGAAACACTCTGTTTGTAAAGTCTGCAAGTGGATATTTGGACCTCTTTGAGGATTTCGTTGGAAAGGGTATTTCTTCATCTAATGCTAGACAGAAGAATTCTCAGTAACTTTTTTGTGTTGCATGTATTCAGCTCACAGAGTTTAAACTTCCTTCAGACAGAGCAGATTTGAAACACTCTTTTTGTGGAATTTGAAATTGGAGACTTCAAGATCTTTTGGGCCAATGTTAGAAAAGGAAAAATATTCCTATGAAAACTAGAGAGAATCATTTTCAGGAACCACTTTGCGATGTGTGCGTTCCACACACAGAGTTTAACCTTTCTTTTCATAGAGCAGTTTGGAAACAAACTGTTTGTAAATCTGCATGTGGATATTTGTACCTCTTTGACGAATTCGTAGGAAACGGGAATTCTTCATATAATGCAAGAGAGAAGAATTTTCAGTAAGTTATTTGGGTTGCAAGTATTCAACTCACAGAGTTGAACCTTCCTTTAGAAGGAGCAGATTTGAAACACTCTTTTTGTGGAATTTGCAAGTAGAGATTTCAAGCGCTTTGTTTCCAATTGTAGAAAAGGAAATATCTTCGCATAAAAACTACAGAGAATCATCCTCAGAAACCACTTTGCCATGTGTGCCTTCCACTCACAGAGTTTAACCCTTCTTTTCACTGAGCAGTTTGGAAACACTCTCTTTGTAAAGTCTGCAAGTGGATATTTGGACCTCTTTGAGGATTTCGTTGGAAAGGGTATTTCTTCATCTAATGCTAGACAGAAGAATTCTCAGTAACTTCTTGAGTTGCGTGTATTCACCTCCCAGATTTGAAACTTCCTTTAGACAGAGCAGATTTGAAACACTCTTTTTGTGGAATTTGCAAGTGGAGATTTCAAGCGCTTTGCGGCCAAAGGTTGAAAAGGAAATATCTTCATATAAAAACTAGAGAGAATCATTCTCAGAAACCACTTTGTGATGTGTGCGTTCCACTCACCGAATTTAACCTTTCTTTTCACAGAGCACTTTGGAAACACTTTGTTTGTAAAGTCTGCAGGTGGATATTTGTATCTCTTTGAGGATTTCATTGGAAACGGGATATCTTCATCTTATGATAGACTGAAGAATTCTCGGTAACTTCTTTGCATTGCGTGTATTCACCTCACACATATGAACCTTCCTTGGGACAGAACAGATTTGAAACACTCTTTTGTGGAATTTGCAAGTGGAGATTTCAAGCGCTTTGCGGCTAATGTTAGAAAAGGAAATATCTTCATATAAAAACTTGAGAGAATCATTCTCAGAAACCACTTTGGGATGTGTGCATTCCACTCACAGAGTTTAAACTTTGTTTTCACCGTGCAGTTTGTAAACACTCTGTTTGTAACGTCTGCAAGTGGATATTTGGACCTCTTTGAGGATTTCGTTTGAAACGGGATTTCTTCATATAATGCAAGACGGAAGAATTTTTAGTAAGTTATTTGGATAGCGTGTATTCAAGTCACAGTGTTGAACCTTCCTTTAGAAGGATCAGATTTGAAACACACTTTTTGTGGAATTTGCAAGTAGAAATTTCAAGCGCTTTGTGGCCAATGGTAGAAAAGGAAATATCTTCGCATGTAAACTAGAGAGAATCATCCTCAGAAACCACTTCACCATGTGTGCGTTCCACTCACACAGAGTTTAACCGTTCTTTTCACAGAGCAGTTTGGAAACACTCTGTTTATAAAGTCTGCAAGTGGATATTTGGACCTCTTTGAGGATTTCGTTGGAAACGGGATTTCTTCATCTAATGCTAGACAGAAGAATTCTCAGTAAGTTCTTTGGTTTGCAGTTATTCAACTCACAGAGTTGAACCTTCCTTTAGACAGAGCAGATTTGAAACACTCTTTTTGTGGAATTTGCAATTGGAGATTTCAAGCGCTTTGGGGCCAATGGTAGAAAAGGAAATATCTTCATATAAAACCTAGACAGAATCATTCTCAGAAACGACTTTCTGATGTGTGCGTTCCACTCACAGAGTTTTACCTTTCTTCTCATAGAGCAGTTTGGAAACACTCTGTTTGGAAAGTCTGCAAGTGGATATTTGGACCTCTTTGAGGATTTCGTTGGAAACGGATTTCTTCATCTAATGCTAGACAGAAGAATTCTCGGTAACTTCTTTGGCTTGCGTGTATTCAACTCACAGAGTTGATCCTTCGTTTAGACAGAGAAGATTTGAAACACTCTTTTTGTGGAATTTGCAAGTGGAGATTTCAAGCGCTCTGCGGCCAATGGTAGAAAAGGTAATACCTTCTTAAAAAACTAGAGAGAATCATTCTCAGAAACCACTTTGTGTTGTGTGCATTCCACTCACAGTATTTAACCTTTCTTTTCACAGAGCAGTTTGGAAACACTCTGTTTGTAAAGTCTGCAAGTGGATATTTGGACCTCTTTGAGGATTTCGTTGGAAACGGGATATCTTCATCTTATGACAGACTGAAGAATTCTCGGTAACTTCTTTCAATTGCGTGTATTCAACTCACAGATTTGAACCTTCCTTTAGACAGAACAGATTTGAAACACTCTTTTGTGGAATTTGCAAGTGGAGATTTCAAGCGCTTTGCGGCTAATGGTGGAAAAGGAAATATCTTCATATAAAAACTAGAGAGAATCATTCTCAGAAACCACTTTGTGATGTGTGCGTTCCACTCACCGAATTTAACCTTTCTTTTCACAGAGCACTTTGGAAACACTTTGTTTGTAAAGTCTGCCGGTGCATATTTGAATCTCTTTGAGGATTTCATTGGAAACGGGATATCTTCATCTTATGATAGACTGAAGAATTCTCGGTAACTTCTTTGCATTGCGTGTATTCAACTCACAGATTTGAACCTTCCTTTGGACAGAACAGATTTGAAACACTCTTTTGTGGAATTTGCAAGTGGAGATTTCAAGCGCTTTGCGGCTAATGGTAGAAAAGAAAATATCTTCATATAAAAACTAGAGAGAATCATTCTCAGAAAACACTTTGGGATGTCTGCGTTCCACTCACAGAGTTTAAACTTTGTTTTCACCGTGCAGTTTGTAAACACTCTGTTTGTGATGTCCGCAAGTGGATATTTGGACCTCTTTGAGGAATTCGTTGCAAACGGGATTTCTTCATCCAATGCTAGACACAAGAATTCCTAGTAGCTTCTTTGTGTTGCATGTATTCAACTCACAGTATTGAACCTTCCTTTAGGCAGAGCAGATTTGAGACACTCTTTTTGTGGAATTTCCAAGTGGAGATTTCAAGCGATTTGTGGACTATCATTGAAAAGGAAATATCTTCATATAAAAATTAGACACAATCATTCCCACAAACCACTTTGAAATGTGTGCGTTCCACTAACAGAGTTCAAAACTTGCTTTGCACAGTGCAGTTTGGAAACACTCTGTTTGTAAAGTCTGCAAGTGGATATTTGGACCTCTTTGAGGATTTCGTTGGAAACGGGATTTCTTCATCTAATGCTAGACAGAAGAATTCTCAGTAACTTTTTTGTGTTGCATGTATTCAGATCACAGAGTTTAAACTTCCTTCAGGCAGAGCAGATCTGAAACACTCTTTTTGTGGAATTTGAAATTGGAGACTTCAAGATCTTTTTGGCCAATGTTAGAAAAGGAAAAATATTCCTATGAAAACTAGAGAGAATCATTTTCAGGAACCACTTTTCGATGTGTGCGTTCCACACACAGAGTTTAACCTTTCTTTTCATAGAGCAGTTTGGAAGCAATCTATTTGTAAATCTGCATGCGGATATTTGTACCTCTTTGACGAATTCGTTGGAAACGGGAATTCTTCATATAATGCAAGAGAGAAGAATTTTCGGTAAGTTATTTGGGTTGCAAGTATTCAACTCACAGAGTTGAACCTTCCTTTAGAAGGAGCAGATTTGAAACACTCTTTTTGTGGAATTTGCAAGTAGAGATTTCAAGCACTTTGTTTCCAATTGTAGAAAAGGAAATATCTTCGCATAAAAACTACAGAGAATCATCCTCAGAAACCACTTTGCCATGTGTGCGTTCCACTCACAGAGTTTAACCCTTCTTTTCACTGAGCAGTTTGGAAACACTCTCTTTGTAAAGTCTGCAAGTGGATATTTGGACCTCTTTGAGGATTTCGTTGGAAAGGGTATTTCTTCATCTAATTGTAGACAGAAGAATTCTCAGTAACTTCTTGAGTTGCGTGTATTCACCTCCCAGATTTGAAACTTCCTTTAGACAGAGCAGATTTGAAACACTCTTTTTGTGGAATTTGCAAGTGGAGATTTCAAGCGCTTTGCGGCCAAAGGTAGAAAAGGAAATATCTTCATATAAAAACTAGAGAGAATCATTCTCAGAAACCACTTTGTGATGTGTGCGTTCCACTCACCGAATTTAACCTTTCTTTTCACAGAGCACTTTGGAAACACTTTGTTTGTAAAGTCTGCAGGTGGATATTTGTATCTCTTTGAGGATTTCATTGGAAACGGGATATCTTCATCTTATGATAGACTGAAGAATTCTCGGTAACTTCTTTGCATTGCGTGTATTCACCTCACACATATGAACCTTCCTTGGGACAGAACAGATTTGAAACACTCTTTTGTGGAATTTGCAAGTGGAGATTTCAAGCGCTTTGCGGCTAATGTTAGAAAAGGAAATATCTTCATATAAAAACTTGAGAGAATCATTCTCAGAAACCACTTTGGGATGTGTGCATTCCACTCACAGAGTTTAAACTTTGTTTTCACCGTGCAGTTTGTAAACACTCTGTTTGTAACGTCTGCAATTGGATATTTGGACCTCTTTGAGGATTTCGTTGGAAACGGGATTTCTTCATATAATGCAAGACGGAAGAATTTTTAGTAAGTTATTTGGATAGCGTGTATTCAAGTCACAGTGTTGAACCTTCCTTTAGAAGGATCAGATTTGAAACACACTTTTTGTGGAATTTGCAAGTAGAAATTTCAAGCGCTTTGTGGCCAATGGTAGAAAAGGAAATATCTTCGTATGTAAACTAGAGAGAATCATCCTCAGAAACCACTTCGCCATGTGTGCGTTCCACTCACACAGAGTTTAACTGTTCTTTTCACAGAGCAGTTTGGAAACACTCTGTTTATAAAGTCTGCAAGTGGATATTTGGACCTCTTTGAGGATTTCGTTGGAAACGGGATTTCTTCATCTAATGCTAGACAGAAGAATTCTCAGTAAGTTCTTTGGTTTGCAGTTATTCAACTCACAGAGTTGAACCTTCCTTTAGACAGAGCAGATTTGAAACACTCTTTTTGTGGAATTTGCAATTGGAGATTTCAAGCGCTTTGGGGCCAATGGTAGAAAAGGAAATATCTTCATATAAAACCTAGACAGAATCATTCTCAGAAACGACTTTCTGATGTGTGCGTTCCACTCACAGAGTTTTACCTTTCTTCTCATAGAGCAGTTTGGAAACACTCTGTTTGTAAAGTCTGCAAGTGGATATTTGGACCTCTTTGAGGATTTCGTTGGAAACGGATTTCTTCATCTAATGCTAGACAGAAGAATTCTCGGTAACTTCTTTGGCTTGCGTGTATTCAACTCACAGAGTTGATCCTTCGTTTAGACAGAGAAGATTTGAAACCCTCTTTTTGTGGAATTTGCAAGTGGAGATTTCAAGCGCTCTGCGGCCAATGGTAGAAAAGGTAATACCTTCTTAAAAAACTAGAGAGAATCATTCTCACAAACCACTTTGTGTTGTGTGCATTCCACTCACAGTATTTAACCTTTCTTTTCACAGAGCAGTTTGGAAACACTCTGTTTGTAAAGTCTGCAAGTGGATATTTGGACCTCTTTGAGGATTTCGTTGGAAACGGGATATCTTCATCTTATGACAGACTGAAGAATTCTCGGTAGCTTCTTTCAATTGCGTGTATTCAACTCACAGATTTGAACCTTCCTTTAGACAGAACAGATTTGAAACACTATTTTGTGGAATTTGCAAGTGGAGATTTCAAGCGCTTTGCGGCTAATGGTGGAAAAGGAAATATCTTCATATAAAAACTAGAGAGAATCATTCTCAGAAACCACTTTGTGATGTGTGCGTTCCACTCACCGAATTTAACCTTTCTTTTCACAGAGCACTTTGGAAACTCTTTGTTTGTAAAGTCTGCAGGTGCATATCTGAATCTCTTTGAGGATTTCATTGGAAACGGGATATCTTCATCTTATGATAGACTGAAGAATTCTCGGTAACTTCTTTGCATTGCGTGTATTCAACTCACAGATTTGAACCTTCCTTTGGACAGAACAGATTTGAAACACTCTTTTGTGGAATTTGCAAGTGGAGATTTCAAGCGCTTTGCGGCTAATGGTAGAAAAGGAAATATCTTCATATAAAAACTAGAGAGAATCATTCTCAGAAACCACTTTGGGATGTCTGCGTTCCACTCACAGAGTTTAAACATTGTTTTCACCGTGCAGTTTGTAAACACTCTGTTTGTGAAGTCCGCAAGTGGATATTTGGACCTCTTTGAGGATTTCGTTGCAAACGGGATTTCTTCATCCAATGCTAGACACAAGAATTCCTAGTAGCTTCTATGTGTTGCGTGTATTCAACTCACAGTATTGAACCTTCCTTTAGGCAGAGCAGATTTGAAACACTCTTTTTGTGGAATTTCCAAGTGGAGATTTCAAGCGATTTGTGGACTATGATTGAAAAGGAAATATCTTCATATAAAAATTAGACACAATCATTCCCAGAAACCACTTTGAAATGTGTGCGTTCCACTAACAGGGTTCAAACTTACTTTTCACAGTGCAGTTTGGAAACACTCTGTTTGTAAAGTCTGCAAGTGGGTATTTGGACCTCCTTGAGGATTTCGTTGGAAACGGGATTTCTTCATCTAATGCTAGACAGAAGAATTCTCAGTAACTTTTTTGTGTTGCATGTATTCAGCTCACAGAGTTTAAACTTCCTTCAGACAGATCAGATTTGAAACACTCTTTTTGTGGAATTTGAAATTGGAGACTTCAAGATCTTTTGGGCCAATGTTAGAAAAGGAAAAATATTCCTATGAAAACTAGAGAGAATCATTTTCAGGAACCACTTTGCGATGTGTGCGTTCCACACACAGAGTTTAACCTTTCTTTTCATAGAGCAGTTTGGAAACAAACTGTTTGTAAATCTGCATGTGGATATTTGTACCTCTTTGAGGAATTCGTTGGAAACGGGAATTCTTCATATAATGCAAGAGAGAAGAATTTTCAGTAAGTTATTTGGGTTGCATGTATTCAACTCACAGAGTTGAACCTTCCTTTAGAAGGAGCAGATTTGAAACACTCTTTTTGTGGAATTTGCAAGTAGAGATTTCAAGCGCTTTGTTTCCAATTGTAGAAAAGGAAATATCTTCGCATAAAAACTACAGAGAATCATCCTCAGAAACCACTTTGCCATGTGTGCGTTCCACTCACAGAGTTTAACCGTTCTTTTCACTGAGCAGTTTGGAAACACTCTCTTTGTAAAGTCTGCAAGTGGATATTTGGACCTCTTTGAGGATTTCGTTGGAAAGGGTATTTCTTCATCTAATGCTAGACAGAAGAATTCTCAGTAACTTCTTGAGTTGCGTGTATTCACCTCCCAGATTTGAAACTTCCTTTAGACAGAGCAGATTTGAAACACTCTTTTTGTGGAATTTGCAAGTGGAGATTTCAAGCGCTTTGCGGCCAAAGGTAGAAAAGGAAATATCTTCATATAAAAACTAGAGAGAATCATTCTCAGAAACCACTTTGTGATGTGTGCGTTCCACTCACCGAATTTAACCTTTCTTTTCACAGAGCACTTTGGAAACACTTTGTTTGTAAAGTCTGCAGGTGGATATTTTTACCTCTTTGAGGATTTCATTGGAAACGGGATATCTTCATCTTATGACAGACTGAAGAATTCTCGGTAACTTCTTTGCATTGCGTGTATTCAACTCACAGATTTGAACCTTCCTTTGGACAGAACAGATTTGAAACACTCTTTTGTGGAATTTGCAAGTGGAGATTTCAAGCGCTTTGCGGCTAATGGTAGAAAAGGAAATATCTTCATATAAAAACTAGAGAGAATCATTCTCAGAAACCACTTTGGGATGTGTGCGTTCCACTCACAGAGTTTAAACTTTGTTTTCACCGTGCAGTTTGTAAACACTCTGTTTGTAACGTCTGCAAGTGGATATTTGGACCTCTTTGAGGATTTCGTTGGAAACGGGATTTCTTCATATAATGCAAGACGGAAGAATTTTTAGTAAGTTATTTGGATAGCGTGTATTCAAGTCACAGTGTTGAACCTTCCTTTAGAAGGATCAGATTTGAAACACACTTTTTGTGGAATTTGCAAGTAGAAATTTCAAGCGCTTTGTGGCCAATGGTAGAAAAGGAAATATCTTCGTATATAAACTAGAGAGAATCATCCTCAGAAACCACTTCGCCATGTGTGCGTTCCACTCACACAGAGTTTAACCGTTCTTTTCACAGAGCAGTTTGGAAACACTCTGTTTATAAAGTCTGCAAGTGGATATTTGGACCTCTTTGAGGATTTCGTTGGAAACGGGATTTCTTCATCTAATGCTAGACAGAAGAATTCTCAGTAAGTTCTTTGGTTTGCAGTTATTCAACTCACAGAGTTGAACCTTCCTTTAGACAGAGCAGATTTGAAACACTCTTTTTGTGGAATTTGCAATTGGAGATTTCAAGCGCTTTGGGGCCAATGGTAGAAAAGGAAATATCTTCATATAAAACCTAGACAGAATGATTCTCAGAAACGACTTTCTGATGTGTGCGTTCCACTCACAGAGTTTTACCTTTCTTCTCATAGAGCAGTTTGGAAACACTCTGTTTGTAAAGTCTGCAAGTGGATATTTGGACCTCTTTGAGGATTTCGTTGGAAACGGATTTCTTCATCTAATGCTAGACAGAAGAATTCTCGGTAACTTCTTTGGCTTGCGTGTATTCAACTCACAGAGTTGATCCTTCGTTTAGACAGAGAAGATTTGAAACACTCTTTTTGTGGAATTTGCAAGTGGAGATTTCAAGCGCTCTGCGGCCAATGGTAGAAAAGGTAATACCTTCTTAAAAAACTAGAGAGAATCATTCTCAGAAACCACTTTGTGTTGTGTGCATTCCACTCACAGTATTTAACCTTTCTTTTCACAGAGCAGTTTGGAAACACTCTGTTTGTAAAGTCTGCAAGTGGATATTTGGACCTCTTTGAGGATTTCGTTGGAAACGGGATATCTTCATCTCATGACAGACTGAAGAATTCTCGGTAGCTTCTTTCAATTGCGTGTATTCAACTCACAGATTTGAACCTTCCTTTAGACAGAACAGATTTGAAACACTATTTTGTGGAATTTGCAAGTGGAGATTTCAAGCGCTTTGCGGCTAATGGTGGAAAAGGAAATATCTTCATATAAAAACTAGAGAGAATCATTCTCAGAAACCACTTTGTGATGTGTGCGTTCCACTCACCGAATTTAACCTTTCTTTTCACAGAGCACTTTGGAAACTCTTTGTTTGTAAAGTCTGCAGGTGCATATTTGAATCTCTTTGAGGATTTCATTGGAAACGGGATATCTTCATCTTGTGATAGACTGAAGAATTCTCGGTAACTTCTTTGCATTGCGTGTATTCAACTCACAGATTTGAACCTTCCTTTGGACAGAACAGATTTTAAACACTCTTTTGTGGAATTTGCAAGTGGAGATTTCAAGCGCTTTGCGGCTAATGGTAGAAAAGGAAATATCTTCATATAAAAACTAGAGAGAATCATTCTCAGAAACCACTTTGGGATGTCTGCGTTCCACTCACAGAGTTTAAACATTGTTTTCACCGTGCAGTTTGTAAACACTCTGTTTGTGAAGTCCGCAAGTGGATATTTGGACCTCTTTGAGGATTTCGTTGCAAACGGGATTTCTTCATCCAATGCTAGACACAAGAATTCCTAGTAGCTTCTATGTGTTGCGTGTATTCAACTCACAGTATTGAACCTTCCTTTAGGCAGAGCAGATTTGAAACACTCTTTTTGTGGAATTTCCAAGTGGAGATTTCAAGCGATTTGTGGACTATGATTGAAAAGGAAATATCTTCATATAAAAATTAGACACAATCATTCCCAGAAACCACTTTGAAATGTGTGCGTTCCACTAACAGGGTTCAAACTTACTTTTCACAGTGCAGTTTGGAAACACTCTGTTTGTAAAGTCTGCAAGTGGATATTTGGACCTCCTTGAGGATTTCGTTGGAAACGGGATTTCTTCATCTAATGCTAGACAGAAGAATTCTCAGTAACTTTTTTGTGTTGCATGTATTCAGCTCACAGAGTTTAAACTTCCTTCAGACAGATCAGATTTGAAACACTCTTTTTGTGGAATTTGAAATTGGAGACTTCAAGATCTTTTGGGCCAATGTTAGAAAAGGAAAAATATTCCTATGAAAACTAGAGAGAATCATTTTCAGGAACCACTTTGCGATGTGTGCGTTCCACACACAGAGTTTAACCTTTCTTTTCATAGAGCAGTTTGGAAACAAACTGTTTGTAAATCTGCATGTGGATATTTGTACCTCTTTGAGGAATTCGTTGGAAACGGGAATTCTTCATATAATGCAAGAGAGAAGAATTTTCAGTAAGTTATTTGGGTTGCATGTATTCAACTCACAGAGTTGAACCTTCCTTTAGAAGGAGCAGATTTGAAACACTCTTTTTGTGGAATTTGCAAGTAGAGATTTCAAGCGCTTTGTTTCCAATTGTAGAAAAGGAAATATCTTCGCATAAAAACTACAGAGAATCATCCTCAGAAACCACTTTGCCATGTGTGCGTTCCACTCACAGAGTTTAACCGTTCTTTTCACTGAGCAGTTTGGAAACACTCTCTTTGTAAAGTCTGCAAGTGGATATTTGGACCTCTTTGAGGATTTCGTTGGAAAGGGTATTTCTTCATCTAATGCTAGACAGAAGAATTCTCAGTAACTTCTTGAGTTGCGTGTATTCACCTCCCAGATTTGAAACTTCCTTTAGACAGAGCAGATTTGAAACACTCTTTTTGTGGAATTTGCAAGTGGAGATTTCAAGCGCTTTGCGGCCAAAGGTAGAAAAGGAAATATCTTCATATAAAAACTAGAGAGAATCATTCTCAGAAACCACTTTGTGATGTGTGCGTTCCACTCACCGAATTTAACCTTTCTTTTCACAGAGCACTTTGGAAACACTTTGTTTGTAAAGTCTGCAGGTGGATATTTTTATGTCTATGAGGATTTCATTGGAAACGGGATATCTTCATCTTATGACAGACTGAAGAATTCTCGGTAACTTCTTTGCATTGCGTGTATTCAACTCACAGGTTTGAACCTCCCTTTAGACAGAACAGATTTGAAACACTCTTTTGTGGAATTTGCAAGTGGAGATTTCAAGCGCTTTGCGGCTAATGTTAGAAAAGGAAATATCTTCATATAAAAACTTGAGAGAATCATTCTCAGAAACCACTTTGGGATGTGTGTGTTCCACTCACAGAGTTTAAACTTTGTTTTCACCGTGCAGTTTGTAAACACTCTGTTTGTAACGTCTGCAAGTGGATATTTGGACCTCTTTGAGGATTTCGTTGGAAACGGGTTTTTTCATATAATGCAAGACGGAAGAATTTTTAGTAAGTTATTTGGATAGCGTGTATTCAAGTCACAGTGTTGAACCTTCCTTTAGAAGGATCAGATTTGAAACACACTTTTTGTGGAATTTGCAAGTAGAAATTTCAAGCGCTTTGTGGCCAATGGTAGAAAAGGAAATATCTTCGTATGTAAACTAGAGAGAATCATCCTCAGAAACCACTTCGCCATGTGTGCGTTCCACTCACACAGAGTTTAACTGTTCTTTTCACAGAGCAGTTTGGAAACACTCTGTTTATAAAGTCTGCAAGTGGATATTTGGACCTCTTTGAGGATTTCGTTGGAAACGGGATTTCTTCATCTAATGCTAGACAGAAGAATTCTCAGTAAGTTCTTTGGTTTGCAGTTATTCAACTCACAGAGTTGAACCTTCCTTTAGACAGAACAGATTTGAAACACTCTTTTTGTGGAATTTGCAATTGGAGATTTCAAGCGCTTTGGGGCCAATGGTAGAAAAGGAAATATCTTCATATAAAACCTAGACAGAATCATTCTCAGAAACGACTTTCTGATGTGTGCGTTCCACTCACAGAGTTTTACCTTTCTTCTCATAGAGCAGTTTGGAAACACTCTGTTTGTAAAGTCTGCAAGTGGATATTTGGACCTCTTTGAGGATTTCGTTGGAAACGGATTTCTTCATCTAATGCTAGACAGAAGAATTCTCGGTAACTTCTTTGGCTTGCGTGTATTCAACTCACAGAGTTGATCCTTCGTTTAGACAGAGAAGATTTGAAACACTCTTTTTGTGGAATTTGCAAGTGGAGATTTCAAGCGCTCTGCGGCCAATGGTAGAAAAGGTAATACCTTCTTATAAAAACTAGAGAGAATCATTCTCAGAAACCACTTTGTGTTGTGTGCATTCCACTCACAGAATTTAACCTTTCTTTTCACAGAGCAGTTTGGAAACACTCTGTTTGTAAAGTCTGCAGGTGGATATTTGGACCTGTTTGAGGATTTCATTGGAAACAGGGTTTCTTCATCTAATGCTAGACAGAAGAATTCTCTGTAACTTCTTTGCATTGCGTGCATTCAACTCACAGATTTGAACCTTCCTTTAGACAGAAAAGATTTGAAGCACTCTTTTTCTGGAATTTGCAAGTGGAGAATTCTAGCGCTTTGGGGACCATGGTAGAAAAGGAAATATCTTTATATAAAAACTAGAGAGAATCATTCTCAGAAACGACTTTGGGATGTGTGCATTCCACTCACAGAGTTTAACCTTCCTTTTCATAGAGTAGTTTGGAAACACTCTGTTTGTGAAGTCCGCAAGTGGATATTTGGACCTCTTTGAGGATTTCGTTGCAAACGGGATTTCTTCATCCAATGCTAGACACAAGAATTCCTAGTAGCTTCTTTGTGTTGCGTGTATTCAACTCACAGTATTGAACCTTCCTTTAGGCAGAGCAGATTTGAAACACTCTTTTTGTGGAATTTCCAATTGGAGATTTCAAGCGATTTGGGGACTATGATTGAAAAAGAAATATCTTCACATAAAAATTAGACAGAATCATTCCCAGAAACCACTTTGTAATGTGTGTGTTCCACTAACAGAGTTCAAACTTACTTTTCACAATGCAGTTTGGAAACACTCTGTTTGTAAAGTCTGCAAGTGGATATTTGGACCTCTTTGAGGAATTCGTTGGAAAGGGTATTTCTTCATCTAATGCTAGACAGAAGAATTCTCAGTAACTTCTTTGGTTGCGTGTATTCAACTCACAGAGTTGATCCTTCGGTTAGACAGA
Source organism: Gorilla gorilla gorilla (assembly GCF_029281585.2). Classification (NCBI taxonomy): domain Eukaryota; kingdom Metazoa; phylum Chordata; class Mammalia; order Primates; family Hominidae; genus Gorilla; species Gorilla gorilla. The sequence continues at coordinate 24,640,894 of NC_073248.2, read as the reverse complement.
GAAGATTTGAAACACTCTTTTTGTGGAATTTGCAAGTGGAGAATTCAAGCGCTTTGCGGCCAATGGTAGAAAAGGTAATACCTTCTTATAAAAACTAGAGAGAATCATTCTCAGAAACCACTTTGTGTTGTGTGCATTCCACTCACAGAATTTAACCTTTCTTTTCACAGAGCAGTTTGGAAACACTCTGTTTGTAAAGTCTGCAGGTGGATATTTGGACCTGTTTGAGGATTTCACTGGAAACAGGGTTTCTTCATCTAATGCTAGACAGAAGAATTCTCGGTAACTTGTTTTCATTGCGTGTATTCAACTCACAGAATTGAACCTTCCTTTAGACAGAACAGATTTGAAACACTCTTTTGTGGAATTTGCAAGTGGAGATTTCAAGCGCTTTGCGGCTAATGGTAGAAAAGGAAATATCTTCATATAAAAACTAGAGAGAATCATTCTCAGAAACCACTTTGTGATGTGTGAGTTCCACTCACCGAATTTAACCTTTCTTTTCACGGAGCACTTTGGAAACACTTTGTTTGTAAAGTCTGCAGGTGGATATTTGTATCTCTTTGAGGATTCCATTGGAAACGGGATATCTTCATCTTATGATAGACTGAAGAATTCTCGGTAACTTCTTTGCATTGCGTTTATTCAACTCACAGATTTGAACCTTCCTTTGGACAGAACAGACTTGAAACACTCTTTTGTGGAATTTGCAAGTGGAGATTTCAAGCGCTTTGCGGCTAATGGTAGAAAAGGAAATATCTTCATATAAAAAGTAGAGAGACTCATTCTCAGAAACCACTTTGGGATGTGTGCATTCCACTCACAGAGTTTAAACTTTGTTTTCACAGTGCAGTTTGTAAACACTCTGTTTGTAACGTCTGCAAGTGGATATTTGAACCTCTTTGAGGATTTCGTTGGAAAAGGGATTTCTTCATATAATGCAAGACGGAAGAATTTTTAGTAAGTTATTTGGATTGCGTGTATTCAAGTCACAGTGTTGAACATTCGTTTAGAAGGATCAGATTTGAAACACACTTTTTGTGGAATTTGCAAGTAGAAATTTCAAGCGCTTTGTGGCCAAAGGTAGAAAAGGAAATATCTTCGTATATAAACTAGAGAGAATCATACTCAGAAAACACTTCGCCATGTGTGCGTTCCACTCACACAGATTTTAACCGTTCTTTTCACAGAGCAGTTTGGAAACACTCTGATTATAAAGTCTGCAAGTGGATATTTGGACCTCTTTGAGGATTTCGTTGGAAACGGGAATTCTTCATCTAATGCTAGACAGAAGAATTCTCAGTAAGTTCCTTGGTTTGCAGTTATTCAACTCACAGAGTTGAAACTTCCTTTAGACAGAGCAGATTTGAAACACTCTTTTTGTGGAATTTGCAATTGGAGATATCAAGCGCTTTGGGGCCAATGGTAGAGAAGGAAATATCTTCATATAAAACCTAGACAGAATCATTCTCAGAAACGACTTTCTGATGTGTGCGTTCCACTCACAGAGTTTTACGTTTCTTCTCATAGAGCAGTTTGGAAACACTCTGTTTGTAAAGTCTGCAAGTGGATATTTGGACCTCTGAGGATTTCGTTGGAAACGGATTTCTTCATCTAATGCTAGACAGAAGAATTCTCGGTAACTTCTTTGGTTGCGTGTATTCAACTCACAGAGTTTAAACTTCCTTCAGACAGAGCAGATTTGAAACACTCTTTTTGTGGAATTTGAAATTGGAGACTTCAAGATCTTTTGGGTCAATGTTAGAAAAGGAAAAATATTCCTATGAAAACTAGAGAGAATCATTTTCAGGAACCACTTTGCGATGTGTGCGTTCCACTCACAGAGTTTAAGCTTTCTTTTCATAGAGCAGTTTGGAAACAAACTGTTTGTAAATCTGCATGTGGATATTTGTACCTCTTTGAGGAATTCGTTGGAAACGGGATTTCTTCATATAATGCAAGACAAAAGAATTTTTAGTAAGTTATTTGGGTTGCATGTATTCAACTCACAGAGTTGAACCTTCCTTTAGAAGAAGCAGATTTGAAACACTCTTTTTGTGGAATTTGCAAGTAGAGATTTCAAGCGCTTTGTTTCCAATTGTAGAAAAGGAAATATCTTCGCATAAAAACTACAGAGAATCATCCTCAGAAACCACTTTGCCATGTGTGCGTTGCACCCACAGAGTTTAACCGTTCTTTTCACAGAGCAGTTTGGAAACACTCTGTTTGTAAAGTCTGCAAGTGGATATTTGGACCTCTTTGAGGATTTCGTTGGAAAGGGTATTTCTTCATCTAATGCTAGACAGAAGAATTCTCAGTAACTTCTTGAGTTGCGTGTATTCACCTCCCAGATTTGAAACTTCCTTTAGACAGAGCAGATTTGAAACACTCTTTTTGTGGAATTTGCAAGTGGAGATTTCAAGCGCTTTGCGGCCAAAGGTAGACAAGGAAATATCTTCATATAAAAACTAGAGAGAATCATTCTCAGAAACCACTTTGTGATGTGTGCGTTCCACTCACCGAATTTAACCTTTCTTTTCACAGAGCACTTTGGAAACACTTTGTTTGTAAAGTCTGCAGGTGGATATTTGTATCTCTTTGAGGATTTCACTGGAAACGGGATATCTTCATCTTATGATACACTGAAGAATTCTCGGTAACTTCTTTGAATTGCGTGTATTCAACTCACAGATCCGACCTTCCTTTAGACAGAACAGATTTGAAACACTCTTTTGTGGAATTCGCAAGTGGAGATTTCAAGCGCTTTGCGGCTAATGGTAGAAAAGGAAATATCTTCATATAAAAAGTAGAGAGACTCATTCTCAGAAACCACTTTGGGATTTGTGCATTCCACTCACAGAGTTTAAACTTTGTTTTCACAGTGCAGTTTGTAAACACTCTGTTTGTAACGTCTGCAAGTGGATATTTGGACCTCTTTGAGGATTTCGTTGGAAACGGGATTTCTTCATATAATGCAAGACGGAAGAATTTTTAGTAAGTTATTTGGATTGCGTGTATTCAAGTCACAGTGTTGAACCTTCCTTTAGAAGGATCAGATTTGAAACACACTTTTTGTGGAATTTGCAAGTAGAAATTTCAAGCGCTTTGTGGCCAATGGTAGAAAAGGAAATATCTTCGCATATAAACTAGAGAGAATCATCCTCAGAAACCACTTCACCATGTGTGCATTCCACTCACACAAAGTTTAACCGTTCTTTTCACAGAGCAGTTTGGAAACACTCTGTTTATAAAGTCTGCAAGTGGATATTTGGACCTCTTTGAGGATTTGGTTGGAAACGGGATTTCTTCATCTAATGCTAGACAGAAGAATTCTCAGTAAGTTCTTTGGTTTGCAGTTATTCAACTCACAGAGTTGAAACTTCCTTTAGACAGAGCAGATTTGAAACACTCTTTTTGTGGAATTTGCAATTGGAGATTTCAAGCGCTTTGGGGCCAATGGTAGAGAAGGAAATATCTTCATATAAAACCTAGACAGAATCATTCTCAGAAACGACTTTCTGATGTGTGCGTTTCCCTCACAGAGTTTTACGTTTCTTCTCATAGAGCAGTTTGGAAACACTCTGTTTGTAAAGTCTGCAAGTGGATATTTGGACCTCTTTGAGGATTTCGTTGGAAACGGATTTCTTCATCTAATGCTAGACAGAAGAATTCTCGGTAACTTCTTTGGTTGCGTGTATTCAACTCACAGAGTTGATCCTTCGGTTAGACAGAGAAGATTTGAAACACTCTTTTTGTGGAATTTGCAAGTGGAGAATTCAAGCGCTTTGCGGCCAATGGTAGAAAAGGTAATACCTTCTTATAAAAACTAGAGAGAATCATTCTCAGAAACCACTTTGTGTTGTGTGCATTCCACTCACAGAATTTAACCTTTCTTTTCACAGAGCAGTTTGGAAACACTCTGTTTGTAAAGTCTGCAGGTGGATATTTGGACCTGTTTGAGGATTTCATTGGAAACAGGGTTTCTTCATCTAATGCTAGACAGAAGAATTCTCGGTAACTTCTTGAGTTGCGTGTATTCAACTCACAGATTTGAACCTTCCTTTAGAAAGAACAGATTTGAAACACTCTTTTGTGGAATTTGCAAGTGGAGATTTCAAGCGCTTTGCGGCTAATGGTAGAAAAGGAAATATCTTCATATAAAAACTAGAGAGAATCATTCTCAGAAACCACTTTGTGTTGTGTGCATTCCACTCACAGAATTTAACCTTTCTTTTCACAGAGCAGTTTGGAAACACTCTGTTTGTAAAGTCTGCAGGTGGATATTTGGACCTGTTTGAGGATTTCATTGGAAACAGGGTTTCTTCATCTAATGCTAGACAGAAGAATTCTCGGTAACTTCTTGAGTTGCGTGTATTCAACTCACAGATTTGAACCTTCCTTTAGAAAGAACAGATTTGAAACACTCTTTTGTGGAATTTGCAAGTGGAGATTTCAAGCGCTTTGCGGCTAATGGTAGAAAAGGAAATATCTTCATATAAAAACTAGAGAGAATCATTCTCAGAAACCACTTTGTGTTGTGTGCATTCCACTCACAGAATTTAACCTTTCTTTTCACAGAGCAGTTTGGAAACACTCTGTTTGTAAAGTCTGCAGGTGGATATTTGGACCTGTTTGAGGATTTCACTGGAAACAGGGTTTCTTCATCTAATGCTAGACAGAAGAATTCTCGGTAACTTGTTTTCATTGCGTGTATTCAACTCACAGAATTGAACCTTCCTTTAGACAGAACAGATTTGAAACACTCTTTTGTGGAATTTGCAAGTGGAGATTTCAAGCGCTTTGCGGCTAATGGTAGAAAAGGAAATATCTTCATATAAAAACTAGAGAGAATCATTCTCAGAAACCACTTTGTGATGTGTGAGTTCCACTCACCGAATTTAACCTTTCTTTTCACGGAGCACTTTGGAAACACTTTGTTTGTAAAGTCTGCAGGTGGATATTTGTATCTCTTTGAGGATTCCATTGGAAACGGGATATCTTCATCTTATGATAGACTGAAGAATTCTCGGTAACTTCTTTGCATTGCGTTTATTCAACTCACAGATTTGAACCTTCCTTTGGACAGAACAGACTTGAAACACTCTTTTGTGGAATTTGCAAGTGGAGATTTCAAGCGCTTTGCGGCTAATGGTAGAAAAGGAAATATCTTCATATAAAAAGTAGAGAGACTCATTCTCAGAAACCACTTTGGGATGTGTGCATTCCACTCACAGAGTTTAAACTTTGTTTTCACAGTGCAGTTTGTAAACACTCTGTTTGTAACGTCTGCAAGTGGATATTTGAACCTCTTTGAGGATTTCGTTGGAAAAGGGATTTCTTCATATAATGCAAGACGGAAGAATTTTTAGTAAGTTATTTGGATTGCGTGTATTCAAGTCACAGTGTTGAACATTCGTTTAGAAGGATCAGATTTGAAACACACTTTTTGTGGAATTTGCAAGTAGAAATTTCAAGCGCTTTGTGGCCAAAGGTAGAAAAGGAAATAACTTCGTATATAAACTAGAGAGAATCATACTCAGAAAACACTTCGCCATGTGTGCGTTCCACTCACACAGATTTTAACCGTTCTTTTCACAGAGCAGTTTGAAAACACTCTGTTTATAAAGTCTGCAAGTGGATATTTGGACCTCTTTGAGGATTTCGTTGGAAACGGGAATTCTTCATCTAATGCTAGACAGAAGAATTCTCAGTAAGTTCCTTGGTTTGCAGTTATTCAACTCACAGAGTTGAAACTTCCTTTAGACAGAGCAGATTTGAAACACTCTTTTTGTGGAATTTGCAATTGGAGATATCAAGCGCTTTGGGGCCAATGGTAGAGAAGGAAATATCTTCATATAAAACCTAGACAGAATCATTCTCAGAAACGACTTTCTGATGTGTGCGTTCCACTCACAGAGTTTTACGTTTCTTCTCATAGAGCAGTTTGGAAACACTCTGTTTGTAAAGTCTGCAAGTGGATATTTGGACCTCTGAGGATTTCGTTGGAAACGGATTTCTTCATCTAATGCTAGACAGAAGAATTCTCGGTAACTTCTTTGGTTGCGTGTATTCAACTCACAGAGTTTAAACTTCCTTCAGACAGAGCAGATTTGAAACACTCTTTTTGTGGAATTTGAAATTGGAGACTTCAAGATCTTTTGGGTCAATGTTAGAAAAGGAAAAATATTCCTATGAAAACTAGAGAGAATCATTTTCAGGAACCACTTTGCGATGTGTGCGTTCCACTCACAGAGTTTAAGCTTTCTTTTCATAGAGCAGTTTGGAAACAAACTGTTTGTAAATCTGCATGTGGATATTTGTACCTCTTTGAGGAATTCGTTGGAAACGGGATTTCTTCATATAATGCAAGACAAAAGAATTTTTAGTAAGTTATTTGGGTTGCATGTATTCAACTCACAGAGTTGAACCTTCCTTTAGAAGAAGCAGATTTGAAACACTCTTTTTGTGGAATTTGCAAGTAGAGATTTCAAGCGCTTTGTTTCCAATTGTAGAAAAGGAAATATCTTCGCATAAAAACTACAGAGAATCATCCTCAGAAACCACTTTGCCATGTGTGCGTTGCACCCACAGAGTTTAACCGTTCTTTTCACAGAGCAGTTTGGAAACACTCTGTTTGTAAAGTCTGCAAGTGGATATTTGGACCTCTTTGAGGATTTCGTTGGAAAGGGTATTTCTTCATCTAATGCTAGACAGAAGAATTCTCAGTAACTTCTTGAGTTGCGTGTATTCACCTCCCAGATTTGAAACTTCCTTTAGACAGAGCAGATTTGAAACACTCTTTTTGTGGAATTTGCAAGTGGAGATTTCAAGCGCTTTGCGGCCAAAGGTAGACAAGGAAATATCTTCATATAAAAACTAGAGAGAATCATTCTCAGAAACCACTTTGTGATGTGTGCGTTCCACTCACCGAATTTAACCTTTCTTTTCACAGAGCACTTTGGAAACACTTTGTTTGTAAAGTCTGCAGGTGGATATTTGTATCTCTTTGAGGATTTCACTGGAAACGGGATATCTTCATCTTATGATACACTGAAGAATTCTCGGTAACTTCTTTGCATTGCGTGTATTCAACTCACAGATCCGACCTTCCTTTAGACAGAACAGATTTGAAACACTCTTTTGTGGAATTCGCAAGTGGAGATTTCAAGCGCTTTGCGGCTAATGGTAGAAAAGGAAATATCTTCATATAAAAAGTAGAGAGACTCATTCTCAGAAACCACTTTGGGATTTGTGCATTCCACTCACAGAGTTTAAACTTTGTTTTCACAGTGCAGTTTGTAAACACTCTGTTTGTAACGTCTGCAAGTGGATATTTGGACCTCTTTGAGGATTTCGTTGGAAACGGGATTTCTTCATATAATGCAAGACGGAAGAATTTTTAGTAAGTTATTTGGATTGCGTGTATTCAAGTCACAGTGTTGAACCTTCCTTTAGAAGGATCAGATTTGAAACACACTTTTTGTGGAATTTGCAAGTAGAAATTTCAAGCGCTTTGTGGCCAATGGTAGAAAAGGAAATATCTTCGCATATAAACTAGAGAGAATCATCCTCAGAAACCACTTCACCATGTGTGCATTCCACTCACACAAAGTTTAACCGTTCTTTTCACAGAGCAGTTTGGAAACACTCTGTTTATAAAGTCTGCAAGTGGATATTTGGACCTCTTTGAGGATTTCGTTGGAAACGGGATTTCTTCATCTAATGCTAGACAGAAGAATTCTCAGTAAGTTCTTTGGTTTGCAGTTATTCAACTCACAGAGTTGAAACTTCCTTTAGACAGAGCAGATTTGAAACACTCTTTTTGTGGAATTTGCAATTGGAGATTTCAAGCGCTTTGGGGCCAATGGTAGAGAAGGAAATATCTTCATATAAAACCTAGACAGAATCATTCTCAGAAACGACTTTCTGATGTGTGCGTTCCCCTCACAGAGTTTTACGTTTCTTCTCATAGAGCAGTTTGGAAACACTCTGTTTGTAAAGTCTGCAAGTGGATATTTGGACCTCTTTGAGGATTTCGTTGGAAACGGATTTCTTCATCTAATGCTAGACAGAAGAATTCTCGGTAACTTCTTTGGTTGCGTGTATTCAACTCACAGAGTTGATCCTTCGGTTAGACAGAGAAGATTTGAAACACTCTTTTTGTGGAATTTGCAAGTGGAGAATTCAAGCGCTTTGCGGCCAATGGTAGAAAAGGTAATACCTTCTTATAAAAACTAGAGAGAATCATTCTCAGAAACCACTTTGTGTTGTGTGCATTCCACTCACAGAATTTAACCTTTCTTTTCACAGAGCAGTTTGGAAACACTCTGTTTGTAAAGTCTGCAGGTGGATATTTGGACCTGTTTGAGGATTTCATTGGAAACAGGGTTTCTTCATCTAATGCTAGACAGAAGAATTCTCGGTAACTTCTTGAGTTGCGTGTATTCAACTCACAGATTTGAACCTTCCTTTAGAAAGAACAGATTTGAAACACTCTTTTGAGGAATTTGCAAGTGGAGATTTCAAGCGCTTTGCGGCTAATGGTAGAAAAGGAAATATCTTCATATAAAAACTAGAGAGAATCATTCTCAGAAACCACTTTGTGTTGTGTGCATTCCACTCACAGAATTTAACCTTTCTTTTCACAGAGCAGTTTGGAAACACTCTGTTTGTAAAGTCTGCAGGTGGATATTTGGACCTGTTTGAGGATTTCATTGGAAACAGGGTTTCTTCATCTAATGCTAGACAGAAGAATTCTCGGTAACTTCTTGAGTTGCGTGTATTCAACTCACAGATTTGAACCTTCCTTTAGAAAGAACAGATTTGAAACACTCTTTTGTGGAATTTGCAAGTGGAGATTTCAAGCGCTTTGCGGCTAATGGTAGAAAAGGAAATATCTTCATATAAAAACTAGAGAGAATCATTCTCAGAAACCACTTTGTGTTGTGTGCATTCCACTCACAGAATTTAACCTTTCTTTTCACAGAGCAGTTTGGAAACACTCTGTTTGTAAAGTCTGCAGGTGGATATTTGGACCTGTTTGAGGATTTCACTGGAAACAGGGTTTCTTCATCTAATGCTAGACAGAAGAATTCTCGGTAACTTGTTTTCATTGCGTGTATTCAACTCACAGAATTGAACCTTCCTTTAGACAGAACAGATTTGAAACACTCTTTTGTGGAATTTGCAAGTGGAGATTTCAAGCGCTTTGCGGCTAATGGTAGAAAAGGAAATATCTTCATATAAAAACTAGAGAGAATCATTCTCAGAAACCACTTTGTGATGTGTGAGTTCCACTCACCGAATTTAACCTTTCTTTTCACGGAGCACTTTGGAAACACTTTGTTTGTAAAGTCTGCAGGTGGATATTTGTATCTCTTTGAGGATTCCATTGGAAACGGGATATCTTCATCTTATGATAGACTGAAGAATTCTCGGTAACTTCTTTGCATTGCGTTTATTCAACTCACAGATTTGAACCTTCCTTTGGACAGAACAGACTTGAAACACTCTTTTGTGGAATTTGCAAGTGGAGATTTCAAGCGCTTTGCGGCTAATGGTAGAAAAGGAAATATCTTCATATAAAAAGTAGAGAGACTCATTCTCAGAAACCACTTTGGGATGTGTGCATTCCACTCACAGAGTTTAAACTTTGTTTTCACAGTGCAGTTTGTAAACACTCTGTTTGTAACGTCTGCAAGTGGATATTTGAACCTCTTTGAGGATTTCGTTGGAAAAGGGATTTCTTCATATAATGCAAGACGGAAGAATTTTTAGTAAGTTATTTGGATTGCGTGTATTCAAGTCACAGTGTTGAACATTCGTTTAGAAGGATCAGATTTGAAACACACTTTTTGTGGAATTTGCAAGTAGAAATTTCAAGCGCTTTGTGGCCAAAGGTAGAAAAGGAAATAACTTCGTATATAAACTAGAGAGAATCATACTCAGAAAACACTTCGCCATGTGTGCGTTCCACTCACACAGATTTTAACCGTTCTTTTCACAGAGCAGTTTGGAAACACTCTGTTTATAAAGTCTGCAAGTGGATATTTGGACCTCTTTGAGGATTTCGTTGGAAACGGGAATTCTTCATCTAATGCTAGACAGAAGAATTCTCAGTAAGTTCCTTGGTTTGCAGTTATTCAACTCACAGAGTTGAAACTTCCTTTAGACAGAGCAGATTTGAAACACTCTTTTTGTGGAATTTGCAATTGGAGATATCAAGCGCTTTGGGGCCAATGGTAGAGAAGGAAATATCTTCATATAAAACCTAGACAGAATCATTCTCAGAAACGACTTTCTGATGTGTGCGTTCCACTCACAGACTTTTACGTTTCTTCTCATAGAGCAGTTTGGAAACACTCTGTTTGTAAAGTCTGCAAGTGGATATTTGGACCTCTGAGGATTTCGTTGGAAACGGATTTCTTCATCTAATGCTAGACAGAAGAATTCTCGGTAACTTCTTTGGTTGCGTGTATTCAACTCACAGAGTTTAAACTTCCTTCAGACAGAGCAGATTTGAAACACTCTTTTTGTGGAATTTGAAATTGGAGACTTCAAGATCTTTTGGGTCAATGTTAGAAAAGGAAAAATATTCCTATGAAAACTAGAGAGAATCATTTTCAGGAACCACTTTGCGATGTGTGCGTTCCACTCACAGAGTTTAAGCTTTCTTTTCATAGAGCAGTTTGGAAACAAACTGTTTGTAAATCTGCATGTGGATATTTGTACCTCTTTGAGGAATTCGTTGGAAACGGGATTTCTTCATATAATGCAAGACAAAAGAATTTTTAGTAAGTTATTTGGGTTGCATGTATTCAACTCACAGAGTTGAACCTTCCTTTAGAAGAAGCAGATTTGAAACACTCTTTTTGTGGAATTTGCAAGTAGAGATTTAAACGCTTTGTTTCCAATTGTAGAAAAGGAAATATCTTCGCATAAAAACTACAGAGAATCATCCTCAGAAACCACTTTGCCATGTGTGCGTTGCACCCACAGAGTTTAACCGTTCTTTTCACAGAGCAGTTTGGAAACACTCTGTTTGTAAAGTCTGCAAGTGGATATTTGGACCTCTTTGAGGATTTCGTTGGAAAGGGTATTTCTTCATCTAATGCTAGACAGAAGAATTCTCAGTAACTTCTTGAGTTGCGTGTATTCACCTCCCAGATTTGAAACTTCCTTTAGACAGAGCAGATTTGAAACACTCTTTTTGTGGAATTTGCAAGTGGAGATTTCAAGCGCTTTGCGGCCAAAGGTAGACAAGGAAATATCTTCATATAAAAACTAGAGAGAATCATTCTCAGAAACCACTTTGTGATGTGTGCGTTCCACTCACCGAATTTAACCTTTCTTTTCACAGAGCACTTTGGAAACACTTTGTTTGTAAAGTCTGCAGGTGGATATTTGTATCTCTTTGAGGATTTCACTGGAAACGGGATATCTTCATCTTATGATACACTGAAGAATTCTCGGTAACTTCTTTGCATTGCGTGTATTCAACTCACAGATTCGACCTTCCTTTAGACAGAACAGATTTGAAACACTCTTTTGTGGAATTCGCAAGTGGAGATTTCAAGCGCTTTGCGGCTAATGGTAGAAAAGGAAATATCTTCATATAAAAAGTAGAGAGACTCATTCTCAGAAACCACTTTGGGATTTGTGCATTCCACTCACAGAGTTTAAACTTTGTTTTCACAGTGCAGTTTGTAAACACTCTGTTTGTAACGTCTGCAAGTGGATATTTGGACCTCTTTGAGGATTTCGTTGGAAACGGGATTTCTTCATATAATGCAAGACGGAAGAATTTTTAGTAAGTTATTTGGATTGCGTGTATTCAAGTCACAGTGTTGAACCTTCCTTTAGAAGGATCAGATTTGAAACACACTTTTTGTGGAATTTGCAAGTGGAGAATTCAAGCGCTTTGCGGCCAATGGTAGAAAAGGTAATACCTTCTTATAAAAACTAGAGAGAATCATTCTCAGAAACCACTTTGTGTTGTGTGCATTCCACTCACAGAATTTAACCTTTCTTTCCACAGAGCAGTTTGGAAACACTCTGTTTGTAAAGTCTGCAGGTGGATATTTGGACCTGTTTGAGGATTTCATTGGAAACAGGGTTTCTTCATCTAATGCTAGACAGAAGAATTCTCGGTAACTTCTTGAGTTGCGTGTATTCAACTCACAGATTTGAACCTTCCTTTAGAAAGAACAGATTTGAAACACTCTTTTGTGGAATTTGCAAGTGGAGATTTCAAGCGCTTTGCGGCTAATGGTAGAAAAGGAAATATCTTCATATAAAAACTAGAGAGAATCATTCTCAGAAACCACTTTGTGTTGTGTGCATTCCACTCACAGAATTTAACCTTTCTTTTCACAGAGCAGTTTGGAAACACTCTGTTTGTAAAGTCTGCAGGTGGATATTTGGACCTGTTTGAGGATTTCACTGGAAACAGGGTTTCTTCATCTAATGCTAGACAGAAGAATTCTCGGTAACTTGTTTTCATTGCGTGTATTCAACTCACAGAATTGAACCTTCCTTTAGACAGAACAGATTTGAAACACTCTTTTGTGGAATTTGCAAGTGGAGATTTCAAGCGCTTTGCGGCTAATGGTAGAAAAGGAAATATCTTCATATAAAAACTAGAGAGAATCATTCTCAGAAACCACTTTGTGATGTGTGAGTTCCACTCACCGAATTTAACCTTTCTTTTCACGGAGCACTTTGGAAACACTTTGTTTGTAAAGTCTGCAGGTGGATATTTGTATCTCTTTGAGGATTCCATTGGAAACGGGATATCTTCATCTTATGATAGACTGAAGAATTCTCGGTAACTTCTTTGCATTGCGTTTATTCAACTCACAGATTTGAACCTTCCTTTGGACAGAACAGACTTGAAACACTCTTTTGTGGAATTTGCAAGTGGAGATTTCAAGCGCTTTGCGGCTAATGGTAGAAAAGGAAATATCTTCATATAAAAAGTAGAGAGACTCATTCTCAGAAACCACTTTGGGATGTGTGCATTCCACTCACAGAGTTTAAACTTTGTTTTCACAGTGCAGTTTGTAAACACTCTGTTTGTAACGTCTGCAAGTGGATATTTGAACCTCTTTGAGGATTTCGTTGGAAAAGGGATTTCTTCATATAATGCAAGACGGAAGAATTTTTAGTAAGTTATTTGGATTGCGTGTATTCAAGTCACAGTGTTGAACATTCGTTTAGAAGGATCAGATTTGAAACACACTTTTTGTGGAATTTGCAAGTAGAAATTTCAAGCGCTTTGTGGCCAAAGGTAGAAAAGGAAATAACTTCGTATATAAACTAGAGAGAATCATACTCAGAAAACACTTCGCCATGTGTGCGTTCCACTCACACAGATTTTAACCGTTCTTTTCACAGAGCAGTTTGGAAACACTCTGTTTATAAAGTCTGCAAGTGGATATTTGGACCTCTTTGAGGATTTCGTTGGAAACGGGAATTCTTCATCTAATGCTAGACAGAAGAATTCTCAGTAAGTTCCTTGGTTTGCAGTTATTCAACTCACAGAGTTGAAACTTCCTTTAGACAGAGCAGATTTGAAACACTCTTTTTGTGGAATTTGCAATTGGAGATATCAAGCGCTTTGGGGCCAATGGTAGAGAAGGAAATATCTTCATATAAAACCTAGACAGAATCATTCTCAGAAACGACTTTCTGATGTGTGCGTTCCCCTCACAGAGTTTTACGTTTCTTCTCATAGAGCAGTTTGGAAACACTCTGTTTGTAAAGTCTGCAAGTGGATATTTGGACCTCTTTGAGGATTTCGTTGGAAACGGATTTCTTCATCTAATGCTAGACAGAAGAATTCTCGGTAACTTCTTTGGTTGCGTGTATTCAACTCACAGAGTTGATCCTTCGGTTAGACAGAGAAGATTTGAAACACTCTTTTTGTGGAATTTGCAAGTGGAGAATTCAAGCGCTTTGCGGCCAATGGTAGAAAAGGTAATACCTTCTTATAAAAACTAGAGAGAATCATTCTCAGAAACCACTTTGTGTTGTGTGCATTCCACTCACAGAATTTAACCTTTCTTTTCACAGAGCAGTTTGGAAACACTCTGTTTGTAAAGTCTGCAGGTGGATATTTGGACCTGTTTGAGGATTTCATTGGAAACAGGGTTTCTTCATCTAATGCTAGAGAGAAGAATTCTCGGTAACTTCTTGAGTTGCGTGTATTCAACTCACAGATTTGAACCTTCCTTTAGAAAGAACAGATTTGAAACACTCTTTTGTGGAATTTGCAAGTGGAGATTTCAAGCGCTTTGCGGCTAATGGTAGAAAAGGAAATATCTTCATATAAAAACTAGAGAGAATCATTCTCAGAAACCACTTTGTGTTGTGTGCATTCCACTCACAGAATTTAACCTTTCTTTTCACAGAGCAGTTTGGAAACACTCTGTTTGTAAAGTCTGCAGGTGGATATTTGGACCTGTTTGAGGATTTCACTGGAAACAGGGTTTCTTCATCTAATGCTAGACAGAAGAATTCTCGGTAACTTGTTTTCATTGCGTGTATTCAACTCACAGAATTGAACCTTCCTTTAGACAGAACAGATTTGAAACACTCTTTTGTGGAATTTGCAAGTGGAGATTTCAAGCGCTTTGCGGCTAATGGTAGAAAAGGAAATATCTTCATATAAAAACTAGAGAGAATCATTCTCAGAAACCACTTTGTGATGTGTGAGTTCCACTCACCGAATTTAACCTTTCTTTTCACGGAGCACTTTGGAAACACTTTGTTTGTAAAGTCTGCAGGTGGATATTTGTATCTCTTTGAGGATTCCATTGGAAACGGGATATCTTCATCTTATGATAGACTGAAGAATTCTCGGTAACTTCTTTGCATTGCGTTTATTCAACTCACAGATTTGAACCTTCCTTTGGACAGAACAGACTTGAAACACTCTTTTGTGGAATTTGCAAGTGGAGATTTCAAGCGCTTTGCGGCTAATGGTAGAAAAGGAAATATCTTCATATAAAAAGTAGAGAGACTCATTCTCAGAAACCACTTTGGGATGTGTGCATTCCACTCACAGAGTTTAAACTTTGTTTTCACAGTGCAGTTTGTAAACACTCTGTTTGTAACGTCTGCAAGTGGATATTTGAACCTCTTTGAGGATTTCGTTGGAAAAGGGATTTCTTCATATAATGCAAGACGGAAGAATTTTTAGTAAGTTATTTGGATTGCGTGTATTCAAGTCACAGTGTTGAACATTCGTTTAGAAGGATCAGATTTGAAACACACTTTTTGTGGAATTTGCAAGTAGAAATTTCAAGCGCTTTGTGGCCAAAGGTAGAAAAGGAAATAACTTCGTATATAAACTAGAGAGAATCATACTCAGAAAACACTTCGCCATGTGTGCGTTCCACTCACACAGATTTTAACCGTTCTTTTCACAGAGCAGTTTGGAAACACTCTGTTTATAAAGTCTGCAAGTGGATATTTGGACCTCTTTGAGGATTTCGTTGGAAACGGGATTTCTTCATCTAATGCTAGACAGAAGAATTCTCAGTAAGTTCCTTGGTTTGCAGTTATTCAACTCACAGAGTTGAAACTTCCTTTAGACAGAGCAGATATGAAACACTCTTTTTGTGGAATTTGCAATTGGAGATATCAAGCGCTTTGGGGCCAATGGTAGAGAAGGAAATATCTTCATATAAAACCTAGACAGAATCATTCTCAGAAACGACTTTCTGATGTGTGCGTTCCACTCACAGAGTTTTACGTTTCTTCTCATAGAGCAGTTTGGAAACACTCTGTTTGTAAAGTCTGCAAGTGGATATTTGGACCTCTGAGGATTTCGTTGGAAACGGATTTCTTCATCTAATGCTAGACAGAAGAATTCTCGGTAACTTCTTTGGTTGCGTGTATTCAACTCACAGAGTTTAAATTTCCTTCAGACAGAGCAGATTTGAAACACTCTTTTTGTGGAATTTGAAATTGGAGACTTCAAGATCTTTTGGGTCAATGTTAGAAAAGGAAAAATATTCCTATGAAAACTAGAGAGAATCATTTTCAGGAACCACTTTGCGATGTGTGCGTTCCACTCACAGAGTTTAAGCTTTCTTTTCATAGAGCAGTTTGGAAACTAACTGTTTGTAAATCTGCATGTGGATATTTGTACCTCTTTGAGGAATTCGTTGGAAACGGGATTTCTTCATATAATGCAAGACAAAAGAATTTTTAGTAAGTTATTTGGGTTGCATGTATTCAACTCACAGAGTTGAACCTTCCTTTAGAAGAAGCAGATTTGAAACACTCTTTTTGTGGAATTTGCAAGTAGAGATTTCAAGCGCTTTGTTTCCAATTGTAGAAAAGGAAATATCTTCGCATAAAAACTACAGAGAATCATCCTCAGAAACCACTTTGCCATGTGTGCGTTGCACCCACAGAGTTTAACCGTTCTTTTCACAGAGCAGTTTGGAAACACTCTGTTTGTAAAGTCTGCAAGTGGATATTTGGACCTCTTTGAGGATTTCGTTGGAAAGGGTATTTCTTCATCTAATGCTAGACAGAAGAATTCTCAGTAACTTCTTGAGTTGCGTGTATTCACCTCCCAGATTTGAAACTTCCTTTAGACAGAGCAGATTTGAAACACTCTTTTTGTGGAATTTGCAAGTGGAGATTTCAAGCGCTTTGCGGCCAAAGGTAGACAAGGAAATATCTTCATATAAAAACTAGAGAGAATCATTCTCAGAAACCACTTTGTGATGTGTGCGTTCCACTCACCGAATTTAACCTTTCTTTTCACAGAGCACTTTGGAAACACTTTGTTTGTAAAGTCTGCAGGTGGATATTTGTATCTCTTTGAGGATTTCACTGGAAACGGGATATCTTCATCTTATGATACACTGAAGAATTCTCGGTAACTTCTTTGCATTGCGTGTATTCAACTCACAGATTCGACCTTCCTTTAGACAGAACAGATTTGAAACACTCTTTTGTGGAATTCGCAAGTGGAGATTTCAAGCGCTTTGCGGCTAATGGTAGAAAAGGAAATATCTTCATATAAAAAGTAGAGAGACTCATTCTCAGAAACCACTTTGGGATTTGTGCATTCCACTCACAGAGTTTAAACTTTGTTTTCACAGTGCAGTTTGTAAACACTCTGTTTGTAACGTCTGCAAGTGGATATTTGGACCTCTTTGAGGATTTCGTTGGAAACGGGATTTCTTCATATAATGCAAGACGGAAGAATTTTTAGTAAGTTATTTGGATTGCGTGTATTCAAGTCACAGTGTTGAACCTTCCTTTAGAAGGATCAGATTTGAAACACACTTTTTGTGGAATTTGCAAGTAGAAATTTCAAGCGCTTTGTGGCCAATGGTAGAAAAGGAAATATCTTCGCATATAAACTAGAGAGAATCATCCTCAGAAACCACTTCACCATGTGTGCATTCCACTCACACAAAGTTTAACCGTTCTTTTCACAGAGCAGTTTGGAAACACTCTGTTTATAAAGTCTGCAAGTGGATATTTGGACCTCTTTGAGGATTTCGTTGGAAACGGGATTTCTTCATCTAATGCTAGACAGAAGAATTCTCAGTAAGTTCTTTGGTTTGCAGTTTTTCAACTCACAGAGTTGAAACTTCCTTTAGACAGAGCAGATTTGAAACACTCTTTTTGTGGAATTTGCAATTGGAGATTTCAAGCGCTTTGGGGCCAATGGTAGAGAAGGAAATATCTTCATATAAAACCTAGACAGAATCATTCTCAGAAACGACTTTCTGATGTGTGCGTTCCCCTCACAGAGTTTTACGTTTCTTCTCATAGAGCAGTTTGGAAACACTCTGTTTGTAAAGTCTGCAAGTGGATATTTGGACCTCTTTGAGGATTTCGTTGGAAACGGATTTCTTCATCTAATGCTAGACAGAAGAATTCTCGGTAACTTCTTTGGTTGCGTGTATTCAACTCACAGAGTTGTTCCTTCGGTTAGACAGAGAAGATTTGAAACACTCTTTTTGTGGAATTTGCAAGTGGAGAATTCAAGCGCTTTGCGGCCAATGGTAGAAAAGGTAATACCTTCTTATAAAAACTAGAGAGAATCATTCTCAGAAACCACTTTGTGTTGTGTGCATTCCACTCACAGAATTTAACCTTTCTTTTCACAGAGCAGTTTGGAAACACTCTGTTTGTAAAGTCTGCAGGTGGATATTTGGACCTGTTTGAGGATTTCATTGGAAACAGGGTTTCTTCATCTAATGCTAGACAGAAGAATTCTCGGTAACTTCTTGAGTTGCGTGTATTCAACTCACAGATTTGAACCTTCCTTTAGAAAGAACAGATTTGAAACACTCTTTTGTGGAATTTGCAAGTGGAGATTTCAAGCGCTTTGCGGCTAATGGTAGAAAAGGAAATATCTTCATATAAAAACTAGAGAGAATCATTCTCAGAAACCACTTTGTGATGTGTGCGTTCCACTAACCGAATTTAACCTTTCTTTTCACAGAGCACTTTGGAAACACTTTGTTTGTAAAGTCTGCAGATGGATATTTGTATCTCTTTGAGGATTCCATTGGAAACGGGATATCTTCATCTTATGATAGACTGAAGAATTCTCGGTAACTTCTTTGCATTGCGTTTATTCAACTCACAGATTTGAACCTTCCTTTGGACAGAACAGACTTGAAACACTCTTTTGTGGAATTTGCAAGTGGAGATTTCAAGCGCTTTGCGGCTAATGGTAGAAAAGGAAATATCTTCATATAAAAAGTAGAGAGAATCATTCTCAGAAACCACTTTGGGATGTGTGCATTCCACTCACAGAGTTTAAACTTTGTTTTCACAGTGCAGTTTGTAAACACTCTGTTTGTAACGTCTGCAAGTGGATATTTGGACCTCTTTGAGGATTTCGTTGGAAACGGGATTTCTTCATATAATGCAAGACGGAAGAATTTTTAGTAAGTTATTTGGATTGCGTGTATTGAAGTCACAGTGTTGAACCTTCCTTTAGAAGGATCAGATTTGAAACACACTTTTTGTGGAATTTGCAAGTAGAAATTTCAAGCGCTTTGTGGCCAATGGTAGAAAAGGAAATATCTTCGTATATAAACTAGAGAGAATCATCCTCAGAAACCACTTCGCCATGTGTGCGTTCCACTCACACAGAGTTTAACCATTCTTTTCACAGAGCAGTTTGGAAACACTTTGTTTATAAAGTCTGCAAGTGGATATTTGGACCTCTTTGAGGATTTCGTTGGAAACGGGATTTCTTCATCTAATGCTAGACAGAAGAATTCTCAGTAAGTTCTTTGGTTTGCAGTTATTCAACTCACAGAGTTGAACCTTCCTTTAGACAGAGGAGATTTGAAACACTCTTTTTGTGGAACTTGCAATTGGAGATTTCAAGCGATTTGGGGACTATGATTGAAAAGGAAATATCTTCATATAAAAATTAGACAGAATCATTGCCAGAAACCACTTTGTAATGTGTGCGTTCCACTAACAGAGTTCAAACTTACTTTTCACAGTGCAGTTTGGAAACACTCTGTTTGTAAAGTCTGCAAGTGGATATTTGGACCTCTTTGAGGATTTCGTTGGAAACGGGATTTCTTCATCTAATGCTAGACAGAAGAATTCTCAGTAACTTCTTTGTGTTGCGTGTATTCAGCTCACAGAGTTTAAACTTCCTTCAGACAGAGCAGATTTGAAACACTCTTTTTGTGGAATTTGAAATTGGAGACTTCAAGATCTTTTGGGTCAATGTTAGAAAAGGAAAAATATTCCTATGAAAACTAGAGAGAATCATTTTCAGGAACCACTTTGCGATGTGTGCGTTCCACTCACAGAGTTTAACCTTTCTTTTCATAGAGCAGTTTGGAAACAAACTGTTTGTAAATCTGCATGTGGATATTTGTACCTCTTTGAGGAATTCGTTGGAAACGGGATTTCTTCATATAATGCAAGACAGAAGAATTTTTAGTAAGTTATTTGGGTTGCATGTATTCAACTCACAGAGTTGAACCTTCCTTTAGAAGAAGCAGATTTGAAACACTCTTTTTGTGGAATTTGCAAGTAGAGATTTCAAGCGCTTTGTTTCCAATTGTAGAAAAGGAAATATCTTCGCATAAAAACTACAGAGAATCATCCTCAGAAACCGCTTTGCCATGTGTGCGTTCCACTCACAGAGTTTAACCGTTCTTTTCACAGAGCAGTTTGGAAACACTCTGTTTGTAAAGTCTGCAAGTGGATATTTGGACCTCTTTGAGGATTTCGTTGGAAAGGGTATTTCTTCATCTAATGCTAGACAGAAGAATTCTCAGTAACTTCTTGAGTTGCGTGTATTCACCTCCCAGATTTGAAACTTCCTTTAGACAGAGCAGATTTGAAACACTCTTTTTGTGGAATTTGCAAGTGGAGATTTCAAGCGCTTTGCGGCCAAAGGTAGACAAGGAAATATCTTCATATAAAAACTAGAGAGAATCATTCTCAGAAACCACTTTGTGATGTGTGCGTTCCACTCACCGAATTTAACCTTTCTTTTCACAGAGCACTTTGGAAACACTTTGTTTGTAAAGTCTGCAGGTGGATATTTGTATCTCTTTGAGGATTTCATTGGAAACGGGATATCTTCATCTTATGATACACTGAAGAATTCTCGGTAACTTCTTTGCATTGCGTGTATTCAACTCACAGATTCGACCTTCCTTTAGACAGAACAGATTTGAAACACTCTTTTGTGGAATTCACAAGTGGAGATTTCAAGCGCTTTGCGGCTAATGGTAGAAAAGGAAATATCTTCATATAAAAAGTAGAGAGACTCATTCTCAGAAACCACTTTGGGATGTGTGCATTCCACTCACAGAGTTTAAACTTTGTTTTCACAGTGCAGTTTGTAAAAACTCTGTTTGTAACTTCTGCAAGTGGATATTTGGACCTCTTTGAGGATTTCGTTGGAAACGGGATTTCTTCATATAATGCAAGACGGAAGAATTTTTAGTAAGTTATTTGGATTGCGTTTATTCAAGTCACAGTGTTGAACCTTCCTTTAGAAGGATCAGATTTGAAACCCACTTTTTGTGTAATTTGCAAGTAGAAATTTCAAGCACTTTGTGGCCAATGGTAGAAAAGGAAATATCTTCGCATATAAACTAGAGAGAATCATCCTCAGAAACCACTTCACCATGTGTGCATTCCCCTCACACAAAGTTTAACCGTTCTTTTCACTGAGCAGTTTGGAAACACTCTGTTTGTAAAGTCTGCAAGTGGATATTTGGACCTCTTTGAGGATTTCGTTGGAAACGGGATTTCTTCATCTAATGCTAGACAGAAGAATTCTCAGTAACTTCTTTGTGTTGCGTGTATTCATCTCACAGTGTTTAAACTTCCTTTAGACAGAGCGGATTTGAAACACTCTTTTTGTGGAATTTGAAATTGGAGACTTCAAGATCTTTTGGGCCAATGTTAGAAAAGGAAAAATATTCCTATGAAAACTAGAGAGAATAATTTTCAGGAACCACTTTGCGATGTGTGCGTTCCACACACAGAGTTTAACCTTTCTTTTCATAGAGCAGTTTGGAAACAAACTGTTTGTAAATCTGCATGTGGATATTTGTACCTCGTTGAGGAATTCGTTGGAAAAGGGATTTCTTCATAAAATGCAAGACAGAAGAATTTTTAGTAAGTTATTTGGGTTGCATGTATTCAACTCACAGAGTTGAACCTTCCTTTAGAAGGAGAAGATTTGAAACACTCTTTTTGTGGAATTTGCAAGTAGAGATTTCAAGTGGTTTGTTTCCAATTGTAGAAAAGGAAATATCTTCGCATAAAAACTACAGACAATCATCCTCAAAAACCACTTTGCCATGTGTTCGTTCCACTCACAGAGTTTAACCGTTCTTTTCACAGAGCAGTTTGGAAACACTCTGTTTGTAAAGTCTGCAAGTGGACATTTGGACCTCTTTGAGGATTTCGTTGGAAAGGGTATTTCTTCATCTAATGCTAGACAGAAGAATTATCAGTAACTTCTTGAGTTGCGTGTATTCACCTCCCAGATTTGAAACTTCCTTTAGACAGAGCAGATTTGAAACACTCTTTTTGTGGAATTTGCAAGTGGAGATTTCAAGTGCTTTGCGGCCAAAGGTAGAAAAGGAAATATCTTCATATAAAAAATAGAGAGAATCATTCTCAGAAACGACTTTCTGATCTGTGCGTTCCACTCACCGAATTTAACCTTTCTTTTCACAGAGCACTTTGGAAACACTTTGTTTGTAAAGTCTGCAGGTGGAGATTTATATCTCTTTGAGGATTTCATTGGAAACGGGATATCTTCATCTTATGATACACTGAAGAATTCTCGGTAACTTCTTTGCATTGCGTTTATTCAACTCACAGATTTGAACCTTCCTTTAGACAGAACAGATTTGAAACACTCTTTTGTGGAACTTGCAAGTGGAGATTTCAAGCGCTTTGCGGCCAATGGTAGAAAAGGAAATATCTTCATATAAAAACTAGACAGAATCTTTCTCAGAAACCACTTTGTGATGTGTGCGTTCCACTCACCGAATTTAACCGTTCTTTTCACAGAGCACTTTGGAAACACTTTGTTTGTAAAGTCTGCAGGTGGATATTTGTATCTCTTTGAGGATTTCATTGGAAATGGGATATCTTCATCTTATGATAGACTGAAGAATTCTAGGTAACTTCTTTGCATTGCGTGTAATCAACTCACAGATTTGAACTTTCCTTTGGACAGAACAGATTTGAAACACTCTTTTGTGGAATTTGCAAGTGGAGATTTGAAGCGCTTTGCGGCTAATGGTAGAAAAGGAAATATCTTCATATAAAAACTAGAGAGAATCATTCTCAGAAACCACTTTGGGATGTGTGCGTTCCACTCACAGAGTTTAAACTTTGTTTTCACCGTGCAGTTTGTAAACACTCTGTTTGTAACGTCTGCAAGTGGATATTTGGACCTCTTTGAGGATTTCGTTGGAAATGGGATTTCTTCATATAATGCACGACGGAAGAATTTTTAGTAAGTTATTTGGATTGCGTGTATTCAAGTCACAGTGTTGAACCTTCCTTTAGAAGGATCAGATTTGAAACACACTTTTTGTGGAATTTGCAAGTAGAAATTTCAAGCGCTTTGTGGCCAATGTTAGAAAAGGGAATATCTTCGTATATAAACTAGAGAGAATCATCCCCAGAAACCACTTCGCCATGTGTGCGTTCCACTCACACAGAGTTTAACCGTTCTTTTCACAGAGCAGTTTGGAAACACTCTGTTTATTAAGTCTGCAAGTGGATATTTGGACCTCTTTGAGGATTTCGTTGGAAACGGGATTTCTTCATCTAATGCTAGACAGAAGAATTCTCAGTAAGTTCTTTGGTTTGCAGTTATTCAACTCACAGAGTTGAACCTTCCTTTAGACAGAGCAGATTTGAAACACTCTTTTTGTGGAATTTGCAATTGGAGATTTCAAGCGCTTTGGGGCCAATGGTAGAAAAGGAAATATCTTCATATAAAACCTAGACAGAATCATTCTCAGAAACGACTTTCTGATGTGTGCGTTCCACTCACAGAGTTTTACCTTTCTTCTCATAGAGCAGTTTGGAAACACTCTGTTTGTAAAGTCTGCAAGTGGATATTTGGACCTCTTTGAGGATTTCGTTGGAAACGGATTTCTTCATCTAATGCTAGACAGAAGAATTCTCGGTAACTTCTTTGGCTTGCGTGTATTCAACTCACAGAGTTGATCCTTCGTTTAGACAGAGAAGATTTGAAACACTCTTTTTGTGGAATTTGCAAGCGGAGATTTCAAGCACTTTGCGGCCAATGGTAGAAAAGGTAATACCTTCTTATAAAAACTAGAGAGAATCATTCTCAGAAACCACTTTGTGTTGTGTGCATTCCACTCACGGAATTTCACCTTTCTTTTCACAGAGCAGTTTGGAAACACTCTGTTTGTAAAGTCTGCAGGTGGATATTTGGACCTGTTTGAGGATTTCATTGGAAACAGGGTTTCTTCACCTAATGCTAGACAGAAGAATTCTCGGTAACTTCTTTGCATTGCGTGCATTCAACTCTCAGATTTGAACCTTCCTTTAGACAGAACAGATTTGAAACACTCTTTTTCTGGAATTTGCAAGTGGAGATTTCTAGCGCTTTGGGGACAATGGAAGAAAAGGAAATATCTTTATGTAAAAACTAGAGAGAATCATTCTCAGAAACGACTTTGGAATGTGTGCTTTCCACTCACAGAGTTTAACCTTCCTTTTCGTAGAGTACTTTGGAAACAATCAGTTTGTGAAGTCCGCAAGTGGATATTTGGACCTCTTTGAGGAATTCGTTGCAAACGGGATTTCTTCATCCAATGCTAGACACAAGAATTCCTAGTAGCTTCTTTGTGTTGCGTGTATTCAACTCACAGAATTGAACCTTCCTTTAGGCAGAGCAGATTTGAAACACTCTTTTTGTGGAATTTCCAAGTGGAGATTTCAAGCGATTTGGGTACTATGATTGAAAAGGTGATATCTTCATATAAAAATTAGACAGAATCATTCCCAGAAACCACTTTGTAATGTGTGCGTTCCACTAACAGAGTTCAAACTTACTTCTCACAGTGCAGTTTGGAAACACTCTGTTTGTAAAGTCTGCAAGTGGATATTTGGACCTCTTTGAGGATTTCGTTGGAAACGGGATTTCTTCATCTAATGCTAGACAGAAGAATTCTCAGTAACTTCTTTGTGTTGCGTGTATTCAGCTCACAGTGTTTAAACTTCCTTTAGACAGAGCAGATTTGAAACACTCTTTTTGTGGAATTTGAAATTGGAGACTTCAAGATCTTTTGGGCCAATGTTAGAAAAGGAAAAATATTCCTATGAAAACTAGAGAGAATAATTTTCAGGAACCACTTTGCGATGTGTGCGTTCCACTAACAGAGTTTAACCTTTCTTTTCATAGAGCAGTTTGGAAACAAACTGTTTGTAAATCTGCATGTGGATATTTGTACCTCGTTGAGGAATTCGTTGGAAAAGGGATTTCTTCATAAAATGCAAGACAGAAGAATTTTTAGTAAGTTATTTGGGTTGCATGTATTCAACTCACAGAGTTGAACCTTCCTTTAGAAGGAGAAGATTTGAAACACTCTTTTTGTGGAATTTGCAAGTAGAGATTTCAAGTGGTTTGTTTCCAATTGTAGAAAAGGAAATATCTTCGCATAAAAACTACAGAGAATCATCCTCAGAAACCACTTTGCCATGTGTGCGTTCCACTCACAGAGTTTAACCGTTCTTTTCACAGAGCAGTTTGGAAACACTCTGTTTGTAAAGTCTGCAAGTGGACATTTGGACCTCTTTGAGGATTTCGTTGGAAAGGGTATTTCTTCATCTAATGCTAGACAGAAGAATTATCAGTAACTTCTTGAGTTGCGTGTATTCACCTCCCAGATTTGAAACTTCCTTTAGACAGAGCAGATTTGAAACACTCTTTTTGTGGAATTTGCAAGTGGAGATTTCAAGCGCTTTGCGGCCAAAGGTAGAAAAGGAAATATCTTCATATAAAAAATAGAGAGAATCATTCTCAGAAACGACTTTCTGATGTGTGCGTTCCACTCACCGAATTTAACCTTTCTTTTCACAGAGCACTTTGGAAACACTTTGTTTGAAAAGTCTGCAGGTGGATATTTGTATCTCTTTGAGGATTTCACTGGAAACGGGATATCTTCATCTTATGATAGACTGAAGAATTCTCGGTAACTTCTTTGCATTGCGTGTATTCAACTCACAGATTTGAACCTTCCTTTAGACAGAACAGATTTGAAACACTCTTTTGTGGAACTTGCAAGTGGAGATTTCAAGCGCTTTGCGGCCAATGGTAGAAAAGGAAATATCTTCATATAAAAACTAGAGAGAATCATTCTCAGAAACCACTTTGTGATGTGTGCGTTCCACTCACCGAATTTAACCGTTCTTTTCACAGAGCACTTTGGAAACACTTTGTTTGTAAAGTCTGCAGGTGGATATTTGTATCTATTTGAGGATTTCATTGGAAATGGGATATCTTCATCTTATGATAGACTGAAGAATTCTAGGTAACTTCTTTGCATTGCGTGTAATCAACTCACAGATTTGAACTTTCCTTTGGACAGAACAGATTTGAAACACTCTTTTGTGGAATTTGCAAGTGGAGATTTGAAGCGCTTTGCAGCTAATGGTAGAAAAGGAAATATCTTCATATAAAAACTAGAGAGAATCATTCTCAGAAACCACTTTGGGATGTGTGCGTTCCACTCACAGAGTTTAAACTTTGTTTTCACAGTGCAGTTTGTAAACACTCTGTTTGTAACGTCTGCAAGTGGATATTTGGACCTCTTTGAGGATTTCGTTGGAAACGGGATTTCTTCATATAATTCACGACGGAAGAATTTTTAGTAAGTTATTTGGATTGCGTGTATTCAAGTCACAGTGTTGAACCTTCCTTTAGAAGGATCAGATTTGAAACACACTTTTTGTGGAATTTGCAAGTAGAAATTTCAAGCGCTTTGTGGCCAATGTTAGAAAAGGGAATATCTTCGTATATAAACTAGAGAGAATCATCCCCAGAAACCAATTCGCCATGTGTGCGTTCCACTCACACAGAGTTTAACCGTTCTTTTCACAGAGCAGTTTGGAAACACTCTGTTTATAAAGTCTGCAAGTGGATATTTGGACCTCTTTGAGGATTTCGTTGGAAACGGGATTTCTTCATCTAATGCTAGACAGAAGAATTCTCAGTAAGTTCTTTGGTTTGCAGTTATTCAACTCACAGAGTTGAACCTTCCTTTAGACAGAGCAGATTTGAAACACTCTTTTTGTGGAATTTGCAATTGGAGATTTCAAGCGCTTTGGGGCCAATGGTAGAAAAGGAAATATCTTCATATAAAACCTAGACAGAATCATTCTCAGAAACGACTTTCTGATGTGTGCGTTCCACTCACAGAGTTTTACCTTTCTTCTCATAGAGCAGTTTGGAAACACTCTGTTTGGAAAGTCTGCAAGTGGATATTTGGACCTCTTTGAGGATTTCGTAGGAAACGGATTTCTTCATCTAATGCTAGACAGAAGAATTCTCGGTAACTTCTTTGGCTTGCGTGTATTCAACTCACAGAGTTGATCCTTCGTTTAGACAGAGAAGATTTCAAACACTCTTTTTGTGGAATTTGCAAGCGGAGATTTCAAGCGCTTTGCGGCCAATGGTAGAAAAGGTAATACCTTCTTATAAAAACTAGAGAGAATCATTCTCAGAAACCACTTTGTGTTGTGTGCATTCCACTCACAGAATTTCACCTTTCTTTTCACAGAGCAGTTTGGAAACACTCTGTTTGTAAAGTCTGCAGGTGGATATTTGGACCTGTTTGAGGATTTCATTGGAAACAGGGTTTCTTCACCTAATGCTAGACAGAAGAATTCTCGGTAACTTCTTTGCATTGCGTGCATTCAACTCTCAGATTTGAACCTTCCTTTAGACAGAACAGATTTGAAACACTCTTTTTCTGGAATTTGCAAGTGGAGATTTCTAGCGCTTTGGGGACAATGGAAGAAAAGGAAATATCTTTATGTAAAAACTAGAGAGAATCATTCTCAGAAACGACTTTGGAATGTGTGCTTTCCACTCACAGAGTTTAACCTTCCTTTTCGTAGAGTACTTTGGAAACAATCAGTTTGTGAAGTCCGCAAGTGGATATTTGGACCTCTTTGAGGAATTCGTTGCAAACGGGATTTCTTCATCCAATGCTAGACACAAGAATTCCTAGTAGCTTCTTTGTGTTGCGTGTATTCAACTCACAGAATTGAACCTTCCTTTAGGCAGAGCAGATTTGAAACACTCTTTTTGTGGAATTTCCAAGTGGAGATTTCAAGCGATTTGGGGACTATGATTGAAAAGGAGATATCTTCATATAAAAATTAGACAGAATCATTCCCAGAAACCACTTTGTAATGTGTGCGTTCCACTAACAGAGTTCAAACTTACTTCTCACAGTGCAGTTTGGAAACACTCTGTTTGTAAAGTCTGCAAGTGGATATTTGGACCTCTTTGAGGATTTCGTTGGAAACGGGATTTCTTCATCTAATGCTAGACAGAAGAATTCTCAGTAACTTCTTTGTGTTGCGTGCATTCAGCTCACAGTGTTTAAACTTCCTTTAGACAGAGCAGATTTGAAACACTCTTTTTGTGGAATTTGAAATTGGAGACTTCAAGATCTTTTGGGCCAATGTTAGAAAAGGAAAAATATTCCTATGAAAACTAGAGAGAATAATTTTCAGGAACCACTTTGCGATGTGTGCGTTCCACTAACAGAGTTTAACCTTTCTTTTCATAGAGCAGTTTGGAAACAAACTGTTTGTAAATCTGCATGTGGATATTTGTACCTCGTTGAGGAATTCGTTGGAAAAGGGATTTCTTCATAAAATGCAAGACAGAAGAATTTTTAGTAAGTTATTTGGGTTGCATGTATTCAACTCACAGAGTTGAACCTTCCTTTAGAAGGAGAAGATTTGAAACACTCTTTTTGTGGAATTTGCAAGTAGAGATTTCAAGTGGTTTGTTTCCAATTGTAGAAAAGGAAATATCTTCGCATAAAAACTACAGACAATCATCCTCAGAAACCACTTTGCCATGTGTGCGTTCCACTCACAGAGTTTAACCGTTCTTTTCACAGAGCAGTTTGGAAACACTCTGTTTGTAAAGTCTGCAAGTGGACATTTGGACCTCTTTGAGGATTTCGTTGGAAAGGGTATTTCTTCATCTAATGCTAGACAGAAGAATTATCAGTAACTTCTTGAGTTGCGTGTATTCACCTCCCAGATTTGAAACTTCCTTTAGACAGAGCAGATTTGAAACACTCTTTTTGTGGAATTTGCAAGTGGAGATTTCAAGCGCTTTGCGGCCAAAGGTAGAAAAGGAAATATCTTCATATAAAAAATAGAGAGAATCATTCTCAGAAACGACTTTCTGATGTGTGCGTTCCACTCACCGAATTTAACCTTTCTTTTCACAGAGCACTTTGGAAACACTTTGTTTGTAAAGTCTGCAGGTGGATATTTGTATCTCTTTGAGGATTTCATTGGAAACGGGATATCTTCATCTTATGATAGACTGAAGAATTCTCGGTAACTTCTTTGCATTGCGTGTATTCAACTCACAGATTTGATCCTTCCTTTAGACAGAACAGATTTGAAACACTCTTTTGTGGAACTTGCAAGTGGAGATTTCAAGCGCTTTGCGGCCAATGGTAGAAAAGGAAATATCTTCATATAAAAACTAGAGAGAATCATTCTCAGAAACCACTTTGTGATGTGTGCGTTCCACTCACCGAATTTAACCGTTCTTTTCACAGAGCACTTTGGAAACACTTTGTTTGTAAAGTCTGCAGGTGGATATTTGTATCTCTTTGAGGATTTCATTGGAAATGGGATATCTTCATCTTATGATAGACTGAAGAATTCTAGGTAACTTCTTTGCATTGCGTGTAATCAACTCACAGATTTGAACTTTCCTTTGGACAGAACAGATTTGAAACACTCTTTTGTGGAATTTGCAAGTGGAGATTTGAAGCGCTTTGCGGCTAATGGTAGAAAAGGAAATATCTTCATATAAAAACTAGAGAGAATCATTCTCAGAAACCACTTTGGGATGTGTGTGTTCCACTCACAGAATTTAAACTTTGTTTTCACAGTGCAGTTTGTAAACACTCTGTTTGTAACGTCTGCAAGTGGATATTTGGACCTCTTTGAGGATTTCGTTGGAAACGGGATTTCTTCATATAATGCAAGACGGAAGAATTTTTAGTAACTTATTTGGATTGCGTGTATTCAAGTCACAGTGTTGAACCTTCCTTTAGAAGGATCAGATTTGAAACACACTTTTTGTGGAATTTGCAAGTAGAAATTTCAACCGCTTTGTGGCCAATGTTAGGAAAGGGAATATCTTCGTATATAAACTAGAGAGAATCATCCCCAGAAACCACTTCGCCATGTGTGCGTTCCACTCACACAGAGTTTAACCGTTCTTTTCACAGAGCAGTTTGGAAACACTCTGTTTATAAAGTCTGCAAGTGGATATTTGGACCTCTTTGAGGATTTCGTTGGAAACGGGATTTCTTCATCTAATGCTAGACAGAAGAATTCTCAGTAAGTTCTTTGGTTTGCAGTTATTCAACTCACAGAGTTGAACCTTCCTTTAGACAGAGCAGATTTGAAACACTCTTTTTGTGGAATTTGCAATTGGAGATTTCAAGCGCTTTGGGGCCAATGGTAGAAAAGGAAATATCTTCATATAAAACCTAGACAGAATCATTCTCAGAAACGACTTTCTGATGTGTGCGTTCCACTCACAGAGTTTTACCTTTCTTCTCATAGAGCAGTTTGGAAACACTCTGTTTGGAAAGTCTGCAAGTGGATATTTGGACCTCTTTGAGGATTTCGTTGGAAACGGATTTCTTCATCTAATGCTAGACAGAAGAATTCTCGGTAACTTCTTTGGCTTGCGTGTATTCAACTCACAGAGTTGATCCTTCGTTTAGACAGAGAAGATTTCAAACACTCTTTTTGTGGAATTTGCAAGCGGAGATTTCAAGCGCTTTGCGGCCAATGGTAGAAAAGGTAATACCTTCTTATAAAAACTAGAGAGAATCATTCTCAGAAACCACTTTGTGTTGTGTGCATTCCACTCACAGAATTTCACCTTTCTTTTCACAGAGCAGTTTGGAAACACTCTGTTTGTAAAGTCTGCAGGTGGATATTTGGACCTGTTTGAGGATTTCATTGGAAACAGGGTTTCTTCACCTAATGCTAGACAGAAGAATTCTCGGTAACTTCTTTGCATTGCGTGCATTCAACTCTCAGATTTGAACCTTCCTTTAGACAGAACAGATTTGAAACACTCTTTTTCTGGAATTTGCAAGTGGAGATTTCTAGCGCTTTGGGGACAATGGAAGAAAAGGAAATATCTTTATGTAAAAACTAGAGAGAATCATTCTCAGAAACGACTTTGGAATGTGTGCTTTCCACTCACAGAGTTTAACCTTCCTTTTCGTAGAGTACTTTGGAAACAATCAGTTTGTGAAGTCCGCAAGTGGATATTTGGACCTCTTTGAGGAATTCGTTGCAAACGGGATTTCTTCATCCAATGCTAGACACAAGAATTCCTAGTAGCTTCTTTGTGTTGCGTGTATTCAACTCACAGAATTGAACCTTCCTTTAGGCAGAGCAGATTTGAAACACTCTTTTTGTGGAATTTCCAAGTGGAGATTTCAAGCGATTTGGGGACTATGATTGAAAAGGAGATATCTTCATATAAAAATTAGACAGAATCATTCCCAGAAACCACTTTGTAATGTGTGCGTTCCACTAACAGAGTTCAAACTTACTTCTCACAGTGCAGTTTGGAAACACTCTGTTTGTAAAGTCTGCAAGTGGATATTTGGACCTCTTTGAGGATTTCGTTGGAAACGGGATTTCTTCATCTAATGCTAGACAGAAGAATTCTCAGTAACTTCTTTGTGTTGCGTGCATTCAGCTCACAGTGTTTAAACTTCCTTTAGACAGAGCAGATTTGAAACACTCTTTTTGTGGAATTTGAAATTGGAGACTTCAAGATCTTTTGGGCCAATGTTAGAAAAGGAAAAATATTCCTATGAAAACTAGAGAGAATAATTTTCAGGAACCACTTTGCGATGTGTGCGTTCCACTAACAGAGTTTAACCTTTCTTTTCATAGAGCAGTTTGGAAACAAACTGTTTGTAAATCTGCATGTGGATATTTGTACCTCGTTGAGGAATTCGTTGGAAAAGGGATTTCTTCATAAAATGCAAGACAGAAGAATTTTTAGTAAGTTATTTGGGTTGCATGTATTCAACTCACAGAGTTGAACCTTCCTTTAGAAGGAGAAGATTTGAAACACTCTTTTTGTGGAATTTGCAAGTAGAGATTTCAAGTGGTTTGTTTCCAATTGTAGAAAAGGAAATATCTTCGCATAAAAACTACAGACAATCATCCTCAGAAACCACTTTGCCATGTGTGCGTTCCACTCACAGAGTTTAACCGTTCTTTTCACAGAGCAGTTTGGAAACACTCTGTTTGTAAAGTCTGCAAGTGGACATTTGGACCTCTTTGAGGATTTCGTTGGAAAGGGTATTTCTTCATCTAATGCTAGACAGAAGAATTATCAGTAACTTCTTGAGTTGCGTGTATTCACCTCCCAGATTTGAAACTTCCTTTAGACAGAGCAGATTTGAAACACTCTTTTTGTGGAATTTGCAAGTGGAGATTTCAAGCGCTTTGCGGCCAAAGGTAGAAAAGGAAATATCTTCATATAAAAAATAGAGAGAATCATTCTCAGAAACGACTTTCTGATGTGTGCGTTCCACTCACCGAATTTAACCTTTCTTTTCACAGAGCACTTTGGAAACACTTTGTTTGTAAAGTCTGCAGGTGGATATTTGTATCTCTTTGAGGATTTCATTGGAAACGGGATATCTTCATCTTATGATAGACTGAAGAATTCTCGGTAACTTCTTTGCATTGCGTGTATTCAACTCACAGATTTGATCCTTCCTTTAGACAGAACAGATTTGAAACACTCTTTTGTGGAACTTGCAAGTGGAGATTTCAAGCGCTTTGCGGCCAATGGTAGAAAAGGAAATATCTTCATATAAAAACTAGAGAGAATCATTCTCAGAAACCACTTTGTGATGTGTGCGTTCCACTCACCGAATTTAACCGTTCTTTTCACAGAGCACTTTGGAAACACTTTGTTTGTAAAGTCTGCAGGTGGATATTTGTATCTCTTTGAGGATTTCATTGGAAATGGGATATCTTCATCTTATGATAGACTGAAGAATTCTAGGTAACTTCTTTGCATTGCGTGTAATCAACTCACAGATTTGAACTTTCCTTTGGACAGAACAGATTTGAAACACTCTTTTGTGGAATTTGCAAGTGGAGATTTGAAGCGCTTTGCGGCTAATGGTAGAAAAGGAAATATCTTCATATAAAAACTAGAGAGAATCATTCTCAGAAACCACTTTGGGATGTGTGTGTTCCACTCACAGAATTTAAACTTTGTTTTCACAGTGCAGTTTGTAAACACTCTGTTTGTAACGTCTGCAAGTGGATATTTGGACCTCTTTGAGGATTTCGTTTGAAACGGGATTTCTTCATATAATGCACGACGGAAGAATTTTTAGTAACTTATTTGGATTGCGTGTATTCAAGTCACAGTGTTGAACCTTCCTTTAGAAGGATCAGATTTGAAACACACTTTTTGTGGAATTTGCAAGTAGAAATTTCAACCGCTTTGTGGCCAATGTTAGGAAAGGGAATATCTTCGTATATAAACTAGAGAGAATCATCCCCAGAAACCACTTCGCCATGTGTGCGTTCCACTCACACAGAGTTTAACCGTTCTTTTCACAGAGCAGTTTGGAAACACTCTGTTTATAAAGTCTGCAAGTGGATATTTGGACCTCTTTGAGGATTTCGTTGGAAACGGGATTTCTTCATCTAATGCTAGACAGAAGAATTCTCAGTAAGTTCTTTGGTTTGCAGTTATTCAACTCACAGAGTTGAACCTTCCTTTAGACAGAGCAGATTTGAAACACTCTTTTTGTGGAATTTGCAATTGGAGATTTCAAGCGCTTTGGGGCCAATGGTAGAAAAGGAAATATCTTCATATAAAACCTAGACAGAATCATTCTCAGAAACGACTTTCTGATGTGTGCGTTCCACTCACAGAGTTTTACCTTTCTTCTCATAGAGCAGTTTGGAAACACTCTGTTTGGAAAGTCTGCAAGTGGATATTTGGACCTCTTTGAGGATTTCGTTGGAAACGGATTTCTTCATCTAATGCTAGACAGAAGAATTCTCGGTAACTTCTTTGGCTTGCGTGTATTCAACTCACAGAGTTGATCCTTCGTTTAGACAGAGAAGATTTCAAACACTCTTTTTGTGGAATTTGCAAGCGGAGATTTCAAGCGCTTTGCGGCCAATGGTAGAAAAGGTAATACCTTCTTATAAAAACTAGAGAGAATCATTCTCAGAAACCACTTTGTGTTGTGTGCATTCCACTCACAGAATTTCACCTTTCTTTTCACAGAGCAGTTTGGAAACACTCTGTTTGTAAAGTCTGCAGGTGGATATTTGGACCTGTTTGAGGATTTCATTGGAAACAGGGTTTCTTCACCTAATGCTAGACAGAAGAATTCTCGGTAACTTCTTTGCATTGCGTGCATTCAACTCTCAGATTTGAACCTTCCTTTAGACAGAACAGATTTGAAACACTCTTTTTCTGGAATTTGCAAGTGGAGATTTCTAGCGCTTTGAGGAAAATGGAAGAAAAGGAAATATCTTTATGTAAAAACTAGAGAGAATCATTCTCAGAAACGACTTTGGAATGTGTGCTTTCCACTCACAGAGTTTAACCTTCCTTTTCATAGAGTACTTTGGAAACAATCTGTTTGTGAAGTCCGCAAGTGGATATTTGGACCTCTTTGAGGAATTCGTTGCAAACGGGATTTCTTCATCCAATGCTAGACACAAGAATTCCTAGTAGCTTCTTTGTGTTGCGTGTATTCAACTCACAGAATTGAACCTTCCTTTAGGCAGAACAGATTTGAAACACTCTTTTTGTGGAATTTCCAAGTGGAGATTTCAAGCGATTTGGGGACTATGATTGAAAAGGAGATATCTTCATATAAAAATTAGACAGAATCATTCCCAGAAACCACTTTGTAATGTGTGCGTTCCACTAACAGAGTTCAAACTTACTTCTCACAGTGCAGTTTGGAAACACTCTGTTTGTAAAGTCTGCAAGTGGATATTTGGACCTCTTTGAGGATTTCGTTGGAAACGGGATTTCTTCATCTAATGCTAGACAGAAGAATTCTCAGTAACTACTTTGTGTTGCGTGTATTCAGCTCACAGTGTTTAAACTTCCTTTAGACAGAGCGGATTTGAAACACTCTTTTTGTGGAATTTGAAATTGGAGACTTCAAGATCTTTTGGGCCAATGTTAGAAAAGGAAAAATATTCCTATGAAAACTAGAGAGAATAATTTTCAGGAACCACTTTGCGATGTGTGCGTTCCACTAACAGAGTTTAACCTTTCTTTTCATAGAGCAGTTTGGAAACAAACTGTTTGTAAATCTGCATGTGGATATTTGTACCTCGTTGAGGAATTCGTTGGAAAAGGGATTTCTTCATAAAATGCAAGACAGAAGAATTTTTAGTAAGTTATTTGGGTTGCATGTATTCAACTCACAGAGTTGAACCTTCCTTTAGAAGGAGAAGATTTGAAACACTCTTTTTGTGGAATTTGCAAGTAGAGATTTCAAGTGGTTTGTTTCCAATTGTAGAAAAGGAAATATCTTCGCATAAAAACTACAGACAATCATCCTCAGAAACCACTTTGCCATGTGTGCGTTCCACTCACAGAGTTTAACCGTTCTTTTCACAGAGCAGTTTGGAAACACTCTGTTTGTAAAGTCTGCAAGTGGACATTTGGACCTCTTTGAGGATTTCGTTGGAAAGGGTATTTCTTCATCTAATGCTAGACAGAAGAATTATCAGTAACTTCTTGAGTTGCGTGTATTCACCTCCCAGATTTGAAACTTCCTTTAGACAGAGCAGATTTGAAACACTCTTTTTGTGGAATTTGCAAGTGGAGATTTCAAGCGCTTTGCGGCCAAAGGTAGAAAAGGAAATATCTTCATATAAAAAATAGAGAGAATCATTCTCAGAAACGACTTTCTGATGTGTGCGTTCCACTCACCGAATTTAACCTTTCTTTTCACAGAGCACTTTGGAAACACTTTGTTTGTAAAGTCTGCAGGTGGATATTTGTATCTCTTTGAGGATTTCATTGGAAACGGGATATCTTCATCTTATGATAGACTGAAGAATTCTCGGTAACTTCTTTGCATTGCGTGTATTCAACTCACAGATTTGATCCTTCCTTTAGACAGAACAGATTTGAAACACTCTTTTGTGGAACTTGCAAGTGGAGATTTCAAGCGCTTTGCGGCCAATGGTAGAAAAGGAAATATCTTCATATAAAAACTAGAGAGAATCATTCTCAGAAACCACTTTGTGATGTGTGCGTTCCACTCACCGAATTTAACCGTTCTTTTCACAGAGCACTTTGGAAACACTTTGTTTGTAAAGTCTGCAGGTGGATATTTGTATCTCTTTGAGGATTTCATTGGAAATGGGATATCTTCATCTTATGATAGACTGAAGAATTCTAGGTAACTTCTTTGCATTGCGTGTAATCAACTCACAGATTTGAACTTTCCTTTGGACAGAACAGATTTGAAACACTCTTTTGTGGAATTTGCAAGTGGAGATTTGAAGCGCTTTGCGGCTAATGGTAGAAAAGGAAATATCTTCATATAAAAACTAGAGAGAATCATTCTCAGAAACCACTTTGGGATGTGTGTGTTCCACTCACAGAATTTAAACTTTGTTTTCACAGTGCAGTTTGTAAACACTCTGTTTGTAACGTCTGCAAGTGGATATTTGGACCTCTTTGAGGATTTCGTTTGAAACGGGATTTCTTCATATAATGCACGACGGAAGAATTTTTAGTAAGTTATTTGGATTGCGTGTATTCAAGTCACAGTGTTGAACCTTCCTTTAGAAGGATCAGATTTGAAACACACTTTTTGTGGAATTTGCAAGTAGAAATTTCAACCGCTTTGTGGCCAATGTTAGGAAAGGGAATATCTTCGTATATAAACTAGAGAGAATCATCCCCAGAAACCACTTCGCCATGTGTGCGTTCCACTCACACAGAGTTTAACCGTTCTTTTCACAGAGCAGTTTGGAAACACTCTGTTTATAAAGTCTGCAAGTGGATATTTGGACCTCTTTGAGGATTTCGTTGGAAACGGGATTTCTTCATCTAATGCTAGACAGAAGAATTCTCAGTAAGTTCTTTGGTTTGCAGTTATTCAACTCACAGAGTTGAACCTTCCTTTAGACAGAGCAGATTTGAAACACTCTTTTTGTGGAATTTGCAATTGGAGATTTCAAGCGCTTTGGGGCCAATGGTAGAAAAGGAAATATCTTCATATAAAACCTAGACAGAATCATTCTCAGAAACGACTTTCTGATGTGTGCGTTCCACTCACAGAGTTTTACCTTTCTTCTCATAGAGCAGTTTGGAAACACTCTGTTTGGAAAGTCTGCAAGTGGATATTTGGACCTCTTTGAGGATTTCGTTGGAAACGGATTTCTTCATCTAATGCTAGACAGAAGAATTCTCGGTAACTTCTTTGGCTTGCGTGTATTCAACTCACAGAGTTGATCCTTCGTTTAGACAGAGAAGATTTCAAACACTCTTTTTGTGGAATTTGCAAGCGGAGATTTCAAGCGCTTTGCGGCCAATGGTAGAAAAGGTAATACCTTCTTATAAAAACTAGAGAGAATCATTCTCAGAAACCACTTTGTGTTGT
The DNA here is from genome assembly GCF_029281585.2 of Gorilla gorilla gorilla. Classification (NCBI taxonomy): domain Eukaryota; kingdom Metazoa; phylum Chordata; class Mammalia; order Primates; family Hominidae; genus Gorilla; species Gorilla gorilla. The sequence goes on along the minus strand of NC_073248.2, from coordinate 24,603,428 downwards.
GTGCATTCCACTCACAGAATTTCACCTTTCTTTTCACAGAGCAGTTTGGAAACACTCTGTTTGTAAAGTCTGCAGGTGGATATTTGGACCTGTTTGAGGATTTCATTGGAAACAGGGTTTCTTCACCTAATGCTAGACAGAAGAATTCTCGGTAACTTCTTTGCATTGCGTGCATTCAACTCTCAGATTTGAACCTTCCTTTAGACAGAACAGATTTGAAACACTCTTTTTCTGGAATTTGCAAGTGGAGATTTCTAGCGCTTTGAGGAAAATGGAAGAAAAGGAAATATCTTTATGTAAAAACTAGAGAGAATCATTCTCAGAAACGACTTTGGAATGTGTGCTTTCCACTCACAGAGTTTAACCTTCCTTTTCATAGAGTACTTTGGAAACAATCTGTTTGTGAAGTCCGCAAGTGGATATTTGGACCTCTTTGAGGAATTCGTTGCAAACGGGATTTCTTCATCCAATGCTAGACACAAGAATTCCTAGTAGCTTCTTTGTGTTGCGTGTATTCAACTCACAGAATTGAACCTTCCTTTAGGCAGAACAGATTTGAAACACTCTTTTTGTGGAATTTCCAAGTGGAGATTTCAAGCGATTTGGGGACTATGATTGAAAAGGAGATATCTTCATATAAAAATTAGACAGAATCATTCCCAGAAACCACTTTGTAATGTGTGCGTTCCACTAACAGAGTTCAAACTTACTTCTCACAGTGCAGTTTGGAAACACTCTGTTTGTAAAGTCTGCAAGTGGATATTTGGACCTCTTTGAGGATTTCGTTGGAAACGGGATTTCTTCATCTAATGCTAGACAGAAGAATTCTCAGTAACTACTTTGTGTTGCGTGTATTCAGCTCACAGTGTTTAAACTTCCTTTAGACAGAGCGGATTTGAAACACTCTTTTTGTGGAATTTGAAATTGGAGACTTCAAGATCTTTTGGGCCAATGTTAGAAAAGGAAAAATATTCCTATGAAAACTAGAGAGAATAATTTTCAGGAACCACTTTGCGATGTGTGCGTTCCACTAACAGAGTTTAACCTTTCTTTTCATAGAGCAGTTTGGAAACAAACTGTTTGTAAATCTGCATGTGGATATTTGTACCTCGTTGAGGAATTCGTTGGAAAAGGGATTTCTTCATAAAATGCAAGACAGAAGAATTTTTAGTAAGTTATTTGGGTTGCATGTATTCAACTCACAGAGTTGAACCTTCCTTTAGAAGGAGAAGATTTGAAACACTCTTTTTGTGGAATTTGCAAGTAGAGATTTCAAGTGGTTTGTTTCCAATTGTAGAAAAGGAAATATCTTCGCATAAAAACTACAGACAATCATCCTCAGAAACCACTTTGCCATGTGTGCGTTCCACTCACAGAGTTTAACCGTTCTTTTCACAGAGCAGTTTGGAAACACTCTGTTTGTAAAGTCTGCAAGTGGACATTTGGACCTCTTTGAGGATTTCGTTGGAAAGGGTATTTCTTTATCTAATGCTAGACAGAAGAATTATCAGTAACTTCTTGAGTTGCGTGTATTCACCTCCCAGATTTGAAACTTCCTTTAGACAGAGCAGATTTGAAACACTCTTCTTGTGGAATTTGCAAGTGGAGATTTCAAGCGCTTTGCGGCCAAAGGTAGAAAAGGAAATATCTTCATATAAAAAATAGAGAGAATCATTCTCTTAAACGACTTTCTGATGTGTGCGTTCCACTCACCGAATTTAACCTTTCTTTTCACAGAGCACTTTGGAAACACTTTGTTTGTAAAGTCTGCAGGTGGATATTTGTATCTCTTTGAGGATTTCATTGGAAAAGGGATATCTTCATCTTATGATAGACTGAAGAATTCTCGGTAACTTCTTTGCCTTGCGTGTATTCAACTCACAGATTTGAACCTTCCTTTAGACAGAACAGATTTGAAACACTCTTTTGTGGAACTTGCAAGTGGAGATTTCAAGCGCTTTGCGGCCAATGGTAGAAAAGGAAATATCTTCATATAAAAACTAGAGAGAATCATTCTCAGAAACCACTTTGTGATGTGTGCGTTCCACTCACCGAATTTAACCGTTCTTTTCACAGAGCACTTTGGAAACACTTTGTTTGTAAAGTCTGCAGGTGGATATTTGTATCTCTTTGAGGATTTCATTGGAAATGGGATATCTTCATCTTATGATAGACTGAAGAATTCTAGGTAACTTCCTTGCATTGCGTGTAATCAACTCACAGATTTGAACTTTCCTTTGGACAGAACAGATTTGAAACACTCTTTTGTGGAATTTGCAAGTGGAGATTTGAAGCGCTTTGCGGCTAATGGTAGAAAAGGAAATATCTTCATATAAAAACTAGAGAGAATCATTCTCAGAAACCACTTTGGGATGTGTGCGTTCCACTCACAGAGTTTAAACTTTGTTTTCACAGTGCAGTTTGTAAACACTCTGTTTGTAACGTCTGCAAGTGGATATTTGGACCTCTTCGAGGATTTCGTTGGAAACGGGATTTCTTCATATAATGCACGACGGAAGAATTTTTAGTAAGTTATTTGGATTGCGTGTATTCAAGTCACAGTGTTGAACCTTCCTTTAGAAGGATCAGATTTGAAACACAGTTTTTGTGGAATTTGCAAGTAGAAATTTCAAGCGCTTTGTGGCCAATGTTAGAAAAGGGAATATCTTCGTATATAAACTAGAGAGAATCATCCCCAGAAACCACTTCGCCATGTGTGCGTTCCACTCACACAGAGTTTAACCGTTCTTTTCACAGAGCAGTTTGGAAACACTCTGTTTATAAAGTCTGCAAGTGGATATATGGACCTCTTTGAGGATTTCGTTGGAAACGGGATTTCTTCATCTAATGCTAGACAGAAGAATTCTCAGTAAGTTCTTTGGTTTGCAGTTATTCAACTCACAGAGTTGAACCTTCCTTTAGACAGAGCAGATTTGAAACACTCTTTTTGTGGAATTTGCAATTGGAGATTTCAAGCGCTTTGGGGCCAATGGTAGAAAAGGAAATATCTTCATATAAAACCTAGACAGAATCATTCTCAGAAACGACTTTCTGATGTGTGCGTTCCACTCACAGAGTTTTACCTTTCTTCTCATAGAGCAGTTTGGAAACACTCTGTTTGTAAAGTCTGCAAGTGGATATTTGGACCTCTTTGAAGATTTCGTTGGAAACGGATTTCTTCATCTAATGCTAGACAGAAGAATTCTCGGTAACTTCTTTGGCTTGCGTGTATTCAGCTCACAGAGTTTAAACTTCCTTCAGACAGAGCAGATTTGAAACACTCTTTTTGTGGAATTTGAAATTGGAGACTTCAAGATCTTTTGGGCCAATGTTAGAAAAGGAAAAATATTCCTATGAAAACTAGAGAGAATCATTTTCAGGAACCACTTTGCGATGTGTGCGTTCCACTCACAGAGTTTAACCTTTCTTTTCATAGAGCAGTTTGGAAACAAACTGTTTGTAAATCTGCATGTGGATATATGTACCTCTTTGAGGAATTCGTTGGAAACGGGATTTCTTCATATAATGCAAGACAGAAGAATTTTTAGTAAGTTATTTGGGTTGCATGTATTCAACTCACAGAGTTGAACCTTCCTTTAGAAGGAGCAGATTTGAAACACTCTTTTTGTGGAATTTGCAAGTAGAGATTTCAAGCGCTTTGTTTCCAATTGTAGAAAAGGAAATATTTTCGCATAAAAACTACAGAGAATCATCCTCAGAAACCTCTTTGCCATGTGTGCGTTCCACTCACAGAATTTACCCGTTCTTTTCACAGAGCAGTTTGGAAACACTCTGTTTGTACAGTCTGCAAGTGGATATTTGGACCTCTTTGAGGATTTCGTTGGAAAGGGTATTTCTTCATCTAATGCTAGACAGAAGAATTCTCAGTAACTTCTTGAGTTTCGTGTATTCACCTCCCAGATTTGAAACTTCCTTTAGACAGAGCAGATTTGAAACACTCTTTTTGTGGAATTTGCAAGTGGAGATTTCAAGCGCTTTGCGGCCAATGGTAGAAAAGGAAATATCTTCATATAAAAACTAGAGAGAATCATTCTCAGAAACCACTTTGTGATGTGTGCGTTCCACTCACCGAATTTAACTTTTCTTTTCACAGAGCACTTTGGAAACACTTTGTTTGTAAAGTCTGCAGGTGGATATTTGTATCTTTTTGAGGATTTCATTGGAAACGGGATATCTTCATCTTATGATAGACTGAAGAATTCTCGGTAACTTCTTTGCATTGCGTGTATTCAACTCACAGATTTGAACCTTCCTTTAGACAGAACAGATTTGAAACACTCTTTTGTGGAATTTGCAAATGGAGATTTCAAGCGCTTTGCGGCTAATGGTAGAAAAGGAAATATCTTCATATAAAAACTAGAGAGAATCATTCTCAGAAACCACTTTGGGATGTGTGCGTTCCACTCACAGAGTTTAAACTTTGTTTTCACAGTGCAGTTTGTAAACACTCTGTTTGTTACGTCTGCAAGTGGATATTTGGACCTCTTTGAGGATTTCATTGGAAACGGGATTTCTTCATATAATGCAAGACGGAAGAATTTTTAGTAAGTTATTTGGATTGCGTGTATTCAAGTCACAGTGTTGAACCTTCCTTTAGAAGGATCAGATTTGAAACACACTTTTTGTGGAATTTGCAAGTAGAAATTTCAAGCGCATTGTGGCCAATGTTTGAAAAGGGAATATCTTCGTATATAAACTAGAGAGAATCATCCCCAGAAACCACTTCGCCATGTGTGCGTTCCACTCACACAGAGTTTAACCGTTCTTTTCACAGAGCAGTTTGGAAACACTCTGTTTATAAAGTCTGCAAGTGGATATTTGGACCTCTTTGAGGATTTCGTTGGAAACGGGATTTCTTCATCTAATGCTAGACAGAAGAATTCTCAGTAAGTTCTTTGGTTTGCAGTTATTCAACTCACAGAGTTGAACCTTCCTTTAGACAGAGCAGATTTGAAACACTCTTTTTGTGGAATTTGCAATTGGAGATTTCAAGCGCTTTGGGGCCAATGGTAGAAAAGGAAATATCTTCATATAAAACCTAGACAGAATCATTCTCAGAAACGACTTTCTGATGTGTGCGTTCCACTCACAGAGTTTTACCTTTCTTCTCATAGAGCAGTTTGGAAACACTCTGTTTGTAAAGTCTGCAAGTGGATATTTGGACCTCTTTGAGGATTTCGTTGGAAACGGATTTCTTCATCTAATGCTAGACAGAAGAATTCTCGGTAACTTCTTTGGCTTGCGTGTATTCAACTCACAGAGTTGATCCTTCGTTTAGACAGAGAAGATTTGAAACACTCTTTTTGTGGAATTTGCAAGCGGAGATTTCAAGCGCTTTGCGACCAATGGTAGAAAAGGTAATACCTTCTTATAAAAACTAGAGAGAATCATTCTCAGAAACCACTTTGTGTTGTGTGCATTCCACTCACAGAATTTCACCTTTCTTTTCACAGAGCAGTTTGGAAACACTCTGTTTGTAAAGTCTGCAGGTGGATATTTGGACCTGTTTGAGGATTTCATTGGAAACAGGGTTTCTTCACCTAATGCTAGACAGAAGAATTCTCGGTAACTTCTTTGCATTGCGTGCATTCAACTCTCAGATTTGAACCTTCCTTTAGACAGAACAGATTTGAAACACTCTTTTTCTGGAATTTGCAAGTGGAGATTTCTAGCGCTTTGGGGACAATGGAAGAAAAGGAAATATCTTTATGTAAAAACTAGAGAGAATCATTCTCAGAAACGACTTTGGAATGTGTGCTTTCCACTCACAGAGTTTAACCTTCCTTTTCGTAGAGTACTTTGGAAACAATCAGTTTGTGAAGTCCGCAAGTGGATATTTGGACCTCTTTGAGGAATTCGTTGCAAACGGGATTTCTTCATCCAATGCTAGACACAAGAATTCCTAGTAGCTTCTTTGTGTTGCGTGTATTCAACTCACAGAATTGAACCTTCCTTTAGGCAGAGCAGATTTGAAACACTCTTTTTGTGGAATTTCCAAGTGGAGATTTCAAGCGATTTGGGGACTATGATTGAAAAGGAGATATCTTCATATAAAAATTAGACAGAATCATTCCCAGAAACCACTTTGTAATGTGTGCGTTCCACTAACAGAGTTCAAACTTACTTCTCACAGTGCAGTTTGGAAACACTCTGTTTGTAAAGTCTGCAAGTGGATATTTGGACCTCTTTGAGGATTTCGTTGGAAACGGGATTTCTTCATCTAATGCTAGACAGAAGAATTCTCAGTAACTTCTTTGTGTTGCGTGCATTCAGCTCACAGTGTTTAAACTTCCTTTAGACAGAGCAGATTTGAAACACTCTTTTTGTGGAATTTGAAATTGGAGACTTCAAGATCTTTTGGGCCAATGTTAGAAAAGGAAAAATATTCCTATGAAAACTAGAGAGAATAATTTTCAGGAACCACTTTGCGATGTGTGCGTTCCACTAACAGAGTTTAACCTTTCTTTTCATAGAGCAGTTTGGAAACAAACTGTTTGTAAATCTGCATGTGGATATTTGTACCTCGTTGAGGAATTCGTTGGAAAAGGGATTTCTTCATAAAATGCAAGACAGAAGAATTTTTAGTAAGTTATTTGGGTTGCATGTATTCAACTCACAGAGTTGAACCTTCCTTTAGAAGGAGAAGATTTGAAACACTCTTTTTGTGGAATTTGCAAGTAGAGATTTCAAGTGGTTTGTTTCCAATTGTAGAAAAGGAAATATCTTCGCATAAAAACTACAGACAATCATCCTCAGAAACTACTTTGCCATGTGTGCGTTCCACTCACAGAGTTTAACCGTTCTTTTCACAGAGCAGTTTGGAAACACTCTGTTTGTAAAGTCTGCAAGTGGACATTTGGACCTCTTTGAGGATTTCGTTGGAAAGGGTATTTCTTCATCTAATGCTAGACAGAAGAATTATCAGTAACTTCTTGAGTTGCGTGTATTCACCTCCCAGATTTGAAACTTCCTTTAGACAGAGCAGATTTGAAACACTCTTTTTGTGGAATTTGCAAGTGGAGATTTCAAGCGCATTGCGGCCAAAGGTAGAAAAGGAAATATCTTCATATAAAAAATAGAGAGAATCATTCTCAGAAACGACTTTCTGATGTGTGCGTTCCACTCACCGAATTTAACCTTTCTTTTCACAGAGCACTTTGGAAACACTTTGTTTGTAAAGTCTGCAGGTGGATATTTGTATCTCTTTGAGGATTTCATTGGAAACGGGATATCTTCATCTTATGATAGACTGAAGAATTCTCGGTAACTTCTTTGCATTGCGTGTATTCAACTCACAGATTTGATCCTTCCTTTAGACAGAACAGATTTGAAACACTCTTTTGTGGAACTTGCAAGTGGAGATTTCAAGCGCTTTGCGGCCAATGGTAGAAAAGGAAATATCTTCATATAAAAACTAGAGAGAATCATTCTCAGAAACCACTTTGTGATGTGTGCGTTCCACTCACCGAATTTAACCGTTCTTTTCACAGAGCACTTTGGAAACACTTTGTTTGTAAAGTCTGCAGGTGGATATTTTTATCTCTTTGAGGATTTCATTGGAAATGGGATATCTTCATCTTATGATAGACTGAAGAATTCTAGGTAACTTCTTTGCATTGCGTGTAATCAACTCACAGATTTGAACTTTCCTTTGGACAGAACAGATTTGAAACACTCTTTTGTGGAATTTGCAAGTGGAGATTTGAAGCGCTTTGCGGCTAATGGTAGAAAAGGAAATATCTTCATATAAAAACTAGAGAGAATCATTCTCAGAAACCACTTTGGGATGTGTGTGTTCCACTCACAGAATTTAAACTTTGTTTTCACAGTGCAGTTTGTAAACACTCTGTTTGTAACGTCTGCAAGTGGATATTTGGACCTCTTTGAGGATTTCGTTTGAAACGGGATTTCTTCATATAATGCACGACGGAAGAATTTTTAGTAAGTTATTTGGATTGCGTGTATTCAAGTCACAGTGTTGAACCTTCCTTTAGAAGGATCAGATTTGAAACACACTTTTTGTGGAATTTGCAAGTAGAAATTTCAACCGCTTTGTGGCCAATGTTAGGAAAGGGAATATCTTCGTATATAAACTAGAGAGAATCATCCCCAGAAACCACTTCGCCATGTGTGCGTTCCACTCACACAGAGTTTAACCGTTCTTTTCACAGAGCAGTTTGGAAACACTCTGTTTATAAAGTCTGCAAGTGGATATTTGGACCTCTTTGAGGATTTCGTTGGAAACGGGATTTCTTCATCTAATGCTAGACAGAAGAATTCTCAGTAAGTTCTTTGGTTTGCAGTTATTCAACTCACAGAGTTGAACCTTCCTTTAGACAGAGCAGATTTGAAACACTCTTTTTGTGGAATTTGCAATTGGAGATTTCAAGCGCTTTGGGGCCAATGGTAGAAAAGGAAATATCTTCATATAAAACCTAGACAGAATCATTCTCAGAAACGACTTTCTGATGTGTGCGTTCCACTCACAGAGTTTTACCTTTCTTCTCATAGAGCAGTTTGGAAACACTCTGTTTGGAAAGTCTGCAAGTGGATATTTGGACCTCTTTGAGGATTTCGTTGGAAACGGATTTCTTCATCTAATGCTAGACAGAAGAATTCTCGGTAACTTCTTTGGCTTGCGTGTATTCAACTCACAGAGTTGATCCTTCGTTTAGACAGAGAAGATTTCAAACACTCTTTTTGTGGAATTTGCAAGCGGAGATTTCAAGCGCTTTGCGGCCAATGGTAGAAAAGGTAATACCTTCTTATAAAAACTAGAGAGAATCATTCTCAGAAACCACTTTGTGTTGTGTGCATTCCACTCACAGAATTTCACCTTTCTTTTCACAGAGCAGTTTGGAAACACTCTGTTTGTAAAGTCTGCAGGTGGATATTTGGACCTGTTTGAGGATTTCATTGGAAACAGGGTTTCTTCACCTAATGCTAGACAGAAGAATTCTCGGTAACTTCTTTGCATTGCGTGCATTCAACTCTCAGATTTGAACCTTCCTTTAGACAGAACAGATTTGAAACACTCTTTTTCTGGAATTTGCAAGTGGAGATTTCTAGCGCTTTGAGGAAAATGGAAGAAAAGGAAATATCTTTATGTAAAAACTAGAGAGAATCATTCTCAGAAACGACTTTGGAATGTGTGCTTTCCACTCACAGAGTTTAACCTTCCTTTTCATAGAGTACTTTGGAAACAATCTGTTTGTGAAGTCCGCAAGTGGATATTTGGACCTCTTTGAGGAATTCGTTGCAAACGGGATTTCTTCATCCAATGCTAGACACAAGAATTCCTAGTAGCTTCTTTGTGTTGCGTGTATTCAACTCACAGAATTGAACCTTCCTTTAGGCAGAACAGATTTGAAACACTCTTTTTGTGGAATTTCCAAGTGGAGATTTCAAGCGATTTGGGGACTATGATTGAAAAGGAGATATCTTCATATAAAAATTAGACAGAATCATTCCCAGAAACCACTTTGTAATGTGTGCGTTCCACTAACAGAGTTCAAACTTACTTCTCACAGTGCAGTTTGGAAACACTCTGTTTGTAAAGTCTGCAAGTGGATATTTGGACCTCTTTGAGGATTTCGTTGGAAACGGGATTTCTTCATCTAATGCTAGACAGAAGAATTCTCAGTAACTACTTTGTGTTGCGTGTATTCAGCTCACAGTGTTTAAACTTCCTTTAGACAGAGCGGATTTGAAACACTCTTTTTGTGGAATTTGAAATTGGAGACTTCAAGATCTTTTGGGCCAATGTTAGAAAAGGAAAAATATTCCTATGAAAACTAGAGAGAATAATTTTCAGGAACCACTTTGCGATGTGTGCGTTCCACTAACAGAGTTTAACCTTTCTTTTCATAGAGCAGTTTGGAAACAAACTGTTTGTAAATCTGCATGTGGATATTTGTACCTCGTTGAGGAATTCGTTGGAAAAGGGATTTCTTCATAAAATGCAAGACAGAAGAATTTTTAGTAAGTTATTTGGGTTGCATGTATTCAACTCACAGAGTTGAACCTTCCTTTAGAAGGAGAAGATTTGAAACACTCTTTTTGTGGAATTTGCAAGTAGAGATTTCAAGTGGTTTGTTTCCAATTGTAGAAAAGGAAATATCTTCGCATAAAAACTACAGACAATCATCCTCAGAAACCACTTTGCCATGTGTGCGTTCCACTCACAGAGTTTAACCGTTCTTTTCACAGAGCAGTTTGGAAACACTCTGTTTGTAAAGTCTGCAAGTGGACATTTGGACCTCTTTGAGGATTTCGTTGGAAAGGGTATTTCTTTATCTAATGCTAGACAGAAGAATTATCAGTAACTTCTTGAGTTGCGTGTATTCACCTCCCAGATTTGAAACTTCCTTTAGACAGAGCAGATTTGAAACACTCTTCTTGTGGAATTTGCAAGTGGAGATTTCAAGCGCTTTGCGGCCAAAGGTAGAAAAGGAAATATCTTCATATAAAAAATAGAGAGAATCATTCTCTTAAACGACTTTCTGATGTGTGCGTTCCACTCACCGAATTTAACCTTTCTTTTCACAGAGCACTTAGGAAACACTTTGTTTGTAAAGTCTGCAGGTGGATATTTGTATCTCTTTGAGGATTTCATTGGAAAAGGGATATCTTCATCTTATGATAGACTGAAGAATTCTCGGTAACTTCTTTGCCTTGCGTGTATTCAACTCACAGATTTGAACCTTCCTTTAGACAGAACAGATTTGAAACACTCTTTTGTGGAACTTGCAAGTGGAGATTTCAAGCGCTTTGCGGCCAATGGTAGAAAAGGAAATATCTTCATATAAAAACTAGAGAGAATCATTCTCAGAAACCACTTTGTGATGTGTGCGTTCCACTCACCGAATTTAACCGTTCTTTTCACAGAGCACTTTGGAAACACTTTGTTTGTAAAGTCTGCAGGTGGATATTTGTATCTCTTTGAGGATTTCATTGGAAATGGGATATCTTCATCTTATGATAGACTGAAGAATTCTAGGTAACTTCCTTGCATTGCGTGTAATCAACTCACAGATTTGAACTTTCCTTTGGACAGAACAGATTTGAAACACTCTTTTGTGGAATTTGCAAGTGGAGATTTGAAGCGCTTTGCGGCTAATGGTAGAAAAGGAAATATCTTCATATAAAAACTAGAGAGAATCATTCTCAGAAACCACTTTGGGATGTGTGCGTTCCACTCACAGAGTTTAAACTTTGTTTTCACAGTGCAGTTTGTAAACACTCTGTTTGTAACGTCTGCAAGTGGATATTTGGACCTCTTCGAGGATTTCGTTGGAAACGGGATTTCTTCATATAATGCACGACGGAAGAATTTTTAGTAAGTTATTTGGATTGCGTGTATTCAAGTCACAGTGTTGAACCTTCCTTTAGAAGGATCAGATTTGAAACACAGTTTTTGTGGAATTTGCAAGTAGAAATTTCAAGCGCTTTGTGGCCAATGTTAGAAAAGGGAATATCTTCGTATATAAACTAGAGAGAATCATCCCCAGAAACCACTTCGCCATGTGTGCGTTCCACTCACACAGAGTTTAACCGTTCTTTTCACAGAGCAGTTTGGAAACACTCTGTTTATAAAGTCTGCAAGTGGATATATGGACCTCTTTGAGGATTTCGTTGGAAACGGGATTTCTTCATCTAATGCTAGACAGAAGAATTCTCAGTAAGTTCTTTGGTTTGCAGTTATTCAACTCACAGAGTTGAACCTTCCTTTAGACAGAGCAGATTTGAAACACTCTTTTTGTGGAATTTGCAATTGGAGATTTCAAGCGCTTTGGGGCCAATGGTAGAAAAGGAAATATCTTCATATAAAACCTAGACAGAATCATTCTCAGAAACGACTTTCTGATGTGTGCGTTCCACTCACAGAGTTTTACCTTTCTTCTCATAGAGCAGTTTGGAAACACTCTGTTTGTAAAGTCTGCAAGTGGATATTTGGACCTCTTTGAAGATTTCGTTGGAAACGGATTTCTTCATCTAATGCTAGACAGAAGAATTCTCGGTAACTTCTTTGGCTTGCGTGTATTCAGCTCACAGAGTTTAAACTTCCTTCAGACAGAGCAGATTTGAAACACTCTTTTTGTGGAATTTGAAATTGGAGACTTCAAGATCTTTTGGGCCAATGTTAGAAAAGGAAAAATATTCCTATGAAAACTAGAGAGAATCATTTTCAGGAACCACTTTGCGATGTGTGCGTTCCACTCACAGAGTTTAACCTTTCTTTTCATAGAGCAGTTTGGAAACAAACTGTTTGTAAATCTGCATGTGGATATATGTACCTCTTTGAGGAATTCGTTGGAAACGGGATTTCTTCATATAATGCAAGACAGAAGAATTTTTAGTAAGTTATTTGGGTTGCATGTATTCAACTCACAGAGTTGAACCTTCCTTTAGAAGGAGCAGATTTGAAACACTCTTTTTGTGGAATTTGCAAGTAGAGATTTCAAGCGCTTTGTTTCCAATTGTAGAAAAGGAAATATTTTCGCATAAAAACTACAGAGAATCATCCTCAGAAACCTCTTTGCCATGTGTGCGTTCCACTCACAGAATTTACCCGTTCTTTTCACAGAGCAGTTTGGAAACACTCTGTTTGTACAGTCTGCAAGTGGATATTTGGACCTCTTTGAGGATTTCGTTGGAAAGGGTATTTCTTCATCTAATGCTAGACAGAAGAATTCTCAGTAACTTCTTGAGTTGCGTGTATTCACCTCCCAGATTTGAAACTTCCTTTAGACAGAGCAGATTTGAAACACTCTTTTTGTGGAATTTGCAAGTGGAGATTTCAAGCGCTTTGCGGCCAATGGTAGAAAAGGAAATATCTTCATATAAAAACTAGAGAGAATCATTCTCAGAAACCACTTTGTGATGTGTGCGTTCCACTCACCGAATTTAACTTTTCTTTTCACAGAGCACTTTGGAAACACTTTGTTTGTAAAGTCTGCAGGTGGATATTTGTATCTTTTTGAGGATTTCATTGGAAACGGGATATCTTCATCTTATGATAGACTGAAGAATTCTCGGTAACTTCTTTGCATTGCGTGTATTCAACTCACAGATTTGAACCTTCCTTTAGACAGAACAGATTTGAAACACTCTTTTGTGGAATTTGCAAATGGAGATTTCAAGCGCTTTGCGGCTAATGGTAGAAAAGGAAATATCTTCATATAAAAACTAGAGAGAATCATTCTCAGAAACCACTTTGGGATGTGTGCGTTCCACTCACAGAGTTTAAACTTTGTTTTCACAGTGCAGTTTGTAAACACTCTGTTTGTTACGTCTGCAAGTGGATATTTGGACCTCTTTGAGGATTTCATTGGAAACGGGATTTCTTCATATAATGCAAGACGGAAGAATTTTTAGTAAGTTATTTGGATTGCGTGTATTCAAGTCACAGTGTTGAACCTTCCTTTAGAAGGATCAGATTTGAAACACACTTTTTGTGGAATTTGCAAGTAGAAATTTCAAGCGCATTGTGGCCAATGTTTGAAAAGGGAATATCTTCGTATATAAACTAGAGAGAATCATCCCCAGAAACCACTTCGCCATGTGTGCGTTCCACTCACACAGAGTTTAACCGTTCTTTTCACAGAGCAGTTTGGAAACACTCTGTTTATAAAGTCTGCAAGTGGATATTTGGACCTCTTTGAGGATTTCGTTGGAAACGGGATTTCTTCATCTAATGCTAGACAGAAGAATTCTCAGTAAGTTCTTTGGTTTGCAGTTATTCAACTCACAGAGTTGAACCTTCCTTTAGACAGAGCAGATTTGAAACACTCTTTTTGTGGAATTTGCAATTGGAGATTTCAAGCGCTTTGGGGCCAATGGTAGAAAAGGAAATATCTTCATATAAAACCTAGACAGAATCATTCTCAGAAACGACTTTCTGATGTGTGCGTTCCACTCACAGAGTTTTACCTTTCTTCTCATAGAGCAGTTTGGAAACACTCTGTTTGTAAAGTCTGCAAGTGGATATTTGGACCTCTTTGAGGATTTCGTTGGAAACGGATTTCTTCATCTAATGCTAGACAGAAGAATTCTCGGTAACTTCTTTGGCTTGCGTGTATTCAACTCACAGAGTTGATCCTTCGTTTAGACAGAGAAGATTTGAAACACTCTTTTTGTGGAATTTGCAAGCGGAGATTTCAAGCGCTTTGCGACCAATGGTAGAAAAGGTAATACCTTCTTATAAAAACTAGAGAGAATCATTCTCAGAAACCACTTTGTGTTGTGTGCATTCCACTCACAGAATTTCACCTTTCTTTTCACAGAGCAGTTTGGAAACACTCTGTTTGTAAAGTCTGCAGGTGGATATTGGACCTGTTTGAGGATTTCATTGGAAACAGGGTTTCTTCACCTAATGCTAGACAGAAGAATTCTCGGTAACTTCTTTGCATTGCGTGCATTCAACTCTCAGATTTGAACCTTCCTTTAGACAGAACAGATTTGAAACACTCTTTTTCTGGAATTTGCAAGTGGAGATTTCTAGCGCTTTGGGGACAATGGAAGAAAAGGAAATATCTTTATGTAAAAACTAGAGAGAATCATTCTCAGAAACGACTTTGGAATGTGTGCTTTCCACTCACAGAGTTTAACCTTCCTTTTCATAGAGTACTTTGGAAACAATCTGTTTGTGAAGTCCGCAAGTGGATATTTGGACCTCTTTGAGGAATTCGTTGCAAACGGGATTTCTTCATCCAATGCTAGACACAAGAATTCCTAGTAGCTTCTTTGTGTTGCGTGTATTCAACTCACAGAATTGAACCTTCCTTTAGGCAGAGCAGATTTGAAACACTCTTTATGTGGAATTTCCAAGTGGAGATTTCAAGCGATTTGGGGACTATGATTGAAAAGGAGATATCTTCATATAAAAATTAGACAGAATCATTCCCAGAAACCACTTTGTAATGTGTGCGTTCCACTAACAGAGTTCAAACTTACTTCTCACAGTGCAGTTTGGAAACACTCTGTTTGTAAAGTCTGCAAGTGGATATTTGGACCTCTTTGAGGATTTCGTTGGAAACGGGATTTCTTCATCTAATGCTAGACAGAAGAATTCTCAGTAACTACTTTGTGTTGCGTGTATTCAGCTCACAGTGTTTAAACTTCCTTTAGACAGAGCAGATTTGAAACACTCTTTTTGTGGAATTTGAAATTGGAGACTTCAAGATCTTTTGGGCCAATGTTAGAAAAGGAAAAATATTCCTATGAAAACTAGAGAGAATAATTTTCAGGAACCACTTTGCGATGTGTGCGTTCCACACACAGAGTTTAACCTTTCTTTTCATAGAGCAGTTTGGAAACAAACTGTTTGTAAATCTGCATGTGGATATTTGTACCTCGTTGAGGAATTCGTTGGAAAAGGGATTTCTTCATAAAATGCAAGACAGAAGAATTTTTAGTAAGTTATTTGGGTTGCATGTATTCAACTCACAGAGTTGAACCTTCCTTTAGAAGGAGAAGATTTGAAACACTCTTTTTGTGGAATTTGCAAGTAGAGATTTCAAGTGGTTTGTTTCCAATTGTAGAAAAGGAAATATCTTCGCATAAAAACTACAGAGAATCATCCTCAGAAACCACTTTGCCATGTGTGCGTTCCACTCACAGAGTTTAACCGTTCTTTTCACAGAGCAGTTTGGAAACACTCTGTTTGTAAAGTCTGCAAGTGGACATTTGGACCTCTTTGAGGATTTCGTTGGAAAGGGTATTTCTTCATCTAATGCTAGACAGAAGAATTATCAGTAACTTCTTGAGTTGCGTGTATTCACCTCCCAGATTTGAAACTTCCTTTAGACAGAGCAGATTTGAAACACTCTTTTTGTGGAATTTGCAAGTGGAGATTTCAAGTGCTTTGCGGCCAAAGGTAGAAAAGGAAATATCTTCATATAAAAAATAGAGAGAATCATTCTCAGAAACGACTTTCTGATGTGTGCGTTCCACTCACCGTATTTAACCTTTCTTTTCACAGAGCACTTTGGAAACACTTTGTTTGTAAAGTCTGCAGGTGGATATTTGTATCTCTTTGAGGATTTCATTGGAAACGGGATATCTTCATCTTATGATAGACTGAAGAATTCTCGGTAACTTCTTTGCATTGCGTGTATTTAACTCACAGATTTGAACCTTCCTTTAGACAGATCAGATTTGAAACACTCTTTTGTGGAACTTGCAAGTGGAGATTTCAAGCGCTTTGCAGCCAATGGTAGAAAAGGAAATATCTTCATATAAAAACTAGAGAGAATCATTCTCAGAAACCACTTTGTGATGTGTGCGTTCCACTCACCGAATTTAACCGTTCTTTTCACAGAGCACTTTGGAAACACTTTGTTTGTAAAGTCTGCAGGTGGATATTTGTATCTCTTTGAGGATTTCATTGGAAATGGGATATCTTCATATTATGATAGACTGAAGAATTCTAGGTAACTTCTTTGCATTGAGTGTAATCAACTCACAGATTTGAACTTTCCTTTGGACAGAACAGATTTGAAACACTCTTTTGTGGAATTTGCAAGTGGAGATTTCAAGCGCTTTGTGGCCAATGTTAGAAAAGGGAATATCTTCGTATATAAACTAGAGAGAATCATCCCCAGAAACCACTTCGCCATGTGTGCGTTCCACTCACACAGAGATTAACCGTTCTTTTCACAGAGCAGTTTGGAAACACTCTGTTTAAAAAGTCTGCAAGTGGATATTTGGACCTCTTTGAGGATTTCGTTGGAAACGGGATTTCTTCATCTAATGCTAGACAGAAGAATTCTCAGTAAGTTCTTTGGTTTGCAGTTATTCAACTCACAGAATTGAACCTTCCTTTAGACAGAGCAGATTTGAAACACTCTTTTTGTGGAATTTGCAATTGGAGATTTCAAGCGCTTTGGGGCCAATGGTAGAAAAGGAAATATCTTCATATAAAACCTAGACAGAATCATTCTCAGAAACGACTTTCTGATGTGTGCGTTCCACTCACAGAGTTTTACCTTTCTTCTCGTAGAGCAGTTTGGAAACACTCTGTTTGTAAAGTCTGCAAGTGGATATTTGGACCTCTTTGAGGATTTCGTTGGAAACGGGATTTCTTCATCTAATGCTAGACAGAAGAATTCTCAGTAACTTCTTTGTGTTGCGTGTATTCAGCTCAGAGAGTTTAAACTTCCTTCAGACAGAGCAGATTTGAAACACCCTTTTTGTGGAATTTGAAATTGGAGACTTCAAGATCTTTTGGGCCAATGTTAGAAAAGGAAAAATATTCCTATGAAAACTAGAGAGAATCATTTTCAGGAACCACTTTGCGATGTGTGCGTTCCACTCACAGAGTTTAACCTTTCTTTTCATAGAGCAGTTTGGAAACAAACTGTTTGTAAATCTGCATGTGGATATATGTACCTCTTTGAGGAATTCGTTGGAAACGGGATTTCTTCATATAATGCAAGACAGAAGAATTTTTAGTAAGTTATTTGGGTTGCATGTATTCAACTCACAGAGTTGAACCTTCCTTTAGAAGGAGCAGATTTGAAACACTCTTTTTGTGGAATTTGCATGTAGAGATTTCAAGTGGTTTGTTTCCAATTGTAGAAAAGGAAATATCTTCGCATAAAAACTACAGAGAATCATCCTCAGAAACCTCTTTGCCATGTGTGCGTTCCACTCACAGAGTTTAACCGTTCTTTTCACTGAGCAGTTTGGAAACACTCTCTTTGTAAAGTCTGCAAGTGGATATTTGGACCTCTTTGAGGATTTCGTTGGAAAGGGTATTTCTTCATCTAATGCTAGACAGAAGAATTCTCAGTAACTTCTTGAGTTGCGTGTATTCACCTCCCAGATTTGAAACTTCCTTTAGACAGAGCAGATTTGAAACACTCTTTTTGTGGAATTTGCAAGTGGAGATTTCAAGCGCTTTGCGGCCAAAGGTAGAAAAGGAAATATCTTCATATAAAAACTAGAGAGAATCATTCTCAGAAACCACTTTGTGATGTGTGCGTTCCACTCACCGAATTTAACCTTTCTTTTCACAGAGCACTTTGGAAACACTTTGTTTGTAAAGTCTGCTTGTGCATATATGTATCTCTTTGAGGATTTCATTGGAAACGGGATATCTTCATCTTATGATAGACTGAAGAGTTCTCGGTAACTTCTTTGCATTGCGTGTATTCAACTCACAGATTTGAAGCTTCCTTTGGACAAAACAGATTTGAAACACTCTTTTGTGGAATTTGCATGTGGAGATTTCAAGCGCTTTGTGGACAATGGTAGAAAAGGAAATATCTTCATATAAAAACTTGAGAGAATCATTCTCAGAAACCACTTTGGGATGTGTGCGTTCCACTCACAGAGTTTAAACTTTGTTTTCACAGTGCAGTTTGTAAACACTCTGTTTGTAACATCTGCAAGTGGATATTTGGACCTCTTTGAGGATTTCGTTGGAAACGGGATTTCTTCATCTAATGCAAGACGGAAGAATTCTCAGTAAGTTCTTTGCTTTGCAGATATTCAACTCACAGACTTGAACCTTCCTTTAGACAGAGCAGATTTGAAACACTCTTTTTGTGGAATTTGCAATTGGAGATTTCAAGCGCTTTGGGGCCAATGGTAGAAAAGGAAATATCTTCATAGAAAACTTAGACAGAATCATTCTCAGAAACGACTTTCTGATGTGTGCGTTCCACTCACAGAGTTTTACATTTCTTCTCATAGAGCAGTTTGGAAACACTCTGTTTGGAAAGTCTGCAAGTGGATATTTGGACCTCTTTGAGGATTTCGTTGGAAACGGATTTCTTCACCTAATGCTAGACAGAAGAATTCTCGGTAACTTCTTTGGCTTGCGTGTATTCAACTCACAGAGTTGATCCTTCGTTTAGACAGAGAAGATTTGAAACACTCTTTTGTGGAATTTGCAAGTGGATATTTCAAGCGCTCTGCGGCCAATGGTAGAAAAGATAATACCTTCTTATAAAAACTACAGAGAATCATTCTCAGAAACCACTTTGTGTTGTGTGCATTCCACTCACGGAATTTAACCTTTCTTTTCACAGAGCAGTTTGGAAACACTCTGTTTGTAAAGTCTGCAGGTGGATATTTGGACCTGTTTGAGGATTTCTTTGGAAACAGGGTTTCTTCATCTAATGCTAGACAGAAGAATTCTCGGTAACTTCTTTGCATTGCGTGCATTCAACTCACAGATTTGAACCTTCCTTTAGACAGAACAGATTTGAAGCACTCTTTTTCTGGAATTTGCAAGTGGAGATTTCTAGCGCTTTGGGGACAATGGTAGAAAAGGAAATATCTTTATATAAAAACTAGAGAGAATCATTCTCAGAAACGACTTTGGGATGTGTGCATTCCACTCACAGAGTTTAACCTTCCTTTTCATAGAGTAGTTTGGAAACACTCTGTTTGTGAAGTCCGCAAGTGAATATTTGGACCTCTTTGAGGATTTCGTTGCAAACGGGATTTCTTCATCCAATGCTAGACCCAAGAATTCCTAGTAGCTTCTTTGTGTTGCGTGTATTCAACTCACAGTATTGAACCTTCCTTTAGGCAGAGCAGATTTGAAACACTCTTTTTGTGGAATTTCCAAGTGGAGATTTCAAGCGATTTGGGGACTATGATTGAAAAGGAAATATCTTCATATAAAAATTAGACAGAATCATTCCCAGAAACCACTTTGTAATGTGTGCGTTCCACTAACAGAGTTCAAACTTACTTTTCACAGTGCGGTTTGGAAACACTCTCTCTGTAAAGTCTGCAAGTGGATATTTGGACCTCTTTGAGGATTTCGTTGGAAACGGGATTTCTTCATCTAATGCTAGACAGAAGAATTCTCAGTAACTTTTTTGTGTTGCATGTATTCAGCTCACAGAGTTTAAACTTCCTTCAGACAGAGCAGATTTGAAACACTCTTTTTGTGGAATTAGAAATTGGAGACTTCAAGATCCTTTGGGCCAATGTTAGAAAAGGAAAAATATTCCTATGAAAACTAGAGAGAATCATTTTCAGGAACCACTTTGCGATGTGTGCGTTCCACACACAGAGTTTCACCTTTCTTTTCATAGAGCAGTTTGGAAACAAACTGTTTGTAAATCTGCATGTGGATATTTGTACGTCTTTGACGAATTCGTTGGAAACGGGAATTCTTCATATAATGCAAGACAGAAGAATTTTCAGTAAGTTATTTAGGTTGCATGTATTCAACTCACAGAGTTGAACCTTCCTTTAGAAGGAGCAGATTTGAAACACTCTTTTTGTGGAATTTGCAAGTAGAGATTTCAAGCGCTTTGTTTCCAGTTGTAGAAAAGGAAATATCTTCGCATAAAAACTACAGAGAATCATTCTCAGAAACCACTTTGTGATGTGTGCGTTCCACTCACCGAATTTAACCTTTCTTTTCACAGAGCACTTTGGAAACACTTTGTTTGTAAAGTCTGCAGGTGGATATTTTTATCTCTTTGAGGATTTCATTGGAAACGGGATATCTTCATCTTATGACAGACTGAAGAATTCTCGGTAACTTCTTTGCATTGCGTGTATTCAACTCACAGATTTGAACCTTCCTTTAGACAGAACAGATTTGAAACACTCTTTTGTGGAATTTGCAAGTGGAGATTTCAAGCGCTTTGCGGCCAATGGTAGAAAAGGAAATATCTTCATATAAAAACTAGAGAGAATCATTCTCAGAAACCACTTTGTGATGTGTGCGTTCCACTCACGGAATTTAACCTTTCTTTTCACAGAGCACTTTGGAAACACTTTGTTTGTAAAGTCTGCAGGAGCATATTTGTATCTCTTTGAGGATTTCATTGGAAACGGGATATCTTCATCTTATGATAGACTGAAGAATTCTCGGTAACTTCCTTGCATTGCGTGTATTCAACTCACAGATTTGAACCTTCCTTTAGACAGAACAGATTTGAAACACTCTTTTGTAGAATTTGCAAGTGGAGATTTCAAGCGCTTTGTGGCCAATGGTAGAAAAGGAAATATCTTCATATAAAAACTAGAGAGAATCATTCTCAGAAACCACTTTGTGATGTGTGCGTTCCACCCACCGAATTTTACCTTTCTTTTCACAGAGCACTTTGGAAATACTTTGTTTGTAAAGTATGCATGTGCATATATGTATCTCTTTGAGGATTTCATTGGAAACCGGTTATCTTCAACTTATGATAGACTGAAGAATTCTCGGTAACTTCTTTGCATTGCGTTTCTTCAACTCACAGATTTGAACCTTCTTTGGACAAAACAGATTTGAAACACTCTTTTGTGGAATTTGCAAGTGGAGATTTCAAGCGCTTTGCGGCTAATGGTAGAAAAGGAAATATCTTCATATAAAAACTTGAGAGAATCATTCTCAGAAACCACTTTG
Organism: Gorilla gorilla gorilla; assembly: GCF_029281585.2. Taxonomy (NCBI): domain Eukaryota; kingdom Metazoa; phylum Chordata; class Mammalia; order Primates; family Hominidae; genus Gorilla; species Gorilla gorilla. The sequence continues at coordinate 24,582,040 of NC_073248.2, read as the reverse complement.
GGATGTGTGCGTTCCACTCACTGAGTTTAAAGTTTGTTTTCACCGTGCAGTTTGTAAACACTCTGATTGTAACGTCTGCAAGTGGATGTTTGGACCTCTTTGAGGATTTCGTTGAAAACGGGATTTCTTCATCTAATGCTAGACAGAATAATTCTCAGTAAGTTCTTTGGTTTGCAGTTATTCAACTCACAGAGTTGAACATTCCTTTAGACAGAGCACATTTGAAACACTCTTTTTGTGGAATTTGCAATTGGAGATTTCAAGCGCTTTGGGGCCAATGGTAGAAAAGGAAATATCTTCATATAAAACCTAGACAGAATCATTCTCAGAAACGACTTTCTGATGTGTGCGTTCAACTCACAGAGTTTTACCTTTCTTCTCATAGAGCAGTTTGGAAACACTCTTTTTGGAAAGTCTGCAAGTGGATATTTGGAACTCTTTGAGGATTTCGTTGGAAAAGGATTTCTTCATCTAATGCTAGACAGAAGAATTCTCGGTAACTTCTTTGGCTTGCGTGTATTCACCTCACAGAGTTGATCCTTCGTTTAGACAGAGAAGATTTGAAACACTCTTTTTGTGGAATTTGCAAGTGGAGATTTCAAGCGCTCTGCGGCCAATGGTAGAAAAGGTAATACCTTCTTATAAAAACTAGAGAGAATCATTCTCAGAAACCACTTTGTGTTGTGTGCATTCCACTCACAGAATTTAACCTTTCTTTTCACAGAGCAGTTTGGAAACACCCAGTTTGTAAAGGCTGCAGGTGGATATTTGGACCTGTTTGAGGATTTCATTGGAAACAGGGTTTCTTCATCTAATGCTAGACAGAAGAATTCTCGGTAACTTCTTTGCATTGCGTGCATTCAACTCACAGATTTGAAACTTCCTTTAGACAGAACAGATTTGAAGCACTCTTTTTCTGGAACTTGCAAGTGGAGATTTCTAGCGCTTTGGGGAGAATGGTAGAAAAGGAAATATCTTTATATAAAAACTAGAGAGAATCATTCTCAGAAACGACTTTGGGATGTGTGCATTCCACTCACAGAGTTTAACCTTCCTTTTCATAGAGTAGTTTGGAAACACTCTGTTTGTGAAGTCCGCAAGTGGATATTTGGACCTCTTTGAGGATTTCGTTGCAAACGGGATTTCTTCATCCAATGCTAGACACAAGAATTCCTAGTAGCTTCTTTGTGTTGCGTGTATTCAACTCACAGTATTGAACCTTCCTTTAGGCAGAGCAGATTTGAAACACTCTTTTTGTGGAATTTCCAAGTGGAGATTTCAAGCGATTTGGGGACTATGATTGAAAAGGAAATATCTTCATATAAAAATTAGACAGAATCATTCCCAGAAACCACTTTGTAATGTGTGCGTTCCACTAACAGAGTTCAAACTTACTTTTCACAGTGCGGTTTGGAAACACTCTCTCTGTAAAGTCTGCAAGTGGATATTTGGACCTCTTTGAGGATTTCGTTGGAAACGGGATTTCTTCATCTAATGCTAGACAGAAGAATTCTCAGTAACTTCTTGACTTGCGTGTATTCACCTCCAGATTTGAAACTTCCTTCAGACAGAGCAGATTTGAAACACTCTTTTTGTGGAATTTGCAAGTGGAGATTTCAAGCGCTTTGCGGCCAAAGGTAGAAAAGGAAATATCTTCATATAAAAACTAGAGAGAATCATTCTCAGAAACCACTTTGTGATGTGTGCGTTCCACTCACCGAATTTAACCTTTCTTTTCACAGAGCACTTTGGAAACACTTTGTTTGTAAAGTCTGCAGGTGGATATTTTTATCTCTTTGAGAATATCATTGGAAACGGGATATCTTCATCTTATGACAGACTGAAGAATTCTCGGTAACTTCTTTGCATTGCGTGTATTCAACTCACAGTATTGAACCTTCCTTTAGGCAGAGCAGATTTGAAACACTCTTTTTGTGGAATTTCCAAGTGGAGATTTCAAGCGATTTGGGGACTATGATTGAAAAGGAAATATCTTCATATTAAAATTAGACAGAATCATTCCCAGAAACCACTTTGTAATGTGTGCGTTCCACTAACAGAGTTCAAACTTACTTTTCACAGTGCAGTTTGGAAACACTCTGTTTGTAAAGTCTGCAAGTGGATATTTGGACCTCTTTGAGGATTTCGTTGGAAACGGGATTTCTTCATCTAATGCTAGACAGAAGAATTCTCAGTAACTTTTTTGTGTTGCATGTATTCAGCTCACAGAGTTTAAACTTCCTTCAGACAGAGCAGATTTGAAACACTCTTTTTGTGGAATTTGAAATTGGAGACTTCAAGATCTTTTGGGCCAATGTTAGAAAAGGAAAAATATTCCTATGAAAACTAGAGAGAATCATTTTCAGGAACCACTTTGCGATGTGTGCGTTCCACACACAGAGTTTAACCTTTCTTTTCATAGAGCAGTTTGGAAACAAACTGTTTGTAAATCTGCATGTGGATATTTGTACCTCTTCGAGGAATTCGTTGGAAACCGGATTTCTTCATATAATGCAAGACAGAAGAATTTTCAGTAAGTTATTTGGGTTGCATGTATTCAACTCACAGATTTGAACCTTCCTTTAGAAGGAGAAGATTTGAAACACTCTTTTTGTGGAATTTGCAAGTAGAGATTTCAAGCGCTTTGTTTCCAATTGTAGAAAAGGAAATATCTTCGCATAAAAACTACAGAGAATCATCCTCAGAAACCACTTTGCCATGTGTGCGTTCCACTCACAGAGTTTAACCGTTCTTTTCACAGAGCAGTTTGGAAACACTCTGTTTGTAAAGTCTGCAAGTGGATATTTGGACCTCTTTGAGGATTTCGTTGGAAAGGGTATTTCTTCATCTAATGCTAGACAGAAGAATTCTCAGCAACTTCTTGAGTTGCGTGTATTCACCTCCCAGATTTGAAACTTCCTTTAGACAGAGCAGATTTGAAACACTCTTTTTGCGGAATTTGCAAGTGGAGATTTCAAGCGCTTTGCGGCCAAAGGTAGAAAAGGAAATATCTTCATATAAAAACTAGAGAGAATCATTCACAGAAACCACTTTGTGATGTGTGCATTCCACTCACCGAATTTAACCTTTCTTTTCACAGAGCACTTAGGAAACACTTTGTTTGTAAAGTCTGCAGGTGGATATTTTTATCTCTTTGAGGATTTCATTGGAAACGGGATATCTTCATCTTTTGACAGACTGAAGAATTCTCGGTAACTTCTTTGCATTGCGTGTATTCAACTCACAGATTTGAACCTTCCTTTAGACAGAACAGATTTGAAACACTCTTTTGTGGAATTTGCAAGTGGAGATTTCAAGCGCTTTGCGGCCAATGGTAGAAAAGGAAATATCTTCATATAAAAATTAGAGAGAATCATTCTCAGAAATAACTTTGTGATGTGTGCGTTCCACTCACCGAATTTAACCTTTCTTTTCACAGAGCACTTTGGAATCACTTTGTTTGTAAAGTCTGCAGGTGCATATTTGTATCTCTTTGAGGATTTCATTGGAAACGGGATATCTTCATCTTATGATAGACTGAAGAATTCTCGGTAACTTCTTTGCATTGCATGTATTCAACTCACAGATTTGAACCTTCCTTTGGACAGAACAGATTTGAAACACTCTTTTGTGGAATTTGCAAGTGGAGATTTCAAGCGCTTTGCGGCTAATGGTAGAAAAGGAAATATCTTCATATAAAAACTTGAGAGAATCATTCTCAGAAACCACTTTGGGATGTGTGCATTCCACTCACAGAGTTTAAACTTTGTTTTCACCGTGCAGTTTGTAAACTCTCTGTTTGTAACGTCTGCAAGTGGATATTTGGACCTCTTTGAAGATTTCGTTGGAAACGGGATTTCTTCATATAATGCAAGACAGAAGAATTTTTAGTAAGTTATTTGGATTGCGTGTATTCAAGTCACAGTGTTGAACCTTCCTTTAGAAGGATCAGATTTGAAACACACTTTTTGTGGAATTTGCAAGTAGAAATTTCAAGCGCTTTGTGGCCAATGGTAGAAAAGGAAATATCTTCGTATATAAACTAGAGAGAATCATCCTCAGAAACCACTTCGCCATGTGTGCGTTCCACTCACACAGAGTTTAACCGTTCTTTTCACAGTGCAGTTTGGAAACACTCTGTTTATAAAGTCTGCAAGTGGATATTTGGACCTCTTTGAGGATTTCTTTGGAAACGGGATTTCTTCATCTAATGCTAGACAGAAGAATTCTCAGTAAGTTCTTTGGTTTGCAGTTATTCAACTCACAGAGTTGAACCTTCCTTTAGACAGAGCAGAATTGAAACACTCTTTTTGTTTAACTTGCAATTGGAGATTTCAAGCGCTTTGGGGCCAATGGTAGAAAAGGAAATATCTTCATATAAAACCTAGACAGAATCATTCTCAGAAACGACTTTCTGATGTGTGCGTTCCACTCACAGAGTTTTACCTTTCTTCTCATAGAGCAGTTTGGAAACACTCTGTTTGGAAAGTCTGCAAGTGGATATTTGGACCTCTTTGAGGATTTCGTTGGAAACGGATTTCTTCATCTAATGCTAGACAGAAGAATTCTCGGTAACTTCTTTGGCTTGCGTGTATTCAACTCACAGAGTTGATCCTTCGTTTAGACAGAGAAGATTTGAAACACTCTTTTTGTGGAATTTGCAAGTGGAGATTTCAAGCGCTCTGCGGCCAATGGTAGAAAAGGTAATACCTTCTTATAAAAACTAGAGAGAATCATTCTCAGAAACCACTTTGTGTTGTGTGCATTCCACTCACAGAATTTAACCTTTCTTTTCACAGAGCAGTTTGGAAACACTCTGTTTGTAAAGTCTGCAGGTGGATATTTGGACCTGTTTGAGGATTTCATTGGAAACAGGGTTTCTTCATCTAATGCTAGACAGAAGAATTCTCGGTAACTTCTTTGCATTGCGTGCATTCAACTCACAGATTTGAACCTTCCTTTAGACAGAACAGATTTGAAGCACTCTTTTTCTGGAATTTGCAAGTGGAGATTTCTAGCGCTTTGGGGACAATGGTAGAGAAGGAAATATCTTTATATAAAAACTAGAGAGAATCATTCTCAGAAACGACTTTGGGATGTGTGCATTCCACTCACAGAGTTTAACCTTCCTTTTCATAGAGTAGTTTGGAAACACTCTGTTTGTGAATTCCGCAAGTGGATATTTGGACCTCTTTGAGGATTTCGTTGCAAACGGGATTTCTTCATCCAATGCTAAACACAAGAATTCCTAGTAGCTTCTTTGTGTTGCGTGTATTCAACTCACAGTATTGAACCTTCCTTTAGGCAGAGCAGATTTGAAACACTCTTTTTGTGGAATTTCCAAGTGGAGATTTCAAGCGATTTGGGGACTATGATTGAAAAGGAAATATCTTCATATAAAAATTAGACAGAATCATTCCCAGAAACCACTTTGTAATGTGTGCGTTCCACTAACAGAGTTCAAACTTACTTTTCACAGTGCAGTTTGGAAACACTCTGTTTGTAAAGTCTGCAAGTGGATATTTGGACCTCTTTGAGGATTTCGTTGGAAACGGGATTTCTTCATCTAATGCTAGACAGAAGAATTCTCAGTAACTTTTTTGTGTTGCATGTATTCAGCTCACAGAGTTTAAACTTCCTTTAGACAGAGCAGATTTGAAACACTCTTTTTGTGGAATTTGAAATTGGAGACTTCAAGATCTTTTGGGCCAATGTTAGAAAAGGAAAAATATTCCTATGAAAACTAGAGAGAATCATTTTCAGGAACCACTTTGCGATGTGTGCGTTCCACACACAGAGTTTAACCTTTCTTTTCATAGAGCAGTTTGGAAACAAACTGTTTGTAAATCTGCATGTGGATATTTGTACCTCTTTGAGGAATTCGTTGGAAACCGGATTTCTTCATATAATGCAAGCCAGAAGAATTTTCAGTAAGTTATTTGGGTTGCATGTATTCAACTCACAGAGTTGAACCTTCCTTTAGAAGGAGAAGATTTGAAACACTCTTTTTGTGGAATTTGCAAGTAGAGATTTCAAGCGCTTTGTTTCCAATTGTAGAAAAGGAAATATCTTCGCATAAAAACTACAGAGAATCATCCTCAGAAACCACTTTGCCATGTGTGCGTTCCACTCACAGAGTTTAACCGTTCTTTTCACAGAGCAGTTTGGAAACACTCTGTTTGTAAAGTCTGCAAGTGGATATTTGGACCTCTTTGAGGATTTCGATGGAAAGGGTATTTCTTCATCTAATGCTAGACAGAAGAATTCTCAGCAACTTCTTGAGTTGCGTGTATTCACCTCCCAGATTTGAAACTTCCTTTAGACAGAGCAGATTTGAAACACTCTTTTTGCGGAATTTGCAAGTGGAGATTTCAAGCGCTTTGCGGCCAAAGGTAGAAAAGGAAATATCTTCATATAAAAACTAGAGAGAATCATTCACAGAAACCACTTTGTGATGTGTGCATTCCACTCACAGAATTTAACCTTTCTTTTCACAGAGCACTTAGGAAACACTTTGTTTGTAAAGTCTGCAGGTGGATATTTTTATCTCTTTGAGGATTTCATTGGAAACGGGATATCTTCATCTTTTGACAGACTGAAGAATTCTCGGTAACTTCTTTGCATTGCGTGTATTCAACTCACAGATTTGAACCTTCCTTTAGACAGAACAGATTTGAAACACTCTTTTGTGGAATTTGCAAGTGGAGATTTCAAGCGCTTTGCGGCCAATGGTAGAAAAGGAAATATCTTCATATAAAAACTAGAGAGAATCATTCTCAGAAATAACTTTGTGATGTGTGCGTTCCACTCACGGAATTTAACCTTTCTTTTCACAGAGCACTTTGGAATCACTTTGTTTGTAAAGTCTGCAGGTGCATATTTGTATCTCTTTGAGGATTTCATTGGAAACGGGATATCTTCATCTTATCATAGACTGAAGAATTCTCGGTAACTTCTTTGCATTGCATGTATTCAACTCACAGATTTGAACCTTCCTTTGGACAGAACAGATTTGAAACACTCTTTTGTGGAATTTGCAAGTGGAGATTTCAAGCGCTTTGCGGCTAATGGTAGAAAAGGAAATATCTTCATATAAAAACTTGAGAGAATCATTCTCAGAAACCACTTTGGGATGTGTGCGTTCCACTCACAGAGTTTAAACTTTGTTTTCACCGTGCAGTTTGTAAACACTCTGTTTGTAACGTCTGCAAGTGGATATTTGGACCTCTTTGAAGATTTCGTTGGAAACGGGATTTCTTCATATAATGCAAGACGGAAGAATTTTTAGTAAGTTATTTGGATTGCGTGTATTCAAGTCACAGTGTTGAACCTTCCTTTAGAAGGATCAGATTTGAAACACACTTTTTGTGGAATTTGCAAGTAGAAATTTCAAGCGCTTTGTGGCCAATGGTAGAAAAGGAAATATCTTCGTATATAAACTAGAGAGAATCATCCTCAGAAACCACTTCGCCATGTGTGCGTTCCACTCACACAGAGTTTAACCGTTCTTTTCACAGTGCAGTTTGGAAACACTCTGTTTATAAAGTCTGCAAGTGGATATTTGGACCTCTTTGAGGATTTCTTTGGAAACGGGATTTCTTCATCTAATGCTAGACAGAAGAATTCTCAGTAAGTTCTTTGGTTTGCAGTTATTCAACTCACAGAGTTGAACCTTCCTTTAGACAGAGCACATTTGAAACACTCTTTTTGTTTAACTTGCAATTGGAGATTCCAAGCGCTTTGGGGCCAATGGTAGAAAAGGAAATATCTTCATATAAAACCTAGACAGAATCATTCTCAGAAACGACTTTCTGATGTGTGCGTTCCACTCACAGAGTTTTACCTTTCTTCTCATAGAGCAGTTTGGAAACACTCTGTTTGGAAAGTCTGCAAGTGGATATTTGGACCTCTTTGAGGATTTCGTTGGAAACGGATTTCTTCATCTAATGCTAGACAGAAGAATTCTCGGTAACTTCTTTGGCTTGCGTGTATTCAACTCACAGAGTTGATCCTTCGTTTAGACAGAGAAGATTTGAAACACTCTTTTTGTGGAATTTGCAAGTGGAGATTTCAAGCGCTCTGCGGCCAATGGTAGAAAAGGTAATACCTTCTTATAAAAACTAGAGAGAATCATTCTCAGAAACCACTTTGTGTTGTGTGCATTCCACTCACAGAATTTAACCTTTCTTTTCACAGAGCAGTTTGGAAACACTCTGTTTGTAAAGTCTGCAGGTGGATATTTGGACCTGTTTGAGGATTTCATTGGAAACAGGGTTTCTTCATCTAATGCTAGACAGAAGAATTCTCGGTAACTTCTTTGCATTGCGTGCATTCAACTCACAGATTTGAACCTTCCTTTAGACAGAACAGATTTGAAGCACTCTTTTTCTGGAATTTGCAAGTGGAGATTTCTAGCGCTTTGGGGACAATGGTAGAGAAGGAAATATCTTTATATAAAAACTAGAGAGAATCATTCTCAGAAACGACTTTGGGATGTGTGCATTCCACTCACAGAGTTTAACCTTCCTTTTCATAGAGTAGTTTGGAAACACTCTGTTTGTGAATTCCGCAAGTGGATATTTGGACCTCTTTGAGGATTTCGTTGCAAACGGGATTTCTTCATCCAATGCTAGACACAAGAATTCCTAGTAGCTTCTTTGTGTTGCGTGTATTCAACTCACAGTATTGAACCTTCCTTTAGGCAGAGCAGATTTGAAACACTCTTTTTGTGGAATTTCCAAGTGGAGATTTCAAGCGATTTGGGGACTATGATTGAAAAGGAAATATCTTCATATAAAAATTAGACAGAATCATTCCCAGAAACCACTTTGTAATGTGTGCGTTCCACTAACAGAGTTCAAACTTACTTTTCACAGTGCAGTTTGGAAACACTCTGTTTGTAAAGTCTGCAAGTGGATATTTGGACCTCTTTGAGGATTTCGTTGGAAACGGGATTTCTTCATCTAATGCTAGACAGAAGAATTCTCAGTAACTTTTTTGTGTTGCATGTATTCAGCTCACAGAGTTTAAACTTCCTTCAGACAGAGCAGATTTGAAACACTCTTTTTGTGGAATTTGAAATTGGAGACTTCAAGATCTTTTGGGCCAATGTTAGAAAAGGAAAAATATTCCTATGAAAACTAGAGAGAATCATTTTCAGGAACCACTTTGCGATGTGTGCGTTCCACACACAGAGTTTAACCTTTCTTTTCATAGAGCAGTTTGGAAACAAACTGTTTGTAAATCTGCATGTGGATATTTGTACCTCTTTGAGGAATTCGTTGGAAACCGGATTTCTTCATATAATGCAAGACAGAAGAATTTTCAGTAAGTTATTTGGGTTGCATGTATTCAACTCACAGAGTTGAACCTTCCTTTAGAAGGAGCAGAATTGAAACACTCTTTTTGTGGAATTTGCAAGTAGAGATTTCAAGCGCTTTGTTTCCAATTGTAGAAAAGGAAATATCTTCGCATAAAAACTACAGAGAATCATCCTCAGAAACCACTTTGCCATGTGTGCATTCCACTAACACAGTTTAACCGTTCTTTTCACAGAGCAGTTTGGAAACACTCTCTTTGTAAAGTCTGCAAGTGGATATTTGGACCTCTTTGAGGATTTCGTTGGAAACGGGATATCTTCATCTTATGATAGACTGAAGAATTCTCGGTAACTTCTTTGCATTTCGTGTATTCAATTCACAGATTTGAACCTTCCTTTGGACAGAACAGATTTGAAACACTCTTTTGTGGAATTTGCAATTGGAGATTTCAAGCGCTTTGCGGCTAATGGTAGAAAAAGAAATATCTTCATATAAAAACTTGAGAGAATCATTCTCAGAAACCACTTTGGGATGTGTGCGTTCCACTCACAGAGTTTAAACTTTGTTTTCACCGTGCAGTTTGTAAACACTCTGTTTGTAACGTCTGCAAGTGGATATTTGGACCTCTTTGAGGATTTCGTTGGAAACGGGATTTCTTCATATAATGCAAGACGGAAGAATTTTTAGTAAGTTATTTGGATTGCGTGTATTCAAGTCACAGTGTTGAACCTTCCTTTAGAAGGATCAGATTTGAAACACACTTTTTGTGGAATTTGCAAGTAGAAATTTCAAGCGCTTTGTGGCCAATGGTAGAAAAGGAAATATCTTCGTATATAAACTAGAAAGAATCATCCTCAGAAACCACTTCGCCATGTGTGCATTCCACTCACACAGAGTTTAACCGTTCTTTTCACAGAGCAGTTTGGAAACACTCTGTTTATAAAGTCTGCAAGTGGATATTTGGACCTCTTTGAGGATTTCGTTGGAAACGGGATTTCTTCATCTAATGCTAGACAGAAGAATTCTCAGTAAGTTCTTTGGTTTGCAGTTATTCAACCCACAGAGTTGAACCTTCCTTTAGACAGAGCAGAATTGAAACACTCTTTTTGTGGAATTTGCAATTGGAGATTTCAAGCGCTTTGGGGCCAAAGGTAGAAAAGGAAATATCTTCATATAAAACCTAGACAGAATCATTCTCAGAAACGACTTTCTGATGTGTGCGTTCCACTCACAGAGTTTTACCTTTCTTCTCATAGAGCAGTTTGGAAACACTCTGTTTGGAAAGTCTGCAAGTGGATATTTGGACCTCTTTGAGGATTTCGTTGGAAACGGATTTCTTCATCTAATGCTAGACAGAAGAATTCTCGGTACCTTCTTTGGCTTGCGTGTATTCAACTCACAGAGTTGATCCTTCGTTTAGACAGAGAAGATTTGAAACACTCTTTTTGTGGAATTTGCAAGTGGAGATTTCAAGCGCTCTGCGGCCAATGGTAGAAAAGGTAATACCTTCTTATAAAAACTAGAGAGAATCATTCTCAGAAACCACTTTGTGTTGTGTGCATTCCACTCACAGAATTTAACCTTTCTTTTCACAGAGCAGTTTGGAAACACTCTGTTTGTAAAGTCTGCAGGTGGATATTTGGACCTGTTTGAGGATTTCATTGGAAACAGGGTTTCTTCATCTAATGCTAGACAGAAGAATTCTCGGTAACTTCTTTGCATTGCGTGCATTCAACTCACAGATTTGAACCTTCCTTTAGACAGAACAGATTTGAAGCACTCTTTTTCTGGAATTTGCAAGTGGAGATTTCTAGCGCTTTGGGGACAATGGTAGAGAAGGAAATATCTTTATATAAAAACTAGAGAGAATCATTCTCAGAAACGACTTTGGGATGTGTGCATTCCAATCACAGAGTTTTACCTTCCTTTTCATAGAGTAGTTTGGAAACACTCTGTTTGTGAAGTCCGCAAGTGGATATTTGGACCTCTTTGAGGATTTCGTTGCAAACGGGATTTCTTCATCCAATGCTAGACACAAGAATTCCTAGTAGCTTCTTTGTGTTGCGTGTATTCAACTCATAGTATTGAACCTTCCTTTAGGCAGAGCAGATTTGAAACACTCTTTTTGTGGAATTTCCAAGTGGAGATTTCAAGCGATTTGGGGACTATGATTGAAAAGGAAATATCTTCATATAAAAATTAGACAGAATCATTCCCAGAAACCACTTTGTAATGTGTGCGTTCCACTAACAGAGTTCAAACTTACTTTTCACAGTGCAGTTTGGAAACACTCTGTTTGTAAAGTCTGCAAGTGGATATTTGGACCTCTTTGAGGATTTCGTTGGAAACGGGATTTCTTCATCTAATGCTAGACAGAAGTATTCTCAGTAACTTTTTTGTGTTGCATGTATTCAGCTCACAGAGTTTAAACTTCCTTCAGACAGAGCAGATTTGAAACACTCTTTTTGTGGAATTTGAAATTGGAGACTTCAAGATCTTTTGGGCCAATGTTAGAAAAGGAAAAATATTCCTATGAAAACTAGAGAGAATCATTTTCAGGAACCACTTTGCGATGTGTGCGTTCCACACACAGAGTTTAACCTTTCTTTTCATAGAGCAGTTTGGAAACAAACTGTTTGTAAATCTGCATGTGGATATTTGTACCTCTTTGAGGAATTCGTTGGAAACGGGATTTCTTCATATAATGCAAGACAGAAGAATTTTCAGTAAGTTATTTGGGTTGCATGTATTCAACTCACAGAGTTGAACCTTCCTTTAGAAGGAGCAGATTTGAAACACTCTTTTTGTGGAATTTGCAAGTAGAGATTTCAAGCGCTTTGTTTCCAATTGTAGAAAAGGAAATATCTTCGCATAAAAACTACAGAGAATCATCCTCAGAAACCACTTTGCCATGTGTGCGTTCCACTGACAGAGTTTAACCGTTCTTTTCACAGAGCAGTTTGGAAACACTCTCTTTGTAAAGTCTGCAAGTGGATACTTGGACCTCTTTGAGGATTTCGTTGGAAAGGGTATTTCTTCATCTAATGCTAGACAGAAGAATTCTCAGTAACTTCTTGAGTTGCGTGTATTCACCTCCCAGATTTGAAACTTCCTTTAGACAGAGCAGATTTGAAACACTCTTTTTGTGGAATTTGCAAGTGGAGATTTCAACCGCTTTGTGGCCAAAGGTAGAAAAGGAAATATCTTCACATAAAAACTAGAGAGAATCATTCTCCGAAACCACTTTGTGATGTGTGCGTTCCACTCACTGAATTTAACCTTTCTTTTCACAGAGCACTTTGGAAACACTTTGTTTGTAAAGTCTGCAGGTGGATATTTTTATCTCTTTGAGGATTTCATTGGAAACGGGATATCTTCATCTTATGACAGACTGAATAATTCTCGGTAACTTCTTTGCATTGCGTGTATTCAACTCACAGATTTGAACCTTCCTTTAGACAGAACAGATTTGAAACACTCTTTTGTGGAATTTGCAAATAGAGATTTCAAGCGCTTTATGGCCAATGGTAGAAAAGGAAATATCTTCATATAAAAACTAGAGAGAATCATTCTCAGAAACCACTTTGTGATGTGTACATTCCACTCACCGAATTTAACCTTTCTTTTCACAGAGCACTTTGGAAACACTTTGTTTGTAAAGTCTGCAGGTGGATATTTTTATCTCTTTGAGGATTTCATTGGAAATGGGATATCTTCATCTTATGACAGACTGAAGAATTCTCGGTAACTTCTTTGCATTGCGTGTATTCAACTCACAGATTTGAACCTTCCTTTAGACAGAACAGATTTGAAACACTCTTTTGTGGAATTTGCAAGTGGAGATTTCAAGCGCTTTACGGCCAATGGTAGAAAAGGAAATATCTTCATATAAAAATTAGAGAGAATCATTCTCAGAAACCACTTTGTGATGTGTACATTCCACTCACCGAATTTAACCTTTCTTTTCACAGAGCACTTTGGAAATACTTTGTTTGTAAAGTCTGCAGGTGCATAGACGTATCTCTTTGAGGATTTCATTGGAAACGGGATATCTTCATCTTATGACAGACTGAAGAATTCTCGGTAACTTCTTTGCATTGCGTGTATTCAACTCACAGATTTGAACCTTCCTTTGGACAGAACAGATTTGAAACACTCTTTTGTGGAATTTGCAAGTGGAGATTTGAAGCGCTTTGCGGCTAATTGTAGAAAAGGAAATATCTTCATATAAAAACTTTAGAGAATCATTCTCAGAAACCACTTTGGGATGTGTGCGTTCCACTCACAGAGTTTAAACTTTGTTTTCACCGTGCAGTTTGTAAACACTCTGTTTGTAACGTCTGCAAGTGGATATTTGGACCTCTTTGAGGATTTCGTTGGAAACGGGATTTCTTCATATAATGCAAGACGGAAGAATTTTTAGTAAGTTATTTGGATTGCGTGTATTCAAGTCACAGTGTTGAACCTTCCTTTAGAAGGATCAGATTTGAAACACACTTTTTGTGGAATTTGCAAGTAGAAATTTCAAGCGCTTTGTGGCCAATGGTAGAAAAGGAAATATCTTCGTATATAAACTAGAGAGAATCATCCTCAGAAACCACTTCGCCATGTGTGCGTTCCACTCACACAGAGTTTAACCGTTCTTTGCACAGAGCAGTTTGGAAACACTCTGTTTATAAAGTCTGCAAGTGGATATTTGGACCTCTTTGAGGATTTCGTTGGAAACGGGATTTCTTCATCTAATGCTAGACAGAAGAATTCTCAGTAAGTTCTTTGGTTTGCAGTTATTCAACTCACAGAGTTGAACCTTCCTTTAGACAGAGCACATTTGAAACACTCTTTTAGTGGAATTTGCAATTGGAGATTTCAAGCGCTTTGGGGCCAATGGTAGAAAAGGAAATATCTTCTTATAAAACCTAGACAGAATCATTCTCAGAAACGATTTTCTGATGTGTGCATTCCACTCACAGAGTTTTACCTTTCTTCTCATAGAGCAGTTTGGAAACACTCTGTTTGGAAAGTCTGCAAGTGGATATTTGGACCTCTTTGAGGATTTCGTTGGAAACGGATTTCTTCATCTAATGCTAGACAGAAGAATTCTCGGTAACTTCTTTGGCTTGCGTGTATTCAACTCACAGAGTTGATCCTTCGTTTAGACAGAGCAGATTTGAAACACTCTTTTTGTGGAATTTGCAAGTGGAGATTTCAAGCGCTCTGCGGCCAATGGTAGAAAAGGTAATACCTTCTTATAAAAACTAGAGAGAATCATTCTCAGAAACCACTTTGTGTTGTGTGCATTCCACTCACAGAATTTAACCTTTCTTTTCACAGAGCAGTTTGGAAACACTCTGTTTGTAAAGGCTGCAGGTGGATATTTGGACCTGTTTGAGGATTTCATTGGAAACAGGGTTTCTTCATCTAATGCTAGACAGAAGAATTCTCGGTAACTGCTTTGCATTGCGTGCATTCAACTCACAGATTTGAACCTTCCTTTAGAGAGAACAGATTTGAAGCACTCTTTTTCTGGAATTTGCAATTGGAGATTTCTAGCGCTTTGTGGTCAATTGTAGAAAAGGAAATATCTTTATATAAAAACTAGAGAGAATCATTCTCAGAAACGACTTTGGGATGTGTGCATTCCACTCACAGAGTTTAACCTTCCTCTTCATAGAGTAGTTTGGAAACACTCTGTTTGTGAAGTCCGCAAGTGGATTTTTGGACCTCTTTGAGGATTTCGTTGCAAACGGGATTTCTTCATCCAATGCTAGACACAAGAATTCCTAGTAGCTTCTTTGTGTTGCGTGTATTCAACTCACAGTATTGAACCTTCCTTTAGGCAGAGCAGATTTGAAACACTCTTTTTGTGGAATTTCCAAGTGGAGATTTCAAGCGATTTGGGGACTATGATTGAAAAGGAAATATCTTCATATAAAAATTAGACAGAATCATTCCCAGAAACCACTTTGTAATGTGTGCGTTCCACTAACAGAGTTCAAACTTACTTTTCACAGTGCAGTTTGGAAACACTCTGTTTGTAAAGTCTGCAAGTGGATATTTGGACCTCTTTGAGGATTTCGTTGGAAACGGGATTTCTTCATCTAATGCTAGACAGAAGAATTCTCAGTAACTTTTTTGTGTTGCATGCATTCAGCTCACAGAGTTTAAACTTCCTTCAGACAGAGCAGATTTGAAACACTCTTTTTGTGGAATTTGAAATTGGAGACTTCAAGATCTTTTGGGCCAATGTTAGAAAAGGAAAAATATTCCTATGAAAACTAGAGAGAATCATTTTCAGGAACCACTTTGCGATGTGTGCGTTCCACACACAGAGTTTAACCTTTCTTTTCATAGAGCAGTTTGGAAACAAACTGTTTGTAAATCTGCATGTGGATATTTGTACCTCTTTGAGGAATTCGTTGGAAACCGGATTTCTTCATATAATGCAAGACAGAAGAATTTTCAGTAAGTTATTTGGGTTGCATGTATTCAACTCACAGAGTTGAACCTTCCTTTAGAAGGAGCAGATTTGAAACACTCTTTTTGTGGAATTTGCAAGTAGAGATTTCAAGCGCTTTGTTTCCAATTGTAGAAAAGGAAATATCTTCGCATAAAAACTACAGAGAATCATCCTCAGAAACCACATTGCCATGTGTGCGTTCCACTCACAGAGTTTAACCGTTCTTTTCACTGAGCAGTTTGGAAACACTCTCTTTGTAAAGTCTGCAAGTGGATATTTGGACCTCTTTGAGGATTTCGTTGGAAAGGGTATTTCTTCATCTAATGCTAGACAGAAGAATTCTCAGTAACTTCTTGAGTTGCGTGTATTCACCTCCCAGATTTGAAACTTCCTTTAGACAGAGCAGATTTGAAACACTCTTTTTGTGGAATTTGCAAGTGGAGATTTCAAGCGCTTTGCGGCCAAAGGTAGAAAAGGAAATATCTTCACATAAAAACTAGAGAGAATCATTCTCTGAAACCACTTTGTGATGTGTGCGTTCCACTCACCGAATTTAACCTTTCTTTTCACAGAGCACCTTGGAAACACTTTGTTTGTAAAGTCTGCAGGTGGATATTTTTATCTCTTTGAGGATTTAATTGGAAACGGGATATCTTCATCTTATGACAGACTGAAGAATTCTCGGTAACTTCTTTGCATTGCGTGTATTCAACTCACAGATTTGAACCTTCCTTTAGACAGAACAGATTTGAAACACTCTTTTGTGGAATTTGCAAGTGGAGATTTCAAGCGCTTTACGGCCAATGGTAGAAAAGGAAATATCTTCATATAAAAACTAGAGAGAATCATTCTCAGAAACCACTTTGTGATGTGTGCATTCCACTCACCGAATTTAACCTTTCTTTTCACAGAGCACTTTGGAAATACTTTGTTTGTAAAGTCTGCAGGTGCATAGATGTATCTCTTTGAGGATTTCATTGGAAACGGGATATCTTCATCTTATGATAGACTGAAGAATTCTCGGTAACTTCTTTGCATTGCGTGTATTCAACTCACAGATTTGAACATTCCTTTGGACAGAACAGATTTGAAACACTCTTTTGTGGAATTTGCAAGTGGAGATTTCAAGCGCTTTGCGGCTAATGGTAGAAATGGAAATATCTTCATATAAAAACTTGAGAGAATCATTCTCAGAAACCACTTTGGGATGCGTGCGTTCCACTCACAGAGTTTAAACTTTGTTTTCACCGTGCAGTTTGTAAACACTCTGTTTGTAACGTCTGCAAGTGGATATTTGGACCTCTTTGAGGATTTCGTTGGAAACGGGATTTCTTCATATAATGCAAGACGGAAGAATTTTTAGTAAGTTATTTGGATTGCGTGTATTCAAGTCACAGTGTTGAACCTTCCTTTAGAAGGATCAGATTTGAAACACACTTTTTGTGGAATTTGCAAGTAGAAATTTCAAGCGCTTTGTGGCCAATGGTAGAAAAGGAAATATCTTCGTATATAAACTAGAGAGAATCATCCTCAGAAACCACTTCGCCATGTGTGCGTTCCACTCACACACAGTTTAACCGTTCTTTTCACAGAGCAGTTTGGAAACACTCTGTTTATAAAGTCTGCAAGTGGATATTTGGACCTCTTTGAGGATTTCGTTGGAAACGGGATTTCTTCATCTAATGCTAGACAGAAGAATTCTCAGTAAGTTCTTTGGTTTGCAGTTATTCAACTCACAGAGTTGAACCTTCCTTTAGACAGAGCAGATTTGAAACACTCTTTTTGTGGAATTTGCAATTGGAAATTTCAAGCGCTTTGGGGCCAATGGTAGAAAAGGAAATATCTTCATATAAAACCTAGACAGAATCATTCTCAGAAACGACTTTCTGATGTGTGCGTTCCACTCACAGAGTTTTACCTTTCTTCTCATAGAGCAGTTTGTAAACACTCTGTTTGTAAAGTCTGCAGGTGGATATTTGTACCAGTTTGAGGATTTCATTGGAAACAGGGTTTCTTCATCTAATGCTAGACAGAAGAATTCCCGGTTACTTCTTTGCATTGCGTGCATTCAACTCACAGATTTGAACCTTCCTTTAGACAGAACAGATTTGAAACACTCTTTTGTGGAAATTGCAAGTGGAGATTTCAAGCGCTTTGCGGCCAATGGTAGAAAAGGAAATATCTTCATATAAAAACTAGAGAGAATCATTCTCAGAAACCACTTTGTGATGTGTGCGTTCCACTCACCGAATTTAACCTTTCTTTTCACAGAGCACTTTGGAAACACTTTGTTTGTAAAGTCTACATGTGGATATTTGTATCTCTTTGAGGATTTCATTGGAAACGGGATATCTTCATCTTATGATAGACTGAAGAATTCTCGGTAACTTCTTTGCATTGCGTGTATTCAACTCACAGATTTGAACCTTCCTTTGGACAGAACAGATTTGAAACACCCTTTTGTGGAATTTGCAAGTGGAGATTTTAAGCGCTTTGCGACTAATGGTAGAAAACGAAATATCTTCATATAAAAACTAGAGAGAATCATTCTCAGAAACCACTTTGGGATGTGTGCGTTCCACTCACAGAGTTTAAACTTTGTTTTCACAGTGCAGTTTGTAAACACTCTGTTTGTAACGTCTGCAAGTGGATATTTGGACCTCTTTGAGGATTTCGTTGGAAACGGGATTTCTTCATATAATGCAAGACGGAAGAATTTTTAGTAAGTTATTTGGATTGCGTGTATTCAAGTCACAGTGTTGAACCTTCGTTTAGAAGGATCAGATTTGAAACACACTTTTTGTGGAATTTCCAAGTAGAAATTTCAAGCGCTTTGTGGCCAATGGTAGAAAAGGAAATAACTTCATATATAAACTAGAGAGAATCATCCTCAGAAACCACTTCGCCATGTGTGCGTTCCACTCACACAGAGTTTAACCGTTCTTTTCACAGAGCAGTTTGGAAACACTCTGTTTATAAAGTCTGCAAGTGGATATTTGGACCTGTTTGAGGATTTCGTTGGAAACGGGATTTCTTCATCTAATGCTAGACAGAAGAATTCTCAGTAACTTTTTTGTGTTGCATGTATTCAGCTCACAGAGTTTAAACTTCCTTCAGACAGAGCAGATTTGAAACACTCTTTTTGTGGAATTTGAAATTGGAGACTTCAAGATCTTTTGGGCCAATGTTAGAAAAGGAAAAATATTCCTATGAAAACTAGAGAAAATCATTTTCAGGAACCACTTTGCGATGTGTGCGTTCCACACACAGAGTTTAACCTTTCTTTTCATAGAGCAGTTTGGAAACAAACTGTTTGTAAATCTGCATGTGGATATTTGTACCTCTTTGAGGAATTCGTTGGAAACGGGAATTCTTCATATAATGCAAGAGAGAAGAATTTTCAGTAAGTTATTTGGGTTGCATGTATTCAACTCACAGAGTTGAACCTTCCTTTAGAAGGAGCCGATTTGAAACACTCTTTTTGTGGAATTTGCAAGTAGAGATTTCAAGCGCTTTGTTTCCAATTGTAGAAAAGGTAATATCTTCGCATAAAAACTACAGAGAAAAATCCTCAGAAACCACTTTGCCATGTGTGCGTTCCACTCACAGAGATTAACCGTTCTTTTCACTGAGCAGTTTGTAAACACTCTCTTTGTAAAGTCTGCAAGTGGATATTTGGCCCTCTTTGAGGATTTCGTTGGAAAGGGTATTTCTTCATCTAATGCTAGACAGAAGAATTCTCAGTAACTTCTTGAGTTTCGTGTATTCACCTCCCAGTTTTGAAATTTCCTTTAGACAGAGAAGATTTGAAACACTCTTTTTGTGGAATTTGCAAGTGGAGATTTCAAGCGCTTTGCGGCCAAAGGTAGTAAAGGAAATATCTTCATATAAAAACTAGAGAGAATCATTCTCAGAAACCACTTTGTGATGTGTGCGTTCCACTCACCGAATTTAACCTTTCTTTTCTCAGAGCACTTTGGAAACACTTTGTGTGTAAAGTCTGCAGGTGCATATTTGTATCTCTTTGAGGATTTCTTTGGAAAGGGGATATCTTCATCTTATGATAGACTGAAGAATTCTCGGTAACTTCTTTGCATTGCGTGTATTCAACTCACAGATTTGAACCTTCCTTTAGACAGAACAGATTTGAAACACTCTTTTGTGGAATTTGCAAGTGGAGATTTCAAGCGCTTTGTGGCCAATGGTAGAAAAGGAAATATCTTCATATAAAAACTAGAGAGAATCATTCTCAGAAACCACTTTGTGATGTGTGCGTTCCACTCACCGAATTTAACCTTTCTTTTCACAGAGCACTTTGGAAATACTTTGTATGTAAAGTCTGCATGTGCAAAGATGTATCTCTTTGAGGATTTCATTGGAAACGGGGTATCTTCATCTTATGATAGACTGAAGAATTCTCGGTAACTTCTTTGCATTGCGTGTATTCAACTCACAGATTTGAACCTTCCTTTGGACAATACAGATTTGAAACACTCTTTTGTGGAATTTGCAAGTGGAGATTTCAAGCGCTTTGCGGCTAATGGTAGAAAAGGAAATCTCTTCATATAAAAACTTGAGAGAATCATTTTCAGTAACCACTTTGGGATGTGTGCGTTCCACTCACTGAGTTTAAACTTTCTTTTCACCGTGCAGTTTGTAAACACTCTGTTTGTAACGTCTGCAAGTGGATATTTGGACCTCTTTGAAGATTTCGTTGGAAACGGGATTTCTTCATCTAATGCTAGACAGAGGAATTCTCAGTAAGTTCTTTTGTTTGCAGTTATTCAACTCACAGAGTTGAACCTTCCTTTAGACAGAGCAGATTTGAAACACTCTTTTTGTGGAATTTGCAATTGGAGATTTCAAGCGCTTTGGGGCCAATGGTAGAAAAGGAAATATCTTCTTATAAAACCTAGACAGAATCATTCTCAGAAACGACTTTCTGATGTGTGCGTTCCACTCACAGAGTTTTCCCTTTCTTCTCATAGAGCAGTTTGGAAACACTCTGTTTGGAAAGTCTGCTAGTGGATATTTGGACCTCTTTGAGGATTTCGTTGGAAACGGATTTCTTCATCTAATGCTAGACAGAAGAATTCTCGGTAACTTCTTTGGCTTGCGTGTATTCAACTCACAGAGGTGATCCTTCGTTTAGACAGAGAAGATTTGAAACACTCTTTTTGTGGAATTTGCAAGTGGAGATTTCAAGCGCTCTGCGGCCAATGGTAGAAAAGGTAATACCTTCTTATAAAAACTAGAGAGAATCATTCTCAGAAACCACTTTGTGTTGTGTGCGTTCCACTCGCAGAATTTAACCTTTCTTTTCACAGAGCAGTTTGGAAACACTCTGTTTGTAAAGGCTGCAGGTGGATATTTGGACCTGTTTGAGGATTTCATTGGAAACAGGGTTTCTTCATCTAATGCTAGACAGAAGAATTCTCGGTAACTTCTTACCATTGCGTGCATTCAACTCACAGATTTGAAACTTCCTTTAGACAGAACAGATTTGAAGCACTCTTTTTCTGGAATTTGCAATTGGAGATTTCTAGCGCTTTGGGGACAATGGTAGAAAAGGAAATATCTTTATATAAAACCTAGAGAGAATCATTCTCTGAAACGACTTTGGGATGTGTGCATTCCACTCACAGAGTTTAACCTTCCTTTTCATAGAGTAGTTTGGAAACACTCTGTTTGTGAAGTCCGCAAGTGGATATTTGGACCTCTTTGGTTATTTCGTTGCAAACGGGATTTCTTCATCCAATGCTAGACACAAGAATTCCTAGTAGCTTCTTTGTGTTGCTTGTATTCAACTCACAGTATTGAACCTTCCTTTAGGCAGAGCAGATTTGAAACACTCTTTTTGTGGAATTTCCAAGTGGAGATTTCAAGCGATTTGGGGACTATGATTGAAAAGGAAATATCTTCATATAAAAATTAGACAGAATCATTCCCAGAAACCACTTTGTAATGTGTGCGTTCCACTAACAGAGTTCAAACTTACTTTTCACAGTGCAGTTTGGAAACACTCTGTTTATAAAGTCTGCAAGTGGATATTTGGACCTCTTTGAGGATTTCGTTGGAAACGGGATTTCTTCATCTAATGCTAGACAGAAGAATTCTCAGTAACTTTTTTGTGTTGCAAGTATTCAGCTCACAGAGTTTAAACTTCCTTCAGACAGAGCAGATTTGAAACACTCTTTTTGTGGAATTTGAAATTGGAGACTTCAAGATCTTTTGGGCCAATGTTAGAAAAGGAAAAATATTCCAATGAAAACTAGAGAGAATCATTTTCAGGAACCACTTTGCGATGTGTGCGTTCCACACACAGAGTTTAACCTTTCTTTTCATAGAGCAGTTTGGAAACAAACTGTTTGTAAATCTGCATGTGGATATTTGTACCTCTTTGAGGAATTCGTTGGAAACGGGATTTCTTCATATAATGCAAGACAGAAGAATTTTCAGTAAGTTATTTGGGTTGCATGTATTCAACTCACAGAGTTGAACCTTCCTTTAGAAGGAGCAGATTTGAAACACTCTTTTTGTGGAATTTGCAAGTAGAGATTTCAAGCGCTTTGTTTCCAATTGTAGAAAAGGAAATATCTTCGCATAAAAACTACAGAGAATCATCCTCAGAAACCACTTTGCCATGAGTGCGTTTCACTCACAGAGTTTAACCGTTCTTTTCACAGAGCAGTTTGGAAACACTCTGTTTGTAAAGTCTGCAAGTGGATATTTGGACCTCTTTGAGGATTTCGTTGGAAAGGGTATTTCTTCATCTAATGCTAGACAGAAGAATTCTCAGCAACTTCTTGAGTTGCGTGTATTCACCTCCCAGATTTGAAACTTCCTTTAGACAGAGCAGATTTGAAACACTCTTTTTGCGGAATTTGCAAGTGGAGATTTCAAGCGCTTTGCGGCCAAAGGTAGAAAAGGAAATATCTTCATATAAAAACTAGAGAGAATCATTCACAGAAACCACTTTGTGATGTGTGCATTCCACTCACCGAATTTAACCTTTCTTTTCACAGAGCACTTTGGAATCACTTTGTTTGTAAAGTCTGCAGGTGCATATTTGTATCTCTTTGAGGATTTCATTGGAAACGGGATATCTTCATCTTATGATAGACTGAAGAATTCTCGGTAACTTCTTTGCATTGCAAGTATTCAACTCACAGATTTGAACCTTCCTTTGGACAGAACAGATTTGAAACACTCTTTTGTGGAATTTGCAAGTGGAGATTTCAAGCGCTTTGTGGCTAATGGTAGAAAAGGAAATATCTTCATATAAAAACTTGAGAGAATCATTCTCAGAAACCACTTTGGGATGTGTGCGTTCCACTCACAGAGTTTAAACTTTGTTTTCACCGTGCAGTTTGTAAACACTCTGTTTGTAACGTCTGCAAGTGGATATTTGGACCTCTTTGAGGATTTCGTTGGAAACGGGATTTCTTCATATAATGCAAGACGGAAGAATTTTTAGTAAGTTATTTGGATTGCGTGTATTCAAGTCACAGTGTTGAACCTACCTTTAGAAGGATCAGATTTGAAACAAACTTTTTGTGGAATTTGCAAGTAGAAATTTCAAGTGCTTTGTGGCCAATGGTAGAAAAGGAAATATCTTCGTATATAAACTAGAGAGAATCATCCTCAGAAACCACTTCGCCATGTGTGCGTTCCACTCACACAGAGTTTAACCGTTCTTTTCACAGTGCAGTTTGGAAACACTCTGTTTATAAAGTCTGCAAGTGGATATTTGGACCTCTTTGAGGATTTCTTTGGAAACGGGATTTCTTCATCTAATGCTAGACAGAAGAATTCTCAGTAAGTTCTTTGGTTTGCAGTTATTCAACCCACAGAGTTGAACCTTCCTTTAGACAGAGCAGAATTGAAACACTCTTTTTGTTTAACTTGCAATTGGAGATTTCAAGCGCTTTGGGGCCAATGGTAGAAAAGGAAATATCTTCATATAAAACCTAGACAGAATCATTCTCAGAAACGACTTTCTGATGTGTGCGTTCCACTCACAGAGTTTTACCTTTCTTCTCATAGAGCAGTTTGGAAACACTCTGTTTGGAAAGTCTGCAAGTGGATATTTGGACCTCTTTGAGGATTTCGTTGGAAACTGATTTCTTCATCTAATGCTAGACAGAAGAATTCTCGGTAACTTCTTTGGCTTGCGTGTATTCAACTCACAGAGTTGATCCTTCGTTTAGACAGAGAAGATTTGAAACACTCTTTTTGTGGAATTTGCAAGTGGAGATTTCAAGCGCTCTGCGGCCAATGGTAGAAAAGGTAATACCTTCTTATAAAAACTAGAGAGAATCATTCTCAGAAACCACTTTGTGTTGTGTGCATTCCACTCACAGAATTTAACCTTTCTTTTCACAGAGCAGTTTGGAAACACTCTGTTTGTAAAGTCTGCAGGTGGATATTTGGACCTGTTTGAGGATTTCATTGGAAACAGGGTTTCTTCATCTAATGCTAGACAGAAGAATTCTCGGTAACTTCTTTGCATTGCGTGCATTCAACTCACAGATTTGAACCTTCCTTTAGACAGAACAGATTTGAAGCACTCTTTTTCTGGAATTTGCAAGTGGAGATTTCTAGCGCCTTGGGGACAATGGTAGAGAAGGAAATATCTTTATATAAAAACTAGAGAGAATCATTCTCAGAAACGACTTTGGGATGTGTGCATTCCACTCACAGAGTTTAACCTTCCTTTTCATAGAGTAGTTTGGAAACACTCTGTTTGTGAATTCCGCAAGTGGATATTTGGACCTCTTTGAGGATTTCGTTGCAAACGGGATTTCTTCATCCAATGCTAGACACAAGAATTCCTAGTAGCTTCTTTGTGTTGCGTGTATTCAACTCACAGTATTGAACCTTCCTTTAGGCAGAGCAGATTTGAAACACTCTTTTTGTGGAATTTCCAAGTGGAGATTTCAAGCGATTTGGGGACTATGATTGAAAAGGAAATATCTTCATATAAAAATTAGACAGAATCATTCCCAGAAACCACTTTGTAATGTGTGCGTTCCACTAACAGAGTTCAAACTTACTTTTCACAGTGCAGTTTGGAAACACTCTGTTTGTAAAGTCTGCAAGTGGATATTTGGACCTCTTTGAGGATTTCGTTGGAAACGGGATTTCTTCATCTAATGCTAGACAGAAGAATTCTCAGTAACTTTTTTGTGTTGCATGTATTCAGCTCACAGAGTTTAAGCTTCCTTCAGACAGAGCAGATTTGAAACACTCTTTTTGTGGAATTTGAAATTGGAGACTTCAAGATCTTTTGGGCCAATGTTAGAAAAGGAAAAATATTCCTATGAAAACTAGAGAGAATCATTTTCAGGAACCACTTTGCGATGTGTGCGTTCCACACACAGAGTTTAACCTTTCTTTTCATAGAGCAGTTTGGAAACAAACTGTTTGTAAATCTGCATGTGGATATTTGTACCTCTTTGAGGAATTCGTTGGAAACCGGATTTCTTCATATAATGCAAGACAGAAGAATTTTCAGTAAGTTATTTGGGTTGCATGTATTCAACACACAGAGTTGAACCTTCCTTTAGAAGGAGCAGATTTGAAACACTCTTTTTTTGGAATTTGCAAGTAGAGATTTCAAGCGCTTTGTTTCCAATTGTAGAAAAGGAAATATCTTCGCATAAAAACTACAGAGAATCATCCTCAGAAACCACTTTGCCATGTGTGCATTCCACTAACACAGTTTAACCGTTCTTTTCACAGAGCAGTTTGGAAACACTCTCTTTGTAAAGTCTGCAAGTGGATATTTGGACCTCTTTGAGGATTTCGTTGGAAACGGGATATCTTCATTTTATGATAGACTGAAGAATTCTCGGTAACTTCTTTGCATTTCGTGTATTCAGTTCACAGATTTGAACCTTCCTTTGGACAGAACAGATTTGAAACACTCTTTTGTGGAATTTGCAAGTGGAGATTTCAAGCGCTTTGCGGCTAATGGTAGAAAAGGAAATATCTTCATATAAAAACTTGAGAGAATCATTCTCAGAAACCACTTTGGGATGTGTGCGTTCCACTCACAGAGTTTAAACTTTGTTTTCACCGTGCAGTTTGTAAACACTCTGTTTGTAACGTCTGCAAGTGGATATTTGGACCTCTTTTAGGATTTCGTTGGAAACGGGATTTTTTCATCTAATGCTAGACAGAAGAATTCTCAGTAAGTTCTTTGGTTTGCAGTTATTCAACTCACAGAGTTGAACCTTCCTTTAGACAGAGCACATTTGAAACACTCTTTTTGTGGAATTTGCAATTGGAGATTTCAAGCGCTTTGGGGCCAATGGTAGAAAAGGAAATATCTTCATATAAAACCTAGACAGAATCATTCTCAGAAACGACTTTCTGATGTGTGCGTTCCACTCAC
The DNA here is from genome assembly GCF_029281585.2 of Gorilla gorilla gorilla. Lineage (NCBI taxonomy): Eukaryota > Metazoa > Chordata > Mammalia > Primates > Hominidae > Gorilla > Gorilla gorilla. The sequence continues at coordinate 24,555,864 of NC_073248.2, read as the reverse complement.
AGAGTTTTACCTTTCTTCTCATAGAGCAGTTTGGAAACACTCTGTTTGGAAAGTCTGCAAGTGGATATTTGGACCTCTTTGAGGATTTCGTTGGAAACGGATTTCTTCATCTAATGCTAGACAGAAGAATTCTCGGTAACTTCTTTGGCTTGCGTGTATTCAACTCACAGAGTTGATCCTTCGTTTAGACAGAGAAGATTTGAAACACTCTTTTTGTGGAATTTGCAAGTGGAGATTTCAAGCGCTCTGCGGCCAATGGTAGAAAAGGTAATACCTTCTTATAAAAACTAGAGAGAATCATTCTCAGAAACCACTTTGTGTTGTGTGCATTCCACTCACAGAATTTAACCTTTCTTTTCACAGAGCAGTTTGGAAACACTCTGTTTGTAAAGGCTGCAGCTGGATATTTGGACCTGTTTGAGGATTTCATTGGAAACAGGGTTTCTTCATCTAATGCTAGACAGAAGAATTCTCGGTAACTTCTTTGCATTGCGTGCATTCAACTCACAGATTTGAACCTTCCTTTAGACAGAACAGATTTGAAGCACTCTTTTTCTGGAATTTGCAAGTGCAGATTTCTAGCGCTTTGGGGTCAATGGTAGAAAAGGAAATATCTTTATATAAAAACTAGAGAGAATCATTCTCAGAAACGACTTTGGGATGTGTGCATTCCACTCACAGAGTTTAACCTTCCTTTTCATAGAGTAGTTTGGAAACACTCTGTTTGTGAATTCCGCAAGTGGATATTTGGACCTCTTTGGTTATTTCGTTGCAAACGGGATTTCTTCATCCAATGCTAGACACAAGAATTCTTAGTAGCTTCTTTGTGTTGCGTGTATTCAACTCACAGTATTGAACCTTCCTTTAGGCAGAGCAGATTTGAAACACTCTTTTTGTGGAATTTCCAAGTGGAGATTTCAAGCGATTTGGGGACTATGATTGAAAAGGAAATATCTTCATATAAAAATTAGACAGAATCATTCCCAGAAACCACTTTGTAATGTGTGCGTTCCACAAAACAGAGTTCAAACTTACTTTTCACAGTGCAGTTTAGAAACACTCTGTTTGTAAAGTCTGCAAGTGGATATTTGGACCTCTTTGAGGATTTCGTTGGAAACGGGATTTCTTCATCTAATGCTAGACAGAAGAATTCTCAGTAACTTTTTTGTGTTGCATGTATTCAGCTCACAGAGTTTAAACTTCCTTCAGACAGAGCAGATTTGAAACACTCTTTTTGTGGAATTTGAAATTGGAGACTTCAAGATCTTTTGGGCCAATGTTAGAAAAGGAAAAATATTCCTATGAAAACTAGAGAGAATCATTTTCAGGAACCACTTTTCGATGTGTGCGTTCCACACACAGAGTTTAACCTTTCTTTTCATAGAGCAGTTTGGAAACAAACTGTTTGTAAATCTGCATGTGGATATTTGTACCTCTTTGAGGAATTCGTTGGAAACGGGATTTCTTCATATAATGCAAGACAGAAGAATTTTCAGTAAGTTATTTGGGTTGCATGTATTCAACTCACAGAGTTGAACCTTCCTTTAGAAGGAGCCGATTTGAAACACTCTTTTTGTGGAATTTGCAAGTAGAGATTTCAAGCGCTTTGTTTCCAATTGTAGAAAAGGAAATATCTTCGCATAAAAACTACAGAGAATCATCCTCAGAAACCACATTGCCATGTGTGCGTTCCACTCACAGAGTTTAACCGTTCTTTTCACAGAGCAGTTTGGAAACACTCTTTTTGTAAAGTCTGCAAGTGGATATTTGGACCTCTTTGAGGATTTCGTTGGAAAGGGTATTTCTTCATCTAATGCTAGACAGAAGAATTCTCAGTAACTTCTTGAGTTACGTGTATTCACCTCCCAGATTTGAAACTTCCTTTAGACAGAGCAGATTTGAAACACTCTTTTTGTGGAATTTGCTAGTGGAGATTTCAAGCGCTTTGCGGCCAAAAGTAGAAAAGGAAATATCTTCACATAAAAACTAGAGAGAATCATTCTCAGAAACCACTTTGTGATGTGGGCGTTCCACTCACGAATTAATTGAACCTTTCTTTTCACAGAGCACTTTGGAAACACTTTGCTTGTAAAGTCTGCAGGTGGATATTTTTATCTCTTTGAGGATTTCATTGGAAACGGGATATCTTCATCTTATGACAGACTGAAGAATTCTCGGTAACTTCTTTGCATTGCGTGCATTCAACTCACAGATTTGAACCTTCCTTTAGACAGAACAGATTTGAAACACTCTTTTGTGGAATTTGCAAGTGGAGATTTCAAGCGCTTTGCGGCCAATGGTAGAAAAGGAAAATATCTTCATATAAAAACTAGAGAGAATCATTCTCAGAAACCACTTTGTGATGTGTGCATTCCACTCACCGAATTTAACCTTTCTTTTCACAGAGCACTTTGGAAATACTTTGTTTGTAAAGTCTGCAGGTGCATAGATGTATCTCTTTGAGGATTTCATTGGAAACGGGATATCTTCATCTTATGATAGACTGAAGAATTCTCGGTAACTTCTTTGCATTGCGTGTATTCAACTCACAGATTTGAACCTTCCTTTGGACAGAACAGATTTGAAACACTCTTTCGTGGAATTTGCAAGTGGAGATTTCAAGCGCTTTGCGGCTTATGGTAGAAAAAGAAATATCTTCATATAAATACTTGAGAGAATCATTCTCAGAAACCACTTTGGGATGTGTGCGTTCCACTCACAGAGTTTAAACTTTGTTTTCACCGTGCAGTTTGTAAACACTCTGTTTGTAACGTCTGCAAGTGGATATTTGGACCTCTTTGAGGATTTCGTTGGAAACGGGATTTCTTCATATAATGCAAGACGGAAGAATTTTTAGTAAGTTATTTGGATTGCGTGTATTCAAGTCACAGTGTTGAACCTTCCTTTAGAAGGATCAGATTTGAAACACACTTTTTGTGGAATTTGCAAGTAGAAATTTCAAGCGCTTTGTGGCCAATGGTAGAAAAGGAAATATCTTCGTATATAAACTAGAGAGAATCATCCTCAGAAACCACTTCGCCATGTGTGCGTTCCACTCACACAGAGTTTAACCGTTCTTTTCACAGAGCAGTTTGGAAACACTCTGTTTATAAAGTCTGCAAGTGGATATTTGGACCTCTTTGAGGATTTCGTTGGAAACGGGATTTCTTCATCTAATGCTAGACAGAAGAATTCTCAGTAAGTTCTTTGGTTTGCAGTTATTCAACTCACAGAGTTGAACCTTCCTTTAGACAGAGCAGATTTGAAACACTCTTTTTGTGGAATTTGCAATTGGAGATTTCAAGCGCTTTGGGGCCAATGGTAGAAAAGGAAATATCTTCATATAAAACCTAGACAGAATCATTCTCAGAAACGACTTTCTGATGTGTGCGTTCCACTCACAGAGTTTTACCTTTCTTCTCATAGAGCAGTTTGGAAACACTCTGTTTGGAAAGTCTGCAAGTGGATATTTGGACCTCTTTGAGGATTTCGTTGGAAACGGATTTCTTCATCTAATGCTAGACAGAAGAATTCTCGGTAACTTCTTTGGCTTGCGTGTATTCAACTCACAGAGTTGATCCTTCGTTTAGACAGAGCAGATTTGAAACACTCTTTTTGTGGAATTTGCAATTGGAGATTTCAAGCGCTCTGCGGCCAATGGTAGAAAAGGTAATACCTTCTTATAAAAACTAGAGAGAATCATTCTCAGAAACCACTTTGTGTTGTGTGCATTCCACTCACAGAATTTAACCTTTCTTTTCACAGAGCAGTTTGGAAACACTCTGTTTGTAAAGGCTGCAGCTGGATATTTGGACCTGTTTGAGGATTTCATTGGAAACAGGGTTTCTTCATCTAATGCTAGACAGAAGAATTCTCGGTAACTTCTTTGCATTGCGTGCATTCAACTCACGGATTTGAACCTTCCTTTAGACAGAACAGATTTGAAGCACTCTTTTTCTGGAATTTGCAAGTGGAGATTTCTAGCGCTTTGGGGACAATGGTAGAAAAGGAAATATCTTTATATAAAAACTAGAGAGAATCATTCTCAGAAACGACTTTGGGATGTGTGCATTCCACTCACAGAGTTTAACCTTCCTTTTCATAGAGTAGTTTGGAAACACTCTGTTTGTGAAGTCCGCAAGTGGATTTTTGGACCTCTTTGAGGATTTCTTTGCAAACGGGATTTCTTCATCCAATGCTAGACACAAGAATTCCTAGTAGCTTCTTTGTGTTGCGTGTATTCAACTCACAGTATTGAACCTTCCTTTAGGCAGAGCAGATTTGAAACACTCTTTTTGTGGAATTTCCAAGTGGAGATTTCAAGCGATTTGGGGACTATGATTGAAAAGGAAATATCTTCATATAAAAATTAGACAGAATCATTCCCAGAAACCACTTTGTAATGTGTGCGTTCCACTAACAGAGTTCAAACTTACTTTTCACAGTGCAGTTTGGAAACACTCTGTTTGTAAAGTCTGCAAGTGGATATTTGGACCTCTTTGAGGATTTCGTTGGAAACGGGATTTCTTCATCTAATGCTAGACAGAAGAATTCTCAGTAACTTTTTTGTGTTGCATGTATTCAGCTCACAGAGTTTAAACTTCCTTCAGACAGAGCAGATTTGAAACACTCTTTTTGTGGAATTTGAAATTGGAGACTTCAAGATTTTTTGGGCCAATGTTAGAAAAGGAAAAATATTCCTATGAAAACTAGAGAGAATCATTTTCAGGAACCACTTTGTGATGTGTGCGTTCCACACACAGAGTTTAACCTTTCTTTTCATAGAGCAGTTTGGAAACAAACTGTTTGTAAATCTGCATGTGGATATTTGTACCTCTTTGAGGAATTCGTTGGAAACGGGATTTCTTCATATAATGCAAGACAGAAGAATTTTTAGTAAGTTATTTGGGTTGCATGTATTCAACTCACAGAGTTGAACCTTCCTTTAGAAGGAGCAGATTTGAAACACTCTTTTTGTGGAATTTGCAAGTAGAGATTTCAAGCGCTTTGGGGCCAATTGTAGAAAAGGAAATATCTTCGCATAAAAACTACAGAGAATCATCCTCAGAAACCACTTTGCCATGTGTGCGTTCCACTCACAGAGTTTAACCGTTCTTTTCACTGAGCAGTTTGGAAACACTCTCTTTGTAAAGTCTGCAAGTGGATATTTGGACCTCTTTGAGGATTTCGTTGGAAAGGGTATTTCTTCATCTAATGCAAGACAGAAGAATTCTCAGTAACTTCTTGAGTTGCGTGTATTCACCTCCCAGATTTGAAACTTCCTTTAGACAGAGCAGATTTGAAACACTCTTTTTGTGGAATTTGCAAGTGGAGATTTCAAGCGCTTTGCGGCCAAAGGTAGAAAAGGAAATATCTTCACATAAAAACTAGAGAGAATCATTCTCTGAAACCACTTTGTGATGTGTGCGTTCCACTCACCGAATTTAATCTTTCTTTTCACAGAGCACCTTGGAAACACTTTGTTTGTAAAGTCTGCAGGTGGATATTTTTATCTCTTTGAGGATTTAATTGGAAACGGGATATCTTCATCTTATGACAGACTGAAGAATTCTCGGTAACTTCTTTGCATTGCGTGTATTCAACTCACAGATTTGAACCTTCCTTTAGACAGAACAGATTTGAAACACTCTTTTGTGGAATTTGCAAGTGGAGATTTCAAGCGCTTTGCGGCCAATGGTAGAAAAGGAAATATCTTCATATAAAAACTAGAGAGAATCATTCTCAGAAACCACTTTGTGATGTGTGCATTCCACTCACCGAATTTAACCTTTCTTTTCACAGAGCACTTTGGAAATACTTTGTTTGTAAAGTCTGCAGGTGCATAGATGTATCTCTTTGAGGATTTCATTGGAAACGGGATATCTTCATCTTATGATAGACTGAAGAATTCTCGGTAACTTCTTTTCATTGCGTGTATTCAACTCACAGATTTGAACCTTCCTTTGGACAGAACAGATTTGAAACACTCTTTTGTGGAATTTGCAAGTGGAGATTTCAAGCGCTTTGCGGCTAATGGTAGAAAAGGAAATATCTTCATATAAAAACTTGAGAGAATCATTCTCAGAAACCACTTTGGGATGCGTGCGTTCCACTCACAGAGTTTAAACTTTGTTTTCAACGTGCAGTTTGTAAACACTCTGTTTGTAACGTCTGCAAGTGGATATTTGGACCTCTTTGAGGATTTCGTTGGAAACGGGATTTCTTCATATAATGCAAGACGGAAGAATTTTTAGTAAGTTATTTGGATTGCGTGTATTCAAGTCACAGTGTTGAACCTTCCTTTAGAAGGATCAGATTTGAAACACACTTTTTGTGGAATTTGCAAGTAGAAATTTCAAGCGCTTTGTGGCCAATGGTAGAAAAGGAAATATCTTCGTATATAAACTAGAGAGAATCATCCTCAGAAACCACTTCGCCATGTGTGCGTTCCACTCACACAGAGTTTAACCGTTCTTTTCACAGAGCAGTTTGGAAACACTCTGTTTATAAAGTCTGCAAGTGGATATTTGGACCTCTTTGAGGATTTCGTTGGAAACGGGATTTCTTCATCTAATGCTAGACAGAAGAATTCTCAGTAAGTTCTTTTGTTTGCAGGTATTCAACTCACAGGGTTGAACCTTCCTTTAGACAGAGCAGATTTGAAACACTCTTTTTGTGGAATTTGCAATTGGAGATTTCAAGCGCTTTGGGGCCAATGGTAGAAAAGGAAATATCTTCATATAAAACCTAGACAGAATCATTCTCAGAAACGACTTTCTGATGTGTGCGTTCCACTCACAGAGTTTTACCTTTCTTCTCATAGAGCAGTTTGGAAACACTGTGTTTGTCAAGTCTGCAGGTGGATATTTGGAACTGTTTGAGGATTTCATTGGAAACAGGGTTTCTTCATCTAATGCTAGACAGAAGAATTCTCGGTAACTTCTTTGCATTGCGTGCATTCAACTCACAGATTTGAAACTTCCTTTAGACAGAGCAGATTTGAAGCACTCTTTTTCTGGAATTTGCAAGTGGAGATTTCTAGCGCTTTGGGGACAATGGTAGAAAAGGAAATATCTTTATATAAAAACTAGAGAAAATCATTCTCAGAAACGACTTTGGGATGTGTGCATTCCACTCACAGAGTTTAACCTTCCTTTTCATAGAGTAGTTTGGAAACACTCTGTTTGTGAAGTCCGCAAGTGGATTTTTGGACCTCTTTGAGGATTTCTTTGCAAACGGGATTTCTTCATCCAATGCTAGACACAAGAATTCCTAGTAGCTTCTTTGTCTTGCGTGTATTCAACTCACAGTATTGAACCTTCCTTTAGGCAGAGCAGTTTTGAAACACTCTTTTTGTGGAATTTCCAAGTGGAGATTTCAAGCGATTTGGGGACTATGATTGAAAAGGAAATATCTTCATATAAAAATTAGACAGAATCATTCCCAGAAACCACTTTGTAATGTGTGCGTTCCACTAACAGAGTTCAAACTTACTTTTCAGAGTGCAGTTTGGAAACACTCTGTTTGTAAAGTCTGCAAGTGGATATTTGGACCTCTTTGAGGATTTCGTTGGAAACGGGATTTCTTCATCTAATGCTAGACAGAAGAATTCTCAGTAACTTTTTTGTGTTGCATTTATTCAGCTCACAGAGTTTAAACTTCCTTCAGACAGAGCAGATTTGAAACACTCTTTTTGTGGAATTTGAAATTGGAGACTTCAAGATCCTTTGGGCAAACGTTAGAAAAGGAAAAATATTCCTATGAAAACTAGAGAGAATCATTTTCAGGAACCACTTTGTGATGTGTGCGTTCCACACACAGAGTTTAACCTTTCTTTTCATAGAGCAGTTTGGAAACAAACTGTTTGTAAATCTGCATGTGGATATTTGTACCTCTTTGAGGAATTCGTTGGAAACGGGATTTCTTCATATAATGCTAGACAGAAGAATTTTCAGTAAGTTATTTGGGTTGCATGTATTCAACTCACAGAGTTGAACCTTCCTTTAGAAGGAGCAGATTTGAAACACTCTTTTAGTGGAATTTGCAAGTAGAGATTTCAAGCGCTTTGTTTCCAATTGTAGAAAAGGAAATATCTTCGCACAAAAACTACAGAGAATCATCCTCAGAAACCACTTTGCCATGTGTGCGTTCCACTCACAGAGTTTAACCGTTCTTATCACAGAGCAGTTTGGAAACTCTCTGGTTGTAAAGTCTGCAAGTGGATATTTGGACCTCTTTGAGGATTTCGTTGGAAAGGGTATTTCTTCATCTAATGCTAGGCAGAAGAATTCTCAGTAACTTCTTGAGTTGCGTGTATTCACCTCCCAGATTTAAAACTTCCTTTAGACAGAGCAGATTTGAAACACTCTTCTGTGGAATTTGCAAGTGGAGATTTCAAGCGCTTTGCGGCCAATGGTAGAAAAGGAAATATCTTCATATAAAAACTATAGAGAATCATTCTCAGAAACCACTTTGTGATGTGTGCGTTCCACTCACCGAATTTAACCTTTCTTTTCACAGAGCACTTTGGAAACACTTTGTTTGTAAAGTCTGCAAGTGGATATTTGGACCTCTTTGAGGATTTCGTTGGAAACGGGATTTCTTCATCTAATGCTAGACAGAAGAATTCTCAGTAACTTTTTTGTGTTGCATTTATTCAGCTCACAGAGTTTAAACTTCCTTCAGACAGAGCAGATTTGAAACACTCTTTTTGTGGAATTTGAAATTGGAGACTTCAAGATCCTTTGGGCAAACGTTAGAAAAGGAAAAATATTCCTATGAAAACTAGAGAGAATCATTTTCAGGAACAACTTTGTGATGTGTGCGTTCCACACACAGAGTTTAACCTTTCTTTTCATAGAGCAGTTTGGAAACAAACTGTTTGTAAATCTGCATGTGGATATTTGTACCTCTTTGAGGAATTCGTTGGAAACGGGATTTCTTCATATAATGCTAGACAGAAGAATTTTCAGTAAGTTATTTGGGTTGCATGTATTCAACTCACAGAGTTGAACCTTCCTTTAGAAGGAGCAGATTTGAAACACTCTTTTAGTGGAATTTGCAAGTAGAGATTTCAAGCGCTTTGTTTCCAATTGTAGAAAAGGAAATATCTTCGCATAAAAACTACAGAGAATCATCCTCAGAAACCACTTTGCCATGTGTGCGTTCCACTCACAGAGTTTAACCGTTCTTATCACAGAGCAGTTTGGAAACTCTCTGGTTGTAAAGTCTGCAAGTGGATATTTGGACCTCTTTGAGGATTTCGTTGGAAACGGTATTTCTTCATCTAATGCTAGGCAGAAGAATTCTCAGTAACTTCTTGAGTTGCGTGTATTCACCTCCCAGATTTAAAACTTCCTTTAGACAGAGCAGATTTGAAACACTCTTCTGTGGAATTTGCAAGTGGAGATTTCAAGCGCTTTGCGGCCAATGGTAGAAAAGGAAATATCTTCATATAAAAACTAGAGAGAATCATTCTCAGAAACCACTTTGTGATGTGTGCGTTCCACTCACCGAATTTAACCTTTCTTTTCACAGAGCACATTTTAGACACTTTGTTTGTAAAGTCTACTGGTGGATATTTGTATCTCTTTGAGGATTTCATTGGAAACGGGATATCTTCATCTTATGATAGACTGAAGAATTCACGGTAACTTCTTCGCATTGCGTGTATTCAACTCACAGATTTGAACCTTCCTTTAGACAGAACAGATTTGAAACACTCTTTTGTGGAATTTGCAAGTGGAGATTTCAAGCGCTTTGCGGCCAATGGTAGAAAAGGAAATATCTTCATATAAAAACTGGAGAGAATCATTCTCAGAAACAACTTTGTGATGTGTGCGTTCCACTCACCGAATTTAACTTTTCTTTTCACAGAGCACTTTGGAAACACTTTGTTTGTAAAGTCTGCAGGTGGATATTTGTATCTCTTTGAGGATTTCATTGGAAACGGGATATCTTCATCTTATGATAGACTGAAGAATTCTCGGTAACTTCTTTGCATTGCGTGTATTCAACTCACAGATTTGAACCTTCCTTTGGACAGAACAGATTTGATACACTCTTTTGTGGAATTTGCAAGTGGAGATTTCAAGCGCTTTTCGGCTAATGGTAGAAAAGGAAATATCTTCATATAATAACTAGAGAGAATCATTCTCAGAAACCACTTTGGGATGTGTGTGTTCCACTCACAGAGTTTAAACTTTGTTTTCACAGTGCAGTTTGTAAACAATCTGTTTGTAACGTCTGCAAGTGGATATTTGGACCTCTTTGAGGATTTCGTTGGAAACGGGATTTCTTCATATAATGCAAGACGGAAGAATTTTTAGTAAGTTATTTGGATTGCGTGTATTCAAGTCACAGTGTTGAACCTTCCTTTAGAAGGATCAGATTTGAAACACACTTTTTGTGGAATTTGCAAGTAGAAATTTCAAGCGCTTTGTGGCCAATGGTAGAAAAGGAAATATCTTCGTATATAAACTAGAGAGAATCATCCTCAGAAACCACTTCGCCTTGTGTGCGTTCCACTCACACAGAGTTTAACCGTTCTTTTCACAGAGCAGTTTGGAAACACTCTGTTTATAAAGTCTGCAAGTGGATATTTGGACCTCTTTGAGGATTTCTTTGGAAACGGGATTTCTTCATCTAATGCTAGACAGAAGAATTCTCAGTAAGTTCATTGGTTTGCAGTTATTCAACTCACAGAGTTGAACCTTCCTTTAGACAGAGCAGATTTGAAACCCTCTTTTTGTGGAATTTGCAATTGGAGATTTCAAGTGCTCTGGGGCCAATCGTAGAAAAGGAAATATCTTCATATAAAACCTAGACAGAATCATTCTCAGAAACGACATTCTGATGTGTGCGTTCCACTCACAGAGTTTTACCTTTCTTCTCATAGAGCAGTTTGGAAACACTCTGTTTGTAAAGTCTGCAAGTGGATATTTGGACCTCTTTGAGGATTTCGTTGGAAACGGATTTCTTCATCTAATGCTAGACAGAAGAATTCTCGGTAACTTCTTTGGCTTGCGTTTATTCAACTCACAGAGTTGATCCTTCGTTTAGACAGAGAAGATTTGAAACGCTCTTTTTGTGGAATTTGCAAGTGGAGATTTCAAGCGCTCTGCGGCCAAAGGTAGAAAAGGTATTACCTTCTTATAAAAACTAGAGAGAATCATTCTCAGAAACCACTTTGTGTTGTGTGCATTCCACTCACAGAATTTAACCTTTCTTTTCACAGAGCAGTTTGGAAACACTCTGTTTGTAAAGGCTGCAGCTGGATATTTGGACCTGTTTGAGGATTTCATTGGAAACTGGGTTTCTTCATCTAATGCTAGACAGAAGAATTCTCGGTAACTTCTTTGCATTGCGTGCATTCAACTCACAGATTTGAACCTTCCTTTAGACAGAACAGATTTGAAACACTCTTTTCCTGGAATTTGCAAGTGGAGATTTCTAGCGCTTTGGGGACAATGGTACAAAAGGAAATATCTTTATATAAAAACTAGAGAGAATCATTCTCAGAAACGACTTTGGGATGTGTGCATTCCACTCACAGAGTTTAACCTTCCTTTTCATAGAGTAGTTTGGAAACACTCTGTTTGTGAAGTCCGCAAGTGGATATTTGGACCTCTTTGAGGATTTCGTTGCAATCGGGATTTCTTCATCCAATGCTAGACACAAGAATTCCTAGTAGCTTCTTTGTGTTGCGTGTATTCAACTCACAGAATTGAACCTTCCTTTAGGCAGAGCAGATTTGAAACACTCTTTTTGTGGAATTTCCAAGTGGAGATTTCAAGCAATTTGGGGACTATGATTGAAAAGGAAATATCTTCATATAAAAATTAGACAGAATCATTCCCAGAAACCACTTTGTAATGCATGCGTTCCACTAACCGAGTTCAAACTTACTTTTCACAATGCAGTTTGGAAACACTCTGTTTGTAAAGTCTGCAAGTGGATATTTAGACCTCTTAGAGGATTTCGTTGGAAACGGGATTTCTTCATCTAATGCTAGACAGAAGAATTCTCAGTAACTTCTTTGTGTTGCTTGTATTCAGCTCACAGAGTTTAAACTTCCTTCAGACAGAGCAGATTTGAAACACTCTTTTTGTGGAATTTGAAATTGGAGACTTCAAGATCTATTGGGCAAATGTTAGAAAAGGAAAAATATTCCTATGAAAACTAGAGAGAATCATTTTCAGGATCCACTTTGCGATGTTTGCGTTCCACTCACAGAATTTAACCTTTCTTTTCATAGAGCAGTTTGGTAACAAACTGTTTGTAAGTCTGCTAGTGGATATATGCACCTCGTTGAGGAATTCGTTGGAAACGGGATTTCTTCATATAATGCAAGACGGAAGAACTTTTAGTAAGTTATTTGGGTTGCATGTATTCAACTCACAGTGTTGAACCTTCCTTTAGGCAGAGCAGATTTGAAACACTCTTTTTGTGGAATTTGCAAGTGGAGATTTCAAGCGCTTTGCGGCCAATGGTAGAAAAGGAAATATCTTCATATAAAAACTAGAGAGTATCATTCTCAGAAACCACTTTGTGATGTGTGCGTTCCACTCACCGAATTTAACCTTTCTTTTCACAGAGCACTTTGGAAACACTTTGTTTGTAAAGTCTGCAGGTGGATATTTGTATCTCTTTGAGGATTTCATTGGAAACGGGGTATCTTCATCTTATGATAGACTGAAGAATTCTCGGTAACTTCTTTGCTTTGCGTGTATTCAACTCACAGATTTGAACTTTCCTTTGGACAGAACAGATTTGAAACACTCTTTTGTGGAATTTGCAAGTGGAGATTTCAAGCGCTTTGCGGCTAATGGTAGAAAAGGAAATATCTTCATATAAAAACTAGAGAGAATCATTCTCAGAAGCCACTTTGGGATGTGTGCGTTCCACTCACAGAGTTTAAACTTTGTTTTCACAGTGCAGTTTGTAAACACTCTGTTTGTAACGTCTGCAAGTGGATATTTGGACCTCTTTGAGGATTTCGTTGGAAACGGGATTTCTTCATATAGTGCAAGACGGAAGAATTTTTAGTAAGTTATTTGGATTGCGTGTATTCAAGTCACAGTGTTGAACATTCCTTTAGAAGGAACAGATTTGAAACACACTTTTTGTGGAATTTGCAAGTTGAAATTTCAAGCGCTTTGGGGACCATGGTAGAAAAGGAAATATCTTCGTATATAAACTAGAGAGAATCATCCTCAGAAACCACTTCGCCATGTGTGCGTTCCACTCACACAGAGTTTAACCGTTCTTTTCACAGAGCAGTTTGGAAACACTCTGTTTATAAAGTCTGCAAGTGGATATTTGGACGTCTTTGAGGATTTCGTTGGAAACGGGATTTCTTCATCTAATGCTAGACAGAAGAATTCTCAGTAAGTTCTTTGGTTTGCAGTTATTCAACTCACAGAGTTGAACCTTCCTTTAGACAGAGCAGATTTGAAACACTCTTTTTGTGGAATTTGCAATTGGAGATTTCAAGCGCTCTGGGGCCAATGGTAGAAAAGGAAATATCTTCATATAAAACCTAGACAGAATCATTCTCAGAAACGACTTTCTGATGTGTGCGTTCCACTCACAGAGTTTTACCTTTCTTCTCATAGAGCAGTTTGGAAACACTCTGTTTGTAAAGTCTGCAAGTGGATATTTGGACCTCTTTGAGGATTTCGTTGGAAACGGATTTCTTCATCTAATGCTAGACAGAAGAATTCTCGGTAACTTCTTTGGCTTGCGTGTATTCAACTCACAGAGTTGATCCTTCGTTTAGACAGAGAAGATTGGAAAAGCTCTTTTTGTGGAATTTGCAAGTGGAGATTTCAAGCGCTCTGCGGCCAATGGTAGAAAAGGTAATACCTTCTTATAAAAACTAGAGAGAATCATTCTCAGAAACCACTTTGTGTTGTGTGCATTCCACTCACTGAATTTAACCTTTCTTTACACAGAGCAGTTTGGAAACACTCTGTTTGTAAAGTCTGCAGGTGTATATTTGGACCTGTTTGAGGATTTCATTGGAAACAGTGTTTCTTCATCTAATGCTAGACAGAAGAATTCTCGGTAACTTCTTTGCATTGCGTGCATTCAACTCACAGATTTGAACCTTCCTTTAGACAGAACAGATTTGAAACACTCTTTTTCTGGAATTTGCAGGTGGAGATTTCTAGCGCTTTGTGGACAATGGTAGAAAAGGAAATATCTTTTTATAAAAACTAGAGAGAATCATTCTCAGAAACGACTTTGGGATGTGTGCATTCCACTCACAGAGTTTAATCTTCCTTTTCATAGAGTAGTTTGGAAACACTCTGTTTGTGAAGTCCGCAAGTGGATATTTGGATCTCTTTGAGGATTTCGTTGCAAACGGGATTTCTTCATCCAATGCTAGAAACAAGAATTCCTAGTAGCTTCTTTGTGTTGCGTGTATTCAACTCACAGAATTGAACCTTCCTTTAGGCAGAGCAGATTTGAAACACTCTTTTTGTGGAATTTCCAAGTGGAGATTTCAAGCGCTTTGCGGCCAATGGTAGAAAAGGAAATATCTTCATATAAAAACTAGAGAGTATCATTCTCAGAAACCACTTTGTGATGTGTGCGTTCCACTCACCGAATTTAACCTTTCTTTTCACAGAGCACTTTGGAAACACTTTGTTTGTAAAGTCTGCAGGTGGATATTTGTATCTCTTTGAGGATTTCATTGGAAACGGGGTATCTTCATCTTATGATAGACTGAAGAATTCTCGGTAACTTCTTTGCATTGCGTGTATTCAACTCACAGATTTGAACTTTCCTTTGGACAGAACAGATTTGAAACACTCTTTTGTGGAATTTGCAAGTGGAGATTTCAAGCGCTTTGCGGCTAATGGTAGAAAAGGAAATATCTTCATATAAAAACTAGAGAGAATCATTCTCAGAAACCACTTTGGGATGTGTGCGTTCCACTCACAGAGTTTAAACTTTGTTTTCACAGTGCAGTTTGTAAACACTCTGTTTGTAACGTCTGCAAGTGGATATTTGGACCTCTTTGAGGATTTCGTTGGAAACGGGATTTCTTCATATAGTGCAAGACGGAAGAATTTTTAGTAAGTTATTTGGATTGCGTGTATTCAAGTCACAGTGTTGAACATTCCTTTAGAAGGAACAGATTTGAAACACACTTTTTGTGGAATTTGCAAGTTGAAATTTCAAGCGCTTTGGGGACCATGGTAGAAAAGGAAATATCTTCGTATATAAACTAGAGAGAATCATCCTCAGAAACCACTTCGCCATGTGTGCGTTCCACTCACACAGAGTTTAACCGTTCTTTTCACAGAGCAGTTTGGAAACACTCTGTTTATAAAGTCTGCAAGTGGATATTTGGACCTCTTTGAGGATTTCGTTGGAAACGGGATTTCTTCATCTAATGCTAGACAGAAGAATTCTCAGTAAGTTCTTTGGTTTGCAGTTATTCAACTCACAGAGTTGAACCTTCCTTTAGACAGAGCAGATTTGAAACACTCTTTTTGTGGAATTTGCAATTGGAGATTTCAAGCGCTCTGGGGCCAATGGTAGAAAAGGAAATATCTTCATATAAAACCTAGACAGAATCATTCTCAGAAACGACTTTCTGATGTGTGCGTTCCACTCACAGAGTTTTACCTTTCTTCTCATAGAGCAGTTTGGAAACACTCTGTTTGGAAAGTCTGCAAGTGGATATTTGGACCTCTTTGAGGATTTCGTTGGAAACGGATTTCTTCATCTAATGCTAGACAGAAGAATTCTCGGTAACTTCTTTGGCTTGCGTGTATTCAACTCACAGAGTTGATACTTCGTTTAGACAGAGAAGATAGGAAAAGCTCTTTTTGTGGAATTTGCAAGTGGAGATTTCAAGCGCTCTGCGGCCAATGGTAGAAAAGGTAATACCTTCTTATAAAAACTAGAGAGAATCATTCTCAGAAACCACTTTGTGTTGTGTGCATTCCACTCACAGAATTTAACCTTTCTTTACACAGAGCAGTTTGGAAACACTCTGTTTGTAAAGTCTGCAGGTGTATATTTGGACCTGTTTGAGGATTTCATTGGAAACAGGGTTTCTTCATCTAATGCTAGACAGAAGAATTCTCGGTAACTTCTTTGCATTGCGTGCATTCAACTCACAGATTTGAACCTTCCTTTAGACAGAACAGATTTGAAACACTCTTTTTCTGGAATTTGCAGGTGGAGATTTCTAGCGCTTTGTGGACAATGGTAGAAAAGGAAATATCTTTTTATAAAAACTAGAGAGAATCATTCTCAGAAACGACTTTGGGATGTGTGCATTCCACTCACAGAGTTTAATCTTCCTTTTCATAGAGTAGTTTGGAAACACTCTGTTTGTGAAGTCCGCAAGTGGATATTTGGATCTCTTTGAGGATTTCGTTGCAAACGGGATTTCTTCATCCAATGCTAGAAACAAGAATTCCTAGTAGCTTCTTTGTGTTGCGTGTATTCAACTCACAGAATTGAACCTTCCTTTAGGCAGAGCAGATTTGAAACACTCTTTTTGTGGAATTTCCAAGTGGAGATTTCAAGCGCTTTGCGGCCAATGGTAGAAAAGGAAATATCTTCATATAAAAACTAGAGAGTATCATTCTCAGAAACCACTTTGTGATGTGTGCGTTCCACTCACCGAATTTAACCTTTCTTTTCACAGAGCACTTTGGAAACACTTTGTTTGTAAAGTCTGCAGGTGGATATTTGTATCTCTTTGAGGATTTCATTGGAAACGGGGTATCTTCATCTTATGATAGACTGAAGAATTCTCGGTAACTTCTTTGCATTGCGTGTATTCAACTCACAGATTTGAACTTTCCTTTGGACAGAACAGATTTGAAACACTCTTTTGTGGAATTTGCAAGTGGAGATTTCAAGCGCTTTGCGGCTAATGGTAGAAAAGGAAATATCTTCATATAAAAACTAGAGAGAATCATTCTCAGAAACCACTTTGGGATGTGTGCGTTCCACTCACAGAGTTTAAACTTTGTTTTCACAGTGCAGTTTGTAAACACTCTGTTTGTAACGTCTGCAAGTGGATATTTGGACCTCTTTGAGGATTTCGTTGGAAACGGGATTTCTTCATATAGTGCAAGACGGAAGAATTTTTAGTAAGTTATTTGGATTGCGTGTATTCAAGTCACAGTGTTGAACATTCCTTTAGAAGGAACAGATTTGAAACACACTTTTTGTGGAATTTGCAAGTTGAAATTTCAAGCGCTTTGGGGACCATGGTAGAAAAGGAAATATCTTCGTATATAAACTAGAGAGAATCATCCTCAGAAACCACTTCGCCATGTGTGCGTTCCACTCACACAGAGTTTAACCGTTCTTTTCACAGAGCAGTTTGGAAACACTCTGTTTATAAAGTCTGCAAGTGGATATTTGGACGTCTTTGAGGATTTCGTTGGAAACGGGATTTCTTCATCTAATGCTAGACAGAAGAATTCTCAGTAAGTTCTTTGGTTTGCAGTTATTCAACTCACAGAGTTGAACCTTCCTTTTGACAGAGCAGATTTGAAACACTCTTTTTGTGGAATTTGCAATTGGAGATTTCAAGCGCTCTGGGGCCAATGGTAGAAAAGGAAATATCTTCATATAAAACCTAGACAGAATCATTCTCAGAAACGACTTTCTGATGTGTGCGTTCCACTCACAGAGTTTTACCTTTCTTCTCATAGAGCAGTTTGGAAACACTCTGTTTGTAAAGTCTGCAAGTGGATATTTGGACCTCTTTGAGGATTTCGTTGGAAACGGATTTCTTCATCTAATGCTAGACAGAAGAATTCTCGGTAACTTCTTTGGCTTGCGTGTATTCAACTCACAGAGTTGATCCTTCGTTTAGACAGAGAAGATTGGAAAAGCTCTTTTTGTGGAATTTGCAAGTGGAGATTTCAAGCGCTCTGCGGCCAATGGTAGAAAAGGTAATACCTTCTTATAAAAACTAGAGAGAATCATTCTCAGAAACCACTTTGTGTTGTGTGCATTCCACTCACTGAATTTAACCTTTCTTTACACAGAGCAGTTTGGAAACACTCTGTTTGTAAAGTCTGCAGGTGTATATTTGGACCTGTTTGAGGATTTCATTGGAAACAGTGTTTCTTCATCTAATGCTAGACAGAAGAATTCTCGGTAACTTCTTTGCATTGCGTGCATTCAACTCACAGATTTGAACCTTCCTTTAGACAGAACAGATTTGAAACACTCTTTTTCTGGAATTTGCAGGTGGAGATTTCTAGCGCTTTGTGGACAATGGTAGAAAAGGAAATATCTTTTTATAAAAACTAGAGAGAATCATTCTCAGAAACGACTTTGGGATGTGTGCATTCCACTCACAGAGTTTAATCTTCCTTTTCATAGAGTAGTTTGGAAACACTCTGTTTGTGAAGTCCGCAAGTGGATATTTGGATCTCTTTGAGGATTTCGTTGCAAACGGGATTTCTTCATCCAATGCTAGAAACAAGAATTCCTAGTAGCTTCTTTGTGTTGCGTGTATTCAACTCACAGAATTGAACCTTCCTTTAGGCAGAGCAGATTTGAAACACTCTTTTTGTGGAATTTCCAAGTGGAGATTTCAAGCGCTTTGCGGCCAATGGTAGAAAAGGAAATATCTTCATATAAAAACTAGAGAGTATCATTCTCAGAAACCACTTTGTGATGTGTGCGTTCCACTCACCGAATTTAACCTTTCTTTTCACAGAGCACTTTGGAAACACTTTGTTTGTAAAGTCTGCAGGTGGATATTTGTATCTCTTTGAGGATTTCATTGGAAACGGGGTATCTTCATCTTATGATAGACTGAAGAATTCTCGGTAACTTCTTTGCATTGCGTGTATTCAACTCACAGATTTGAACTTTCCTTTGGACAGAACAGATTTGAAACACTCTTTTGTGGAATTTGCAAGTGGAGATTTCAAGCGCTTTGCGGCTAATGGTAGAAAAGGAAATATCTTCATATAAAAACTAGAGAGAATCATTCTCAGAAACCACTTTGGGATGTGTGCGTTCCACTCACAGAGTTTAAACTTTGTTTTCACAGTGCAGTTTGTAAACACTCTGTTTGTAACGTCTGCAAGTGGATATTTGGACCTCTTTGAGGATTTCGTTGGAAACGGGATTTCTTCATATAGTGCAAGACGGAAGAATTTTTAGTAAGTTATTTGGATTGCGTGTATTCAAGTCACAGTGTTGAACATTCCTTTAGAAGGAACAGATTTGAAACACACTTTTTGTGGAATTTGCAAGTTGAAATTTCAAGCGCTTTGGGGACCATGGTAGAAAAGGAAATATCTTCGTATATAAACTAGAGAGAATCATCCTCAGAAACCACTTCGCCATGTGTGCGTTCCACTCACACAGAGTTTAACCGTTCTTTTCACAGAGCAGTTTGGAAACACTCTGTTTATAAAGTCTGCAAGTGGATATTTGGACGTCTTTGAGGATTTCGTTGGAAACGGGATTTCTTCATCTAATGCTAGACAGAAGAATTCTCAGTAAGTTCTTTGGTTTGCAGTTATTCAACTCACAGAGTTGAACCTTCCTTTAGACAGAGCAGATTTGAAACACTCTTTTTGTGGAATTTGCAATTGGAGATTTCAAGCGCTCTGGGGCCAATGGTAGAAAAGGAAATATCTTCATATAAAACCTAGACAGAATCATTCTCAGAAACGACTTTCTGATGTGTGCGTTCCACTCACAGAGTTTTACCTTTCTTCTCATAGAGCAGTTTGGAAACACTCTGTTTGTAAAGTCTGCAAGTGGATATTTGGACCTCTTTGAGGATTTCGTTGGAAACGGATTTCTTCATCTAATGCTAGACAGAAGAATTCTCGGTAACTTCTTTGGCTTGCGTGTATTCAACTCACAGAGTTGATCCTTCGTTTAGACAGAGAAGATAGGAAAAGCTCTTTTTGTGGAATTTGCAAGTGGAGATTTCAAGCGCTCTGCGGCCAATGGTAGAAAAGGTAATACCTTCTTATAAAAACTAGAGAGAATCATTCTCAGAAACCACTTTGTGTTGTGTGCATTCCACTCACAGAATTTAACCTTTCTTTACACAGAGCAGTTTGGAAACACTCTGTTTGTAAAGTCTGCAGGTGTATATTTGGACCTGTTTGAGGATTTCATTGGAAACAGGGTTTCTTCATCTAATGCTAGACAGAAGAATTCTCGGTAACTTCTTTGCATTGCGTGCATTCAACTCACAGATTTGAACCTTCCTTTAGACAGAACAGATTTGAAACACTCTTTTTCTGGAATTTGCAGGTGGAGGTTTCTAGCGCTTTGTGGACAATGGTAGAAAAGGAAATATCTTTATATAAAAACTAGAGAGAATCATTCTCAGAAACGACTTTGGGATGTGTGCATTCCACTCACAGAATTTAATCTTCCTTTTCATAGAGTAGTTTGGAAACACTCTGTTTGTGAAGTCCGCAAGTGGATATTTGGATCTCTTTGAGGATTTCGTTGCAAACGGGATTTCTTCATCCAATGCTAGAAACAAGAATTCCTAGTAGCTTCTTTGTGTTGCGTGTATTCAACTCACAGAATTGAACCTTCCTTTAGGCAGAGCAGATTTGAAACACTCTTTTTGTGGAATTTCCAAGTGGAGATTTCAAGCGATTTGGTGACTATGATTGAAAAGGAAATATCTTCATATAAAAATTAGACAGAATCATTCACAGAAACCACTTTGTAATGTGTGCGTTCCACTAACAGAGTTCAAACTTACTTTTCACAGTGCAGTTTGTAAACACTCTGTTTGTAACGTCTGCAAGTGGATATTTGGACCTCTTTGAGGATTTCGTTGGAAACGGGATTTCTTCATATAGTGCAAGACGGAAGAATTTTTAGTAAGTTATTTGGATTGCGTGTATTCAAGTCACAGTGTTGAACATTCCTTTAGAAGGAACAGATTTGAAACACACTTTTTGTGGAATTTGCAAGTTGAAATTTCAAGCGCTTTGGGGACCATGGTAGAAAAGGAAATATCTTCGTATATAAACTAGAGAGAATCATCCTCAGAAACCACTTCGCCATGTGTGCGTTCCACTCACACAGAGTTTAACCGTTCTTTTCACAGAGCAGTTTGGAAACACTCTGTTTATAAAGTCTGCAAGTGGATATTTGGACGTCTTTGAGGATTTCGTTGGAAACGGGATTTCTTCATCTAATGCTAGACAGAAGAATTCTCAGTAAGTTCTTTGCTTTGCAGTTATTCAACTCACAGAGTTGAACCTTCCTTTAGACAGAGCAGATTTGAAACACTCTTTTTGTGGAATTTGCAATTGGAGATTTCAAGTGCTCTGGGGCCAATGGTAGAAAAGGAAATATCTTCATATAAAACCTAGACAGAATCATTCTCAGAAACGACTTTCTGATGTGTGCGTTCCACTCACAGAGTTTTACCTTTATTCTCATAGAGCAGTTTGGAAACACTCTGTTTGTAAAGTCTGCAAGTGGATATTTGGACCTCTTTGAGGATTTCGTTGGAAACGGATTTCTTCATCTAATGCTAGACAGAAGAATTCTCGGTAACTTCTTTGGCTTGCGTGTATTCAACTCACAGAGTTGATCCTTCGTTTAGACAGAGAAGATTTGAAACGCTCTTTTTGTGGAATTTGCAAGGGGAGATTTCAAGCGCTCTGCGGCCAATGGTAGAAAAGGTAATACCTTCTTATACAAACTAGAGAGAATCATTCTCAGAAACCACTTTGTGTTGTGTGCATTCCACTCACAGAATTTAACCTTTCTTTTCACAGAGCAGTTTGGAAACACTCTGTTTGTAAAGTCTGCAGGTGGATATTTGGACCTGTTTGAGGATTTCATTGGAAACAGGGTTTCTTCATCTAATGCTAGACAGAAGAATTCTCGGTAACTTCTTTGCATTGCGTGCATTCAACTCACAAATTTGAACCTTCCTTTAGACAGAACAGATTTGAAACACTCTTTTTCTGGAATTTGCAAGTGGAGATTTCTAGCGCTTTGTGGACAATGGTAGAAAAGGAAATATCTTTATATAAAAACTAGAGAGAATCATTCTCAGAAACGACTTTGGGATGTGTGCATTCCACTCACAGAGTTTAACCTTCCTTTTCATAGAGTAGTTTGGAAACACTCTCTTTGTGAAGTCCGCAAGTGGATATTTGGACCCCTTTGAGGATTTCGTTGCAAACGGGATTTCTTCATCCAATGCTAGACACAAGAATTCCTAGTAGCTTCTTTGTGTTGCGTGTATTCAACTCACAGAATTGAACCTTCCTTTAGGCAGAGCAGATTTGAAACACTCTTTTTGTGGAATTTCAAAGTGGAGATTTCAAGCGATTTCGGGACTATGATTGAAAAGGAAATATCTTCATATAAAAATTAGACAGAATCATTCACAGAAACCACTTTGTAATGTGTGCGTTCCACTAACAGAGTTCAAACTTACTTTTCACAGTGCAGTTTGGAAACACTCTGTTTGTAAAGTCTGCAAGTGGATATTTGGACCTCTTTGAGGATTTCATTGGAAACGGGATTTCTTCATCTAATGCTAGACAGAAGAATTCTCAGTAAATTCTTTGTGTTGCGTGTATTCAGCTCACAGAGTTTAAACTTCCTTCAGACAGAGCAGGTTTGAAACACTCTTTTTGTGGAATTTGAAATGGGAGACTTCAAGATCTTTTGGGCCAATGTTAGAAAAGGAAAAATATTCCTATGAAAACTAGAGAGAATCATTTTCAGGAACCACTTTGCGATGTGTGCGTTCCACTCACAGAGTTTAACCTTTCTTTTCATAGAGCAGTTTGGAAACAAACTATTTGTAAATCTCCATGTGGATATTTGTACCTCTTTGAAGAATTCGTTGGAAACGGGATTTCTTCATATAATGCAAGACAGAAGAACTTTTAGTAAGTTATTTGGGTTGCATGTATTCAACTCACAGAGTTGAACCTTCCTTTAGAAGGAGCAGATTTGAAACACTCTTTTTGAGGAATTTGCAAGTAGAGATTTCAAGCGCTTTGTTTCCAATTGTAGAAAAGGAAATATCTTCGCATAAAAACTACAGAGAATCATCCTCAGAAACCACTTTGCCATGTGTGCGTTCCACTCACAGAGTTTAACCGTTCTTTTCACAGAGCAGTTTGGAAACATTCTGTTTGTAGAGTCTGCAAGTGGATATTTGGACCTCTTTGAGGATTTCGTTGGAAACGGTATTTCTTCATCTAATGCTAGATAGAAGAATTCTCAGTAACTTCTTGAGTTGCGTGTATTCACCTCCCAGATTTGAAACTTCCTTTAGACAGAGCAGATTTGAAACACTCATTTTGTGGAATTTGCAAGTGGAGATTTCAAGCGCTTTGCGGCCAATGGTAGAAAAGGAAATATCTTCATATAAAAACTAGAGAGTATCATTCTCAGAAACCACTTTGTGATGTGTGCGTTCCACTCACCGAATTTAACCTTTCTTTTCACACAGCACTTTGGAAACACTTTGTTTGTAAAGTCTGCAGGTGGATATTTGTATCTCTTTGAGGATTTCATTGGAAACGGGATATCTTCATCTTATGACAGACTGAAGAATTCTCGGTAACTTCTTTGCATTGCGTGTAATCAACTCACAGATTTGAACCTTCCTTTGGACAGAACAGATTTGAAACACTCTTTTGTGGAATTTGCAAGTGGAGATTTCAAGCGCTTTGCGGCTAATGGTAGAAAAGGAAATATCTTCATATAAAAACTGGAGAGAATCATTCTCAGAAACCACTTTGGGATGTGTGCGTTCCACTCACAGAGTTTAAACTTTGTTTTCACAGTGCAGTTTGTAAACACTCTGTTTGTAATGTCTGCAAGAGGATATTTGGACCTCTTTGAGGATTTCTTTGGAAACGGGATTTCTTCATATAATGCAAGACGGAAGAATTTTTAGTAAGTTATTTGGATTGCGTGTATTGAAGTCACAGTGTTGAACCTTCCTTTAGAAGGATCAGATTTGAAACGTACTTTTTGTGGAATTTGCAAGTAGAAATTTCAAGGGCTTTGTTGCCAATGGTAGAAAAGGAAATATCTTCATATGAAAACTAGAGAGAATCATTCTCAGAAACCACTTTGTGATGTGTGCGTTCCACTCACCGAATTTAACCTTTCTTTTCACAGAGCACTTTGGAAACACTTTGTTTGTAAAGTCTACCGGTGCATATTTGTATCTCTTTGAGGATTTCATTGGAAACGGGATATCTTCATCTTATGATAGACTGAAGATTTCTCGGTAACTTCTTTGCATTGCGTGTATTCAACTCACAGATTTGAACCTTCCTTTGGACAGAACAGATTTGAAACACTCTTTTGTGGAATTTGCAAGTGGAGATTTCAAGCGCTTTGCGGCTAATGGTAGAAAAGGAAATATCTTCATATAAAAACTAGAGAGAATCATTCTCAGAAACCACTTTGGGATGTGTGCGTTCCACACACAGAGTTTAAACTTTGTTTTCACCGTGCAGTTTGTAAACACTCTGTTTGTAACGTCTGCAAGTGGATATTTGGACCTCTTTGAGGATTTCGTTGGAAAGGGTATTTCTTCATCTAATGCTAGACAGAAGAATTCTCAGTAACTTCTTGAGTTGCGTGTATTCACCTCCCAGGTTTGAAACTTCCTTTAGACAGAGCAGATTTGAAACACTCTTTTTGTGGAATTTGCAAGTGGAGATTTCAAGTGCTTTGAGGCCAATGGTGGAAAAGGAAATATCTTCATATAAAAAGCAGAGAGAATCATTCTCAGAAACCACTTTGTGGTGTGTGCGTTCCACTCACCGAATTTAACCTTTCTTTTCACAGTGCACTTTGGAAACACTTTGTTTGTAAAGTCTGCAGGTGGATATTTGAATCTCTTTGAGGATTTCATTGGAAACGGGATATCTTCATCTTATGATAGACTGAAGAATTCTCGGTAACTTCTTTGCATTGCGTGTATTCAACTCACAGATTTGAACCTTCCTTTGGACAGAACAGATTTGAAACACTCTTTTGTGGAATTTGCAAGTGGAGATTTCAAGCGCTTTGCGGCTAATGGTAGAAAAGGAAATATCTTCATATAAAAACTAGAGAGAATCATTCTCAGAAACCACTTTGGGATGTGTGCATTCCACTCACAGAGTTTAAACTTTGTTTTCAAAGTGCAGTTTGTAAACACTCTGTTTGTAACGTCTGCAAGTGGATATTTGGACCTCTTTGAGGATTTCGTTGGAAACGGGATTTCTTCATATAATGCAAGACGGAAGAATTTTTAGTAAGTTATTTGGATTGCGTGTATTCAAGTCACAGTGTTGAACCTTCCTTTAGAAGGATCAGATTTGTAACACACTTTTTGTGGAATTTGCAAGTGGAAATTTCAAGCGCTTTGTGGCCAATGGTAGAAAAGGAAATATCTTCGTATATAAACTAGAGAGAATCATCCTCAGAAACCACTTCGCCATGTGTGCGTTCCACTCACACAGAGTTTAACCGTTCTTTTCACAGAGCAGTTTGGAAACACTTTGTTTATAAAGTCTGCAAGTGGATATTTGGACCTCTTTGAGGATTTCATTGGAAACGGGATTTCTTCATCTAATGCTAGACAGAAGAATTCTCAGTAAGTTCTTTGGTTTGCAGTTATTCAACTCACAGAGTTGAACATTCCTTTAGACAGAGCAGATTTGAAACACTCTTTTTGTGGAATTTTCAATTGGAGATTTCAAGCGCTTTGGGGCCAATGGTAGAAAAGGAAATATCTTCATATAAAACCTAGACAGAATCATTCTCAGAAACGACTTTCTGATGTGTGTGTTCAACTCACAGAGTTTTACCTTTTTTCTCATAGAGCAGTTTGGAAACACTCTGTTTGTAAAGTCTGCAAGTGGATATTTGGACCTCTTTGAGGATTTCGTTGGAAACGGATTTCTTCATCTAATGCTAGACAGAAGAATTCTCGGTAACTTCTTTGGCTTGCGTGTATTCAACTCACAGAGTTGATCCTTCGTTTAGACAGAGAAGATTTGAAACGCTCTTTTTGTGGAATTTGCAAGTGGAGATTTCAAGCGCTCTGCGGCCAATGGTAGAAAAGGTAATACCTTCTTATACAAACTAGAGAGAATCATTCTCAGAAACCACTTTGTGTTGTGTGCATTCCACTCACAGAATTTAACCTTTCTTTTCACAGAGCAGTTTGGAAACACTCTGTTTGTAAAGTCTGCAGGTGTATATTTGGACCTGTTTGAGGATTTCATTGGAAACAGGGTTTCTTCATCTAATGCTAGACAGAAGAATTCTCGGTAACTTCTTTGCATTGCGTGCATTCAACTCACAAATTTGAACCTTCCTTTAGACAGAACAGATTTGAAACACTCTTTTTCTGGAATTTTCAAGTGGAGATTTCTAGCGCTTTGGAGACAATGGTAGAAAAGGAAATATCTTTATATAAAAATTAGAGAGAATCATTCTCAGAAACGACTTTGGGATGTGTGCATTCCACTCACAGAGTTTAACCTTCCTTTTCATAGAGTAGTTTGGAAACACTCTGTTTGTGAAGTCCGCAAGTGGATATTTGGACCTCTTTGAGGATTTCGTTGCCAACGGGATTTCTTCATCCAATGCTAGACACAAGAATTCCTAGTAGCTTCTTTGTGTTGCGTGTATTCAACTCACAGAATTGAACCTTCCTTTAGGCAGAGCAGATTTGAAACACTCTTTTTGTGGAATTTCCAGGTGGAGATTTCAAGCGATTTGGGGACTATGATTGAAAAGGAAATATCTTCATATAAAAATTAGACAGAATCACTCCCAGAAACCACTTTGTAATGTGTGCGTTCCACTAACAGAGTTCAAACTTACTTTTCACAGTGCAGTTTGGAAACACTCTGTTTGTAAAGTCTGCAAGTGGATATTTGGGCCTCTTTGAGGAATTCGTTGGAAACGGGTTTTCTTCATATAATGCAAGACAGAAGAACTTTTAGTAAGTTATTTGGGTTGCATGTATTCAACTCACAGTGTTGAACCTTTCTTTAGAAGGAGAAGATTTGAAACACTCTTTTTGTGGAATTTGCAAGTAGAGATTTCAAGCGCTTTGTTTCCAATTGTAGAAAAGGAAATATCTTCGCATAAAAACTGCAGAGAATCATCCTCAGAAACCACTTTGCCATGTTTGCGTTCCACTCACAGTGTCTAACCGTTCTTTTCACAGAGTAGTTTGGAAACACTCTGTTTGTAAAGTCTGCAGGTGGATGTTTTGACCTCTTTGAGGATTTCGTTGGAAAGGGTATTTCTTCATCTAATGCTAGACAGAAGAATTCTCAGTAACTTGTTTGAGTTGCGTGTATTCACCTCAGAGATTTGAAACTTCCTTTTGACAGTGCAGATTTGAAACACGCTTTTTGTGGAATTTGCAAGTGGAGATTTCAAGCGCTTTGGGGCCAATGGAAGAAAAGGAAGTACCTTCGTATGAAAACTAGAGAGAATCATTCTCAGAATCCAGTTTGTGATGTGTGCGTTCCCCTCACAGAGTTTATCCTTACTTTCATAGAGCAGTTTGGAAACATTCTGTTTGTAAGTCTGGAAGTGGATATTTGGACCTCTTTGAGGATTTCATTGGAAACGGGATTTCTTCATCTAATGCTAGACAGGAGAATTCTTAGTAACTTTTTGGGTTGCCTCTATTCAACACACGGAGTTGAAGATTCCTTTAGGCAGAGCAGATGTGAAACTCTCTTTTTGAGGAATTTGCAATTGGAGATTTCAAGCCCTTTGCAGACAAAGGTAGAAAAGGGAATACCTTCTTATAAAAACTAGAAAGAATCATTCTCAGAAACGACTTTGTGATCTGTGCGTTCCACTCAGAGAATTTAACCTTTCTTTTCACAGAGCACTTTGGAAACACTCTGTTTGTAAAGTCTGCAGGTGGATATGTGGATCTCTTTGAGGATTTCATTGGAAATGGGATATCTTCATCTTATACTAGACTGAAGAATTCTCGGTAACTTCTTTGCATTGCGTGTATTCAACTCACAGATTTGAACCTTCCTTTAGACAGAACAGATTTGAAACACTCTTTTTGTGGAATTTGCAAGTGGAGATTTCAAGCGCTTTGCGGCCACTGGTAGTAAAGGAAATATCTTCATATAAAAACTAGAGAGAATGATTCTCCGAAACCTCTTTGGGATGTGTGCGCTCCACTCACAGAGTTTAAGCTTTGTTTTCACAGTGCAGTTTGTAAACACTGTGTTTGTAAATTCTGCAAGTGGAAATTTGGACCTCTTTGAGGATTTCGTTTGAAACGGGATTTCTTCATATAATGCAAGACGGAAGAACTTTTAGTAAGTTATTTGGATTGCGTGTATTCAAGTCACAGTGTTGAACCTTCCTTTAGAAGGATCAGATTTGAAACACACTTTTTGTGGAATTTGCAAGTAGAGATTTCAAGTGCTTTGTGGCCAGTGGTAGAAAAGGAAATATCTTCGTATAAAAACTAAAGAGAATCATCCTCAGAAACCACTTTGCCATGTGTGCGTTCCATTCACAGAGTTTAACCGTTCTTTTCACAGAGCAGTTTGGAAACACTCTGTAAAGTCTGCAAGTGGATATTTGGACCTCTTTGAGGATTTCGTTGGAAACGGGATTTCTTCATCTAATGCTAGACAGAAGAATTCTCAGTAAGTTCTTTGGTTTGCAGTTATTCAACTCACAGAGTTGAACCTTCCTTTAGACAGAGCAGATTTGAAACACTCTTTTTGTGGAATTTGCAACTGGAGATTTCAAGCGCTTTGGGGCCAATGGTAGAAAAGGAAATATCTTGATATAAAACCAAGACAGAATCATTCTCAGAAACGACTTTCTGATGTGTGCGTTCCACTCACAGAGTTTTACCTTTCTTCTCATAGAGCAGTTTGGAAACACTCTGTTTGTAAAGTCTGCAAGTGGATATTTGGTCCTCTTTGAGGATTTCGTTGGATACGGATTTCTTCATCTAATGCTAGACAGAAGAATTCTCGGTAACTTCTTTGGCTTGCGTGTATTCAACTCAGAGTTGATCCTTCGTTTAGACAGAGAAGATTTGAAACGCTCTTTTAGTGGAATTTGCAAGTGGAGATTTCAAGCGCTCTGCGGCCAATGGTAGAAAAGGTAATACCTTCTTATAAAAACTAGAGAGAATCATTCTCAGAAACTACTTTGTGTTGTGTGCATTCCACTCACAGAATTTAACCTTTCTTTTCACAGAGCAGTTTGGAAACACTCTGTTTGTAAAGTCTGCAGGTGGATATTTGGACCTGTTTGAGGATTTCATTGGAAACAGGGTTTCTTCATCCAATGCTAGACAGAAGAATTCTCGGTAACTTCTTTGCATTGCGTGCATTCAACTCACAGATTTGAACCTTCCTTTAGACAGAACAGATTTGAAACACTCTTTTTCTGGAATTTGCAAGTGGAGATTTCTAGCGCTTTGAGGACAATGGTAGTAAAGGAAATATCTTTATATAAAAACTAGAGAGAATCATTCTCAGAAACGACTTTGGGATGTGTGCATTCCACTCACAGAGTTTAACCTTCCTTTTCATAGAGTAGTTTGGAAACACTCTGTTTGTGAAGTCCGCAAGTGGATATTTGGACCTCTTGGAGGATTTCGTTGCAAACGGGATTTCTTCATCCAATGCTAGACACAAGAATTCCTAGTAGCTTCTTTGTGTTGCGTGTATTCAACTCACAGAATTGAACCTTCCTTTAGGCAGAGCAGATTTGAAACACTCTTTTTGTGGAATTTCCAAGTGGAGATTTCAAGCGATTTGGGGACTATGATTGAAAAGGAAATATCTTCATATAAAAATTAGACAGAATCATTCCCAGAAACCACTTTGTAATGTGTGCGTTCCACTAACAGAGTTGAAACTTACTTTTCACAGTGCAGTTTGGAAACACTCTGTTTGTAAAGTCTGCAAGTGGATATTTGGACCTCTTTGAGGATTTTGTTGGAAACGGGATTTCTTCATCTAATGCTAGACAGAAGAATTCTCAGTAACTTATTTGTGTTGCGTGTATTCAGCTCACAGAGTTTAAACTTCCTTCAGACAGAGCAGATTTGAAACACTCTTTTTGTGGAATTTGAAATTGGAGACTTCAAGATCTTTTGGGCCAATGTTAGAAAAGGAAAAATATTCCTATGAAAACTAGAGAGAATCATTTTCAGGAACCACTTTGCGATGTGTGCGTTCCACTCACAGAGTTTAACCTTTCTTTTCATAGAGCAGTTTGGAAACAAACTGTTTGTAAATCTGCATGTGGATATTTGTACCTCTTTGAGGAATTCGTTGGAAACGGGATTTCTTCATATAATGCAAGACAGAAGAATTTTTAGTAAGTTATTTGGGTTGCATGTATTCAACTCACAGAGTTGAACCTTCCTTTAGAAGGAGCAGATTTGAAACACTCTTTTTGTGGAATTTGCAAATAGAGATTTCAAGCGCTTTCTTTCCAATTGTAGAAAAGGAAATATCTTCGCATAAAAACTACAGAGAATCATCCTCAGAAACCACTTTGCCATGTGTGCGTTCCACTCACAGAGCTTAACCATTCTTTTC
Source organism: Gorilla gorilla gorilla (assembly GCF_029281585.2). Taxonomy (NCBI): domain Eukaryota; kingdom Metazoa; phylum Chordata; class Mammalia; order Primates; family Hominidae; genus Gorilla; species Gorilla gorilla. The sequence goes on along the minus strand of NC_073248.2, from coordinate 24,525,268 downwards.
ACAGAGCAGTTTGGAAACACTCTGTTTGTAATGTCTGCAAGTGGATATTTGGACCTCTTTGAGGATTTCGTTGGAAAGGGTATTTCTTCATCTAATGCTAGACAGAAGAATTCTCAGTAACTTCTTGAGTTGCGTGTATTCACCTCCCAGATTTGAAACTTCCTTTAGACAGAGCAGATTTGAAACACTCTTTTTGTGGAATTTGCAAGTGGAGATTTCAAGTGCTTTGCGGTCAAAAGTAGAAAAGGAAATATCTTCATATAAAAAATAGAGAGAATCATTCTCAGAAACCACTTTGTGATGTGTGCGTTCCACTCACCGAATTTAACCTTTCTTTTCACAGAGCACTTTGGAAACACTTTGTTTGTAAAGTCTGCAGGTGGATATTTGTATCTCTTTGAGGATTTCATTGGAAACGGGGTATCTTCATGTTATGATAGACTGAAGAATTCTCGGTAACTTCTTTGCTTTGCGTGTATTCAACTCACAGATTTGAACCTTCCTTTGGACAGAACAGATTTGAAACACTCTTTTGTGGAATTTGCAAGTGGAGATTTCAAGCGCTTTGCGGCTAATGGTAGAAAAGGAAATATCTTCATATAAAAACTAGAGAGAATCATTCTCAGAAACCACTTTGGGATGTGTGCGTTCCACTCACAGAGTTTAAACTTTGTTTTCACCGTGCAGTTTGTAAACACTCTGTTTGTAACGTCTGCAAGTGGATATTTGGACCTCTTTGAGGATTTCGTTGGAAACGGGATTTCTTCATATAATGCAAGACGGAAGAATTTTTAGTAAGTTATTTGGATTGCGTGTATTCAAGTCACAGTGTTGAACCTTCCTTTAGAAGGATCAGATTTGAAACACTCTTTTTGTGGAATTTGCAATTGGAGATTTCAAGCAGTTTGGGGCCAATGGTAGAAAAGGAAATATCTTCATATAAAACCTAGACAGAATCATTCTCAGAAACGACTTTCTGATGTGTGCGTTCCACTCACAGAGTTTTACCTTTCTTCTCATAGTCCAGTTTGGAAACACTCTGTTTGTAAAGTGTGTAAGTGGATATTTGGACCTCTTTGAGGATTTCGTTGGAAACGGATTTCTTCATCTAATGCTAGACAGAAGAATTCTCGGTAACTTTTTGGCTTGCGTGTATTCAACTCACAGAATTGATCCTTCATTTAGACATAGAAGATTTGAAACGCTCTTTTTGTGGAATTTGCAAGTGGAGATTTCAAGCGCTCTGCGGCCAATGGTAGAAAAGGTAATACCTTCTTATAAAAACTAGAGAGAATCATTCTCAGAAACCACTTTGTGTTGTGCGTATTCCACTCACAGAATTTAACCTTTCTTTTCACAGAGCAGTTTACAAACACTCTGTTTGTAAAGTCTGCAGGTGGATATTTGGACCTGTTTGAGGATTTCATTGGAAACAGGGTTTCTTCATCTAATGCTAGACAGAAGAATTCTCGGTAACTTCTTTGCACTGCGTACATTCAACTCACAGATTTGAACCTTCCTTTAGGCAGAACAGATTTGAAACACTCTTTTTCTGGAATTTGCAGGTGGAGATTTCTAGCACTTTGGGGACAATGGTAGAAAAGGAAATATCTTTATATAAAAACTAGAGAGAATCATTCTCAGAAACGACTTTGGGATGTGTGCATTCCACTCACAGAGATTAACCTTCCTTTTCATAGAGTAGTTTGGAAACACTCTGTTTGTGAAGTCCGCAAGTGGATATTTGGACCTCTTTGAGGATTTCGTTGCAAACGGAATTTCCTCATCCAATGCTAGACACAAGAATTCCTAGTAGCTTCTTTGTGTTGCGTGTATTCAACTCACAGAATTGAACCTTCCTTTAGGCAGAGCAGATTTGAAACACTCTTTTTGTGGAATTTCCAAGTGGAGATTTCAAGCGATTTGGGGACTATGATTGAAAAGGAAATATCTTCATATAAAAATTAGACAGAATCAATCCCAGAAACCACTTTGTAATGTGTGCGTTCCTCTAACAGAGTTCAAACTTACTTTTCACAGTGCAGTTTGGAAACACTCTGTTTGCAAAGTCTGCAAGTGGATATTTGGACCTCTTTGAGGATTTCGTTGGAAACGGGATTTCTTCATCTAATGCTAGACAGAAGAATTCTCAGTAACTTCTCTGTGTTGCGTGTATTCAGCTCACAGAATTTAAACTTCCTTCAGACAGAGCAGATTTGAAACACTCTTTTTGTGGAATTTGAAATTGGAGACTTCAAGATCTTTTGGGCCAATGTTAGAAAAGGAAAAATATTCCTATGAAAACTAGAGAGAATCATTTTGAGGAACCACTTTGCGATGTGTCCGTTCCACTCACAGAGTTTAACCTTTCTTTTCATAGAGCAGTTTGGAAACAAACTGTTTGTAAATCTGCATGTGGATAATTGTACCTCTTTGAGGAATTCGTTGGAAACGGGATTTCTTCATATAATGCAAGACAGAAGAATTTTTAGTAAGTTATTTGGGTTGCATGTATTCAACTCACAGAGTTGAATCTTCCTTTAGAAGGAGCAGATTTGAAACACTCTTTTTGTGGAATTTGCAAGTAGAGATTTCAAGCGCTTTGTCTCCAATTGTAGAAAAGGAAATATCTTCGCATAAAAACTACAGAGAATCATCCTCAGAAACCACTTTGCCATGTGTGCGTTCCACTCACAGAGCTTAACGGTTCTTTTCACAGAGCAGTGTGGAAACACTCTGTTTGTAAAGTCTGCAAGTGGATATTTGGACCTCTTTGAGGATTTCGTTGGAAAGGGTATTTCTTCATCTAATGCTAGACAGAAGAATTCTCAGTAACTTCTTGAGTTGCGTGTATTCACCTCCCAGATTTGAAACTTCCTTTAGACAGAGCAGATTTGAAACACTCTTTTTGTGGAATTTGCAAGTCGAGATTTCAAGTGCTTTGCGGTCAAAGGCAGAAAAGGAAATATCTTCATATGAAAACTAGAGAGAATCATTCTCAGAAACCACTTTGTGATGTGTGCGTTCCACTCACCGAATTTAACCTTTCTTTTCACAGAGCACTTTGGAACACTTTGTTTGTAAAGTCTGCAGGTGGATATTTGTATCTCTTTGAGGATTTCATTGGAAACGGGGTATCTTCATCTAATGATAGACTGAAGAATTCTCGGTAACTTCTTTGCTTTGCGTGTATTCAACTCACAGATTTGAACCTTCCTTTGGACAGAACAGATTTGAAACACTCTTTTGTGGAATTTGCAAGTGGAGATTTCAAGCGCTTTGCGGCTAACGGTAGAAAAGGAAATATCTTCATATAAAAACTAGAGAGAATCATTCTCAGAAACCACTTTGGGATGTGTGCGTTCCACTCACAGAGTTTAAACTTTGTTTTCACCATGCAGTTTGTAAACACTCTGTTTGTAACGTCTGCAAGTAGATATTTGGACCTCTTTGAGGATTTCGTTGGAAACGGGATTTCTTCATATAATGGAAGACGGAAGAATTTTTAGTAAGTTATTTGGATTGCGTGTATTCAAGTCACAGTGTTGAACCTTCCTTTAGAAGGATCAGATTTAAAACACTCTTTTTGTGGAATTTGCAATTGGAGATTTCCAGCAGTTTGGGGCCAATGGTAGAAAAGGAAATATCTTCATATAAAACCTAGACAGAATCATTCTCAGAAACGACTTTCTGATGTGTGCGTTCCACTCACAGAATTTTACCTTTCTTCTCATAGAGCAGTTTGGAAACACTCTGTTTGTAAAGTCTGCAAGTGGATATTTGGACCTCTTTGAGGATTTCGTTGGAAACGGATTTCTTCATCTAATGCTAGACAGAAGAATTCTCGGTAACTTCTTTGGCTTGCGTGTATTCAACTCACAGAGTTGATCCTTCGTTTAGACATAGAAGATTTGAAACGCTCTTTTTGTGGAATTTGCAAGTGGAGATTTCAAGCGCTCTGCGGCCAATGGTAGAAAAGGTAATACCTTCTTATAAAAACTAGAGAGAATCATTCTCAGAAACCACTTTGTGTTGTGCGCATTCCACTCACAGAATTTAACCTTTCTTTTCACAGAGCAGTTTGGAAACACTCTGTTTGTAAAGTCTGCAGGTGGATATTTGGACCTGTTTGAGGATTTCATTGGAAACAGGGTTTCTTCATCTAATGCTAGACAGAAGAATTCTCGGTAACTTCTTTGCACTGCGTACATTCAACTCACAGATTTGAACCTTCCTTTAGACAGAACAGATTTGAAACACTCTTTTTCTGGAATTTGCAGGTGGAGATTTCTAGCGCTTTGGGGAAAATGGTAGAAAAGGAAATATCTTTATATAAAAACTAGAGAGAATCATTCTCAGAAACGACTTTGGGATGTGTGCATTCCACTCACAGAGATTAACCTTCCTTTTCATAGAGTAGTTTGGAAACACTCTGTGAAGTCCGCAAGTGGATATTTGGACCTCTTTGAGGATTTCGTTGCAAACGGAATTTCCTCATCCAATGCTAGACACAAGAATTCCTAGTAGCTACTTTGTGTTGCGTGTATTCAACTCACAGAATTGAACCTTCCTTTAGGCAGAGCAGATTTGAAGCACTCTTTTTGTGGAATTTCCAAGTGGAGATTTCAAGCGATTTGGGGACTATGATTGAAAAGGAAATATCTTCATATAAAAATTAGACAGAATCAATCCCAGAAACCACTTTGTAATGTGTGCGTTCCTCTAACAGAGTTCAAACTTACTTTTCACAGTGCAGTTTGGAAACACTCTGTTTGTAAAGTCTGCAAGTGGATATTTGGACCTCTTTGAGGATTTCGTTGGAAACGGGATTTCTTCATCTAATGCTAGACAGAAGAATTCTCAGTAACTTCTCTGTGTTGCGTGTATTCAGCTCACAGAGTTTAAACTTCCTTCAGACAGAGCAGATTTGAAACACTCTTTTTGTGGAATTTGAAATTGGAGACTTCAAGATCTTTTGGGCCAATGTTAGAAAAGGAAAAATATTCCTATGAAAACTAGAGAGAATCATTTTCAGGAACCACTTTGCGATGTGTGCTTTCCACTCACAGAGTTTAACCTTTCTTTTCATAGAGCAGTTTGGAAACAAACTGTTTGTAAATCTGCATGTGGATATTTGTACCTCTTTGAGGAATTCGTTGGAAACGGGATTTCTTCATATAATGCAAGACAGAAGAATTTTTAGTAAGTTATTTGGGTTGCATGTATTCAACTCACAGAGTTGAATCTTCCTTTAGAAGGAGCAGATTTGAAACACTATTTTGTGGAATTTGCAAGTAGAGATTTCAAGCGCTTTGTCTCCAATTGTAGAAAAGGAAATATCTTCGCATAAAAACTACAGAGAATCATCCTCAGAAACCACTTTGCCATGTGTGCGTTCCACTCACAGAGCTTAACGGTTCTTTTCACAGAGCAGTTTGGAAACACTCTGTTTGTAAAGTCTGCAAGTGGATATTTGGACCTCTTTGAGGATTTCGTTGGAAAGGGTATTTCTTCATCTAATGCTAGACAGAAGAATTCTCAGTAACTTCTTGAGTTGCGTGTATTCACCTCCCAGATTTGAAACTTCCTTTAGACAGAGCAGATTTGAAACACTCTTTTTGTGGAATTTGCAAGTGGAGATTTCAAGCGCATTGCGGCCAAAGGTAGAAAAGGAAATATCTTCATATTAAAACTAGAGAGAATCATTCTCAGAAACCACTTTGAGATGTGTGCGTTCCACTCACCGAATTTTACCTTTCTTTTCACAGAGCACTTTGGAAACACTTTGTTTGTAAAGTCTGCAGGTGGATATTTGTATCTCTTTGAGGATTTCATTGGAAACGGGATATCTTCATCTTATGATAGACTGAAGAATTCTCGGTAACTTCTTTGCATTGCGTGTATTCAACTCAGAGATTTGAACCTTCCTTTGGACAGAACAGATTTGAAACACTCTTTTGTGGAATTTGCAAGTGGAGATTTCAAGCGCTTTGCGGCTAATGGTAGAAAAGGAAATACCTTCATATAAAAACTAGAGAGAATCATTCTCAGAAACCACTTTGGGATGTGTGCGTTCCACTCACAGAGTTTAAACTTTGTTTTCACCGTGCAGTTTGTAAACACTCTCTTTGTAACTTCTGCAAGTGGATATTTGGACCTCTTTCAGGATTTCGTTGGAAACGGGATTTCTTCATATAATGCAAGACGGAGGAATTTTTAGTAAGTTATTTGGTTTGCGTGTATTCAAGTCACAGTGTTGAACCTTCCTTTAGAAGGATTAGATTTGAAACACACTTTTTGTGGAATTTGCAAGTAGAAATTTCAAGCGCTTTGTGGCCAATGGTAAAAAAGGAAATATCTTCGTATATACACTAGAGAGAATCATCCTCAGAAACCACTTCGCCATGTGTGCGTTCCACTCACACAGAGTTTAACTGTTCTTTTCACAGAGCAGTTTGGAAACACTCTGTTTATAAAGTCTGCAAGTGGATATTTGGACCTCTTAGAGGATTTCGTTGGAAACGGGATTTCTTCATCTAATGCTACACAGAAGAATTCTCAGTAAGTTCTTTGGTTTGCAGTTATTCAACGCACAGAGTTGAACCTTCCTTTAGACAGAGCAGATTTGAAACACTCTTTTTGTGGAATTTGCAATTGGAGATTTCAAGCGCATTGGGGCCAATGGTAGAAAAGGAAATATCTTCATATAAACCCTAGACAGAATCATTCTCAGAAACGACTTTCTGATGTGTGCGTTCCACTCACAGAGTTTTACCTTTCTTCTCATAGAGCAGTTTGGAAACACTCTGTTTGTAAAGTCTGCAAGTGGATATTTGGACCAGTTTGAGGATTTAATTGGAAATGGGATATCTTCATCTTATGATAGACTGAAGAATTCTCGGTAACTTCTTTGCATTGCGTGTATTCAACTCACAGATTTGAACCTTCCTTTGGACAGAACAGATTTGAAACACTCTTTTGTGGAATTTACAAGTGGAGATTTCAAGCGCTTTGCGGCTAATGGTAGAAAAGGAAATATCTTCATGTAAAACTAGAGAGAATCATTCTCAGAAACCACTTTGGGATGTGTGCGTTCCACTCACAGAGTTTAAACTTTGTTTTCACAGTGCAGTTTGTAAACACTCTGTTTCTAACATCTGCAAGTGGATATTTGGACCTCTTTGGTGATTTCGTTGGAAACGGGATTTCTTCATATAATGCAAAACGGAAGTATTTTTAGTAAGTTATTTGGATTGCGTGTATTCAAGTCACAGTGTTGAACCTTCCTTTAGAAGGATCAGATTTGAATCACACTTTTGTGGAATTTGCAAGTAGAAATTTCAAGCGCTTTGGGGACAATGGTAGAAAAGGAAATATCTTCCTACATAAACAAGAGAGAATCATCCTCAGAAACCACTTCGCCATGTGTGCGTTCCACTCACACAGAGTTTAACCGTTCTTTTCACAGAGCAGTTTGGAAACACTCTGTTTATAAAGTCTGCAGGTGGATATTTGGACCTGTTTGAGGATTTCATTGGAAACAGGGTTTCTTCATCCAATGCTAGACAGAAGAATTCTCGGTAACTTCTTTGCATTGCGTGCATTCAACTCACAGATTTGAACCTTCCTTTAGACAGAACAGATTTGAAACACTCTTTTTCTGGAATTTGCAAGTGGAGATTTCTAGCGCTTTGGGGACAATGGTAGAAAAGGAAATATCTTTATATAAAAACTAGAGAGAATCATTCTCAGAAACGACTTTGGGATGTGTGCATTCCACTCACAGAGTTTAACCTTCCTTTCATAGAGTAGTTTGGAAACACTCTGTTTGTGAAGTCCGCAAGTGGATATTTGGACCTCTTGGAGGATTTCGTTGCAAACGGGATTTCTTCATCCAATGCTAGACACAAGAATTCCTAGTAGCTTCTTTGTGTTGCGTGTATTCAACTCACAGAATTGAACCTTCCTTTAGGCAGAGCAGATTTGAAACACTCTTTTTGTGGAATTTCCAAGTGGAGATTTCAAGCGATTTGGGGAGTATGATTGAAAAGGAAATATCTTCATATAAAAATTAGACAGAATCATTCCCAGAAACCACTTTGTAATGTGTGCGTTCCACTAACAGAGTTCAAACTTACTTTTCACAGTGCAGTTTGGAAACACTCTGTTTGTAAAGTCTGCAAGTGGATGTTTGGAACTCTTTGAGGATTTCGTTGGAAACGGGATTTCTTCATCTAATGCTAGACAGAAGAATTCTCAGTAACTTCTTTGTGTTGCGTGTATTCAGCTCACAGAGTTTAAACTTCCTTCAGACAGAGCAGATTTGAAACACTGTTTTTGTGGAATTTGCAATTGGAGATTTCAAGCGCTTTGTGGCCAATGGTAGAAAAGGAAATATCTTCATATAAAACCTAGACAGAATCATTCTCAGAAACGACTTTCCGATGTGTGCGTTCCACTCACAGAGTTTTACCTTTCTTCTCATAGAGCAGTTTGGAAACACTCTGTTTGTAAAGTCTGCAAGTGGATATTTGTACCTCTTTGAGGATTTCGTTGGAAACGGATTTCTTCATCTAATGCTAGACAGAAGAATTCTCGGTAACTTCTTTGGCTTGCGTGTATTCAACTCACAGAGTTGATCCTTCGTTTAGACAGAGAAGATTTGAAACGCTCTTTTTGTGGAATTTGCAAGTGGAGATTTCAAGCGCTCTGCGGCCAATGGTAGAAAAGGTAATACCTTCTTATAAAAACTAGAGAGAATCATTCTCAGAAACCACTTTGTGTTGTGTGCATTCCACTCACAGAATTTAACCTTTCTTTTCACAGAGCAGTTTGGAAACACTCTGTTTGTAAAGTCTGCAGGTGGATATTAGGACTTGTTTGAGGATTTCTTTGGAAACAGGGTTTCTTCATCTTATGCTAGACAGAAGAATTCTCGGTAACTTCTTTGCATTGCGTGCATTCAACTCACAGATTTGAACCTTCCTTTAGACAGAACAGATTTGAAACACTCTTTTTCTGGAATTTGCAGGTGGAGATTTCTAGCGCTTTGGGGACAATGGTAGAAAAGGAAATATCTTTATATAAAAACTAGAGAGAATCATTCTCAGAAACGACTTTGGGATGTGTGCATTCCACTCACAGAGATTAACCTTCCTTTTCATAGAGTAGTTTGGAAACACTCTGTGAAGTCCGCAAGTGGATATTTGGACCTCTTTGAGGATTTCGTTGCAAACGGAATTTCCTCATCCAATGCTAGACACAAGAATTCCTAGTAGCTTCTTTGTGTTGCGTGTATTCAACTCACAGAATTGAACCTTCCTTTAGGCAGAGCAGATTTGAAGCACTCTTTTTGTGGAATTTCCAAGTGGAGATTTCAAGCGATTTGGGGACTATGATTGAAAAGGAAATATCTTCATATAAAAATTAGACAGAATCAATCCCAGAAACCACTTTGTAATGTGTGCGTTCCTCTAACAGAGTTCAAACTTACTTTTCACAGTGCAGTTTGGAAACACTCTGTTTGTAAAGTCTGCAAGTGGATATTTGGACCTCTTTGAGGATTTCGTTGGAAACGGGATTTCTTCATCTAATGCTAGACAGAAGAATTCTCAGTAACTTCTCTGTGTTGCGTGTATTCAGCTCACAGAGTTTAAACTTCCTTCAGACAGAGCAGATTTGAAACACTCTTTTTGTGGAATTTGAAATTGGAGACTTCAAGATCTTTTGGGCCAATGTTAGAAAAGGAAAAATATTCCTATGAAAACTAGAGAGAATCATTTTCAGGAACCACTTTGCGATGTGTGCTTTCCACTCACAGAGTTTAACCTTTCTTTTCATAGAGCAGTTTGGAAACAAACTGTTTGTAAATCTGCATGTGGATATTTGTACCTCTTTGAGGAATTCGTTGGAAACGGGATTTCTTCATATAATGCAAGACAGAAGAATTTTTAGTAAGTTATTTGGGTTGCATGTATTCAACTCACAGAGTTGAATCTTCCTTTAGAAGGAGCAGATTTGAAACACTATTTTGTGGAATTTGCAAGTAGAGATTTCAAGCGCTTTGTCTCCAATTGTAGAAAAGGAAATATCTTCGCATAAAAACTACAGAGAATCATCCTCAGAAACCACTTTGCCATGTGTGCGTTCCACTCACAGAGCTTAACGGTTCTTTTCACAGAGCAGTTTGGAAACACTCTGTTTGTAAAGTCTGCAAGTGGATATTTGGACCTCTTTGAGGATTTCGTTGGAAAGGGTATTTCTTCATCTAATGCTAGACAGAAGAATTCTCAGTAACTTCTTGAGTTGCGTGTATTCACCTCCCAGATTTGAAACTTCCTTTAGACAGAGCAGATTTGAAACACTCTTTTTGTGGAATTTGCAAGTGGAGATTTCAAGCGCATTGCGGCCAAAGGTAGAAAAGGAAATATCTTCATATTAAAACTAGAGAGAATCATTCTCAGAAACCACTTTGAGATGTGTGCGTTCCACTCACCGAATTTTACCTTTCTTTTCACAGAGCACTTTGGAAACACTTTGTTTGTAAAGTCTGCAGGTGGATATTTGTATCTCTTTGAGGATTTCATTGGAAACGGGATATCTTCATCTTATGATAGACTGAAGAATTCTCGGTAACTTCTTTGCATTGCGTGTATTCAACTCAGAGATTTGAACCTTCCTTTGGACAGAACAGATTTGAAACACTCTTTTGTGGAATTTGCAAGTGGAGATTTCAAGCGCTTTGCGGCTAATGGTAGAAAAGGAAATACCTTCATATAAAAACTAGAGAGAATCATTCTCAGAAACCACTTTGGGATGTGTGCGTTCCACTCACAGAGTTTAAACTTTGTTTTCACCGTGCAGTTTGTAAACACTCTCTTTGTAACTTCTGCAAGTGGATATTTGGACCTCTTTCAGGATTTCGTTGGAAACGGGATTTCTTCATATAATGCAAGACGGAGGAATTTTTAGTAAGTTATTTGGTTTGCGTGCATTCAAGTCACAGTGTTGAACCTTCCTTTAGAAGGATTAGATTTGAAACACACTTTTTGTGGAATTTGCAAGTAGAAATTTCAAGCGCTTTGTGGCCAATGGTAAAAAAGGAAATATCTTCGTATATACACTAGAGAGAATCATCCTCAGAAACCACTTCGCCATGTGTGCATTCCACTCACACAGAGTTTAACTGTTCTTTTCACAGAGCAGTTTGGAAACACTCTGTTTATAAAGTCTGCAAGTGGATATTTGGACCTCTTAGAGGATTTCGTTGGAAACGGGATTTCTTCATCTAATGCTACACAGAAGAATTCTCAGTAAGTTCTTTGGTTTGCAGTTATTCAACGCACAGAGTTGAACCTTCCTTTAGACAGAGCAGATTTGAAACACTCTTTTTGTGGAATTTGCAATTGGAGATTTCAAGCGCATTGGGGCCAATGGTAGAAAAGGAAATATCTTCATATAAACCCTAGACAGAATCATTCTCAGAAACGACTTTCTGATGTGTGCGTTCCACTCACAGAGTTTTACCTTTCTTCTCATAGAGCAGTTTGGAAACACTCTGTTTGTAAAGTCTGCAAGTGGATATTTGGACCAGTTTGAGGATTTAATTGGAAATGGGATATCTTCATCTTATGATAGACTGAAGAATTCTCGGTAACTTCTTTGCATTGCGTGTATTCAACTCACAGATTTGAACCTTCCTTTGGACAGAACAGATTTGAAACACTCTTTTGTGGAATTTACAAGTGGAGATTTCAAGCGCTTTGCGGCTAATGGTAGAAAAGGAAATATCTTCATGTAAAACTAGAGAGAATCATTCTCAGAAACCACTTTGGGATGTGTGCGTTCCACTCACAGAGTTTAAACTTTGTTTTCACAGTGCAGTTTGTAAACACTCTGTTTCTAACATCTGCAAGTGGATATTTGGACCTCTTTGGTGATTTCGTTGGAAACGGGATTTCTTCATATAATGCAAAACGGAAGTATTTTTAGTAAGTTATTTGGATTGCGTGTATTCAAGTCACAGTGTTGAACCTTCCTTTAGAAGGATCAGATTTGAATCACACTTTTGTGGAATTTGCAAGTAGAAATTTCAAGCGCTTTGGGGACAATGGTAGAAAAGGAAATATCTTCCTACATAAACAAGAGAGAATCATCCTCAGAAACCACTTCGCCATGTGTGCGTTCCACTCACACAGAGTTTAACCGTTCTTTTCACAGAGCAGTTTGGAAACACTCTGTTTATAAAGTCTGCAGGTGGATATTTGGACCTGTTTGAGGATTTCATTGGAAACAGGGTTTCTTCATCCAATGCTAGACAGAAGAATTCTCGGTAACTTCTTTGCATTGCGTGCATTCAACTCACAGATTTGAACCTTCCTTTAGACAGAACAGATTTGAAACACTCTTTTTCTGGAATTTGCAAGTGGAGATTTCTAGCGCTTTGGGGACAATGGTAGAAAAGGAAATATCTTTATATAAAAACTAGAGAGAATCATTCTCAGAAACGACTTTGGGATGTGTGCATTCCACTCACAGAGTTTAACCTTCCTTTCATAGAGTAGTTTGGAAACACTCTGTTTGTGAAGTCCGCAAGTGGATATTTGGACCTCTTGGAGGATTTCGTTGCAAACGGGATTTCTTCATCCAATGCTAGACACAAGAATTCCTAGTAGCTTCTTTGTGTTGCGTGTATTCAACTCACAGAATTGAACCTTCCTTTAGGCAGAGCAGATTTGAAACACTCTTTTTGTGGAATTTCCAAGTGGAGATTTCAAGCGATTTGGGGAGTATGATTGAAAAGGAAATATCTTCATATAAAAATTAGACAGAATCATTCCCAGAAACCACTTTGTAATGTGTGCGTTCCACTAACAGAGTTCAAACTTACTTTTCACAGTGCAGTTTGGAAACACTCTGTTTGTAAAGTCTGCAAGTGGATGTTTGGAACTCTTTGAGGATTTCGTTGGAAACGGGATTTCTTCATCTAATGCTAGACAGAAGAATTCTCAGTAACTTCTTTGTGTTGCGTGTATTCAGCTCACAGAGTTTAAACTTCCTTCAGACAGAGCAGATTTGAAACACTGTTTTTGTGGAATTTGCAATTGGAGATTTCAAGCGCTTTGTGGCCAATGGTAGAAAAGGAAATATCTTCATATAAAACCTAGACAGAATCATTCTCAGAAACGACTTTCTGATGTGTGCGTTCCACTCACAGAATTTTACCTTTCTTCTCATAGAGCAGTTTGGAAACACTCTGTTTGTAAAGTCTGCAAGTGGATATTTGGACCTCTTTGAGGATTTCGTTGGAAACGGATTTCTTCATCTAATGCTAGACAGAAGAATTCTCGGTAACTTCTTTGGCTTGCGTGTATTCAACTCACAGAGTTGATCCTTCGTTTAGACAGAGAAGATTTGAAACGCTCTTTTTGTGGAATTTGCAAGTGGAGATTTCAAGCGCTCTGCGGCCAATGGTAGAAAAGGTAATACCTTCTTATAAAAACTAGAGAGAATCATTCTCAGAAACCACTTTGTGTTGTGCGCATTCCACTCACAGAATTTAACCTTTCTTTTCACAGAGCAGTTTGGAAACACTCTGTTTGTAAAGTCTGCAGGTGGATATTTGGACCTGTTTGAGGATTTCATTGGAAACAGGGATTCTTCATCTAATGCTAGTCAGAAGAATTCTCGGTAACTTCTTTGCACTGCGTACATTCAACTCACAGATTTGAACCTTCCTTTAGACAGAACAGATTTGAAACACTCTTTTTCTGGAATTTGCAGGTGGAGATTTCTAGCGCTTTGGGGACAATGGTAGAAAAGGAAATATCTTTATATAAAAACTAGAGAGAATCATTCTCAGAAACGACTTTGGGATGTGTGCATTCCACTCACAGAGATTAACCTTCCTTTTCATAGAGTAGTTTGGAAACACTCTGTGAAGTCCGCAAGTGGATATTTGGACCTCTTTGAGGATTTCGTTGCAAACGGAATTTCCTCATCCAATGCTAGACACAAGAATTCCTAGTAGCTTCTTTGTGTTGCGTGTATTCAACTCACAGAATTGAACCTTCCTTTAGGCAGAGCAGATTTGAAGCACTCTTTTTGTGGAACTTCCAAGTGGAGATTTCAAGCGATTTGGGGACTATGATTGAAAAGGAAATATCTTCATATAAAAATTAGACAGAATCAATCCCAGAAACCACTTTGTAATGTGTGCGTTCCTCTAACAGAGTTCAAACTTACTTTTCACAGTGCAGTTTGGAAACACTCTGTTTGTAAAGTCTGCAAGTGGATATTTGGACCTCTTTGAGGATTTCGTTGGAAACGGGATTTCTTCATCTAATGCTAGACAGAAGAATTCTCAGTAACTTCTCTGTGTTGCGTGTATTCAGCTCACAGAGTTTAAACTTCCTTCAGACAGAGCAGATTTGAAACACTCTTTTTGTGGAATTTGAAATTGGAGACTTCAAGATCTTTTGGGCCAATGTTAGAAAAGGAAAAATATTCCTATGAAAACTAGAGAGAATCATTTTCAGGAACCACTTTGCGATGTGTGCTTTCCACTCACAGAGTTTAACCTTTCTTTTCATAGAGCAGTTTGGAAACAAACTGTTTGTAAATCTGCATGTGGATATTTGTACCTCTTTGAGGAATTCGTTGGAAACGGGATTTCTTCATATAATGCAAGACAGAAGAATTTTTAGTAAGTTATTTGGGTTGCATGTATTCAACTCACAGAGTTGAATCTTCCTTTAGAAGGAGCAGATTTGAAACACTATTTTGTGGAATTTGCAAGTAGAGATTTCAAGCGCTTTGTCTCCAATTGTAGAAAAGGAAATATCTTCGCATAAAAACTACAGAGAATCATCCTCAGAAACCACTTTGCCATGTGTGCGTTCCACTCACAGAGCTTAACGGTTCTTTTCACAGAGCAGTTTGGAAACACTCTGTTTGTAAAGTCTGCAAGTGGATATTTGGACCTCTTTGAGGATTTCGTTGGAAAGGGTATTTCTTCATCTAATGCTAGACAGAAGAATTCTCAGTAACTTCTTGAGTTGCGTGTATTCACCTCCCAGATTTGAAACTTCCTTTAGACAGAGCAGATTTGAAACACTCTTTTTGTGGAATTTGCAAGTGGAGATTTCAAGTGCTTTGCGGTCAAAGGTAGAAAAGGAAATATCTTCATATGAAAACTAGAGAGAATCATTCTCAGAAACCACTTTGTGATGTGTGCGTTCCACTCACCGAATTTAACCTTTCTTTTCACAGAGCACTTTGGAACACTTTGTTTGTAAAGTCTGCAGGTGGATATTTGTATCTCTTTGAGGATTTCATTGGAAACGGGGTATCTTCATCTAATGATAGACTGAAGAATTCTCGGTAACTTCTTTGCTTTGCGTGTATTCAACTCACAGATTTGAACCTTCCTTTGGACAGAACAGATTTGAAACACTCTTTTGTGGAATTTGCAAGTGGAGATTTCAAGCGCTTTGCGGCTAATGGTAGAAAAGGAAATATCTTCATATAAAAACTAGAGAGAATCATTCTCAGAAACCACTTTGGGATGTGTGCGTTCCACTCACAGAGTTTAAACTTTGTTTTCACCATGCAGTTTGTAAACACTCTGTTTGTAACGTCTGCAAGTAGATATTTGGACCTCTTTGAGGATTTCGTTGGAAACGGGATTTCTTCATATAATGGAAGACGGAAGAATTTTTAGTAAGTTATTTGGATTGCGTGTATTCAAGTCACAGTGTTGAACCTTCCTTTAGAAGGATCAGATTTGAAACACTCTTTTTGTGGAATTTGCAATTGGAGATTTCCAGCAGTTTGGGGCCAATGGTAGAAAAGGAAATATCTTCATATAAAACCTAGACAGAATCATTCTCAGAAACGACTTTCTGATGTGTGCGTTCCACTCACAGAATTTTACCTTTCTTCTCATAGAGCAGTTTGGAAACACTCTGTTTGTAAAGTCTGCAAGTGGATATTTGGACCTCTTTGAGGATTTCGTTGGAAACGGATTTCTTCATCTAATGCTAGACAGAAGAATTCTCGGTAACTTCTTTGGCTTGCGTGTATTCAACTCACAGAGTTGATCCTTCGTTTAGACATAGAAGATTTGAAACGCTCTTTTTGTGGAATTTGCAAGTGGAGATTTCAAGCGCTCTGCGGCCAATGGTAGAAAAGGTAATACCTTCTTATAAAAACTAGAGAGAATCATTCTCAGAAACCACTTTGTGTTGTGCGCATTCCACTCACAGAATTTAACCTTTCTTTTCACAGAGCAGTTTGGAAACACTCTGTTTGTAAAGTCTGCAGGTGGATATTTGGACCTGTTTGAGGATTTCATTGGAAACAGGGTTTCTTCATCTAATGCTAGACAGAAGAATTCTCGGTAACTTCTTTGCACTGCGTACATTCAACTCACAGATTTGAACCTTCCTTTAGACAGAACAGATTTGAAACACTCTTTTTCTGGAATTTGCAGGTGGAGATTTCTAGCGCTTTGGGGACAATGGTAGAAAAGGAAATATCTTTATATAAAAACTAGAGAGAATCATTCTCAGAAACGACTTTGGGATGTGTGCATTCCACTCACAGAGATTAACCTTCCTTTTCATAGAGTAGTTTGGAAACACTCTGTGAAGTCCGCAAGTGGATATTTGGACCTCTTTGAGGATTTCGTTGCAAACGGAATTTCCTCATCCAATGCTAGACACAAGAATTCCTAGTAGCTTCTTTGTGTTGCGTGTATTCAACTCACAGAATTGAACCTTCCTTTAGGCAGAGCAGATTTGAAGCACTCTTTTTGTGGAATTTCCAAGTGGAGATTTCAAGCGATTTGGGGACTATGATTGAAAAGGAAATATCTTCATATAAAAATTAGACAGAATCAATCCCAGAAACCACTTTGTAATGTGTGCGTTCCTCTAACAGAGTTCAAACTTACTTTTCACAGTGCAGTTTGGAAACACTCTGTTTGTAAAGTCTGCAAGTGGATATTTGGACCTCTTTGAGGATTTCGTTGGAAACGGGATTTCTTCATCTAATGCTAGACAGAAGAATTCTCAGTAACTTCTCTGTGTTGCGTGTATTCAGCTCACAGAGTTTAAACTTCCTTCAGACAGAGCAGATTTGAAACACTCTTTTTGTGGAATTTGAAATTGGAGACTTCAAGATCTTTTGGGCCAATGTTAGAAAAGGAAAAATATTCCTATGAAAACTAGAGAGAATCATTTTCAGGAACCACTTTGCGATGTGTGCTTTCCACTCACAGAGTTTAACCTTTCTTTTCATAGAGCAGTTTGGAAACAAACTGTTTGTAAATCTGCATGTGGATATTTGTACCTCTTTGAGGAATTCGTTGGAAACGGGATTTCTTCATATAATGCAAGACAGAAGAATTTTTAGTAAGTTATTTGGGTTGCATGTATTCAACTCACAGAGTTGAATCTTCCTTTAGAAGGAGCAGATTTGAAACACTATTTTGTGGAATTTGCAAGTAGAGATTTCAAGCGCTTTGTCTCCAATTGTAGAAAAGGAAATATCTTCGCATAAAAACTACAGAGAATCATCCTCAGAAACCACTTTGCCATGTGTGCGTTCCACTCACAGAGCTTAACGGTTCTTTTCACAGAGCAGTTTGGAAACACTCTGTTTGTAAAGTCTGCAAGTGGATATTTGGACCTCTTTGAGGATTTCGTTGGAAAGGGTATTTCTTCATCTAATGCTAGACAGAAGAATTCTCAGTAACTTCTTGAGTTGCGTGTATTCACCTCCCAGATTTGAAACTTCCTTTAGACAGAGCAGATTTGAAACACTCTTTTTGTGGAATTTGCAAGTGGAGATTTCAAGCGCATTGCGGCCAAAGGTAGAAAAGGAAATATCTTCATATTAAAACTAGAGAGAATCATTCTCAGAAACCACTTTGAGATGTGTGCGTTCCACTCACCGAATTTTACCTTTCTTTTCACAGAGCACTTTGGAAACACTTTGTTTGTAAAGTCTGCAGGTGGATATTTGTATCTCTTTGAGGATTTCATTGGAAACGGGGTATCTTCATCTTATGATAGACTGAAGAATTCTCGGTAACTTCTTTGCTTTGCGTGTATTCAACTCAGAGATTTGAACCTTCCTTTGGACAGAACAGATTTGAAACACTCTTTTGTGGAATTTGCAAGTGGAGATTTCAAGCGCTTTGCGGCTAATGGTAGAAAAGGAAATACCTTCATATAAAAACTAGAGAGAATCATTCTCAGAAACCACTTTGGGATGTGTGCGTTCCACTCACAGAGTTTAAACTTTGTTTTCACCGTGCAGTTTGTAAACACTCTCTTTGTAACTTCTGCAAGTGGATATTTGGACCTCTTTCAGGATTTCGTTGGAAACGGGATTTCTTCATATAATGCAAGACGGAAGAATTTTTAGTAAGTTATTTGGTTTGCGTGTATTCAAGTCACAGTGTTGAACCTTCCTTTAGAAGGATCAGATTTGAAACACACTTTTTGTGGAATTTGCAAGTAGAAATTTCAAGCGCTTTGTGGCCAATGGTAAAAAAGGAAATATCTTCGTATATACACTAGAGAGAATCATCCTCAGAAACCACTTCGCCATGTGTGCTTTCCACTCACACAGAGTTTAACTGTTCTTTTCACAGAGCAGTTTGGAAACACTCTGTTTATAAAGTCTGCAAGTGGATATTTGGACCTCTTAGAGGATTTCGTTGGAAACGGGATTTCTTCATCTAATGCTACACAGAAGAATTCTCAGTAAGTTCTTTGGTTTGCAGTTATTCAACGCACAGAGTTGAACCTTCCTTTAGACAGAGCAGATTTGAAACACTCTTTTTGTGGAATTTGCAATTGGAGATTTCAAGCGCATTGGGGCCAATGGTAGAAAAGGAAATATCTTCATATAAACCCTAGACAGAATCATTCTCAGAAACGACTTTCTGATGTGTGCGTTCCACTCACAGAGTTTTACCTTTCTTCTCATAGAGCAGTTTGGAAACACTCTGTTTGTAAAGTCTGCAAGTGGATATTTGGACCAGTTTGAGGATTTAATTGGAAATGGGATATCTTCATCTTATGATAGACTGAAGAATTCTCGGTAACTTCTTTGCATTGCGTGTATTCAACTCACAGATTTGAACCTTCCTTTGGACAGAACAGATTTGAAACACTCTTTTGTGGAATTTACAAGTGGAGATTTCAAGCGCTTTGCGGCTAATGGTAGAAAAGGAAATATCTTCATGTAAAACTAGAGAGAATCATTCTCAGAAACCACTTTGGGATGTGTGCGTTCCACTCACAGAGTTTAAACTTTGTTTTCACAGTGCAGTTTGTAAACACTCTGTTTCTAACATCTGCAAGTGGATATTTGGACCTCTTTGGTGATTTCGTTGGAAACGGGATTTCTTCATATAATGCAAAACGGAAGTATTTTTAGTAAGTTATTTGGATTGCGTGTATTCAAGTCACAGTGTTGAACCTTCCTTTAGAAGGATCAGATTTGAATCACACTTTTGTGGAATTTGCAAGTAGAAATTTCAAGCGCTTTGGGGACAATGGTAGAAAAGGAAATATCTTCCTACATAAACAAGAGAGAATCATCCTCAGAAACCACTTCGCCATGTGTGCGTTCCACTCACACAGAGTTTAACCGTTCTTTTCACAGAGCAGTTTGGAAACACTCTGTTTATAAAGTCTGCAGGTGGATATTTGGACCTGTTTGAGGATTTCATTGGAAACAGGGTTTCTTCATCCAATGCTAGACAGAAGAATTCTCGGTAACTTCTTTGCATTGCGTGCATTCAACTCACAGATTTGAACCTTCCTTTAGACAGAACAGATTTGAAACACTCTTTTTCTGGAATTTGCAAGTGGAGATTTCTAGCGCTTTGGGGACAATGGTAGAAAAGGAAATATCTTTATATAAAAACTAGAGAGAATCATTCTCAGAAACGACTTTGGGATGTGTGCATTCCACTCACAGAGTTTAACCTTCCTTTCATAGAGTAGTTTGGAAACACTCTGTTTGTGAAGTCCGCAAGTGGATATTTGGACCTCTTGGAGGATTTCGTTGCAAACGGGAATTCTTCATCCAATGCTAGACACAAGAATTCCTAGTAGCTTCTTTGTGTTGCGTGTATTCAACTCACAGAATTGAACCTTCCTTTAGGCAGAGCAGATTTGAAACACTCTTTTTGTGGAATTTCCAAGTGGAGATTTCAAGCGATTTGGGGAGTATGATTGAAAAGGAAATAACTTCATATAAAAATTAGACAGAATCATTCCCAGAAACCACTTTGTAATGTGTGCGTTCCACTAACAGAGTTCAAACTTACTTTTCACAGTGCAGTTTGGAAACACTCTGTTTGTAAAGTCTGCAAGTGGATATTTGGACCTCTTTGAGGATTTCGTTGGAAACGGATTTCTTCATCTAATGCTAGACAGAAGAATTCTCGGTAACTTCTTTGGCTTGCGTGTATTCAACTCACTGAGTTGATCCTTCGTTTAGACAGAGAAGATTTGAAACGCTCTTTTTGTGGAATTTGCAAGTGGAGATTTCAAGCGCTCTGCGGCCAATGGTAGAAAAGGTAATACCTTCTTATAAAAACTAGAGAGAATCATTCTCAGAAACCACTTTGTGTTGTGCGCATTCCACTCACAGAATTTAACCTTTCTTTTCACAGAGCAGTTTGGAAACACTCTGTTTGTAAAGTCTGCAGGTGGATATTTGGACCTGTTTGAGGATTTCATTGGAAACAGGGTTTCTTCATCTAATGCTAGACAGAAGAATTCTCGGTAACTTCTTTGCACTGCGTACATTCAACTCACAGATTTGAACCTTCCTTTAGACAGAACAGATTTGAAACACTCTTTTTCTGGAATTTGCAGGTGGAGATTTCTAGCGCTTTGGGGACAATGGTAGAAAAGGAAATATCTTTATATAAAAACTAGAGAGAATCATTCTCAGAAACGACTTTGGGATGTGTGCATTCCACTCACAGAGATTAACCTTCCTTTTCATAGAGTAGTTTGGAAACACTCTGTGAAGTCCGCAAGTGGATATTTGGACCTCTTTGAGGATTTCGTTGCAAACGGAATTTCCTCATCCAATGCTAGACACAAGAATTCCTAGTAGCTTCTTTGTGTTGCGTGTATTCAACTCACAGAATTGAACCTTCCTTTAGGCAGAGCAGATTTGAAGCACTCTTTTTGTGGAATTTCCAAGTGGAGATTTCAAGCGATTTGGGGACTATGATTGAAAAGGAAATATCTTCATATAAAAATTAGACAGAATCAATCCCAGAAACCACTTTGTAATGTGTGCGTTCCTCTAACAGAGTTCAAACTTACTTTTCACAGTGCAGTTTGGAAACACTCTGTTTGTAAAGTCTGCAAGTGGATATTTGGACCTCTTTGAGGATTTCGTTGGAAACGGGATTTCTTCATCTAATGCTAGACAGAAGAATTCTCAGTAACTTCTCTGTGTTGCGTGTATTCAGCTCACAGAGTTTAAACTTCCTTCAGACAGAGCAGATTTGAAACACTCTTTTTGTGGAATTTGAAATTGGAGACTTCAAGATCTTTTGGGCCAATGTTAGAAAAGGAAAAATATTCCTATGAAAACTAGAGAGAATCATTTTCAGGAACCACTTTGCGATGTGTGCTTTCCACTCACAGAGTTTAACCTTTCTTTTCATAGAGCAGTTTGGAAACAAACTGTTTGTAAATCTGCATGTGGATATTTGTACCTCTTTGAGGAATTCGTTGGAAACGGGATTTCTTCATATAATGCAAGACAGAAGAATTTTTAGTAAGTTATTTGGGTTGCATGTATTCAACTCACAGAGTTGAATCTTCCTTTAGAAGGAGCAGATTTGAAACACTATTTTGTGGAATTTGCAAGTAGAGATTTCAAGCGCTTTGTCTCCAATTGTAGAAAAGGAAATATCTTCGCATAAAAACTACAGAGAATCATCCTCAGAAACCACTTTGCCATGTGTGCGTTCCACTCACAGAGCTTAACGGTTCTTTTCACAGAGCAGTTTGGAAACACTCTGTTTGTAAAGTCTGCAAGTGGATATTTGGACCTCTTTGAGGATTTCGTTGGAAAGGGTATTTCTTCATCTAATGCTAGACAGAAGAATTCTCAGTAACTTCTTGAGTTGCGTGTATTCACCTCCCAGATTTGAAACTTCCTTTAGACAGAGCAGATTTGAAACACTCTTTTTGTGGAATTTGCAAGTGGAGATTTCAAGCGCATTGCGGCCAAAGGTAGAAAAGGAAATATCTTCATATTAAAACTAGAGAGAATCATTCTCAGAAACCACTTTGAGATGTGTGCGTTCCACTCACCGAATTTTACCTTTCTTTTCACAGAGCACTTTGGAAACACTTTGTTTGTAAAGTCTGCAGGTGGATATTTGTATCTCTTTGAGGATTTCATTGGAAACGGGGTATCTTCATCTTATGATAGACTGAAGAATTCTCGGTAACTTCTTTGCTTTGCGTGTATTCAACTCAGAGATTTGAACCTTCCTTTGGACAGAACAGATTTGAAACACTCTTTTGTGGAATTTGCAAGTGGAGATTTCAAGCGCTTTGCGGCTAATGGTAGAAAAGGAAATACCTTCATATAAAAACTAGAGAGAATCATTCTCAGAAACCACTTTGGGATGTGTGCGTTCCACTCACAGAGTTTAAACTTTGTTTTCACCGTGCAGTTTGTAAACACTCTCTTTGTAACTTCTGCAAGTGGATATTTGGACCTCTTTCAGGATTTCGTTGGAAACGGGATTTCTTCATATAATGCAAGACGGAAGAATTTTTAGTAAGTTATTTGGTTTGCGTGTATTCAAGTCACAGTGTTGAACCTTCCTTTAGAAGGATCAGATTTGAAACACACTTTTTGTGGAATTTGCAAGTAGAAATTTCAAGCGCTTTGTGGCCAATGGTAAAAAAGGAAATATCTTCGTATATACACTAGAGAGAATCATCCTCAGAAACCACTTCGCCATGTGTGCTTTCCACTCACACAGAGTTTAACTGTTCTTTTCACAGAGCAGTTTGGAAACACTCTGTTTATAAAGTCTGCAAGTGGATATTTGGACCTCTTAGAGGATTTCGTTGGAAACGGGATTTCTTCATCTAATGCTACACAGAAGAATTCTCAGTAAGTTCTTTGGTTTGCAGTTATTCAACGCACAGAGTTGAACCTTCCTTTAGACAGAGCAGATTTGAAACACTCTTTTTGTGGAATTTGCAATTGGAGATTTCAAGCGCATTGGGGCCAATGGTAGAAAAGGAAATATCTTCATATAAACCCTAGACAGAATCATTCTCAGAAACGACTTTCTGATGTGTGCGTTCCACTCACAGAGTTTTACCTTTCTTCTCATAGAGCAGTTTGGAAACACTCTGTTTGTAAAGTCTGCAAGTGGATATTTGGACCAGTTTGAGGATTTAATTGGAAATGGGATATCTTCATCTTATGATAGACTGAAGAATTCTCGGTAACTTCTTTGCATTGCGTGTATTCAACTCACAGATTTGAACCTTCCTTTGGACAGAACAGATTTGAAACACTCTTTTGTGGAATTTACAAGTGGAGATTTCAAGCGCTTTGCGGCTAATGGTAGAAAAGGAAATATCTTCATGTAAAACTAGAGAGAATCATTCTCAGAAACCACTTTGGGATGTGTGCGTTCCACTCACAGAGTTTAAACTTTGTTTTCACAGTGCAGTTTGTAAACACTCTGTTTCTAACATCTGCAAGTGGATATTTGGACCTCTTTGGTGATTTCGTTGGAAACGGGATTTCTTCATATAATGCAAAACGGAAGTATTTTTAGTAAGTTATTTGGATTGCGTGTATTCAAGTCACAGTGTTGAACCTTCCTTTAGAAGGATCAGATTTGAATCACACTTTTGTGGAATTTGCAAGTAGAAATTTCAAGCGCTTTGGGGACAATGGTAGAAAAGGAAATATCTTCCTACATAAACAAGAGAGAATCATCCTCAGAAACCACTTCGCCATGTGTGCGTTCCACTCACACAGAGTTTAACCGTTCTTTTCACAGAGCAGTTTGGAAACACTCTGTTTATAAAGTCTGCAAGTGGATATTTGGACCTCTTTGAGGATTTCGTTGGAAACGGGATTTCTTCATCTAATGCTAGACAGAAGAATTCTCGGTAACTTCTTTGGCTTGCGTGTATTCAACTCACAGAGTTGATCCTTCGTTTAGACAGAGAAGATTTGAAACGCTCTTTTTGTGGAATTTGCAAGTGGAGATTTCAAGCGCTCTGCGGCCAATGGTAGAAAAGGTAATACCTTCTTATAAAAACTAGAGAGAATCATTCTCAGAAACCACTTTGTGTTGTGTGCATTCCACTCACAGAATTTAACCTTTCTTTTCACAGAGCAGTTTGGAAACACTCTGTTTGTAAAGTCTGCAGGTGGATATTAGGACTTGTTTGAGGATTTCTTTGGAAACAGGGTTTCTTCATCTTATGCTAGACAGAAGAATTCTCGGTAACTTCTTTGCATTGCGTGCATTCAACTCACAGATTTGAACCTTCCTTTAGACAGAACAGATTTGAAACACTCTTTTTCTGGAATTTGCAAGTGGAGATTTCTAGCGCTTTGGGGACAATGGTAGAAAAGGAAATATCTTTATATAAAAACTAGAGAGAATCATTCTCAGAAACGACTTTGGGATGTGTGCATTCCCCTCACAGAGTTTAACCTTCCTTTTCATAGAGTAGTTTGGAAACACTCTGTTTGTGAAGTCCGCAGGTGGATATTTGGACCTCTTTGAGGATTTCGTTGCAAACGGGATTTCCTCATCCAATGCTAGACACAAGAATTCCTAGTAGCTTCTTTGTGTTGTGTGTATTCAACTCACAGAATTGAACCTTCCTTTTAGGCAGAGCAGATTTGAAACACTCTTTTTGTGGAATTTCCAAGTGGAGATTTCAAGCGATTTGGGGCTATGATTGAAAAGGAATTATCTTCCTATAAAAATTAGACAGAATCATTCCCAGAAACCTCTTTGTAATGTGTGCGTTCCACTAACAGAGTTCAAACTTACTTTTCACAGTGCAGTTTGGAAACACTCTGTTTGTAAAGTCTGCAAGTGGATATTTGGACCTCTTTGAGGATTTCGCTGCAAACGGGATTTCTTCATCCAATGCTAGACACAATAATTCCTAGTAGCTTCTTTGTGTTGTGTGTATTCAACTCATAGAATTGAACCTTCCTTTTAGGCAGAGCAGATTTGAAACACTCTTTTTGTGGAATTTCCAAGTGGAGATTTCAAGCGATTGGGGGCTATGATTGAAAAGGAATTATCTTCCTATGAAAATTAGACAGAATCATACCCAGAAACCACTTTGTAATGTGTGCGTTCCACTAACAGAGTTCAAACTTACTTTTCACAGTGCAGTTTGGAAACACTCTGTTTGTCAAGTCTGCAAGTGGATATTTGGACCTCTTTGAGGATTTCGTTGGAAACGGGATTTCTTCATCTAATGCTAGACAGAAGAATTCTCAGTAACTTCTTCGTGTTGCGTGTATTCAGCTCACAGAGTTTAAACTTCCTTCAGACAGAGCAGATTTGAAACACTCTTTTTGTGGAATTTGAAATTGGAGACTTCAAGATCTTTTGGGCCAATGTTAGAAAAGGAAAAATATTCCTATGAAAACTAGAGAGAATCATTTTCAGGAACCACTTTGCGATGTGTGCGTTCCACTCACAGAGTTTAACCTTTCTTTTCATAGAGCAGTTTGGAAACAAACTGTTTGTAAATCTGCATGTGGATATTTGTACCTCTTTGAGGAATTCGTTGGAAACGGGATTTCTTCATATAATGCAAGACAGAAGAACTTTTAGTAAGTTATTTGGGTTGCATGTATTCAACTCACAGAGTTGAACCTTCCTTTAGAATGAGCAGATTTGAAACACTCTTTTTGTGGAATTTGCAAGTAGAGATTTCAAGCGCTTTGTTTCCAATTGTAGAAAAGGAAATATCTTCGCATAAAAACTACAGAGAATCATCCTCAGAAACCACTTTGCCATGTGTGCGTTCCACTCACAGAGTTTAACTGTTCTTTTCACAGAGCAGTTTGGAAACACTCTGTTTGTAGAGTCTGCAAGTGGATATTTGGACCTCTTTGAGGATTTCGTTGGAAAGGGTATTTCTTCATCTAATGCTAGACAGAAGAATTCTCAGTAACTTCTTGAGTTGCGTGTATTCACCCCCCAGATTTGAAACTTCCTTTAGACAGAGCAGATTTGAAACACTCTTTTTGTGGAATTTGCAAGTGGAGATTTCAAGCGCTTTGCGGCCAATGGTAGAAAAGGAAATATCTTCATATAAAAACTAGAGAGAATCATTCTCAGAAACCACTTTGTGATGTGTGCGTTCCACTCACCGAATTTAACCTTTCTTTTCACAGAGCACTTTGGAAACACTTTGTTTGTAAAGTCTGCAGGTGGATATTTGTATCTCTTTGAGGATTTCATTGGAAACGGGATAATTTCATCTTATGATAGACTGAAGAATTCTCGGTAACTTCTTTGCATTGCGTGTATTCAACACACAGATTTGAACCTTCCTTTGGACAGAACAGATTTGAAACACTCTTTTTTGGAATTTGCAAGTGGAGATTTCAAGCGCTTTGCTTCCAATGGTAGAAAAGGAAATATCTTCATATAAAAACTAGAGAGAATCATTCTCAGAAACCACTTTGGGATGTGTGCGTTCCACTCACAGAGTTTAAACTTTGTTTTCACCGTTCAGTTTGTAAACACTCTGTTTGTAACGTCTGCAAGAGGATATTTGGACCTCTTTGAGGATTTCGTTGGAAACGGGATTTCTTCATCTAATGTTAGACAGAAGAATTCTCAGTAAGTTCTTTGGTTTGCAGTTATTCAACTCACAGGGTTGAACCTTCCTTTAGACAGAGCAGATTTGAAACACTCTTTTTGTGGAATTTGCAATTGGAGATTTCAAGCGCTTTGGGGCCAATGGTAGAAAAGGAAATATCTTCATATAAAACCTAGACAGAATCATTCTCAGAAACGAATTTCCGATGTGTGCGTTCCACTCACAGAGTTTTACCTATCTTCTCATAGAGCAGTTTGGAAACACTCTGTTTGTAAAGTCTGCAAGTGGATATTTGGACCTCTTTGAGGATTTCGTTGGAAACGGATTTCTTCATCTAATGCTAGACAGAAGAATTCTCGGTAACTTCTTTGGCTTGCGTGTATTCAACTCACAGAGTTGATCCTTCGTTTAGAGAGAGAAGATTTGAAACGCTCGTTTTGTGGAATTTGCAAGTGGAGATTTCAAGCGCTCTGCGGCCAATGGTAGAAAAGGTAATACCTTCTTATAAAAACTAGAGAGAATCATTCTCAGAAACCACTTTGTGTTGTGTGCATTCCACTCACAGAATTTAACCTTTCTTTTCACAGAGCAGTTTGGAAACACTCTGTTTGTAAAGTCTGCAGGTGGATATTAGGACTTGTTTGAGGATTTCTTTGGAAACAGGGTTTCTTCATCTTATGCTAGACAGAATAATTCTCGGTAACTTCTTTGCATTGCGTGCATTCAACTCACAGATTTGAACCTTCCTTTAGACAGAACAGATTTGAAACACTCTTTTTCTGGAATTTGCAGGTGGAGATTTCTAGCGCTTTGGGGACAATGGTAGAAAAGGAAATATCTTTATATAAAAACTAGAGAGAATCATTCTCAGAAACGACTTTGGGATGTGTGCATTCCACTCACAGAGATTAACCTTCCTTTTCATAGAGTAGTTTGGAAACACTCTGTGAAGTCCGCAAGTGGATATTTGGACCTCTTTGAGGATTTCGTTGCAAACGGAATTTCCTCATCCAATGCTAGACACAAGAATTCCTAGTAGCTTCTTTGTGTTGCTTGTATTCAACTCACAGAATTGAACCTTCCTTTAGGCAGAGCAGATTTGAAGCACTCTTTTTGTGGAATTTCCAAGTGGAGATTTCAAGCGATTTGGGGACTATGATTGAAAAGGAAATATCTTCATATAAAAATTAGACAGAATCAATCCCAGAAACCACTTTGTAATGTGTGCGTTCCTCTAACAGAGTTCAAACTTACTTTTCACAGTGCAGTTTGGAAACACTCTGTTTGTAAAGTCTGCAAGTGGATATTTGGACCTCTTTGAGGATTTCGTTGGAAACGGGATTTCTTCATCTAATGCTAGACAGAAGAATTCTCAGTAACTTCTCTGTGTTGCGTGTATTCAGCTCACAGAGTTTAAACTTCCTTCAGACAGAGCAGATTTGAAACACTCTTTTTGTGGAATTTGAAATTGGAGACTTCAAGATCTTTTGGGCCAATGTTAGAAAAGGAAAAATATTCCTATGAAAACTAGAGAGAATCATTTTCAGGAACCACTTTGCGATGTGTGCTTTCCACTCACAGAGTTTAACCTTTCTTTTCATAGAGCAGTTTGGAAACAAACTGTTTGTAAATCTGCATGTGGATATTTGTACCTCTTTGAGGAATTCGTTGGAAACGGGATTTCTTCATATAATGCAAGACAGAAGAATTTTTAGTAAGTTATTTGGGTTGCATGTATTCAACTCACAGAGTTGAATCTTCCTTTAGAAGGAGCAGATTTGAAACACTATTTTGTGGAATTTGCAAGTAGAGATTTCAAGCGCTTTGTCTCCAATTGTAGAAAAGGAAATATCTTCGCATAAAAACTACAGAGAATCATCCTCAGAAACCACTTTGCCATGTGTGCGTTCCACTCACAGAGCTTAACGGTTCTTTTCACAGAGCAGTTTGGAAACACTCTGTTTGTAAAGTCTGCAAGTGGATATTTGGACCTCTTTGAGGATTTCGTTGGAAAGGGTATTTCTTCATCTAATGCTAGACAGAAGAATTCTCAGTAACTTCTTGAGTTGCGTGTATTCACCTCCCAGATTTGAAACTTCCTTTAGACAGAGCAGATTTGAAACACTCTTTTTGTGGAATTTGCAAGTGGAGATTTCAAGTGCTTTGCGGTCAAAGGTAGAAAAGGAAATATCTTCATATGAAAACTAGAGAGAATCATTCTCAGAAACCACTTTGTGATGTGTGCGTTCCACTCACCGAATTTAACCTTTCTTTTCACAGAGCACTTTGGAACACTTTGTTTGTAAAGTCTGCAGGTGGATATTTGTATCTCTTTGAGGATTTCATTGGAAACGGGGTATCTTCATCTAATGATAGACTGAAGAATTCTCGGTAACTTCTTTGCTTTGCGTGTATTCAACTCACAGATTTGAACCTTCCTTTGGACAGAACAGATTTGAAACACTCTTTTGTGGAATTTGCAAGTGGAGATTTCAAGCGCTTTGCGGCTAATGGTAGAAAAGGAAATATCTTCATATAAAAACTAGAGAGAATCATTCTCAGAAACCACTTTGGGATGTGTGCGTTCCACTCACAGAGTTTAAACTTTGTTTTCACCATGCAGTTTGTAAACACTCTGTTTGTAACGTCTGCAAGTAGATATTTGGACCTCTTTGAGGATTTCGTTGGAAACGGGATTTCTTCATATAATGGAAGACGGAAGAATTTTTAGTAAGTTATTTGGATTGCGTGTATTCAAGTCACAGTGTTGAACCTTCCTTTAGAAGGATCAGATTTGAAACACTCTTTTTGTGGAATTTGCAATTGGAGATTTCCAGCAGTTTGGGGCCAATGGTAGAAAAGGAAATATCTTCATATAAAACCTAGACAGAATCATTCTCAGAAACGACTTTCTGATGTGTGCGTTCCACTCACAGAATTTTACCTTTCTTCTCATAGAGCAGTTTGGAAACACTCTGTTTGTAAAGTCTGCAAGTGGATATTTGGACCTCTTTGAGGATTTCGTTGGAAACGGATTTCTTCATCTAATGCTAGACAGAAGAATTCTCGGTAACTTCTTTGGCTTGCGTGTATTCAACTCACAGAGTTGATCCTTCGTTTAGACATAGAAGATTTGAAACGCTCTTTTTGTGGAATTTGCAAGTGGAGATTTCAAGCGCTCTGCGGCCAATGGTAGAAAAGGTAATACCTTCTTATAAAAACTAGAGAGAATCATTCTCAGAAACCACTTTGTGTTGTGCGCATTCCACTCACAGAATTTAACCTTTCTTTTCACAGAGCAGTTTGGAAACACTCTGTTTGTAAAGTCTGCAGGTGGATATTTGGACCTGTTTGAGGATTTCATTGGAAACAGGGTTTCTTCATCTAATGCTAGACAGAAGAATTCTCGGTAACTTCTTTGCACTGCGTACATTCAACTCACAGATTTGAACCTTCCTTTAGACAGAACAGATTTGAAACACTCTTTTTCTGGAATTTGCAGGTGGAGATTTCTAGCGCTTTGGGGACAATGGTAGAAAAGGAAATATCTTTATATAAAAACTAGAGAGAATCATTCTCAGAAACGACTTTGGGATGTGTGCATTCCACTCACAGAGATTAACCTTCCTTTTCATAGAGTAGTTTGGAAACACTCTGTGAAGTCCGCAAGTGGATATTTGGACCTCTTTGAGGATTTCGTTGCAAACGGAATTTCCTCATCCAATGCTAGACACAAGAATTCCTAGTAGCTTCTTTGTGTTGCGTGTATTCAACTCACAGAATTGAACCTTCCTTTAGGCAGAGCAGATTTGAAGCACTCTTTTTGTGGAATTTCCAAGTGGAGATTTCAAGCGATTTGGGGACTATGATTGAAAAGGAAATATCTTCATATAAAAATTAGACAGAATCAATCCCAGAAACCACTTTGTAATGTGTGCGTTCCTCTAACAGAGTTCAAACTTACTTTTCACAGTGCAGTTTGGAAACACTCTGTTTGTAAAGTCTGCAAGTGGATATTTGGACCTCTTTGAGGATTTCGTTGGAAACGGGATTTCTTCATCTAATGCTAGACAGAAGAATTCTCAGTAACTTCTCTGTGTTGCGTGTATTCAGCTCACAGAGTTTAAACTTCCTTCAGACAGAGCAGATTTGAAACACTCTTTTTGTGGAATTTGAAATTGGAGACTTCAAGATCTTTTGGGCCAATGTTAGAAAAGGAAAAATATTCCTATGAAAACTAGAGAGAATCATTTTCAGGAACCACTTTGCGATGTGTGCTTTCCACTCACAGAGTTTAACCTTTCTTTTCATAGAGCAGTTTGGAAACAAACTGTTTGTAAATCTGCATGTGGATATTTGTACCTCTTTGAGGAATTCGTTGGAAACGGGATTTCTTCATATAATGCAAGACAGAAGAATTTTTAGTAAGTTATTTGGGTTGCATGTATTCAACTCACAGAGTTGAATCTTCCTTTAGAAGGAGCAGATTTGAAACACTATTTTGTGGAATTTGCAAGTAGAGATTTCAAGCGCTTTGTCTCCAATTGTAGAAAAGGAAATATCTTCGCATAAAAACTACAGAGAATCATCCTCAGAAACCACTTTGCCATGTGTGCGTTCCACTCACAGAGCTTAACGGTTCTTTTCACAGAGCAGTTTGGAAACACTCTGTTTGTAAAGTCTGCAAGTGGATATTTGGACCTCTTTGAGGATTTCGTTGGAAAGGGTATTTCTTCATCTAATGCTAGACAGAAGAATTCTCAGTAACTTCTTGAGTTTCGTGTATTCACCTCCCAGATTTGAAACTTCCTTTAGACAGAGCAGATTTGAAACACTCTTTTTGTGGAATTTGCAAGTGGAGATTTCAAGCGCATTGCGGCCAAAGGTAGAAAAGGAAATATCTTCATATGAAAACTAGAGAGAATCATTCTCAGAAACCACTTTGAGATGTGTGCGTTCCACTCACCGAATTTTACCTTTCTTTTCACAGAGCACTTTGGAAACACTTTGTTTGTAAAGTCTGCAGGTGGATATTTGTATCTCTTTGAGGATTTCATTGGAAACGGGATATCTTCATCTTATGATAGACTGAAGAATTCTCGGTAACTTCTTTGCTTTGCGTGTATTCAACTCAGAGATTTGAACCTTCCCTTGGACAGAACAGATTTGAAACACTCTTTTGTGGAATTTGCAAGTGGAGATTTCAAGCGCTTTGCGGCTAATGGTAGAAAAGGAAATACCTTCATATAAAAACTAGAGAGAATCATTCTCAGAAACCACTTTGGGATGTGTGCGTTCCACTCACAGAGTTTAAACTTTGTTTTCACCGTGCAGTTTGTAAACACTCTCTTTGTAACTTCTGCAAGTGGATATTTGGACCTCTTTCAGGATTTCGTTGGAGACGGGATTTCTTCATATAATGCAAGACGGAAGAATTTTTAGTAAGTTATTTGGTTTGCGTGTATTCAAGTCACAGTGTTGAACCTTCCTTTAGAAGGATCAGATTTGAAACACACTTTTTGTGGAATTTGCAAGTAGAAATTTCAAGCGCTTTGTGGCCAATGGTAAAAAAGGAAATATCTTCGTATATACACTAGAGAGAATCATCCTCAGAAACCACTTCGCCATGTGTGCGTTCCACTCACACAGAGTTTAACTGTTCTTTTCACAGAGCAGTTTGGAAACACTCTGTTTATAAAGTCTGCAAGTGGATATTTGGACCTCTTAGAGGATTTCGTTGGAAACGGGATTTCTTCATCTAATGCTACACAGAAGAATTCTCAGTAAGTTCTTTGGTTTGCAGTTATTCAACGCACAGAGTTGAACCTTCCTTTAGACAGAGCAGATTTGAAACACTCTTTTTGTGGAGTTTGCAATTGGAGATTTCAAGCGCATTGGGGCCAATGGTAGAAAAGGAAATATCTTCATATAAACCCTAGACAGAATCATTCTCAGAAACGACTTTCTGATGTGTGCGTTCCACTCACAGAGTTTTACCTTTCTTCTCATAGAGCAGTTTGGAAACACTCTGTTTGTAAAGTCTGCAAGTGGATATTTGGACCAGTTTGAGGATTTAATTGGAAATGGGATATCTTCATCTTATGATAGACTGAAGAATTCTCGGTAACTTCTTTGCATTGCGTGTATTCAACTCACAGATTTGAACCTTCCTTTGGACAGAACAGATTTGAAACACTCTTTTGTGGAATTTACAAGTGGAGATTTCAAGCGCTTTGCGGCTAATGGTAGAAAAGGAAATATCTTCATGTAAAACTAGAGAGAATCATTCTCAGAAACCACTTTGGGATGTGTGCGTTCCACTCACAGAGTTTAAACTTTGTTTTCACAGTGCAGTTTGTAAACACTCTGTTTCTAACATCTGCAAGTGGATATTTGGACCTCTTTGGTGATTTCGTTGGAAACGGGATTTCTTCATATAATGCAAAACGGAAGTATTTTTAGTAAGTTATTTGGATTGCGTGTATTCAAGTCACAGTGTTGAACCTTCCTTTAGAAGGATCAGATTTGAATCACACTTTTGTGGAATTTGCAAGTAGAAATTTCAAGCGCTTTGGGGACAATGGTAGAAAAGGAAATATCTTCCTACATAAACAAGAGAGAATCATCCTCAGAAACCACTTCGCCATGTGTGCGTTCCACTCACACAGAGTTTAACCGTTCTTTTCACAGAGCAGTTTGGAAACACTCTGTTTATAAAGTCTGCAGGTGGATATTTGGACCTGTTTGAGGATTTCATTGGAAACAGGGTTTCTTCATCCAATGCTAGACAGAAGAATTCTCGGTAACTTCTTTGCATTGCGTGCATTCAACTCACAGATTTGAACCTTCCTTTAGACAGAACAGATTTGAAACACTCTTTTTCTGGAATTTGCAAGTGGAGATTTCTAGCGCTTTGGGGACAATGGTAGAAAAGGAAATATCTTTATATAAAAACTGGAGAGAATCATTCTCAGAAACGACTTTGGGATGTGTGCATTCCACTCACAGAGTTTAACCTTCCTTTCATAGAGTAGTTTGGAAACACTCTGTTTGTGAAGTCCGCAAGTGGATATTTGGACCTCTTGGAGGATTTCGTTGCAAACGGGAATTCTTCATCCAATGCTAGACACAAGAATTCCTAGTAGCTTCTTTGTGTTGCGTGTATTCAACTCACAGAATTGAACCTTCCTTTAGGCAGAGCAGATTTGAAACACTCTTTTTGTGGAATTTCCAAGTGGAGATTTCAAGCGATTTGGGGAGTATGATTGAAAAGGAAATAACTTCATATAAAAATTAGACAGAATCATTCCCAGAAACCACTTTGTAATGTGTGCGTTCCACTAACAGAGTTCAAACTTACTTTTCACAGTGCAGTTTGGAAACACTCTGTTTGTAAAGTCTGCAAGTGGATGTTTGGAACTCTTTGAGGATTTCGTTGGAAACGGGATTTCTTCATCTAATGCTAGACAGAAGAATTCTCAGTAAATTCTTTGTGTTGCGTGTATTCAGCTCTCAGAGTTTAAACTTCCTTCAGACAGAGCAGATTTGAAACACTGTTTTTGTGGAATTTGCAATTGGAGATTTCAAGCGCTTTGTGGCCAATGGTAGAAAAGGAAATATCTTCATATAAAACCTAGACAGAATCATTCTCAGAAACGACTTTCCGATGTGTGCGTTCCACTCACAGAGTTTTACCTTTCTTCTCATAGAGCAGTTTGGAAACACTCTGTTTGTAAAGTCTGCAAGTGGATATTTGTACCTCTTTGAGGATTTCGTTGGAAACGGATTTCTTCATCTAATGCTAGACAGAAGAATTCTCGGTAACTTCTTTGGCTTGCGTGTATTCAACTCACAGAGTTGATCCTTCGTTTAGACAGAGAAGATTTGAAACGCTCTTTTTGTGGAATTTGCAAGTGGAGATTTCAAGCGCTCTGCGGCCAATGGTAGAAAAGGTAATACCTTCTTATAAAAACTAGAGAGAATCATTCTCAGAAACCACTTTGTGTTGTGTGCATTCCACTCACAGAATTTAACCTTTCTTTTCACAGAGCAGTTTGGAAACACTCTGTTTGTAAAGTCTGCAGGTGGATATTAGGACTTGTTTGAGGATTTCTTTGGAAACAGGGTTTCTTCATCTTATGCTAGACAGAAGAATTCTCGGTAACTTCTTTGCATTGCGTGCATTCAACTCACAGATTTGAACCTTCCTTTAGACAGAGCAGATTTGAAACACTCTTTTTCTGGAATTTGCAAGTGGAGATTTCTAGCGCTTTGGGGACAATGGTAGAAAAGGAAATATCTTTATATAAAAACTAGAGAGAATCATTCTCAGAAACGAGTTTGGGATGTGGGCATTCCCCTCACAGAGTTTAACCTTCCTTTTCATAGAGTAGTTTGGAAACACTCTGTTTGTGAAGTCCGCAGGTGGATATTTTGACCTCTTTGAGGATTTCGTTGCAAACGGGATTTCCTCATCCAATGCTAGACACAAGAATTCCTAGTAGCTTCTTTGTGTTGTGTGTATTCAACTCACAGAATTGAACCTTCCTTTTAGGCAGAGCAGATTTGAAACACTCTTTTTGTGGAATTTCCAAGTGGAGATTTCAAGCGATTTGGGGCTATGATTGAAAAGGAATTATCTTCCTATAAAAATTAGACAGAATCATTCCCAGAAACCTCTTTGTAATGTGTGCGTTCCACTAACAGAGTTCAAACTTACTTTTCACAGTGCAGTTTGGAAACACTCTGTTTGTAAAGTCTGCAAGTGGATATTTGGACCTCTTTGAGGATTTCGCTGCAAACGGGATTTCTTCATCCAATGCTAGACACAATAATTCCTAGTAGCTTCTTTGTGTTGTGTGTATTCAACTCATAGAATTGAACCTTCCTTTTAGGCAGAGCAGATTTGAAACACTCTTTTTGTGGAATTTCCAAGTGGAGATTTCAAGCGATTGGGGGCTATGATTGAAAAGGAATTATCTTCCTATGAAAATTAGACAGAATCATTCCCAGAAACCACTTTGTAATGTGTGCGTTCCACTAACAGAGTTCAAACTTACTTTTCACAGTGCAGTTTGGAAACACTCTGTTTGTCAAGTCTGCAAGTGGATATTTGGACCTCTTTGAGGATTTCGTTGGAAACGGGATTACTTCATCTAATGCTAGACAGAAGAATTCTCAGTAACTTCTTCGTGTTGCGTGTATTCAGCTCACAGAGTTTAAACTTCCTTCAGACAGAGCAGATTTGAAACACTCTTTTTGTGGAATTTGAAATTGGAGACTTCAAGATCTTTTGGGCCAATGTTAGAAAAGGAAAAATATTCCTATGAAAACTAGAGAGAATCATTTTCAGGAACCACTTTGCGATGTGTGCGTTCCACTCACAGAGTTTAACCTTTCTTTTCATAGAGCAGTTTGGAAACAAACTGTTTGTAAATCTGCATGTGGATATTTGTACCTCTTTGAGGAATTCGTTGGAAACGGGATTTCTTCATATAATGCAAGACAGAAGAACTTTTAGTAAGTTATTTGGGTTGCATGTATTCAACTCACAGAGTTGAACCTTCCTTTAGAATGAGCAGATTTGAAACACTCTTTTTGTGGAATTTGCAAGTAGAGATTTCAAGCGCTTTGTTTCCAATTGTAGAAAAGGAAATATCTTCGCATAAAAACTACAGAGAATCATCCTCAGAAACCACTTTGCCATGTGTGCGTTCCACTCACAGAGTTTAACTGTTCTTTTCACAGAGCAGTTTGGAAACACTCTGTTTGTAGAGTCTGCAAGTGGATATTTGGACCTCTTTGAGGATTTCGTTGGAAAGGGTATTTCTTCATCTAATGCTAGACAGAAGAATTCTCAGTAACTTCTTGAGTTGCGTGTATTCACCCCCCAGATTTGAAACTTCCTTTAGACAGAGCAGATTTGAAACACTCTTTTTGTGGAATTTGCATGTGGAGATTTCAAGCGCTTTGCGGCCAATGGTAGAAAAGGAAACATCTTCATATAAAAACTAGAGAGAATCATTCTCAGAAACCACTTTGTGATGTGTGCGTTCCACTCACCGAATTTAACCTTTCTTTTCACAGAGCACTTTGGAAACACTTTGTTTGTAAAGTCTGCAGGTGGATATTTGTATCTCTTTGAGGATTTCATTGGAAACGGGATAATTTCATCTTATGATAGACTGAAGAATTCTCGGTAACTTCTTTGCATTGCGTGTATTCAACACACAGATTTGAACCTTCCTTTGGACAGAACAGATTTGAAACACTCTTTTTTGGAATTTGCAAGTGGAGATTTCAAGCGCTTTGCTTCCAATGGTAGAAAAGGAAATATCTTCATATAAAAACTAGAGAGAATCATTCTCAGAAACCACTTTGGGATGTGTGCGTTCCACTCACAGAGTTTAAACTTTGTTTTCACCGTGCAGTTTGTAAACACTCTGTTTGTAACGTCTGCAAGAGGATATTTGGACCTCTTTGAGGATTTCGTTGGAAACGGGATTTCTTCATCTAATGTTAGACAGAAGAATTCTCAGTAAGTTCTTTGGTTTGCAGTTATTCAACTCACAGGGTTGAACCTTCCTTTAGACAGAGCAGATTTGAAACACTCTTTTTGTGGAATTTGCAATTGGAGATTTCAAGCGCTTTGGGGCCAATGGTAGAAAAGGAAATATCTTCATATAAAACCTAGACAGAATCATTCTCAGAAACGAATTTCCGATGTGTGCGTTCCACTCACAGAGTTTTACCTATCTTCTCATAGAGCAGTTTGGAAACACTCTGTTTGTAAAGTCTGCAAGTGGATATTTGGACCTCTTTGAGGATTTCGTTGGAAACGGATTTCTTCATCTAATGCTAGACAGAAGAATTCTCGGTAACTTCTTTGGCTTGCGTGTATTCAACTCACAGAGTTGATCCTTCGTTTAGACAGAGAAGATTTGAAACGCTCGTTTTGTGGAATTTGCAAGTGGAGATTTCAAGCGCTCTGCGGCCAATGGTAGAAAAGGTAATACCTTCTTATAAAAACTAGAGAGAATCATTCTCAGAAACCACTTTGTGTTGTGTGCGTTCCACTCACAGAATTTAACCTTTCTTTTCACAGAGCAGTTTGGAAACACTCTGTTTGTAAAGTCTGCAGGTGGATATTTGGACCTGTTTGAGGATTTCTTTGGAAACAGGGTTTCTTCATCTTATGCTAGACAGAAGAATTCTCGGTAACTTCTTTGCATTGCGTGCAT
Source organism: Gorilla gorilla gorilla (assembly GCF_029281585.2). Taxonomy (NCBI): domain Eukaryota; kingdom Metazoa; phylum Chordata; class Mammalia; order Primates; family Hominidae; genus Gorilla; species Gorilla gorilla. The sequence continues at coordinate 24,487,128 of NC_073248.2, read as the reverse complement.
TCAACTTACAGATTTGAACCTTCCTTTAGACAGAACAGATTTGAAACACTCTTTTTCTGGAATTTGCAAGTGGAGATTTCTAGCGCTTTGGGGACAATGGTAGAAAAGGAAATATCTTTATATAAAAACTAGAGAGAATCATTCTCAGAAACGACTTTGGGATGTGTGCATTCCCCTCACAGAGTTTAACCTTCCTTTTCATAGAGTAGTTTGGAAACACTCTGTTTGTGAAGTCCGCAGGTGGATATTTGGACCTCTTTGAGGATTTCGTTGCAAACGGGATTTCTTCATCCAATGCTAGACACAAGAATTCCTAGTAGCTTCTTTGTGTTGTGTGTATTCAACTCACAGAATTGAACCTTCCTTTTAGGCAGAGCAGATTAGAAACACTCTTTTTGTGGAATTTCCAAGTGGAGATTTCAAGCGATTTGGGGCTATGATTGAAAAGGAATTATCTTCCTATAAAAATTAGACAGAATCATTCCCAGAAACCACTTTGTAATGTGTGCGTTCCACTAACAGAGTTCAAACTTACTTTTCACAGTGCAGTTTGGAAACACTCTGTTTGTAAAGTCTGCAAGTGGATATTTGGACCTCTTTGAGGATTTCGTTGCAAAGGGGATTTCTTCATCCAATGCTAGACACAAGAATTCCTTGTAGCTTCTTTGTGTTGTGTGTATTCAACTGACAGAATTGAACCTTCCTTTTAGGCAGAGCAGATTTGAAACACTCTTTTTGTGGAATTTCCAAGTGGAGATTTCAAGCGATTTGGGGCTATGATTGAAAAGGAATTATCTTCCTATAAAAATTAGACAGAATCATTCCCAGAAACCACTTTGTAATGTGTGCGTTCCACTAACAGAGTTCAAAATTACTTTTCACAGTGCAGTTTGGAAACACTCTGTTTGTAAAGTCTGCAAGTGGATATTTGGACCTCTTTGAGGATTTCGTTGGAAACGGGATTTCTTCATCTAATGCTAGACAGAAGAATTCTCAGTAACTTCTTTGTGTTGCGTGTATTCAGCTCACAGAGTTTAAACTTCCTTCAGACAGAGCAGATTTGAAACACTCTTTTTGTGGAATTTGAAATTGGAGACTTCAAGATCTTTTGGGCCAATGTTAGAAAAGGAAAAATATTCCTATGAAAACTAGAGAGAATCATTTTCAGGAACCACTTTGCTATGTGTGCGTTCCACTCACAGAGTTTAACCTTTCTTTTCATAGAGCAGTTTGGAAACAAACTGTTTGTAAATCTGCATGTGGATATTTGTACCTCTTTGAGGAATTCGTTGGAAACGGGATTTCTACATATAATGCAAGACAGAAGAACTTTTAGTAAGTTATTTGGGTTGCATGTATTCAACTCAAAGAGTTGAACCTTCCTTTAGAAGGAGCAGATTTGAAACACTCTTTTTGTGGAATTCGCAATTAGAGATTTCTAGCGCTTTGTTTCCAATTGTAGAAAAGGAAATATCTTCGCATAAAAACTACAGAGAATCATCCTCAGAAACCACTTTGCCATGTGTGCGTTCCACTCACAGAGTTTAACTGTTCTTTTCACAGAGCAGTTTGGAAACACTCTGTTTGTAGAGTCTGCAAGTGGATATTTGGACCTCTTTGAGGATTTCGTTGGAAAGGGTATTTCTTCATCTAATGCTAGACAGAAGAATTCTCAGTAACTTTTTGAGTTGCGTGTATTCACCTCCCAGATTTGAAACTTCCTTTAGACAGAGCAGATTTGAAACACTCGTTTTGTGGAATTTGCAAGTGGAGATTTCAAGCGCTTTGCGGCCAAAGGTAGAAAAGGAAATATATTCATATAAAAACTAGAGAGAATCATTCTCAGAAACCACTTTGTGATGTGTGCGTTCCACTCACCGAATTTGACCTTTCTTTTCACAGAGCACTTTGGAAACACTTTGTTTGTAAAGTCTGCAGGTGGATATTTGTATCTCTTTGAGGATTTCATTGGAAACGGGATATCTTCATCTTATGATAGACTGAAGAATTCTCGGTAACTTCTTTGCATTGCGTGTATTCAACTCACAGATTTGAACCTTCCTTTGGACAGAACAGATTTGAAACACTCTTTTTTGGAATTTGCAAGTGGAGATTTCAAGCGCTTTGCTTCCAATGGTAGAAAAGAAAATATCTTCATATAAAAACTAGAGAGAATCATTCTCAGAAACCACTTTGGGATGTGTGCGTTCCACTCACAGAATTTAAACTTTGTTTTCACAGTGCAGTTTGTAAACACTCTGTTTGTAACGTCTGCAAGTGGATATTTGGACCTCTTTGAGGATTTCGTTGGAAATGGGATTTCTTCATAAAATGCAAGACGGAAGAATTTTTAGTAAGTTATTTGGATTGCGTGTATTCAAGTCACAGTGTTGAACCTTCCTTTAGAAGGATCAGATTTGAAACACACTTTTTGTGGAATTTGCAAGTAGAAATTTCAAGCGCTTTGTGGCCAATGGTAGAAAAGGAAATATCTTCTTATATAAACTAGAGAGAATCATCCTCAGAAACCACTTCACCATGTGTGCGTTCCACTCACACTGAGTTTAACCGTTCTTTTCACAGAGCAGTTTGGAAACACTCTGTTTATAAAGTCTGCAAGTGGATATTTGGACCTCTTTGAGGATTTCGTTGGAAACGGGATTTCTTCATCTAATGTTAGACAGAAGAATTCTCAGTAAGTTCTTTGGTTTGCAGTTATTCAACTCACAGGGTTGAACCTTCCTTTAGACAGAGCAGATTTGAAACACTCTTTTTGTGGAATTTGCAATTGGAGATTTCAAGCGCTTTGGGGCCAATGGTAGAAAAGGAAATATCTTCATATAAAACCTAGACAGAATCATTCTCAGAAACGACTTTCCGATGTGTGCGTTCCACTCACAGAGTTTTACCTATCTTCTCATAGAGCAGTTTGGAAACACTCTGTTTGTAAAGTCTGCAAGTGGATATTTGGACCTCTTTGAGGATTTCGTTGGAAACGGATTTCTTCATCTAATGCTAGACAGAAGAATTCTCGGTAACTTCTTTGGCTTGCGTGTATTCAACTCACAGAGTTGATCCTTCGTTTAGACAGAGAAGATTTGAAACGCTCTTTTTGTGGAATTTGCAAGTGGAGAATTCAAGCGCTCTGCGGCCAATGGTAGAAAAGGTAATACCTTCTTATAAAAACTAGAGAGAATCATTCTCAGAAACCACTTTGTGTTGTGTGCATTCCACTCACAGAATTTAACCTTTCTTTTCACAGAGCAGTTTGGAAACACTCTGTTTGTAAAGTCTGCAGGTGGATATTTGGACCTGTTTGAGGATTTCTTTGGAAACAGGGTTTCTTCATCTTATGCTAGACAGAAGAATTCTCGGTAACTTCTTTGCATTGCGTGCATTCAACTCACAGATTTGAACCTTCCTTTAGACAGAACAGATTTGAAACACTCTTTTTCTGGAATTTGCAAGTGGAGATTTCTAGCGCTTTGGGGACAATGGTAGAAAAGGAAATATCTTTATATAAAAACTAGAGAGAATCATTCTCAGAAACGACTTTGGGATGTGTGCATTCCACTCACAGAGTTTAACCTTCCTTTTCATAGAGTAGTTTGGAAACACTCTGTTTGTGAAGTCCGCAGGTGGATATTTGGACCTCTTTGAGGATTTCGTTGCAAACGGGATTTCTTCATCCAATGCTAGACACAAGAATTCCTAGTAGCTTCTTTGTGTTGTGTGTATTCAACTCACAGAATTGATCCTTCCTTTTAGGCAGAGCAGATTTGAAACACTCTTTTTGTGGAATTTCCATGTGGAGATTTCAAGCGATTTGGGGCTATGATTGAAAAGGAATTATCTTCCTATAAAAATTAGACAGAATCATTCCCAGAATCCACTTTGTAATGTGTGCGTTCCACTAACAGAGTTCAAACTTACTTTTCACAGTGCAGTTTGGAAACACTCTGTTTGTAAAGTCTGCAAGTGGATATTTGGACCTCTTTGAGGATTTCGTTACAAACGGGATTTCTTCATCCAATGCTAGACACAAGAATTCCTAGTAGCTTCTTTGTGTTGTGTGTATTCAACTCACAGAATTGAACATTCCTTTTAGGCAGAGCAGATTTGAAACACTCTTTTTGTGGAATTTCCAAGTGGAGATTTCATGCGATTTGGGGCTATGATTGAAAAGGAATTATCTTCCTATAAAAATTAGACAGAATCATTCCCAGAAACCACTTTGTAATGTGTGCGTTCCACTAACAGAGTTCAAACTTACTTTTCACAGTGCAGTTTGGAAACACTCTGTTTGTAAAGTCTGCAAGTGGATATTTGGACCTCTTTGAGGATTTCGTTGGAAACGGGATTTCTTCATCTAATGCTAGACAGAAGAATTCTCAGTAACTTCTTTGTGTTGCGTGTATTCAGCTCACAGAGTTTAAACTTCCTTCAGACAGAGCAGATTTGAAACACTCTTTTTGTGGAATTTGAAATTGGAGACTTCAAGATCTTTTGGGCCAATGTTAGAAAAGGAAAAATATTCCTATGAAAACTAGAGAGAATCATTTTCAGGAACCACTTTGCGATGTGTGCGTTCCACTCACAGAGTTTAACCTTTCTTTTCATAGAGCAGTTTGGAAACAAACTGTTTGTAAATCTGCATGTGGATATTTGTACCTCTTTGAGGAATTCGTTGGAAACGGGATTTCTTCATATAATGCAAGACAGAAGAACTTTTAGTAAGTTATTTGGGTTGCATGTATTCAACTCACAGAGTTGAACCTTTCTTTAGAAGGAGCAGATTTGAAACACTCTTTTTGTGGAATTTGCAAGTAGAGATTTCAAGCGCTTTGTTTCCAATTGTAGAAAAGGAAATATCTTCGCATAAAAACTACAGAGAATCATCCTCAGAAACCACTTTGCCATGTGTGCGTTCCACTCACAGAGTTTAACTGTTCTTTTCACAGAGCAGTTTGGAAACACTCTGTTTGTAGAGTCTGCAAGTGGATATTTGGACCTCTTTGAGGATTTCGTTGGAAAGGGTATTTCTTCATCTAATGCTAGACAGAAGAATTCTCAGTAACTTCTTGAGTTGCGTGTATTCACCTCCCAGATTTGAAACTTCCTTTAGACAGAGCAGATTTGAAACACTCTTTTTGTGGAATTTGCAAGTGGGGATTTCAAGCGCTTTGCGGCCAATGGTAGAAAAGGAAATATCTTCATATAAAACCTAGACAGAATCATTCTCAGAAACGACTTTCTGATGTGTGCGTTCCACTCACAGAGTTTTACCTTTCTTCTCATAGAGCAGTTTGGAAACACTCTGTTTGTAAAGGCTGCAAGTGGATATTTGGACCTCCTTGAGGATTTGGTTGGATACGGATTTCTTCATCTAATGCTAGACAGAAGAATTCTCAGTAACTTCTTTGAGTTGCGTGTATTCACCTCTGAGATTTGAAACTTCCTTTTGACAGAGCAGATTTGAAACACGCTTTTTGTGGAATTTGCAAGTGGAGATTTCAAGCGCTTTGGGGCCAATGGAAGAAAAGGAAGTATCTTGGTATGAAAACTAGAGAGAATCATTCTCAGAATCCAGTTTGTGATGTGTGCCTTCCCCTCACAGAGTTTATCCTTACTTTCATAGAGCAGTTTGGAAACATTCTGTTTGTACGTCTGGAAGTGGATATTTGGACCTCTTTGAGGATTTCATTGGAAACGGGATTTCTTCATCTAATGATAGACAGGAGAATTCTTAGTAACTTTTTGGGTTGCCTGTATTCAACTCACGGAGTTGAACATTCCTTTAGGCAGAGCAGATTTGAAACACTCTTTTGAGGAATTTGCAATTGGAGATTTCAAGCCCTTTGCAGACAAAGGTAGAAAAGGGAATACCTTCTTATAAAAACTAGAGAGAATCATTCTCAGAAACCACTTTGTGATCTGTGCGTTCCACTCACAGAATTTAACCTTTGTTTTCACAGAGCACTTTGGAAACACTCTGTTTGTAAAGTCTGCAGGTGGATATTTGGATCTCTTTGAGGATTTCATTGGAAATGGGATATCTTCATCTTATGCTAGACTGAATAATTCTCGGTAACTTCTTTGCATTGCGTGTATTCAACTCACTGATTAGAGCCTTCCTTTAGACAGAACAGATTTGAAACACTCTTTATGTGGAATTTGCAAGTGGAGATTTCAAGCGCTTTGCGGCCACTGGTAGAAAAGGAAATATCTTCATATAAAAACTAGAGAGAATCATTCTCCGAAACCACTTTGGGATGTGTGCGCTCCACTCACAGAGTTTAAACTTTGTTTTCACAGTGCAGTTTGTAAACACTGTGTTTGTAAAGTCTGCAAGTGGATATTTGGACCTCTTTGAGGATTTCGTTTGAAACGGGATTTCTTCATATAATGCAAGACGGAAGAATTTTTAGTAAGTTATTTGGATTGCGTGTATTCAAGTCACAGTGTTGAACCTTCCTTTAGAAGGATCAGATTTGAAACACACTTTTTGTGGAATTTGCAAGTAGAGATTTCAAGCGCTTTGTGGCCAGTGGTAGAAAAGGAAATATCTTCGTATAAAAACTAAAGAGAATCATCCTCAGAAACCACTTTGCCATGTGTGCGTTCCATTCACAGAGTTTAACCGTTCTTTTCACAGAGCAGTTTGGAAACACTGTTTAAAGTCTGCAAGTGGATATTTGGACCTCTTTGAGGATTTCGTTGGAAACGGGATTTCTTCATCTAATGCTAGACAGAAGAATTCTCAGTATCTTCTTTGGTTTGCGCTTATTCAACTCACAGAGTTGAACCTTCCTTTAGACAGAGCAGATTAGAAACACTCTTTTTGCGGAATTTGCAAGTGGAGATTTCAAGCTCTTTGGGGCCAATGGTAGAGAAGGAAATATCTTCATATAAAACGTAGACAGAATCATTCTCAGAAATGACTTTCTGATGTGTGCGTTCCACTCACAGAGTTTTACCTTTCTTCTCATAGAGCAGTTTGGAAACACTCTGTTTCTAGATTCTGCAAGTGGATATTCGGACCTCTTTGAGGATTTCGGTGGAAACGGGATTTCTTCATCTAATGCTGGACAGAAGAATTCTCAGTTGCTTCCTTTGGTTGCCTGTATTCATCTCACAGAGTAGAACCTTACTTTAGACTGTCCGGATTTGAAACACTCTTTTTGTGGAATTTGCAAGTGGAGATTTCAATCGCTTTAGGCCAATGGTAGAAAAGGAAATATCTTCATATAAAAACTGGACAGAATGATTCCCAGAAACCACTTTTTGATGAGAGCGTTCCGCTCACAGACTTTTACCTTTGTTTTCATAGAGCAGTTTGGAAACACTCTGTTTGTAAAGTCTGCAAGTGGATATTTGGACCCCTTTGAGGATTTCGCAGGAAACGGGATTTCTTCATCTAATGCTAGACAGAAGAATTCTCAGTAACTTCTTTGTATTGCGTGTATTCAACTCACAGAGTTGAAACTACCTGCAGACCGAGCAGATTTGAAACACTCTTTTTGTGCATTTTGCAAGTCGAGATTTAAGGGGCTTTGGGGAGAATGTTAGAAAAGGAAATATCTTCGTATAAAAATTAGAGAGAATCATTCTCAGAAACCACTTTGTGATGTGTGTGTTCCACTCACGGACGTTAACCTTCCTTTTCATAGAGCAGTTTGGAAACACTCTGTTTGTAAACTTTGAAAGTGGATATTTGGACCTATTTGAGGATTTTGTTGGAAAGGGGATTTTTTCATCTAATGATAGAAGAATTTTCAGTAACTTCTTTGAGTTGCGTGTATTCAACTCAGAGATTTGAACCTTCCTTTAGACAGAGCAGGTTTGAAACACTCTTTTTGTGGAATTTGCAAGTGGCGATTTAAAGCGCTTTGGGGCCAATGGTAGAAACAGAAGTATCTTCGTATAAAAACTACACAGAATCATTCTCAGAATCCAGTTTGTGATGTGTCCGTTCCACTCACAGAGTTTAACCTTTCTTTTCATAGAGCAGTTTGGAAACATTCTGTTTGTAAAGTCTGCAAGTGGATATTTGGACCTATTTGAGGATTTCATTGGAAACGGGATTTTTTCATCTAATGCTAGACAGAAGAGTTCCCAGAAGAATTCTCAGGAACTTATTTGGGTTGCGAGTATTCAACTCACAGAGTTGAAACTTCCTTTAGAAAGAGCAGATTTGAAACACTCTTTTTCTGGAATTTGCAAGCGGAGTTTTCAAGCGCTTCGGTGTCAACTGTAGATAATGGAATATCTTAACGAAAAAACTAGACAGAATCATTCTCTGAAAACACTTTGTGATGTGTGCGTTCCACTCACAGAGTGTAACGTTTCTTTTCATAGAGCAGTTTTGAAACACTCTGTTTGTAAAGTCTGCAAGTGGATGTTTGGACCTCTTTGGGGAATTCAATGGAAACGGGATTTATTCTCTAATGGTAGACAGAAGAATTCTCAGTAACTTCTATTGGTTGCGGGTATTCAACCCACAGATTTGAGCCTTCCTTTAGACAGAGCAGATTTGAAACACTCTTTTTGTGTAATTTGCAATTGGAGATTGCAGCGCTTTGGGACCAATGGTAGAAAAGGAAATATCTTCGCATAAAAACTAGAGAGAATCATTCTCTGAAACCACTTTGTGATGTGTACGTTCCACTCACAGAGTTTAACCTTTCTTTTCATAGAGCAGTTTGGAAACACTCTGTTTGTAAATTCTGCAAGCGGATATTTGGACCTCTTTGAGGATTTCGTTGGAAACCGGTTTCGTTGGAAAAGGGATTTCTTCATCTAATGCTAGAGAGAAGAATTCTCGGTAACTTCTTTGGGTTGCGTGTATTCAACTCACCGAGTTGAACCTTCCTTTAGACAGAGCAGATTTGAAACACACTTTTTTTGTTGAATTCGCAAGGCGAGATTACAAGCGCTTTGGGGCCAATGGTAGAAAAGGAAATATCTTCACAAAAAAACTAGACAGAATCATTCTCAGAAACCACTTTGGGATGTGTGCGTTCCACTCACAGAGTTTAACCTTTCTGTTCATAGAGCAGTTTGGAAACACTCTGTTTCTAAAGGCTGCAATAGGATATTTGGACCTCTTTGAGGATTTCGTTGGAAACGGGAATTCTTCATCCAATGCTAGACAGAAGAATTCTTAGTAACTTCTTCGGGTTTTGCGTATGCAACTCACAGAATTGATCCTTCCTTTATGTAGAGCAGATTTGAAACACTCTTTCTGTGGAATTTGCAAGTGGAGATTTCATGCCCTTTGGGACCAATGGTAGAAAAGGTAATATCTTCATGTAAAAACTAGGCAGAATAATTCTCAGAAACGACTTTTTGATATGTGTGATCCACTCACAGAGTTTTACCTTTCTTCTCATAGAGCAGTTTGGAAACACTCTGTTTATAAAGTCTGCAAGTGGATATTTGGACCTCTTTGAGGATTTCGTTGGAAACGGCATTTCTTTATCTAATGCTAGACAGAAGACATCTCAGTAACTTCTTTGGGTTGCGTGTATTCAACTCACAGAATTGAACCTTCCTTTAGGCACAGCAGATTTGAAACACTCTTTTTGTGGAATTTACAATTGGAGATTTCAAGCGCTTTGGGGCCAATGGTAGAAAAGGAAGTATCTTCATATACAAACTAGAAAGAATCATTCTCAGAATCCAGTTTGTGATGTGTGCGTTCCACTCACAGACTTTAACCTTTCTTTTCACAGAGCACTTTGGAAACACTCAGTTTGTAAAGTCTGCAGGTGGATATTTGGACCTGTTTGAGGATTTCATTGGAAACAGGGTTTCTTCATCTAATGCTAGACAGAAGAATTCTCGGTAACTTCTTTGCATTGCGTGTATTCAACTCACAGATTTGAACCTTCCTTTAGACAGAACAGATTTGAAACACTCTTTTTCTGGAATTTGCAAGTGGAGATTTCAAGCGCTTTGGGGCCAATGGTAGAAATGGAAATATCTTTATATAAAAACTAGAGAATAATTCTCAGAAACGGCTTTGGGATGTGTGCGTTCCACTCGCAGAATTTAACCTTTCTTTTCATAGAGCAGTTTGTAAACACTCTGTTTGTAAAGTCCGCAAGTGGATATTTGGACCTCTTTGAGGATTTCGTTGCAAACGGGATTTCTTCATCCAATGCTAGACACAAGAATTCTTAGTAGCTTCTTTGTGTTGCGTGTATTCAAATCACAGAATTGAACCTTCCTTTAGGCAGAGCAGATTTGAAACACTCTTTTTGTGGAATTTCCAAGTGGAGATTTCAAGCGATTTGGGGACTATGATTGAAAAGGGAATATCTTCATATAAAAATTAGACAGAATCATTCCCAGAAACCACTTTGTAATGTGTGCGTTCCACTAACGGAGTTTAACCTTACTTTTCACAGTGCAGTTTGGAAACACTCTGTTTGTTAAGTCTGCAAGTGGATATTTGGACCTCTTTGAGGATTTCGTTGGAAACGGGATTTCTTCATCTAATGCTAGACAGCAGAATTCTCAGTAAATTCTTGTGTTGTGTGTATTCAGCTCACAGGGTTTAAACTTACGTTAGACAGAGCAGATTTGAAACACTCTTTTTGTGTAATTTGAAATTGGAGACTTCAAGATCTTTTGGGCCAATGGTAGAAAAAGAAAAATATTCCTATGAAAAGTAGAGAGAATCATTTTCATGAACCACTTTGGGAAGTGTGCGTTCCACTCACAGAGTTTAACCTTTCTTTTCATAGAGTAGTTTGGAAACAAACTGTTTGTAAAGTCTGCATGTGGATATTTGGACCTCTTTGAGGATTTCGTTGGAAACGGGATTTATTCATATAATGCAAGAGGGAAGAATTTTTAGTAAGTTATTTGGATTGCGTGTATTCAAGTCACAGTGTTGAACCTTCCTTTAGAAGGATCAGATTTGAAACACACTTTTTGTGGAATTTGCAAGTAGAAATTTCAAGCGCTTTGGGGCCAATGGTAGAAAAGGAAATATCTTCGTATATAAACTAGAGAGAATCATCCTCAGAAACCACTTCGCCATGTGTGCGTTCCACTCACACAGAGTTTAACCATTCTTTTCACAGAGCAGTTTGGAAACACTCTGTGTATAAAGTCTGCAAGTGGATATTTGGACCTCTTTGAGGATTTCGTTGGAAACGGGATTTCTTCATCTAATGCTAGACAGAAGAATTGTCAGTAAGTTCTTTGGTTTGCAGTTATTCAACTCACAGAGTTGAACCTTCCTTTAGACAGAGCAGATTTGAAACACTGTTTTTGTGGAATTTGCAATTGGAGATTTCAAGCGCTCTGGGGCCAATGGTAGAAAAGGAAATATCTTCATATAAAACCTAGACAGAATCATTCTCAGAAACGACTTTCTGATGTGTGCGTTCCACTCACAGAGTTTTACCTTTCTTCTCATAGAGCAGTTTGGAAACACTCTGTTTGTAAAGTCTACAAGTGGATATTTGGACCTCTTTGAGGATTTCGTTGGAAACGGATTTCTTCATCTAATGCTAGACAGAAGAATTCTCGGTAACTTCTTTGGCTTGCGTGTATTCAACTCACAGAGTTGATCCTTCGTTTAAACAGAGAAGATTTGAAACGCTCATTTTGTGGAATTTGCAAGTGGAGATTTCAAGCGCTGTGCGGCCAATGGTAGAAAAGGAAATTCCTTCTTATAAAAACTAGAGAGAATCATTCTCAGAAACCACTTTGTGTTGTGTGCATTCCACTCACAGAATTATACGTTTCTTTTCACAGAGCAGTTTGGAAACACTCTGTTTGTAAAGTCTGCAGGTGGATATTTGGACCTGTTTTAGGATTTCATTGGAAACAGGGTTTCTTCATCTAATGTTAGACAGAAGAATTCTCGGTAACTTCTTTGCATTGCGTGCATTCAACCCACAGATTTGAACCTTCCTTTAGACAGAACAGATTTGAAACACTCTTTTTCTGGAATTTGCAAGTGGAGATTTCTAGCGCTTTGGGGACAATGGTAGAAAAGGAAATATCTTTATATAAAAACTACAGAGAATCATTCTCAGAAAAGACTTTGGGATGTGTGCATTCCACTCACAGAGTTTAACCTTCCTTTTCATAGAGTAGTTTGGAAACACTCTGTTTGTGAAGTCCGCAAGTGGATATTTGTACCTCTTTGAGGATTTCGTTGCAAACGGGATTTCTTCATCCAATGCTAGACACAAGAATTCCTAGTAGCTTCTTTGTGTTGCGTGTATTCAACACACAGAATTGAACCTTCCTTTAGTCAGAGCAGATTTGAAACACTCTTTTGTGGAATTTCCAAGTGGAGATTTCAAGCGATTTGGGGACTATGATTGAAAAGGAAATATCTTCATATAAAAATTAGACAGAATCATTCCCAGAAACCACTTTGTAATGTGTGCGTTCCACTAACGGAGTTTAAACTTACTTTTCACAGTGCAGTTTGGAAACACTCTGTTTGTAAAGTCTGCAAGTGGAAATTTGGACCTCTTTGAGGATTTCGTTGGAAACGGGATTTCTTCATCTAATGCTAGACAGAAGAATTCTCAGTAACTTCTTTGTGTTGCGTATATTCAGCTCACAGAGTTTAAACTTCCTTCAGACAGAGCAGATTTGAAACACTCTTTTTGTGGAATTTGAAATTGGAGACTTCAAGATCTTTTGGGCCAATGTTAGAAAAGGAAAAATATTCCTATGAAAACTAGAGAGAATCATTTTCAGGAACCACTTTGCGATGTGTGCATTCCACTCACAGAGTTTAACCTTTCTTTTCTTAGAGCAGTTTGGAAACAAACTGTTTGTAAATCTGCATGTGGATATTTGTACCTCTTTGAGGAATTCGTTGGAAACGGGATTTCTTCATATAATGCAAGACAGAAGAATTTTTAGTAAGTTATTTGGGTTGCATGTATTCAACTCACAGAGTTGAACCTTCCTTTAGAAGGAGCAGATTTGAAACACTCTTTTTGTGGAATTTGCAAGTAGAGATTTCAAGCGCTTTGTTTCCAATTGTAGAAAAGGAAATATCTTCGCATAAAAACTACAGAGAATTATCCTCAGAAACCACTTTGCCATGTGTGCGTTCCACTCACAGAGCTTAACCGTTCTTTTCACAGAGCAGTTTGGAAACACTCTGTTTGTAAAGTCTGCAAATGGATATTTGGACCTCTTTGAGGATTTCGTTGGAAAGGGTATTTCTTCATCTAATGCTAGACAGAAGAATTCTCAGTAACTTCTTGAGTTGCGTGTATTCACCTCCCAGATTTGAAACTTCCTTTAGACAGAGCAGATTTGAAACACTCTTTTTGTGGAATTTGCAAGTGGAGATTTCAAGCGCTTTGCGGCCAAAGGTAGAAAAGGAAATATCTTCATATAAAAACTAGAGAGAATCATTCTCAGAAACCACTTTGTGACGTGTGCGTTCCACTCACCGGATTTAACCTTTCTTTTCACAGAGCACTTTGGAAACACTTTGTTTGTAAAGTCTGCAGGTGGATATTTGTATCTCTTTGAGGATTTCATTGGAAACGGGATATCTTCATCTTAAGACAGACTGAAGAATTCTCGGTAACTTCTTTGCATTGTGTGTATTCAACTCACAGATTTGAATCTTCCTTTAAACAGAACAGATTTGAAACCCTCGTTTCTGGAATTTGCAAGTGGAGATTTCAAGTGCTTTGCGGCCAGTGGTGGAAAAGGAAATATCTTCATATAAAAACTAGAGAGAATCATTCTCAGAAACCACTTTGTGATGTGTGCGTTCCACTCACCGAATTTAACCTTTCTTTTCACAGAGCCCATTGGAAACACTTTGTTTGTAAAATCTGCAGGTGGATATTTGTATCTCTTTGAGTATTTCATTGGAAACGGGATATCTTCATCTTATGATAGACTGAAGAATTCTCGGTAACTTCTTTGCATTGCGTGTATTCAACTCACAGATTTGAACCTTCCTTTGGACAGAACAGATTTGAAACACTCTTTTGTGGAATTTGCAAATGGAGATTTGAAGCGCTTTGCGGCTAATGGTAGAAAAGGAAATATCTTCATATAAAAACTAGAGAGAATCATTTTCAGAAACCACTTTGGGATGTGTGCGTTCCACTCACAGAGTTTAAACTTTGTTTTCACAGTGCAGTTTGTAAACACTCTGTTTGTAACGTCTGCAAGTGGATATTTGGACCTCTTTGAGGATTTCGTTGGAAACGGGATTTCTTCATATAATGCAAGACGGAAGAATTTTTAGTAAGTTATTTGGATTGCGTGTATTCAAGTCACAGTGTTGAACCTTCCTTTAGAAGGATCAGATTTGAAACAGACTTTTTGTGGAATTTGCAAGTAGAAATTTCAAGCGCTTTGTGGCCAATGGTAGAAAAGGTAATATCTTCGCATATAAACTAGAGAGAATCATCCTCAGAAACCACTTCACCATGTATGCGTTCCACTCACAGAGCTTAACCGTTCTTTTCAGAGAGCAGTTTGGAAACACTCTGTTTGTAAAGTCTGCAAGTGGATATTTGGACCTCTTTGAGGATTTCGTTGGAAAGTGTATTTCTTCATCTAATGCTAGACAGAAGAAATCTCAGTAACTTCTTGAGTTGCGTGTATTCACCTTCCAGATTTGAAACTTCCTTTAGACAGAGCAGATTTGAAACACTCTTTTTGTGGAATTTGCAAGTGGAGATTTCAAGCGCTTTGCGGCCAAAGGTAGAAAAGGAAATATCTTCATATAAAAACTAGACAGAATCATTCTCAGAATCCACTTTGAGACGTGTGCGTTCCACTCACCGAATTTAACCTTTCTTTTCACAGAGCACTTTGGAAACACTTTGTTTGCAAAGTCTGCAGGTGGATATTTTTATCTCTTTGAGGATTTCATTGGAAACGGGATATCTTCATCTCATGATAGACTGAAGAATTCTCTTTAACTTCTTTGCATTGTGTGTATTCAACTCACAGATTTGAACCTTCCTTTAGACAGAACAGATTTGAAACACTCTTTTCTGGAATTTGCAAGTGGAGATTTCAAGCGCTTTGCGGCCAATGGTAGAAAAGGAAATATCTACATATAAAAACTAGAGAGAATCATTCTCAGAAACCACTTTGTGATGTGTGCGTTCCACTCACCGAATTTAACCTTTCTTTTCACAGAGCACTTTGGAAACACTTTATTTGTAAAGTCTGCAGGGGGATATTTGTATCTCTTTGAGGATTTCATTGGAAACGGGATATCTTCATCTTATGATAGGCTGAAGAATTCTCGGTAACTTCTTTGCATTGCGTGTATTCAACTCACAGATTTGAACCTTCCTTTAGACAGAAAAGATTTGAAGCACTCTTTTGTGGAATTTGCAAGTGGAGATTTCAAGCGCTTTGCGGCCACTGGTAGAAAAGGAAATATCTTCATATAAAAACTAGAGAGAATCATTCTCCGAAACCACTTTGGGATGTGTGCGCTCTACTCACAGAGTTTAAACTTTGTTTTCACAGTGCAGTTTGTAAACACTGTGTTTGTAAAGTCTGCAAGTGGATATTTGGACCTCTTTGAGGATTTCGTTTGAAACGGGATTTCTTCATATAATGCAAGACGGAAGAATTTTTAGTAAGTTATTTGGATTGCGTGTATTCAAGTCACAGTGTTGAACCTTCCTTTAGAAGAATCAGATTTGAAACACACTTTTTGTGGAATTTGCAAGTAGAGATTTCAAGCGCTTTGTGGCCTGTGGTAGAAAAGGAAATATCTTCGTATAAAAACTAAAGAGAATCATCCACAGAAACCACTTTGCCATGTGTGCGTTCCATTCACAGAATTTAACCGTTCTTTTCACAGAGCAGTTTGGAAACACTCTGTAAAGTCTGCAAGTGGATATTTGGACCTCTTTGAGGATTTCATTGGAAACGGTATTTCTTCATCTAATGCTAGACAGAAGAATTCTCAGTATCTTCTTTGGTTTGCCGTTATTCAACTCACAGAGTTGAACCTTCCTTTAGACAGAGCAGATTTGAAACACTCTTTTTCTGGAATTTGCAAGTGGAGATTTCAAGCGCTTTGGGGCCAATGGTAGAAAAGGAAATATCTTCATATAAAACCTAGACAGAATCATTTTCAGAAACGACTTTCTGATGTGTGCATTCCACTCACAGAGTTTTACCTTTCTTCTCATAGAGCAGTTTGGAAACACTCTGTTTCTAGAGTCTGCAAGTAGATATTCGGACCTCTTTGAGGATTTCGGTGGAAACGGGATTTCTTCATCTAATGCTGGACAGAAGAATTCTCAGTTGCTTCCTTCGGTTGCCTGTATTCAACTCACAGAGTAGAACCTTACTTTAGACAGTCCGGATTTGAAACACTCTTTTTGTGGAATTTGCAAGTGGAGATTTCAAGCGCTTTAGGCCAATGGTAGAAAAGGAAATATCTTCATATAAAAACTGGACAGAATGATTAGCAGAAACCACTTTGTGATGAGAGTGTTCCGCTCACAGACTTTTACCTTAGTTTTCATAGAGCAGTTTGGAAACACTCTGATTTTAAAGTCTGCAAGTGGATATTTGGACCCCTTTGAGGATTTCGCAGGAAACGGGATTTCTTCATCTAATGCTAGACAGAAGAATTCTCAGTAACTTCTTTGTATTGCGTGTATTCAACTCACAGAGTTGAAACTACCTGTAGACCGAGCAGATTTGAAACACTCTTTTTGTGTAATTTGCAATTGGAGATTTCAGCGCTTTGGGACCAATGGTTGAAAAGGAAATATCTTCGCATAAAAACTAGAGAGAATCATTCTCTGAAACCACTTTGTGATGTGTACGTTCCACTCACAGAGTTTAACCTCTCTTTTCATAGAGCAGTTTGGAAACACTCTGTTTGTAAACTTTGAAAGCGGATATTTGGACCTATTTGAGGATTTCGTTGGAAAGGGGATTTTTTCATCTAATGATAGAAGAATTTTCAGTAACTTCTTTGAGTTGCGTGTATTCCACTCAGAGATTTGAACTTTCCTTTAGACAGAGCAGGTTTGAAACACTCTTTTTGTTGAATTTGCAAGTGGCGATTTAAAGCGCTTTGGGGCCAATGGTAGAAACGGAAGTATTTTCGTATAAAAACTACACAGAATCATTCTCAGAATCCAGTTTGTGATGTGTCCGCTCCACTCACAGAGTTTAACCTTTCTTTTCATAGAGCAGTTTGGAAACATTCTGTTTTTAAAGTCTGCAAGTGGATACTTGGACCTATTTGAGGATTTCGTTGGAAACGGGATTTTTTCATCTAATGCTAGACAGAAGAATTCCCAGAAGAATTCTCAGGAACTTATTTGGGTTGCGTGTATTCAACTCACAGAGTTGAAACTTCCTTTAGAAAGAGCAGATTTGAAACACTCTTTTTCTGGTATTTGCAAGCGGGGATTTCAAGCGCTTTGGTCTCAACTGTAGATAATGGAATATCTTAACAAAAAAACTAGACAGAATCATTCTCTGAAAACGCTTTGTGATGTGTGCGTTCCACTCACAGAGTTTAACCTTTCTTTTCGTAGAGCAGTTTTGAAACACTCTGTTTGTAAGTCTGCAAGTGGATGTTTGGACCTCTTTGGGGATTTCAATGGAAACGGGATTTTTTCTCTAATTATAGACAAAAGAATTCTCAGTAACTTCTTTTGGTTGCGGTTATTCAACTCACAGAGTTGAGCCTTGCTTTAGACAGAGCAGATTTGAAACACTCTTTTTGTGTAATTTGCAACTGGAGATTTCAGCGCTTTGGGACCAATGGTTGAAAAGGTAATATCTTCGCATAAAAACTAGAGAGAATCATTCTCTGAAACCACTTTGTGATGTGTACGTTCCACTCACAGAGTTTAACCTTTCTTTTCATAGAGCAGTTTGGAAACACTCTGTTTGTAAATTCTGCAAGCGGATATTTGGACCTCTTTGAGGATTTCGTTGGAAACCGGTTTCGTTGGAAAAGGGATTTCTTCATCTAATGCTAGAGAGAAGAATTCTCGGTAACTTCTTTGGGTTGCGTGTATTCAACTCACCGAGTTGAACCTTCCTTTAGACAGAGCAGATTTGAAACACACTTCTTTTGTGGAATTTGCAAGGGGAGATTACAAGCGCTTTGGGGCCAATGGTAGAAAAGGAAATATCATCACAAAAAAACTAGACAGAATCATTCTCAGAAACCACTTTGGGATGTGTGCGTTCCACTCACAGACTTTTACCTTTGTTTTCATAGAGCAGTTTGGAAACACTCTGTTTCTAAAGGCTGCAAGTGGATATTTGGACCCCTTTGAGGATTTCGTTGGAAACGGGAATTCTTCATCCAATGCTAGACACAAGAATTCTTAGTAACTTCTTCGGGTTTTGCGTATGCAACTCACAGAATCGAACCTTCCTTTATGCACAGCAGATTTGAAACACTCTTTTTGTGGAATTTGCAAGTGGAGATTTCAAGCCCTTTGGGACCAATGGTAGAAAAGGTAATATCTTCATATAAAAACTAGGCAGAATAATTCTCAGAAACGACTTTTTGATATGTGTGATCCACTCACAGAGTTTTACCTTTCTTCTCATGGAGCAGTTTGGAAACACTCTGTTTCTAAAGGCTGCAAGTGGATATTTGGACCTCTTTGAGGATTTCGTTGGAAACGGGAATTCTTCATCCAATGCTAGACACAAGAATTCTTAGTAACTTCTTCGGGTTTTGCGTATGCAACTCACAGAATCGAACCTTCCTTTATGCACAGCAGATTTGAAACACTCTTTTTGTGGAATTTGCAAGTGGAGATTTCAAGCCCTTTGGGACCAATGGTAGAAAAGGTAATATCTTCATATAAAAACTAGGCAGAATAATTCTCAGAAACGACTTTTTGATATGTGCGATCCACTCACAGAGTTTTACCTTTCTTCTCATAGAGCAGTTTGGAAACACTCTGTTTATAAAGTCTGCAAGTGGATATTTGGACCTCTTTGAGGATTTCGTTGGAAACGGGATTTCTTTATCTAATCCTAGACAGAAGACATCTCAGTAACTTCTTTGGGTTGTGTGTATTCAACTCACAGAATTGAACCTTCCTTTAGGCAGAGCAGATTTGAAACACTCTTTTTGTGGAATTTCCAAGTGGAGATTTCAAGCGCTTTGGGGCCAATGGTAGAAAAGGAAGTATCTTCATATAAAAACTAGAGAGAATCATTCTCAGATTCCAGTTTGTGATGTGTGCGTTCCACTCACAGACTTTAACCTTTCTTTTCACAGAGCACTTTGGAAACACTCAGTTTGTTAAGTCTGCATGTGGATATTTGGACCTGTTTGAGGATTTCATTGGAAACAGGGTTTCTTCATCTAATGCTTGACAGAAGAATTCTCGGTAACTTCTTTGCATTGCGTGTATTCAACTCACAGATGTGAACATTCCTTTAGACAGAACAGATTTGAAACACTCTTTTTCTGGAATTTGCAGGGGGAGATTTCAAGCGCTTTGGGTCCAATGGTAGGAAAGGAAATATCTTTATATAAAAACTAGACAGAATCATTCTCAGAAACGACTTTGGGATGTGTGCATTCCACTCGCAGAATTTAACCTTTCTTTTCATAGAGCAGTTTGGAAACACTCTGTTTGTAAAGTCCGCAAGTGGATATTTGGACCTCTTTGAGGATTTCGTTGCAAACGGGATTTCTTCATCCAATGCTAGACACAAGAATTCTTAGTAGCTTCTTTGTGTTGTGTGTATTCAAATCACAGAATTGAACCTTCCTTTAGGCAGAGCAGATTTGAAACACTCTTTTTGTGGAATTTCCAAGTGGAGATTTCAAGCGATTTGGGGACTATGATTGAAAAGAGAATATCTTCATATAAAAATTAGACAGAATCATTCCCAGAAACCACTTTGTAATGTGTGCTTTCCACTAACGGAGTTTAACCTTACTTTTCACAGTGCAGTTTGGAAACACTCTGTTTGTTAAGTCTGCAAGTGGATATTTGGACCTCTTTGAGGATTTCGTTGGAAACGGGATTTCTTCATCTAATGCTAGACAGAAGAATTCTCAGTAAATTCTTTGTGTTTCGTGTATTCAGCTCACAGAGTTTAAACTTCCGTTAGACAGAGCAGATTTGAAACACTCTTTTTGTGTAATTTGAAATTGGAGACTTCAAGATCTTTTGGGCCAATGGTATAAAAGGAAAAATATTCCTATGAAAGCTAGAGAGAATCATTCTCATGAACCACTTTGGGAAGTGTGCGTTCCACTCACAGAGTTTAACCGTTCTTTTCACAGAGCAGTTTGGAAACACTCTGTTTGTAAAGTCTGCAAGTGGATATTTGGACCTCTTTGAGGATTTCGTTGGAAAGGGTATTTCTTCATCTAATGCTAGACGGAAGAATTCTCAGTAACTTCTTTGAGTTGCGTGTATTCACCTCAGAGATTTGAAACTTCCTTTTGACAGAACAGATTTGAAACACGCTTTTTGTGGAATTTGCAAGTGGAGATTTCAAGCGCTTTGGGGCCAATGGAAGAAAAGGAAGTATCTTCGTATGAAAACTAGAGAGAATCATTCTCAGAATCCAGTTTGTGATGTGTGCGTTCCCCTCACAGAGTTTATCCTTTCCTTTCATAGAGCAGTTTGGAAACATTCTGTTTGTAAAGTCTGGAAGTGGATATTTGGACCTCTTTGAGGATTTCATTGGAAACTTGATTTCTTCATCTAATGCTAGACAGGAGAATTCTTAGTAACTTTTTGGGTTGCCTGTATTCAACTCACGGAGTTGAACATTCCTTTAGGCAGAGTAGACTTGAAACACTCTTTTTGAGGAATTTGCAATTGGAGATTTCAAGCTCTTTGCAGACAGAAGTAGAAAAGGGAATACCTTCTTATAAAAACTAGAGAGAATCATTCTCAGAAACCACTTTGTGATGTGTGCGTTCCACTCACAGAATTTAACCTTTCTTTTCACAGAGCACTTTGGAAACACTCTGTTTGTAAAGTCTGCAGGTTGATATTTGGTTCTCTTTGAGGATTTCTTTGGAAATGGGTTATCTTCATCTTATGCTAGACTGAAAAATTCTCGGTAACTTTTTGCATTGCGTGTATTCAACTCACAGATTTGAACCTTCCTTTAGACAGAACAGATTTGAAACACTCTTTTTTTGGAATTTGCAGTTGGAGATTCCAAGCGCTTTGTGCCCAATGGTAGAAAAGGAAATATCTTCACAAAAAAACTAGACAGAATCATTTTCAGAAACCAGTTTGTCATGTGTGCCTTCCACTCACAGAGTTTAAGCTCTCTTTTCTTATAGCAGTTTGGAAACACTCTGTTTGTAATGTCTGCAAGTGAATATTTGGACTTCTTTTAGGATTTCATTGGAAACGGGATTTCTTCATCCAATGCTAGACACAAGAATTGTTTGTAACTTCTTTGGGTTGCGAGTATTCAACTCACAGAATTGAACCTTCCTTTAGGCAGACCAGATTTGAAACACTCTTTTTGTGGAATTTGCAAGTGGAGATTTAAAGCCCTTTGCAGCCAAAGGTAGAAAAGGAAATACCTTCTTATAAAAACAAGAGAGAATCATTCTCAGAAACCACTTTGTGATGTGTGCGTTCCACTCACAGAATTTAACCTTTCCTTTCACAGAGCATTTTGGAAACACTCTGTTTGTAAAGTCTGCAGGTGGATATTTGGACCTGTTTGAGGATTTCATTGGAAACGGGATTTCTACGTCTAATGCCAGACAGAAGAATTCTCTATAATTTCTTTGCGTTGTGTGTATTCAACTCACAGATTTGAACCTTCCTTTAGACAGAACAGATTTGAAACACTCTTTTTGTGGAATTTGCAAGTGGAGATTTCAAGTGCTTTGGGGCCAATGGTAGAAAAGGAAATATCTTCATATAAAAACCAGAGAGAATCATTCTCAGAAACCACTTTGCGATCTGTGCATTCTGCTCACAGAGTTTTACCTTTCCTTTCATAGAGCAGTTTGGAAACACTCTGTTTCTAAAGGCTGCAAGTGGATATTTGGACCTCTTTCAGGATTTCGTTGGAAACGGGAATTCTTCATCCAATGCTAGACACAAGAATTCTTAGTTACTTCTTTGGGTTTCGCATATTCAGCTCACAGAATTGAACCTTCCTTTAGGCAGAGCAGATTTGAAACGGTCATTTTGTGGAATTTGCAAGTGGAGATTTTAAGCCCTTTGGGGCCAATGGTAGAAAAGGTAATATCTTCATATAAAAACTAGACGGAGTCATTCTCAGAAACGACTTTTTGATGTGTGCATTCCACTCACAGAGTTTTACCTTTCTTCTCATAGAGTAGTTTAGAAACATTCTGTTTGTAAAGTCTGCAAGTGTATATTTGGACCTCTTTGAGCATTTCGTTGGAAACGGGATTTCTTCATCCGATGCTAGACACAAGAATTCTTAGTAGCTTCTTTGGGTTGCGTGTATTCAACCCACAGAATTGAACCTTCCCTTACGCAGAGCAGACTTGAAACACTCTTTTTGTGGAATTTGCAAGTGGAGATTTCAAGCCCTTTGGGACCAATGGTAGAAAAGGTAATATCTTCATATAAAAACTAGACAGAATAATTCTGAGAAACGACTTTTTGATATGTGCGATCCACTCACAGAGTTTTACCTTTCTTCTCATAGAGCAGTTTGGAAACACTCTGTTTATAAAGTCTGCAAGTGGATATTTGGACCTCTTTGAGGATTTCGTTGGAAACGGGATTTCTTTATCTAATCCTAGACAGAAGACATCTCAGTAACTTCTTTGGGTTGTGTGTATTCAACTCACAGAATTGAACCTTCCTTTAGGCAGAGCAGATTTGAAACACTCTTTTTGTGGAATTTCCAAATGGAGATTTCAAGCGCTTTGGGGCCAATGGTAGAAAAGGAAGTATCTTCATATAAAAACTAGAGAGAATCATTCTCAGATTCCAGTTTGTGATGTGTGCGTTCCACTCACAGACTTTAACCTTTCTTTTCACAGAGCACTTTGGAAACACTCAGTTTGTTAAGTCTGCATGTGGATATTTGGACCTGTTTGAGGATTTCATTGGAAACAGGGTTTCTTCATCTAATGCTAGACAGAAGAATTCTCGGTAACTTCTTTGCATTGCGTGTATTCAACTCACAGATGTGAACATTCCTTTAGACAGAACAGATTTGAAACACTCTTTTTCTGGAATTTGCAGGGGGAGATTTCAAGCGCTTTGGGTCCAATGGTAGGAAAGGAAATATCTTTATATAAAAACTAGACAGAATCATTCTCAGAAACGACTTTGGGATGTGTGCGTTCCACTCGCAGAATTTAACCTTTCTTTTCATAGAGCAGTTTGGAAACACTCTGTTTGTAAAGTCCGCAAGTGGATATTTGGACCTCTTTGAGGATTTCGTTGCAAACGGGATTTCTTCATCCAATGCTAGACACAAGAATTCTTAGTAACTTCTTCGGGTTTTGCGTATGCAACTCACAGAATCGAACCTTCCTTTATGCACAGCAGATTTGAAACACTCTTTTTGTGGAATTTGCAAGTGGAGATTTCAAGCCCTTTGGGACCAATGGTAGAAAAGGTAATATCTTCATATAAAAACTAGGCAGAATAATTCTCAGAAACGACTTTTTGATATGTGTGATCCACTCACAGAGTTTTACCTTTCTTCTCATGGAGCAGTTTGGAAACACTCTGTTTCTAAAGGCTGCAAGTGGATATTTGGACCTCTTTGAGGATTTCGTTGGAAACGGGAATTCTTCATCCAATGCTAGACACAAGAATTCTTAGTAACTTCTTCGGGTTTTGCGTATGCAACTCACAGAATCGAACCTTCCTTTATGCACAGCAGATTTGAAACACTCTTTTTGTGGAATTTGCAAGTGGAGATTTCAAGCCCTTTGGGACCAATGGTAGAAAAGGTAATATCTTCATATAAAAACTAGGCAGAATAATTCTCAGAAACGACTTTTTGATATGTGCGATCCACTCACAGAGTTTTACCTTTCTTCTCATAGAGCAGTTTGGAAACACTCTGTTTATAAAGTCTGCAAGTGGATATTTGGACCTCTTTGAGGATTTCGTTGGAAACGGGATTTCTTTATCTAATCCTAGACAGAAGACATCTCAGTAACTTCTTTGGGTTGTGTGTATTCAACTCACAGAATTGAACCTTCCTTTAGGCAGAGCAGATTTGAAACACTCTTTTTGTGGAATTTCCAAGTGGAGATTTCAAGCGCTTTGGGGCCAATGGTAGAAAAGGAAGTATCTTCATATAAAAACTAGAGAGAATCATTCTCAGATTCCAGTTTGTGATGTGTGCGTTCCACTCACAGACTTTAACCTTTATTTTCACAGAGCACTTTGGAAACACTCAGTTTGTTAAGTCTGCATGTGGATATTTGGACCTGTTTGAGGATTTCATTGGAAACAGGGTTTCTTCATCTAATGCTTGACAGAAGAATTCTCGGTAACTTCTTTGCATTGCGTGTATTCAACTCACAGATGTGAACATTCCTTTAGACAGAACAGATTTGAAACACTCTTTTTCTGGAATTTGCAGGGGGAGATTTCAAGCGCTTTGGGTCCAATGGTAGGAAAGGAAATATCTTTATATAAAAACTAGACAGAATCATTCTCAGAAACGACTTTGGGATGTGTGCGTTCCACTCGCAGAATTTAACCTTTCTTTTCATAGAGCAGTTTGGAAACACTCTGTTTGTAAAGTCCGCAAGTGGATATTTGGACCTCTTTGAGGATTTCGTTGCAAACGGGATTTCTTCATCCAATGCTAGACACAAGAATTCTTAGTAGCTTCTTTGTGTTGTGTGTATTCAAATCACAGAATTGAACCTTCCTTTAGGCAGAGCAGATTTGAAACACTCTTTTTGTGGAATTTCCAAGTGGAGATTTCAAGCGATTTGGGGACTATGATTGAAAAGAGAATATCTTCATATAAAAATTAGACAGAATCATTCCCAGAAGCCACTTTGTAATGTGTGCTTTCCACTAACGGAGTTTAACCTTACTTTTCACAGTGCAGTTTGGAAACACTCTGTTTGTTAAGTCTGCAAGTGGATATTTGGACCTCTTTGAGGATTTCGTTGGAAACGGGATTTCTTCATCTAATGCTAGACAGAAGAATTCTCAGTAAATTCTTTGTGTTTCGTGTATTCAGCTCACAGAGTTTAAACTTCCGTTAGACAGAGCAGATTTGAAAGACTCTTTTTGTGTAATTTGAAATTGGAGACTTCAAGATCTTTTGGGCCAATGGTATAAAAGGAAAAATATTCCTATGAAAGCTAGAGAGAATCATTCTCATGAACCACTTTGGGAAGTGTGCGTTCCACTCACAGAGTTTAACCGTTCTTTTCACAGAGCAGTTTGGAAACACTCTGTTTGTAAAGTCTGCAAGTGGATATTTGGACCTCTTTGAGGATTTCGTTGGAAAGGGTATTTTTTCATCTAATGCTAGACGGAAGAATTCTCAGTAACTTCTTTGAGTTGCGTGTATTCACCTCAAAGATTTGAAACTTCCTTTTGACAGAACAGATTTGAAACACGCTTTTTGTGGAATTTGCAAGTGGAGATTTCAAGCGCTTTGGGGCCAATGGAAGAAAAGGAAGTATCTTCGTATGAAAACTAGAGAGAATCATTCTCAGAATCCAGTTTGTGATGTGTGCGTTCCCCTCACAGAGTTTATCCTTTCCTTTCATAGAGCAGTTTGGAAACATTCTGTTTGTAAAGTCTGGAAGTGGATATTTGGACCTCTTTGAGGATTTCATTGGAAACTTGATTTCTTCATCTAATGCTAGACAGGAGAATTCTTAGTAACTTTTTGGGTTGCCTGTATTCAACTCACGGAGTTGAACATTCCTTTAGGCAGAGTAGACTTGAAACACTCTTTTTGAGGAATTTGCAATTGGAGATTTCAAGCTCTTTGCAGACAGAAGTAGAAAAGGGAATACCTTCCTATAAAAACTAGAGAGAATCATTCTCAGAAACCACTTTGTGATGTGTGCGTTCCACTCACAGAATTTAACCTTTCTTTTCACAGAGCACTTTGGAAACACTCTGTTTGTAAAGTCTGCAGGTTGATATTTGGTTCTCTTTGAGGATTTCTTTGGAAATGGGTTATCTTCATCTTATGCTAGACTGAAAAATTCTCGGTAACTTTTTGCATTGCGTGTATTCAACTCACAGATTTGAACCTTCCTTTAGACAGAACAGATTTGAAACACTCTTTTTTTGGAATTTGCAGTTGGAGATTCCAAGCGCTTTGTGCCCAATGGTAGAAAAGGAAATATCTTCACAAAAAAACTAGACAGAATCATTTTCAGAAACCAGTTTGTCATGTGTGCCTTCCACTCACAGAGTTTAAGCTCTCTTTTCTTATAGCAGTTTGGAAACACTCTGTTTGTAATGTCTGCAAGTGAATATTTGGACTTCTTTTAGGATTTCATTGGAAACGGGATTTCTTCATCCAATGCTAGACACAAGAATTGTTTGTAACTTCTTTGGGTTGCGAGTATTCAACTCACAGAATTGAACCTTCCTTTAGGCAGACCAGATTTGAAACACTCTTTTTGTGGAATTTGCAAGTGGAGATTTAAAGGCCTTTGCAGCCAAAGGTAGAAAAGGAAATACCTTCTTATAAAAACAAGAGAGAATCATTCTCAGAAACCACTTTGTGATGTGTGCGTTCCACTCACAGAATTTAACCTTTCCTTTCACAGAGCATTTTGGAAACACTCTGTTTGTAAAGTCTGCAGGTGGATATTTGGACCTGTTTGAGGATTTCATTGGAAACGGGATTTCTACGTCTAATGCCAGACAGAAGAATTCTCTATAATTTCTTTGCGTTGTGTGTATTCAACTCACAGATTTGAACCTTCCTTTAGACAGAACAGATTTGAAACACTCTTTTTGTGGAATTTGCAAGTGGAGATTTCAAGTGCTTTGGGGCCAATGGTAGAAAAGGAAATATCTTCATATAAAAACCAGAGAGAATCATTCTCAGAAACCACTTTGCGATCTGTGCATTCTGCTCACAGAGTTTTACCTTTCCTTTCATAGAGCAGTTTGGAAACACTCTGTTTCTAAAGGCTGCAAGTGGATATTTGGACCTCTTTCAGGATTTCGTTGGAAACGGGAATTCTTCATCCAATGCTAGACACAAGAATTCTTAGTTACTTCTTTGGGTTTCGCATATTCAGCTCACAGAATTGAACCTTCCTTTAGGCAGAGCAGATTTGAAACGGTCATTTTGTGGAATTTGCAAGTGGAGATTTTAAGCCCTTTGGGGCCAATGGTAGAAAAGGTAATATCTTCATATAAAAACTAGACGGAGTCATTCTCAGAAACGACTTTTTGATGTGTGCATTCCACTCACAGAGTTTTACCTTTCTTCTCATAGAGTAGTTTAGAAACATTCTGTTTGTAAAGTCTGCAAGTGTATATTTGGACCTCTTTGAGCATTTCGTTGGAAACGGGATTTCTTCATCCGATGCTAGACACAAGAATTCTTAGTAGCTTCTTTGGGTTGCGTGTATTCAACCCACAGAATTGAACCTTCCCTTACGCAGAGCAGACTTGAAACACTCTTTTTGTGGAATTTGCAAGTGGAGATTTCAAGCCCTTTGGGACCAATGGTAGAAAAGGTAATATCTTCATATAAAAACTAGACAGAATAATTCTGAGAAACGACTTTTTGATATGTGCGATCCACTCACAGAGTTTTACCTTTCTCCTGATAGAGCAGTTTGGAAACACTCTGTTTATAAAGTCTGCAAGTGGATATTTGGACCTCTTTGAGGATTTCGTTGGAAACGGGATTTCTTTATCTAATGCTAGACAGAAGACATCTCAGTAACTTCTTTGGGTTGCGTGTATTCAACTCACAGAATTGAACCTTCCTTTAGGCAGAGCAGATTTGAAACACTCTTTTTGTGGAATTTACAAGTGGAGATTTCAAGCGCTTTGGGGCCAATGGTAGAAAAGGAAGTATCTTCAAATAAAAACTAGAAAGAATCATTCTCAGAATCCAGTTTGTGAAGTGTGCGTTCCACTCACAGACTTTAACCTTTCTTTTCACAGAGCACTTTGGAAACACTCAGTTTGTAAAGTCTGCAGGTGGATATTTGGACCTGTTTGAGGATTTCATTGGAAACGGGGTTTCTTCATCTAATGCTAGTCAGAAGAATTCTCGGTAACTTCTTTGCATTGCGTGTATTCAACTCACAGATTTGAACCTTCCTTTAGACAGGACAGATTTGAAACACTCTTTTTCTGGAATTTGCAAGTGGAGATTTCAAGCGTATTGGGGCCAATGGTAGAAATGGAAATATATTCATATAAAAACTAGAGAATCATTGTCAGAAACGACTTTGGGATGTGTGCGTTCCACTCACAGAATTTAACCTTTCTTTTCATAGAGCAGTTTGGAAACACTCTGTTTGTAAAGTCCGCAAGTGGATATTTGGACCTCTTTGAGGATTTCGTTGCAAACGGGATTTCTTCATCCAATGCTAGACACAAGAATTCTTAGTAGCTTCTTTGTGTTGCGTGTATTCAAATCACAGAATTGAACCTTCCTTTAGGCAGAGCAGATTTGAAACACTCTTTTTGTGGAATTTCCAAGTGGAGATTTCAAGCGATTTGGGGACTATGATTGAAAAGGGAATATCTTCATATAAAAATTAGACAGAATCATTCCCAGAAACCACTTTGTAATGTGTGCGTTCCACTAACGGAGTTTAACCTTACTTTTCACAGTGCAGTTTGGAAACACTCTGTTTGTTAAGTCTGCAAGTGGATATTTGGACCTCTTTGAGGATTTCGTTGGAAACGGGATTTCTTCATCTAATGCTAGACAGAAGAATTCTCAGTAAATTCTTTGTGTTGCGTGTATTCACCTCACAGGGTTTAAACTTCCGTTAGACAGAGCAGATTTGAAACACTCTTTTTGTGTAATTTGAAATTGGAGACATCAAGATCTTTTGGGCCAATGTTAGAAAAGGAAAAATATTCCTATGAAAACTAGAGAGAATCATTTTCATGAACCACTTTGGGAAGTGTGCGTTCCACTCACAGAGTTTAACCTTTCTTTTCATAGAGTAATTTGGAAACAAACTGTTTGTAAAGTCTGCATGTGGATATTTGTACCTCTTTGAGGATTTCGTTGGAAACGGGATTTCTTCACATAATGCAAGACAGAAGAATTTTTAGTAGGTTATTTGTGTTGCATGTATTCAACTCATAGAGTTGAACCTTCCTTTAGAAGGAGCAGATTTGAAACACTCTTTTTGTGTAATTTGCAAGTAGAGATTTCAAGCGCTTTGTTTCCAATTGTAGAAAAGGAAATATCGTCGTATAAAAACTACAGAGAATCATCCTCAGAAACCACTTTGCCATGTTTGCGTTCCATTCACAGAGTTTTACCGTTCTTTTCACAGAACAGTTTGGAAACACTCTGTTTGTAAAGTCTGCAAGTGGATGTTTGGACCTCTTTGAGGATTTCGTTGGAAAGGGTATTTCTTCATCTAATGCTAGACAGAAGAATTCTCAGTAACTTCTTTGAGTTGCGTGTATTCACCTCAGAGATTTGAAACTTCCTTTTGACAGAGCAGATTTGAAACACGCTTTTTGTGGAATTTGCAAGTGGAGATTTCTAGCGCTTTGGGGCCAAAGGAAGAAAAGGAAGTATCTTCGTATGAAAACTAGAGAGAATCATTCTCAGAATCCAGTTTGTGATGTGTGCGTTCCCCTCACAGAGTTTATCCTTACTTTCATAGAGCAGTTTGGAAACATTCTGTTTGTAAGTCTGGAAGTGGATATTTGGACCTCTTTGAGGATTTCATTGGAAAAGGGATTTCTTCATCTAATGCTAGACAGGAGAATTCTTAGTAACTTTTTGGGTTGCCTGTATTCAACTCACGGAGTTGAACATTCCTTTAGGCAGAGCAAATTTGAAACACTCTTTTTGAGGAATTTGCAATTGGAGATTTCAAGCCCTTTGCAGACAAATGTAGAAAAGGGAATACCTTCTTATAAAAACTAGAGAGAATCATTCTCAGAAACCACTTTGTGATCCGTGCGTTCCACTCACAGAATTTAACCTTTGTTTTCACAGAGCACTTTGGAAACACTCTGTTTCTAAAGTCTGCAGGTGGATATTTGGATCTCTTTGAGGATTTCATTGGAAATGGGATATCTTCATCTTATGCTAGACTGAATAATTCTCGGTAACTTCTTTGCATTGCGTGTAATCAACTCACAGATTTGAACCTTCCTTTAGACAGAACAGATTTGAAACACTCTTTTTGTGGAATTTGCAAGTGGAGATTTCAAGCGCTTTGCGGCCACTGGTAGAAAAGGAAATATCTTCATATAAAAACTAGAGAGAATCATTCTCCGAAACCACTTTGGGATGTGTGCGCTCCACTCACAGAGTTTAAACTTTGTTTTCACAGTGCAGTTTGTAAACACTGTGTTTGTAAAGTCTGCAAGTGGATATTTGGACCTCTTTGAGGATTTCGTTTGAAACGGGATTTCTTCATATAATGCAAGACGGAAGAATTTTTAGTAAGTTATTTGGATTGCGTGTATTCAAGTCACAGTGTTGAACCTTCGTTTAGAAGGATCAGATTTGAAACACACTTTTTGTGGAATTTGCAAGTAGAGATTTCAAGCGCTTTGCGGCCAGTGGTAGAAAAGGAAATATCTTCGTATAAAAACTAAAGAGAATCATCCTCAGAAACCACTTTGCCATGTGTGCGTTCCATTCACAGAGTTTAACCGTTCTTTTCACAGAGCAGTTTGGAAACACTCTGTAAAGTCTGCAAGCGGATATTTGGACCTCTTTGAGGATTTCGTTGGAAACGGGATTTCTTCATCTAATGCTAGACAGAAGAATTCTCAGTATCTTCTTTGGTTTGCGGTTATTCAACTCACAGAGTTGAACCTTCCTTTAGACAGAGCAGATTTGAAACACTCTTTTTGTGGAATTTGCAAGTGGAGATTTCAAGCGCTTTGGGGCCAATGGTAGAAAAGGAAATATCTTCATATAAAACCTAGACAGAATCATTCTCAGAAACGACTTTCTGATGTGTGCGTTCCACTCACAGAGTTTTACCTTTCTTCTCATAGAGCAGTTTGGTAACACTCTGTTTCTAGAGTCTGCAAGTGGATATTCGGACCTCTTTTAGGATTTCGGTGGAAACGGGATTTCTTCATCTAATGCTGGACAGAAGAATTCTCAGTTGCTTCCTTCGGTTGCCTGTATTCAACTCACAGAGTAGAACCTTACTTTAGACAGTCCGGATTTGAAACACTCTTTTTGTGGAATTTGCAAGTGGAGATTTCAAGTGCTCTGCGGCCAATGGTAGAAAAGGTAATACCTTCTTATAAAAACTAGAGAGAATCATTCTGAGAAACCACTTTGTGTTGTGTGCATTCCACTCACAGAATTTAACCTTTCTTTTCCTAGAGCAGTTTGGAAACACTCTGTTTTTAAAGTCTGCAAGTGGATATTTGGACCTCTTTGAGGATTTCATTGCAAACGAGATTTCTTCATCTAATGCTAGACAGAAAAGTTCTTAGTAACTTCTTTGGGTTGCGTGTATGCAACTCACCGAGTTGAACCTTCCTTTAGCGAGAGCAGATTTGAAACCCTCTTTTTATGGAATTTGCAAGTAGAGATATCACGCCCCTTTGGGCCAATGGTAGAAAGGGAAATATCTTTGTATAAAAAGTAGAGAGAATCATTCTCAGAAACAACTTTGTGATGTGTGCGTTCCTCTCACAGAGTTTAACCTTTCTTTTCACAGGGCAGTTTGGAAACACTCTGTTTGTAAAGTCTGCAAGTGTATATTTGTACCTCTTTGAGGATTTCGTTGGAAGCGGAATTTCTTCATCTAATGCTTGACAGAAGAATTCTCAGTAACTTCTTTGGATTGCGTGTATTCAACTCACAGAGTTGAACCTACCTGTAGACAGAGCAGATTTGAAACAGTCTTTTTTTTTTTACATTGATCTGTTTTTTTTTTATTAGTATTCTTTAAGTTTTATGGTACATGTGCACGTTGTGCAGGTTAGTTACATATGTATACATGTGCCATGCTGGTGCGCTGCACCCACTAACTCGTCATCTAGCATTACGTATGTCTCCCAATGCTATTCCTCCCCCCTTCCCCATCCCACAACAGTCCCCAGAGTGTGATGTTCCCCTGCTGTGTCCATGTTATCTCATTGTTCTTTTCCCAGCTATGAATGAGAATATGCGGTGTTTGGTTTTTTGTTCTTGTGATAGTTTACTGAGAATGATGGTTTCTAATTTCATCCATGTCCCTTCAAAGGACATGAACTCATCATTTTCTGTGGCTGCATAGTGTTCCATGGTGTATATGTGCCACATTTTCTTAATCCAGTCTATCATTGTTGGGCATTTGACTTGGTTCCAAGTCTTTGGTATTGTGAATAATGCTGCAATGAAGATACGTGTGCATGTGTCTTATAGCAGCATGATTTATAGACCTTTGGTTATATACCCAGTAATGGTATGGCTGGGTCAAATGGTATTTCTAGTTCTAGATCCCTGAGGAATCGCCACAATGACTTCCACAATGGTTGAACTTCTTTACAGTCCCACCAACAGTGTAAAAGTGTTCCTATTTCTCCACATCCTCTCCAGCACCTGTTGTTTCCTGACTTTTTAATGATTGCCATTCTAACTGCTGTGAGATGATATCTCATAGTCTTTTTGATTTGCATTTCTCTGATGGCCAGTGATGATGAGCACTTTTTCATGTGTTTTTTGGCTGCATAAATGTCTTCTTTTGAGAAATGTC
The DNA here is from genome assembly GCF_029281585.2 of Gorilla gorilla gorilla. Classification (NCBI taxonomy): domain Eukaryota; kingdom Metazoa; phylum Chordata; class Mammalia; order Primates; family Hominidae; genus Gorilla; species Gorilla gorilla. The sequence goes on along the minus strand of NC_073248.2, from coordinate 24,454,280 downwards.
TGTACATATCCTTCGCCCACTTTTTGATGGGGTTGTTTGTTTTTTTCTTGTAAATTTGCTTGAGTTCATTGTAGATTCTGGATATTAGCCCTTTGTCAGATGAGTAGGTTGCAAAAACTTTCTCCCATGTTGTAGGTTGCCTGTTCACTCTGATGGTAGTTTCTTTTGCTGTGCAGAAGCTCTTTAGTTTAATTAGATCCCATGTGTCAATTTTGTCTTTTGTTGCCATTGCTTTTGGTGTTTTGGACATGAAGACCTTGCCCACGCCTATGTCCTGAATGGTAATGCCTAGGATTTCTTCTAGGGATTTTATGGCTTTAGGTCTAACGTTTAAATTTTTAATCCATCTTGAATTGATTTTTGTATAAGGTGTAAGGAAGGGATCCAGTTTCAGCTTCTAAATATGGCTAGCCAGTCTTCCCAGCACCATTTATTAAATAGGAAATCCTTTCCCCATTTCTTGTTTTTCTCAGGTTTGTCAAAGATCAGATAGTTGTAGGTATGTGGCGTTATTTCTGAGGGCTCTGTTCTGTTCTATTGATCTATATATCAGTTTTGGTACCAGTACCATGCTGTTTTTGTTACTGTAGCCTTGTAGTATAGTTTGAAGTCAGGTAGTGTGATGCCTCCAGCTTTGTTCTTTTGGCTTAGGATTGACTGCGCAAGAAACAGTCTTTTTGTGCAATTTGCACGTGGAGATTTCCAGCGCTTTGGGCCAATGGTAGAAAAGGAAATATCTTCATATAAAAACTAGACAGAATCATTCTCAGAAACCACTTTGTGATGTGTGCGTTCCAGTCACAGAGTTTAACCTTCCTTTTCATAGAGCAGTTTGGAAACACTCTCCTTGTAAAGTCTGCAAGTGGATACTTGGACCTCTTTGAGGATTTCTTTGGAAACGGGATTTCTTCATCTAATGCTAGACACAAAAATTGTTAATAACCTCTTTGGGTTGCCATGTATTCAACTCACAGAGTTGAACCTTCCTTTACCAAGAGCAGATTTGAAATACTCTTTTTATGGAATTTGCAAGTGGAGATTTCAAGCCCCTTGGGGACAATGGTAGAAAAGGAAATATCTTCGTATGAACACTAGAGAGAATCATTCTAAGAAACAACTTTGTGATGTGTGCGTTCCACTCACAGAGTTTAAACCTTGTTTTCATAGAGCAGATTGGAAACAGTCTGTTTGTAAGTCTGCAACAGGATATTTGGACCTCTTTGAGGATTTCGTTGGAAACGGATTTCTTCATCTAAGGCTAGACAGAAGAATTCTTAGTAAATTCTTTGGGTTGCTTGCATTCAACTCACAGTGTTGAACCTTCCTTTAGTGAGAGCAGATTTGAAACACTCTTTTTGTGGAATTTTCAAGGGGAGATTTCAAACCCCATGGGGCCAATGGTGGAAAAGGTAATATCTGCGTATAAAAATTAGAGAGAATCATTCTCAGAAACCACTTTATGTTGTGTGCGTTCCACTCACAGAGTTAACCTTTCTTTTCATAGAGCTGTTTGGAAACACTCTGTTTGTAAAGTCTGTAAGTGGATATATAGACCTCTTTGAGGAATTCGTAGGAAAAGGGTTTTCTTCATCTAATGCAAGACAGAAGAATTCTCAGTAACTTCTTTGGGTTGCGTGTATTCAACTCACAGAGTTGAATCTTTCTTTAGAAAGAGCAGATTTGAAACACTCATTTTCTGGAATTTGCAAGTGGAGATTTCAAGCACTTTGGGGCCAAAGGTAGAAAAGGAAATATCTTCATATAAAAACTAGACTGAATCATTCTCTGAAACCACTTGTGATGTGTGCGTTGCATTCACAGAGTTTAACCTTTCTTTTCATAGATCAGTTTGGAAACAATCTCTTAGTATAGTCTGCAAGTGGATGTTTGGACTTCTTTGAGGATTTCGTTGGAAACGTGATTTCTTCATCCAATGCTAGACAGAAGAAATCTCAGTAACTTATTTGGGTTGTGTGTATTCAACTCACAGAATTGAACCTTCCTTTAGGCGGAGCAGATTTGAAACACTCTTTTTGTGGAATTTGCAAGTGGAGATTTCAAGCGCTTTGGGTCCAATGATAGAAAAGGAAATATCTTCGTATAAAAACTAGACAGAATCATTCTCAGAAACCACATTTTGATGTGTGCATTCCAATCACAGAGTTTAACCTTTCTTCTCATAGAGCAGTTTGGAAAGACTCTGTTTGTAAAGTCTGCAAGTGGATATTTGGACCTCTTTGAGGATTTCTTTGGAAACGGGATTTCTTCATCTAATGCTAGACAGAAGAATTCTCGGTAACTTCTTTTGATTGGGTGTATTCAACTCACAGGGTTGAAACTTCCTTTAGACACATCAGATTTCAAAGACTCTTTTTCTGGAATTTGCTAGTGGAGATTTCAAGTGCTTTGTGGCCAATGGAAGAAAAGGAAATATCTTCATATAAAAACTAGAGAGAATCATTCTCAGAAACCACATTTTGATGTGTGCGTTCCACTCACAGTTTACCCTTTCTTCTCATAGAGCAGTTTAGGACCACTCTGTTTATAGAGTCTGCAAGTGGATATTTGGTCTTCTTTGAGGATTTCGTTGGAAACGGGATTTCTTCATCTAATGCTAGACAGAGGGATTCTCAGTAACTTCTTTGGTTTGCGTGTATTCAACTCACAGAGTTGAAAATCCCCTCAGACTGAGCAGATATGAAACACTCTTTTTGTGGAACTTGCAAGTCGAGATTTCAAGAGCTTTGGGGCCAATCGAAGAAAGGGAAATATCCTCATATAAAAACTAGAGAGAATCATCCTCAGAAACCACTTTGTGATGTGTGTGTTACACTCAAAGAGTCTAAGCTTTCTTTTCATAGAGCAGTTGGGAAACACTCTGTTTGTAAAGTCGGCAAGTGGATATTTCGTCCTCTTTGAGGATTTCGTTGGAAACGGGATTTCCTCATCTACTACTAGACAGAAGAATTCTCAGTAACTTCTTTGGGTTGCGTGAATTCAACGCACAGAGCTGAACCTTTCTTTGACAGAGCAGATTTGAAACACTCTTTTTGTGGAATTTGCAAGTGGAGATTTCAAGTGCTTCGGGCCAAAGGTAGAAAAGGAAATATCTTCATAAAAGAACTAGACAGAATCATTATCAGAAACCACTTCGTGATGTGGGCGTTCCACTCACAGAGTTTAACCTTTCTTTCCACAGATCAGTTTGGAAGCACTTTGTTTGTAATGTCTGCAAGTGGATATTTGGACATCTTTGTGGATTTCGTTGGAAACGGGATTTCTTCATCTAATGCTAGACAGAAGAATTCTCAGTAAATTCTTTGGGTTGTGTTTATTCAACTCACAGAGTTGACTTTCCTTTGACAGAGCAGATTTGAAACACTCTTTTTGTGGAATTTGCCAGTGGAGATTTCAAGCGCTTTGGGTCAATGGTAGAAAAGGAAATATCTTCATATAAAAACTAGACAGAATCATTCTCAGAAACCACTTTGTGATGTGTGTGTTCCACTCACAGAGTTTAACCTTTCTTTTCATAGAGCTCTTTGGAAACACTCTGTTTGTAAAGTCTGCAAGTGGATACTTGGACCTCTTTGAGGATTTCTTTGGAAACGGGATTTCTTCATCCAATGCTAGACACAAAAATTCGTAGTAACTAATTTGGGTTGTGTGTACTCAGCTCACAGAATTGAAACTTTCTTTAGGTAGAGCAGATTTGAAAGACTCTTTTTGTGGAATTTGCAAGTGGAGATTTCAAGCCCTTTGGGTCCAGTGGTAGAAAAGGAAATATCTTCATAAAAGAACTAGACAGAATCATTATCAGAAACCACTTCGTGATGTGGGCGTTCCACTCACAGAGTTTAACCTTTCTTTCCACAGATCAGTTTGGAAGCACTTTGTTTGTAAGGTCTGCAAGTGGATATTTGGACATCTTTGTGGGTTTCGTTGGAAACGGGATTTCTTCATCTAATGCTAGACAGCAGAATTCTCAGTTACTTCTTTGCATTGCGTGTATTCAACTCACCGAGTTTAACGTTCCTTTAGACAGAGGAGATTTGAAATACTCCTTTTGTGGAATTTAAAAGTAGGGATTTCAAGCGCTTTGTGGCCAATGGTAGAGAAGGGAATATCTTCGTATAAACACTAGAGAGAAACATTCTCAGAAATAACTTTGTGATGTGTACGTTCCTCTCACAGAGTTCAACGTTTCTTTTCACAGAGCAGTTTTGAAACACTCTGCTTGTAAAGTCAGCAAGGGGATATTAGGACATTTTTGAGGATTTCGTTGGAAACGGGATTTCTTCATCTAATGCTAGACAGAAGAATTCTCAGTAACTTCTTTGGATTGCGTGAATTCAACTCACAGAGTTGAACCTACCTGTAGACAAAGCAGATTTGAAACACTCTTTTTGTGGAATTTGCAAGTCGAGATTTGAAGAGATTTGGGGCAAATGGTAGAAAGGGAAATATCTTCGTATAAAAGCTAGACAGAATCATTCTCAGAAACCACTTTCTGATGTGTGCGTTACAGTCATAGAGTCTAACATTTCTTTTCACAGAACAGTTTGGAAACACTCTGTTTCTAAAGTCCGCAAGTAGATATTTAGACATCTTTGAGGATTTCATTGGAAATGGGATTTCTTCATCGAATGCTAGACAGAAGAATTCTAAGTCACTTCTTTGGATAGCGGGTATTCAACTCACAGAGCTGTACCTTCCTTTACACAGAGCAGATTTGAAACACTCTTTTTGTGGAAATTGCTATTGGAGGTTTCAAGCGCTTTGTTGCCAATGGCAGAAAAGGAAATATCTTCGAATAAAAACAGGACAGAATCATTCTCAGAAACCACATGTTGATGTGTGCGTTCCACTCACAGAGTTTAAACTTTCTTCTCATAGAGCAGTTTGGAAACACTCTGTTTCTAGAGTCTGCAAGTGGATATTTTGACCTCTTTGAGGATTTCGTTGGTAACGGGATTTCTTCATCTAATGCTAGACAGAAGAATTCTCAGTAAATTCTTTGGGATGCGTGTATTCAACTCACAGAGTTGAAACTTCCTTTGACAGAGCAGATTTGAAACACTGTTTTTGTGGAATTAGCCAGTGGAGATTTCAAGCGCTTTGGACCAATGGTAGAAAAGGAAATATCTTCATATAAAAAATAGACAGAATCATTCTCAGAAACCTGTTTGTGATGTGTGCATTCCACTCACAGAGTTTAACCTTTCTTTTCATAGAGCAGTTCGGAAACACACTGTTTGTAACCTCTGCACGTGGGTATTTGGACCTCTTTGAGGATTTCGTTGGAAACGGGATTTCTTCATCGATTGCAAGACAGAAGAATTCTCAGTAACTTCTTTGCCTTGCATGTATTCAACTCACAGTGTTGAACCTTCCTTTAGACAGAGCGGATTTGAAACACTCTTTTTGTGGAATTTGCAAGTGGACATTTCAAGCGCTTTGGGCCAATGGTAGAAACGGAAATATCTTCATATAAAAACTAGAGACAATCATTCTCAGAAACCACTTTGTGATGCGTTCGTTCCACTCACAGAGTTTAACCTTCGTTTTCATAGAGCAGTTTGGAAACACTCCCTTTGTAAAGTCTTCAAGTGGATATTTGGACCTCTTTGAGGATTTCATTGGAAACCGGATTTATCAATCTAATGCGAGACACAAGATTTCTTAGTAACTCCTTTGGGTTGCGTGTTTTCAACTCACAGAGTTGAACCTTCCTTTAGACAGAGCAGATTTCAAACAATCTTTTGTGGAATTTGCAAGAGGAGATTTCAAGCCCCTTGGGGCCAATGGTAGAAAAGGATGTATCTACGTATAAAAACAATAGAGAATCATTCTCAGATACCACTTTCTGATGTGTGCATTCCACTCACAGAGTTTAACCTTTCTGTTCATAGAGCCGTTTGGAAACACTCTGTTTGTAAAGTCTGCAAGTGGATATTTGGACATCTTTGAGGATTTCTTTGGAAAAGGGATTCCTTCATCCAATGCTAGACAGAAGAATTCTCAGTAACTTCTTTGGGTTGCGTGTATTCAACACACAGAACTGAAACTTCCTTTAGGCAGAGCACATTTGAAACACTCTTTTTGAGGAGTTTGCAAGTGGAGATTTCAAGCCCCTTGGGGTCAGTGGTAGAAAAGGTAATATCTTCGAATAAAAACTAGAGAGAATCATTCTCCGAAACCACTTTGTGATGTGTGCATTCCACTCACCGAGTTTAACCTATCTTTTCACAGAGCAGTTTGGAAACACTCTGTTTGTAAAGTCGGCAGTGGATACTTGGGCCTTCTTGTGGATTTCGTTGGAAACGGGATTCCTTCATCTAAAGCTAGACAGAAGAATTCTCAGTAACTTCTTTGTGTTGCGTGTATTCAACTAACAGAGTTTAACCTTCCTCTAAGCAGAGCAGATTTGAAACACACTTTTTGTGGAATTTGAAATTGGAGATTTCAAGAGTTTGGGGGTCAAAGGTAGAAAAGGAAATATCTTCCTATAAAAACAATAGAGAATCATTCTTAGAAACCACTTTGTGATGTGTGTGTTACACTCACAGAGCCTAACATTTCCTTTCATAGAGCAGTTCGGAAACACTGTGTTTGTACCTTCTGCAAGTGGATATTTGGACCTCTTTGTGGATTTCATTGGAAACGGGATTTCTTCATCTAATGCTTGACAGGAGAATTCTCAGTAACTTCTTTGCATTGCGTGTATTCAATTCTCAGAGTTTAACCTTCCTTTAGACAGAGCAGCTCTGAAACACTCTTTTTTGTGGAAATTGCAAGTGGAGATTTCAAGCACATTGGGTCCAAATGTAGAAAAGGAATATCTTCGTATAAAAACTACAGAGAATCATTCTCAGAAACCATTTCGTGATGTGTGCGTTCCACTCACAGCGTTTAACCTTTCTTTTCGTAGAGCAGTTTGGAAACACTCTGTTTGTAACGTCTGCAAGTGGATAAATCGACCTCTTTGAAGATTTCGTTGGTAACCGGATTTCTTCATCTAATGCTAGACAGAAAAATTCTCAGTAACTTCTTTGGGTTGCGTGTGCTCAACTCACAGAGTTGAATCTTCTTTTAGACAGAACATTTTTGAAACACTCTTTTTATCGAATTTACAAGTGGAGATTTCATGCGCTTTTCGGCCACTGGTAGAAAAGGAGATATCTTCGTATAAAAACTACAGAGAATCATGTTCAGAAACAACCTTGTGATGTGTGCGTTCCAATCACAGAGTTTAACTTTTTCCTTTCATAGAGCAGTTTGGGAACACTCTGTTTGTAATGTGTGCAAGTGGATAATTGGACCTCCTTGAGGATTTCGTTGTTAACGGGTTTTCTTCATCAAATGCTAGACAGAAGAATTCTCAGTAACTTCTTTGGGTTGTGTGTATTCAACTCACAGAATTGAACCTTCTTTTAGAGAGAACAGATTTGAAACATTCTTTTTGTGGAATTTACAAGTGGAGATTCCAAGCGCTTTGATGTCAAAGGAAGAAAAGGGAATATCTTCCTATAAAAACTCTAGAGAATCATTCTGAGAAACCACGTCTTTATGTGTGCGTTCCACTCATAGAGTTTAACCTTTCTTCCATGGAGCAGTTTGGAAACACTCTGTTTGTAATTTCTGCAAGAGGATATTTGGACCTCTTTGACGATTTCGTTGGAAACGGGTTTTCTTTATCTAGTGCTAGACAGAAGAATCCTCAGTAACTTCTTTGGGTTGCATGTATTCACCTCACAGAGTTGAACCTTCCTTTAGAGAGAGCAGATTTGAAACACTCTTTTGTGGGATTTGCAAGTGGAGATTTCTAGCGCATTGGGACCAATTGTATAAAAGGAAATATCTTCGTATTTAAACTAGAGAGAATCATTCTCAGAAACCACTTTGTGATCTGTGCGTTCCACTCACAGCGTTTAACCTTTCTTTTCATAGAGCAGTTGGGAAACACTCTGTAACATCTGCAAGTGGATATTTGGATCTCTTTGAGGATTTCGTTGGAGACGGGATTTCTT